>NC_052624.1:263441787-264691787 GCF_016161935.1 Mauremys reevesii
GGGAATCTGACAGGACTGTGTGGAATAAGAAACAGGGCAACATTTGTCAGGCCATTAATGGCTGGTGTGTGATTGCTTAAACTAGTGCTACTCTGAGTAATGAAACTTCAGCTGCCCTGTTACAGCAGAGGGAGGTGAAGGGAAAGGGAAAGGAAAAGGAGAAGCACCTTGGGTGTTGACAGAAGCAAAAGTCTAATTAACTCAAAAAAAAAAAAGTTCCTCTTTTGAGGGGGTGGGGGGTAAGCAGCATGCTGTGATAATGTCCTGCAAAGAACTGCACCTGGCTTTAAGTCCATAATAATCAAGCAAATCATTAGCAGAAATAAAATCTCAGAGGCCCAGTTATGGGAGCTTCAAATACTTCCCCAAAACAGGCCTTTGCAGTTAAAAACTGCATGACATTTTCATGCTCAACTGGGCAGTTAGCATGGAAAGGAACCGCAATTAGTCTACATGACAGTCAGCAGGATTCTGTTTACTGTACTATAAGGTGCCACATCAACACCACAGTGAAAGGAAACTGTATGATACTCTACTCAACAAATTGAGTTAGTGGCCAATAAAGTGAGGAAATGCTTTTTTGGTGGGCTTCTGTAGAGCATTAAACTATAAAAACAAAACTTTCAGCAATAACACTGACTCAGAAACTGTAGACCATTCATAAAGCAAGAAACGGAGTCCATTAATAAAGCAAGCATTAGACAGCAATGATCCCTTGGGGGTGAGGGACCCCCAAGTGGGACAAAACCTACACTCTCCTGGCTAGGAGTATCCCCTATGACACCAAAATATATTATGGGGAGGCTGTTTGTGACTCCACGGTGAAGGATGCTTTATGGACATGGGCTAAAAATCGAGCATATATTCAAGTTTTTTCTTCCTAAGTAGGTGTTTTCAGTATGAAGTTTCATAGTACCTTTTGAATCTTTTGATTTCTTTTATTCAATTTTTAAATGGGAAATATTTGAAACCAGTTAGGGACCGAAGTTTGTCAGCAGCAGTCAGACTATTTCTTGTTGAAATATCTACATAAAATTAGTAGGGCACAAATCTTAAGTAGATCTGATTTAACAGGTACTTTTGGAAAAGATTGTGGATTACGGGCCATTTTCTGCTGCTGTTCTACATAGCTGAAAGTTTATCAGCAAGCAGAATGGGGGGAAAAATAATCTTCCCCAAACAAAATCATCATCCCAACACTTAGTTGTGGGAGCATACGGTAGGCATAGGTGCTGGAACTTAGGGGTGCTCCTGCACCCCTAGCTTGAAGTGATTTCCATTATGTACGAAGTTTACAGTTTGGTTCAATGCATCTCAGCGCGCGCGCGCACACACACACACACACACACACACACACACACCCATAAAAATTGTTCCAGTGCCCCTGAAGGTAGGAAGGCTGGAAGGTACTCTTATGGGTTTCAAATGAGTCACTTGGTAAAGGCAATGTGGGAAGACTGGAGAAACTAGGGGACAGAGTTAAGGTTGTGCGGTATGGTAGTCTAAGGTATGTGCACATATGTGGGGCAGAAAGTACCATTAGATGGTGTAATATTTTTCTTTGCTATTGGGTCAAGTAGGGTGGTGTTTGTGAGAGAGAGAGCGTGAGTGAGAGAGAAATACTCTACGTAAGATCATGGGAGTATCCCTTCAGTTAGGAACCCCCTCAGCCTTCCCTTGATGAAGCCATTTTAAAATTTTCAATATTTTGGCCGTTTAAAATGCCATAGGGTTAAAACTTTGTATGCATGTTGCCAGCACAGATCCATGAGTTTTTCCTTCAGTTACTGAAATCAGTCCTCTTGTTTGTTTCGGCAGTGGCCGCAACCAAGCAAAATTCTATGCTTTACATTTGTTTCTTCTTCCTATAATCCCTAGTACAAAACTAGATGAATTCTGAAAGATGTAGTTTTACCAGGAGTTTACTAACAGAGGGACTAATTGCTTCTGGTGTCCGGAAAAATGAATGTTTTAAAGCTGAAAAATAAGGGCTGATTCAAACAACATGGGAGCTTCTGTATTGTTCTCATCAAAACCACAAATGATAATAAAGCCTATTACTCCACAATAGGCATTGATATGTAGAGCATATGTGATTCCCAGTTAATCCTGGTGTCCTTTTAAAATCATTTGGGCCCGATCTGCAGAAGTGCCAAGCACCAGCTTCTCTCACTGACGTCAGCAGAGGCTGTGGCTGCCCTGGGCTTATGAAAAACAATCAGATCCATCTGTTTGAAACCAGAGTATGTATGTCAGCTCAAGTTTCCTACACAGACAGGACACTGGAACCTCTTTGAAGCTGTAAGAAGCTGGTTTTTTTTTTTTTTTTTTAAAGTGTCATTACTGCACTAATCCTTTATTCCAGTATGACAACTAGACTTTAGAAGGGACATCTACTTCCAAACTCAAATGTATGTCCTCTGCACAGAATTGTCTCTCTCTCTCTCTCATATTAAGACACTCCAAATTTATGGGAGGACTTTTGAGATTGCTGTAAAATTTAACACATGAAGATTCGTTTCAATGAATATTAAGGGCCTAATTTTCTGAAACATCCAGCGCTCATTTAGGTACTTAGAATGGACAGATGTTCAGAAATGGTCTGCTGCTACCAGTCCCATTATTCTCCACACCAGCTGCTGAGCACTTCTGAAAAGGAGTGCTGGACACTTCTAAAGTCTCTTGCTTCTTTATTTTACATGCCGTATCTTTGTTTTTAAGACCCAAGCCCCAGATATGGCAAGTTTGAGTGTGAGAATCAATTATGTTATTTCAGAATGCTTCATAATATTACCATTGCCCTATTCATTTCAGTGGAATTAAGTTACTTTCAACAGGGTCTTTGCATAGTGGGGAGACTACTCCATAACACTGTTGAAAACCACACGCCAATGTCTATTTACAAAGGAAAATTTGGTGAGTCTTACTGCATGTTATATAAGCAACTGTCTGTCAGCAGTGTTTGAAATAGTATCTCAATGACTTAGTGTTAGCTGTGGGGAAGAATAGTTTCCATTATCTTCTAGGTAGGAAATCATTCAGCTATAGATCTTTTGTTATTTTCCATGCATCTGACAAATATAGTATATGTCTTTGCTACTCATGTGACAAACTGTAGATCACAACTTAACAGTAGCTTGATAGAACGTCTGAGTTAACACATTGGTTATACCCATGGGTTGAGTTACTGTAAGACCCTTCACATCATATCACCAAGAGGACTCATTTTAACACCCATAGCCACTGGTTTGCTTCAGCTGACCTTCCTTTTGAGGCTGAACACAAACTTGCAGGTCATACATCCAGCTGTGGCCAGGGTACTGATGTGTGCAGAATTGTTTGAACAAGTATTGTCAGCTTTATAGGAGCTGCACTGCTGATAACTAAGTAGCAGGTTTGAGTTGTCAGATGCTCCTGCATTGAATATGAAGTTATGAACTTTTCTGAAAATTCCTAAATTGTCAGGAGCTTCTAAGCCATCAAGGCTGGATCCTGCTGGAGAAAGAGAGGACCGTGGCTGCCTTTGAACTTCAGGAGTTTTTCCCATTTAACACTAGAGCTGCTTATATCTTTTTTTGGAAGTTCAGTCTTTGCAAGTTAAGCTCAAACTATTGTTGTTCTTTAAGGAGAGCTTTGAGTGAAGTGGTATACCACTGATTAAGAGACTAAATCCTATGGAGGCATGTTGCCTTTTGTTCGCTATGTAAATGATTATGATAACACAGAGCCTGGAAATGCTATATCCACCTAGAAGAGTGCCATATCAAATTGGCTGGTTTCACTAAATTGGATTATGTGGTCAAAATGCAGTCTGTTTGCAATAGACAGACTGCTTCCAGTAGGACTTCCATCCGATGGCAACTACTCAGGCATGTTTGCATTATCCTTAGTAGAGAAACTGCATGGTAAGAATTAGGCAATGGCTACATATACGTAGCAAGAAAAACAGTTATTTGAAGAGTTTTGGAGCAGCAGTGCCACTGCATATTATTTATACTATATTTTGCAAAGTGCCATTGAAATGGACAAGATTTTAATGCAAGACCATTTAAAGTGTATCATAATTGTTCTGGCATAAGTACAATTCCATGATTAGTTGTACGCTTAAAAATACACATTTGATCAGTATCCAGGCTCCCACATTCACAGATCTAAGAAACAGATTTTAGCTCCCATCCTGCCAGTAAGACCAGCCTGTTGTGTTTAAGTAATATGGTTCAAGAGGATACTATACTAAGACTACACATTCTGAAGCTACTTAACAACAGGTCTAGAAGACCTATACTCTACCTAAACTTACAGTAATAGTTAAGAAATGGCAGAATCAGTTATTAATTTCCCCTGTTTTGGGGAAATTGGGTCCTTAGATGTTAACAACAAATAGCTGAATTAAAATAACATCATTTAGATGAATTCTTTAGAACTTACATACTAATGACAAAGTAGTAGTAATAGAGTTAAAGTCATGATAGTCTGGATTCATAAAGCAGCACTAGAATGACAAGGTTTGGGATTTGAAAGTGCTATAGTACACACCAGTTCAGACACGACACCATTCAGGTACAACAATGAATGATGAAAACATTTTTTTAATCTTAGTTTTTCCAACAGCTACATCAATCCTATAGGATTATAATGCAGACATCAAGATACATGTAAATACATATGCCAAAACTCAGTGGAGTTGAACGAGAACCTGCAGCAATCTTTTAGCTTGGCATTTCATTGCACTGGGTTTCTAAGTAGACTATTTCCATATGCAGTTTCCATTATGATTAGTGGGAGTCATATGTGATTGATAATTTCAAAGACATAAGTAGACTCCTTTGATCAGAGCATTTAAAATTTGTTACCAGTTAAAACAAGTTTACTCTTGTGCAGAGTAGTTTCCCGTCATAGAGGGCAACTGAGCTCTTCCATTTATTACATTTGTACATAGATTCTATTATCTCAGATTTTACATCCTGTTTCCATTATAAATTAACTTTGATATATTGGAAGTAACCTGGTTGACATAAAAAACAAGAGAGGAAACCCTCACTTGCTGTCTCTTATTGCTATATTCCAGACAATTGGCTGTCCTTGTACTGATCAAACCAAAACAAGTGACAGTCTGTATGTGGAAACCATGAAACACAGGTCTTACTATTACTGCTACAAACATATCAGGCATACTACCTTAACATCCGAGACGAGACATGCTAAGAGGAAAGTAATAGGAGCCATTTATGTTTTTACAGCAAAGTAGGTGGTGCTCTTCTTTACGCAGGAAAAAAATCCAGAAGCAACATCCTTTTTAGTTACCTAAATGTCCTTACTAAGTCAGCCACACTCATTGATAAATGTGTTGAGTAGACACCAATTCTGGGGAAGGTGAGGGGGGAACCTAACAAACTCCTTACTGGGAACACAACTTACTCAAGTCACTGTAAACAAGCAATTTCTTTATGGAAGTTCTCACCCTATCGTTATAGTTGGGTATTGTAAATGAAACCCTTTCATTTCAGCTATATTAACCAAGTCAAAGTCAGTTACCACAAGCTTCCTTTTTCATGCCAAAGGAACGAACAGAGACATAAGTCAAGACTACTTCCCCACCCCGCCCCCTTCAAAAAATTTTTTTTCCCCTTTTCCATTTTATACGTTTTTCCACTTGGCGCATGCCTCAGGAGACAAAATCCTATGTTTCCCAACAAAATAGAAACAAAGGTCTCTGTTGTGGCATGTCCTTTCTCTTTTCCACCCAGAAGAGAAGGATGTGAAACGGAAGAAAAAAAAAATACATGACTGACAGCACATCTGCTTCATGCAGTTCCCAACATTAACACCTGCTGATCTCACCCCTTCCCTCCTCCAGTTAGTTGTCTGGTGTCTACTGTTCACAAATCAGCATGACTAGCAGATACAGAAATTTAAGAAGCTATTCCCAGTGACTCTAGACTTGAAATGACCCTGACCAAACAAGTACTGCACAAATTTCTTCTCTAGCTCATTGAATGAAAATTGTGCACTTTGGAATTACCTGATCAAGTTACATTTATTTTAATTTACTAACTGAACCTATTCAGTAGGCTCTATGAACAAAAAATGTCAGGCACAGTCTACAACAATCAATTGCAATATCAGACTAAGTTAACAACTCTAAAATAAGCCTAATTCTCCATAGTCACATGCACACAGAGCAAAAGTTTAAGTAAACAGGTAACCTATAGGTGAGTCCCAAAGGTCAACAGACTCAGGCTTGTTAACATACCGGTACTCTTCACTATAACCCAGAACTAAAAGGAACAGAGTGGGAGTGGTTTCTAACCATGGTATATAACATAAGGTTAGTGAGATGTACAGTTTATGTCATTTACTGTACCTGAGATTGTGCCCTCATCCCAGTCTTCAGATCTTCTGAATCGATTTGCTGTAAATCCTACACAGACGTTAACCCCAAAGGCAAAGGCAAATAAGGATATTACCTGCAAAAGTAAGAGAGCAAAATGATCAAACTAAGCAAAACTAGAATCCAAATTTAAGAGTATTGTGACTGAAAAAAGGAGGGACCAGATATATTATTTGAGTTGCTAGTCACTACAGTTCCTATTACTGGAACAGTAAATGACAGTCACAATTTTAGAGTAATCAAAACCAGAAGGGGACTTATGAATAAAACATCTGATTTAAAAGCTCAAATGTTTCTTTTTATAGGAAGTTTTTCAGGAGACACTGGTTAGTCCTCCTTTCTACACAAACATGCTCTTTTCCTTTCCTTCCCTACCTGATGTAACTGGAAACAGCTTTTCTTAGCCATACTAGAGAATTCTTGAAAAGCCTTCACAGTATGCTCTCTTTTTCTTTATATTGAGTGCAGTGCTGTTTGCTCCGTGAGTTGAGTCTATTAGCTACAACTAATCCCACCTGGTGAGGTTGACAGGCTCATTTGATTTGTCCAGGGGTGATTTCATCATGTTTCACTCACAAATCGCAGCTCTGAGTGCAAGAAGCTGCAGGCATCATCCTCTCTCCCCCCCTCCCCCACAAAACGCACACACACACTTTTATGTGGTTTCCTCTGCCCAGGCAGGGTTTTCTCATGTTACTGTGGCCAAAACCAGTTCATGTTCATTTTATTCTCCTCACAAAAGCAACACGGTTAAAAAAAAATAAATCAATGTGTTTTCATCTCCCTAGAACGGAAAAATCTCTTGGTCTAGGGAATGAAAATTTGCCATCTTCAAACATGAGAAAACTTGCAAGCGAGGATTTCAGTGCAGTTAACTTTTAGAGAATAAAAAAACCGCACACACAATAACTCCGCTGATTTTGTGAAAGAGCCGCAAGGTTTTTTTACTGGTTTGATAAACTCAGTCCTTGGTCTCACACTTGGGAACTGCGTCGAAAGTTTCCAAACGGTTCTCATGGCAGAATCCCCAGCAGTGTAGCGAATTCTGATAAGGTTCCTTTTCCAGCATTGGGATCCCTTGCATTGCTACACAACGTACTTATGTAACTGCTCGCAACTGCATCCACGCATGCTGAAGACCCAACACAGCTAAAAGAACGTGACATTTCAGCCTCCCGCTCCCTTATTTGCCTTTTAAACATATATGTATCACACCATTTAGAGTTCAGCAGCTCTGATAAGCAGCTCTCTCTGCAGAGCAGACGATAACGGTGCATGGAATTATGGTTCACGCTGGTGGTTTAAATGTTATTTGCTAAGGCGAATTATTTACCAAGTTAGTTCGCCACATTTTTTATCTCCCGAAAGCGTCTTTTTACTAACAACTACACTTAAAGGGACAGAGTCACAATTTGTCAATCTAACCCCGGACTTTCCTGGAGAATCATCACATATTAGAGGGTTTGCACGAAGGTCCAGTAAGACTTTTTTTTTAAAATAAACCAGTTTAAACACATACCATAGCGCTTCCATTAGAAGCCGCGCTCAGGCAATAACCACTCTCACTTCGTAGCCTCACCTTCCTAGGCAGGGCTAAAACCCACCCTGGTTTACTAGCCACACCTCATCGCACAGCCCTTAACAGAAGCCGCCCTCGATTCTTTTTCACGCGGGTGTGAACAGAAAGTGGTCTCCTGGCGCTGCTGTATCTTCGCCACGCAAACCACAGGGGGCGTAATCACGGGGAGCGGAAGCCAAGGCGGCTTCTGTTCTCAATGAAATGATGCAGACGATTGAAAAAAAAAAGAGACATGCTCGATTTACTCCGCAGCCAGTGCTAAACCAACCGGAGCATGCGTGCTACGGTAGGGGATCTTGCTTGCAAGAGGGTCCTTGAGTAGATGGGTCAAGAGTCGAGCCTGCCCCAGTTTGGCTGGTTTGAAAATGACCTGGATGGTCGGATTACAGACTGCCCTGCATGCTGAAGTCCACTTCTCCATCCAGGCTTGCGCGGATCCCTAGCCCGCCATAAACCCTGTGTGCGCGAAGGTTGTGTCATGATGTGCCTGCGCTCACACAGAGCCGGGGGGAAGGACTGAGGAACCGATTCATTTTTCTCCCTCCCCACTGAAACAAAAAGGCTTTCTCATAACCAACCGGGGAGGCATCACCTCTTGGCAAAGCAACTTGTATGAAGCTGCGCTTCGCTAGAAATGTTTCTGTTTTGTTCCTGAGAATATATACTACGTGACTGATAGAACAAGACACGATGTTCAGCTAGTGTAACTGGAAATGAGAGTGAGTGGAACGTGCAAGGTGTCCTTTAAAGAAACCATTCTACCATTTGATGCAATCTGTTGCAAATATGTGCTCTTTGGAGGTGCTTTCTGAGCACCCGAAATAAAAGGCATCTCTGGCTGGTGTGATTTAGTAATTAACCGAGAGACAGTGAGCTAAATTGGGACACTAGAAATCAAGCCAATTTAGTAGCACTATTTTAACAGGGAGCTCTTAACCTTCCCCCTCAAACAAAATCCTTGAGTGGTCATTTGGGTGAGCCTACCAATGTACTTTGAAGGTCACCAGTTCCAAGCTGTGACTGACCAATTATGGAAGCAGAATCCAGAGTTAAGGGCACCTCATTAAAAACACCCTGTTCCACTCCTTAGCTAACCAAATATAGGTCATGTTAGCAAAAGCAACACAACTGAAGAGGTAACATACAGCAAGAAAAGCAGATTCTAGGGTAGCCAGGACCCTAACCATATTTATAGGGCTTCATTGGTCAAAATCACCACCTTGGATAACACCTGAATAAGCCAGAGGCCTACAGACTCCCTTTCTGTCTCCCGTTCATCTAATATTAGGGCTGTAGTTGGGGTAGTGGTTGTGACAGTATCAGATCTAGAAGAAAAGGATGGTGAGATGTCTAGAAACAGGTAGTGGCTGGGGTGTAAGCAAGCCAAGGGTTTGGCAGAAATTGGCTGGAATGAGAAAGAGCAGAGGCAGAAGGTGGATGTGAGCGGGCAAAGTAGTGAATGGGGTGGAAGTTTGCAGTGGGTTTTTTTGGTTTTCTTTTGTTGTTTGTTTCTTGAGGGAGGATATGCAGAGATTTTATTTAATCAGGTTCATTATTTACAGCTGAGATCA
Organism: Mauremys reevesii; assembly: GCF_016161935.1. NCBI lineage: Eukaryota > Metazoa > Chordata > Testudines > Geoemydidae > Mauremys > Mauremys reevesii. The sequence goes on from NC_052624.1 coordinate 263,451,329, forward strand.
CTTTCACATACTATTTTGCTACCCTACATGGCAACATTATTTCCAAACCAATTTAAGATCTACAATATAACTGTTCACTCAACACATAAAACAGCTCTTCATAGAAAAAAAATGAAAATTAATTATAGAACAGTAGTGCATACATTTTACTCCTGAAAAGCCAGCTTTATTTTAAAACACTAATGTTTGGAAGATTGGATCTCTGAATTTGAGGAGATCAAAGATACACACTTGTGATTTTAAAATTATTTTGGTTAGTAGTCATTTCATAGAATTTATCTTTAAGGTGTACCGGAATTCACCTATGTTTTTAAAAAAATGACACTGGTGAGAGGTAAGAATTAATATATTGGCCATCAAAAATTCAATACAACTGGCTTCCTTTGTACAACTTTAGCCAAAAAAGCTCCACATAGTGAAGATTTAAAGAATCAGTCAGTTAATGCTTAGAGGTAATCTACCAAATTAGGCACACTTCCTTTCACTTTCATGTTAACCAAATTAATCTTGATCAGCAAATGGTTCTGAAATTAGAGTTTGCTAGTAAACTAAAACATATTTAGATACATGAATAGCTGGTAAAATACTGAGTCACAGGTGGGTATGTGGAAAGCCAAGTCGCTTTGCCCATCACTGGTGTGCATTACAGCTGTCCTCATCTGTTCAGGGTGTGTTTTAGTTAAGTCTACACAGGCAGGAAAACTACTGCAATAAACCAGGTCCATTCACCTTCCAAGTAAATAAGAGATTCACGCTTTGGTTTGCATTATCTTCTATGCGTAGGGTCCTCCAGTGGTAAGAAGCTTATAAGCAGGATCCCGGCTCCTCCTACACAACACTACACAGGCGCAGGCAGCATGCCCAGCAGCTGAATGGCAGCAAATGCCAGTATTGCCCAGATAACATATCATGATTTCTTGTAGCTTCTTTACAACTAGATCCTCACACACCCCTCTGAATAAAAGTCCATTGGTGGGTCAAACTGCCATACAATTGGTGCTGGCCATTTTGCAGCAGCTGAGGAGCACACAATTTTTAGTATCTTTGAACCCTTAGTATTCTCCCAGCGTATGAAGGAGAGATAAGGACTGAGGACAGAGTGCAGGATGCATGAGGGGGATTGGCTTTAGTCTGTGGAGAGCAGTTTGTTAGCAGGTAATACACCAGGATCCATGGTACAGTTTTCATACCTGCATAAGCTTCAAGGAATTTACAAAGGGCGGCTATGTCCTAACAGGTCACACCGGAATAGTACATAAGAGCTGTTGCAGGTTGTGGATGGAGACGAGTTTACACCTTTTCAGCTCAGAAGGATAATGCTGTAGAATATAAATACAGCTAATGATGTAATCAATATGACCTATATACTTGATAGATTGGTGTAAAATGTTAGGGCGTGTGAAAAACTTCAGACAGCTAATAAGCAGAACCATGAATAAATTTAAAAAATACAAACTAATCATAAGAAGGGCAAGAGGGAGACCTAAAGTTCTTATTGATATGTTAATAAGTTGAGCTGGGCAGAGACAAAGAGAAGCCATTAGTGGAGATTGGGAATGTAATGTCACATCCCAGGATCATTAGAAATGGTATGACAATTAGAGAAACATCTGTGGTTATCTTTTTCTCTTGCATGCAACATTTTGTAAAAATTATATGTATTCTATTCTACATAGATTCCTATACTGGGTTCACCACCATAGCATCTGAGCAACTTTCCAAAATGTGTTAAGCAACATGATTAACAGCTATCACATGTAGTTTGTTCTCTCACCCTCTCTCCCCATCCTGGACACAGCAGGGCCAGGAGTTGAACTCTGTACCTTTGATAGCCTAGACAAGGATCAAAACTCTATGCCAGGAAGGCATTTCAACTAAATTTTAATTATATACATTTATCAGCCAGAAATATACGTTCACACATATATATATTTATAATTTTACCATAAATTAATAATGTTACTCACTTTTTCAATTATTTGCATTATTCTCAAGAAAAAACATCTATAATTATTTTACCAAACCCTCTGTCAATTCATAAATATGTTGATATTTCCCAATTAGAAGTATCCTTTGAAATAAACTATTTAGCTACCAAAATTAAGATATCAATAATAATAATAATACATAAAATCCTCAACAAACCATGGGTGAAATCCTGGTTCCATCAAAGTCAATGGCAATATTATCATGAATTTGACACAATATATTTTGTTATGTGGCCAATATAAAATTTATATTGCCTATTCATTTCCTTGCTTTTAAGTGTTTGGGGTTTGTAATTGATACCATTGGTCAGCATCTTGTGTGGCACTTAGCAACCATAAGTTGCCTTCAAAACGATTGTTTGCTTTTCAAAAATAGCCAAAGGAATGAATTACATGAGCATACACTCTTAATAACATACATGCCATTATGTATAGTACTATGTAACTGTCCCATGGATGTAATTCGTAAAATCATGTGTGTGAAAAAAGTAGGACTGTCAAGCGATTATTCACTCTGTTAAACAATAATAGAATACCATTTATTTAAATATTATTATGTTTTCTACATTTTCAAATATATTGATTTCAGTTACAACACAGAATATAAAATGTACAGTGCTCAATTTATATTATTATTTTTATTACAAATATTTGTACTATAAAAAAGAAACTAAATAGTATTTTTCAATTCACCTAATACAAGTATTGTAGTGCAACCTCTTTATCATGAAAGTTGAACTTACAAATGTAGAATTATGTGCAAAAAATAACTGCATTCAAAAATAAAACAATGTAAAACTTTAAAGCCTACAAGTCCACTCAGTCCTACTTCTTGTTCAGCCAATCATTCAGTGAAACAAGTTTGTTTACATTTTCAGGAGATAATGCTGCCCACTTCTTGTTCACAATGTCACCTGAAAGTGAGAACAGGCATTCATATGGCACTGTTGTAGCCGGTGTCACAAGATCTTTATGTGCCAGATGCATTAAAGATTCATATGTCCCTTCATGCTTCATCACCATTCCAGAGGACATGCAACCATGCTGATAATGGGTTCTGCTCAATAACCATCCAAAGCAGTGCAGACTGAAGCAAGTTTATTTTCATATCTGAGTCAGATGCCACCAGCAGAAGGTTGATTTTCTTTCATCTCTCTCAGATTTTGGATGGCACTTCAGATTCTTAAACCTTGGGTCAAGTGCTGTAGCTATCTTTAAAAATCTCGCATTGGTACCTTCTTTTTGTTTTGTCAAATCTGCAGTGAAAGTGTTCTTAAAATGAACAACATGTGCTGGATCAGCAGCCAAGACTGCTATCACATGAAATATATGGCAGAATGCGGGTAAAATAGAGCAGGAGATATACAATTCTCCCCCAAGGAGTTCTGTCACAATTTTAATTAATGCATTTTTTTTAATGAGCATCATCAGCATGGAAGCAGATCCTTTGGAATGATAGCCAAAGCATGAAGGTAAAGTTTTACATTGTTCTGGTTTTGAGTGCAGTTATGTAACAAAAAAAAAATTTACATTTGTAAGTTGCACTTACATGATAAAGAGATTGCACTATAGTACTTGTATGAGGTGAACTGAAAAATACTATTTCTTTTGCTTGCCATTTTTACAGTGCAAATATTTGTAATAAAAATAATGCTATAAAGTGAGCACTGTCAACTTTGTATACTGTGTTGTAATTGGGATCAATATATTTGAAAATGAAGAAAACATCCAAAAATATTTAATAAATTTCAATTGGTATTCTATTGTTTAACAGTGCAATTAAAACTGCGGTTAATCGCGATTAATTTTTTTGAGTTAACTGCGATTAATCGACAGCCCTAGAAAAAAGCTGAAAATGGGGACTCTTGTTTCTATGCACTGTGCTGCAATGAGCAATGTTGACAATTCCAACATTCCATCTGGTTCTCACAGGGTCCTGGGATGACTGAACCTGGCGATATTCTAAACACAAAGAGCTCTCAGCCATGCTTGTACCTGTTCCCATCATTTCATACTGACTCAACAGATATTCTACGTGCTGGAAGGTTTGTGCTGATTTGTGCAGATGGTGAATGAGAGGCTATGTGTGGTATGGGTTATTGTGCATGCTAGTTGTGTTGATTCATGTGTGGGTTGAGTTGTTCTGGGAGAGTTGTGTGGATGGTGAATATAATTTGTTAGGTTAAAATGGCTGAGAATTTAAAAAAACCTGTATAGTAACAGAGCACAAAACTCACTGATGATTGAACTTGGTGATAGTCTAAACAAAAAGAGCTCTCACTCATTCTTGTAATTGTTTCCATTACTTCACACTGATTCAACAGATTTTCTATGCTTCAGAGTGACACACAGAGTGACAATCCTGGAATCTTATTATACAAAAATGTGTGTGAAATACCTTATATATAGCTATAGCTGTAATGAACCATCATTAATTCCTGATCTGAACTTTATGAATGATAAAGCTTAGAGATCTAAAGATCTTAGCACTATAGAGACTAAAACAGAGTAGATAAAACATAAGACACAGCAAGGCCAACAGCACCATTATGGTTCTGTCTAAAGCCTGCTCATCTCTTCTTGCCCAGGGGAGGCTAATAAATTGAGTCCCCAGGCTCACAGAGTGGCCTAGTGCCTCAGCAAAGGAAGCTGTTGATAAGGCAACATCCAATGGAGGCCCATCCAATTGAATGCAGTGCATTTTGTATTTGTTCTGGCTGGGTCTAAACTAGCCAGTATAAGCTCAGGACACATTTACAGGACACCTGGTAGCTTGCTTCACAAACATGGCTCCTGGAACAGTGACTTTAAGCACTGCTTGGAACACATATTGGAAAGGTCTAGGGTTCTATTTGCACCCAGCACAATGGGATTCTGGTCCCATAACAAGGGCTCTTAGGTGCTACAGTAATACAAATAATAAATAACATTAATAATAATTAGAAATCTGAAAAGTAATGAATTCAGACTGTAATGCTCCAACTGCCTACAACCTTCATGATCTTCCTAGGGTAACCCAGACATGCTACCTCTGAGACCCGGGGAACTGTCCCTCCCTGGCAATCTATATCGCTCCACAGCAAGAGGAACATTCAGCAGCAGATTAATCACACTGACCAATAACAGCTCATCCAATTCATCACTAGGTCAACCCAAATAATCAGAATACTACAGTATTCACAGCTCAGGCAAGGGATCCCAAGTCCTTTCCAGAGCCATTGGTGCAAATGGGAGGCAGAAGCCAATCCCATCAGACTCCCTATAAGAAGGTGATGCTAGACTCCTTGACCCAAATTACTGGGCTTGAGCTACTTCAGAAATAACTATCACAACTGGGATCAGGATTGAGGGACTCAGGAGACCCCCCCAGTTGTGAGTGATGAACCAGTCAACAAGGAAAAAGTGGCTGAAGAAAAGAAATGAGTGAGAGAAAGAGGGGGTAAGTCAGAGGGTTTACTAGCAGCAGTGAAGGTGGTCAACTAGATGGAAATCGCAAGTACTGGTGATAGCTGAGATGGCTTGACCTTCTTTAGATGGTACTAAAATTTGCAACTTAGAATGTGCACTCCATCCTTACTGTGTGCTGGTGGAAGATGATCTTTCAGCTTTTGGAGGGGCAGGATTTGAATCTAATCAGGATTCAGGAAACTAGACTGTTCTAGGTGTGGCATTTTGGGTGTTCAGAGGAATTGAAGGAGAAACCCGTCTTTTTGGTCCTCAGAGCCTGATATTTATGGTGGAGTAGGGATACCGTTTTATACCAATGTGGTATCCGTGGAGAGGATGCTAGCAATTGCGGCCAGGAATTGATTTATTAGTTGATTTCTGCTGTATGGGTCTGAGGTATCGTTGTATCACCATCAATGGCTCACAGCACCAGAAGCTGAGGAAGGATCTTTTTATAGAGGTTGCTTCTTTTTTACCGATGTCTCGACAATTGTCTTTTATGAGGATTTTAATTGTTTAGCTGCAGTGATTGACCAGCTGAAGAAACCTAACGGGTTTGGAGCTGATGAAACTTATTTACAAACACTGTGTGCTACCTTTGGATTAAAGGATGTTTTGGGGCATCCTCATTAAAGGAAGGGACATTTACATTTATTAGAGGGCAATCGGGTAGTCAGTTGGACAGTGTGTATGTCAGTGATCAGACGATGTGCAGTGCAAACTGTAGCATTTTCCAACCACTGCTTGGTCCAAGCTGGTGAGTACAGAACAGTGGCCTTTGGCCATGTGTACTGGAAACTAAATACTTGTTCATTTAATAATATAGTAGCAGTTAGGAAGTTTGATGGCATCTTCATGGAATGAGAAAGGGTTGAGGAGTTTTATGCATCCCAGATGGAATGGTGGGAACTGATAGAGAAGAGCTTACTGATGTCTCTCCATTCCTTTTCAAGAGGTCTGTATGCATCTGATTACAAGCATTACTTAGCATTGCATAGCCATTTAAGAGATCTTCCTAGTTGACTGCAAGCTGGGGAATGCAAAGAAATAAGGGTCTCAGAGGAAGTTAAAAGAAGGAAATGGTTCCACACCGAAGAAGAAAATGGTATCAGCTAAACTCACAAAGGACTTTAGGACAAAAGGTGGGGAAGCCTCTTCTGATATATTTGCAGGGTGTAAGGAAAAGAGAGCGCAGCAGGACATGGTGGGGCTATGGAATTCTAGCACTAGGCAGGTCCACAAGAACCCTGCTGGCATGAAGAGGCTAGTTCAGGAATATTACAGTGAGCTCTTCTGGGGACAAAGCCTTCCTTCTTTCCAGAGCAGCAGTTTTTGGATAGTATCACAGGTTTTCCAACATTGGCAGATGAAGAAAGAGGACTCGCGTGAGGCCAATGGAGGAAATGGAGATTTCAGGAGCATCTTGTCACTGAAGAAGGGAACTTCCCTGGGGGAAAATGGTTTGACAGCTGAATTTTTTTAGAGGATGATGGATCCCCTCTCTGTGGTGCTCTCATGTTTTCAGGGATGCCTTGACTAGAGGCACATTGGGAGCGTCCCTTTATGAAGTCCTTTTGATTGGGGGGGGCAAAAAAAGGGGATTAGGAAGATACTAGGAACTGGAGGCCTATTGTCTTTTTGAACACGGATCACAAAATCTTGGCTTCCATTGGGGAAAATAGCAGGGAGATTACTGCATCCCAGTCACCCTAATGCAGTTAAAGATCGCAGAGTGGCAGACACTTTGTGTAGTTTGCAGGAAGTATTTGAAATGGGATGATGGGAAGACTGCCTGGGTTTTGTTTTAGCCTTGGCTCAGGCCAAAGTTTTTGATAGAATGAATCTGCCTTATTTATGGTTGGTCCTGTTTCAGTATAGTATTCCCCCACAGCTTATTAACTGGCGGCAGCTCTTTTCTGTTCATGCATTATGCATCCCTTTAGTAAATGGGTGGAGAGGAGATACATTCTGGGTTACAGCAAGTCTGTTCCTTAATTCCATTGCTGTTTTTCTTTGGACTCTTTACTGTGGGCAGCACCTGGTAATTGGATTTTGGGGTTTAATTGTGCGGATTAAGGGGGAGAGGAATTTCACTCTTGTCAATTAAAATTTTTGACCATGAAAATGATGTCACAGTGCTGGTGGGCAGTACAAGAGTGTGACATTCTATATCTTGGGGGAGCGTGCTGTAACCCCCATATTCCTCATCTTCATATAATCATGATCTTACATATAAAGCACACCTTGTAAGGTATTGGGGGAAAGGTTACAATCTGCTGAAAGTCATTTCTCTATCCATATGTGTATATCATTAATGCATATGAAGTTATGAAAATTGTGTAGTATGGTTGTCACTAAAACATGCTGTAAGTTGGGGGAATCAGCCAGATATTAGCTGCCCAGAGGCAACAGCAAGGAAAGTAACCAATGCCCGGGTGCGGTGTCAAACAACCCATCAACAGCCATTGTCCAGCAAGGGAGCTACAATGCAGCGACTCACCTGCATGAGGCCACACCAGGGGAATTGCTCAACCTTGCTTGGAGAGACCAATGCTCACCTGACTCTGAAGGGGGGAGGGAGAGCCATGAGGGAGGAAAGGACATGATAAGAGGAAGAGACATTTGCCATGCTCTTCTTTTCTCTTCCACATACACCTACAGACACCACACCAAGCGACTGACGTGCTGATCAAAGGGGAGAGCTTGGCTGAAGAGCAACCAGCCACCCTGTGGTGAGAAGCATCTGAGTTTGTAAGGGCATTGAAAGTGTTAAGATAAGCTTAGAATGAGTTTTGTTTTTATTTAATTTGACCAAATATGACTTGTTATATTTTGACTTATAATCACTTAAAATCTATCTTTATCGTTAATAAATCTGTTTGTTTATTCTACCTGAAGCAGTGTGCTTGGTTTGAAGCGTGTCAGGCTCTCACTGGTATAACAAGCCTGGTACATATCAATTTATTTGTTAAATTGACAAACTCATATAAGCTTGCTGTGTCCAGGGGGCATAACTGGACACTGCAAGACGGAGGTTCCTAGGGTTGTGTCTGGGATCAGAGATATTGGCACATGTCATTCAGTTGCACAATCCAAGGAGCAGGTTACATGCTAGAGGCTGTATGTGAACAACCCAGGAGTGGGAGTTCTCACAGCAAAGCAGAGTAAGGCTGGCTCCCAGAGTCAAGAATTGGAGTGACCTAGCAGATCACCATCCAGATAACACCAGAGGGGAATGTCACAAAGAGATAGGGACTTTTTTTCTTTGACACTTTACATAATTATTCATCTTCAGATTACCATGAAGAAAAGCAGGGCTTTGTGGGTGGGGATTTTGGGGGATTTTGCTCTTCCAGAGGAGGTGCAGATTGCGACGAGCATCCCTGAATTATAGGTATTTGTGACTCACCTTTGGCAATGATTCAGTAGCCGAGTTGAACTGGGTGAAGCGGTTCACCTCCTACCAGGTTAAGGCTATGAAATAGCCTCTGACATTGGCAGAAAGGGTGATAGTAATTAAAACATTCCTGCTTTGCTTTTGCATTTTGTGGTAACTGTGTATCCTCTCCCGGAAAGTTGTTGGTCAAACTGATAGGGTTGTTTTTTTCAAATGAAACCTAATGAAGAGAAGTATAGTCTACTTGCCAGTTTAATAAGGGGCTTGGTCTACCCTGAAGCTTTCTTGATGGTCTTGGTTTTTGTTTTTTAATTTTCATGTTTGTACAGCTGAGATTACTGGGAAATGTCACAAGGGAAGAAAGGGAGAAACCAGTGAGGGAAAGGGGATGTAACCCTGTAGTGGGGTGGCTGCCCCACTCCTGGAGAACAGGGATTGAAAGCAGCCAAGCTAGGCTGATTGAGGAAGCAGCCACAGCTGTGATAAGAGTCTCACTCTAGCCCTGGAGTGGGAAGTGTTAGCTGCCTGGGAGTAAGGTACCTGAGGTGGAGCAGTGCTGGGGAAGGGAAAAGGGGGCTGGGGAGCTGCAGGCCTTAGGGAAGGCCTACAAAAGGTAGTGGGGCTGCAGAGGGGCAGCCTGGGGATAGGCAAAAGCAGCAAGTGGCCATTACAGACTGCAGTCTGCCCTAGAGAAAGGGGGCTAGCCACTGAGGCAAGGTGGGTTTAGAGGGTTGGGGGTTCCCCTGGGAGGGGAGACCCAGAGTGGGGGCTACTGCTCAGGTAGAACCCCGAGGTAAAAGGCATCGGGGTCCGGGAGGGACACAGGGCCAGCGGTAGGCAAGCTACCGGCCAGCAGAGGGTGCGCCGTGTGCTGGAAAGAGCTAATTCCCAGGATGACCAGCAGGAGGCGCTGCACCAGTGAGTCTGACTTCGCTACAAACCCCTAAAAAAGTATTTTTTTTTCCTGCAACAGCCCGGCAGGGTCCCGCTTACATGAAACTTGCTTTAAGATGCATTTGCCAATAACAAATTCAGGCAATGGCGTGCCAGTATGGTGGCTCAGTTTGAAAGAGAGCTGTTCCAGAGGGTGCTTAAGGAATATTTAGCAGTACTGACTTGCCTAGAAGATTCTCAGTGGGGCATTGTAGTTCCTTCAAAATAACAGAGTTCCCGTCTGGTACAGGGATATGTGGTGGCAGATATCTCATGGTAAATTCTTATGTGAGAGATAACCAAGAGGGACACACCTAGAAGATAAAGGCTGTCTCTGGGAAGCCCACTCTGGAACAGAGGTGACAATGGAACACTTATTATTTTGCTCCTCTAATGTCTGTGTTTGGGATTTCTTGGCTTTGGAACCCAGAGTCCCTGTGGTTGTGTGGCAGACTTATGGACAATTGGCTTCTGGACTTTTTCAGCGATCGGGGGACTCAGCAGCCGTTTCAAGAAGGAGAAAGAGACATTTGCTGCATATTTCCTTTGAGACTCTGGCAGGTGATACCATAGTACTTTTATGCTCCTCCCCTCCCCCCTGCCATGGCAGTGTTAGTATATTCAGCCTCCATTCAAGCACAGAACGACACACCTGTAACTATTCAGATTGCAATTATTTGTGCAATTGTTCAGTCACTGTCAATGATGGAGAAAAAACGACTGAGTTCGGCAGAATGGTGGGTGGCATGGGGGGCCTATGGTAATAAATAGATGATCTAGTTTTCAGGACTTAGTCTGTGGCGGAGAGGGTTGGATGGTTTCTTTTTGTGTCTGTGACTTGTTCTGATTGTGGCTGTAACTTTTGGTTTTTGTTTTGAAGATTTTATTTCAACAACCATGAACACGGAGAGAGAGAGAGAGTGGGTGAAGGGTGCTGCCTGGGTGGTCTTGAAACACCTGGGTGGGTGTTTGTGCAGTTGCATAGATGGTGCTGGTGTAATTGGGTGGGTGGGTGCCTAGGGGGTACTGGAGCAGCTGAGTGTATCTGGCGGGAGGTTACTGCAGTTGGATGTGTGTGGGCAGGGAGTACTTGGGGATTGCTGAAGCTGCTAGGTGTGATGGGAGCTGCCTAGGAATGGACTCTTCCCAACTTTTGTCCTGCCACCACATCCCTGTTCCCACCAGGCTGCTGCTCTGTGGTGGGTGTAAATCACAGGAAGAGGAGGCAGGGAGATAATCTGGCTGCTTGTTCGTCAGATTCTACAGTAGCCCCTGGTTAGCTGAAAGGAGCAACTGTAAGTCAGTCCTTGCTGGCTGCTTATTGCCCAGCTGGATCAATGACAATCCAGCTGTGCTGCAGGCAGGTGTGATTTGGGGGCAGCAAGTGTGAATGTAATTTGCCACCATTGAGTATCACACTGTGTAACTGATACACATAATAACCACATATTATGTATGACATGCTTGACATTAGACATTGTTCTTTGTCAATAAACAAGATCTCAAGATTTATTTTATTTTTTAACGGAGAGCCAAAGTATTGTAAAAAAAGTTGTCTAATTTTTGCTTTTTTAATATTCATTTCTCATAATTAATGTTGTAGTTCCAGGCTTTATTGTACCAATATACATCTAACTTTTCCAAAATACTATTAGAACTCATTAAGAACATACTAACCACAGGGCTGGCTTACCATGAGGCGAACTGAGGCGGCAGCCTCAGGTGCCAGACTGCAGGGGGAGGGCACCACTAGGACCCAGTTTCCTCTAGCAGAAAATGTAGGTCTTTTCTTTTCCCTCAGGATAGCATTCTAGGCAACAGTGGAAGCCAGATAGCCACATATTTGTTACAATTTCTGAAAGCCTCAGCCAGATAGCTTTGGAGCTTTGCCTTTGACCCCTCTCTCCTCCACCACTCCGCCCACCCACCTCCTTGATATTTGTAGTTGCTTCTCCTATATCTTGTTTTTACTCTTTGCGTTCTATGCTTTCTATAGCTCATCCTTTAATAACCTATAGAGTCAAAACCCTCACACACAGGTCTGTAGTGCACAGATTAGACAACATAAAGCAGCCATAAAACTGTTCAAATGGGGCAACTGAGGTTTCCTTTTGTTTACAGCAGCTTGCACGAAGGAGGCATAGCGAGTGCTACACCACCTGCTCCTAACCCCTCTGGCTTTGTGGGTGTATTGGGAGAAAGAAAGGGGGTGGTGCAGTATTTTGTGTTTGAATTACCTTAATGTTGGGTTGTTTTAAGTATATATATGTTTTAAGCTTTCAATATTAGGCAAAAGATTGTTTAGTTTACCCAAATCTGTAATTTTCCTTGTATTTTGTTTTTATCTTTAATGGGGTACCATTTAATTATATTTTACTGGTGAATTTTTACTACATGTACTAGAAACTTACCAGCCTTGATTTTCTTTAAAAAGTTTTATTTTAGGAATCACAGGGTTAGATTTTTTTGTTTTGTTTTTCCATAGACAAAAAGTAAACACTTTACTCAAATTACTTCTTTTACTCCCAATTGTAACAGAATAGATTTATCTTAAACCTCTTATGCAGCTATGACTTTTTTTAAGTGTCTCACATATTTGGTCTCTTATCTTTCTCACACCAGCTGCTATGCTAATTGGCTTCTCCCTAATTATTGTTTTGGCTTCTTCCCAAAGGATGCTCCTGCAGATATCCCCTTTATCATATATTTCAAAATATAATAATAGGAATTTCCATAATACCAGAATTGATCAATAATTCAGTCAGTCCCAGTATCTTCTCATATCTGGAATTGGCCTCTCCCAGTAACAGTGGAAAGGATAGAACTTTGCTAGTAAAGAATGTACTTGCTCTTTAGAATTCTATACTATTGGACTAAATTTCTTCCTGAACATAGCTGGTCACTGCCAGAGGAAAAGACTTGATATGAAGCAACCAAATATGAAACGAGCATAGACAGTGAGGATTTACCACAAACCACTACAATGATATTTAATACTTCATTATAGTCTGCTTTCTTCTCTTGGTACTGATCCTTTGCCCATTGAAGTCCTACTTAGAACAACAAATATTAAAAACAAACAAGAGTTTGGGGAGGGATATATAAAACCTAACGCTTCAGGCCCTAAACCAACATGTAACTATTGGTGGGTGGGAAGAAACTTTCTTTTGGGGCAGGTCTTCCCATAATTCCCATTGAAGGTTTTCTTGCACCTTCCCCTGAAGCATCTGATACCTGCAACTGTCCATTATGCATCTGACGAAGTGGGTATTCACTCACGAAAGCTTATGCTCCAATACGTCTATTAAGTCTATAAGGTGCCACAGGACTCTTTGTCGCTTTGTCCTTTATGGGTTCCTGGACCCTTGCTCTGATTCAGAATGGCAAATCAAATATTCGTCAGCCTAAGTCCCACTGAGCTAGGAGCTCTCCTACATGTTGCAGGACAGAAACTCTACCCTAATGCTGGCACGCTCTCCAGCAATGGAGCTCTGTATGTGTAAACCTGGCAGCATAACTGACCTTCAGTTTGCCAGGTGTTTAGGTTAACCAAAGGCTGGAAAGGTTCATAAAAAGGAAATTTCATAAAAGGGTTTGATCTCATTAGATTTTGGTCCAAATAGGCATGTATATATCTGCTGGTGCCTCAGATACAAACTCTTACTTTTGATTTGGAGGTATCTGATCTGTTAGAAGGTATTCATAGAATCATGGTTGGAAGGGACCTCAGGAGGTCATCTAGTCCAACCCCCTGCTCAAAGCAGGACCAGTCCCAGACAGACTTTTGCCCCAGCTCCCTACATGTCCCCCTCAAGGATTGAGCTCACAACCCTGGATTTAGCAGGCCAATGCTCAAGCCACTGAGCTATCCCTCCCCACAAAACATTCAACCCATTAATATTGTGAAATGTATTTAGGAAATAATTTAACTGCAACCAGTATTTCTGCATCTATGACTGTTGGCAGCCATCTTGCTGAACGTGACATCTATTCAATGCCCCTGCATAGTGTTCTTGGCCTCCCTGCTTAGGCTGCAAATAGGTGATGCTAATTGTGGATGTTATGATATGGACAGCATACTCAGAAGTTACTAAAGAGCAAACAACCATCACCCACCTGGGCTGGAGGCAGACCAGCATCCTGGGGGTGAAAAGCTCTGTGTCCAATTAAAAACTGTCCAAGCTCTGTTCCTTTAAATTAATAATGCTTGTATATTACGCAATTATCCAGTAATACCAAGTATGACTACAGAGCTAAACACAGCAAAAATAAATAGCAATGATTGCTTCAAATTGTGATTCAGGTATTAAATCACAGGCCCATTTCTAAATATAAGGCTTCACTTGATAACTACAAATTATATTTGTTTTGGTACCCTTGGTGGGTCTGTACCGTCCTTCCAACATTTCATCATTCAATAGTTCTTAGTAATCATTCTTCATTACCACACTATAAATGCCTAGATAGAAAAGTAATATCCCAATGATGTTCCATGCTATGAACAAGTATCCAGGGGGTAGCCGTGTTAGTCTGTCCAACAGCCCTCCAACCTGAAGCAAATACTCACCAGCAACTACACACCACACCACAGAAACACCAACCCAGGAACCAGTCCCTGTAGCAAACCTCATTGCTTACTCTGTACCCATATCTACTCTAGCGACATCATCAGAGGACCCAACCACATAAGCCACACCATCCAGGGCTCATTAACCTGCACGTCTACTAATGTGATATATGCCATCATGTGCCAGCAATGCCCCTCTGCCATGTACATTGGCCAAACAGGACAGTCCCTATGTAAAAGAATAAATGGACACAAATCGGACATCAGGAATGGTAACATACAAAAGCCAGTAGGAGAACACTTTAATCTCCCTGGACATTCAATAACAGATTTAACAGTAGCTATGCTTGAACAAAAAAACTTCAGAAACAGACTTCAAAGAGAAACAGCAGAACTAACATTCATTTGCAAATTTAACACCATTAATTTGGGCTTGAATAGGGACTGGGAATGGCTGGCTCATTACAAAAGCAGCTTTGCCTCTCCTGGAATTGACACCTCCTCATACATTATTGGGAGTGGACCTCATCCACCCTGACTGAATTGGCCTTGTCAACACTGGTTCTCCACTTGTGAGGTAACTCCCTTCTCTTCATGTATCATTATATAATGCCTGCATCTGAAATTTTCATTCCATGCATCTGAAGAAGTGGGTTTTTTTACCCAGGAAAGCTTATGCCCAAATAAATCTGTTAATCTTGAAGATGCCACCGGACTCCTTGTTGTTCATGCTATGAACAGAGGAAAAAAGACAAGCTAGAGGGAAAGGGAAGAGATCGATCCTCTGTGAAATATAAAATGTTAACACAGCACATGCTCAGTGCTCAATATTTCCAAATGTGAATCTGCTTCAGCATTCTTGAATAGTGAACCACAAAATCTAAAAACAATTCCATGTTACTTTTTAATCATTTAAGAGAGATGAGCCATTCATCAAACAGTGTGTGCATTGAACTGTGTCACCGCTAATTCAGTCCAATGCCAGTTTTTTTCTCATTACACCAAAGCTCAGAGAAGGGAAATGTAAGAACAAAAGAGGGGGGGAACCCACAACATCCTGTTGGAACAGTACTCACTGTTTTCTCAGGGAAAAACAAGTACGCGCAATATTTGGACAACAAAATGTGCTCTGTTGGTTGGTTGTTTTTTAAATCCTGTATCACAGTATACAACTGAATTATATTTCAAGTTCTGAAGAACTGCAATGGAAAATAAAAATGTAGTACCCACAGAGTTAGCTATGTGACAGTGAAAAAGAAACACCTGACAGCAAAAATACATGTGTTTTTATGTTATTGAGGCTCTGGACTTTATTTACGAGTAAAGAACACTAGAATGTCTGTTTTAAATTAATCTTTGCCTGGCAATGTAAACCAGTGGGTGGAATGGATATTGTAGTATTTCCAGGATTTAAGTTTGTTAGAGAACTCTGATCCCTTCTAAATTCTCAGATCTGTTTACTATTTAAAGGTGGTAAACTTATTGATTTTAGTGATGTTTTGTTTCTCTAAGTTCATTTTTGGTTATCAACCCTATAAGATTTTCAGAAATAATCTGCTCTTCAATTTTCATTATTTCAGGTGCAATGCAAGGAAAATATTTTTATATTGCTCAGACTTTGCAGAAAACAATTATTCAATTGTTTCCCAGGAAATCCCTTTGAAACAGACAATAGCAACCCCTTACTCAGTTAAAAATGATATGTGCTTAGCCTCTATGTGCTTCTCAGTAATCTTCACCTCTTTTTTTCCAGCCAGCACTCTATCCCAAGAGTTCACTCTCTTAGCTCTCTCTCAGGGTCATGCTACAAGTGCCTTTCTGGATGTCCTTGTCTTTCTGCTCCAACTCTGGTGTTTCTGTCTGCTTCTCCCTCACACACATTCACAACTCCATTAAAACAGTAGCCAGCCTCCAGCATTTTCATTCAGCCTCAATGAAACTCCTTCCCCCACACAACTCAGCTCCCGAACAGCCCTACATGTGGCCTGTGTTTCAGGTAATGACTCCTATTGCTTCAGTAATTTTCCTCTAAAAGGAGCATAACTGCTTCTTACACTTATCCTGAATGACCGACAGCTAGCATGCTCACTGCTTCAACAAGGTTTCACCCCACCACAAGTATTATAACCCCCCCACACACACACACCGCCCATGCCCATTGTCTCGGTGGAATCCAAAATGGTGATGCCATGGGCAGATAAGAGGTCCCTTCGAGAGCTGTTTCGTCAAGTTTAGTCCCCTGTTGTCACAGGCAACCTGGCTGAATAATCCCATTAATAAACTTTTCAAGCTCCATCTTAAAACTAGTTCAGTTGTATGCCCCCACTACACCTATCAGAAGGTTGTTGCAGAACCCCACTCTTCTGATAAATTGGAAATCTCCTTATTTCCAGCCTCAATTTATTCATGGCCAGTTTATACCCATTTGTTCTGGTTCCAGCATTGTCCTTTAGATTAAATAGCTCTCCTCCCTCCCCCATGTGTAACACCCCCACTCCCCCCCCCAGCAAATGTGTTTATAGAGATAAATCATTTCCCCTCTGAACCTTCATTTTGCTAGACTAAACAAGCCAAGATCTTTTAGTCTCTTCTGGTAAAATAAGATCTCCATTCCCCTGTTCATCCTAGATCTTCTCTGCATCTGTTCCAATTTAAATCCATCTTTCTTGAACCTGGGTGACTGGAATTGTACACAGTATTCTAGATGAGTTCTTACTAATGTCTTGTGCAATGGCATTAATATTTTGCTGTCTCTATTGGACATACCTATTTGATAAGTCCTAGGTTCACATTTGTCTTTTTCACAGCCACATCCTATTGGTGGATTATAGTCTTCCTATGTATCAGAGGGGTAGCCATGTTAGTCTGGTTCTGTAGAAGCAGCAAAGAATCCTGTGGCACCTTATAGACTAACAGACGTTTTGCAGCGTGAGCTTTCGTGGATGCACTTGCATCCGAAGAAGTGGGTATTCACCCACGAAAGCTCATGCTGCAAAACGTCTGTTAGTCTATAAGGTGCCACAGGATTCTTTGAGTCTTCCTATGATTAACTAATTCACTCAGGTCTTTCTCCTCTTCTGTTATTTCAAACTGATTGGCCAAATCTTATAGCAGAAATACTTGTTATTAGTCCCTAGTGGCATGATTGATCTTTCATTTTGTACTATGCCCTGTCCGACCCATCCCAAACAAAAAGAAAAAAATAATTTTCAAATGACAAATGAAACAAGCTTAACTATTGACATCATGTTTTTCTCTCAGGACAAAACCCAGATGATACCTATGCCTCCCTCCCAGTGTTCCCATATTTTATCTTTAAATTTCAAGTTTTTCTACTGAGACCAAATACCTTTTACCACGGTATTTCTGTGAGGATGCTACATTCCAAGGTAGCTGCATTTGCCATGTGATCTTCCAATCACATACTACTCTGATAGGAGTTCCCCTCTTTGGGAAGCTTTTAGCTGGTTTAGCTGGATTGCTCCACATCCACAGTTCCAGTGGATGTACCCGGAACCCTTGCACTTCTGCAAATTATAGGAAGAGAGTTAGACAGCCATCTCTTCTTGGGCCCATTCATTCCTTTGAGTAACCAATTCCCTGCTCTACTACTTAGGACAATATTACCTTTTACCCTCCTGGGACATTTCACTCCATATTCTTTATGAAAAATATACTTATGATATGAATATGACATAATTGAGATGTACTTTATGCAAGATGGCTTAAGTGAGATATCATTGGAAAGGTTATGATTTACTGAATGTGATTATCCAATTTGTATGCCTGTATCACTTCTGTATCTGAAGTTAGGAATATTGACTATGCATCTGTATTTCAACTATGCTACTTTGAGTGACACCCACTGCTAACACTTCAGATACAACAATGGAAAAGCCAGACAGGGCAGATGGCCCATCAGAAAGGACAATGGACTATATAAAGGCTTGGCCTTCCTGCAGACCCTCCATGCTGCCACTGACTCATGGATGCTGTGATACTACAGAGTCAGGTGGTCTCTGTTACTAAAACATTACCTGGGACTTCTTGTAACTTTCCACTGGAAGGGAAGTGGGGAGAAGTTTGGGAAACAAAGGATTCCCACCTTATGTAAATCCTATTTAAGGGTGGGGAGGAAGGCAAACAGAACTCCTCCTCTCCGTGGCCTGTCTGCCCAAGAGGAAAGACAGCTAAAGCCACCTGAAGGGAACTCGGGGGGGGGGGAGTTCAGACTGAGACAGGGATCCAGTCTGAAAAGGAATATAGCTGGACCTCCGAACCACAGAAACTTTGCAACCGGCCTAAAATAACATTTAGGGTAAGAAATTACATTTTATAACCTATTTCTTAAGTATATTGAGCTTAGCTTGCGTACTTTGGTTTA
Source organism: Mauremys reevesii (assembly GCF_016161935.1). Lineage (NCBI taxonomy): Eukaryota > Metazoa > Chordata > Testudines > Geoemydidae > Mauremys > Mauremys reevesii. Next base: position 263,470,045 of record NC_052624.1, read on the forward strand.
TTTGCTCAGTAATCTGCTTTGTTCTGTATGTTATCCCTTATATCCACTTAAAATTCACTTTTATAGTCAATACATTTATTTCTTCTTTATAATATAACCCAGTGTATGTCATTTCTAACTGGAGGGGGGGGGAGCAACAAGTTGTGCACATCTCCCTGCACATTGAGGGAGGGGGCGAATTTCATAAAACCTTTGGGTTTGTCCCCCTTAAAGGAAGTGGGCACCAAAGCATTGGGGCAAGCCCCTAAGGCTGAATCTTTCAGAGCGGATCTCTGTCTCTGTGTGCAGCTGGGTGTGGCCCTGCCTGTGTGCTTGACTGGAAGAGGCTTGTGAGCCTAGCCGAGCAAGGCCAGGTAAAGGGGACCCAGGCTGGCAGAACAGGCTGACTCAGCGGCATCCCGGCACATCAGGGCCCAAACCTGTCACATCTCCCACCAAGGCCATCTGGACAAGACATCAGTATTACCATGCTTGTCCACAGGCCTCCCTGTGACTGTGAAATCATAGACTGCGGTTCTTCCTACCACCTGGTAAGTTGCTCCTCTGAGGATCCCTGAATCTAAAGAGCTACTGCAGTGATGCTTAGTCCATCCTTACCGCAAACTATCTTCCACACAAATAGTGGTGAAAATGTTCCCTAGATTTAATCACGCCCAGGAGTTTCTTTCAGGTGATGTGATAATTTCTCTCCAGTGAACTTAGACATTTGCTATAATTAACCAGCTCAAGTCCCTTGTGTTATTGTGTCAATACTGCCCCAAAACCATAAATACGACTATCTACATCCAATATCAAAAGAGGTTTTTAAACATGGGTAGGCTGAGACAGGACAGTCACAAGAGTCTTCTTCAACTCTGAAAATGCTAAATCATGCTCTGCTGACCACTGAAACCGTTTCCCTCTTTCACCCAACCTATATAATGGTTTTGCAATATTGCAAAACCCACAAATAAACTTTCTATAACAGGAGCAGCATCCTATACAAATCTGCACATATGTGAGTGTCTGGGAGTTCTTCACAGCCTCAATTTTCTTTTTGTCAGGGGAAATTCCCCCTCACTTTTGTGTCCCCAAGGTTAATTACCCGTTTTTGAAACGACTCCCATTTCTTTAGCATTGGTTTCAGATTGGCAGTATTAAGCTTATCACAGCTCATTTGTAAATATGTCAGTTCCTGTTCAAAGGTTTTAGCATGGACCAAAATACCACCTAGGTATAACAAACAGGCTGAAAGTGGCACGCCATGTAATATTCTTCTCGTTAGCTTCTCATCTGTGGCTGAGGCATTATGCAGGCTGAAAGTCATCACTTTAAATTGCCACAGGCCATGTCCTGCTGGGAAAGCAGTCTTCTCCCTGTCCTATGGATCCACTTCCACTTCCCAATACCTACTTTTAAGACCCAATGTGGAAAACCCAATTGAACCAGCTACAACATCCAGCGTATCATCTATTCATGGTGTACAAGAGTTGACCGGGGCTCGACCCTCTCCAGGGCAGAGGGGAGCCACGCCGGCTCACTACACACCGATGGATCCGGGGAAATAGTCCGTCCGGGGGTCCCCCTCGGTAGCCCTTGCGGTAGTCAGCGGCACTGTGGTTACATCTGGCCCCAGCTCCGGCGGGGCAACGAACACTGGGTCAGGAGGCTCAGGCCCTCAGGCAGGGCTGAGCCGTAACAACAGTTATGAGCCCAACCCTAGGTCAGGGCAGGGCGACACACACTGGGCAGGGCTGAGCCACAGTAACAGGCTTCGGCCTCCTCAGGCCAGGGAGAGGGGGAGTCTGCCACTCAGGAATGGGGTGGCAGGGGGGACGCAGGCCCACCCACTCCACTGCGTCCCAGCCCGGGGCCCTAGCAGCGGCTGACTATCCGCTGCTTAGTCAGTGGGGATACTGGCCGCAACACACTGACATAGGCTCTGGTCTTGCTGCAGCCAGACTGGGGTCGGCTGCCCCCGGGCTACTTCCATACTCCCCCTCGGGACCTACCCGGGTCCTGACATTGGTCTCTGCAGGGTCCAGGAGCATGGGTTCGTCACGGCCGGGGGCTGGTTGGCAGGTCCAGCAACTCCTCCGGGTAGCTGGCGTGGGGTAGCTCTGGCAGCTCCTCCGGGTAGCGGGCGCGGGGTAGCTCTGGCCAGTCTGGGTGGCTGCCTTGGGCCGCAGGAGCTTCCCAGTCTCAAGCTCCCCTAGGGACGTCTGCTCTCTCCGGCAGCTGCGGCCCTACTGAGCTCTGAGGGCCGGCCTTTATAGTTCTGGGTTGCCGCCTGACCCTTTGAGGGGCGGGCACAGAGCTCGCTAGCTCCGCCCACTCTGGCCTCCGGCTGGGCTTTTCCTCCTCCGGGGCGGAGGGGAGCCACACCGCCTCACTACAGTGGTAATGGATATGAATCCTTTAATGTGACTTCATTTACTTTTCTATAGTCCACACAGAATCTGGTGCTGCCATCTTTTTTTCTTAACCAGAACTATGGATAAGGCTGGAGTGCTAGCTAAAGGCTCTATTATGCCTTCCTTACGCATTTCCTCAGTGGCCTGTAAAGCTTCTTCCCTTTTTGCTACTGACAAACAGTGAGGTGGCTGTTTAATGGGTCAGTTTCCCTGAGTATTAATCTTGTGCTGGACCAGGGCAGTACAACCTATATCTTTGTTGGATTGGTAGAACAACTCTGATTCCTAACCAGAAAGTCTTTTAGCACAGTCTGGTGCTCCTCATTTGAGTGTACAGCACTGCATTGGAACAAGTCCAGCTGAGACTCTTGGGAGCTCACCTGCCCTCCTTTCCTCCTTTTAATTTTCTTCTATTCCAGCATTTACTAGATCCGCAGGTTCACATTTTGCTGCTATGGTTCCCTTCTTTACTATTTGATGCTTGTCAGAAATATTCAGCAAATGAACATGGATCATTCTAAAAGGAAATATTTCTTCACACAATGCACAGTCAAGCTGTGGAACTCTTTGGTAGAGGATGTTGTGAAGGCCAAGACTATAACAGGGTTCAAAAAAGAACTAGATAAATTCCCGGAGGATAGATCCATCAATAGCTATTAGCCAGAATCGGCAGGAATGGTGTCCCTAACCTCTATTTGCCAGAAGCTGGAAATGGGCGATAGAGGATGGATGTTCAGTTAATTCTCTCTGAAGCACCTAGCATTGGCCACTGTTGGAAGACAGGATACTGAGTAGATGGACCATTGGTCTGACCCAGTGTGACCATTCTTATGTTCTTGCTGCAAATTGCTACAAACTCAGTGTTTCTCCTTGGAAACTGGATCCCACTCCTGAAATCAGTGTTGTCCTTTAGACCCAATATCTGGGGTCCTGCAGGTTGTTTCCATCAGGAGGAGATATTGATGATGGAGCTAGGTATTTCTTTGATGCAATCCTGTGTATTTACAAAAACTTCACAAAGTCCTGGTTACCTGAACACAGTAGAAACCAAACAGAAGGCAGTTTTTTTGTTGGCTATTCCAAGCCTCTTTTTTCAGCACTCTACCCCAAAAGTTCTCTTTTAGCTTTCTCTCAGTGTTATGCTACAAGTGTTTCTTTAGCTGTCCTTGGCTTTTTACTGCATTCTCTGTCTGTTTCTGTGGTGTTTCTGGCTGCTTCTCTCACACACATTCACAGATGCATAAAACTGCTTTCTGTGTGTTTGCATTCAGCACTCTGCAAATTTGACACCATCAGCTCAGGATTAAACAAAGACTGTGAATGGCTTGCCAATTACAGAACCAGTCTCTCCTCCCTTGGTTTTCACACCTCAACTGCTAGCACAGGGCCTCATCCTCCCTGATTGAACTAACCTCGTTATCTCTAGCTTGCTTCTTGCTTGCTTATATATACCTGCCCCTGGAAATTTCCACTACTTGCATCTGAAGAAGTGGTTATTCACCCATGAAAGCTCATGCTGCAAAACGTCTGTTAGTCTATAAGGTGCCACAGGATTCTTTGCTGCTTCTACAGAACCAGACTAACACGGCTACCCCTCTGATACTTCAGCCCTCTGGTCACATAGCTCAGCTTCTGACCAGCCTTGCATGTGTCCTGTGTTTTGGGTGGTGGCTACTATTGTTTTCAGCTATATTACTCCAAAAGGAGCTTAATTGCTTTTGTATTTATCCTGAATGAAGTGTGGCTGTTACACCCACTAGCTTCAATGTGGTTTCATCCACCCAGCATAACACTATATTTCTCTTATAGCAAACCCTGTGGAGTGATCGAAGTGGGCTAGAACTGGTTGAAAAAAAATGGCAAATATTTTTGGTAAAAAAAGATATTTTCCCCCAGTTTTATTTTTGGCCATTGATTTTCACACTGAAGGAATACAACTAATACAAGGAAGGCTACCAGACTAATCTTCAAATGATGATGAGAATTTGTGCAATGACTTGTTTGTAACAGTAGCTACTGGAATGAGTGAACACTGACCCTTTTCCATGTGTCGGGCAGTAACTTTTTGTAATCACCATGTCCGGTGACTGGAGCCAGGGAATAAAATTTAGTCTCTTATCAGCTTACCTGTGTCACACCTGTACTGCACTTTTCTTATTAAAATTGTCACGTGTGGGATATACCTTGTGCTGTACTTGGGTCATCTCACAACAATGAGGTAACCAAATATTATTACAAGAAACTATACTGTGGTCTCGTTGATATTCCCAATTTGACTGGCTGGCTGTTCCTGTACTCTCTTGTTTATAGTGTTAGCCACCTTTGAGGAAATGTGGTGCACAGGGCTGTAACAGGCATTTTTAGGAGTCAGCCTGCTACTGAATATTAGGTACACAAATAGTGAGTCTGTGGGGAGATTATATTATCCCCTTGTTCCACTTGTCTTTTTTCCTCTCTTTTAAACTAGTAGTGGTGTCATGTGCACCTCTGGTAGAGCTGCAAATAGCTACCCAATTCAAGAACTAGCTAACAGCCCTGCACACACAACTTTCCAAATTTAGGGGCATTCAACAGCATATAGAATATTGGAAAACTGAATTATTCTGATATTCCACAGACTATGTTGCTTTTGCATTTTCATAACCAGGACTGTAGAGAGAGCAGGAAGTGCGTTGGTAGGAATTCACTGCCATGATGATGGTAACAAATCTGGCACAAATGTGGCCATGCAAAGTATTGGTCAGCTATGTTTGACTACACTGAGAGTGGGTATTAATAAAATTGAAAGGCTTTTCTACAAAACAATGTATTGGTGGATGATTAAAGATTTTGAATATAGTCATTTTTACTCCAGTTTTTTCTCTTTCTTTGTTGAGTCCTATCGGTGTGATTGGCACAGTATCAAACCTGATCTCTGCTTCAAGAACCGTACAAGGGAAATATGACAGTTTGATGTAATTCTAAATAGATTACAGGGAGCTCCTTAAATCAAGGCACTGAAGCACAATGCATGGTATATTCAATTTCACTGTGAGCTTTATTGATTCTGTCTGCCCTGCTATGCTATTTACAAAGCACTGACTGAACTCCAGTGCTTAACTTGCGCCAGGGCTGAGCCCCGGCACCTCTAGGCTTAGCAGTTCATAGCCCCAGCACCTCTGGGCTTGCTGCATCAGTAAAAAAAATTGCTTGAGCCCTGGAACCTCTTTTATTACAAATTGAGCACTGTGAAACTTCTCAGATTCTGCCCCAGCACTACACTGGGCTCACTATAAAATCCGGAACCAATTCTCTGAAGGCAACCTGTTCTTGGAGAATCTGGCTTTGCATGCTCAGCAATATCTCACATACTGACTTGGAGCCAAATTCAGGTCCTAAACATTTTTACTGGGTAGCATGGACACAGGACCCTGCAAGAGTTGTGAGAATGTGCGCCTGTGTTCAGACAAGCACAGCCACATACTCTGCCCCTTTGTAGATTAGTCCTGCAGTGCAAAGGAGTAATCTGCAAGAGATGCTGGGAGATCAGGTCAGTATGTCTTTAAATATGCAGCCTATGGTGCTTGACTGAGGCCCCATCCTGGAATGCCTTTCATGGCTTATGCCTCTGTTCTACAAATTGTGTGGAGTCAGGCCTTTTGAGCACATGTCTATGTGCAGCCAGAGCTCTGAATTTTGGCCTTGGAGACTAAAGCCTACTAAAGCCTAAATTAAGACGGATATAATAGTCAGGACATTGGGTTTTGAAAAATGCCATGGGATCTTTAACTTCTGGCAGAAACGAGCAGACAAGACCTCAGATGAATGTATCATTCAAAGACTGAAGTAGAATGTAACCAGGTCCCTGAATAGTGTGAAACAGGAAATTGTAATAGTGGGGATGGGATATGACTGCAACACGAGTAAGGATTTCAGCAGAAAAAGGGTCAAGAACAGCTCTGGCAGGGTCCCAGAAATTATATGCAGACTTACACAGATGGTGATATGGGAGGAAAAAATAAGGTTAAGTTCAAGGATGACTTCAAGATTTCTGCTCTTTGGAACAAAGTAAAGGTTTACATGAAAAGAGTGATAGCAAAGTTTGCAATGAGATTAAGGGCTTGTTTACACTACCTGCTGGATCGGTGGGCAGCGATCGATCCAGCGGGGGTTGATTTATCACGTCTAGTATAGATGTTTTAAATTGACCAGTGAGTGCTCTCCCGTCGATGCCGGTACTCCACCAGAACGAGAAGCACAAGCAGAATCAATGGGAGAGCATCAACTGTCGACTTACTGCAGTGAAAACACTAAGTAGATCTAAGTACGTCAACTTCAGCTACGCTATTCATGTAGCTGAAGATGCAGATCTTAGATCAACCCCGCGCGTTAGTGTAGACAAGCCCTAAGAGAACTTTCTACCCAGACGGTGTTTGATGCATTCAGTAGTAAGAAGATCTGGGATAGCCAGGATCTGGCAGAATCAAAAGATACTTCTATCTCCAATATATTTGTATCAGAGAGTGAGTCCAGGCAGATGTAAAAATGTGTGTCCTTCCTTTAGAGATGATGGTCAACAGTTGAGGCTACCCATGAGACATTTCAGAGAGACACTATAATATAGAAAGATAGAATCAGTACTGGAATGGACTTTGAGAGGCCATCTAGTGTAGTCCCCTGCACTCATGGCAGGACTAAGTATTATAGAGAGAGAAAGAACAAAAGTTAGGGATAGAATCTTGAGAATTCCACAAGGGGAGGGTTGGAGGAAGGTTGTGAATCCTCCACCAGAAATTTAAAAGGAGTAGCTAGGTAGTATTAAATGCATGACAGGCAAGCGCTGGGGACACCAGATTTCTGCTTCTGTCGTGCATGAAAGGAAGAGCTATCTTCAATAGCACAAGATCAGACCAGGACTAGAAGAGAGAGGTTAACCGCTGTGGCTAAATTTTCATATTTCTCTTTTCATCAAGATTACATTTAGAGTTAGGATTTTCCTGTATAGTACCAGCAACCAGAGTTTATGCAAATAAGCATCTTCAAAAAAAATGCATTATCTTCCAACTTTGAGAAGATATTGACATTTTGATATTAGTATTTTTTCCTGAAGCAACTATCATTTGTCATGAACTGTTCTCAATGACAGAACTTTGAAATTATATGCAACATCAAAATGTAATCTATTAGCAAATCAGTACTTCTGTATGCATCTGGCCCATATGAATTCATTTGGCATGCATAGTGATATCTTCACTGTTCTCTAGCATTCTGGATTGGTGAAGAACATAATTCATAGATCCATATATTGTAAGGCCAGAAGGGAGCTTTAAATCATCTAGCTACAGTATAACACAGGCCATAGAGTTTTACCCAATTACCCAGCGGAAGCGTGCATGTGTGAAGGATGGTATTTTACAGTACTTGTGTAAGCTATTTTATTAGTAGCAATGTGTTGGCACTGGATCAAATTCATCATATATAACTCCGTTTACTTCAGTGAATCATTACATTGGTAAATTATATCTAATGATTAAAGCAGAGACTGGGCGTCAGGTCTGGATTCTTTTCCAAACCTGCCACTCACTGATTATGTGATCTTGGGCAAATCACAATATCATTTTACCTCATTCTATCCCTCTGTGATACTAGGGAATCAAATCTGACCTCCTTGGACAAAATACATTATATGAGTACTCTTACTAACAGATACAGCATTCAAGAATGACACTACTATAGCTATATATATTGGAGTCATTCAAACTTAGCTGGCATCCATTCTGAATGTCTGGAAACCTGGTCACGACATGATTTTATACTCTCATACTGTAACCATTGTGTTACAAAAGTTGCATCCTCTGAAATGGAGAAAGTGTTACTAGCCTAAATATTAGTACATCAGAGGAGTATTTTTTTTTGTCAGTGTGTTTTCTTAGCATCCAATATATCTCTGGCCATGCTCATTTAGATGAAATTGCTGTCTGATGTAAAATGCTTCTAATTTCAATATAGGAACTTCTGTGGCTTTCTACATGTAGTTCAGTGCCATTAACTGTGAGCTCAATCATGCTATTATGTTAGGGAGAGTGCTCTGACTTTTCTTCATTATCTGCTCTTTTTTTTTCATTATTTTCTTCATTTCATTCCTTCCATCCGCCTAGTCATCTCCCCCCTACATGCTATTCTCTCTCCTCCTCACTCCATTAACACACACTATCCAGTCAATGTGTAAGAAAAATATTGCAACCCTAAATTTGCACAAGATTATACCATAAACAGTGAGGGAAGAGAGACATTTGTAAAAGTTACAAAATAACCTTGATAGCATTCTGTTAACACAATCTTTTGAACAAAGGAAGCAAGTACTTTCTTTGCAATAGAAAGATATATATGTGTTTAAGTGTCTTTTTAAGCAGAGACATTACTGAAATGCTTCACCCCACAGAGCTCAGCTCAGTTTTTGTCTATCACTGATTTAATGGCAATGGCCATCATCCAGTTTAAATACATCTTGATTAGTAACTGAAAGGGTGTTTGTATAGTTGATTAGTAATCAGATATCAGAAGGAAAAGATTTGTTTTGCAATTCAGAAGGACCCAATGTTTTATTTTGCAAAATTACCTTAATCAAAAATGCCACACTCAAAACAGTACTATGTAGAACTACAAAGGAGGAGCTGTTTTGATCATGCTTTATCATCTAGGGTAATCAACATTTCCCATTCCTAGAAGAGTGATAGGCAAAAAAATTTAACAGCTGCTTGAGGTTTTATCACTCTGGGGAAGGAAATTCACACATTTCCCCAGGAAAAGCTTTGGTAGAGGTATCTTTCATGGAAACATCATTTAGACAGATTGGTTTAAAGAGGTCCACTATTTATACAAATTCAATCCTCAACAGCTGTCTAATGTTGGTTAAATCAAAAGCCAAAATCTATGTTTGTTTAACTCATAATTGGTTTATTTCCATAATATTGACATTATAGGGAAAAGGTGCATTTAAAACACAAGCCACTTTAATAGTGCTTGGACTGGATGCCAACTTTAACAATGCTATAAACTACAAAGATATGAAAGGGAAAAGGCTAGGACTACCTCTGCTAAATGCAATAGGATTAGTATAAGCTAATTACTCTTTCTGCATTAAATAATACTTCCTACCTAAGTTTCAATCTAAGGCATTTCATCACAATGTCTAAATGTGATATCTAAAACACCTGAAACTTGTCAAAATCCCTGCTGTGTAATACTACTACGTAGCCTCACTTTATCTGTAAATTTACTTTAACAATACAACACTATTTTTAAGATGCTGTTATAATACTTGGGGAAAAAAAGAAAAAAGTATCCTACCGTACCAGTTTGTATTTCTTATCCATGAGTTCATAGGAGTTTAGATCACTTTTCTTACAGTCACAGCAATAGCTCTTCCCTTGGAGTCAGAGTAAAGAGTGAATTGTGAGAGGTGCAGTGATCCTGGCTTGTTTTGTTTGTCCACTGTATCATTTGCTTTTGAGATTGATCCAATGCAGATGAAGTCAGGGTGCCAGCTGTCCTTGGAGGACAATGGCTCAATTGGAAGATGCCTTTGGAACAAAGGAGCTGCTTCCAGGATTGATTTTACATGCGCACATGTGACCTTTGCCTCAAATGACTCTATGGAAAGTGTCATCACCCTAAAGACCTGCTTTTAAATGAATCACTCTGATGCCCCTCAGTAAGGCCTTTTAACCACATACACATTCAAGAGAGGTCACTCTGTGTAGAGATAGCAATGTGATGCAAAGTTCTTTTTAATCATTACACAGAATTAATTAATGGGTCTAATTATTTTAGGTCCCTTTCAAGATCCTTGGCTAAATTCTTCAAACGTGGGTGCTTAAAGTCAGGCACCTAAATCCATATTTAGGTACTTAAAGAATGGTGCCCTGATTTTCAGAAACTCCGAACACTCTCAGCTCCCATTCATGTCGGTGGGAACAGAAAATTTGGCCACCTTTACTAAGGTGCATAAATATAGATTTAGGTGCCCAACTGCAAGCATCCAGATTTCAAAATTATGGCCGTTAGTTGTCTTTTTTAATGACTTTATTGTATAGAATTTTACATTAATTCCTGCACTGCACATGCATTTTTAAACAGATTCATTGTATCCAGGCATTCATTGAACTAGATTAATCAGAAATTGGACAAATCCACGTTTTTCCTATTTATGGAATATCTGTGGGAAAATGGTTTGTGAGCATATAATTAAAGACTGTTATGCATATGCAGAATGAGACAGTCAAATTAAAGTTGCATAGGCAATCTTAATTGTGGCATTTCCAAACTTCTGAGGGCTGGACTTTGCAACTTTAATAATGTTCCTTTAACATAGTTTTTGGGGGCATAATATAGATATAGAAATCCAATTAAAATATTGTTGTATTTGAAAATTATTCTGCAGAGCCTACAACCCAAACATTTCAGCATGGCAATAATTCATGAGAGCCAGCAAGTGAAACAGAGGAGAAACAAATTAACTCGAACACTTCGCAATTACAGCACATCAGTGCTTTTCAGCCATACAGATCAAAGTGCTTTACAAAGGTGGACAAACCATTTTAACCCTGTTTTACAGATGGAGGAAAATGAGGTGCAGAGAGGCCAGCCAGCAAGTTAATTTCAGAGCCAGGAACACAACTCAGGGAAGGATGTCTTATCTGCAACTATTCCCATTTTCAGATGGAAAGAAATGCAAAAAATAAACACTTGGGACCAGTGCTGAAAAGTAAATTAGATTTTTAAATATTTGCTTTAATAATATAATGCTTATTAACCAAGAACTTTGTATTATAAATAACGTACACTTACTGTGACAGTGTCCCCATTAAGCTTAAGCCAAAGCCTATTGAAGCCAATAGAAAGCCTGATTATACATTTCCTCCCACTACTAGAAGGAAGGAGGACTGAAACAGACACCTCTGGGTTTCCCTCCCATCTAAATTAGCATCAAAATACTTTCCATTAAAATATGTAACAATAACTATACATGCTGTGAATATGGGGTAAAAGACAACCCCAGAATTTTCTACTGCATTCCAGACTTTAAGGGAGGATGGCAAAGACTTGTAAATAGCATAGTTTCATAAAGCCAGAAGAGACCATGGTGATCATCCAAGCTGACCTGCAGGTAACACAGACCTTAGGACTTCCCTGAATTAACTGCTGCTTCAGGTTCAGTATCTGTGGTTGAACTAGGGCATATCGTTTGGGAAAGCATTCAGTCTTGATTTTAAAAGATTGAATGGAGAGCCAATGAGAAGTGAGCGACTGAAAACACCTATTGAATCAGCCTGACCAGCTCCCCATCACATGGAGGATTGTTCTCTGCACTACATGTTCTAATGTTTTTTTCAATTTAGTTTTTAAAGTCCTAGGCAGTAATCCTCTGCCACTTCCCTTGGAGACTATTGCACAGCGTAAAACAGCTCACGGTCAGAATATTTTTTTGCTCGATCCTGCTATTCAGCCTAAATTTTCAAGCTCTTAATTTCATCACATGCTCTGATCAGCACAGCATTTAATGGGACTTGATCATGTGTTTAAACTTAAGCACATGCCCAAATGCTTTGCTAAATCCAGAACTATATCCTCATGTATCAGCCTAAATTGTTTCTCTATATCCTGGGTGTTTATATATTTCCAGCATTTGTAGACATTCGTCATATCCCTCCCCAACAAAGTTACCTTTCAAGCTGGAGATAATTAGCTTTTTAAATGTTTCCTTACGTCAATATTTGTACTAGACTGACGTGTAAATAGCTTAGTGGATTTTTGTACATATTTTAATAACATAGCATCTTGATCGCATAATTGTTTATTTCTGCTTCTTTGAGCAATATTCAATGAATATAAATCTTAGTTTCAACCCATTCTCATTTTATATAAGTTAATGCAAAATATTCTATGAAGCAAAAGTCTGATTATGCTTCTGTTGAGGCAATCTCAAAGAACAGGACTAGATCCCAGGTAGGATAGTGTTACCTAGGCTTGCAGTAAACACAGTTGAAAGAGATTTTATGAGAATGCTCTAACTTCCTGAGACAATTTTGAATTGGACAATTTATGGTTTAAAATGAATGTGTCCCCCTATCAAATTATGGTTTTTAATATTTGAAATGGAAAAAATAACTGTGTTTCCACTAAGGTACCTTATCTCAACCAGGGGTCTGGGGCCTCCTAAAGGGCCACGAGTAGGTTCAGGGGATCTGCCAAGCAGGGCCAGAATTAGACTCTCTGGGGCCCAGGGCAGAAAGCCAAAGCCCCACCTCCTGGGGCTGAAGCTGAAGCCTGAGCAATGTAACTTTGTGGGGGCCTCTGTGGCATGGGGCCCCAGGCAACTTTCCTGCTTGCTATCCCCTAACGCAGGGGCGGGCAAACTTTTTGGCCTGAGGGCCACATCGGATTTTGGAAATTGTATGGAGGGCTGGTTAGGGGAGGCTGTGCCTCCCCAAACAGCCAGGCATGGCCCAGCCCCAGCCCCTATCCAACCCCCACTGCTTCTCACCTCCTGACAGCTCCCCCCGGACTCCTGTCCCATCCAACCCCCCTGTTCCCTGATGGCCCCCCCGGGATCCCTGCCCCAGCCATCCCCCCCACTCCCTGTCCCCTGACAGCCACCAGAACCTCCACCCCTGAGTGCCCCCCACCGCCCCATCCAACCCCTCCTCTCATTCCTGACTGCCCCTGGGACCCCGTCCCATCCAACCACCCCTTCTCCCTGTCCCCTGACTGCCCCCGAACCCCTACCCCTGACTGCCCCCCACCCCCTATCCAACCCCCTCTCTCTTTCCTGACTGGACCCACCCCCCAGGAACCCTGCCCCCATTCAACCCCTGTTCCCCGCTCTCTGACCACCCCAACCCCTGTCCACCACCCCGCCCCCTGACCACCACCCAGAACTCCCCTGTCCTCTATCCAATCCCCCCTGCTCCCTGCCCCCTTACTGCGCTGCGTGGAGCACCGGTGGCTGGTGGCGCTACAGCCACGCTGCCCGGCTGGAGCCAGCCACGCCACCGCACAGCACAGAGCACCAGGTCAAGCCGGGCTCTGCAGCCCCGCCACCCAGAGCATTGTGCCCGCAGTGCAGTGAGCTGAGGCTGCAGGGGAGGGAGGACAGTGAGGGAGGGGCCGGGGGCTAGCCTCCTGGGCCAGGAGCTCAGGGGCTGGGAAGGAGGGTCCCATAGGCCGAAGGTAGCCTGCAGGCCGCAGTTTGCCCACCTCTGCCCTAACACCAGCCCTGGCTTTTGTATGCAGAAAAGCAGTTGTTGTGACACCGGTGGGCCGTGGAGTTTTTATTGCATGTTGGGGTTGGGGAGGGGGGCTCAGAAAGAAAAAGGTTGAGAACCCCTACACTAGAGCACAAGTAGGGTTTATTCATTTATTTATTCTCTGACTAGAAAGGATGTTTTCTTTTTATGCAATTGGCTGCAGAGCTAGTTTTTTGGGGTGCTGGGAGAGAAGTCTTGTCATATAACAGATAACTGAAATTATTTCATGTATCAACGGCATTAGGCTGGTGATGTATTAAACAGATGTATTAGAAAGCCAAACAAAAACAAAGTAGAGGTTCCAGAAAGTAATGTTAGATCCAAAGATTACAAATTATAGTCTTTATCCTGAAAAAGGATCCACCTCCGGGGAGGCTCACTTACGTAGATTGCAGACCCCTCAGGACAGGGACCATGACTTCATATGTAGCACGGCATGGATGTTACTGGAATCCTAATCACAAATAATAATAATGCAATCCCATTGCAGGATTCAGTATCTAAAAGGTGTGATCCTGTGAGGTACTGAATGTTGAGGGCATCTGGCAGGACAGAGCCGGAGGCCCAGATCATCAAAGGTATGTATTGAAATCAATGGATGTTAGGTACCTACATACTTTTGAGGATCTGGACCTGTGGGCTTAATTTTCAGAGATGCTGAGCAAAGTACTACAGTTCTAACTGAAGTCAATGACAGCTGCCAGTCCTCAGAGCCTCTGAAAGCCAGGCCCTTAACCTCTTGATCTTGCACAGTCAGAGGGAAGTTCTGAATACTTAAATCAGGTCACTTGTTAGATGCCTAAATATGGATTTCAAGATCTAACATGAAGCTTCTATTTTTGAAATCTTGTTTACATATGTCCCAATATGCTAGAAATTCAGAAATGGTGAACATTGTTTATCTGGCACTTTGTAATCCTTTTATTTTGGTGTTTGTTTTATATCTGTATTGTGGTAAACAAAATGCATCAAAAACACCATTCCAGCTGTCAAGTGTGTCATGGAAAAAATGAAAAAAAAATAGTACTTTTGCAGAATCTGCACTGGAGATATTCATGAATAAAAGATTGTGACTTATAAAGCAAACACACAACCTCTCCATAATATTAATCTGTTCCATATTTCATTTTTGGAAGTGAATGATGGTTGAAAAATATCCTTAGGGTTTATTGAATGTATTGCTTAACCCAGCCACTCACCCCCTGAGCAGTGGAACTGTGGTTCTGCTTCATTAGGAGCCTTTCATAGCTTCTATGCCTGGGGTCAGTTTCACCTACTGTGAACAGGTTTATGCATGAAGAATGGATTCTTAGATTTTTGTGGCCGGAACTGTACAGCAATAGGTAATACTATACAAGCACAATTCCAAAGTCTGAGTTAATAGACAAAAATTATTCTGATCTGGTGCCTTTATAGGCAAGGTTTGAGTCATATCCATCCTGTAATCTGAATGGATGATGATGATGTACAGTATCTATTTACTTTGGCATGTTTTCCACAGGTGTTGTATGTCTTTAATTTACTATGTTGTAGCTAGGGATCTGTTAGTTCCTTAATTTTCAATAGTTTACCATTTATCCATAAATATTTTCTTTGGTCTGAAACATTTTTTTTAATTTACTTTTTCCACAGGGAGACAGATTGAGTTATTCTTTATCTCCTGTTAAGAAATGGCTTGTAAAAAAATATAGATCTTTGCTCTTAAAAATGATCAGATTCTGATGTCCTGTGGCAAGGAGTCCCACAGCTTAAGATCCTCTACCAAAAAGTCACTGGTCCCAACTTCTGAAATTTCACCCTGGGCTCTGTTCACCCACTCTGTCACAGTGTCCCCAGTGGCTAGACCTTCAGCTGGTGTAAAGTGGTGCAGTTCCAGTGAGCTATACCAATTTAGGGTCTAATCCATTGAGTGCAGCTAACACAGTGGGTCTTGAATGGAGAGATGGTCTATATGATAAGAGGAGCTGGGGAGGGGAGCTAGGGAGGTCTAAGGACCTTCAGCTTTGTAGCTGAACAATTCTGCACTGGTGCGGGGATGGGGGAGGGAAAGTGGCTGATTTTAAAGGTCGCTGTCATTTGTAAAATCTATGAATTTGCTGAGGGTAGCTTGAAGACTGGTTTACCTCTTATCACTCTAAGTATTATACTGGATGTTCCAGGTCAGGGGTAAGGTCAGAAAGGGAGCTGCAGGTCAGGGCAGCATGGGAGAGTGGAATAGTACTGGGAGCTGATAGGATCCTAGGCCCCTGTTGATTCTATAGCTAACATCCTTACCCCTTTGATCTAATCTCTTCCCCTCCCCCACCCCCAACTAATCTCATTATTCTCTGCAAGGAGGCCTCACAGGCAAAATGTTGCCTCCTTTTATTGTTTTTTTCCAAGGCAAATATTTCTGGACTGCTGATCCTACCCCCCTTCCTCCCTATCCCATAGTCCTATCCCCAAACAACCTTTCTATAATCTAGAGCAGACACGGCCTGAATCAGCACCACACACAGCTTTAAAATTCCAGATAATGTGCAAGATGTACAAGTTGTTTAAATGAGATAGTATCCTATATAACCTCAGCATTGTAACCGGGCGACCTAGTAAACAAAACACTCAAGAGGTTTGTTATACAGAACTGGGCCAAAAAGGGAAAGTCAGAAACTTCAAGGCTGCCCTTATCAGGAGTAGAGAATCCAGTGGCTAAGGAAAGTTTTAACAGTTTTCCAGCAAAATGTTTGTTGTCAATGTCGGAATCTGCATATGTAACTTAAGGAATTGGTGAACCAGTTTGGTGAGTATAAAAACCACCCCAAACTATACATTTTTCACCAAATCAAACATGACACTTCTGTACAGGGTTGAATAAATTTGGTTATGGAGCCTTTCTATCTCCCTGGCCTCGCCTCTTTCTACAATAGGACCCTTACCCTTCTAAGCCTCAACAAGCAACTCCTCCCAGTTTTCCTAGCAGACCACTGGTCTCCCCAGCAGACCACTGGTCTCCCCAGTCCCCCTCTCTCTTTGTAATCTCATCCTCTTGACCCCACAACCCTTCAAAATCTCCCCTGTAGATTTCTACAGTGTTCAATGACCAGGGGTCACTACTACTATAGCCAGAGAAATTGGGGTTACTTTACAGAAATTTCACATCAGCAAGCAGAGGGTAGAGAGTTTCTCTAAAAGGCCCTGGAGAGCTACTTTCAGTGCTGTGTACTGGACACCTCAGTCCCAGGAAAATATCAACAAACTAAAGGTAATTCAGAGAACAGCAATGATAATTAAAGGGCAGAAGGGATTGATTTAGGAGGGAAGACATAGGTTAGATATAGATATGGGAAGATATATATGTGTGTATATATGTACAACTTACCTTAATTGACAATGAAGGGGAGTTGGAATGATAACCACTGACAAGTATCTGAGGGATGTAAGAACCTAGAAGTCATTTTTGGTGGTATAAGGCGGGAAACTGAGTAAAGGGAAAATTTCCAAATCAAGGGACTGTGGAACAGTCTCCCAAAGGAAATGGTGGAAGCCACAGACTATAAATAGTTTAAAAATAGAGTGGAGCAAGCACTTGAGAATGGGAATGTACTACAGGGAACCATCCTTCCCAAGAATGTATAAGATAACCTGATACTGGGGGTGGAGGGGGGGCTCCTGATTATCACCGTGCTCTGGATTTCCTAAACAGAAGGGAATACTTCCGAGACAGCTTTCAAAAATATGAATTTATACCATTTTTAAAATAGGGCTTGATCCAAAACCTATTGAAATCAACAAAAGGCTCTCCTTGGACTTCAAAGCCCATAGTGAGTTTGCTGCTGCTGAGAAGTGATGTAGTGGCAGTGGAGACCAGCATCCTCTACTTAGAGCAAACAGGTACACTGCCCACCACGGCTTAGTCAATGAGCCTCAATTAAGAGGCCTGGGGGCAAGAGGGGAAAGGAGACTCCATGCTTCTTCAGTCCTTGTTTCTTGTTCAGAGGGAAACAATTACAGAGGCAGGGCTCTTGGGTTCTACACACATGGACTGAGATCACCAACTTGAATTTCATATTTAATTATTTGAGGCTTTCATAATCTGACTCCATTTGATTTGCAAAATTTGGTTTATGTTCCTGCTCACAATTTATGGTCTGCTTCTGATTAGCTATAACATCTGTGCCCTTTTATCAGACCCCCTTGTGTTTTCCTCACTGAAGCTTTTAGAGGGTGGTTTTCATTTTAATCTTTTTATTGTATTTTAAATGGTTTTTTATTGTGATGTACATCACCCTGAGTGCTTTGGCAGCGCATGTGGGGGGTGGGGGGAAGGTGCTTTAATGAGAATAAATTATTTTGTGCAATAATGAGGAATAGGACTTTTGAACATTTGGTTTCAACTTGAAGGGATTCTCTTCCACATGACAATCACTGTGAGGATTTTCTTTTTTCTATTATTAAGTTCTAACAAAGCAGTGCTTTGTTAAAAGCCGTAGTTTTTCTATGTTTTTTTTAAATTTCTTCACTCTATGGTCATGTTTGTTGTATTCCTCCTGTTTCTCATTACATCATAAAGCACTTGATACATGTGAAAATTACTCTATTGATATTCTTTTACATTTTTAATTACATCATTTGGGGTTTTTTCTGGGTAAGAAATAGTTATTTCTTTTATATCTAATAGTTTCTGGAGGAAAAAATAGTTCTATAAAATAAATCAGTACTTCCTCTCTATAAACACATTTAAACAAATATGCAGATTATTACACATTGATTGGCTGCATTCACAGCTGAGTCAGATCGTTCAAAAAAATTAAGTCTTGAGTCACAAAATGTATTCACCCTCCTTGGAAAGTCTTCCTTTCCATGGCCCTGAGCCTGCAAACATGAGCAACTTTACTCCCATGAGTGGTCCCACTGAGTTCTGCATGAGAGTTTGCCAGAAGCAGGCCTAGATTTACAGGGCCACTTAAACCAACATACCAGTTTTGAATGTTATTTTTCCCCATAAGTCATGTCACATTAAACCCTTTTGCCACCTTGACTTCATCGATTTAGTCCCTGCCTTGCTGCTCCCTTAAGCCCCAGTTCAGCAAAGCATCAAGTGCTTTGATTAATTGGAGTATACTGAGGCATGTACTTAAACGCTTTGCTGAATCTGTGCCTCAGTCACATTTCCTCATTAATGCCTATTTTCATGCAGCTTCCTACATGCTTGAAACAGTCTTCCACTTTCTGTCTGCCAAGTCCCTCACACCTTCAAACACTTTCTTAAACCCAACTTCTTCCAGCCACCCTACCCACACTCACACCTTCCCTCACTTGAGCTATTGCCTCCTTTTCAGGGGAAGGACTCAGGGCTGCCCGGGGTGGGGGGAACAAGTGGGGCAATTTGCCCCAGGCCCCACAGGGGCCCCCACAAGAGTTTTTCCGGGCCCCTGGAGCGGGGTCCTTCACTCGCTCCAGGGGCCGCGGAAAACTCTCGCAGGGCCTGGGCCCCTGGAGCTTCTTCCGCTCCGGGTCTTCGGCGGCAATTCAGCAGGTGGGGGGGTCCTTCCACTCCGGGACCCGCCGCCAAAGTGCCGGGGTCAGGCCCCCTGAATCCTCTGGGCGGCCCTGGAGGGACTTGTCTTATTAAACTCAATGATCTTTGGGGCACTATTATATTGTGCTTTGTAAAGCACTATGTACATTGATTGCAGCAGCAGACAAATAATTACCCCACCACAAACCATCAAACTACCAGTCTAGGCTGGATCCTGACTGATGACCTTGAGATAGAGGACCAGATGTATATCTGTGTATATCAGTGAAGCTCCACTCACCTCCAGGCAGTAGAGCTGCACCATTTTATACCAGTTAATTTCTACAGTGTATTTCCATTACCACTCCTCTGAGCCATGAAGTCTTTCTTTTATAGCTACTATTTGCATAAAAATACTGGGGAAAAGATGCCTCCTATAACTTCCCTAAAGCTACATCTGAGTCTTTGTGTATGAATAAGTGCCCCAGTACTATGCAAATCTATTTTGATCTTATTTTTAGGTATCCTGTGAAGTTAGCTTAAATTACAGTAAAGACAAACATATTTTTGTTACATAATGTTCAAGATGGAAAATGCAGAGGAGATAGCAAACTTTACAATGTTTTATTTGCACTCAGTGAAAACACGTAAGAGTAAGGGCTTTTATTGATGTTTGCACTTCCAGATGACAGGAGTCAAGGTAAAAGTGACTTGTTTGTCTTCTTATCACCTTTCCACTGTGATACAAAAACAGGAACCAGTTAATTACTCCAGACACCTAAGGGGTCAGATTGCAACATGAAGGGTTTCGAGCCTTTTCCTTGTAAATGATGTCATGAAAAACCTTGTGTGTTTCCTTCCTCTCTGTACATGTGTCTTTTATGAGCAGACTGTTAGATTTGTGAGTTGTTTATGCTGTCAAAGTTATGGCTACTCATATTCACTTCACTATTTCATATAGACCAAGATTTTAAAAAACAGGTGCAATGTTAGGCTCCTAAATCCCTATTTAGGCACCTAAATAAGTGGACTGATTCTCAAAAGTACTGAGCACCCAGAATCTCCCACTAGAGGCAATGGAGTTAACTAGGTCTTTTTTCCCCTGTCTAGCCTCTAACTCAACCCAGCCTCACTTATCCACTGTCCTGTACAAATTCTCCACTGCCTCCAACATCATCAGTTTCTTGTTTCCCATGCATCAGTTGGCCCCCCCCAAACCCACAAGCCTCAATTCATTGCCTCTTACTCGGGTCCATATAAATTATCCACCTCTCCAGACAAGCCAATCAACACCTGCCCCAATGTGCATTGTTCCCCCCTTAGACTATCTATCCCTCCATCCATCCATCAACTGTACACCAGCACTCCTTATCCATCTTGCTCTCTACCTTCCCCCGCGCCCCAGTCAAATGTTTCTCTAGCCCCATCCCTTCCCTCACAGACTCCCAAATGTCTGATTCCGTCCTTCATTTTCCCTGTTGCCTCCCCAGCTAATTCTCTGGCTTCCACACCTTCTCCGGCCCCACACCTCCAGGCATTATTAAATAACCCCTGTGGCTTGTGAACTCCCAGCACTAACTGAAGTGGCAGGGGTGTTGAATCTTAAAGATGTCCTTTCTCCCAAAGATTCCTCAGCTGTTTAAGCTAAATAGGTGTTAACAAAAAGAAATAAACAATCTAAATTAAAAAAATCATTTCCCCTTTCAGTTAATCAGGTTTCATTTCTTTGATGCCAGTTCTCTGGCAGACATGCCAAACTCACGAAAAAAAACGCAGAAATTGGGCTTTTTTTTTTTTTTTTTTTGGCTTAGTTGGCTTGTGAGTTGCTCGTTGGGTAGTTTTTGGCTTGTAGCTTGTTGCTCCTTTTTTTTGATCGGCTCCCGGCAAGCAGGGGCAAGGGTGGGGGAGAGTCAGGGGTGCACAGCAGGCCCTGCACAGCCCCAGATTGCACGCTGGGGGGATCTAGTCACATGGAGCGTTGGAGTCCTTAGGGATTGGCTTGTTTTGGCCATGTTTTGAAATGGGATTAACTTGATTTTTGGCTTATTGTGAAAGTTGGGGTGCTTATTTACTGCGTTAAAATTGTCAAGTGTGTTCTCTGGATGGTCATAACCATTCCCAGGGGAGAAAAGAATTAAAATTTTAACATAAAAACAAGCAGGAAAAATATTTTAAAAACTAACAACTTTTCAGGCTGGCTTCATACATCTAAAAGTAGCAAAATAGGGCACAATCCCTTTTCTTTTCCTTTTTAAATTATCCATAAGGCACTTACAGTTCTTGAAACCGAAGAGCTGACTGGTAACCTATTTAATTTGTTGAACACCTTCCTGAGAGTTTAGTGCTTGGGATTATGTTGTAGGTACATGTACATTTGTCTAGGTAATCCTGACTTTATTTTTAAACTTAAAAACTGAAACATAGTCACCTGAAAAGCTAATCATTTGATGTGCTGTTACAAGAATTCACCCCACTCTTCACCAATGAGAAAACTAACTAATTGGAGCACCCCCTGGAACCATACAAATAAAACAGTAACACTATAACTTGAAAAGAGCTAGGGAGGTATTGTCTTCCTGTAGCAAAATGTCAGTGTCTTGCCCCTGTGGCTCTCTCTAATGTTTTCCCCATTCATCTAACACTGGAAGTGAGAATCCAAATAGCTAAAGCAGAACTCTGGAGGAAGCCAAACTTCCAAAGCTGTTCCATGAAAGGCCCCTTCTGGCCATTAAAGAGTTTTATGGAGACTGCAGCCATCAAACCTTAGTCAGCCTTTTGTATCTGTCTTTCATCAACCGAATTCCAAGATGTCCCTCCCACTAGTATCTGTTAAAGACCCCCTGAGGGGTCACAAATCCCTGGTTGGGAAACCCTGGGACAGGACTTCAGCTGTGCAGAGCATCCCCCCCACCTGAAGCTCCAGCTTGTAACACCTTTCAGCTGGAACAGCAGTTGGCAGATTTTTGTACACTATAGGCTGCTGCAAAACCAACTTCCCTCCCTGCCCCAGCCCTTCACCTTCCTGGAACCTATGAGTGGGCCTAGATTTGTCAAAGAATTATATTAAGACAATGGTAAGGAGAGACTATAAAACTCTCTCCAGTGTGATGAATTGGTTACATTTCCCTTCATTTTATAATATGGAGATAAACCTATCTCATAGGACTGGAAGGTCAGAGTCTAGCTCCCTGCTGTCACTTGCAGGACCAAGTACTGATTTTCACCCCAGATCCCTAACCAGCCCTCTCAAGGATTGAACTCACAACGCTGGGTTTAGCAGGCCAATGCTCAAACCAATGAGCTATCCCTCCCCTGTTTTTGGACTTAGGCTGTTTATTTCCCTCTACTTGGTTGGAGGACTTTACACTGAGTCTTAGGCATTGGGTTTTTGCTTTTTTTCCCCCATTGCTTAGTCTGTGAGAAGCTGGGTCTTTAAACATTGATAGACTATTACTAATATTAACCAGCAAGTAAGAGAAAAGGACACAATAGGGAGATTTAAAGTGCTTAGAGTCTCAGTGCGAGAGGAGAAAAACCCCTTCACAAGGATGTTTTATAAAAGATACTGTAAGCAATCAAGATGCTCAAAAAGAGCAAAGGCAGCAACTGAGCAAGTTTTTAATAGGAACCAGACTGAACTATGTAAAGCAATGAGCTAGATGGGCGAAGCAGTGATTTGGCAGAAGTTCTGATATTCCTTGCCAGGGGCTTTCCCGGAGAATCATGGTGAAACCAAATAACCCTGCCTCATTAGAAACTCGGTTAACAACAGGCACATCAGTAACCCAGCTGGGCCATTCATGCAGAAAAGGGATTCTTTCATGTACCTGACAATAAGTCTCACTGTATTTACTGCACTGTGAACTTATGCAGGATTTGCCTCTCTACCATCAAACCATGTTTCAGACTGTGGATGTAGCAATTTAACTTAACAGCTGAGTTCATATGTCATAACAATAAGCATATGGCTTGACAAAACCTGCCTCATAAGTGAACAACTTGAGTCTATCAAGCTCTTGAGTTTCACAAAGAGAAGGTTAAGGGGCAACTTGATTATAGTCTATAACGGGGTGGGCAAACTTTTTGGCCCGAGGGCCACATCTGGGAACAGAAATAGTGTGGCGGGACATGAATGCTCACAAAATTGGGGTTGGGGTGCGGGAGGGTGTGAGGGCTCTGGTTGGGGGTGTGGGTTCCGGTGTGGGGCTAGAAATGAGGAGTGCAGGGCAGGGCCGCCCAGAGGATTCCAGGGGCCTGGGGTCTTTGGCGGCGGGGGGCCCCCGCTTTGGCGGTAATTCGGCGGCGGGGGGCCCTTCCGTTCCGGGACCCGCCGCCAAAGTGCCCCAAAGACCCGCGGCAGGGGCCCCCTGCCGCCGAAGCGGGACCCGCCGCCAAAGTGCAGCCGGGTGTTCGGTGGTAATTCAGTGGCGGGGGGCCCCCGCCGCGGGTCTTTGGGGCACTTCAGCGGCAGGTCCCAGAACGGAAGGGCCCCCCGCCGCCGAATTACCGCCGAAGACCTGGCTGCATTTCGGCGGCGGGTCCCACTTCGGTGGTAATTCGCCGGTGGGGGGTCCTTCCGCCCCGGAGTGGAAGGACCCCCCGCCGGCGAAGACCGGGAGCGGAAGAAGCTCCGGGGGCCCAGGCCCCACAAGAGTTTTCCAGGCCCCCCAGAGCGAGTGAAGGACCCCGCTCCAGGGGCCCCGAAAAACGCTCATGGGGGCCCCAGCGGGACCCGGGGCCTGGGGCAAATTGCCCCTCTTGCCCCCCCCTCTGGGCGGCCCTGGTTCAGGGTGTGGGAGGGGACTCTGGTCTGGGGAGTGGGATGCGGGGAGTGGGGGGTCAGGACTCTGGCTGGGGATGGGGGCTCTGGGATGTAGGAGGATGCTCTGGGACCAAGGGATTTAGAGGGCGGGAGGGGGAACAGGGCTGGGCAGGGGGTTGGGGTGCAGGCTCTGGCTGGGGGTGGGGCTGGGGATGAGGAGTTTGGGGTGTAGGAGGATGCTCTGGGCTGGGACCAAGGGGTTCAGAGGGTGGGAGGGGGATCAGAGCTGGGGTAGGGGATTGGGGTGTGGGGAGAGGCTCAGGGATGCAGGCTCTGGGTGGCACTTACCTCAAGCAGCTCCCAGAAGCAGCAGCATGTCCCCACTCCGGCTCCTATGTGGAGCCGCAGCCAGGCCTCGCTGCACGCTGCCCCATCCACAGGTGCTGCCCCTGCAGCTCCCATTGGCCACAGTTCCTGTCCAATGGGAGCTGTGGGGCAGTGTGCAGAGCAGAGCCACCTCGTTATGTGTAGAAGCCAGAGCGGGGCCATGCTGCTGCTTCCGGGAGCCGTGTGGAGTGGCCCCCGACCCTGCTCCCCAGGAGAGCCAGAACGGGGCAAGCCCCAGACCCTGTTCCCCAGCAGGAGCTTGAGGGCCGGATTGAAATGGCTGGCGGGCCGGATCTGGTCCATGGGCCGTAGTTTGCCCACCCCTCGTCTATAAGAATCTACATGGCTAACAAATATTTAATGGGCTATTCAATCTAGCAGAGAAAAGTATATCATAATCTAATGGCTGGAAGTTGAATCTAGAGAAATTCACACTGGCACTAAGGTGTACATATTTAGAAGTGAGGGTTATTAAGCATTGGAACAATTTACCAAGGATCATGGATGGATTCTTTATTGCTGACAATTCTTAACTCCGGATGGGATGTTTTTCTAAAAGTTCTGCTCTAGGAATTATTTTGAGGCAGCTCTGTGGCCTGTGTTGTACAGGAGATCAGACTATATGAACACAATGGTGCCTTCTGGCCAGGGAATCTATGAATAAAATGATCTCTAGTCCTTAACCACAGTGAATACTGGAGCCAAAATCAGAGAGCTAGGAATTCCTAGCTCCCAGTCCTGTGCTCAGTGCACTGAACACAGAAACCCTTGTGCTCCAGCCCTGACTCTACCAGTCACTGCATGGGCTTTTACAAGTCAACCTATTTGTCTTGCTTTTCTCTCCTGTAAAACAGAGAGATGAGGATTAGTGTGTGTATAGCACTGTGAAAATACAAAGCATTGCCTAAATACAAAACATATTACTAATGCTACAAGATATTTTTTCCCCTTTCACTTATATTCCGTACAGAGAAATCCTCTTTCTCTGTCATGCACAGCGAATGTGAACCATACAGCATATATAGCAAGGAGGGCCAGTTTCCCCTCGCCCCCACCCCTCAGTGATGACAAAATGTCACAAGCCACATTTCCAGAGTTGGAAATGTTCATCCACTATCTTAGATCATGGGCTCTTAACGTGGGGCCTCAAGCCCACCCTCCCTTTCTTTATGTCTAGATGCAGGAGAGGAAGGGTGTCGCAAAAGCTTTTTTCTTTTGTGACATGGGTGTGGGGTTGAGAAGCAGTGTCTTCAAATGATGTAGCTAACAATCAACAGCAGCTGTATAGCTAAGGTTTGGGTTTGGGGATTTCGTTCCAGTAACCAGCATGACCCAAGAGGGAGGTTACAGCATGAAAAATGAATATTTAGTTCCAAGTCTGACATCTCCAACTTGTACAGAAGTTTCCAGAAAACAAGACTATCACTCAAAATGACACAGGGTGCTACATTATATCAGTATCTCCAACATGCATTAACACAAAAAACTTTTAAAATTAACATTGGTGTCTGATGTGACTCCAGTAAAACTCTCTGCTGAATCTCAGAGGTTGTGCTAAATTTGGTATAATGTCCAAAGAGAAAACCAGTCATTTTCCTGAGAAGTCCATCTAACATTTTGCAATGATTTTAAAGCAGCAGGATGCAACAAAGGATGGCAAATAGCCACTGCTGTGAATTACATTTCATTTCAGCTCTAAAGTTGCTTGTCAATGAGTGATCGAATACTGAGAAGACACATGGTGCACAAGATGCAGCGCAAGGGTCAAACGCAGTTCATGGAGTCATAAAAGGAGGCACCTGGCTGCCCTGTAAAGGGTGAGGAGGTGGCTAGTGATCAGTTGCATGTCTGCTACTTCAGGTAAAGTCAAATACAAAGAAAGTGCTATTAATCATCACAGAAGACACAAATTCAAGCAAATGTCATTGGTGTACTTTTAATTTTTAAATGTACATAAATGCAAACTAGCTTCAGGCCTCGTGCTCCTAATAAGATCCCAGCATGGCCATGTGAGGACTAAAGGCTGCGTACCCCTGGACATGTGCCAAGACTTTAATATGTTAGGCACCCAGGAGATGTGGGTCCTACTCCAGGGTCTGACATTGACCTCAGGCAAGTCTCTGTGCCTCTGTTCTGTTCCCTTTCCCACGCTCTTTCCCTCTCCTGGCTATACCGACCGTGTGCTCTTCCGGCAGAGACAGCTCTTAGTGTTTGTGTGCAGCACAGTGGGCCCACGAGCTTGGTGCTGCTATATTAGAAATCATAAATAATTACACACAGAAAACCACAGCGTCAAAAGGACATTATTAAGGTTGCAAAGTCAAACACCTGGTGGGGTAGGGGGGCTGTATTGATGGTGGCTCTGAGCAGATGGGCTGAGTGCTGGGAGAGTGAACAGAGTGGGGGCTGAATTGAGGGTAGAGACAGAACTGAAGGGGGGACACGGGCTCCAGGATTAATTGCTGGGCTGGAGATGGGCAGATGTGGGGGTGAGAGCTCTTGCAGTAGGAACCAAAATCGCCTTATCCAGTACATGGTGGAGAATGGGCAACACTTATTGTCACATGCACACACCCTGGGGATGGGCAGGGGGAGTTCAAAAATCAAGAGCCTCACCTAAAAAACACAATATCATCTTTTTTTGAAAAGCTCATGTTTTTGGGCCAACTCACGACTTGTGAGGATCTGACTCATGCTTTTTGATTTATTGAAGTTGGCAATACCGGTGCAGCCGGATTACATGATCACATACTGTTCTTTGCATAAGACCCCTGCCTCATTCAGTGCACGAGGTGAACGGTGCTCACTGAATGAGCAATAAGTCAATATTTTGTTTCATCTTCATTGTTCAATGTGTGGCCCCAGGCTTTAGTTACTGCACTGCACTCTGTTCAAACAGCAAAGCCTGTCTTGAAGACAGAATTGTAAATTACCTCATGGGCTTTTCTATGGCACCCAGCATCACTGTAGTGTCTGTACTGTTCCTTCCCAGTTCTCCATTCAAGTTCAGCAGCTTCCTCCTCCATCCTGGGTGGGTACCAGTGGGGCGAGGGGGATCACTAAGAGCACAGGACAAACTCTCAGCTCCAGTGACTGGCCCCCTGCATTGCCAATTCACACAATTTTATTGTGACTTTAGCCATATTGGGGTATTTTTTACTTCTCAGGAAAACACAATGAAAGGCCCCCACTCCCAAATTTTCCCTTGTTCAGAATGGCCACCATCTCCTACTACTGTCAATGGGACTGAAGCCAGCAAGATGGCCACCATTTTGCCACAGTCTGTCTGCATATGGAAGTGAGTCTGCCCTTAGTCAAGCTGGCTGCCACCTTCCTCTGTTTTCAATGAGATGGACTTCTATATTTGGGGAGGCAGCTCCAGGTAGGCCAATGGGGCCATGCATGGGGGGGGGGTGCCTGTGCCTGCCCGAGGCTTGCAGTTTGGGATGGCAATGGGAACACCCCCTGCCCCGTCCAACCTACGCCCAGGAATAGAAGCCATGCCCACAGGCAAAATGGCTGCCACACTATGGTTCAGGGGGCTAGACAGGAGAGGGACTGTGAGGACCAGCAGCAGAGACACCGTGAAAGGGGGGTAGTGAGGAGGAGCAGGTCACTGAGGCGAGGCTGAACAGGAGGCAGATTTAGGGGGTGGGTGCAGCAGATGTGGGGTGCAGCAGGGAAACTGAAGGGTGCAGAGGACAGCGATCAGGTGGGAGATGGAGGCGATAGAATGGCAGCTCCCCCAGCAATGGTAGGAAAGGAGAATGCTTCCAAGCAGCCAGGGAAAGGCAGTGTCACAGACTCTCACAAACTAGTCATGAATCACAGGATTTTGGCACCTGCAGGAGGAGCTTGTGACAGAGGAAATGCCTCTGATCCCATGATTTTTCAGGGCTGTGTACAAGCCCCCTGAGGGTAAGGACTTGAACCAGCCCTGTCACTGAGCCCTACCTTCAATGTACGGCTCTAAAGCAGTGACAGGGGCCTGGCAGTGAAAGGAGTTGAGGAAAAGCTGCTACTGGGTCTGGGGTCCTGGACCCAGCTCCCTGGGACATCTCCTCTACTTGAGATCTTGGCAAAGGAGAAGCCACAGGGGACAGCAAAGCAGGGAATGGGGAATCTGGAAGGTGGTGCTGCCAGGTCCAGGGAAGCGAAGAAGACAGTAATAGGAAATGGACGGCAGTTCCCTACCTTAGCGGTGAGGATAGGGTAAAGGCAGTCTCCAGCTGAGAGGCATGTATTTTTGTATGCATTTAATGTTGACTTTTCAACCTGAAATGATCTCTCTCTCTCTCTTTCACACACACACACAAAAGCATAGAGCGGAGTTAAAAAGTCAGAAGACAGACTAAAAAACATGGTTTGAATTACTACATTCTCATGATTTGTGAGGCCATTCTCATGATTTTTTTTGGAGAGATGGGAAATCTGACTCTCAATTTTTGAACTTTTGAATACTGAACCTTACTCCAACCATGAGCTGCTGGGAACAGTCATTCCAGAGCAAGTCCCTCTGTGCTCCTGCAATCCTGGGCTGCAGCATGCTAGGTTGCTCTATGGGGATGGCACATGTACAGTCTGTCAGCACTAGGAGCTGTGAAGAGAGGAATAGAATCTTCTGAGAACTTAAATTTAGTGCTAAACTCTAGCAAGTCTCTACTGAGCATGTGCAAACTGCCATTTTTTAATGCTTATAACTGCTGAATTTGGGCAGATTTTCACAGGAACAGCAAAGGCCACAACCTGCCAAATTTCTAGGCCTTGCTCCAAAGTGTGGGTGGGGGGCCATGGAAGTGGGGGCACTAAGCCATTTCAAAGAAAAAGTCACCGAAGATTTTTGACATTGGCAAAGATAGAGGTTATTTAGCTGTAACTGGAGGTTCTTCAATACCCTATCTGTATTTCACACCATGGGCCTGAAACTGGAGATTTGTAGCAAGTAGTGTCCGTTGGTCTGAACCGAAGAATAAATGGCAACACAGGCTGATGCCTTTCCAGATCCTTCTCTTACTGTGAATCAGATGATATCTAAAGCAGAGGAGGAGGAGGAGGAGGAGGACAGATAGTGGAATAGAGATAGGAACCACACACATCTCAAAGAACCTCCAGTTACAGGTAACCAACCATCATTTCTTCTTTGAGTGCTGGTCCTTATGTATATTCCACACATAAGTGACTGGTGAGCAGCATTCAAACTGGAGGAAAATGTGAGGATGCAGTTGATATGGGTGTTGTAATACTGATCTCCCCATTGCTGCATCTAATGAAGAGATCTGGACTAGGGTATAATGCTTTGTAAAGATGTGGATGGAGCTCTAAGTAGCTGCCTTAGAAATGTCCAGTGTTGGTACCACAAGAAAGCGATGCAGTTGAGGTTGCTTGTGCTCTTGTAGAGTAGGCCCTCACCACTGGGGAAGGAACACCTGCCAACTAATAACATACAATGATGCTTCCAGACATGCACTTACAGAGTCTTGGGGCAGATAATGTTTCTCACACTCAGCTATCGTGGCAAATAAGTCTCAATGTTTTCCTAACTGGTTTCATTCTTTGCAGATGAAAGACTACAGCCCATCTGACACTGAGGAAATGCAGTCTCTTTTTCTTCACTGGAAGCATGAGATTTTTGAGAAGTATACCAGTAAATGAATAGGTTGGTTTGTGCAAAACTCAAAAACTACCTTGGGGATGAATACTGGATGGAGGTGAAGGAATACTTTTTCTTTATCAAATATGAACAGGTGGGTGGGTGAGATTTTGTGGCCTGCATTGTGCAGGAGGTCAGACTAGATTATCATAATGGTCCCTTCTGACTTTAGAGTCTATGAGTCTATGAACAGTACTTGTGGCACCTTAGAGAATAAAAATTTGTTAGTCTCTAAGGTGCCACAAGTAAAATTTGTTAGTCTCTAAGGTGCCACAAGTACTCCTGTTCTTTTTGCGGATACAGACTAACATGGCTTCTACTCTGAAATTTATCAAATATGGTGTACAGTGGATCAGCCATGAGCTCTCCCAATTTGCGTACCCATCTGGGCTATGTGATGGCAACTAAGAAGGCAACCTTCATGGAAAGATGTGACATGGAACATATTACCAGCAGTTTAAAAGATGGTCTGGTAAGCACTGAGGTCCTCATTGCAGTGTGGGATTCAACACTTGTGGGGAGGTCCTAATGAGATCTTTCAGGAAATGAATTGTGGTTGAGTGTGTGTGGCACTCTGTACCTCAAAGCAGCATCCTGAAGCCCCCATATTCACCACTGTCACATAATTATGATATGTTTTGTATTATATGTATGCCTTGTGAGATACCACTTTAAAAGTCGTGACCTGTTGAACATTGCATGTATTATTGTTGTATGTGAAGTTATGAAGTTTTGCTCTCTCTGTGTTAGTGAAATACGTTGTGAGGTAGAGAACACCCACAACCAGCCTTTCCAGTACAACAGTGGAGTAGCCAACATGCTGATGGCCCATTAAAGGGAATCCCCTTTCTCAACAGCCATTCCAGAAGACTTATCAGAAAGAGCACATAGACCATGGAGACTGCTTGACCAATGGGAGCAGACCCCCACGTCACAAGCATAGATCTTTCCAGCAAGCTGGAAGAAACTATAAAAGAGGGAAAGTGACATCATGACTTGGCCTCTGTCTCCCCTCCCTTCCAACAACACCTGGAAAAAACATTGGGAGGACAAAGACTTTGAATTGGGGAGAGTGGTCCCGGGCTGAAAGGAGTCCCAGTCTTTGTACTGAGGAACTATACCATCTGTCAGGGTGAGACACTGCTTGATTCAAATCCTGTTTAGTTTATAGAACTCAGACTGCAAATTTATTTTAGTTTCTTAGGTAACCAACTTTGATCTCCACACTTGCTACTTATCACTTAAAATCTGTCTTTCTGTACTTAAAAATATCTGTTTTATATTTTACCTAAACCAGTGTGTTTTGGCTGAAGTGTTTGGGAAATCTCACCTCAGGTTACAAAGGCTAGTGTGTGTCCTCTCCACAATGAGGGAGGGGCAGACTGGGTAATGAACTTCTATTAGTCAGGCTTCTGGGGTGCAAGGCTGAGGAGTTGGGGGGAATTGGCTGGAGCCTCTTTACTGTTGGTTCATGAGTGGCTGGGAGAAGCATTCATGTAGCTCAGTTGGGTGTGTCCCTGCCTGTGAATGTCTGTAAAAGTGCACTACTAGTCAGAGGTTTGTAGCTTGGCAACAGCATCACAGTGAGAGAGGGATACCTCAGCCTGGTGGGACACAGGGCATAGCAGTCCCACAGTCCAGTTGTACTCCGGGGACCCTGTCACAGTCAGGGCCAGTGCTACCATTAAGGCGAACTAGGTGGTTGCCTAGGGCTCCAAGATTTGGGGGCTCCAAAAAGTGGTGCCCCCAATTTTTTTTTTACAGCGGTTCCTCCCCGAGCGCGCAGTTGCTGCTCCACTTCTCCTGCCTCCCAAGCTTGCAGCGCCAATCAGCTGTTTGGTGCCGCAAGCCTGGGAGGAGAATTAGAGCGGGGCAGCGTGCTTGGGGAGGACGCGGAACAGAAGTGAGCTGGGGTGGGGAGATGCTGCACGGCTCCCGGGGGGGGGGGGGAGCCTCAGGGCAGGGGAGGAGCTGCCGCAGGGGTGGGGGTGCCTGGGGGGGGCGGGGAGATGCCGCAGGGATGGAGGGTGAGGGGCACAAGGTGGAAGTTTTGCCTAGGGCGCGAAACTTCCTTGCACTGGCCCTGGTCACAGTGCGTAAAGATAGAATGGCTTTTCATTGGAGGGTGGAAGGCACTGATCACTGCCAGGTGGATCCACAATGAGCTAATGGAAAGTCCTGCCATCTTGTGGGACAAGAGTCTAAAATAGCAGGAATACCCGGTGATTCTGGTGATACTGTTTCCATTGTGTCCAGGATGAGAAATGCCTCCATTTAGCTACCTGGCATTTTCTGATGGAGATCTTTCTGCTGTGACTGAGATCGTTTGGAGCATCACTGAACATGAACATTCCAGGTCTGATGCCCAACTAAATACCAGGACATAAGATGCAGAGAGTCTAGTTTGGGATGTTTGATGTTTCCAGTCTCCTGAGTTAACAGAGCCAAAAAGGGCTGGATCCTGATGGGAGGATGGGTTGACATTTCTAGGAGGTCCAGAAACCACAATAGTCTGTGCCAATTGAGTGTGATGAGGATACCCCTGGCCTTGTTGTAATGAATCTTACACAGAACCTGAGAGAGAAGGTGAATGGGAGGAAAGATGTACCTCAGATTGTCTGTCCAGGATAACAGAAAGACATCACCTCTAGAATCTCAGCCTAATGCTATTCTGGAATAGTAGACATTTAACTTCTTGTTAAACTCGTTAGCACCAAGATGATGTTACTCACTAAGTGAAAATTTTGTTCAAGATGGAAGGTCTGTGAAGAAGCATCTGATGTGCATTCTGGCCTCCTGGAAGTGACCTGTGCCTTGTGCAGTGTTATTTTCCATGTGGACTCCCCACTCTATGAGGGATGCATTTGTAACTATGGCTGCATTGGGTGTGGATGAGAGGAAATGGACTCCTGCTTGCACCTATTCTGGTTTTGTCCACCACACAAGAGAGGCTATGACTGTTTGGGGAATTGTTACCTTGGTATTCATGTTATCCTGGTCCAGAGAGTAGATAGATCAGAGCCAGGCCTACAGGCAATAAAGAAGCAGCCTGGGAAAAGGCATTATGTAATTACTTGCAACCATGTGGCTTAGGAGGGAAAGACAGAACCAGATTATGGTGCGAGCTCTGAGGGTGAGTTATCACAGGCTGTTTGTGGCTTGAAATCTGTCCCTATGAAGGTAGGCTTTCGTGGAAAATGAATCTAGGGTCACTCCTATAAAGTGTATAGTTTTCATGGGGGTAAAGTGGATTTTTCTTTGATCCCTGAGGATGACAGAAGATGAAGTAAAAACAGGGATGCCAACTGGGCCTCCTGGCTTGAGGTGCCCATTAGGAGCCAGTTGTCCAAATATCGGAAGATAGTGTAGCCATTGCATCACATATGGGCTGCCACTACAGAGAAGTCCCTTTGTAAAGACTTTGGGTATTGTCACCAGCCTGAATGGGTGTACTCTGAACTGGTAGTGCTTCTGTCCTACCATGAATCGGAGAAATTTTCTGTGGGGCTGGTGAATATCCACAGAATGTCAAGAGTCATGAATGATGTTTTCTGCTCCAAAGAGGGAATTATCAATGCCAATGTCACCATGGGAAATTTTGATTTGCAAATAAAGATGTTTAGTTGGTGTAGATCACGAATTGGTCTCCATCCTCTGTTTTTCTTGGGAACTAAGAAATATGGGGAGTAGAAATCCCTTCCTTTAGTGTTGGGATGGCACTTGTTCTGTAGCCCCTCACTGAAGAAGAGAGTCCACTTCCTGATGAAGGATCTCCTCATGAGAGTGACCCCTGAAAAGGGATCAGGAAAGGATTTTGTGGTGAGGAGATAAGATAAACTCAATTGTGTCACTGGAATGGATAACCTCTAGTACCCATCTGTCTGTTGCTATTGTTCTCCCATTGTGGGGGGCAAGATGGTGTGGCATCAATATTAAGACACGGTTCTCAAGTGTCCCATCGAAAGAAACACTTGGGTGGGATTGGGCAGTGCTAATAGATGTGGAAGACACTGCATATCTGGGTCTTTGCACCCTCTGTCATTTACATGGTGGTTCATAAGGGTGTTGGTGATAAAATGTCTGAGGTGGTGGTCTGGGTCTATAAGTTTCCTTATGATGTTTTCTCTTCAGGGCTGGGATGTAAATGACCAGAGAGCAGAGAGCTGTCCTAGAGTCCTTGAGAAAGTGAAGCGAATCCTTCTTCTCAGTGAAGAGATTAGTGTCATCAAAGGGCAAGTCCTCAATAGTTTTCTAAATATCCCTGGGGAATGCTTTAGAGTGAAGCCATAATTCACACCTCATAATTACAGTTGTGGTGAGGACTTTAGATAAGAATGTAAGAACATCCATACTGGGGGTCAGACCAAAGTGGCCAGTGCTAGGTGCTTCACAGGGAATGAACAGAACAGGTAATCATCAAGTGATCCATCCCCTGTCACTCATTCCCAACTTTGGCTGCATCTACTGCCAATTGGAGTGATGTCTGAGAGCCACCCATCTGCCTTCATCAATGAGGGCCTGGAATTGAGCCCTGTCCTCGTTGGGAAGTTTCTCTCTGAATTCCAGAAATTTGGAATAATTTGTGAAATTATACTTCGCCAGCAGTGCCTGGCTACTTTCCTTGCCAGAAGTTTAAAGCTTTTAGGGCCCTTGGCAGTTGAGTGCTGGGTGGGTAAATAGGAACTCTGCCCCTTTGAATGGCATAGTGTTTTCCAATCCTTTTTGGAGAATGGGCACGGGAATATGCCACACAGTCCTAGCTGGTTCCAAAATAGCCTCATTCACTGGGAGGGCCACCCTACTAGGGCCAGAGGGTTACAGAATGTCCAAGAGATTATACTGGGTGTCACAGACCTGCTCAAGAGGGATCTGGAACTTGGCTGCCACCCTCTGCAAAAACTCCTGGTACTGCTTGTGGTTATCAGGTGGGGATGGGGATGACAGAGAACTGACCTGACTTCCTCCTCTGTGGAGTCAGCTGGCATTGGCTGGGAGAAAAAGGCTGGTGCGATTCTTACACTGATCTAGGTTGTTTCTTCTGGTGCTAAAATGTCTCTGAGGAGGACCAGGGCCAATAGGAGAGGAGAAAAATATCCTCTGATGAGAGTTCGAGGAGTCTCTGAGGTTGGGACCAATGGATCGGTATTTTCCAGTGATTTGGCATGCATAGGATCCCAT
Source organism: Mauremys reevesii (assembly GCF_016161935.1). Classification (NCBI taxonomy): domain Eukaryota; kingdom Metazoa; phylum Chordata; order Testudines; family Geoemydidae; genus Mauremys; species Mauremys reevesii. The sequence goes on from NC_052624.1 coordinate 263,505,200, forward strand.
CTGGAAGATGTTGGAACTGCTGAATGGAGGTCCATTGTACAATTCCCAGTCAGAGCCAGTGGAATCCGATTTTTTGGTCTGTGAGATGGAGCCATAGACGGTACCATCAGATCCTTCTTCCTTGCACCTTCCCTTCCTGGATGGAAGATTTATGAGGGTCTAATTCTTTAAGACCCATGCATGAGGACTTACCCTACTTGAACCAAGAAAGGGAAGGATCCGTTTTCTTAGAGGCAGATCTGGATGGCAATCTATTTTTATGCCTATGTTCATGTCCCCTACTTTCATGATAGAGTTTCTTAGGCTTTACGGTTGTGGTTTCTGCTCCAGAGCTTGTGCTCACAGAGGTGCTGCTCAGTGTCTGAGCTCTCTGTACAGGTGGTCTCCTCTGCCCGGGTCCGACTGGTGTCTCTCGGCCTTCAGCAGGAGGTGTTTCTGCAGATGGAGCTTTCATCCCTCACAGGTGCAGGGAGGGAAGGAGTGGTAGATGCTGCACTTGGCAGCACTGGTGTTCAGCACTGATGGAGAAGGAATGGGGTCAAGAGATAGGGTTTTTAAATCCTGGAATTCTGGGTATAGTCATTTGCAAAGAGAATCTGCCTGAGATGGTGATGAACTAAACAACTATCCTAGTTGTTATAAAAACAAAAACAAAAATACTAAAAACACTGAAAACTCTAAACACTAAGTCTAAGTTTACTAAAAGCTATTTACAATAGATATATTTACAGATTCTGAAGTAAAGGAGAACTGTAACAGACACAGACAATTCCAACTTAGGTCATACAGTGGTAGGGGACAGGAGGAGCGATTGCTGGATCTTAGCAGCCCCTCCCAACTATCCCAGCTTCAGCTTCACCTTTTCTAGATTCACCATTTATCCTGGCACTTAATGGAGGCTCCGCTTATGGCTCACAAGAGCAATTAGTCTGCCCAGACTTTCAGGCAGAGCATATGCCTCCCTCAGTTGGCCCATTTTGCCGAACTGCTGTCTGGCCACTTTCCTGGTTAAAGGGGAGCTACGAGCTTCAAGGCCTCTGCTGGCAAATCCTTGAAGTAGAGATGAAGTGAATCTAAAGTACTGGTATGGACAATGATGTTTTAAAAGAAGTGGCGAGTACCAACCAGACTATGTCAATTACTTAATATTCTTATGCTTTTGGCATCGATGGCAGTGAGCAGACTAAGGGCAAGTTACACTACAGCACTACATTGGCATGGCTGGACCGATGCAGCTGCACTGCTGTAGCTCGTCCAGCGAAGGCGTGCTATGCCCATGGGAGAGCGGTCTCCTGTCAGCCTAATTACTCCACCTTTGCCAGAGGCGGAAGCTATGCTGGCAGCGGAGCATCTCCCACCGACACAGTGCTGGTGTGGACAGAGCTTACGTCGCAGCAACTTGTGTCACTCAGGGGAGTGTCTTTTCCACAGTGCAGGCTGGTGTTTTCTGCACTTAGCTTGACCCTGAACAATGTCTCAATATATTTTAGTTAATTGACACACTCCCAGTGAAAATGTGTTTCTCCATTCACTTCTCTTCCCCACTAGCAACTCCAGCCATGAGTTCCCTGGGTTTCCTTTCCTCACTCCTGTCTTTGTACCATTTTCCACACCGCAAGGCAGATGGACACTTCCTATATGTCAAGCCCTCACCCTCTTCTCAAATGGCTATTCCTCACCACCTCCCCAGCCCCATTTCTTGCTACTTGCCTACAAGTGAGTTCATTGACCCTTTAAAGAAACATCAAGATGTGCAGACTGCCATTGTAACCACACAATCTTATTACTGTGTAACCCTCATTCTTCATCATTACAGTGCTTAGCGAATGTGCAACATGCCTCAGGTAGCATGTGACCGGGATTCCTCACCGAATTTGGTCTGCTGGTTGGATCATTAATTTCCCTGGCTTGGGACAGGGAAATCTAAAGTACCGTGTAAGTGCCAAGCTTAAATCCATGATGTTTATTGAGAAATAAGCTTGTCTTAGCCATCTGACCACCAGGGTGTCTATCATAGTTTGCAGAATACTATTAGTGAACTGAATGTAAACTTCAACGTTTCGAGTGCTGGGTAGAAACTATGAGCAAAGAAACTGCCTCTTGTTTGATTCCTGAAGTGTTCAAGAAAACAGGACTGCCTAACATTCCTTGTAAATAAACAAGATTGCATCAAAGAAATACCAGATTCCATCACTGAATTCTCCTTTTAACAGAAACAATCTGTAAGACAGCTATTGTAGGCTAACCACTCAGGTTGAGAGAGACAACAATACTTTCAAATGCATTTGAAGTTAGCGGGCATTTGGTATATATTTAGACAACAGTGGAATTATAGGCAAAACAAGGGTTGTCCTTATACAAAGACTAACCTATTTAATTATTGGATGAGGTAATTACTTGGGTTTTGCATGCATGGTAGATCACTTAAAACTAGATTCCTGAAGTATGAGTTTCTTTCAGAAAAATTGCAATATCAAATTTAATTAAGATTATTATAGGCCGGGCTAGTATCACTGCCCTTTGTTACACTTCCATTTATAAGACCTCCCCCTTCACTTCCAGTAAGACTGTTTTCAATTGCTTGTAACTTTGCCAAAGTTTTACTCTTTGGTCTGAAATTTTCCTTACCAGGTTTTTGCTTTGAGCAGAATTTTTGGGTAAAAATCTCAGCTCAAGCAGTTCATGCATTTTTGAAACTGAGATTAGAGAACTATGTTGTTGTTCTTCAAGAGCTGGTCCCTATGTGTATTCCACATGTGGGTACGCGTGCGCTTCACACGCCAGAGACTGGATATTTGTAGCAAGTAGCGTCCACTATTGTGCTTGCGCAGTTGCCCTCCTTGTGCTATGAACCAGGGGCATAAACAGGAGCGTGCCTCTCCAGTTCCTCCAGTGTTTATCACTAGGATATTGATTGGGAGTCTGGTGACCCCTACTGGAGCAGGGATTTGGGTGAGCCCTGAGCAAGTATACCATTTATGGGAAAGTCTGATCTCTCCATGCACATTACAGCAAAACCTTGGTTACGTTTTAGCTAGATTTGAGGTGAGACTTGTGTAGCAAAAACACCTTTTACATAAGCAATTGTGGATTAGTGAACCAGGTGGAAAGTTGATTAGATTTTTTCAATATAATCCTAAATCATGTACATTTGTCAGCTTGCCCACTTCCTAACATCTCTTCATAAGTAATTAGAAAAAAGAAAACGCCCAGCTGTAACTGTTTAACAAACTGCTTAAACTTTTGGAGGATAGATCCCTAAACTTAATCAGGGCATTGCTCTGCAAGTAGCAGAGCTCTTCTTACACTGTCATTCAGAGCTATTTAACCTCTACCACCCCTTGCAATCAGAGTTCTTCCAGCCACTGAAAAAAACCGTCAGTTCTAAAAAAAGGATACAAAATATTTGTGACAGTGCAGCACAGCCTATCACGACCCTGTTCTTATTCACAAAGGTGTTTTTCTTGTAATTAAATGGTTACAATTTTGTGGAAAAGAAGCTTCAGCTGTTCACTCTGTACTGTTCTAAGTTTTGGTATGTCCTGTAGCTTTAGGATTTGAGCATCAAACACCTGAAATGTATTCTATCAATTTTCCCACTTGCTACAAGCGCCATTCCCTCAACTTTGCATTTGCTAACAAGCTTACAGAAACAAGCAATCCCAATTATTTTAACTGTAAGCCTTTTTCTCCCTTCCCCCTGCCCTCCTTTGTCTTAATTAAAGATTGTAAACTCTGCATGGCTGGCTCTCTATCTTTCTATATTCTGTAAAGCATCTGGGGCACACTTTAGGTGCTATATAAATCAAAAAGGTTTCTATTTTCAAAAATCTTGGCCTTAAATCTGAGGTTAATGGGAGTTGTTGGGTGCTCAGCACTTTTGAAGTTAGGCAAGTGCCCAAGGATGCACTTAGCAGCCCAAAGTTAGGCTTCTGTTTTTGAATATTTAAAGCAACTTGTGCACACCATGTGACAGAGAGCTCAAGAAAAAGACCTACTTCAAAGTTGCCCTGAATGCCTGTTGTTAGCCTAAGGACTCCGACATGTCAAAGGTGGCCTGGAATTGTATAAAAGACTCTTGGGTCTTGATCCTGTCATCTCAGATATGCTTGAGGTTTCATGCAGGGGAAGCCTAAGCCACAAGGACTGAAATCCCAGTTCTGACTGGACCGCCCTGAATAGAAACATTGGACTATAACCTTTGAACTATTTCTGAAAGAACTCCTTGCATCTACAAAACTCACCATCTCTGCTACGAATCTGAATCTCAGGATTGACTCATGTCTGTATGTATACTGTTCTTTTAACCAATTCTCTCTCCTTTTTCTTAATAAATTTTAATTTAGTTATTAAGAATTGGCTGTAAGCGTGTATTTGGGAGAGGTCTGGAATATTCATTAACCTGGGAGGTAATGTGTCCAATCCTTTGGGATTGGTAGAACCTTTTTTATATGATGAATAAGATTTTCATTAATCCTCATATCTGACTTAGGTATCTAGGTGGAGGCCTGAGGCTCGGTTACTTTAAGGGAACTGTGTTGTTGGCTTATAAGGTATAGAAGCTGTTGTGTGCTGGTTTGGAAAATCTAAGTATTGGAATATTCACCAGCTTTGGGGATTGTCTGCCCCATTCTTTGCAGTTCACTCTGAGTGACCGGGGAGCCAGCTGAGGTCACAGTAATATATTAATGCAAAGTTTTTTTTAAAATCGATTTCTGGCTCACTTGTGTATATCAATATTGGCATAAAGCTATAACACATTAAAAGTCTAAGATAAACTATGTAAGAACAATTTATTTAAATAATATCTGACACTTATTGAGGACATCAGAGGACCTTATAAGAATACAAAATTTATATTAAGTGTCCCTGGCTTATTATGAATGAAAAATCATTATTGTGGTTTTCAAATTCTGAATGAGACAACGGTATATAAATATAACTTAGTTAAAATAGTATTCAAATCATTAATATTCACCTTCAGTATTTTAAGGGTTATACATGATATCTAATGTTGTGTAAACAATGTTCACGTTGTTACTTTGAGTGGATAAACTGTGTTAAAGAAATTATGGAAATACTGATAGGACTTAAGTGCCTTATGTACAGGTCACATAAAAATAACCTATGACTTTTTTATGAATATGAAATAAATGTAAGTAGCCATTAAAATATTGTAGTCTCATGCCCTAAGGTGCTAGACCAGGTGTAGGCAACCTATGGCACGCGTGCCCAAGGTGGCACACGAGCTGATTTTCAGTGGCACTCACACTGCCTGGGTCCTGGCCACTGGTCCGGGGGCTCTGCATTACATAAGAACATAAGAACGGCCGTACTGGGTTAGACTAAAGGTCCATCTAGCCCAGTATCCTGTCTACCGACAGTGGCCAATGCCAGGTGCCCCAGAGGGAGTGAACCTAACAGGTAATGATCAAGTGATCTTCTCCTGCCATCCATCTCCACCCTCTGACAAACAAATAGAGTCTAGGGACACCATTCCTTACCCATCCTGGCTAATAGCCATTAATGGACTTAACCTCCATTAATTTATCCAGTTCTCTTTTAAACGCTGTTATAGTCCTAGCCTTCACAACCTCCTCAGGTAAGGAGTTCCACAAGTTGATTGTGCACTGTGTGAAGAACTTCCTTTTATTTGTTTTAAACCTGCTGCCCATTAATTTCATTTGGTGACCCCTAGTTCTTGTATTATGGGAATAAGTAAATATCTACTTTCTCCACATCACTCATGATTTTATACACCTCTATCATATCCCCCCTTAGTCTCCTCTTTTCCAAGATGAAAAGTCCTAGCCTCTTTAATATCTCCTCATATGGGACCCTCTTCAAACCCCTAATCATTTTAGTTGCACTAGAAAAGGTTCAGAGAAGGGCCAGTATATCTTTTTTTGAGATGAGGCGACCACATCTGTATGCAGTATTCAAAATGTGGGTGTACCATCAATTTATATAAGGGCAATAATATATTCTCCGTCTTATTCTCTATCCCCTTTTTAATGATTCTTAACATCCTTTTTGCTTTTTTGACTGCCTCTGCACACTGCGTGGAAATCTTCAGAGAACTATCCACGATGACTCCAAGATCTTTTTCCTCATTTGTTGTAGCTAAATTAGCCCCCATCGTGTTGTATGTATAGTTGGGGTTATTTTTTCCAATGTGCATTAACTTTACATTTATCCACATTAAATTTCATTTGCCATTTTGTTGCCCAATGACTCATTTTAATTTTAAATGAAGCTTCTTAAACATTTTAAAAGCCTTATTTACTTTACATACAATAGTTTAGTTATATATTATAGACTTACAGAAAGAGACCTTCTAAAAACGTTAAAATGTATTACTAGCATGCAAAACCTTAAATTAGAGTGAATAAATGAAGACTCAGCACACCACTTCTGAAAGGCTGCTGACCGATGAGCTAGATAATGTAAGATGGCTTACTGTTGTTCTCAATATTAATCTTAGAAGTTTACGTTGGAGTATTTTATGGGCTTGGATACGAATTTGCTATACAGAGACAAGAATCAAGTCATGTGCAAGAGCTCAGAGGAGAGCTTGCATTATGGAATCCCTTCCCCACAACCGCAGGACAGACAGAAAAGTTAACAATTAACTGAGCATCAGACATTGAAATAAATTGTGTAGTCTTTGCTCTCGCTGTGTTTATGCGCATGCATGCGCGCGCGCACACATGCGTGCGCGGTCTCATGTTCATGTATATATTACACATGTAAGACAGACACAAACATGTATACATATATATTTACACACATATATATATGCAACATGCACACGCACATTTTCAGTGCTTGAGCAAATGCAAACCTACCAAGTCAAGCATTTTCCCGTGTGGCCCAGGTAGCAGAGCCCTATGGATTAGAACAGTTTACAACTTTGAGTATCAGAACCAGACTGTACAAAATGAACTGTATGCATTCCAGGTAACCTGTAAGATTTGAATTTACGGGAGATAAATAATCCAACAACCAGGCATCGCACTGAATCACTACACATTCAGCTTTTAATGTTGAAGGAGAAAACTTCAAAACAGTTGAACACTGAATAGTTATAAATTACAAAATTGCAAACTCTTTGGGAGCAAGGACTATGACTTTCTATGTCTGCATACAGTGTCTAACACATTTGGGGAGCAACCACAATTTAATTTTAAAGAAGGGAAAACAAACACGTAGATGTTAAGCAATTTAATCAGACTCAAACCGATAAATATGTCACAACTGGGATTAGAACCCAGGTCTATTGACCCTCAACTCTGTGCTCATATCACTAGAGTGCTGCTTCCCTTAAATGTAATCACAATCCCCCAAATACCTTTCCGCTTTGTGTGTCAACTCTTAACCTGTGGAAAAAACATCTGAAAACTTCCATCAAGCCACTTCAAAATCTTTCCTTCTTAATTCATGCCAGCAGAATATCAGTCGACAGTGGCTAGGTGTTATGTTAAACTGTACAAATCGTGCTTGTGTTACCTTGTCCTTCCTTCCCCACTTCACCTGTTTTTTTCCCTGCTGCCTGCTGTGTCATATCATTAACTAATATTATAAGATTTTTGGGGATCTGGTCTTTGCTTAGGGTTCCTCAATGCTAGTGGCAATATAAACAAACATATCCCTTTTTGTATATTGGTATTTACAACACCAGCTCTCCAAAGTCTGTAACAGCAATATAATTTTAAAGTCTCATAAGTAAGGCCTAAAAGCAACAGACTAATCTTAGTAAACCCGCATTAAGGACTGTCTGCTTTTTCCCTCTTACCCCCTGCTTCTTGATGCATTGTTTTCCTATAGAATGCAGATAATTTGTTTCTGTTCAATGGTACACACCAAAAATATGACAAGATCCAACAGCAGGTATTTCATATAAAAGTGTTTATTGGGCAGGAGAGGTAGGGGGGAAAACAGGCTGGTTTTTAAAAAAATCCTTCTTGGGTGTTTTTGAACACTTTTTTCCTAGATGTAGCATCATTCATTCTCTCAGGAGTCCTTTAACAAAAACATTTGAAAATAAAATATTTAACCTAAATACAACTATTTTATAACAGAAAGCTGAATAAGATGCAAAATCCACCCAACAGTAGTAGACTGGTACATGAAAATAAAAACATAAAAAACCCTACCTCTACATACAACTAAGGAGAAAATATAAAAAGAAGCAGTGATGTTTTTACTTGCATTGCCAAAAATTTAAAAAACTGAAGTTTTAAAACAAAATATTGGCTGGGTGAATTAGCATAACCAAACTGCATAAATCACAGCTAAAGACATCTGAATTCACTCAACTTTTAAAGTCTCAGACCTAGGTTAATGCAGTAATATATTTTTTCCTGTAGATTCATGAACTGACATTGTAGAATACTTCGCAAGTAAATTCACTTTAACAGGTATATATTTTTTAATGTATACAGATTTCCAAAATGTTTTTAATTTCAGCAAAAGTCATTTTTTCCAATTTCATCTTACTTAATGAAAAAACTGCCTTTGCCAAAATAATTTACAAATTTTATTGTATTTTAAAAGCCTGATTAAGGGCAAAACATGCATTAAGTTTTTCTGCTAAAATTACAGAAACATAATTGCAGAATGCGATTATATTCGAAGGGTCGTGTCCATAATAAAAATCTGCCGCTTAAAAGAAGCTTGGAACTTTAAGAGTTTAGTATCTGAAAAAGGCAAATATTCTATGTACTATTTTTAAAACTCTGACATTACACTGCAATGGTTAAAGCAAGAAATAGCTCAACTGAAGAAGATTATAGGAAAGCCTTTGTCTTCTCAGGAGGTCTATGCTTGGTTATACAATACTGTCTTGGAAACAGTGCTCCATCAGAGGTCTGGCAGTTGGCTTCTGTTTAAAACATACTTTGCCTCGTAACATTCATCAAAGGCATAAAACATAATTGAGTCTGGCAGTACACATGGACAGCATGATGTTCAGGGGGTTGCCAGTAGACATAGGGTCCTTATATAAAGAGCTGTTTTCTTTGTTTAAAAGGGAAAATGAGTGGGAGGTGGGGAGAAGGAACAGGGGAAAAGAATCTGACTCAGAACCATAAAATATTTTTTTGAATCCAATTCAGTTCAACTACTGAATATACAAATAGAATATTTCAAATTTGGATTGTGACACAGCTTCTGAATTGCTAAGGCAATTCATGCTTTCCTATTTTCATAGAAAAAGATAGAGGCTTTAGTTATATACATCCTTCTAAATGCTCTGTGAATGCTCTGGGTTGAGTTCTAGAAGTGCTCACATCAGTCCGAAAGTGATGGAGAGCGAATGGACCGTCCACTGGCTGGGCTGTTGGAGAAAGTGAAGGGCTCTTTCTCTTTTTCTTTGCTGTCATGTTTATGTTTATGCTTATGCTTATGTTTATGCTTTTTCTTCTTTTTCTTGTGCTCATGGTGGTGGTGGTGGTGATGATCACTGTGTTTTGAGGAATTGGATTCTTTGCTGAACACAGAGAGTGGAGCTGCTGGCACTGGAAGCATGTTCAGCTCTAGTGAAGACTGTTCTTTACCTAAGACAAAGATACAATTGGAATTTCAATTTTTACATTGTGATAAATTATTAACTCATAATTTAACATCAAAAAAGCTGTTGCTGAAATATAAGCTAGTATCTACATGTCTCCCTCCCATCATATTTAGTATTCTAATACACTCTATTAGTACACTGGTGCCATTACCTTCTGGTATTCCTAGACAAGCCTATAAGCACACTGACAGTTTCCATATTGTAGACTTAGTTCTTAGCAGTGTAGGTGGGATGTGCTACTCCTTGCTTCAAATGGTATAAATGTATCCCAGATGACTAGTGACTATACAGCTAAGGAACTGCAAACATATCAATTTCAAGACACCAATTTTCCAACATAAAAGTTCAAAAACTTAATAAAATGTATGCAGTGAACAACTAAGGTGCTCGTGAAAAATTCTGGATATAACAATAGATAATGGACAACAATAATCAAACCAATGATTGGTACTATTAAGAAGTTAAATTTCCTGTACGGGCTGATGTCAAACATTAGGCTCTGTATACAAACATGGATTTTTTTATGCTGAACAGTGGAAATAAGCTGATTTTTCAAAATAAGTTATTTAACATTCAAGCATTTCCTCTCTCTTCTGAATAATACAGACATTCAAAGTTTGTCATCTTAAATAAACAGAAATCCAAATTATACTAATAGGATACCAATATTCTTCACATATCAGGATTTTACGTATTTAAGCAATACAGGAATAAGACCTCCAAGTAGATACAGGCCTGTTTCATGAACACAAGAAGTCTGTTCTATATTCTGAATGTTTCTTTTATCTGTAGCATTTTACAGAATTGGAGAAATATTGCAGATTGGTCTTCCCAGGGAACCATGATTTGCTCTCTACCCACTGCAAAGGCAAAACTCAGTGTAACTGCCTCTGTCTTGGTACTCCAGTTTTCTTAGAAGTCAAAACATTTCAGGAACCAACTTGATATTTTCTCTCAGTATGAATGACAATCATAGAGAGACTTAAAAAAGCTCAATCTATTTAGTATATCCAAGAAAAGATTAAGAGGTGATTTGATCACCACCTATAAGTACCTACACAAGAGAAGATTACAGATAATACACTGTTTTTTAATCTAGCAGAAAAAAGCCCATAAGATCTAATGTCTGGAAGCTGAAGCTTACATGCAGGATAGGAATAAGGTGCAAATTCTTAACAGTAAGGATGGATAATTAACCATTAGAACAATTTACCAAGGGTTATGATTTGATTTTCCATTACCTGAAGACTCGATGCCTTTCTAAAAAGCATGGTCTAGCTTGACCCCTAGATACGGGCTTGATGCAGGAATTACTGGGTGAAATTAAATTGCTTATGTTATGCAGGATGTCAGATCAGATGACTACAGTGGTCCCGTCCCTCTGGGCTTAAATTCTATGAATCTATGAACATTTTACAAACTTTAGCCCTGAACTCAGCAGAATAATATATGCCTTACTATATTTGTTATCAAACAAAACCATTTAACATCACAATTCAAAGCAACTTTAATTTCTGATGTACTATTAACCCTATTATGGTATATACATGACATGCACACGCTAACTAAGACTTAACTGCTGACCTCAATGCATATTAGCCACATCACTTTTTACTCTACCCTGGACAGGTGCAATCCAAATCTGTAGGCCACTTGCCAGTTTACTGCAAAAATATAAGAGACTGCTTCATGACTATACCTGTAACAATTCTTTATTTCTAATAATCTTAAATCTCTCAAAAGACCTCCCCTCTGAATCTACTTCCACTTCCTGAACACATTCCTTTAAATTCTAGCTACTTTTTAAGCATCTAGAACAGCATGGTTTCTGCCCCCAAGCTGCAAGCATGCTGAAATACCCATTATAGTGAACCTATGAACCTTAGCACAATGAAAAATGAACACGTCTGCTCAAGATATTAGAATATACTAGAACACCACGTTATGAACAACTAGTTAAACGAACCATATTTCCCAACCAGCAGGAGGTGGCAGAATCATGTAACAACACTGGTATCCCTTCACATGCTGATGCCTTCAGTGCATTAGAAATCACTTTGCAGTGGTTTGAAGGACAAAAAGAAAATGGTGCATCATACTGCAACTTATTCACTACTGTCATTTTGAGATATTCAATTTTATAAAGTTTTTGATTTTATGAATTCCTCAGTCCCAATTAGTTCATGAAACATGGGTAAAGAAGATTACGCTTTTGTTTACATTGCCTTCAGTGCACAAATATTTTACATGCACACAATGTTGTATACAAATATTTTATTTGCATGTTACACTGGCAAAGTATATCATGTATGTTAAAGGTTATTTATATGAACAATTCTATTACCACAATACACACTAAAATAAAGAGGGTATCAGATGAGCCCAATCTATAGACTTCAGCACTGACTAACTTGTAGGGGAAAGAGATTTTCAGATCCACGGTTTTGTTTCTGGCTCACCTCTAATATTGCATGCTGCATCTCAGAGGGCTAGATGGCACAGCATACAAAGCATCTCTGATACCAAAGGATACTTCTGATTCTTCCAAATGTGGAAGGGGAAGGGAACAGAGCAAGTACCGGAGGTAGTATGTTAATACTGATAAGCAAATGGCAAACGTCCTTGAATGATAGGTCAGTGCTCCCCTATGAGAAAAGCATGAAAGACTAGCTGAAAGGTTCAGCATGTTCAGGTCTCTGTCTTATTCTTCTGAGCTTGTTTTTATTTCAAAATAGTAGGTCTCAAGCTCTTATGATTGCAAAGAAAGCCTTCAAAACATAAAGCCAGTAAAATCATTTCAGAAACAAATATCTGAGTTTGCAGAGAGCCTATCCCATAACAATAGCTCGGAAGTGTGAACTGACATTTATTTCAGTGAGTGCTAACTCAGCTTTCAATGATACTTGAAATATCAACATTGTTAACTATATCACTGCTCTTCAGAGCACGTAAGAAAAGATCTACACCAGCATTTCCCAAAGTATGGGTTGTGCCCCTTAGGGGCAGAGGAAGAATTAAGGACTAACCAAGGAGGAACAGAAAATGTATATATTAAGACTTGTATGCCTTTAAAACCACATGGTAGGGAACGACTGGCTTCATTTTCCAGAGAAAGGGGCTCATCTTTCAAAAGTCTAGAAAACACTAAGACAAAACGAGCTTCATTAATCTGATCGCTGAACTGACCATCTAAGTGTTAAACTTCAAAATTAATAGCATCACTAATTTTTTCCTTCTTCAGTTGACCCAAAAACCTATATATTCATGGTTTTATCTGCCAACAACTTAAGGGAACCCCAATGATGATCATAATGCAATCACCAAAAACTTGCACCGAAACTTTGTATATTGTGATACAAAAAAGGAAATCAAGGCTGATTAGACTAGCTCAAATCCTTTCATACACTGTTCTTTAAATACATTCAAAACGGAGCCAGTTTGTGCCGCAGTTCTTGAATCTGACAACATTCACTTCCTTCACACAGCTGCTTCATTGACAACAGATGTTTTTCAAAAATTCCAACAGCATCAACTCCCCAAAAGACATGATATTTGATACTGCCAAAGAGTGCTTTGAAGTCAATACAGGCATCATAAATGTGTCATAAGAAGTCTGCCCAGGTGATTGAAGTAAGACATCTGTAAAATGGATCTTTGTGAGGGATCAGAACATCTACGTTAGGCATTGACCCACCCTAGAAAGAAATCAATGTTGCACAAAAAAGATCACCTTTTCATCCTCAGGATTCCCTATGATTAATGCTTACAGGAGGCCTGTATTAGCAACCTGCCAATCCGGGTGAGGAGGGCTAAATAATAATTCTTTTTAAGGCCATCGATTTTATTTCTATATTGGTCAAAGGGGAATTGCTGCAGGGAGACAATGCAATTTCTTCTCTCATGGAATAAGAATCTGAACCTGTGTTTCCCACATAATAGCAAAAACCAGTAACGAGCGGGAGAGCTCAGGAATTCACTTCTGAAGTGGTTACTAGCATTCCTTGAAACAAAATATACAAATTCAGAATCCACTTAGCATCTTCTTTTGTTCTGGATGTGCAGATTCCAACATAATTATTAGCTTTTCTCTGTTCCAACTAGTTGGGTAGGTGTGCAGAATTAGATGAAATTGCCAAATGAGATGAGACTCCTAGAACACCTAGTTAGTCAAACATAACGTTACAAAGACTGCCGAGATATGATGCAAGAGAAGTAGCACAGATGGGAATACAGACTTCATTTTAAACTTGAATATTTATTTTATATGAGTAAGCTTTATTTTGATAAGCTTTAATCTTTTTTCTATCAAAATGAAAACTTTCAGAAACAAGCTGTTTGACTTATGTCCTAGCTCCTAAATATAAAGATTACTAAATTGTCTTGTTTGCGAAATAATTACAACATCTAGTCATAAGCTGTCCAACTTATTTTTAATTTTGCTGATGGATGAATGTTGAGGGGCTGTTAGGTTGCTAGGGTTATTTAAATCAGTTTTTATTTTACTTTGTGCTGAAATTTTGTAAACTGGTGACATAATATATCTCAAGAGACCTCAGAAAAGGCCATGTCAACTTCCTCAGAAGTAGTCTCCTGTTCTGTATTTTTATATTTTGAGGAGAACTGCAGACTTACAACCTCTGTGCTACGTACAAGTGAAATCTTTTTAAACTTGCTGGCTTAAGTGAGACTTTTCCCGTTTGATGTTTGCTGAAGATCATCTAATTAGCACCTGATTTTTCTGAACGCTTTGGAAGGTGGCACTGGAAGGCAGAGTGAGCAATGTTCAAAACCATAAGAATCAAGGGTGGGGCCCAGAAGCCTTCCGGGTCAATGAGCCACCTGAGAGAAGACTGACCTTCCAGAATCCTGAAACTGATCACTCACGTCATCAACAAAAAAGCTATGCCAGTCTTTGGATAGTCTCTTCCTGCACCTGAAGAAAACTCACTAACAAGAAGTGCTGTGTCAGCAATATCACTATCTGGCTCCTCAACCACAGTTCCAGCTCCTATTTCATACGAGCCCAGAAGACCACAAAAGCTGAAGAGTTCATAATTCCCTTGTTTTCATGTTCTTCCATTTTCATTCCTGTCTTTTGTTTGTATTAGCTGGGATATGTTTCAACCCTTTTATTCTATAAACTTAGGGTGTGGTTGTATGTGTGCAACTGTGTAGCATCACCCATAAAGTCCACACAAGAAAGGCACCAGAGAGTTCCCCAAGTTTCTCCATGCCATAAAACAAAGCCTCATAAAAATACTCATTAAATAAGGCGTGTTCTGTCTTCAGTGGGTCCTAAGAATTTAAAGCTGGCAGCTGTGAACTGCCAAACAAGAGTTGTCAAACTTCTGCTTATCAAAGGGCTCTTTTAAGGCCTGTAATTTCTCTGCACAGGAGAGGGATGAAAAGGGTTACTCATCACACAAGAATTGAAATCTAAGGAGGAAGCTTTGTAATTGACTCAAATTGTGGTTCAGACATTAGAACATTCGGTTTCAGTATTTGACTGACCTCGTAAAATTCTTTAGTTGGGATTTATAGCCAAACAGACAGCCACATCCTTAGAGCCCTTCTTAGAATAGCATAAGCATTATTTGTTATATTAATTTGGTGATTTAACTAATTTGATTATTTATTTCCAAACCAATACTGATACTAATTTGGTAATTTTATCTTGATTTAGTAGTTGTATTTCTTTAATTTTAGTTTAGTATTATTAACAATAGTTTAGGTTTGGTAATAGGTTTTCTTGATTTTTTTAAATATTTTATTTGTTTAATAGCTTTATTAACATTTATAAAAAGATAATGAGCCATATTTCTTTCAATAAACCAAGTTGGTCCAGAGTCCTTGAGGACCTGTGTGGACATTAGTTTGTCAGCCTAAAAGCCTGATCAGTCCCCTCTAATTACCCTAGAACAATAAATCATTCTCTCAGTGAAATTAGCAGTTGCAACAGAATACGTACGTTTTCCTGGCACAATGTATGTGTGACTCCCTGTAAGACCACAGATGAATGTCTTAGTCATATCGTGACTTTTATCTCGAATGTTTATGTTATTGTTATAGCAACTTTCACACACTTTCTTCTAAAGTACCTGGAAATGCCATTCTTCATGAAGGACAGAATGGATATTAGCTCAATATACATTATGCTATTTCAGTGCTATACTGGCTCCAACAGAATCTCAAAGCCTAAAAGCCACCTGTCTGGAAACAAGCATATTTTAGATAATAAAATTATCCTATGCATACGGTGTACTTAGATAACATGTATTAAGGCTAGTCTACCACAATTACAGAAAATGTTTCCAGCTTAAAAAGGCTAAGCAAAAACAAGCCTCTGTCAATGCTGCTATCATGTTCTGAGAAACAAGAATTACTGCATATACCTACCTGCATTGTTAAGTACGTTGGTGTAGTGCAGGTGATCCCGTCTCCCTGTAGTGGCTGATCCTTGTGACCGTAACAGCATGCTATTTACTCACAGCTGACTGAGGGCTTGTCTGTCTACATGGTGTGTTAGTGCACAACAACTGGGGTGTAAGTTCTTGTGCATACCAGTGTATTGTATGGACACTAAAGTTCTCTAGTGCACCTTAACATAGTACGGGCTATATCAACATGCACTAAGGAACTGTTAGTGCATGCCAGCAGGGTCCACACAAATCAGTAAGCGTGCGACACGCTGGTGCCCACCCACTAGAATTTACACCCCAGTTGGTGTGCACTAACATACTGTTACGGCAAGCCCTGAGTTAATTCGTTTTGCTCAAGTAGTACGGATCTGTACTCTTGATACAGATCCCAGGTTGAATTTCCACTGATAACCATGGTGTCTGTACACATGCAGCCATGTTATGTTGAATTTCTACAACAAACTGATCTTCAATAGACAATTTGTAACAGTGCAGAAATCTGTAGTTCTTACCACAGACTCAAGTATATTGTCATCGATGCATTATTTAAAAATATAGCTAAAGTATTTTCCTTCTATACTTTGAGGCAATATTTGCTCCACTCTGTCACAAGTTTCAAATAATTCCAGCAACTTTTCATTTTCTAGCTAAATGAACCATGTTCTGAACTGTTATACTGGTGATAAACGAGAATGGGGAAAAATATAAATGAAGGTTCAAGATCACCAAATGTAATCTGGTGACTAGGTTTCTATCACATAGCCTGCAGGTAGAACTTATGTGGGCCACTGGATAGGAAAACAGTGGTTTACAAGAACAGCAGAGGGGCCATTTTTATTATTCTGGAGAAGCGAGGGAGTCAATAGAACTTATGACATTTTTCCAACAGGGTGTGCCTTTTCTAATAATTGCTACACCTACTTAAAGTGCAGTGATGTCAGGAGAGTAACTACCAGTACATAGAAATTACACCTTGTTACTCAACAGATATGCTCCTTATATGCTTTCAGAATCTCATCTGCTTATTTACTTTTTATTTTTGCAGAGTCAATACAACTAAGAGAAACTGACCTGCACACTATTGTTATTATTATGGGTGATGATGTGCTGAGCTAGAAAAGCTGAACCCAGACTGAATGTGCAGGGGTCACATTTAGGAAAAAAAATGTTTTACTTCTAAACTTATTTACTTCAGTTTATAAGTAAAGTGAAAAGTAATTAGTCTGGAATCACTGACACAAATGTGCAATCCTGTGATACAATTTTTACAGTGACTGATTTTAGAGTATGACTACACTTTAAGAGAAGTGAAATATGAAAGTAAATAGATTCTATTTTAAGCTTGTCTGATGTAAAAGCTAATCCGACTGAAAGGACTACCTAATACAAAGGACACTTTTCCACATGGAATTAACCCATTTCACCAAATTCATCTGTGCAATATAGTGTATTAGTCACTTTGCAGTCTTAAATGTGACATGAAGGCTGGTGTTTACATTGGAAAGAGAGTGCAAAGTCTTGAAATTTTTGTGATCTTTTAAGACTGACGGAGGAACATTGCCACTGTTCTTGATGATTTAATAGCAAATAAAAATTCTGTTTTTCATATTAGAAATCTGATCTTGAATGACTTGATGCTCAGAAAAGGCTTCTATTGATTCTCTCAAAGCTGCTGTACTTAGGGAAGAACTATAATTAACATAACAGCAAGTTTAAAAGATAGTTCACATACTTGAATTTTCTGGGTTTAATTTTTTTTTGTAAGATACATAGGCGCATTCATGGTTTGAACAGCATAAAAAAATTCATTATTGTATTTAGGGCATTTTTAACATATGTTTGAAAACATTTTCCAAGTGAAGCTGAACTATGAAAGGTGCTGTAATTAATTATAGCATTAAACACTGAAATCCTATTTTTTCACAGAATAACCAGCTGTAGTGCAAGCCTCCCTTTACTATCCTGGTTGTGGGTCTTAATCCTGACCTCGTAGGGCCACCTTTATGGGTAAAAGGATACAACAGAAAGCTTGTAAAACAGTAATATAATAAAGAAAATCAAATTTACATGGTTTTCTGTAAGACACAGTAACATGGAGAAATTTGTGTTTCAGTCCAATTTATTATCCTGTGGGGAAATCAGTCAAAAAGCATGCTGAATATTACTCACAAATAGATATGGCAGCATTCAAAGCCAGAACGAACTCTCTTTCCAGCTGCTATTTACAAAGCTAGAACTGTGTTTGGCTATTCCCTAACGTTTTGTAAGAGCTGATGTGAGTCTGACCCACAGCTCTGAGGAGAGGCTGTGTATCGACTAAGACCTCACTATTTTTTCAGGGTACCTTGGTTTGGAGATGACATGAGAATCCTGATATCTA
Organism: Mauremys reevesii; assembly: GCF_016161935.1. Classification (NCBI taxonomy): domain Eukaryota; kingdom Metazoa; phylum Chordata; order Testudines; family Geoemydidae; genus Mauremys; species Mauremys reevesii. The sequence continues at coordinate 263,523,573 of NC_052624.1, forward strand.
CTAATAAGATGCTCTATTTTATCACCTCCATCAAAAGCCATTTCAACACCATCAACAGTTGAAGTATGCTTACTCTGTGCCAGTCCTGCAATAATTCAAATCATTCTGAAAATCCCCTGAAAATCTTGGCTGTAAAGACTCATTGATATCTCTGGAAAACTGTGAAAATTGCATTTGGAAGCAATTCTATTTAGATATGGTATGTAATTTCCTTATTTGTTTATTATTTGAGCTCATCTGCCCTTATTGCTCAGCTGAACTTCATATGTCTCTGTTTGTACCAAAAAGAAGAAAAAGGTGAAGTTTTAAAAGCAAAGACTATTTTTAATAAAACTGTCCCTAGCAGTATAAATCAAGGAAGAGAAAACAAGAAAAAATATGCAAAGATCAAACTGTCTCAAAATACAGTATTGTATGCAGTGTAGTTGTAGCCATGTTGGTCACACGATATTAGAGATACAAGGTGGGTTAGGTAATCCTCACCCACCTTGTCTCTCAAAATACATTGATTTTCAAAGGCTTTTAAGTGAGTTCCATGCACTTTCAGGGGCAAAGATAATGTCTGATTTCTCAGTGACCTAAGAAACGAAGTGTATTTCATCTGTGCTAAATATACAAATAGCAGGGCTAAATGCATCATTCATAATCTCAGATTAACATTTCTGTCCGTTATAGAGCTATATAAGTAATGGCCAACTGGCCCTCGTTCTACTCTGATTCAGAATACACTCATTCTGAACCTCAGCATACTTAATATGGAACAACATTAGAGCATGGAGCTGGCTGACGGAGAGTCCCGTAAGTCCCATTTGTGAACAATTTGGCACAGTTTTGCAAAGTTTCTTGTTTATGACTTTATACCCCATAGTAAGTAAAATAATAGAAAATGAAACGTTGCAAAACATCACATAGAAGTTATAAATACTAACACTCAACAGATCAGCTTCATATGCAAATGAGTATTGGTGGTAGCTGACATGCCCCAGCATGCACCATGCTTTGCAATAACAGCAGAAAAGGAGGGATGGATAATGCCAGTCTATAAAAAGGGGAATAAGGACAACCCTGGGAATTTCAGACCAGTCATCTTAACTTCAGTAACCAGAAAGATAATGGAGCAAATAATCAAGCAATCACTTTGAAAACACCTAGAAGATAATAAGAGATAAGTAACAGTCAACATGGATTTGTCAAGATCAAATAGTGTCAAACCAACCCAATAGCTTTTTTTGACAAGATAACAAGCCTTGTGGATGGGGGGAAGTGGCAGATATAGTATATCTTGACTTTAGTAAGGGTTTTGATACTCTCTCACATGAACTTCTCATAAACAAACTAAGGAAATATAACTGAGATGGAGCTACTATAAGGTGGGTGCATAAATGGTTTGAAAACTGTTCCCAGAGAGTGGTTCACAGTCAAGAAGGAAGAGCATATGAGGGGTCTCGCAGGGATCGGTCCAGTGTCCAGTTCTGTTCAATATCTTCATCAATGATTTAGATAATGACATAGAGCTTACACATATAGTTTGTGGAGACACCAATGTGGGAGGGGTTGCAAGTGATTTGGAGGATAAGATTAAAATTCAAAATGATCCGGACAAACTGGAGAAATGGACTCAAGAAAACAGGATGAAATCCAATAAGGAAAAATGTAAAGTACTCCACTTAGGAATCAACAATCAATTGCACACAAACAAAATGGGAAAAGACGGCCTAGGAAGGAGTACTGCAGAAAGGGATCTGGGGTTTATAGTGGATCATAAGCTAATTACGAGTCAACAGCATAACACCGTTGCAAAAAAAGTGAACATCATTCTGGGATGTTGTGCACTCACCTCTCGTGAGCGCCTCCTGTCGGCCAGGTGCAAACCTGCACTCTTTCCTTTTCTTGGCACCCTCTGTTGGCCATTGTTCTCATCAGGCAGGTCTTCTATGGCTCAGCCCTCTGGCTAAGTCACTCAGTTAATATGCATAAACTAACTCCTTTTGGAGTAAAAGGTCCAACAGGGCCTGTCTCTGACCCCTTATTGATGTTGGCAGGCCTGTCTCTGGGATCAGTTATCAGCCCCTTCTGGGCTAGCTTTAAGTCTGTCCCTGTCCTGTTGCAGAGCAGTGCCACCAGGGCTTCATCCCTGCAGACTTTTTGTCTCAGCAGTTCTCAGTGACCCAGCTCTCCTCTCCAGCCAGGTCACCTCTCAGGTTCAGTCCCCTTCTGGGGGGTTTCAACAAATACTTGGCTCCTCTCCAGGATCTTCAGATCTGTCCTTGAGCCCTTTAAATTCTAGCCCTTTTCTTGGGCTTCTAAACAACACTTGTCCCCTTTTCAGGGCTTTGGCCACTCTGCCAGTAGCTGGTGGTGGGACCTGGGCCCACCCACAACTCTGGGTCCAACCCAGGGACCCCACAGTAACACCACATGTTGCTTCTGCTGCACTCCCTGGGCCACTTCCCACGTAGCCCCTTCCACTTCACCCTTACCACAGGGCTGAAGTTCTCTGTCTGTTCCCTGATTGAGCAGGGTCTCTCCCAGGCCTCCTTGCCTGGAGAGTTTTACAGCCTCCCCGTCCTTCCTAACCCTTCTGGTCCCAGCCAGTAACGGAACTGCTCAGGCCCTGCAGCTTCTTTTATCTGAGCCTGCTGAGCTCTTGATTGGATGCTTCCCTGCAGCCTTTGTAGGCAGCCCTGAAGGACCCACCTTTTCTGCTCCTTTCCTGGGGCGGGGTGTGGTAGGACTGCGAGGCCTCCAGCAGGGGGCCTCAAAGGGCCTGGTACACGCCATCACAGATGTATTAGCAGGAGTGTTGTACGCAAAACATGAGAAGTAATTCTTCCACCTACTTCACACTGATAAGGCCTCAGATGGAGTACTGTGTCCAGTTCCGCACGCCACATTTCAGGAAAGATGTGGACAAATTGGAGAAAGTCCAGAGGAGAACAATACAAATGATTAAAGGTCTAGAAAACACGACCTCTGAGGAAAGATTGAAAAAATTGGGTTTGTTTGATCTGGAGAAGAGAAGACTGAGGGAGGACAAGATAACAGTTTTCAAGTATATAAAAGGTTGTTAAAAAGGAGGAGGGTGAAAAATGTTCTTGTTAATCTCTGAGGACAGGACAAGAAGCAATGGGCTTAAATTGCAGCAAGGGCGCTTCAGGTTTGACATTAGGAAAAGCTTACTAGTTATCAGGGTAGTTAAGCACTGGAACAAACTGCCTACGGAGGCTGTGGAATCTCTATCACTGGAGGTTTTTAAGAACAGGTTAGACAAACATCTGTCAGGAATGGTCTAGTTATTACATAGCCCTAATTAGAGGCCCTTCCAGTCCTACAAATTTTATGACTAGCCATGACACTGCTCTTGCACTTATATGCTTACTGCCCTTCTATATACTATACTTTAAAAGGTAAACATTGCAAATCACCTTTCAGAGTTCAGCAAAATATTTATGGAAAAAATATTGGTAATTATTTATGGGACACGCTAGAAGAATGAGAAAACAGAGATTAACTAGTGTTGGCCAGTTACTGAATTTCTCTCTGTTAATGACAGAGAAGGGAAGTTTAGTAGGGAACTTTGCTTAAGTTTTTCAAGAAATATCTAAGAATAATACTTAGAGCAAGGGTCCCGAATGGGGTCCCCGCGGGCGCCATGGCGCCCACCGGGGCATCAATGTGCGCCCGCCTACTGGCTGCCGGACAAGCAGCTGCCGAAATGCCGCCAAGAAGTGGCATCGTCAAGAAGCGCTACCGCCGAAATCCTGCCGAATTTCGGCGGGATTTCGGCGGTGACGCCTCTTGATGACACTCCTTCACGGCAGCAATTCGGCGGTGATCCCTCTTGACGTTGCCGCTTCATGGCAGCATTTCGGCGGCTGCTTGTCCGGCGGCCACGGTCCTCAGCAGCTAGTCGTCTGGCGTCTGCCCCACGGAAAGTGGGGAAAGTGGGGACACTGACTTAGAGATAAAAATCCAGAGAAGAGAAGAGGAGTAACAGAACTCTACAAGATAATTGTCTAAAGGACAGAAACCAAAAAGGTAGTCACAGATGGAAACTTTTCAAGTTTAAAACAGTCATAAGTATCTCTGAGGCCAGTTTGAGTATCTTTATTACTAGAAGTATTCCAGTTATAACTTATTCAGATTGGCCACACTATACATTTGTTACTAGAATACATTTGCTTCTGCTTTATTGTTCTATGTTTTTTGTAACCTAATACAGTCAGAAACCAACTTTCCCAAATCACTGACTGGGTCTATTTTAATTCTCCCTAACTTTGTTTTTCTGGCTTCGGTTTATTTTATTATTTTAATTTGCATTTTTTTTCTAAGCATAACATATTTCCTTACTAAGAAATGTATCAAAAATATACAACCAGAACACAGTAATATATATTTAAATGAACTATTCTTGAATACCCAATGACATATAAGACTCACAGAAACCATTCTACACTCGCTTTTCATCAACCCTCAAACGTTTACTAAAGTGATTCGGGGGGGAATCATAGAATCATATATTATTAGGGTTGGAAGGGACCTCAAGAGATCATCTAGTCCAACCCCCAAAGAACACTTTCACTGGTTGAGACTCATATACTATCTGTGATCTGCAAGTTAACTTATTCATACCTGGTGTTGATGGTCTCTCCAACATATTCAAATGATGGTAGATAAAAGCTTGACTATCATGAACAGTGTCCATATCAATTTCCTCCTCTTCCTGAGAGTTTGAGAACTAAAACACCAACAAGAAATATGTAAAAATAACGTAATATTAATAATTAACTCTAACAGGTCTTATTTTTCTGGGGAAAGTAAGCAAATTTTTGTCACTGATAATGAACAAAAATGAAGGAATATATAATATAGAAGTCTTGCTCATGATCCTTCTTTCTAATTTACAGTGGAAACAGCATGAACATTTAGAACATTAATTGGTAGCTTCACTCCCTGCCAGCCAATAAAGAATCTGATGGGAGATGATTTTGCCAAAGTAAATCACAACAACTACCTTACACATATGCACAACATGCTTTTTGTTAGGCTACAGCTGTTAGAAAACTCAGCAAAAGAGTTTACTGTTATACTAAATACCCTACATATTGTTAAAGTTGAATTGCCATTTTCTTACTCTGATTTTTAGTTTAACTTTACTGTCTTCATTCTTCTCTGGTATCTGCCCTGGCTCCAATGGGGACCCAAGTGGCATATCAGCCTTCCTCTTCACCCCTTGCTGATGAACAGAAACGCTGGATGCTGTTTCTTTAACAAGATGATCATCCTCCTGAAGCAGCATTTAAAGATTAAAATTAGAAGACAGCAAAAGCATGTTTAAATCTAAAAGTGACATAATGGTTGAAAACACACTTGAGTTGAACAGAATCTTCCCCGTAGTTGAAGCAAAAAATATTCCCTAAAATCTTTCATGGACTTGTGCCAACCTCTCCTACAAACATACTTTCTCTTTACTTCAATCCTGGCTCCCTCTGCATATCTAGAACTGGCCTCTCTTCTGTCCCTTCTCACAATCATGGTACTGATGGTGCGCAACAAAACTCTGCAGCTCCTGAAAAGCCTTCCGATATATATCTGCCTCACTAACTCTCCTCATTTCAAATCTGAGTTGAAAATTATCATAGTTTCTGATCTAAACAAGGGACTTAGATTAATCTTCTTCAGAGGTTAAATTTAAAAGCTAACACTAATTTTGTTGTATAGAAGTCAAATATAATGGTTATGTCCTTGATTTCTTTTTAGATGTCATACTAGCTTTTCTCCAAAAAGGAGGTGTGTAAGACCCCTTTGAAAATTACTGCTTAGATTAACCAAAATAAAGGTAAGAAGAGGAACATGAAAATAAATGTATAAGTCTAATGAGTTCCAAACTACACAGTTATAGGCATTAAAAAGGAGAAAGGCTTACCAAAGTACAATGAAAACACAAAATAAAATACAGGAAAAGACAAACACACTTACAGAAATAGACACTAGCCCTTTCTAAAATCTAGACAAAAGTAAGGCCTACCATAGTCTTTTCTCCAAACGATTAGAAGCATCTACTACTGTACTAAGGTTGTGTACCGCTTCTGAATCAGGGGTGTCCCACACCAATCACGTGGCTATAAATACATGCTTTCTAGAATTAAAACTTCAGCCTTGGAAACTTACCTCCTCCCACAGCAGATTCCAGAACAACAACAATTTAACAATTCTCATTCTCAAACAATTCATGTTCACAGAACATGCAAACCTCAAAAGACAATCTAGTCAACCTAGATATGCTCTAGCATCTGTCAGAAATTCTTTTTACTTCACAAAAATATATTTTTATCCTTGGTCAGGCCTCTTCATTTCATGTTCTATTATTACTCCTAACACTATTTAAGTCTGTGAAACATTCTGGATGAAAGTTTGCCTGAGCTGCTATCCAACTTCTGTACAGTATTATTCTGTTTGAATTTCACAAGGAAAACCAAATTAGCATCAGTTTAGGGTGATTTTTTTTTGAAAATGAACACAGCCAAGTTCTGGAAACCGAGAAGAGGCTACCTAGCTCCTTAAAGCAGGAAAACGCATAAACACCCAGAAATCAAGGTATTGTGTGTGCTGTAGGCACATCTAATAACAAAGACACATATTTAAGCAAGTTTCACAAACAACAGATATAGTGAAATGATGATGTTTGCTCACACATTCTTCAGAGTATGCTGCTTCCAAGTATATTACAAGCTAATGGCCACATCTACCTTTACATACACATAGCTATCTGCCTATGAGTTGCTCAGATACAAGCAAAAAATGTTACAGAGACGTTTATAAATAAGGACATTCATGATGCACATCTGAGGACAGAAACTAGTTATATGTGAATAAGGTAAGTGTTGCACAAATGTTGGTAACTTTCAGAGGCAATTCAAAGAATCTCTGATGATCCACACATTAACACTGAATTTCTGCACTCATGATATTTTTATTCTCTGAAAGCTTTGAGCACAACTCTTACTCTAAAGATAAGGACTAGAGAAAAGATGGATTTTTAGTGAGAAAAATTCTGTATTTATTTCCCATTACTCTGAATGTATATGTTATTTTTACCCCTAAGTGTGCTACATGCCTCAGAGGGAGTAAAAGAACAGGTTCCTATCCCAAACTGCTTACAATCAAATTTTATACATGACCAGTGAGTTACCTTCCACCTACTAAGTTCTCTCACTAGCACTTACTCTTATAACAGTTGATTTTTTAAAAATTAACCTGTCACAAAAATAGTTTCCTCGTTCTCTACTAAATGTTGATTTTTCCCTCCATAATTACATCTGCCCAAGGACCACTTTAGGCAAGATTTTAGTTCTGAACTAGTGGCAGTTTTTATATTAAAAATACATGACTTTAAAATCCAACATCCTGCATCTTCAAAGGCCTAGAAATGGGATCTTCATGCCATTGGGAAGAGGACTTTTCTAGCTTCCCAGTGGGACCACACACTTGAAAGGCAAACAATATCAGATTTTAAATCTGACATTTTTAGATGCTTCTATGAGTCTCTTGGAGCCGTATATTCAGGTGTAGTTGGACTCATGGGAACTAAGGCACTTGGTTTCTAGATGGAAATATTTAAAAAAACACTCAATATATCCCATTTTCATGCTGATAAAAATCTTTATACCACAGCATCACAGGTTCTGTGTGAATCAAGCTTACTTCTTGTAACTGATAGAGAAACAGTTACATTTCAGAATGGATACAAATGAGGAGTGAGTGTGGGCTCGGGAAACTAGCTGGAAGGTCATTCCAAACATTAGGGAAAAGGCACCAAGGTGGAATGAGAGAAAGAGACAGAGAGTATTAAGGCTGGCACTACATTGGAAGACTTGAGAGTAACACAGAACAAAAAGGCCAGAGGGTTAAGTCTTGAAAGTTCAGACAAGAAGTTTGAATTCATTACACAGTACAATTGGGAGCCAGTGGAAGTATTCAAAGCAGGGTGGGGGAGGCATGTGCAGATGGTCAGTGCTTACAGTGCTCTGGAATCCTATCAATTGTCCGTGATTGTTAGGATTGTTCACTGGTTCCTGACTGATTGCCACTGACTCAGGGATGATGGTAGGATTAAGTACAGCTTTCTTTTCTTTTAGATTAAGGACCAGTCCAAGCTCTGGTAATGGCAAACAAGAAGGTCTACTGAGGCCAAAAAGCGTGAAGTACAGGTCCACAGCACCACATCGGAGCCTCCAGTCGTGTGAAGTACCTAAAAATCAAGGAGGAGCAAGTGTTAAAATGTAGAGATAATCTTTTAAAAAAAAAAAAAAAGTTCAAATGATTTGGAGCCATCAAGCTGTACACATTTTTAGCTTATGCTGTCCTCATCCTTCCTCTCTATTATTTGTTACACTCACTTGTTATGTTTGCTTTTAATAAAGACTGTAAGCTGTTTGAGGCTGGGAGCATGTCCTCCTCTATGTTCTGTACAATGCTTACCACAACAGGACCTCAATCACAACGGGAATCTTTGGGTGCTATAACACAAGAACGCTAAATAATATTAATAAAAAATACACACGCCACTAGTTTCCATATTTAACATCTCATTTTAGATTTTACTTTCAAAGACAATTAGCAGGTAAGTGGAACAACACATTGACAAACTAGCCTTTCACCTCAACAAGTCTGGATGTGAAAATGAGTTACATGAAAAATAAACTGAATGTTATTGCTTCAACCTATTCTCTAACTGTCTACATCACAAAACTATAAAATCCAGCACAAGTTTTCCAGTTTTACAGTCTGGGGAAGCTGTAAAACTAAGCAAGAATCTTAAATAGCAGCAATCATTGCCACACCAGAAACTAGCTTCAACCAATCACATATTCTGTAGTACAAATCAATAAAATCCTGGCAATTCAGTTTTGCTATACACTCAAGAGTCATGATGTTTCTAACCTGTCTTGTCTCCTGTACTGTATGATCATTATTATCTTGCCTTTGTTACAAGTCTACACATATGCAGTGTAGCTGTAGCAGTCCCAGGATATTAGAGAAACAAGGTGGGTGAGGTAATATCTTTTACTGGCTCAACTTCTCTTTTTGAGAGAGACACGCTTTTGAGCCACCCAGAGCTGAAGAAGAACGTGTCTCTCTCACCAACAGAAGTTGGTTCAATAAAAGACATTACCTCACTCACAATTGTCTCTCAAGCCTACATATCTTTTTAAAAATAATGTATGTTACTGAATACCATCATGTAGGAGGGTCAGCTCTAGGCAAGGGACTGAGATGCAGTCTGCAATCATAAGTAAAATGAGTCCTTACTTCTGTCTGTCAGTCATTCTTACATCCATACAACATCAACAGACTCCAGTTACTAGTGAAGCATTATGGTCCAAGACAACCATTGTTGTAAGTCGGTGAGAAAGAGACATGACTGAAAAGTCTTTAGGGTAGGAACCATGTTTTCCTCTGTGTTTTATAATATTTAACAGAAGAGGAACACCAATCATGACTGAGGCATAACTGCTGCACACGCTCTGGAAATGTCACTGACATAATTCAAAAGGAGCAATTAAGGTGACTACCATCTACTATGTTTCAACTTGAATCCAATATTCTGATTTGTAATTAAATTTAAGAAAATGTTTTAATACACTGAAAATGCTTTTATGAAAAAATGAAATGATTAAAAACTCCACGTTGCATTGACATCATCACACACTAATGGTAAAAGCACATTTGGCACCACCCAGAGCAAAAAACATCTAACTTCTGGCACAACGTTGTAAGTATAATGGTTTTGGTGCAAACTCCGGCCAGCACTTGACTGATTACAAGTTCATCAAACTTATTGTTCCCTAGCAGGAATAGAAATTAAATTGGTAAACAAGACAGGGATGAGCCAACTGCCATGTTGATTTGGCTGAGCAAGACCTCGCAGAGGGGAAAATTACAAGATGTATTCTTGTGGATTACAAGTACCATGGGAGCGAACAGTGTTTGGAATAGACTTAGTTGTATATATTTATGCAGTTTCAGGCACCTCTTTTCTGATGAGAGTTGCATGAACAATTGGCTGGTGACGGGGGGGGACAATGAAATCTGGACAGATCTAACATTCAAACTGAACAAGAAAATACGCTGATGAGATAAGAACTATACTTATTTTTTTCTTTATAAAACGATCTGGCCATTTAATATTCAATAAAAGATAATCAATATTCAGCATCAGTCCCACTTTCGCAGAGCAGGTCAGCAGAACTGTTATTCTTAAATACAACTGCTGGGAGAATATGTGAACCCCTGTAAATATAGCTCAACACTACACTCTTCGGAATTCAGTAGCATTATCAACTTTATATTTGTCAATAAAAGATTACAGAAAAATACAAAGATTTGTTTTCCCACAAAGTAATTATTTTAGGTTTTAGTAAATTTAAATGCACCACTGCTTTAAGACCATGCAGTCATATCTGGTGGATTAACAATTCATCTTGCCTTTAACAAACATTTGTATTGGCACTCACACTTTGCAATTATCTTTGTATTTTTATTTACAGAAAATAAAATTTAACCAGAATGTCATCTTCATGCATAAGGAATAAGTGCTCTAAGTCCCAAATATAACGAAAATGTATATCTTAATTGTTATTTGCAAAAAGAAGTAATGGATATAAGTGAACACTGCACACACACACTTCTCTTGAGAAACAGGGAACACAAATTCTCTGGAGATAACATCAAAATGTTTATTTCCTGAGTCTGACACTTGGCAAATCTTACAAAACTGAACTACTAGTAGTCTCCCTACTTTAACCCCTGGAGTGTAGCTGTAAACTTTCAAGCACTAAAAATAAAGATGAAAAGAGAACAGTCAGCTCTGAATGACCTAAAAGACTATGTAAATGTTTATATGTAATCTGTACTGTGCCAAATGTTAAAGAGCAGTTTGTGAGTACTGGACAAAACTGCCTCAGCAATGAAAAACAAGTCAATAGCAAAAGATACAAATCCTTCTCACATTAGGATCTTTACTAGTCAAAGCCAAGTAAGTCTTAATTTTAAAGTAAAACTTCTTAAGATCTAATTGATCTACAGAAATTCTAAAATCTATTTTACGCATTTAGGTTGGGGACGGGGGTACTTAATCTAATGAGAACTTGAAGTGTTTGATCAATTTGAATATTGAAAATAATTCAAAAAAAATTCATTTCAGGATTTATTAAAAATATATATATATGAAAATTACATTCCAACATTTTGTAATAGAAAAAACACAATGTGTGAAGTAGCAACACAAGGTGAAAACTGTTGGCCCTACTACAAGAAATATTTCTTTTGCAGGCTTGGATCAAAGAATCACACGAGGTGTGAGTCTATGCTAAATGTACTTCGCAACCAGTTCAGTAATTGCAGAGGATGGAGAAAAACAGGGTGCCAAAGAACAATCCCATATGCTGGGTATCACTACAAGATGATGCAAGTGTGAATGGAAAGTCTCAATTTCTGAGCTTCAAACAAACCTAAAGAGAGCTCATTTTATATACCAGAGAATATGCAGAATGCTAACCACTCCAAGTTTCTTAATATACAGAAGAAATTCAACCTGAATTCATAAGTTTCCAAAGCTGATCCACCAAAGCTTCATTGCACAAGGGAGACTCCACGTTCTTAGTAAAGGGTGGATTCCTCGTCAGCATGTTCAAAATCTTATGTCTGAAAGAGAAACAAAAGTTCCTTTTTTAATCCAAATGAACTGAGACTCCAAAGTTACTGTTTTGTGTCTGCAATTCTGTTTTTGACACTGGAGTTTTTATTAGGAATATGAATATTAAGATTTATGAGCCCCTAATATATACATATATTTTAATTCCTTTTAGCTCTTTCTTCTGTCTGTACATGCACACATATATGCTCATCTCATCCCCAAATTAATTAGTTTTCAGATAATAAACAGGACATGACCAGGGTGGACATTAGTTGATAGCATCACTCATCATAGTAAAGGGAAAAAAAGAACCGGAGTACTTGTGGCACCTTAGAGTCTGGTACTCCTGTTCTTTTTGCCGATATAGACTAACACGGCTGCTACTCTGAAACCTGTCACTATGGTAAAGGGAAAGTGTGATTTTGTATATAGGCTGATTTGTTTTCATGACAATTTGAAAGGCCGTGTTATGCTCTAAGGTAAGTTAATCAGAGCTGTACTGGGTCAATATTCTCTTCACATTCTAATAAATATTTATTTTCAATTTTATTTTTAAACTTGTTACCAAATGACAGGAATCAGTAAAAACATTTAAGACTCACTCTTCACTTTTTAAAGGGACGCCAACAATTTAGAAATTACATTAGTGTCTGAATATTTTGCATGCCACACCTATGACCCCAATACCTGACAGCAGTGAGCAAAAAACAACCCCCAAAAACGCTGTATTTTTTCAGATTGTTTACTATGCTTTTGACAACACATTGTGAATAGTAATTTTCATCATTTCCCCTAAATAGTCAGTTTTCTCCCTTGTTGCAAAGACCCATATAAATATGGGAACAGAAAAATCTTTAACGTTTGAAGGGATTTTTTTACATTAAGGATATAATTTTTAAAGTGGGTGTTCTATCTGAAACTGGAATTTAAAATTTAATAAAAATGCAAATTGACAGCATCTCTTTGAGAGACTCAATTAAAAATATTCTGCTTCCTCAGCTGATGTTGCCCGTTACTTATCTCAGGTATAATTTGACCCATTAGATCAATCTTCCTTTAAAAAGAATAACAGCAATATATTCCTAGGAATAGGGAAATTAGTAACTATACTTGCACAGGAAGCCTAAAAGATAAATAGGAAAAATACCTAAGTCTATTCATCTTAAAGAACAGTACTACTACATTGGCAATCAGGAACAGACAGAATTGAGGAGCAGGGAAACGAAGATCAGAGGCTGCCATGCTAAAATATATACAGTATTGCATTGGCTAAATCTAAATTAAATCAGATAAAATTATCAAGTAACCACAACATTTTCACTTGTTATCCTTTCACCCCATCTACAGTCTAACAACTGTTTTATACTCTTTGGTAGCCAAACATAATGATGTTCATTCAGTCCTAACACACTTATACACACTTGAGATTAAAAAACAATTTGTTATATGCAACAGATCAATATTAGATTTACATGTGCCAATTGTCTATAGGAAAGCCTCTTAAATCAAAGGACAAAACAGAAAATTCATGTAGTTTGAGACTAAAAACTGATCAAATTTTGTTTTTTTAGTTATGGATTGTTAAACAATCATAAACACTTTGCTAAGTATAAATTACCATAAACATCAAAGATGAATTTTGGTGGTATTTTACAAATTAATGGAAATAAATGTTCACAAAATATTTATAGATTTTAAGGCCAGAAATGACCATTTTTAGCCGAGCCTCTGGCATAACACAGGCCAAAGAACTCTATGCACTAATTCTAATATTAGTGAAAAGTGCTGACTTTGAGTCTTTGTAGACATACTAACCTTACATAAGGTACAGGATCATTCTGAACCATGTTAAGCAACCACTGTAATTCCTCATAACTCCGATCAACTATAACAAAAATTAAATCACTTGTTAATAGTATGCAGAGACAATTAAAGAGGGAAACAAAGACCAATTAGAAAATTATTCTATATGTGTTACATAGAATCACCAGGGATTATCTGTAGCTGTAGTATGACTGGAATGTATCAGAAATGATGAAACAGACATTTCCAGGGCAGTATAGATTAATATTAGTGATACATCTAAAATGACATTTTCTTTTTAAAAGGAGCAAAAATTCTTCAGTATTCAACATAACACACTAAAAAGTGAATAGTATGTAGAGAATATAATCCTGTAGTATATTTCATTCAGAAGAGTATAGAAAATATTATCCTGACACTAACTATCCCTTAAGTTTTGTGATAGATGTCTAGCTGTTAATAATGCTAGGAAAATACTCACATGGACTACAGGCCTTACTTATACACAAAACTGTGAAGATACTCTTCTCCATATGCTTAGAACCTGTTTTCTATCAAATTGTTTTTGAATATTTCAGAAGTCAGTGACCCAATCATGAATGTGTTAGCGAGTGCTCCTAGAGTAAATACTGTACATGGATTGGTTTATGATTAGGAACTAAATTAGTAGGTTAGGTAGAGGCTTAAATCATTTGACTGTATTCATTTAATTACCCTATAATACTCAAAAGAAAAAAAAACAATAGTATGGGATAAAGTAAACATATGAAAATACACAAATTCAAAGAGGCTAATCTTCACTCAACTGTTTTCCTTATTTCATTTTCGTGGGGTGCCACAACATTATTTAATTCGCAACCACCCACAATATGTAGTTACTTGCTCAGCAGTGGCTTTACTTATCTATCAAGATAGCATCCTCCACATTTCAACTGCATTTACTAATTGTTTCTGTGCAGATACGTGTCTCCCCTGCCCAGTGACACCCACCCCGCCCTGCATCCAGCCCAGGGCCGCCAGACTCTCCAAGCCATATGTTACCTGTGGGGAGGGGGTTGTGTTCTGTTCTCTCCTTGCGTGTTCCCCTCCCACTCCCCCGGCACATTCGGCCACTCTCCCTGGCAGCCAGGTCGGGTATGGGAAGGAGCTGCGTCTGCCTGAGAGCCTAGCTGGGAGGCAGTGATAGCTTGTTCCCTGCCTGGGCTAGGCTGCCAGGGGAAGGGTGAGGTGGGATGTGTGGGGAGAGGGGCTCTGGCTCACTCAGCCTCTGTCCCCACAGCAGGGCCCTGAAGGGGGACAGTGAAGGTGGGTGGGATGGTGGCAGGGAAGTAAAATGGATGGAGTATCCTGCTGATATGATTTCCAAAACCCACTTGTCCACAGTGATATGCTTCCAAGCTTATTGGAAGTGAAAAAGGCCCCTGAAGCAAGGAAGGTATGCAAACTGTTGTAGCTGGTAAGGAGAAAGGGGGAGTAATTCAGAATCTCAACCAAACAATCAGAATTGGTGTTTTGATGATGAGGGTTATGAGGTTGATACCTGGATGGCAGACGGTCTCTTTCTGGAACCTCTGCCTTTTTCGTTTGGGTTCATAAGGTCTTGGGGAGTCAGAGAACTGAACAGGACAAGATCTCTGTGCTGTCTGGCACTTACTAAATTTATTTTTGTGTGCACGTGTGTAAATTCCCAGGGAATGTAGAGTGGCCCTGGAATCAAAGTATGCAGAGACTTGTAAGTATTCTCTGCAATCAGTTTAAAGTCATTGCAGGAAAGGTCCTTAACTGTATTCTGGATCTCAATCCAAAATCCCGAGAGCTGAAGCCTGCAGGCTTCGCTCATGATTACTGCCATAGAAATAAGCAAGCACCTGTGTCAGCAGCATCCAGAGAGGTCTGCAGAGATGTCCTGGCAAGCGGCTGACCCTCTTTAATGATTTCCTAGAACTGATCCCTCTGTTCTGGTGGTTAATGCTCAACGAATTGAGCTTTGAGTAATTGGTGAAATATAATCATATCATCAATACCTGACAGTAGGTGATCCTAAACGTCAGAGCCTCAGACGAACATGATTTGTGACCAAATAAATCAAGATGCTTCTGATCTCTATTGTACAGCATTGATTTAGCGTGGTGCTAACTTCCACGTTAACTGAGAAAGATGGAACATAATACATTTTTTCAGCCCTTCTACAAGTGGGCGGTATTGTTGCTGGGATATTACTTTTGGAGGATCCAGCAGAGCAGAACATTATCAATAGGTAGTGAATGCAATTCAGGCAGATAATGCTGTAGGCAGACTATCTAGAAGTTTATGTTATGACTCCTTAACCTCCTCATCATATGGTATCTGTAAGAAGTCCGCTACCATTTAATGAGGTCCTGGAACTGTTTGAAGTCATCAGCCAGGACTGGTGGGGCAGGCATGACTGCTTCATCTGGGGATGAAAAAGAGGTTTCGGTTGGCATAGTGACTTCTTTGTCCACTCTTGCCTCCTGCTCCTTGAAAGTCTCTTCTTGTACTTTGGGCCTTTGAGAGAAGGGATGTGGGGATAGTCTACCTCTATTGTGCTGATGAGTGATGCTGGGGGGGTGGGGGTCCTAGAAAATTGTTGGTAGTATGCCTCTCATGGCTCCCAGTATGGACAATGAGGAGGCTCATCTGGTATAGGTGGGGGCATCCAAGAGTGCTCATACCACTGGGATTGATCTTGAGGGTGTCTTTCTGGAATATGCTCCTTCTCCCTAGAAGTCTCCATATTAATACTCCTCTGACAGTGATGAGGGGAACTCTGAACTTAAATCGGAGAAACTGATGAGAAATTCCCATCCTCCTCCTCTTCAACATCACATTATAGGGGTGGCGCATCGGTAGAAAAAGGTGATGACTCCATCAGTACCGAGTAAATGTCTGGAGACCTAGAGGTCTTCAGTACCATGAACAGACCAGTACAGAACAAAGGGGAGCGAGGCATCTCTATCACAAAAGGTCTCATGAAAATCTAAACTCCTGCAATAACTGACATGCTAAGTTCCCTCTAAGCTGCGCAGCTGCCTATTAAGCACCGCGCAGGTGCTCAGGGCTGTGGCGGGGAGAGATTCCTCTCCCCCAGCCCGGGATCCAACCCAGCCTGGCCTGGACCTGCCGTGGGGCCCCTCCCATGGCCCCAACCCAACCCCAGCGTGGACCTGCTGCAGCTGTGGGAAGGCACCCTTCCCACGGTCCCAACCCAGCCCGGACCTGGCACGCCTGTGGGAGAGGCACCTCTCCTCCCCAGCCCAGGTGCTGCTACGGAGAGAAAGAGCTGGTGGGGTGGCGGGGGGGAGAGAGAACTGGGGGGAGTCCTCTCTCCCTGCCATAGCCCCAGGGCAGCCTGCACCGCAAACCCCTCATCCTCGGCCCCATCCCAGAGCCTGAACCCCCCGAATGGAGTCCTCACTCCCCCTGCACCCTTAACCTCTGCCCCAGCCCTGAGCCCCCTCCCACACTCCGAACCCCTCGGCTCCACCCCTGCCACATAAATTTTGTTACGTGCACCAATATGGGGGTGATGTGTGTCACCCTATTGTGCTGTGACACACATCACCCCCATATTGGTGCACGTAACAAAATTCATTCCGCACATGGGTGGGAAAAATTAGAGGGAACACTGCCAAAATGGTGTTTGGTTCAAGGCAGCAGCCTGAGCAGAGGTGATTGTAGCAGAAGGAATGGATGGTACCAAAGGCTTTATGCACTCCGAGAAGTGCCTGCCAGATGATAGTCTGGTCTTCTGTGGTACCAAAATGGTAGATACCAAGAGCTTGAGTGATTCTATTGGAACAGATTTAAAGGTGGTTGTCTTCTCCTTGCCACCCTGATTCCCAGATGGCACCGTTGATCTTCCGGAGCTGGAACCCTTAGATTCTTTGGGTTTAAGTGGTGGTCGCAGTACCTGAGGAATCTGCAGCCTCGTGTGTACTGAGTAGGGAACCGCTAGGCACCCAAGTAGTTGACTCAATCAGCAACAAGGGTTTCTTTGAGGTAGATTCACTACTTGAGGAACCTGAACTCTGTTTCCTAGAGTCTTTTTAAGAAGATTCTTGAATCTTCCTCTTAGAAACTCCAGGGGAGTATTGTGATGAAGTGGCTGAGGCAGCCGACTTCCTTGGAAACTGGTATACAAGGTGGTGGGGTCCTCTGGCCTTGGTCAGAAGTGGGATGGAGGGAGCGCTCCATCATAAGGTGGCACAATTTAATCTCCCAGTTCTTTCTGGCTCTTGATTTTAAGGACAGGCAAAAATTACACTTTTGGAGAATTGTGACTCTCCAAAGGAACAGGTACATCAGGAGTGCCCATTGCTCACAGGACAGCCTCCCAGCACAAAAGGCAACATTTAAAACCCAGATTGCCAGGCATACCCTCCCAACAACCTATAGGTCCCCGCAAGGAAAAAAAAACTGAAACAACAACGATCCTCACAAGATTTGTGTTGTTGTTGTTGTGATTTAACTACAGCTAACCATAATTAATTACTACTACTATAACTAAGGTAAGTAAAATTATGAAAAAAAATTATAGTTGAGGTAAGCTCAACTTAGACACTGTTGAGGCTCCGTCTCAGGCTGAGGCAGCTCCTAAGAAACTGAGGGCAGTTTACTTGTACAGCTCTCTATAGCCATGGTGCAGTGCATGAGGTAGAGTAGAGAGCAGGCACAGGCCAAAGGGGGCACTGCTACCTAAAATCTCTGATCACAGGTGCATGTGCACCTGAAGTGAGGCACCCATAGGGACACCACTCAAAGAAGAACAGGACTCACACATGGCTCTGATGGAGACTCGCACACCTACAGTGGGATCAGGGGTGAAAGTAACACTCAACTCTTACCAGTACGGGGGCTGGCTCTGGTCAGCATCCCCCCCGTCACCCCATCCGCGCTGCCTGGCCCTTTTAAATCGCCGGCCCCAAGGCAGATGCTCCTTTTGCCCCCCCCTCCACTGTCAGTGGCGGGGGGGGGGAAGTGGGGGCAAAAGGGGCAGCAACGTTAAAGCTTTAATGTCAGTTCCAGCGGCCACTGTTTGCCAGTACACCATACGGGCCCGTTCCGGCTTACTTTCACCCTGAGTGGGATCCACACTGACACATACTCAAAGAAGGACAGTGCCTTTTACACAAAGGAGTTATTAATTTTGGTTGCTCCTTTAAGACTTTTGAAGACTTTAAGCATTGATAATTTGGTCTTGTGTCTGCACGTCAGGTAGACTTCAGCCTATCACTCTAAATAGTAATATCACATAGGTTCCTCAGCTCCCTGTGCTCACATTCTGGGCACTCTGCTTGGAAAGTGACTGAAGTGGAGTAGAGGATGGATGGATGGAGCATCACATATGAGGATAGCTTTATATGGAGAAAAATTAATACTGCTTAATTAAGAAACTTAGTTTTCCTTGTCTCCCTTAGCATTAAATCACTGGGTTATCCAAAAATAATACACAGGCAAATTGATGAAAACATGCTATTCAGCTTCTAAAAAACATTAAGGGAATATCTAAATCATTGCAAATTAAACTGTGCAGCAGGAGCTCAATGTTTTTGAGCAGTTTAAATCAAACTTATTTAAGTTGCAATTCCTAGGATTGCTAATAAAGCAAGTTTTGTAAATGACCTTTTATTATGGAGTGGACTGTCTGAAAAGCAACTTCTCTATATGAATAGTGTCAGGGTACAGAAATAAAGTACTCCATCTCCCTTGTTAAAAAACAAGTCTATTCTATTTACTAAACAACTAAAGGCTCTTGTGCTTGAAATATAGTAGGGCTCTTCTGACATTTGCCATGTAGTGTAATCTGTTTATGCCAGACTTAAATGATTGACATTAATGCTTTTGATTCACTCTTGAAATTTACATGGTAACTAGATGACACTATAAGGAGCAAAGACAAGTCTGGCCTTTGATACAGTACATCTTCTAATAGTCTTAAAAAAAAACCCCAAAACAACCACCCAGCAGAGCCTCACATTCCTGGCAGACGTAACAACTAAAAAAGTTGTTTTCCAAAGCAGGTACCTCAAAGTACAAGCGTTCAAAAGCTCTGAAAGTTTGTTCGTCTCACTTTGGCATCAGGAACCTGAGAGCCTAAGCTTTCTATGCCCTTCATGAAACAAGAGACTCCAATCAGAGGTCAATGAGGGGGAAAATACCTCAAAATGCACTCTACAGAAGGAGAAAGTAAATGAGAAAAGAGAAGGGAAGCTCACTATTACCTGAAAAAAAAATGAAGTACTCGATTTGTAAAGGAATAAGTAGGGGGCCTAGAACACCCCTGACCACTTTTGTTTGCAGAGACAGAACTTCAGGGAGTTTGCTAGTTGGGTGGAAATAACCTGCAAATACTACAGCTGCGCCAATTTGTGCACAGAGGAAGACAAGATGCCAGTAATATTGACTAATGAACAGGTTAAGGTAGTACTAACTATGTATTTGCATAAATCATTAAAGCCTTAATTTCCAATAGCCTCTGGAAAGTTTGTTAGTGCAGTGTTTTCATTTCAAATGATAGTTAAAAAGAAAGTTACACAATATTTTTCAAGCGGTAAAGAATCCTTACCTCAGATCTATTATAGGAACTTTAAACAAAGAAAAAAAATAAATAAAAGCAAATAATTTTTTCAAAATGGAAACATGCTATAAATAAGCCACATAAGGGAGTGGAAAACCACAATCAACCAAATAGCCAGCCAAGCCGAGCCTCTGCCTTCCAATTAATAATAACCCAATATGCCTGCAAATGGCAAATTATAACCTATTAGCAAAAACAAAAACTAAGGTTGCATCAAGAAACACCCCACTCATTCAAATTCTTTAAATCTTGAAAATAAGTAAAGGGAATTCTTCAGCTTTCTATATCACCTACCATACCATCAAAAACACATTCCATAAGGCATTTGTTTCTATCTTCAGGACATAATGAAAAGCAATATTCATCAGAACTTCATGAAACTCATGCTCGTAAGGGCAAAAACCTTATTAGTAATCCTGTGTGGATAAAAGAAAGCACATTGGCTCATCTACTGTCATGGCGTCACTTCATCTGAAAAATTATTCTATTTAACATTACTGAGGTCACTGTTCAGGTTTTGCATTGGCGTGTGAATTTTATGCAGTGATCAACATTTTTTTTTTTTAATTACCTTTTGTGTAATCAACAACTGCCTCCAAAGCTGCTATTCGGATGTCCACAAAGTGTCCATATTCTGCATATGTTTTAAAGAGAGCAGGATCACTGGGGACATGTCCATTCTTCTGAAGTACACGAATGGCTTTCAGACAGCTAGATGAGGGTGGGGGTGAAGAGGGAGGACAATCTGCAGTGAGTTTCTGGAATATCAATCACTGTGAATAAAGCTATTTTCTTCAATATTATATTAATTAACAAACAAACTTCACTGCAAATTTTCTAGGATAAAACTATCCAAATTACTATACCACCATGGGTTTTTATAGTTGTCAGAGCTGTAGGCACACAAAATTAATAAAAGATGAGTTTATACAGTAGATAGAAACACTGGACCAAATTCCCCTACCGGAGCAAATTCACTCATCTTGGCTTCAATGGAGCTGCTCCAACATACACCAGCAGAAAATTTGGCCCATTATGTTTTGTATTCTATATATTGTTCCAATTGTTTCTTTTGCATAATCTTCATAAATTTACTGTGAATAATAAATATGGGATACATAATGTGATCATTTAACATTGCCATTAAAATATATATATTTTTAGATTTTGATTATTTGAGTGCTTAATTTTTCAACCTTAAAGTTTCATTAACAGTAGTTTTTGCATTTATTTGTTCTGTGAGGTTTTAATTTTCTTCCTGATATTTTCAAGTTTTCTTAATTCTATGGTTTTAAAAATATCTTACATACTTTGCAGTATTTTTTAAATGAAAGAATGGTTTTTGCATACCTTTTAGTGTCCTTATGCCAAAAAATATTTTCCTGCATTCTGTTAATGCCCTTTTTTGTGTATTTAAAATAAAGAGAACACATCACATAAGGCTAGGGGCAGTAAACTCAATTTGATTACATCATTAACAGCAGGATGTAGGAAATTAAAAAAAAAAATTAAACATGAGTAGGTCTATTCTCTTTTTATATTTGCATACGTTTTAGAAATTATTAAATCATACCTGACTGTAATGGTATGTCTGTAACTGGGCAGAAGCTTTTCCATATTTAAGAACCTGGTAATCTCCTCAAGTATGAGTCGAACATCAGGATTTAAATTATCCAGAGTTCGAACTTCATTGTTCACACTGACTGCAGGAGTTACAGAGTTGGCTAGCGCGTCAATCAGTTCAGCACGATAATAGTTGTCTGAAAACTGAATCAAAGGACCATCAATTGAACAAAGAGAGGCAGAGCACATTGCACCATTTATTTTTTTACGATAAAACAAACAATGCTAAAGCTCTTAGTTCAGTTTACTCCTGTACTAAATGTTTAGATAATAGCTGTCTAAAGAGTCCCCTTCTGCATCAAAAAATAAAACATTCACTATTAAACTGAATGATTTAGTTGCTAGTGCACATATTTTGAACTTAATATAGCAGGACGAATATAGTAAAAATCTATGAATATTCTGTTAATGCTCAAACTCTGACCCCTCTCCCCCAAATCTGTGAATGGAATGTTTTTCTCATGTATTAGATCTGAAATAAGACCCAATACTTTCAAACATTCATATCTTACATTAGGCACTTCAATTCGCATTTAGATGCCTAAATTTTCAGAGGTAGGAAAAACTCAAACTCTTACTGGTGTTAATGGGTGCTGTAGCACTTCTAAAAGTCAGGACACTTTTTATTAAGGATTTCATACATACATATGGATTTCCATGTCCAGCTCTCTCCCCCTTGGTGCTTCTAAGGTCCTCATCAATGTAGTACATTTGCAACATCCTTGTGAAGTAGGGAAGCATCATCCTAATTTTGCATGTAAGGATTTGGGGCATTTAGTGATTAAGCGACTTGATCAAGATCAAACAGAAGGTCTGTGGCACAGCTGAGAATTGGCCCTCAGTCTTCAGACACCCAATCCAATACCTTAAACACAAGACCATTCCTCTTCCTCGATATACCCAGGTTTGAAATTTTGTTTCCTAACTGTGTTTATTTTGCTTAATTTAAATAATGACACATTTTATTTACAACATTTTCCTGAAGTGTCCTCTTGGTGAGTGGGACATGAAAAGATGGTTACCTTTTGTAACCATTGTTTTTCAAGATGTGTTGCTCCTGTCCATTCCATTGTAGGTGTGTGTGCTTGCCACATGCACTGGTGCCGGAAGTTTTTCCCTCAGTGGTATCCATAGGGGATGGGCTCTGGCACCCTCTGGAGTTGCGCTCGTATGCACTGGTATAAGGGGTGCCGCTGGCTCCCCCCGCCTCAGTTACTTTGTGATGGAACTCCGACAGAGGAGAAGGAGGCTGGGTCATGGAATGGACATGAGCAACACATCTCGAAGAACAACAGTTACGAAAGGTAACTGTCTTTTCTTCTTCAAGTGCATGCTCATGTCCTTTCCACTGTAGGTGACTCCCAAGCAGCACCATCGGAGATGGGTAAGAGTTCATGGATGTGTCGATTGCAACACAGCTCGGCCAAATCCAGCATCATCTCTGGCTTGCTGGGTGATGGCGTAATGCATTGTAAATGTGTACCGAAGACCACGTTGTCGTCTTGCAGACGTCCTGGATAGGGACATGCACCAGGAAGACAGACGAAGACACCTGAGCCCTAATCGAGTGAGCCTTCACTACTGGTGGAGGCACAGCCTGCGCCAATTCGTAACAAGTATGGATGCAGGTGGTGATCCAATTGGAAATCCTCTGAGAGGACACCAGAAGGCCCTTCATCCTTTCAGCTATTGCGATAAAGAGATGGGTTGATCTGTTGAAGGGCTTGGTGCACTCCAGGTAGAACGCCAGGGCGTGCCTTACATCTAAAGCATGGAGCTGTCTCTCCTCATTGGTCATTTGAGGCTTTGGACAGAACAATGGGAGGAAGAAATCCTGATTGACACAGAAGTGTGATACCACCTTTGGCAGGAAGGGCGGATGGGGCCGCAGCTGAACTTTGTCCTTGTATATCATGTACAGGTGCTCCGAAGTGAGGGCTTTAATTTCGGAAACATGTCTCTCTGAGGCAATAGCTACAAGGAATGCAACCTTCCATGACAAGTGGGAAAGGGACCAAGAAGTCATACGCTCAAAGGGCGGACCCGTGAGCCTGAAGAGGACTAGGTTGAGGTCCTATTGGGGAACCAGGTCCCAGATTGGCAGAAAGAGTCTTTCAAGGCCTTTCGGGACCCTGATTGACATCTCATGCAAGAACACCGATCTACCCTGGATGCAAGGATGGAAGGCCGATATGGCTGCCAGGTGCACCTTGATCGAACAGAAGGCGAGAACTTTAAGTGAAGCAGGTAATCCAGGATGGACTGCAGAGACAACTGAGTCGGGGCGATATTCCGCTCTAACGCCCAGCAGGAGAAACGCTTCCACTTTGCCAGGTAAGTTGCTCTGGTGGAGGGCTTTCTGCCCTCCAAGAGAACATGCTGTACTTGACTAGAGCAGGTTTGTTCCTCTGGATTCAGCTACACTGTATCCAAGCTGTGAGGTGGACAGAGGTGAGGTTTGAGTGCAGGAGTCGACAGTGATTCTGCAAGAGTACATCCAGGCAGCTGGGAAGTGGCCACGGGGCTGCAACTGCCAGGTCCATGAGCATGCCGAACCAATGGCGATGCCATGCTGGGGTGAGCAAAATGACCCATGCCTAGTCTCTCTTGATTTTTTAGAGGACTTTGCTGATAAGCAGAATTGGAGGAAAGGCATACATTATGTCTCCTGACCAAGACAGGAGAAAGGCATCGGATAGTGAACCTCTGCTGAGGCCTTGGAGTGAACAAAACTGATGACACTTTTTGTTCTGTCTGGTGACGAACAAGTCCACTCGGGGAGCTCCCTACTTCTGGAAGAGCATTCTGATGACCTCCGAGTGAAGGGACCACTCATGGTGAGAGAAGAAGGACCTGCTGTGGCAATCCGCCAGCGTGTTCCATATGCTGGGGAGGTGCAAGGCTTCCAGGTGGATTGCATGCTGGATGCAGAAGTCCCATAGACAGAAGGCCTCCTGGCACAGAGCCAGCGATCAAGCTCCCCCGTGCCTGTTGACACAGAAAATGGAAGCCGTGTTGTCCGTCAACATCTGCACTGCCTGGCCAGATAGTTGGGGGAGGAAGACACTGCAAGCCAGGCAGATGGCTCTGAGCTTCCTGCTGTTTATATGCAATGCGAGCTCCTTTCGAGACTATAACCCTTGAGTCAGCAGTGTACCAAGATGTGCTCCACAATTGAGGTCGGCTGCATCCGAAATCAGGGAGACCATTGGTTGCGGGCTAGTGAACGGCACACCTTCCAACACCAGAATCAGGTTAAACCACCACTGCAGAGAGGTAAGTACCTGCGGAGGGATCGTGATGACCTTGTCTAGGTGATGTGTGCCCGGGGAGTAGATCAACTCCAGACATATCTGGAGGGGACGCAGCCTGAGTCTTGCATATTGGAAAATGTAGATGCATGCTGCCATGTGCCCCAATAGTCTGAAACTGACCCAGGCAGTGGTGAGCAGATGGGCTGTGACGATGGAAATCAGATTTGACATTGCCCTGAACCTGGCCTCTGGCAGGAATGCTCTGGCTCGAGTAAAGTCTAGCACCTCTCTGATAAACTCTCTGTTGGATCGGGATCAATGTTGATTTTTGTTCGTTTATCAACAGGCCCAGAGCTTGACAAGTGGCTTGCAACATCTTGATGCTGCACTGGACCTGGACCCTAGAGTGGCCCTTGATGAGCTAGTTGTTAAGGTACGAGTAAATCTGGATGCCCCAACATCTGAGGTATACCGCCACCACCGACATGCTAGGTCAAAAGGGAACACTGCGAATTGGTAGTGGACTGTCCCAACTACAAAACGTAGGAACCGTCTGTGCCCATGAAATATCGATATGTGAAAGTAAGTGTCTTTCAGGTCGAGGGCGGCGTACCAGTCTCCCAGATCCAGGGAAGAAATGATGGAGGCCAAGTTATCTACTACCAGTTTTTCTGAATCCATGTGTATATTTACACATTATATGTTCATATACATATAAGTTAGTAGCACAGGGCATTGTACAGAAAAGACTATTGCTCTCTATACTGCCTATAACAAGAGAGAGTCATTAAAATAGATCATCAAACATTTGTAGGAAGGTTCCTTACCTTATTTTTCCTGTTGTCATTGTACTTGATTAGGTCTAAAATAAATGTTAAAACCTCTTTAGGACAGAGGTTATGAACATCCCTCAGCAAGGCCATGGCAACAGGCATAGTCTGTGTGAAGATTAAAATAAAATTCTTATTATATTAGCAGGAAAAACAAAAACATTAAAGATTAAATCAAACAATGAGCAATGAACAGTTTTACTCTTTGAAAAGTCAATTTTTAGCTGGCTTTTGAAAGTCAGATTTCATACCTTATATACAAAGGGTTGCACAATTTTTAGTTGAAAATATTGTGAAGTTATTTTCTAAAAACAGTTAACTCTGATGGAGACAGACTTGAAATGGTTCTGAGTATGCAGGAGAGGAAGTTGATGCCAGGCAAATAAGGCTAAACATGGCAAATGAAACATCATGAGAAGCAGAATCTAAAAATTTAGGAAGCTGAGGGTTAACATGCTGTGGGAAGAGAAACAACACTGAAGGTAGCAGGAGAGAATAAACAAAGATCAAAAGCATTTGCAAGAATATGAAAGAAGGCTGGGATGAGAGAGAGATAGTGAAAAAGGGTGAGTATTTTTGGAAGGGAGGAGTGGGAGAAGGATGTGGAAGAAGTGGGATTAAAACTAAAGTTTGGACAGAACTCAATAACCAATTTTTTTAAAAAAACAGAGCTTGACAGGAAATCGTTGTCAATCATTTCAATTGTTGTTATTTTTTATCACAATAGCCCAAAGGGGCCTCAAAAGATTGGGGCACCTTTATGCTGGGCACTATAAAAGACAGTCCTTGACTTAAGAAGTTTAGAATCTAAATTTAAGATGCAACAAGTGGGTTTGACAAACCATAGGATGGAGCGGGAGAACAAAGGGCAACAGTGATAAGATTATTCCATTCTACAGGCTAACTAGTGCACAACTTTATGATTTCAGATTCAATAATAATGACATTTGAATAATGTGTGTGTCATAAGAGATTCTTGGACACTAATGAATTAAAAAAACAGCTGACAAATAATATGAATATTTAACTTTAGGTAAGAGGAACAAAAATTGTTTAACAATGGTGACTAAAATAAGAAGTTATGTGTAAGATTACGTTTGCACATACTCGCAAAGCATATTCCTCTATTATGTCTGTATACTTGGTTCTAATAGTGAAATATATTTTAAATTTAAATGATTCCTGCTCTCTATTAGCTATTCAGAAAGAAAACTGTTATAAAACTTTCAATTTACTGTCTGCTGACAAGAATGGAACGAACAGAGACAGCATAACAAAGTTACATACAACCATCAGACTGAGATTGTGGAGAGAACCAGTGATTTTGGCTTGTGGCTCAGACAGTGTTCTTACTATTTATATTGTGGAATTTGTCATTTGCAGAAAAAAAAACTTCTTCCTCTGACATATTTTTAAAAAGTACAATGAGAAAACATATTTTACCTTTTGCAGAAAGTAGCTTTGAAAGTTCATGAAGTTGTTGGTCTTCACAATGTTTGGACAACTTTTACAACAAAACATTCGGGTAAAGAGTGACTTCATGGCTGGTGGTCCTGTCCATGTACTTACCATGGAATTTGCAATCTATATAATTAGGGGGAAGGGAAGGCACATTATCATCACCTCTGCAAGTTTATCATAGGCTTAACAAAAGCACACATATTTGTTTCCAAGAATTAAAAAAAAATACAATAATTGGACAGAATGAACTACTCTTTTCAACAGAAACATATTTTTATCAATATATCATCATCTCCAACATACCTTCTATGCACTGGAACTAAAGCGTGTGGAACTCATTTTACTTATAGGAAGTCTGCAACTAATTACCATTGCACGATCAATTTCTGTTTTTAATTATTTCCTCCTTTTATATTTTAGACAAATATTTTCTGTTCATTAAGCCAAGTTTTCTGTCTCTACAGAAGCCAATTACGGAAGAGGCATTTGCAATAACAATTTCCCAAATTTACCCTGCCAATAACCTCAACATAGATTTCAACCACGCGTCAACCACCCCAAGAGTAAAAGACCACCCCAACAGTAAAAGGCAATTCAGGCTCCTGTCTAGCTGTAGTCATGGACCATGACCAGACTGCAGTCAGACAAATCTTCTTGAGATCTGTTTCATCCTGTTCTGAGATCTTTAGTGTATAGAATAGTAAATGTCTGCAGAAATTAATATGTATATTATATTTATTGATAAAATTTTTAATGTTACCAGCAGAACTCCACACATTCTATGATTCGGCAGCAACAGAGGAGCAGTTTGCCTTTGGTAAAGGACACTCCACAGAAGAGTAAGGAAAAAATATTCCTTATATACTGTAAGACTGAATGAGATGTGTGATGATGGTGTTCTTACCAAGTTCTGACACAGCCACATTAATGTTTTCCCTCTAATTTGTTTAGAAGGGCGACAGTTTCTTCCAGAAAACAATTTTCAGTCAAACAGAGCAAGAAGCATTGAGCAAACAGGGAACTGCTCAGTTTCTTGGGGAAAGGCAAAGAGAGAAAATGCCTCTCTAGACGTTGGCAGCTCCCTTCCCAATGACAGAAGTTCCAGTGCTTCTAACCCAAGAAGCCAAAATTGATCCAAATCCTCTCCCAGTGAGAAACCTCCCATCTTCATGCCCATGGCTGCCAAATCCTTCTGTGTCCCTGAGACAAAGGTTATTATGAAAATGGGAGCTATAGCCTCAATTCTGAAATTTCTGTAGCAGTGTAAGACAAACACATTCAGAAGCTGTATTACCAAAGATTAAAACATCAACACAGTATAAACTGTTATTTAAATAAAGACTGCATACCATATTTTTTAAAAAAGCGTTTGTATTAAGTTTCCATTTATTTTAAGCAATTTGCTGCAAGATATATAGCAGGGGTGGCCAAACTGCAGCTCGCGAGCCACATGCAGCTCTTTTACAGTTAAAGTGTGGCTCGTGAAACCCCCCACTTCTTCCCCTACCAGGCTAGGGGAAGGGGGGGACTTAGGGCTTCTACCCTGCAGTAGGGTGGTGGGGATAGGGGCTTCTGCCAGAGATGACTGGTGCCTGCTGAGAGTTGGGGGACACAATTTAAAGGTTCACTCCTCCCCCAGTAGCTTGAGTTCCTCCCCCTCCCCCTGGCATGTCCACCCTCTTACCCTCAGTGGCCACTTCCTGCAGCTCTTAGGTGTTAGCTCCGCGTGGAGAGGCAGCAGCAAACAGCTGGGAGCTTCATCGAGGGGACGCTGCTTGGAGAGGCAGCAGCATAAGCACTAGCTCTCCCTGCAGCTCCCAGCTGTTTGCCGCTGTCTCTCCCCATGTCCGAAGCTCCCAGCTTGCTGGCTCCAGCAGCTGCCATGCAGGGAGAGGGCCTGGCAGCACCATGTGACTGAGCGGGGCCAGAAAACCCTAGCAAAAATCTGGAGGGACACATGTCCCCCCTCCACACATCTTCTCTGGCTTCTGCCCAGTGGGGAGGGGTTCTTGGGGTTTCGGCCCCATGGGACGCATCTGCCAGGGCTCATGACTTCAGCAGGAGCGGGGCTGAAGTCTCAAGCCCAAGCAGGTGCCGCCGGCTCTTGAACTTCTGAATATTATTGTATGCAGCTCGGAGGGTCAGTCAATTCGGCCACCCCTGATATATAGGGCCAAGATCATCTATATTAAATTGAGCCAACAGCAGTATCTTTAGTATCTTTTTATATTTTTTAATGTAGTCACATTAATTTCTTATCTTCTCAATCACTGACTTAGCCACCTTTTCTGTTTCTCTATTCTATTTACATGCTATAGTTTGTATGTGAAGATCTTCCATGCATGCATGAATTAAATGAATGACCCAGTTTTCCAAACCACAAGGTAAGAAGCTTGTCTCGAGTTATTTCTGCTTTTAGGGAATATATAAAAGCTCTAGGACAGCTTCAATGTTCCCATCTAACTTACACTGTTCACATCATATTCATCCAACAATATATTTTTAAGAGTTCTAACGTACCCTAATACAGTATGTCATAATAAAAAAGTTGGCTGTTCATTCCTCCTGAAATATGATCACATAGCAATGGAGGATCTTTAATGCTAAACTGTGATGCTACAGCACAACAGCATCACTGTCCATTTAGCAGAAGGGAATGGAAAATTTAATATAGATGATCTTGGCCCTATATATGGGAATGGATCTTGCTTTGAGCAGGGGGTTGGACTAGATGACCTCCTGAGGTCCCTTCCAACCCTGAGATTCTATGATTCTATGACCCAAAGCTTAAGTGTCTCACTCAAAAAAAGAATTAATTTTACTCAAGAACTCTGCTTTCTCTTTATGGTCATTTCCCCAGGTATCACCTACTCAGGAAGCTGTACAGTTGTTATTGCATTTTCTTCACTTTTGATACAGGTTTGCTGAAAAATCATTACCTGGTTGATGATACTATCAGCCTCTAGGCCAGCTGTGGTACATTTTAAGGTCAACTAAGATTGTATTTAAACAACCAGCATGGCTAGAAAGTCCAAAAGATTAATTCATACCACTGTTAAAATCTCAGACCATTACAGCTCAACATGTCATCTGGCTGCTTCTGCTACTAATAGTTTTGAATGCAATATCTTAAGCAGATGTTTAATTTAACTTAGTTACTAATTAATGTTTTATCCTAGAATATCACATACTACTTCTGTGCATCAAAATGAAAATCCATAGTTCTGCAACCCAATAGTTCACAACAGTAATCACATCTCTAGTTAGGAGCCAACCATATTTCAAATAACCAGGGGAAATTTTGATTTTGCTCAATAAAGTTAATAAAAACTGAACACTTTTAGTCTTTGTTAAAATTAATGTGAGTTGACAGTGAGAAGTGTTGTTGTAGCTGTGCTGGTACCAGGATATTAGTGAGACAAAGTGGGTGAAGTAATATCTTTTATTGGACCAACTTCTGTTGGTGAAAGAGACAAGCTTTTGAGCTTACACATAGCTCTGAGTACCATCCCCAGAGCTGAAAAGCTCTGTAAGCTCAAAAGCTTGTTTCTTTCACCATCAGAAATTGGTCCAATAAAAGATATTCCCTCACCCACTTTGTCTCTCTGATAGTGAGAACACAGTTTTCCCACTATCCACCTTAAGGTAAAATTGGCTCTAAAATGCATCAAATTATACTTTCTCCCCACAGTATTTCCCTATGAATGGAAAAAAAAAATCCTGTCCACACTGAGCTGCATCAAACTGTTTCACCAGAAACTATTCATTCCAAAATTGGCACTGTGGGGTTTTAAAAACCCCTTATGGATTTGCTCAGAACCTGGGGTTCATTTTGAATTCCTCACACTTCCAGACCACAATCAAATCCTGTTTTATTTTCCTCACAACTTTTAACAAGAACGGACTTTTCTGTTCCTGCTGTCAATCCCTAAGCATATTCTTCCTTAACTACAGCAGTCACCTCCTCTCCCTTAATTTAAGGCTGGCAAAGTTTGGCCCTTTACTAGACAGTAATCTTCTTGGGACTAACAGGGACCATGGCTACCTTTGTCTTTGTATAGCACCTAGCACAATGGAATACCCTGGGCACTAGTGCAACATTGATTATCTTCACCATCACCAATCACTCAATGAAAAACGTTCAAGCCAAAATCTTTCTCAACCATTGCTTCAGCCATATCTTCCCTCTCTCCATTTGACTGACTTCTCATTATGCTGCACAGGAAGTTCAAATTTCTTTCCCTAGTTTTTAAGTCCCTACACATCTCTGATGTGGTCTCCTTTTGCCTTTTCTACTACCAAGGATGCCAACCTGACAGTGCCTTTCATCTTACACATCTGTACCTTCTTCCATTTTGTCTCTTTAGATTTGGAATATCCTTTCAAAATCTATATGTCAGGTCTTCACCCTGGCCTAACTCAAATAACTCATGAAAAAACCACTTCTGCCACATCCCCTAAAAATATGAGGATATGCATATGTATATGTATATACGTGTGAGTGTATATACACAAACAAATCAGTATGTGTGCAGTAACTGTATAACCAAATATCCATAATCATATTCTTCCATGCTCCAGTCTGTTTTATGTTATAGCCTCACTTGTCTATCAAATCATTTAGATTATAATCTCTTTGGGGGCTGGGATCTGCTTTTTCTATGAAACACCTACCACTTGCAAGGACATCACCTTGTTCATAGTGTTACACTCAGCAGAATTTACTCTGTTTACCAGGAGCAAACAGTACAGTGATAAAAGTGTTCAGTATAATAAGCAGTTTTTAGAGTGAAAAATGAAATGAGTGGAGATGCTATCAAAGCTGTTCTTTTTAATATTCACTTTAAGCAAGACACTTACTGAGTTTTTCATAATGAATTCACACAGAGCACTCCAATAAATATGCACATCACTACTGAGTCAAACTGGCAGTATCAATGCCAGCACATAATGGAGAAAGTGTACTTTTATCTTTTGTATTAGTATTTTGTAATGCTAAAATATCTTGCCACAAGTCTTTTGATTCTGAAAATAACGTTACTCTAAATATATTTTCAAACAGATATATATTGTATACATCCTCATAATGACAGAAAGGAAGTTCAGAGAGATTAATTTATTGCACACCAGAAAACATTCAACTACTCCTTGATTATGCTTCCTTAAGATTTTTTTTTTTTTTTTTTTAAATTTTCACTCTTGACATTTCCACCTGTAAGTTTCCGGTGATATCCAATTTGCATTTCATTTGAACTCCTATAGGACTTACTAATTTTGTAACCAAACTGTTCCCCCCCCCTTTTTAAGTCAACAATTTGATTCTTAATTTTCAAATGCAGACTAACATTACATTTATTTTTGTACCACTCAACCTAAAGAGATATACTGCAACAATCTGAATGCACATAGTAGTCTCTCTCATGCTATAAAGGTGAAATTCACCACTTCACCAGATTTCTCAGAAGGACCAAGGACTTTCTCACCAAAATAAAATACATTTTGGCTCTCTGAAAAACTTTTAAACAAAAGTTCTTTTATTTCTTCAACTTAATGAAATCTGGAAAAATCCCTTGTGGTTTAAATGTCTGACATCTCAATTTTGACAATTATTATGAAAGCTTTCTGCAGTCTCCATTTACAGACTAAAATAATAAAGCTTTCCTTTCAAATCAGTCATGTTAAAAATACTTGGCAAACCACTTTAAACAGGCCAGATATCAAGCCAATTTAAGACCTGTGATGATTTTTTACTCATTTTCAAATGTTTACAATGTCTAGCAGATTTCTCTCATTATTCTGTGCTATGTGATCTCACCTTTGCAAGACAGAAGCAGGCCAGCATTCTCACTCGGTAGAAACATTGCTCTTGTTCCAGTATATCAGTCAGGGCAAGTCGCGATGCTGGAGTGGGGAACTTTTCCAATGCCAAAATGGATTCTTCCTGTGCAACTACATCTCTCTCATACCGAAGCTGATATTGCCACATGAAGTCAGCTTGTTCAAATTCTACCTTCCTCAATACAGACATATCTGGATCTATTCTAATCCAGAGTAAAGGAGAATCAGCACTAAAAAAAAGACAAACAAAACATTCACAGCTTAAAACACTGTAAACCTGCAATAGTAAATAAAAAAGATGTCTCAGCTAATTGTAAATTAACAAAAAAAAGGCTAAACCACTGTTAAATATGCTAAACAGATAGCCATATGACAGACAACAGCAAAATAAGTAATAGACTTGATGTGTTTAACTCTCTTTCCTCAGAGACTGTGGCCTGGTCTACACTACGCGTTTAAACCGGTTTTAGGAGCGTAAAACCGATTTAACGCCACAACTGTCCACACTAAGAGGCCCTTTATATCGGTATAAAGGGCTCTTTAAACCGGTTTCTGTACTCCTCCCTAACGAGAGGAGTAGGGCTAATATCGGTATTACCATATCGGATTGGGGTTAGTGTGGCCGCAGATCGACGGTATTGGCCTCCGGGCGGTATCCCACAGTGCACCACTGACCGCTCTGTACAGCAATCTGAACTCGGATGCAGTGGCCAGGTAGACAGGAAAAGCCCCGCGAACTTTCGAATATTTCCTGTTTGCCCAGCGTGGAGCTCTGATCAGCACGGGTGGTGATGCAGTTAAAAATCAAAATAAAGAAAGAGCTCCCGCATGGACAATGCGGACGTGATCGCTGTAAGGGCAGGCAAATCTGTTCTATCAGCGCTCCGTTACAGAAGACGAAATTCAAAATCATTTTTTAAATATCTCCAGACAGATGCCATAGCAGGGACTCAGCGCACTGCTGCGTGACAAGCGTAACGGAAAGCCAAAGAATCAAATGGATGCTCATGGACTGGAGGACTCAAGCTATCCCACAGTTCCTGCAGTCTCTGAAAAGCATTTGCATTCTTGGCTGAGCTCCAAATGCTTCTAGGGTCAAAAGCAGTGTCCGCGGTGGGTCAGGGCATAGCTCGGCAATTTACGCACCCCCCCACCCACCCCCAGAAGTGAAAGGGAAAACAATCCTCTCTTGACTCTTTTACATGTCACCCTATCTTTACTGAATGCTGCAGATAGACGCGATGGTGCAGCACTCAACACCAACATCCTTGCTCCCCCCACGCTATGGCTGGCTGATGGTACAAAATGACTGGTATCTGTCCTTGCCATCAGCCTATTGGCACATGGGGCAGTGCAAAAGGACTGGTAACCATGATGACCAGCATCTGTTAGGTCGATCAAGGGTGCCTGGTCCTAATTTTTCCTGGTAGATGGTGCAGTATGGCTGATAACCATTGTCGTCATAGCAACAGGGGGCTGAGCTCCATCAGCCCCCACCCTTCATGTGTAAAGAAAAGATTCAAGTGCCCCTGAACTAGCAGAGGGATGCTGGGCTCCTCTCCTACACACTCCTTACTGTCCTGTCTGGACTATCATAGCAGCTGGAGGCTGCCTTCCACTCATATCTCACTAACAAGTCACTGTGTCTTATTCCTGCATTCTTTATTACTTCATCACACAAGTGGGGGGACAATGCTATGGTAGCCCAGGAAGGCTGAGGGAAGAACGGAATCAACAGGTGGGGTTGTTGCAGGAGCACCCAATGTGAATAGAATACAGCTCATAATTTCTGCAGGATCTGACACAGAGCAGCTGTGCTCTCTGGTTCTCTGATACAGTGGTTCTCTAGTACACTTGCCCATATTCTAGGCAGGACTGATTCTATTTTTAGATACCAAAAAGGAGGGATTGACTCAGGAGTCATTCCCAATTTTGTTTTTGCGCCTGGCTAAGAGCAGCCAGGGGCACTTATGACAGCAGCAAATGGAACAGTGCAAAAGGACTGGTAGCCACGATCATCTTATTACCAATTTATGGATTGGTAGATGGTACAGTATGGCTGATAACCATCTCTGCTGTCATGCAAAAGCAAAAGCATGCTGCTGTGTAGCGCTGCTGAATCGCCTCTGTCAGCGATTCAGCACACATACGGTGACAGTCACAAAAGGCAAAACAGGCTCCATGATTGCCATGCTATGGCATCTGCCAGGGCAATCCAGGGAAAAAAGGTGCGAAATGCTTGTCTGCCGTTGCTTTCCAAGAGGAAGGAGTGAATGACGACATTTACCCAGAACCACCCGCGACAATGATTTTTGCCCCATCAGGCACTGGGATCTCAACCCGGAAATGCCAAGGGGCGGGGGAGGCTGCGGGAACTATGGGATAGCTACGGGATAGCTACCCACAGTGCAACGCTCCAGAAATCGACGCTAGCCTCGGACCATGGACGCACACCACCGATTTAATGTGTTTAGTGTGGCCACGCGCACTCGATTTTATAAAATCTGTTTTACAAAACCGGTTTATGCAAATTCGGAATAGTCCCGTAGTGTAGACGTACCCTGTATCTGGCATGGTTGAACAATGCTTAGACTACCCAAAAGATGGCCAATTTGAGACAATTGCGTTGATGGTTTTTAACATGTGGTGAGCTATCATGGTGGAAACTGACAAGGCTCACCAGCTCATTTCACATATACCTAATAGTTATTAGAAGATCCAAGTTACAAGTACAGGCAAAAAAAAGGCCTCTGTTCCAAGAAGCTTATCATGTAAAAGTCAATAACACAGCAAGATGATGACACTCGATAAGCAATGGACAGGGAGAGGGCACAGGAGGAGGAGGAGGAGGAGGAGGAGGAGAAGGAGAGTTATCAATAATGAACATAAGCATATCTCATGCTCTTAATGTATGCATCTTGATATGAAAGAATAACCAAAAGAAGGAAGTTTTAAGAGGGATTTAAGAGAAAGAAAGCTTGTATGATATACACAGACAAGGAAGGTGTTCTAGGCATATGGGGGAGATATGGAGAAAAAATGCAGTCACTTGTGAGAAAAGGAGACCACGAGTACAAAAGAGAGAACTGGCAAAACTTCTGGGGGGAGGGAAAGCAGTGGCACTGAGAGGTAAAGTAGCTTGCCCAAGCACACACAGTGGTACGGGCTCCGAAGTCCCTGTGCAGGGCCCTAGCCCCTTGACCATAAATGACCAGTACCACTTACAGTTAATTGTGGTCATTTCTTCTTTTGTACATGATACTTGCACTATTTGTCAAATTATTTCTGTGTATTAATATGTAGAAATTATTCATTAAAAAATTCACCAATGAAAATGTCCTCTATAGATTTACATTACTAGATCACATGTTCATAAATGAGGCTTAATATATCAGATTATTTTACCCCTAATTCTCTTGAAGAGAAACAGGCAAGATGCCCTTCTTCATGGAGGTGATGACAATGCCTACCAATAATGGACCACTGGCCTTCATCAGCACTGGAGTACATGAAAGCTGCCAACACCTTCACCAGTTCAGAGAGCAACACCAGTTCAAACTCACAGAGAGAACAGTGGGCATTTGTTCACAGCAAGAACTGACCCTGCTTCCTTGGAGCAAGATAGTTCCAAATGAATTAATACAAGAATTTATAAATATACTTTTAGCATATAGGTCTCAGTACAAAACACTTGTATACAATTAATTTGCAATCAAGATGGATTGAGTATAAATGAATCCCAAATAGGGTGACCAGATGTCCCGATTTTATAGGGACAGTCTCGATTTTTGGGTCTTTTTCTTATATAGGCTCTTATTACCCCCCACCCCCATCCCGATTTTTCACATTTGCTGTCTGGTCACCCTAATCCCAGATTTCAGGAACTCATCTAAAATGGATCCATCCATCCAGGTACTTACATGGCATTCACTGAGCTCCATCAAATATTTCCCTAAATTTAATGCAAGGGCAACAAATTCTGTTTGTTGCAAAACTAAAATTGCAATGAACACTTCTGTATTAATTACGTGTTTAAATTTTATTTTTAAACTAACCTTAGAGATATGATTAGAAATGCACAAGAATGAACATCTTCATTTATTCCAACACATTATCATGCCCAGTTTGAGCTTTCTCCAAAAACGGCTCATATTACTCTACGCATTTATAGTACAATAATCAGAATTTCCTAAACTATCCCCAACTAGGAAAATAAAACCTCAGATATTGAAAAACCATGGCAAATATAAAAATGACGGATTACAGGAATAAACAGCAATTATGAATTGAAAGATAAATATCATCACCCAAAACCTTAAAACATGCCTAAGGCAAATATTAATACTACTAAGGGAATTATATATAAGCATGGAGGAGACAATGTCCCTTTGTCTTCAACAAACCAACTTACTCCATTGCAGAAAGATCCATGTCCACCTCTTCTCCATTCATTAACGGAATCTTTTTTTTCTTATTTCTGTGTTTTAAAAAAGTAATACAATTTAAGCTATACCTTCAAAATGAAGAATATAACCATCAGATAACTATACTGACTCTCTCTCTCTATATATATATAACATATAACATGTTTAAATCAGGATTAAGTGTAATATGTGATCACTATGAATACTGAGATAAAGTACACATATCTATTAAAAACACCATGATGTTATAGCAGGGGTTTTCAAACTTCATTGCACCACTACTCTCTTCTGACAACACAGTTAATCCATGACCCCAGGGGATAGGGAGGAACAGAGTCCGAGCCCTGCTGCCCTGGTGGGAGGAGAAGGGGGCGCAGCCCGAGCACCATCACGTTGGATGGGGGAAGATGAGACCGGAGCCCCAGCCCCACTGGCCTGGGTGGGGGGGAGCTCAGGCTTCAGCCCTGGGTCCTTGCAAGTCTAATGCTGGCCCTAGCAATCCCATTAAAATAGGGCTAAGACCCACTTTGGGATCCCGACTCACAGTTTGAGAACCACTGTGTTATGGGTTTATATTTTAGTCTTGCTGAAGTCCTCTCTGCCTGTGGTCCTGACAACATCCCATCAGTGATGCCACTTCCATGAAGAAGTATTGTAGCTTTATTAAAATTTCTCATTGTGTATTTTGATTTTTTATGTTTTGCTGAAGGTGGGGGTAACATCATGGTGTTCATATTCATGTTGGTAGTTTTTGTAAAGCTCCAGAATAAATGATTTTAGGGAATGGTCTGTTTTTAGGTACTTAATTCCACTTCACTCCCACTCGGACTCATTTAAGATCCTGCAAACCCTTACTCACAAACTTGAAGCCCATGAGGAGACCCACTGTCTTAAACAAGATTACAGTACTTACATGTTTAAAACTAAGTACACACACACATATCTTTGCAAAGTTGAGGCTGAAGTGATTTAAAAAAAATCTTTTTAGGAGACTGAGACAATCTGAATAGGGAGGTATTTGGTTTGTTTTACTCATAAGTTTAATCAGTACAGTCTTGGTATTTGTAGGGAAGGGGAAAATATGATATTTTTTAATCCAGTTGCCTGATTTGAGTTATTTCTTGTTGTTTCTGGTCTTCTTTCTTGGCGAGATTTCCCATTCAAAGGCATTTCTCCTTGAGCAATTCATAAAGGAATTAAAATTTACTAAAAACTATTCCATATTACACAAACAAGTTTCTGTTTAGATTTTTACAAGGCCTAGGAACTTTATGAACAACTGGAAATTTGTTAAGTCTTAGTATCTGATTACCTGTGAATGTAGTGCTAATAACTGATTCTGCTTTTTCCTCTGAATTTTCTCTCTTATACATTGTAGGTATGTCTGATAATTATATTATAACATTATTATTGCCTTCATTTTCAATAAGCATGATAATATGGAACATGTGCATGAAGCCAATACGGCTGATAGAAATGAGCATCTAGAGATGAAAATTACCACAGCTGAGGTAGAAGAAGAATTCAAGGAACTTAATGCACTTAAGTAGGGGGGAATGAGCAATTTCCATACCAGAATACTTAAAGAACTGGCAGATGAGATTGCTAGTCCAGTAGCAAGGACTTTAATACATCTACCTATGCCTGGAGAAAGATAATGTTGTACCTATATTTCAAAAAAAGGGGAAAAAGGTGATACCGGCAATTACAGACCAGTTAGTCTGACCTCACTACTATGCAATTATTCTTTCCTTCACAATTAGAACAAATTGTGAAGGAAAGAATAATTAAATTCATGGAGGTAAAGGGATGCAATTCAACATGGGTTTACCATGCCAGGCTAACCTACTTTCAGAAACTAACCATTTAGATTAGGGAAGTCCAGTAAATCTAACATACTTGGACTTCAGTAAAGCATTTGACACGGTGCCACATGGGAAATTATTAGTAAAATTAGAGACGATGAGGATCAGGTACTAGAACTACCAAGTGAATAAGGAACTGACTAAAGGAAAAAAGGCAAATGGCTGTACTGAAAGGTGAATTATTGGATTTGAGGGAGGTTACTAGTGGAGTTACTCAAACATAGGTCTTAGGACCAATCTTATTCAATATTTTTATTAATGGCCTAGGCACAAAAAGTAGGAGTGTGCTAATAAAATTTTGCTGATGATACAAAGTTGGGAGGCAATCTCAATAAAAAAGAGGATCGGAATATTACAGAAGAGCCAGATAACTTGGAATACTGGAGTGACAGAAATGAGATGAAATTCAATAGCACAAAGTTCAAGGTCATGCACTAAGGGTCTAATAATAAGAATTTCTGGGGCTCATAAGTTGGAAGTGATAGAGGAGAAAAGAGATCTGGACATGTGGGTTCTTCGCAGGATGACTATGAGCCACCAAAGTGACACAGCTGTGAAAAAGGCAAATATGATTCTAAGCTACATCAGGCAAGGCATTTCCTGTAGAAATAGAGAAGTATTAATGCCATTGTACACAGCACTGAGACCTCTTGGAATACTGTGTACAAGAGTAATGAATTTAAACTGGAACAGGCGCAGAGAAGAGCAACTAAGCTGATCAGGGGAATGAAATGCCTATCTTGTGAGAGGAGATTGGAAAAGCTTGGCTTGTTTAGTCTAACAAAAAGAAGGCTGAGAAAAGATATGATTGCTCTCTATATAGGGGGAGTAAATGCCAGGGAGGATATTTACCAAAGAGCTATTTAAGCTAAAGGACAATGTTGGCACAAGAACAAATGGGTATAAACTGGTCATGAACAAATTCAGACTTGAAATTAGGTTTCTAACCATCAGAGGTGAGGTTCTGGAACAGCCTCCTAATAAGAGTTGTAGGGGCAAACAACTTAATTAGGTTTAAGAGGGAGCTGAACAAATTTATGAATGTGATTGTATGATGGGGTTGTTTGTGCTGGAAGGGGGCAGGGCTTGGCAGCCATAGGGCTCACTTCTGGTTTTCGTCTTATTTTCCTAAAACATCATGCTTCATGGTTTCAGCTAGCCACCTACAGGGGTCAGAAAGGGATGTCCCCCCACTGGAATAAATTCTGGGTTGTTCTTTTTAATCTTCTTCCTTTGAAGAATCAATGATGGCCATGGCTGGAGACGGGACATTGGATGGGGTAGGCCATGGCTCTGAGGTGGCACTGAGCAGTCTCTCTCTCAGGTGCTTGACTGGCTGGTTCTTGCTCACATGCTCAGGGTTTAACTGATCACCATATGTCGGGTTGGGAAAGAACTTTCACTGGCAGTGACCTTTGGGATTTTTCACTTTCCGCATGTGTGTGCAGATCACTTGCCAGGATTATCTTGGTATATCTCACTTAATCATTTCCCTGCCACTAAGAAGGCCTCAGGCATTAGTGCACCTTGGACCTTCCTGACCTCTGCCTGTGGTACATAACAGTATAGTCTTCTGTGGGCTGTAATATTTTGGTCTAATTTCAGTTACTGAGTTAATTGGTGCTGGTTGCTGTAGGTGTCCTGTAATATACAGATAGTCAGACTAAATGATCTGGTGGTCCCTTCTGGCCTATGACTCTATTATCACAAAACTGGTAAATTATACAGGAAGATTATCAACATTTACAAAAAGAAGTATTAAAAGATTTAGATTTGACATTTCCCATTAATTGCACTGGACATTATTATACATACATTCTATAAATATCTGCGTTCTGTAGTTCTAATTCTTACCTCCTGCTTTTGGAATGGCAAGGTATATCATGTTTAAGACTGTTTTCTTCTATCTGCAATGTATGGTTGAAAGATCCATCAAGTTCTTGCACTGTCACTTTAAGAGGACCCTGAAGAAAATTAAGATACTTTCATCATTATTAGTGTAATAAAAACGAATTTGTCTAATATAAATATAAGCCTAATGTTTATAAATGTGTGTACAGACATAAATGCACATCAACCGTGTTGTAAACAAACTATGGAAAATGGACCTTACCACATATTTCTGGGTCCCAGGAGAAGTGTAGTCTTGCTTTATTTCCAATTCCAATACATTTCGTTTTCTATTAAATGCAAAACTGCCATAAAATTTTACCACACCACTCTGATCCCTAATAAATTGTATAGGAATTTTGAGGGACAAGGGATAGTGTTTATAAATAAAAACAACATTTATAAGGTTTACATTCTCACATTTTGCACTAGATTTGTATTTGACTGTCATAGCACAAAAAGGTTCAAAGAAAAATGGAGAGAGAAAAATATTTTGAGTTCCCTTCAGTCGCATCAATGGGAGACAAAAGCCGTGTGCAAAGGGAGCACTTCAGGAATATTTTTTAAAATAGTCTTATTGAAGATTTTTATATGCTGGTAGAGAAAACAAGATTACAGAAAGTTCAACAAAAACAACTGTAGACAGAATGCCTAGTACTGTGAAGTGCAGTAAATTTTTTCCACTGAAAATAAAAACAAGTCATAATGAAAAGCTGTATTATTTCACACCATGTTCCACAGGTGTCCTTGCGCACTTCCTCTAGCACAGAGGTCCCCAAACTGTGGGGCACCCCCCACCCAAGGGGCATGGAGGAATGCATGGAGGGCACAGTGGGGCCCAGGCCAGCCCTCACAGGGGGTGGGGAGGGAGCGCCACCCAGCCCCTCCCCACCCCCAGCTCTGTTCTGGTCCTGGCCCCAGCTGCATCCCCGGCTCCCATCCCCTCACCCGTCCCTGTCCCCAGCCTTGGCGCGGCTCCGCTCCTGGGCCCACGGCAGTCCCTTGCCTTAGCCACTGGCCACGGCTCCGTTTCTGGCCCGGGGAGCTGCACCTGGCCACAGGCCTGGCTGCTGGCCCCCATCGCAGCCCAGCTGCAGCTCTGCTCTCGCCCCTGCCCCCAGCCTTGGCCCCTGGCCGCGGCCCCGCTTCCGGCCTCAGACCCACCCCCAGCTGAGGCCCCAGCCTCAGCCCTCTGACCATGTACCCCTCCCCACCCCGAGCCGTGGACCCACTCCCGGCCCCAGGAGAATGGGGGGGCACAGAGTGGGGCAAAGGGGGGTGTGACCCTCAAAAGTTTGGGGACCGCTGTTCTAGCAGTACAGGGTCTCTCTTCAGGGAGGCCAGACTCTTAATTTAAGCACCACCAGTAA
This sequence comes from Mauremys reevesii, assembly GCF_016161935.1. Classification (NCBI taxonomy): domain Eukaryota; kingdom Metazoa; phylum Chordata; order Testudines; family Geoemydidae; genus Mauremys; species Mauremys reevesii. The sequence goes on from NC_052624.1 coordinate 263,566,227, forward strand.
GTATGTTAGTTTTTTTTGTATGTTTTGGCTAAGTGAAACTCAGAGAAATATGACCAGAGATTAGAGTTTACTGTTTTCTAACCAGATTTCACATAAAACATCTATTTTCTAGAAGCTTTTCAATCTGGGTCATTATGGTAGTTTTCTTGGGTTTGTCACCTTCAATAAAACTGAAAACGAATAGTAATCTCCACCAGTTTTGTATTTCAAGCAGCTACTGGTTTAACCATTTCTGTGAATAGTTTTAGTTTGTGTGACAATTATTGCCTTATTTTATTCACAACTGAAATGGAACAGAGTTCTCACTGAAGTGCAGTATTTTCATCTAACAATAATGTGGCTAAAGCACAGAGGACACCAAATCAAATAATCCTGAAGAGTTATGGATCAATTAAGTTCTCTTTTAGTCCTGTTCTCTCAGGAATGTCTCTTTCAAAGGCCTGGTCTACACTACGCGTTTAAACCGAATTTAGAAGCATTAAACCAATTTAACCCTGCGTCCGTCCACACAACGAGGCCCTTTATATCGATATAAAGGGCTCTTTAAACCGATTTCTGTACTCCTCCCCGATGAGAGGAGTAGCGCTGAAATCGGTATTGCCATGTCGGATTAGGGTTACTGTGGCCACAATTCGACGGTATCGGCCTCCGGGCGGTATCCCACAGTGCACCATTGTGACCGCTCTGGAAAGCAATCTGAACTCGGATGCACTGGCCAGGTAGACAGGAAAAGCCCCATGAACTTCTGAATTTCATTTCCTGTTTGCCCAGCGTGGAGCTCTGATCAGCACGGGTGGCGACGCAGTCCCAAATCCAAAAAGAGCTCCAGCATGGACCGTATGGGAGATACTGGATCTGATCGCTGTATGGGGAGACAAATCTGTTCTATCAGAGCTCCATTACAGAAGATGAAATGACAAAGCATTTGAAAAAATCTCCAGGCTATGATAGACAGAGGCCACAGCACAGTGCTGTGTGACAAGCGTAACAGAAAGCCAAAGAATCAAATGGACGCTCATGGAGGGAGGGAGAGGGTACTGAGGACTCCAGCTATCCCACAGTCCCTGCAGTCTCCGAAAAGCATTTGCATTCTTGGCTGAGCTCCCAATGCCTGAAGGGTCAAAAACATTTTCCCGGGTGTTTCAGGGTATATGTTGTCAATTTACACCCTTCCCCCCCGAAAGAAAAGGGGAAAAAAACGTTTCTCGCCTTTTTTCAATGTCACCCTATGTCTACTGCATGCTGCTGGTAGACAGGGTGCTGCAGCGCTGAACACCAGCATCCCCTTCCCGGTGGCAGACGGTACAATATGACTGCTATCCATTGTCATCATCAGCCCGTGAGTGCTCCTGGCTGGCCTCGGTGAGGTCGGCCAGGGGCACCTGGGTAAAAATGGGAATGACTCCCAGTCATTCCCTGCAGATGGTACAGAACGGCTGGTAACCGTCTTCATCATAGCAACTGGAGGCTGAGCTCCATCAGCCCCCCCCTACCCCTTTCATGTCTAAAGAAAAGATTCTGTACTGCCTGGACTATCATAGCAGCTAGAGGCTTCCTCCCCCCATTTTATCTCACTAAAAAGTCAGTGTTTCTTATTCCTGCATTCTTTATTACTTCATCACACAAATGGGGGGACACTGCCACGGTAGCCCAGGAGGGTTGGGGGAGGAGGGAAGCAATGGGTGGGGTTGTTGCAGGGGCACCCCCTCGAATGGCATGCAGTTCATCATTCCTGCAGGATATCCGGGGCTCTGACACGGAGCGGCTGTGCTCTCTGGTTCTCTAGTACACTTGCCCCATATTCTAGACAGGACTGACTCTATTTTTAGACAAAACATAAAGAAGGGAATGACCCGGGGAGTCATGCGCCCCCGGCTGACCTCAGTGAGGCCAGCCAGGAGCACCCATGACAGCAGCAGACGGTACAGAACGACTGATAACCGTCATCTCATCACCAATTTACAATGGCATGGCAGATGGTGCAATAGGGATGGTAACCGTCTCTGCTACCTTGCAAAGGCAAATGAATGCTGCTGTGTAGCACTGCAGTACCGTGTCTGTCAGCAGCATCCAGTACACATACGGTGACAGTGACAAAAGGCAAAATGGGCTCCATGGTTGCCATGCTATGGCATCTGCCAGGGCAATCCAGGGAAAAAAGGCGCAAAATGATTGTCTGCTGTTGCTTTCACGGAGGAAGGATTGAGTGATGATATTTACCCAGAATCACCCGCGACACTGTTTTTGCCCCCATCATGCATTGGGATCTCAACCCAGAATTCCAATGGGTGGGGGAGACTGCGGGAACTATGGGATAGCTACGGGATAGCTACCCACAGTGCAACGCTCCGGAAATCGACGCTAGCCTCGGTACATGGACGCACACTGCCGAATTAATGTGCTTACTGTGGCCGTGTGCACTCGACTTTATACAATCTGTTTTACAAAACCGGTTTATGTAAAATCGGCATAATCCCATAGTGTAGACATACCTAAAGTTACCCTGTTACTAGCTTGTTACCAGCTTTACCCACTTTATAAAAAAAATCACGTTCATGGAATTCTTCACTGATTACTAGTATTTTTGCATAGCTAGGTATGGAAAGAATAATTAATAAATTAGATGATTCCTTACCAGGCCCCATGAAAAAAAATGGATGCGTGTTTATCCATTGTGAAATATTTCACTCCAGAAATGTGGTACATTCTAAAATTTCTTTGGTGCACATTGATTTTTATGTATTGTTCTAGTATTGTGGAATAGTAATCTTGCTTTCAGGCCTTTTTACATACTAAGAGTTATATAAAATATTACTTATGGGAAAAGTCAGAACAAATGAATAATCCTCTACATACATGAATAAAATTGAGTTTTGTTTTCTCTATTGAAACAGTACAACCATATGGCATATGTGATCCCCTTACACTTAACAATCTGTCCCAATTTGCATTTAGATTAGACACTCTGGTTACCATCCCCAAACCTGAAGAAGAGCTCTGTGAAGCTTACAGCTTTGTCCCTTCCACCAACAGAAGTTGGGCCAATAAAGATATTACCTCAACTACCTTGTCCCTCTGATTTTGCTGCAGCCATAAAATGTTCATTTAAAATACCAGTGAAAATAGATAAAACAATTTATTTTTAAATTTCTGCTAGTATTAGGGCTCACATTGATCTAAAAAAATGTACTGTTACTATCAGTCTGCTACCCCAGGTAATTTATGCTACAGTGATTTACTAGAAATCACATCTGAAAATGCACCAGACTATAGCATTTTCCATGTCAGACTTTAGCATATTTCTAATGTCAGTGTCCCCTGGATCTCTGTAGTATAGTTTGACCTTTAATTCCATGAGAGTGCTTGAGCTTCTTTATAGTAATTTCACTACTGGTAAAACTGACAAATACTGCAACTCCTTCCAGTCTTGAAAAGCAAAGAGCACCCAGAAAAAGCCAGCGTACTGTAAGTCACTATGAAAGGAATTTGAATAGGTAGTTTGTTCCTATTTTTAATATGAATCCCTTTGTTTCTAACTCTGTTAAAAATTTAGGCATTTCATATTTTCCTGCACATTCCTTTAATAGTGCCAACGAAAAGCTACATTTCTTCTCCACTTTAACAATTCAGAACTAGAATGAAAAGGATACACCCACTGCTTTATTAAAGGCTGGATGTCTTTGCCAGAGACATTAGAGATGGATTTCAAAAATCCAGACGTGGAAACCAACATCTGACTCCACATGTGAGACTGGAACTTCTGAGACGAGGCAGTGCTGGCCAGACTCAACAGTTTGTTGAAAACCTAAAATGATAGAAAAATTAATTTTACATTTTGAATACTGAATTATCTGAGTTTTTTATCTTGATTGTCTTCAGGCAATGCCAATGCCAATCAGCTCGTTCTGTAACATTTATCTTAAAAATAAAAGAAAGAAAGAAAAGATCCCTTTCAAAATAAAGGAATTTCAGAAACTCGTTATCTTGTCGCTATCTGAAGTGGGATTTGCAGATAGAGTGCAGATACAATGGGCTAAAAACAATGCTGCTTGGAAGAGGTTAGGCCTAATTCAAAGGCAGCTGCAGTACCAGCATTATCTTAATGACAAATAAAATGTTTAGCCTTGGGACAAAAGGAAGCGACACACTATTTCACCCTTTCCTATCTATGCTCATCACTAGGCATATTTTAACAGGCAGTTTTCTAATAAATTTACATGGAGTTGAATGCAGAAATTTATTTCAGTACTTATTATCTAGCTTATTATAAGCATTTCTAAAGCACAAGACTATAAATACTTTGAGAGCTTACAGTTGATGTTAATTATCATCAACAGCAATCATTTTATTTTACACACACACATATATATATATATATATATATGATATATTTTTTACCTCCCTTTTACATCTAAAGATGCATTCTCCAATAACTAACTTACCTAGTTATATGTGCATCTTTATAAAAAAAAATTCTTCATGATTATATCTCATGTATAGGGCCCTACCAAATTCTCAGTTCATTTTGGTCAATTTCACGGTCATAGGAATTTAAAAATCATAAATTTCATGATTTCAGCTATTTAAATCTGAAATTTCACAGTGTTGTAATTCTATGGTCCTGACCCAAAAAGGAGTTTGGGGCGGGGGGGGTTTACAAAGATATTGTAGGGGGTGTTGCGGTACTGCTACCCTTACTTCTGCGCTGCTGCTGGCAGCAGCACTGTCTTCAGAGCTGGCAGCTGGAGAGCGGCAGCTACTGGCCAGGAGCCCAGCTCTGAAGACAGAGCCACTGCCAGCAGCGGTGCAGAAGTAAAGATGGAGTGGTATGATAGTACTACCCTTACTTCTGCGCTGCTGCCTGCAGAGCTGGGCCCTCAGTAAGCAGCCACCACTCTCCGGCCACCCAGCTCTGAAGGCAACCACGCAGAAGTAAGGGTGGCATGGTATGGTATTGCCACCCTTACTTCTACACTGCAGCTGGCGGGGCGCTTCCTTCAGAGCTGGGTGCCAGGCCAACTGCCGCCGCGCTCTGGCCGCCCAGCTCTGAAGGCAGCGCAGAAGTAAGAGTGGCAATACTGTGACCCCTTTAAAATAACCTTGCAACCCCCTGCAACTCCCTTTTGGGTCAGGACCTCCAATTTGAGAAATGCTGGTCTTCCCCATGAAATCTGTATACCATAGGGTAAAAGCATGCAAAAGACCAGATTTCACAGGCAGGAGACCAGATTTCACAGTCCGCACCGCATTTTTCATGGCCGTGAATTTGGTACGGCCCTACTCATGTACTACATTACTGTGTTACGACTCAAAGTCTATTAAAAACTCTATTATACCTTGCTATAAAAGAAGATTAACTTCTAAGGCTATCTATTGTAAAACAAGTCACTCAATTTATTTCTCAGGACAGTAAACCGCCGTATTTAAAGTGCATATCAGGGTTGAGTTTTCTTTTACACAGACTACAAAGAACAAGTTACCATCTGGATACTGTGTGAAGGAACATAGTACAGGCTGCTGTGATTCCAGTTTACACAAGAACCATTAGCGTTGTATGTTTTGTCCTATATTTTATCATTATACCAATTAAGAGAATTACATCTTTAGAGAAGAATACTGCTTTCAGAGTTCTGGGTCTCCCTTTATTAAGTATCACGTTTTTTCTCACAAAATCATAAAATAGAAAGAGAAACTGAAATCTCACAAGTATTTAACTTTTCAAAGAAGCCGTATTTTAATTATTATTTAGTTATGATAATGCTAGGAGCCCAACATAGGCCAGAACCCTGCTGGTTCTCTTTATAGTGCAAAAAAAATTGTTTACTAAGTTTCAAGCAGTAACTCTACTGGAGGCAATGAAATTGCAAAGATGTCACTGAGGAGCTAATTTGGGGTTCAGAACCTTTAATTACTAGCCGTGTCTGAGAAGGAAATAACCAACCTGTGCATTATAATCCAGTTTACCTTTACAATGAGCACAATTTATCTCTAAGTTATTGATACACAGGCAAACACGAAACCCCAAGATGGTTTTAAAAAAGTAACTTTCAGAACATAATTGTACTTAGAGATAAAAAGTTGAATATACCTCATAAGAATTTAAACACCTACTTGTAGCATGAACTCCATACTGATTCTGTTTTCTATCAATCTCATAACAAGATGGGCTTTACACTGGAACATAGTGTAATATTCCCAGGACAGCGTGTGAGGGTGTTTTATAGAAAAATGCAGATGTGATGCAGGGCTGAAAAATTAAATCAAAATAATTTAATGTATTTTCTGTTCTGAATATTATGGCAAAAAGCCCACAACTGTTACTGGTAAACAAGATGATTACAGTATACATCCATATTGTTTCTACTTATTTAAGACAACAATGCATCATGGATTTATTCATGAAAAAGTCTACAATTTTTATAATGTAGAGATACATGTATATTACATAGAGGAGTACAGAGACTAAATTAGAAGAAACTACAGTTTGAACAGTAATATTACAAACATGAAGTTGTCGAGTAAGAATTTAATCAATACAATTCAGTGAGGAAAGGGTATATGTCATCAGACTACTGAGAATTGCTCATAGCTTTTGGGGGGGGGGGGAATCCCCCTTCATTTAAAAGCAATTTGATTGCAATTACTATATATTTAAACAAACATTTATTTGGAAAGCATACAATTGATTGTTCTACCAATGAGAACAAGTTGACCTTCTATGGATATTACTTATTTTATTTCAGTTTCATTTGAAAGCCAATCTCTGGAGCAAGGCTGTTAATAGATAGTAAAATGGCTAGAAAAAGGATTTTTGTTTAAAGCATAACATCTAAAGAATATTTCACTAATCTTGAATTACACAATGCAGCAAACCCTCCCTTATCCTATACACTGTTTCAAATAGATTTTACAGTCAAAAATAGCTAAAATGAACCTGAACAATCTACATACTGTATTAACAACGTAATGTAATTGGTCAACAGAAGTTAATATAAGAGGTTTCTTCCATTTCTAAGTCCACTGTTTTGCATTTATTTTTAGGTTGAAAAGTTGATGTTTGTTCAAATGCACAAGATCCCATTTAAAAAATGCTTTCACGGAGGAAGTTTCAATATGCTTCAAGAGAATATAATTTTATTATACTTTAATAAAATGAAAAAAAGATTGACTAAAAGACTTTTTGGGGAGCACCAAACACAACAGGGTCCATGACTAGAGCGCCTCGGCGCTGGGATGGTACAAATAAATTAAAAAATAATCATGTAATCCTTTTAAACTACTTAAATATAAATAAAAGTTTACTAATCAAAGCATAGCAAAACCTAAACACAACTTCAGTACTTAGGCACACTGGCATCTCCTACACAAGGTACATCATATGTCCCAAAGTAGTGGAGATCAGTAATCACCATATTTTCAAATTCACTTGCTTTTAAGTTGATCTGAGACAGACCTAAAATTTTCAGTGTACTTTTTGGTTAGAACATTTTATTAATCAATCATCCTCACTGACACTGCCTTTGAAGATGATGAGGGATTTAAACAAAAATCTGAATTAAATCATACTTGTAAATTAAATATTTGGAAAATAAAATATCACATTGCCTCACTGTATGATCAGATAAGGAAAGGCCACATGATAATACACCTCTACCCCGATTAACACGACCTGATATAACACAAATTCGGATATAATGCAGTAAAGCAGCACTCCGAGGGGGGCGGGGCTGCGCGCTCTGGCGGATCAAAGCAAGTTCGATATAACGCGGTTTCACCTATAACGCGGTAAGATTTTTTGGCTCCCGAGAACAGCGTTAAATCGGGGTAGAGGTGTATCTACAAGCAAGAAACAGAGTCAAAAGTTCTCATAACTAATTCTGAATTTCACAGTGTCTGTTGGGTTTAAAATCATAATGCACATGATCTGCAGCTTCCCCCTGCCCTGTGAGGAGAATAGCTTGTATGGCATACAGACATTATATTTTAATGGACTTCTTCTTGATAAGATTTAAAATATCTTTTAAAAATAAGTTGCTTGATCTATAGTCCAGTTCAAAAATAGAAAAGTTACTGTAATTGCCTTATTCGTGAGAAAAATAAGAACATTTGCCTGTTTTCCATTAGCAGAGTAGAAATTGGAGATGATAAATTGTATAAGTCTGAATTTATTTTTGTTTGGCTGATGAATTAATGTTCAGTGACTGGTTTTGTTGTGTTAGAGTTTTTCCCTTTAGTTATTTTTATAGGTGTTTTATATTGAATTTTCCATAAACTGGTGACATGTCTTAAGGCATTCAACCCAGATGAGATCGGGCCAACTTCCTCAAAAATGGTCTTATGTATCTGGATTTTTTATTATTATTATTTTATTTTTTGGTCATAGACCAACAATCTCTGTGATATGAAAAACACAGAATATTTTAAAATTGCTGCTTTAAACTTTCCCAAGTTAATGCTCGCCAGCAATGACTTAATTCAAACTTGCATGGCTTCAAGATAGGCCCTTGCACCTGTTTTTTCCAGACTTGGGAGGCAGAGAAGGAGGAACTGCAAAGCAGAGTGAGCAAAATTCGTAAACCTTAAGAATCAAGGACTAGGTTTAGAAGCCTCGCCTTTTGGGTCAACATCCATCCGAGGAAAAATTCACCTTCCAGAATCTCCTAGGCTGTTCACCTTGTGGAAAGTCAGACCCCTGCAGCCTCTGACCAGTCTCTCCCTGCACCTGAAGGAGGCCCACTAATAAGTAGTGCTGGGCCAGTAGAACATCATCTGGCCTTTTGTCTGCTGTTTCAGCTCCTACTTTACAAGAGCACAGAATACTGTGAGAACTGAAGAATTCCCAAACTTTCTATCATCTTAAGTAACTTATTTTCCTGTCCCTATTTTTTGCCTTGAGTTTAACAGGAAGACACCCCAGCCTTTTTATTTGCTTTATTTTTAAGATGGGAAAGAGAAAGTGTGGCTGTGTGCATGCATGTGTGTGAGAGCGTCCTGTGACAGGGTGTATAAACCACATGCCAGTGATAAGGGGTTAAAGAGCTGCTGTGGGCCTGGCTGGACCTTCCCCCATCAGTCATGTCATGGGTGGAATAAAAGTTTAAAAGCAGGAATTCCTAGGCAGTTGATGGGCAGCTCTGAGAGAGAACAGACAATAGCTCTACAGCCCTCAAGCAGATCTCCTGGAAAGCTTCAGGGAAACTGCCCTCAAGAAGATCATTCACCGATTTCCTGTGCCTACAAAGAGGTAGAAGGTGCCGTTATATCAGCCGGGCAGAATAGATTTGGTAAGCCCCTAAGTTAGCTGTGAAATGTTCTGTGCTCCAACCCTCTGCCCTTCTCACAGGTAGTGAATCAGTAACTATACTGAAAGAACTTGGGGAGTGGGGAGCCAGGAATCCCCATCTCCTTCAAATGCACACAGAGTGTGTGTCTTAAATTAGTATTGGAGAGACTCCCATTTATGCAGGCAGGGACACCCTAAGGATTTAGCAGCACCCAGACAAAAGTAGGCACCCATCAGAGACACAAGAATTGTGACACACCCATAAAGTTTACATGGAGAAGGTACCAGAAAGAAAAAGTAATCATAGTTTAAACAGCCCTAAATATTGTCTCATAAAGACAGTTATTAAACTGTGTTTTGAACCTGAAAGTATTGAGAGACTTGATATTGTCATCTATAATTTCTGGTAGATAAGCATTTGTTAAACTTATGTTTATCAAGGTTGCTCTGCTAAAGTTAGTATTATAATCTCTGTTGAAGAGAGAGAGGAAGAGGAAAAAGGTTAGCCACCACATAAAAAACTGAAGTTTGAGAAGAAAGTTTTATAATTGGCTCCAAGGTTGTGGGTAGGACAGTAGGTAGCTTAATACTAAAAACAAGTTATTTAACAAACTTTAAATTATTGGTTTGATTGACCTCGGTAAAAATCTTTAATTGGGATTTATAAACATGCAGACAACCACCTTCTTAGTCTCTTTTACAGAATGTATAGCAACTGACTGTTTTCTGTATTAATTTGATGATTTAACTCCAATCCAATACTGACCTTAACTGAATTTGATTGGATACTTATAACATTTTATTTTTAGTTTACTATAAACAGCTTACCTTTGGTGATATGTTTTCATGATTTTAATTTAAAAAAATTAATAATGTGTACAATTGATACCAAGTCACATTTATTTTTAATAAGTAACAGGGGTCCATATCCTTTGAGGACCTGGGATGGAAACCAGCTGGTCAAACTTAAAGCCTGACCAGCTCTCATAATAAATGTACAGTGTCTGTGTCTGTGTCTCACACACACACTCAGCCCTTTTTGTCATTTCTTCTTATATCCCCTACCCCAAGAAACTGCCGTATGAATCTACTTGCATTTTTGTAGTTGCTAAGCACTGTATAGCTAGCAACCCCACAATTAAAGACTGTCCAAGAAGGGCCAAAATCTCTGAATGGGAAAAAGTATGAAGTGACCCATTTAATTTATATGCAGCTTCACTTTGAAACAGACATCCCTATTGCAGTGAACTGTACTGTTTCCTTTCTCCCATGGAGTGCTTCAAATTGTGGGGATTTAAAGAAAACCAGGGAATCTGTAGCTAGCAATACTTGTGTTTTGCGGCTTGTGAATTAGCTGTATTTGCAAAGGATTTCTGGAGACTGAAATGACTGAAAAATTACTACGGAAATTAATTGTATTTTGGCCACATTCCAACTGACTGTTAAGGAGAACATCTGTGCTAAAACCTAACTCTTCTTCATTAGATTGCTTGAGAGAGAAGTAAGTTATCTAGTCAGTCCCTCTACCTGTGAACAACAGGGTTGATTTTCTTTACCCAAAGGTATCTCTGAGAACTGACTGTCTAATTAGCTTTTCCTATCTCCTCGACATCCTAATGAGTTTCATAGAATGACAGCGCTGAACAACCAAAGACAAAGGCTCTTCATCATACTGATTCTTCAGAGATTATACTAACCCTGTATGATTTTGCTCTAAATGCAAACAAATACATTTGGAGCTAATGCCTTTAATTATTTAGTGTTTCATAATTATGGAGCCTGCTTCCTATGTATATTTAGATGATCACATCTGTTTTAGTTATTAAATTAAAATTGAAGATATTAGTAATGCTGTTTCAGTTTATATTTGAGGTGTAAAATGACCTGATACTCTTATGAAGGGCATTATATATCATGTATTATGATTTTCTGAGAGAAATGTCATTTTTATATAGATGGTGTCCACTTAATTCCTAACCCGAGATCAGAAAGGCTTTAAACGGCACTGTAGTGATGCAAAGGTGTCTGCCTCTCAACAATTATAGAAATAAAGGCCTGTCAAAAATGCCATCAGTGTTCTCCCAGACCCATCTAAGAGGCAAGAAGAAATGCAAAGCTGTCTGAACATAATTTTCATTATAAAAATATCCCCTCCACTACAAATATGCATAATTTACTGAAGTCAGCAATTTAAAGACAATTTACGTACAAGGCAACATTAAAACATATCTACAAAATAAGCAACAAATATAAAAAAAGTGACTCAATATGATTATGTGTACTCCTTTTTTGCAATGGGGAAAGCAGAGAAAGTACAAATAGAAGCACATAGACGTGTCTGACAGCCTTCAGCATTGCAGGTATTGGGAATGTACAATTTTCAGCATTTTAGGGTAAGGTATTCTCAGTTACACAATTCTAAATCCAGAGTAAGTCCACTGAAACTAATGAAGTTACAACATAAAGCAGAATCCAACCTCTAGTTTGTTGGCTTTTAAAAAACTTGATCTATTTTTCTGTGGCTTTCCCCTACACCATTCATCCGAAGTCAGTTTCTCTGAAGTGGAGAATATGTTGCTGTTATACTTTTAGCTGCTAACAAAAAACCAAAACCAAAATAAAACAAAAAACCCCAACACTAAATCAAGTCCTAGCTCAGCACGCCCAATTTAGTTTAACAAGGTATCAACCAGGCCAGGAGGCCTAAAATTAGATGCCTTGTTTTCCAGAGGCATGCACAACAAGGCCATCTCATTACTTTGCCTGATTTGCTATTTGTGAAAGAGCAGGGCACTGAATTAAAGCAAAATCCAACATGAGCAGGCAGGCAAAGTGGAGTAATGGCCTGGAATGCACATGAAAGCTGATTCTGTAACTGTCAACAACCATACAGCCTTGTGTGGTTGAGGATTCACCTAGGTGGGAAACTGGTTGTTAGTTACATTCCCGTTCTCATTCTGAAAGACCTTTCTTTCTCTGTGTTTTTTTTTTTTTTTTTAAATCAGTGTACAATTATTAAATGGTATTCTGAGGCTATGAGTTCTGATTTTAAACCAAACTAAAATCTGGATGTGCATACACTCAAAAGCAGAAAAGCATTCCTGCAGATGGCCCAGCCCATCTACTTTTCTCAATGGCTCTTAACAGCTGGTCTACTTTTAAGTTTCATTTTTCTAATTAACAGGACAAAAAGCTCAACATCAAAAGAGTGAATGTAACAAGACGTGGTATCAGAAACAAGAGAGCAAAGAAAAACAAATCCAACCACCAAATTCACCATTAATGCTGTTTAAAAATCAAAAAGTGATTAAAAATCATTGTAAAAGTAGCAGGAATTTAGTTTTTAACTCCCTTTTCCTCTCCTGTCCCTGTAATGAAAACTGGTTTTTACAGCAGAATTAAAAACATTCAATAAAAATAACTGTCTTTAAGTTTTAAAATTAGAGATTCATAAAACAATAGTGTTAAACTACACCCACAATGTACTTTATGAGACCATTAATAAATACATGCCTTAGGCAGCTGAAGTCCTTCAGCCATTGGCCTTGTGCCTCACAACACACCCAAAGTATATATTAATGGCCTCATAAAAACACACCCTACAATGACTTATAGTTTAAACAAACATACTTGTCTTTCTCTTTTCCTCCTCCAAATATTGGATGCAGTAAAACTCCGCCAGTCTTCAGTTCATATACCACTATTTGGTCTAGCTCCTAAAAAGTACAATATATAAAAATGTATATATTGTTAAGCAGAAGAGGCTAATTAGTGGGCTTTCCAGTGTTCTATAAAGTGATCATTTCTTAACCTCAGAGATCACCTGAACAACAACAAGTGAAATGTATCTGAAGTAATTTTACTAATTTGTTTAAGAAAAAAAATCATAATATTTTAGCACCAGAGAGCTAGCAATATTTACAGGATTACAATGAAGAACAGATGTCCATCATCCAGGCAAACAGAAATAAAACAGTGGAACTGAATAACAGAGCTAAAGTTTAATATTCAGTTGATACTATATCAGAGGAACTTTGCTATTCACTTTGCTACAGCATAAACTTCCTCTGATCCCCTGATGAGTAAAAGCAAGGGACTTCACCAGTATCTGGGAGTTAGAGATGATTTCGATTCCAAGGCAGATTGGTTTTGTGTTTCCACTAAGAATAATCTATCACCTGTGATTAGTACTAGCACAAGGAACATAGGAATTGCCATACTGGACCAGTCTATCTAGCCTTGCATCCTGTCTCTGAAAGTGTATAGTACCAGCTACTTCAAAAAGAGACAAAAGAAAACCGGAATTAACATCTTCAGGGAAATTTTCTTTCTAGCCCCCATTAATTAGAGGTTGGCTTATCTCCTAAAGCCCAAGGGTTCACAACCATTTCAAAAACACTTGGTTGAACTTGTGTGCTATTATTATGCACATATATTTTGCTTTACAACTTCAGAGCTTTTTGCAAACATGATTATTCAACATGGAACAGTAATGAGTATTGAGAAGGAGCTGTGAAAGAGAGAGAGTTAAATATGGGTAAATGAGTTACGTGAGAAGGGATTCCTTCTCTCCAAAAATTTAACTACTAAGGCCAGTCTGTCCATGAGTTCTGTCTAGGCAGAACCCTGTGCAGAACTTACTGCATAACCAAAGTCTAATATTTCTACCTGTAAAGATGATAAGGCAGTTTTGAGGAAACATGGTCAGAATATTCCGTCCATAACAAATCCTAATGTCCACCTTGATTCATCTTAGTACCCTGCATTCACACTGGCCAGCTTCTACGTTTTTGTGATGCCCCAGGATGCATCATTCAGTGAAGTCAAAGCTACCAATTGGATCCCTCTGGGATTATGAGGCAGCCCACAGGATAGCAAGTCAATTGCATTTTTATTATAAAGTACACTTTTAGAAGTTGGTGGTATATTATTTTAGACGCTTTGGTCTAAAACACAAGAATTTTGCAAAAAACAGGCTATAATAAAATGTCTTTGGTTTTGTGTTAACTTAATTTTACAGCCTAAGAGCTACATTCGGAAAAGGATTTAGGCACCTAATTGCTACTTTAGGCACCTGAATCCCAGAACCAGGCCCCACTGGGATTCACAAAACCACCGCTCAGCTGCCACTGAATCCTGTCAGTTCCCAAACTCACTTAGCACCTAGGTTTTTGTAGTAAAAGCTCCTTTAAGTGCTTCTGTTTCTGCCTCTGTGCTCTTCAGCTGCACTCTCAGTGTCGAGACGCCGCGCTGTGATAAATGAACCATGAGAAGATAGGTGTTCCTCTGCTTCACTTGCCTGCAGAGGCTCAGAGCTCTCCTACTGGAACAGGGATCTTAATGAAAGAATCATTGGGCGCGAAAGAGAGAGAGAAGGAAAATGATTCTATAGCATGGTTAGAGCACTCACTTAAGAGGTGGGAAACCTAGGATCCAATCCCCCTGCTCCAATGACTTTTTTATTTATCTATGCACAGTGGAACAGCTTCAACAGGAGAAATTCTGGGAGCCCCACATTAGAATATCCTCTAGCCCAGTGGTTAGGGAACTCATCTGAGAGGTAACAGATCCCTGTTCAAAGCCTTTCTCCCAATCAGGCAGAGGGGAAACTTGAACTTGGGGTCTCCCATATCCCAGGTTAGTACCTAGCCACTGGGCTAAAAGTTAAAAGGAAGGTCCTCCTCCATCCACCCCCTCCCTCCGCTGCTTCTTGAAAAAATGGTGTAGACGCCTAATGCCAAGAGGGTTTGCACAGAGGGAGGCGCCTCCCTCCAGGCTGGATTTAGGTGCCAAACTCCTTAAAGGGGGGAGGGAGGGGATGTATCTTAAGATACACCCCTCTCCTTCATGGGCGGCAGGTTATATATTTGTGTGGGGCCCGGGCCCCAGCAATATTCAGGGCTGGGCGCCCTGCTCCAGCAATAGTTGGAGCTGGGTCTCTTCCCGCCCCCCGGTCCTGCCTGGATCCCCGCCGCCGCGACCCTGCCTGGAGCAGGTCCCAGCCCCGCCTGCCGCCACCCCTCCGTGTGTTCCCCTCCGCCGTTGTGTTGCGTCCCTGCCTGACAGAACACAGCTGCCTGCTGCCCGGAGGGCTCCCCGCAGATTGGCGGTCTGCTGCCGCAGGTCCTAGTGCCTGCCCTTCACCACTACTGGCAAGGCAGGCTGCCCTTACCCTGAGCCTCCAACCCCAAACCCTCAGCCCCAGCCAGAGCCCTCATTCCCCCCGCACCCTAATCCTCAGCCCCAGCCCTGAGCACCCCCACATCATGAACCCCTCATCCCCTGCACCCTAATCCTCAGCCCCAGCCAGAGCCCTCATCCCCCTGCACCCTAATCCTCAGCCCCAGCCCTGAGCACCTCCACAGCATGAACCCCTCATCCCCTGCACCCTAATCTTCAGCCCCAGCCCTGAGCGCCCCCACATCATGAACCCCTCATCCCCAGCCCCACAGCCCTCACCCCACACTCCAAACCTCTGCCCTAGCCCTGAGCCCCCTCCTGCATCATGAACCCCTCATCCACAGCCCAACCCTCTTCCCAAGCCCTGAGCCCCCCGCATCATGAACCCCTCATCCACAGCCCTCACCCCACAGCCCAACCCTCTTCCCTAGCCCTGAGCCCTGCATCATGTACCCCTCATCCTCAGCCCCACAGTCCTCACCCTGCACTCCCTCCTATCCCCAAACTCCCTCCCACTTCCCACACACCCCTTCCCAACCCCAAACTCCATCCCAAAGCCTGCACCCTTCACCTCCTCCTGCACACTCACCCCCTGCCCCAGCCCAGAGCCTGCACCCAGCACCCTTCCTGCACCCTAATCCCCAGCCCAGGATCTGCACCCCAGACCTCCCCCGCCGAGCCCCCTCCCAGAGCCTTAGGCAGGTGGGGGCGGAGTTGGGGGGGCGGAGTTGGGGGCGGGTTCTGGGCCCCACCAAAATTTTTACAAACTTGCCACCCATGCTCTCCTTGGCATCTTCCATTGGCTAGCTTAGGCGGGGAGCTGCATAGCGTGTGACTTTTGTGAATCCCATTCTTAGGTGCCTATCCCCCTCCATTCATTGTACAGGAAGCTTGAATGCCTAATTCAGGCTTTGTGGATCCCTGTGATTTTCTAAGAACCTAAAAGTTAAGCATGGTAACAGTCAGCACTGCCATGCCTTTATGAATCTAGCCTTAAAAGAATAACAGACAAATATTTTGCAAAATGATGCTATATGCAGGGCCCGGCTTCAGGCACCAACAAAGGAAGCAGGTGCTTGGGGCGGTCAATGGAAAGAGGTGGCACATCCGGGTCTTTGGCAGTGGGTCCCTCAGTTCCTCTCGGAGCGAAGGACCCGCCGCCGAATTGCCGCCGAAGAATGAAGTGGTGTGGTAGAGCTGCTGCCCAAGTGCCACCGATTGTGGCTTTATCGTTTTTTTTCCCTTCCTCCTTGCTTCGCCGCTTGGGGCGGCAAAAAAGCTGGAGCCGGCCCTGGCTATATGATAAGTTACCAGAGCCCCTATTGGATCACCTCCATAGTTCAAGGAGAGATCCAATGGTAGCTCTGACACCACAGAATGATGAAGCAGATTTAAGTAATATACCTGTATGTGAGTTCCAATATCAATATCTGAGGTTTAAAAATCACATTCTTCTTTTCTTCCTTGTTACTGGGCAAAAGACCCAACAAAGGGAGGAAACTGACTGTAAAGGGGAAGCAATGAAAATGACTGTGCACAAAGCAAACAGATTAAGAAAAATATTTTTGTTTCTAGATTTCTTCCATTAGGTATTTCACTTGTAACAACAGGAGATAAAAGTGTTCTGTCAGAAGTATGATTTAACCTGACAGTGTCCCTTTAAATTGTATTGCAAAACTATGTTATTTGGTTTCTACCTTACCTTATCTTGATATTAAAATGTACGTACGCTTTACAAGAACAAACTTCTTTTGTCTCATTACCTTCTTAATCCAGTGGCGATATTCATTGACACCAAAGGTTTTTTTCATCCAAAGGCCATAAATATAGCCAGAGATTCCCTTCAGCACCCACTCATCTGACCTGAAATAAGAAACAACTATGAACTCTGTCTCCTTGACTTGCAGGGTATTTTGAACTAGCCAAGGGCAGCTCATGCTTCATCGATGCACACATTTCAGCAGCTTATATAACTTCTCAAGTCTAAGTCAATAGGAGCCTGATGAGCTGTGAACCAATTTATGTGATTTCTGCACCTGGATAGGATTCATGAAACCAAAGAGCCAGTTAAAACTGTGAATTTCTTTTACAACAGAAGCCCAGATTAAAATACACCTCTACCTCGATATAACGCTGTCCTCGGGAGCCAAAAAATCTTACTGCATTATAGGTGAAACCGCGTTATATCGAACTTGATTTGATCCACCGGAATGCACAGCCCCCCACCCCCCCAGAGCACCGCTTTACCGCGTTATATCCGAATTCGTGTTATATTGGGTCGCGTTATATTGAGGTAGAGGTGTATAAACAATGATCTTAGCTGAAACTGTAACAGTAAAAAAGATTAGAATACTTATTAAAGTATTAAAACCCATGTTGGTCTACATAGTCTTAATTGTTTGAAAGCTACTTTAATGTGATAGACAAGAGTTAGACAGTACAGTGCATAGAAAAGACTGACAGAAAATAATCGCAACTGTAAGTATGTACAAAAGTGTACTTAAGGCTATACAAATATGAAAGAAGCAGTTCCCCCTACTCAGTAGACTCTCTCATCAATACTGAAGTCAAAATATATTAATTGATTCACAGATTCCAAAGCCAGAAGGGACCATCGTGATCATCTAGTCTGTTCTCCTGTATAATACAGACCACACAGTACTTCCTTAAAATAATTCCTAGAGAATATCTTTAGTTTTGCCATCCCAACCATCTCATGCTTGGGTAGATGCCTTTGAGAAGTGCATTCTGAGGAGGAATATGAATCTACAGAAGGAAGCTGTTTGGTGAACAATAGCATCAGTTCCAAGCACAAGAGTGGCATAGAAGGCTGTAAAGATGTGAGTGGGAGAAAGAGCACAAAAAGGGCCCTTGTAAGGTGCACTAAGGCCTTGTCTACACCAGGAATTTGCCCCAATTACAGCTATTAGTGACCAGTTGAGTCTTCAGCACAGCTAAGGTACATCAGGGCAAACAGTTTAGAGTAGCTTTGCCTAGTCTACACTAGGAGTTTCAACTGGTGCCACTAAACCAGTGGCAGGCCACTGATGGCTGAAATCTACCGTATAGACAAGACTTTACATGAATGCTAACAGGCTGATGGACAGGTGGGTAAGAATAGAAAGAAACTGCAAGAGATTTTTGATGGGTAGAGTTGTACAGTTATGAAGGTGAGGCGCTCCCCCTTCCTAGCAAACTTGCCCAGCCAATCCCATTCTCTTTGCTGCCAGACTTCTCCCTCCCCCTGCCAGCTCCCAGGTCCAGTATGCACCCTCACCAGGCTCCTTGTCGTAATCTACTAGTTCTCCCACTCCACAAGTACCCTTTATTCCTTCTGAAATCCAGTCAGACTGCTTCCTCCTCCACACTGCCTGGGTGGCAGCAGATGGCAATACTGGGAGCACAAAAGAAAGTCTCCATGCCATCAGTTCTAGTGCCATGTACCACAGCAGCCTGCAGCAGCCAGGAGCAACAATTACAGGGAAAGTCATGATCAGCCCCTGCAGCTCTAATGTAGGTGGAATCTTCAGAAAATGTATCTGCCAAACTCTAAGAAAATGTGCATAGTGTAATTTTTCAAAGGTTTATAACTTAGCCAAATTTGGGCAAATTTTCACAGGAACAGCAAAAGGCACATCCTTCAAACAAAGGCAATCTCTCTGCCAAATTTCAAGTCTTTGCTCCAAAGCACAGAGGCACTAGAGCTTCTCAACAAAAGAGATGTAAGAATTTTTTTTAACACAGGGAAAAATATTTTAACTAAGCTATTTTTCTTAAAACTTTCAAATTCAACCTGAGGCAGAGAACCGACATGGAAAATTTCAGACCAAATAGTTAAGATCTGGCAAAATGATAAGCAACTTTATAAAAAAAAATCTTAATGGAAAGCATTGGGTAACTTTAACTAAAGGCAGCACTAATAGCTCTGCCTATAACGTGAGATTAATCTTCTTTGTGCATATCTAAATGCCCAGAACCACTGTCTGCCACACCCTTGTGAGATATACTTTTTCTCCTGAACAGATTAACCTATTCCAGAACCAGAACTCATAGCCCTGATCAGCTTGAATGGGTCCAACAGCTACAGGTCTCAAAAGTCTAGTTAGGACCCTTCATTCATCATTTTTTCATAGAACCCGTACAATTTTTTTTATTGACTATTACAATCAACCTCTAATGTCAGATTCTGATCTCCTATCTTTTACTCACTTTGCCCTACCTTATTTAATAATGACTGCATATATTAGGTTATATAATTTCAGTAATTAGTAGCTGGTGGGAACAATGTTTTTTCTTTAATTTCTCTTTCAGTGAGAAACCGAACAATTTCTCTTGAATTCTTATTCACTGATGATCCTAATGATTTTTATTATTTCTTCTAAGGGTACTGTTTCGCCTACCATCAGGGTGAAATGCAACATGCAAATTATACTTCCAAAATATCCTATTACCATTTTGTATATAGTACTGTTTTGTGGTACTCACCAGGACATTCTGGATATAAAACAGCCAAAAAATTGCTGAGCCAGAGCCTGAGCTAAGTATCTCCTTGTCATTGGAGTCTCATCTATAATCATTGCACTGTGTAAAAGATTTGTGCTAGATCAAAACAAAAAAAGAACATAAGCACAATCTACAAGAGAAGGAAACACAATCAAAACAAAATACGAGATGTGATACTATAATTTGTGCATCCAACGAAGTGAGTATTCACCCACAAAAGCTCATGCTCCAATATGTCTGTAGTCTATAAGGTGCCACAGGACTCTTTGCTACTATAATTTGGGAATCTTTCACTATTTTGCCATGCAGAACTTAATTTCCATTTTTCTTCTAAATAACCTAAAGATAGACTCTTTAAATAACCTAAAGATCTCCAGCTGTTTTCACATGCATACAATGCTTCTGTCCCAAATGCAGAACTAATGCTAGTTTGCTTTTTATGTATTATCTCGTGAAACTCTATGGATACATGGCACCTTTTTCCAGCTGAAGAAATATAACAAATTGTCAAAAACTTCAGTAAGACAGCTGCACTTTATTTAACACAACCTTAAATGTTTTATGTGACAGCAATTCTGATTACAGAAAGCAAAATGCAGCCTTGCAAATGCTGGGTTTTGTTTTGCTATTTTAAATATAAATGTCTTTGTAAAAAGTAGGAAAATAGAAACTTATGTTAAAAGACAGCAGTATGGACAAAGGCCAATATTTTAAAACTTGGGTGCCTTAAGTCAGGCTATGAAGCCAATATGAGTTGTGGACATTCCACACCTTTGCAAATCAAGCCCTTATTTAAGTGCCTAACTTTAGGCACCCAACTTAGAAAATTTTGGCCCTAATCTTCTCATCACCAGAAAAGGGATGCAGTCTAGGGTTCTCTCTCAGCACAGATTTTTAGACATATGAGTGCTATAAATACTAACCTAAAAATACTCATGGAAGCATAAGCAGCTACTTCAACATATGCTTCGTCTACAAAAACAGTCTTGAAACAGGAGTAAGGGTAGCGACAGGTAAGAATCTCCTCATAGAATTCAAAGACCTCATGAAGGTATGATGTGGTGTGTTTGAGCAATGGGAGAAGCTGTGGTAAACAAAAATGAGTCACCTAAAAAAACCCAAAACAAAATTAATTTAACAGGAAACAACAATATTTAAATATATAAATATCAAATTTTAACATTACATAGAATTTAAAACAAAGAAAAAAAGTCAAAAGAAAAACAGTGTTGTCCCTATGTAAGAGGCCACTGGAATGTAACAGAAACCAACATTTTTACAGTTGTGGTAGCAAGTATCATGGAAGGAAAGGACACAGTGATGCCAATCTTAATTGTGAGAGCTGCAACAGAAAAATAATTTATTTGAAAGGTACTGTATAATGAGTCAAGGTACACAGGTATGCAGTACTAGACTTTTAAAGTTAGCCCATTCACCAGTGTGCACTACAGGTCAACACACAGAGACTATTTTGGACCAGGAGATTGGGAAGCATTACAAAGGATGTCTACCATTCAAAGGCATAACTTTTTTTTTAAAATCCATCAGTGACCTTGTTGAACTGTGTTCACAGGTTGCTGTGCGATTGGTAACGATGGACCTAATTTTTAAGAATTATGACAGGTCTAACACCATTGATTTCTGTGGAGTAACATCAGCCATGAGAGTCTTTGGATCAATGTCATTAGTAGCCGCCAAATCATTAAAACACTGCAGAAATGCCATTTCTGTTTCTTTATAACTGGATTTTTCAGATCACTTCCACTAATTTTTATAATAGATATTATATTTCCCACCAGATTTTTTGAAAAGTTAATTTATTCCTGTGAAAGATACCAGACTGTCAGCACTGGAGACTAAAGTCTTCAGTTTTTCCATAGATCAAATACAGCACAGACATCAGTAGTGTAGGTTTGCCAACAATACCCCCACCATGCTTGAACTCCAACCAAGAGGGACATAGATGGGCCACTTCCTGGGGTGAAAAGGTAGTTTAATTTGCCTGCCTAGTTCATCTTCAGTCTCTCTGAGAATATAGACAAGAGTATAAATTATAATGGCTCATTTTGTGGACATGGACAACACAACAGGCCATCATGAAAGAGACTCTTGCTACCAATTTATTTACATAAGCCACTGAACTATGTGGTAACAACTTGTAGTCACTATGAGCACTGGCTTGTATTTAAACCTATTGGAAAAGGTATCCTTTTACTAATTCCAACTAATCTAGTTCCCTGACTTCTACCTAGAGTTTTATTTCAGAGATACCTTTATAAATCCTGGTAGTGTTTTGTAACACTAGATCAGTATCATCCCATAATTGTACTAGCAGTATGCTAATCATCTATCTTTCTTGGACTGATACTTGCTGGATCTAGCTATAGGCACGAAAATGAAATAAAGTTATCAGTTCTCTAAAAGGAGAGTCCTCTGAAGATTATTACCTCATGCATGTATGGATCAACAAGGATTTCAAAGGGTCCTATGGCCAGAGAGATGTTAGAAGCTGCAGTTGGAATAGTCAGCATGTAATGAAAGGTCTTCTTTCTCATATCATGGGTATATATTGTTTCCACCAAATCTCCATTTGAAACAGCCACCATTGCAGCATCTACTGTATATTCTAGTTTCCATGTGCACAGTTCAGAGTATGAATCAACACAAGGAAACCAAAATCTAGGAAAAAGATTAGGATGTTAAAAAAGAAAAGAATAAGAAAACACTACATACTTTTCTTTTTTATTATAAGTTTTTCTGCTCCAATTCCAGGCTATATATATTCCTAAATACTTTGGTACTTGGTATGCAGGCAACCCCACTCTATAGCTCTCACTATGCACCAACTTCACACAAATCTGCCAGCAGTGGAAGTTTCTTTGCTACTGTTTCCCATTAAATTATGCCATGCAGACTTTAGAAATCTCCAGTGGTTCATTTTGTGCCAGACTCTGTTGAATTCACTCCAAACAGAAGTTTGAGATTAAACAACTGACATTTTCCACAAGAAACTAAATTAGAAAACCGTGGAATTATTACTACAAGTATTTCCAATATGCTGAGATTCTGTAAAATACTCAAGATCCGTTATGCAATATAACATTTGAGGATTAAGATTCTTACCTTGTAGAATTTTGATATCCACAAGAAAAGACATGGGCCCCTCTTTCTGCCATGCTACCTTCTACATTAGGCACCACAAAATGAAGGCCTCCCTTTGGCTGGTCCAGAGAAAAATTTATGTGCACCTTTAGGACTTTTAACTCTACAGCAGTAAGAAAGCAACCATGTGTTTAGTGTGTGTATGAAAGCAATTCATATAACATTTATTTTACAGGAAACATTCACAGGGCTCAATCTTGCAAGGTACTGTGTGCCCTCAACTCTCATTAACTTCAGGGGAAGTGGAGAACATTTAGCAACTCACACAACTGGGCCATTTAAAGCTTAAATATTGTAATGTACCATTAAGCTATCAAACTATCTTCTATATTAAAAAATTTATATTAATGAAAACCTTCACTTGTGATTCCTTTTCACCTTCCAATGCCCCAACACTAAAACATCTTTACCAGGGCTTTGGAGCTGTGCTCCGGCTCCGCTCCAGCTCCAGGCAAAAACCTGCAGCTCCACTGCTCCAGAGCTGCTCCGCGCTCCAGCTCCGGGCTCCGCTCCAAAGCCCTGATCTTTACACTTGCACTGTAACTTCTGATCTGTTTTCCCAGCTTGCTGAAAATGTTTTCCACAAAAATTACATGTAATATCCACAGGGCCCCTTTCTCATTTGCACTGTATTTCTTAAAATATCCTACTACAGTTAGAACTTTGTAGGCAACTGCTAAGTGTCTTTGCTTTTGTTTAGTTTCCCAGAATCTTGTGTGTGAACTTATTGCTATCCTTCTTTACATGAAGACTGACTGCTCAGAAATGAAGTTCAACTGATTTATCCACTAGATTCCACCACAGTCTTAATATATCTGTGGCAATTAAGCTTCAAAGTGACACCATCAACTTAAAAATACTATCTGTAAACATTTTTTCCAAAATTCTGGTAAGTAACACCTAAAACAGTATAACTAAAATGGAGGAATTAAAATATTTCTCTAATTAAGTTTTGTGCATTTGATAGCAATGCATGCACAGTTTTCAATGTTAGTATGGATCTTTCACACATTAACAGGAAAACGTGGTTGTAAAATCACAAAAATTGATAGGACAACTCATTGGAAGTGCAGAACCTTAAACTATCTTACATATTTAACAGAACTGATTTCAAATTAACAATTGTGTCTTGAAATACTTTACATTTATATGGCATCTTTTATGCAAAGATTGAATAATGCTTTATAAATATTATACCTAAAAAAACAGCTGTGGGGCAGGCAAACAATATAACTATCTTAAAGGAGGATGAAATGAGACACAGAGAAATTAAATGACCTGCTCATAGCCACATCAAATTAGTGGCAGACATGGAGCGCTTGAAAACGTGGTGCTTGAGAGCACTAACCACCCAGTCCCTGGTTAAAACACCCTCACAGAGTAGACTGTCTGCAAGCAAAAACTTATACATTTGATTGATTGCCTGAGTTTGGCACATTTTTACTACCTTATTCACCTTGCTTAGATAACTAGGATTAAATGTGATCCATATTAGAAAACAAAATAGACAGTTAAGGCTGCATCAGGAAACATCCCATCCACCAAGAATCCTAAAAACATGGATATATGAAGGTAAAGAGGAAGACTAGTGCATTTCACTGCACCTTCCCATTGCCTAGAACAAAATTTCTCAAACTGGGGTCTGCAGACCACAAGGGTACTCCATGGAGTTCATGGGCCCCACTGATCAACTCAACTCCTTCCCCTCCCTCCCACATGGGGAACAGCTGTTCCAAAGCACCCAGGAAGTGCTGGGAAGGAAGAGGAGGATCAGGGATGGGGCACTCTCGGGGGAGGGAGCAAAAAGAGGTGGGGAAGAGGAGGGGCAGGTGTGGAGCAGGGATGGGACCTTGGGGGAAGGGCTGGAGTGGGTGCGGTGCCTGGGTGGGTGCGGCGCTGAGCAGGAGCCTGGGGGGGGGGTCTGTGAAAATTTGTAAATCAAAATGGGGGTCCTCGGGTTGCTAAAGTTTGAGAACCACTGGCCTAGAACGTTGTCATTAGTGCACTCCGACACTCCATAAGGTTTCATTTCCATTTCCAACAGATACCACAAAGGATTATGTAACCCAACTTGATGAAACATCCACTGTGAGCAACATCTTAGTTGGAGTATATTATTGACAGTGTTGTAGGCAATATGAAAATGAATGCACAAATCTTTACATGTTCAGTAGTTATTCCCTGACTGCTTCCTGGAGTGGGGTGTGTAGCTTTAATCAATAAATAATAATGCTAATAAATTGCATAGTAGTTTAAACAGCAGTTACAGGGGAACTAATTCATTACTCTAGGGGTGTGTGTTCTTAAATACAGGTTTCTGTCATTTCCTGAATCCTTCATTCAGAAAGAAAATCCATTCAGCATTCCACTGGTAAGATAAATATTGTACAGCAATAGTTTTCTGGTAAAGAACGAGCGCTATAACTATTTCAAAACAGTGTCTTATCAACTGGGTGACATGGCAGCCTAAAACCTGCACAAAATATTAGCAAACTATCCCACATAACAGAAAAGGAGAGAAAGAAAAATATTGTGAAATGGGGTTTCCCTTCATGACAATGTGAATGTCTAAACTTTGTAATAGATACAATAGTGCTAGGAACTTTATGAATGTATATAAATATTAATTCTATTAAGGCTAGTTGAAGGTATTTTTAGGACAGATTTAGTTATCTAAACCTGAGAAATGAGATGTTTGGGATGGAGCTAGTACTATTTTAGTTTTTGTGGGTATAGTTGAAATGTATTGTACACATAGTTGCTCTCAAATTGCCAAAAACAGTGAGCTGAAATGAAAAGCTGCTACTGGTACCATGTATAACATACTTCTCCCCAATATACTACTAGTAAACACAATAAGTGCCAACTATTAAAGGACACCATCATTGCAGAAGCTTAATCTAGGAAAGACTGATGTAAATACATCCCAGAAAATATAAATTAACTGTTATACTGATGCTCTTTTGATTCTATGTGAAAATAGTTAATTGTCCCAGCACAGTTATTCCAGTCTACACATAAATCTACATTTCTCCTTCACAATATGTATCAGACCACCCACACACAAAAATAAAATAAAATAAAATCAAACCTCCCACAATGTGACAGAAATGTAACTTTAAAAATAGATGAAGATATGAAAATACACATATCCTTACCAAAATATGCCTAATTGGCTCCCATATACCTTGATTTAGTTTACAAAAATAATTTTAACATGCAAGATATTTGGCTTTCACCAACAGACTTAAAAAATAAAACTCACTAGAGAGGGGTAACTGAACCATTTTCTTAACTATCATAAGGAAAGCTCGAAGCCATGAGTCAGAATGACCTTTCAAATTATCCTTGTGAAAAGGGATAGCTTCAGAAGACTGACATTGACAGGTAAAGCATTACCCCCAAAGCCTGTGAATTTAAGGCAAAAGGTCTATTTTTAAAAGAAGCTCTTGTGAGTGATGTGTGGTCCATATCCACAAAAGTAGAGGTAGAAAGAGAGAGAGAATATGATTCTAATGCCTGGTGTTTAGGGCATCCACCTGGGAGGTGGGAGACCCAGGTACTAGTCCCCCTGCCCCCGTGATTATTTATCCAAAGCAGAACAGCTTTAACAGAACATCTCATAGCTCAGCGGTTAGAGCACTCGCCTGAGGTGTATGGGAGACCCTTGTTCAAATCCTCTATCACCTCAGGCAGAGGGGAGAATTCAACCTGGGTCTTCCACATCCCAGGTGAGTTTCTAACCACTGGGCTAAAAGTTATAAAGGTGGGCATCGCCACCATCTCTTCCTCCTCTTCCTTTCATTTTGCATTAAGCAAGGCAGGTGCTTAACTCAGTCTCAGGAAAAAAAAAACAGCTTAGGCACCTAAATTCATAGATTCCAAGGCCAGAAGGGATCATTCTGATCATCTTGTCTGACCTCCTGTATAACATGGGCCATAGAACTTCCCCAAAATAATTCCTAGAGCAGATCTTTTAGAAAAACATCCCATCTGGATTTAAAAATGGTCAGTGATGAAGAATCCACTGCAATCCTGGGTAATTGTTCCAATGGTTAATTACCCTCCCTATTAAAAATGCATGCCTTATTTCCAGTTTCAATTTGTCTAGCTTCAGCTTCCAGCCATTGGATTGTGTTAGACCTTTTTCTGCTAGACTGAAGACCCCATTATTAAATATTTGTTCCCCAAGTAGATACTTACAGACCCTAATCAAGTCATCCCTTAACCTTCTCTTTGTTAAGCTAAATAGATCGAACACTTTAATTCTATCAACAGAAGGCATGTTTACTAATCTTTAGTAATCTCTTACTAATTCTTATGGGTCTTCTCTGAATTGTCACCAATTTATCAACACCCTTCTTAAATCGCAGGCACCAGGAGTGGGCACAGTAGTCCAGCTGCAGTTGCACCAGTGCCAAATACAGAGATAAAATAATCTTATTCCTATTCCAGATTCCCCCGTTTATGCATCCCAGGATCACATTAGCTCTTTTGGCCACAGCATCACATTGGAAGCTCATGTTCAGCTGATTATCCATCACAAGCCCCAAATCTTTCCCAGAGTCACTGTTTCCCAGGATAGTCTCCCATCCTTTAAGCATGGCCTACAGTCTTTTTTCCTAGATGTACACGTTTACTTTTAGCCATATTAAGATGCATTTTGTTTGCTTGTGCCCAGTTTACCAAGTGATCCAGATCACTCAATCAATGACCTCTCCTCTTCATTATCTACCACTCCCTCAATTTTTGTGTCGTCTGCAAATTTTCTCAGTGATGATTTTACATTTTCTTCCAGGTCATTGATAAAAATATTAAATAGCGCAGGGCCAAGAATTGATCCCTGCGAGAGCCTACTGGAAACATACCCACTCAATGATTCCCCATTTACAATTATATTTTGAGACCTATTAGGTAGCCAGTTTTTAATCCATTTAATATAAGTCATGTTAATTTTATATCATTCTAGTCTTTTAATCAAAATGTCATGAGGTACCAAGCTCTTCAGAAGTCTAATAAAGATAACAGTGTTGACATAATATACTTAACCAACTTGTAATCTCATAAATAAAATATCAAGTTAGGTTGACGGGATCTATTTTACAGAAACCCATGTACATTTGCATTAATTATATTACCCTCCTTTAATTCTTTATTAGTCGAGTCCTATGTCAGCTGCTCCATTATCTTGCCTGGGATGGATGTCAGGCTGACAGACCTATGATTACCTGGGTCATTCCTTTTACCCTTTTTTAAATTGGAACAAAATTAGATTTCTTCCAGTCTTCTGGAACTTCCCCAGTGCTCCAAGACGTATTGAAAACCAACATTAACAGTCCAGTGAGCTCCTCAGCTAGCTCTTTTAAAACACATGGACCTGCTGATTTAAAAATGTCTAACTTTAGTGGCTTCTCTAACATTTTCTAGAGATGAGGGTGGAATGGAAAGAGTGTTATCATCACCATATGATGAGACTGTATTATGTTTTTTCCGCATATACAGAAGAAAAATATGTATTGAACAGTTCTGCCTTTTCCACATTATTATTGATAATTATTAATTATAATTATTAATTGTAATTAATAATTATTGATAATCCTACCATTTCCATCTAGTAGTGGGCCAATAGCACTGTCAAGATTCTTTTTGTTCCTAATATATTTGAAAAACTCCTTTTTGTTGTCCTTATCCCTGATGGCCATAGATTTCTCCTTGTGTCCTTTTTGTTTCCCTTATCAATTTTTTAAAAATTGCTAATTTCTTATTTATATTCCCTAATATCAACTTCCCCTTTCCTTCCTTTGTTACACTTTAAAAAAAACAAAAAAAGCCTAAGCCATCTGACATCAGTAGAGGGGTTCCTGGTTGTGAATTGCAAGCAGATACGTATCTCCCCTGTAGCCCATACTAAGTTGCCCAACTCCATGAGGGGACAGCATCTCCCGCTAGCTTAAGAGGCTCCCTGCCTAGCATGCTAGCTTTTGTGAATCCCATTCTCAGGCAGCTTTCTCTTCCCATTCATTGTAGAGGCTAACTCAGGCTCTGCAGATCGCACTGTTGCTCCAGTTATTAGTTAGGTGTTGTGGCACTGAGCGCTGCAACATCGAAGTCTCTTTGTGGACCTCGGCTTTTTATTCTTTCCAAAAAAGTGTTGGGGGGGGGTTGTGGGGAAGGGGAAAGAATAATTGTAATTAAATCTATAGAATTTAATATATTATTTATGTTTACTTAAATCTAATGTCTTTCAATACAAAATGCCCTGGCTATCAAATCTGCAGTACCTTAATTTAAGTATCAATATGGTCTCTACACTTTACCATCAACGTGTTTCCACAGCTCCGAAGGAACCTTAATGCAGAGTTCTCCATTTCCAGCATCTGGGTCTACAGCACTGACTGCAGCAGCATAAGCATTGGAAAAATAGTTGAGATTTCTCCTACAAGAAAGTAAAACCCATTTCAACTCTTAAAATGCACATTCAAATATGGTATCAGCGCAACTTTTAAGGTTATGCTCTCTGATTGCTTTGGCTCTTGTTATAGTAGTGATTTATATCATTCTTGATATGATTAGCATTAAACAGAGAAATTTAGACATAACAAATTGAGAAGTATCGAATAACAATACTGCTTCTTGGAAAAATCAGGCATAAACATTTACTAACAAGTATGCAAAACACAGAAACAAAAAATGTCTATTTTAAAAGAAAAATTGAACATATATTAAAATAATCTAGCAACCCACTTACTGGCATAAGTAAATATCTAAGGTCAATATGTTGAACCATGTCGAAAGTATGTTTTTAAGGCCAGGACTTTCAAAAGCAGGAACCTACAGTTAGGCTCCAAACTAATATTTAGGCATCTAAATAAGTCACATATTTTTCAAACTGCTTAAACACTTAACTGTTCCCAGTGACTGTAATGAGAGTTACAGGGTGCTCAGCATTTTGAAAATAAATTCACTCAATATTAAATATTACTAAATATTGTGGTAGAAATCTAATTTCAGGTACCATTTTGGAAAATCTTGGCCTAAATGTATACAGTGCTCTCAGAAATCTAATCTCACCAACAGGGAGGAATTGGTTGCAAATCTGAAGGTGGAAGGAAATTTGGGTGAAAGTGATCATGATAGATTTTGTGGATCTAAGGAAAGGAAGGCGTAAGAGCAGCAAAATAAGGACAATGGACTTTAAAAAAGCAGACATTAAACTCCAAACTGCTACGTAAGCTCCCATGGGAAGAAAATCTAAGGGAAAAAACTGTTCAAGAGAGCTGAGCTTCTCAAGGAAACAATATTAAAGGCACAACTGAAATCTATCCCAATGAGAAGGAAAGGTAGGTAGAGGCCAATATGGCTCCATCAAGAGCTCTTTAATGATCTGAAAATTAAAAAGAAATCCTACAAAAAGTGGAAACATGAACAAATTGCTAAAAAGGAGTAAAAAATAATAGCACAAGCACGTAGAGACAATCTCAGAAAGGCTAAATCACAAAATGAGTTACATGTGGCATAAGACATAAGGCAATAGGAAAAGGTTCTTTAAATACATTAGGAGCAAGAGAAAGAAAGGATAATGTAGGTCAGTGGATCTCAATCTTTCCAGACCTTTCAGGAGTCTGATATGTCTCACATAAAAACCTACTTGCTTACAAAACCAGACATAAAAGTACAAAAGTGTCACAGCACACTATTACTGAAAAATTGCTTACTTTCTCATTTTGTCTGTATGAAATTTTAGTTTGTACTGACTTTGCTAGTGCTTTTTATGTAGCTTGTTGTAAAAATAGGCCTATATCTAGATGAGCTGATGTATCCCCTGGAAGATCTCTGCCTACCTCCAGGGATACACGTACCCCTGGTTGAGAACACTGGTGTAGGTCTCCTACTTAGCAGGGAAGGAGAGCTAATAACTGATGACATCAAGAAAGCTGAGGTGTTTAACATCTATTTTGCTTCAGACTTCACTAAAAATTAGCACAATTACTATTAACAACAAGGAGAAGGAACTCAAGACAAAACAGGGAAAGAACAGGTTAAAGAACATTAATTAGATGTATTCAAGTCTGCACGGCCTGATGAAATTCATTCTTGGGTACTTAAGGAACTAGCTGAAGCAACATCGGTATCTTTGAGAATTCATGGTGGTCGGGTGAGGTCCCGGAGGACTGGAGAAGGGCAAACATAGTACCAATTTTTTAAAAAGGGAACAAAAAGGATCTTGGGAATTATAGATCAGTCAGCCTAACTTTAATATCTGGAAAGATACTTGAACAAATTATTAAACAATCAATTTGTAAGCATTTAGAAGATTAAAAATAGAATATCAGGAATAGCCAGCATGGATTTGTCAAGAACAAATCATGCCAAACCAACCTTATTTCCTTCTTTGACAGGGTTACTGGTTTAGTGGATGGGGGAAAGCAGTAGACATGATATATCTTGATTTTAGTAAGGCTTTTGACATAGTCCAACATGACAGTCTCATAGCTAACTAGAGAAATGTGGTTTAGATTAAATTATTATATGGATGTTGTTAAGTGCTGAAAGCTGGAATGTCGTTGCTGTGATAACACTGTCCAGGTGCTGCTTTGAGCTGTTACAGCTGCTCAGTGTTTCTCTCTCTGGAACACCAATGTTATTAACACAAGCATAGAATGCAGCTTGTTAATTCAACAGACCTCAATGTTATTCACAAAGAACGACCACCGGAATGGTTTGGTGATTAAGGCAATTGGCCAGGTTTACTGCCCTTAAGGCACAGTACTAGTGTCGCAGCTCCATGGTTACAGGTACATTAACACGAGTGCCCAGTAGCAAGGAACAGTTCAGTCAGCAGCCGGAATTTCTGTTGTCCCCTTGGCTGCACAAAGGGTTAAGGCAAAGAACCCCAAAATTTATAGATTAAGAAAAACAACTTACATACCACCTCATGTGTTTCATGACATCTGCTTGTTACTTCCTTCTGTATCATGCTCAGGTGTCTTGGGCAAAACATCTTCTTATTTAGTATTAGGTGAGGATCTTCCTGAGCTAATATTTTGGAATGTGTTTTCACACATACCCAATATCTGTTGCTTCTTAGGAATGCCTGTGTTTTAGCAATGCCAGCAATACTTTTGCCAAGGTCATATATTGGGCAATGAACTTGTAAACATCTACTTTAATACATGGCCTAACTTTGGTTCACAGCCTCTGGTTCAGACCTCAAATCTTACACCAGGCCCAGTGCTCCAGGTTCTCTCTTGCTCCTACAGTGGGTGCAAAAGTGGCTGAAAGAACCTAATCAAAGAGTAGTTATCAATGGTTCACTGTCAAACTGGGAGGACTTTTCTAGTGGGAACCAACAATGTTTTCATTAATGACTTGGATAATGGACTGGAGAGTATGTGTATAAAATATGTGGATGACAACAAGCAGGGAGGGGTTGCAAGCACTTTGGATCACAGAATTAGAACTCAAATCAACCTTGACAAATTGGACAATTGGTCTGAAATCAAGATGAAATTCAATAAAGACAAGTGCAAAGTACTTCACGTAGGATGGAAGGAAAAATCAAATGCGCAACTACGAAATGTAAAATAACCGGTAGTGCGGTATTACTGCTGAAAAGGATCTAGGGGTTACAGTGGATCACAAATTGAATATGAGTCAATGATTGTGATGCAATTGCAAAAAAGGCTAACTGTGTTTTAATTTAATTTTAATTTAGTTTATTGGTTTTTTTAAATAAATTGAGATATACCTATCTCATAGAACTGGAAGGGACCCTGAAGGGTCATCGAGTCCAGCCCCTTGCCTTCACTAGCAGGACCAAGTACTGATTTTGCCCCAGATCCCTAAGTGGCCCCCTCAAGGATTGAACTCACAACCCTGGGTTTAGCAGGCCAAACCACTGAGCTATCCCTCCCCCAGTGTTTCTCAAACTGGGGTCGCTGCTTGTGTAGGGAAAGCCCCTGGCAGGCCGGGTCAGTTTGTTTACCTGCTGTGTCCACAGGTCCGGCCAATTGCGGCTCCCAC
Source organism: Mauremys reevesii (assembly GCF_016161935.1). Classification (NCBI taxonomy): domain Eukaryota; kingdom Metazoa; phylum Chordata; order Testudines; family Geoemydidae; genus Mauremys; species Mauremys reevesii. The sequence goes on from NC_052624.1 coordinate 263,599,378, forward strand.
TGGCCGTGGTTCGCCGCTGTAGGCCAATGGGAGCTGCTGGAAGCGGTGGCCAGTAAGTCCCTCAACCCGCTCCGCTTCCAGCAGCTCCCCTTGGCCTGGAGCAGCGAACCGCAGCCAGTTGGAGCCGTGATCGGCCGGACCTGCAGACAGGGAAGGTAAACAAACCAGCCCGGCCAGGGGCTTTCCCTACACAAGCAGCAACCCCAGTTTGAGAAACACTGGGCTAACATCATTCTTGGGTGTATTAACTCGAGTGTCATATGTAAGACACAGCAGATAACTGCCCCTGTCATAAACATACAGTTAAGGGTTAATTCCTCTTTCATCTGTAAAGGGTTAAGAAGCTCACATAACGTAGCTGACACCTGACCAAAAGGACCAATAAGGGGACAAGATACTTCAAAAATGTGGAAGGGAGGAAAAGTCTTTTGGCTGTGCTGTGTGTGCGCTTTTGCCAGAGACAGAGAAAGGAGGAGCCATCCCACTCCCATAGGGTAGTGAGTATTTAGAGAAGGAATGTATTAGATTACTTTTATTTTCTTGTTTGTGAGTTCTTTTGTAACTAAGAGGGAGGATAAATTTGGGTTCTTTAAAGTAACTTTAAAGTTTTGCCCAGAGGGAAACCCTCTGTGTTTTGAATCTGACTGTCTGTGAGATTATCTTTCATTCTAATCTTACAGAGGTACTCCTTTTACCTTTTTTCTTTAATTACAATTCTTCTTTTAAGAACTGATTCATTTTTCATTGTTTTAAGATCCAAGGGTTTGGATCTGTGTTCACCAGGACTAAGTGGTGAGAGGATTATTCTCAAGCCTGCCAAGGAAAGGGGGGTTAGGGACTTGGGAGATATTTGGGGAAAGGCAGAGTTCCAAGTGAATCCCCCTAAATATTTGGTCAACGCTTAGTGGTGGCAGCGTACTGGTAAAAATAAGCTTAGGGTTTTTTTCATGCGGGTCCCCACATCTGTACCCTAAAGTTCAGAGTGGGGAGGGAATCTTGACAGCCACTCTCTTATTAGCACTAGTGAGGCCTCAGCTGGAATACTGTGGCCAATTCTGGGTGCCACACTTTAAGGAAAGACGTGGACAAATTAGCAAGAGTCCATAGAAGAGCAACAAAAATGATAAAAGGTTTAGAAAATGTGACCTATCAGGAAAGGTTAAAAAAAAATGGGCATGGTTAGCCTTGAGAAAAGGAGCCTGAGGGGGGAACCTGATAACAATTTTCAAGTATGTTAAGGACTGTTGTGATCAGGACAACAATCAACTGTTTTCCATGTTCACTGAAGACAGGACAAGATGTATAGGCTTAACCTGCAGCAATGGAGATTTAGGTTAGCTAATAAGAAAATCTTTAACTCTAAAGGTAATCAATCTCTGGAATAGACTTCCAAGGGAGGTCATGGAATCCCCATCATTGGGAGGCATTTAAGAACAGGTTGGACAAAACAACAATAAGGGATGGTCTATTTGGTTCTGCCTCAGCACAGTGGGCTGGACTTGATGACTTCTCAAGGTCCCTTCCAGCCCTACATTTCTGAGAATGAAACAGGTTTTTAATTTGGTACACCTCTACCCCGATATAATGCTATCCTCAGGAGCCAAAAAATCTTACCGCGTTGTAGGTGAAACTATGTTATATCAAACTTGCTTTGATCCGCCGGAGTATGCAGCGCCCTTCCCCTCCCCGGAGCACTGCTTTACCACATTATATCCGAATTCGTGTTATATCGAGGTAGAGGTGTAGTCCTTTTCTCTGCTTTGGTTGCTGGATACAAATTGTTATATTTCTATGCTTTTGACACCACATACTGTATTGAAGGTTGGAGCTCTGGCTTTAACTCACAAAAGCATAGAAAATCATAGTTAAGAATCAGTTCTCCAGTAGTACTTAGCTGTAACTATCCCAACATTAACACTATCCCATCTGCATCCTGTTGCCCATAAATACTGGAATTTTTATGGTCAAGTTTGAGAGTTTTCATGATTTTGTGGTTTCACATACCTGTAAAAAAATATTTTAGAAGAATGCTAAACTCTGAAGATCAAGAACACTTTTCCAGTGTAAATCTTCTACAGATTTATTTTTTTTTAATCTTGCTTGTTGAAGATTGGGTGTGCAACATCACACCATAAAGTATATTTTAAATTATTCATCACCTTTCATCTCAAAAGTATCTAAAGCATTTAAAAGCTCACTGCCAATGAAATCCAGTCATTGGGGGGACGGAGGGCTGCAGCCAGGCAGAAAGCCAGTTCATAATGTGTTGCACAACAGTGGGCACATGAATAGTTTTGACCATAGATATCAAAGCAAACTCCGACTCTAGTAAGAGGGACGTGAAATCTAAAGTCCACACAAAGTAGACATGACCTCATTTAAAATCATTACTTTCTTTTCATCTGAACCCAATCTCTATCCACCATCCAGAGTAAACTACAAACTGCATTAAACTCAATTTACTGTATCTTACTTGGAAGGAAGAAGGGCTAAGGATCATCCAGGTGTCAAACTTGATGCTTACTCAGCCTTCCCTACCTGTGCCTTGGCTAAAAAAATAAACTAAGGTATACTGAGAACAGTATCAGCAGTAGGACTGAGAACATTAGGAACAGTAAACTAGACTAGTTTGCTTGAAATCTTCTCATCATAGAACATTAGAAGAAAACGCGAGCATCTGATTACAGAAACTCCAAAATCCCATGTGTTAACATGATCAATTTTTCTGTATTGTAGTTGAAGTGCTTTTAAAAGGTAGGATTCCCACAAAGGATCGGTCACACGAATGGTACCAGTGAGTTCAATTGGACTATTCACATGTATAAAGTTACTCAAATGCTTAAGTCTTTGCAGGACTTGGGGTGAGAATTAAAAAAGCAAAGTATGAAAATAAATCCTTAATTCACTCATGGCTTAATTTAGTAATTATGGCAAGTCACTATCAAAAGAAAATAAAAATTAACAAGTCAACTTTAATATTAGCTTTACATTTGGGGTTTTTTTGTTTTAACTCATTTTAATGTAAATCTGGGAATGTTAACATTTTCTGTCTCTAATTATTGGCAGGGGATTCCTTTCCAGTACGTCAAAGAATTTGTTCAGTTCTGAGGAATCGTGGTGAGATTGTGGTTACATTTTAAATTCCAGTGGATTCACAGACAGGAAAAGGTGGTTATTATGTAACGAGAAAGGTAGACTATTAAGATCAATAGAGCCTAACATTTTAATAAAAATCAGTCTTTATTTTGTTCCTTTTATTGCGGAGATATATAGTGGTCCAAATCAAATGGGTGATTCATTATAAAAGGAATTTATTAGAGGATTAATACCATACTGCAATCTTTTCATGGCTTGAATTGCCCTCTATAAACCGGATATGGCTGTTTAAAAATAACCCCCCCCCAGTTATAGACAAAAATTACAGGTCAAGAAATAATGATAAATTGTTCTAATTTACCAAGCGTGGACTGACTGACAGAGAATAATATAAATTCACTTTCCAGCTCCCCCGAATGACAGAGTTAGGAACCATACCTCCCATTTTAACTTTCTGTAACAAAATACTCAGTTTAACATTGTTTTAAATATGCTTCTAGGATATGAATAAACACTATACATGAACATGGATGCTGAAAATATGGCTTCATTTTTCCATGTCCCTACACTTACAAGTACTTAAACAGCAACATCAAGTATACAAACTATTAAGGAAACAGTATTTTTTTGCCATTTTACTGAAAACAATAAAGAATTATACAATTATGGTAATCCATGAGTACATCATAGCAGGTTGCAGATGTAGCAGAATAAAGTCTTGTACAAAAAAGCAGTACACCTCTACCTTGATATAACACTGTCCTTGGGAGCCAAAAAATCTTACCGCGTTATGGTGAAACCATGTTATATCGAACTTGCTTTGATCCACCGGAGTGCGCAGCCCCTCCCGGAGCACTGCTTTACTGCGTTATATCCAAATTCATGTTACATCGGGTGGCGTTATATCGAGGTAGCGGAGTATTTACTGAGCTGCTTTAAAACTGAAGTCCTCCAACGTTTAACCCCCCAGCAACAAAACATAAAGAAGCCATTAAAACATTACCTTCCACATTAAAGACAGAAACAGAGTCCACTAAATGCCAGCTGTTTTTTCTACATACTTTATACAATGTAGTTCTATTTCTAAACCTATATTTACCAAAACAAAAGCATTATCAGAAAATTGGTAGTCTTGTAAAGTAAAACTAGTATAACTGTATTAAATAGTGGTGTCTTCAGTCTGATACACATGACATATGATGGAAGAGGGAAAGTTATATAATTGTTTATTTTAAACAAGCAATCCAAGCTGTGAGGAAACATCTTGATTCTAAATGGCATTAGTATGGCAAGTTACAGCAGGAAGTAGTACAAGTGTTGAATATCATTTGATATCTATTCAGTTGCCTGTTCAAAACAATTTGATGGTCTAAGTCCAGTTCCTAGAATACAGAAGGAAACGTCACAAGACAAGTTCAGGGCAACTGTATCTGCATTTCCCCGCAGTGGTTCAGCAAGGGTACCCACTGTTGGCTTTCAGCTCCCCAGCTGGTGCCTCTCTTGGGTGGAGAGACACATCTCTCTCTGTTCTAACCAGAGTATTTCCAGGCTTGTCAGTTACCTTGCCTTCACTGTGTAACTTCCAGCACAGACAGGTTGCCCTAGAGCACCTGCTTGCTTTTCCTTTCAATACAGAGAACAGTATATATTGTTTCATAATACTATTATTGGTATTCCCTTTATTAACATATCTGAACACACTACTGCTCTAACTGCTTGTAGCAAGGAGGCATGGCCTCCCTCAGATGCGGACAAGGAGGGGACACCGCAAGCCGCCTGGTGGGTGGAACCAGGAGGGCCATGCCCCACAAGCCAGAAGCAGAGGAGCAGGACAGGAAGAGGAAGCATAAAAGGCCAGCCCAGCAGCTCAATTGATAGGGAGCTGTGGAAGAAAACAGATGCTGTTTCCCCACTGCTGGAGTGGGATGCCCAAGAGAACCGCTGCTGCCCTGACGACCAGCCTGAGCTTCCAGAGAGCCCTGCCACTCCCGATGCTGAGGAGCTGCTACTGCTACCCTTGGCAGAGTATCCTGGGGAGACTGAGAACGACCGAGGGGGAGAGTAGGAAGCAGCCCGGGGAGCCAGACTACTGTCTGGCTGTGGTGATGCCGGAAACACGGTCAGTGTGTTGTGGGTGGATTTCCTGCTGATCCAGTAGCAGACCACTCTGTCACTGTTAGGGCCCTGGGCTGTGATGCAGTGGGGTTGGGTGGCCCCCCACCACCCCACCCCTGGGGTAGCAGTCTAAGTTCCCTGTAAGCTGCGCGGCGGCACAGCAGCCTATTTAGCGCTGCACAGGTGCTCAGGGAACCCACCCACTGTGACCTGCCACGCTGGGGTAGGGGCGCCTCTCCCCCAACCCCAACCTAGCCCAACACAACTTCCCCTCTAGCCGGGGGGTGCTCAACCGCCCCCCCCTTTCCCTGAGGTCTCCACTCCCACCCCACTTCCGCTCAGCCCTGTCCCCCCTCTTCCCCCGAGCACCCCGTCCCTGCTCCTCCCTCTCAGAGCTTCCGTTCCTACACGCTGCAAAACAGCTGTTCGCGGGAGGCACTGGGAGGGAGGAGGAGGAGTTGGTCAGTGGGGCCGCTGGCAGGTGAGAGGTGTTGGGGGACAGAGGGAGTTTGGCTGCCAGTGGGTGAGGCTGAGCAGCACCCACTAATTTTTTTCTGTGGGTGCTCCAGCCCTGAGGCCTATGAGGGCGCCCCACCCTAGCCCTGCTGCTGTGGCTACTAACATCTACACCAAGTTATTTATAATGAAGTCAAGTCTTTTCCTAAGAGGATCCTGAAAGTTCAGAGCTAATAAGTATATATTAAACACATTTTTGCCAATGTAAATAACAGCCAGAATTTCCAAAGTAAAGATAGACACCTAAATAAGTGGCCTGATTATCAGAGGTACTGATCATCCTCAACTTCCAGTGAAGTCAATGAAAACTGCAGCAACTCAGCACCTCTGAAAACCAGAAGACTCTTGTTTAGGTGTCTAATTTTAGAGGCACTCACATTTGAAAGTATTGGCCGATGTTTATTTAAATTATATTTTATTTGCTTACAACTTGACTCTCCAGTATGTTTACATACAACCAGAATTGCTTAAAGGCCTCCACAGATTTGCTAACTAAAACACAGTGCCATCAGTAAGATTACTGCTCACTTCCTTCTCATAAATCATTAATATATAAAACAAGAAACTGAAAATTGTACACATAATCTCAATGAAAAACCCAATTAGTCAGAGGCCAAAAGTGGGGGAAGTTCAACTTTTCTCCTCCCAGTTTTGCTCTTTGAAAAGTGAAGAGCACCAGCTGTTTTCTATTTTTACCTATCTGCTGGGTTTTGCATTTGGCTGGCCTCCCTCCTAGACCATGTCCATTTTACTCTGCTGCTGCTAGGCCATATAGCCCAGGAAATATTTTTGTGCTACACTGATCACAAGATTAAGAAAAAACAATCAGAGTAAGCCCTTTAAGCAGTTTTTAATCCATAACAAGATTTTGCTCTGTATTCTGTGATTATTTTCCTAAAGAGTCTTATTGAGGCCTTTATCAAAAACTTTTTGGAAATCCACACTAACCATATTCATTAGATGACCTTCATCAACCATTAACATTTTCAAATATATTTTAATAGGTCAAAGAGGTTCAAATCTTCTTCCCTTTAAGAAGCTATGGGGATTTGATACCATTATTCTATCGTTAGACTCAGTTTCCTAGATCCAGAAGTGAGACACTCACTGGTCAGTATTTCTCAGAATAATTTTTAGGTTTTGTTGTTGTTTTATAAATATAGCCATCAGTTTAGCAACTTTCCAACCCTCTAAACATCACTGGTCCTGGTGATTTAGAGTGCTTGAGTTTTATGGTGTTCCATAACTTCCTTCTTAAAGACTTCACTCTAATTTCCTGTGAAAATTGCTTTAGGAACAGGACTGATTCAAACAATTTATTTTACTTTTCTGCTACTTCACCATAGTCTTTAAATGCACCTCCAAACACTGGCAACTTCACTTACAAATACAGTCTTCTAATGCCCTTAATTATTATGATACTGTTACAGTCAACAAGATCTCTTTGGAAACAAGGTGGTTTATCTCAAAAATGTTTCTGCCACTGAAAGTAATTTAACAAATTAATAAACATTTTGTTAACTGAGACATTATTACCACATGGACTTTTTTGTCCTGAAGACTAAAAATATTCTCCCTTCCTTCCATTCCCCCATATCTGACTACTCATTGATTCTGTCCTAAGGAAAGCAGGTTATTCGCAACAGGTAAAATTTAATTTGTTAACTTTTATAAAATACTATCACTAAACTGTTACAAAGTATTTCAAGTTGTTTTTTAAACTGTATCATCCCTTATAAACAGGAACTATCATTTACCAACCAATCTGTATCATTTACAGTTTTGGAGAGCTGTTTTTTGTTTTCTAAAATACAAGTATTTTTCTCAATAGCAATTACCCCTGAAAATGTGCTCCACATATACTTACTATTCTCTTAGCCTGGCTGCGTATCATCCCATGATTTATGAGAAACAAAGCTCTTTACAAATGTGTATGATAGTGTCATCAGCTTACTGACAGCTAGCTGAGCTGTGCCATGGCGTCTTCCGGCTGCAAATATTTATGAAGGTAATAATTTCTAATTCACCTATATAAATTGGCAAACTGCATTCAATCTTTTTGCTAATTTAAGCAATTTAAGTAAGCTTCATTTAAGCAACTTAAGACACTGCAGCTTAAGACAAGTCATTTACTTTTTGGAAAGTTAAAGGAAATTACAAAATGCTTTGGAAAATCAACATGAGTTTCACATTCTGTAATCATCTTCCCCTTCCTGCTTGAAACTCACACATCATTGCTCTCCTCACTCATGTTTATGTACACACCCATGCTAACATGTCTGAAAGGTATTTCAAGACACCCATGTCAGCACTCATTTCACACAAAAAAAGCAAACAATCCTCATAGTAATGGCAGTTCATAAAATATCCACTAGACAGATCCTTTGGCTGAGGCAGTAAAGGCAAAGAAAGAAAGCATGTGAAAGAGGGCATAGCAGAATTGCTAAATCATTGGGGTACTGGCAAAGGCACAATGCTTTGAAATTTTACATTTAAAACATTGGCTTCAGTGTGTTAAGAAGTGGGAATTTACATGAAGTTATATCTTTTATATATTTAATATAAACTAGAAAAATATGTTCTTTTCCAAGGGAAGACTTCAAACCAACTGGGAGATACAATATTCCCCTCTAATTCTGTCGTCTGTTTTACCCCACCACTACAAAAGTCTAAGGATTGGTACATTGATGATCCTTCCAGTTGAGAAAGGTCAAATGTAGCTCTCTGGAGGGCTTCCTCACTGGCTCATAAATACAGAACAACGTATGACCCTGCCCCCAGAACCTGGGGCTTCAGACTTCCTATCTTTATTGGGTAGGTCATACAAAGACTTCATCATGATTTTAGGGAAAAGTAGAGAGAGGCCATCCATGGGGAAATCAAAGTTAAGATAGTATCACCACTTCTTAAATCTATTATTATTAAGATTTTATCCTCCAGAATATTTTCTAAGAACAGTTATGATTGTGTCTCACAATTACATTTTTGGGATACTGGATGCCTAAGGACAGGGCTTACAAAATAAAACAACTTACTAGCCAGAGTCTTGAAAAAAATTTACTTGTTTACTCACCCGCCCTGGGTAGGAATAATTCTTTCTCAGCTGGAGAAACAATGCCATCAACTACTGTAGAAGTTAAGCTTTAATTGTAAAGAAAACTAAATTTCTAACTCTTATGGTTGTAAAGATAAACTTCACAAGATGAACCAAATGTGAAGAAAATTAGCGCATTCTGACTATGCAGAAAGACAGCTCATCATACTACCGCTGCTGCTTATATTTTTCCCAAGCCAGAGCTGAGTGAAAACTGAACAGAATACTGTCAGTTTTCACAGGTGCTATTCAAAATCCTGTGGACAGCCATGACAGTGTAAAGAACTATCCCAGTTCCGTGTCACTGCTTGGGAAAGCTATGAGCAGCAGCATCAGGAGCAAACACTGAAGCGGTTGACTGGAGAGGAGGACCCAAAAATTTGAGTTTTGGAAGGGTGTGTGTGAAGAAATAGAGTAGTGGACACACCCCACTTTCACAGAAGCCAAGAGCCTGGCCAAAGGAAAAAGGAGCAAAGACCCTCTTCCTTCATAACACCAAAGCAGTAAGAGGGGGTGGGTCTATACTAGCAAACTTCATTCACTTAATACACCACTAGTAAAAGTTCTACCCCTGGCAGCAATGGTGCATTCTACAGGGTAGACGAAACTTCAGCACTTTCACCATGTGTGGTCTAATCCTAGTTTGAAAGGATGCATTATGACAGAAAAGTTTGCTTGTGTAGACAAGGCCCCAGTGTCTTTTTTTTTGGTCATCCATACACAAAAAATAATTCCACATACTGCATCTACTGAAGTACAGAGCTTTGCCAAGCATCAGCACTATGAAATTAACATGATTCTTGTCAGTTTTACAGTGCTCACAAGATACTGAACTGTAGTGAGTCAATGTTAGAGCTAGGACTAGATTCAGGTCCCTTGACTTCCACTCTGGTGCCCTATCCACCGGACCGCATCTGGCAGAGTGGATTTTTCAAGCTTTTGCATAGATGGTTAGCAATGAGATACAGAGCCTATAGCTTCAAGAATACAAGTTCAAATACTGCCCAGGCCTGGTAAAATGCTTCTGGAGGTCTTAGTCCAGATGCTAGCATATAGGTGATGATATTATAATAACCACAACTGGTGTAATTCCCAATAGTCGCAGCAGAGAGGCCAAGAACAGAATGGGCATGAAAAACAGAACTAGCCTAGCACTCTCCAAAGATGGTGCCTGTAGGCTGCTGCCTATGCTGTGGATAACTAGAAGACAGCGTCCAGGGACGTCAGTCATACACTTAAAAAAATCCCACAGTAAATTCACATTCAACATTAAAAACAAAAGGAAAACATTTGTACATGTTTTATGCCATCAGTAAAAAGACTTGACAGTAAAGAGCAGTTCTGGATTGGACAACAGGAGCTGATCTACCATAGGCTGAAGTGTTCCTCCTGATTTCATACTCCATATAAATTAGATCCCCAACTGAACAGCTAGGTTGAACATGAAGTTAATAAAGGACAATTTCAAGTTATGGAACAGCACTTGTGCTTCAGGAATTGAGGCAAGGGAGAGGAAGTGCACTAATCTTTCTCTAACAGCTAGTTTCTAACCCGTGTCAGGAGAAGTTTAAAGTTAAGTTTTATAGTTTTGGGTTTTGAGGTAACCCAGATGCTATTATAATTCATCAAGGAAATCTAATAGTTAAGAAATGCAGGTTTCTAATGTATGCACACGTAATGATCAAGACTAATAAACCTGACAGATTATTAAATTAAGCTTCACAGAACACGACTTGGTACTTAAAAAAACCATTTAACTGAATCTTCATTTAGGCATGTCTACACTACAAAATTAATTCAACCTCCGATAGGTTGATGTACAGCCACTACAGTAATTATTGTGGTTTTTCATGTCCACACTACCCTCCTTCTGTCGGTGGTGTGCATCCTCACCAGGAGTGCTTCTACCAAGCTAAGAGGGCAGTATTGGGGGCTAAGAGTCCATGCTCTGAGCTCTGCATAGAGCTCCCTGTTGGGCGTTTGGATGCCGCCGGGGCTGCTGTCTGATTCCCCACTGCTGCCCAATTTCACTGCTCCAATGCAAAGTCGTGAAATCAACAAGAATGACAGCCAAATGGCCGATGTAAGTAGTTCAGTGTCTACACAGACACCGTCTCACCCTAACTACACTAACATAAGCATTATGCCTCTCATGGAGGTGGAGTTATTATGTCAGTGTAGTAGGGCACTTACATCAGCTGGGGCAAGGCTGTAGTGTAGACACGGACATAATTAGGTTGACGTAAGGCAGCTTTTGTCAATCTAAGTCTGTAGTGTAGACCAGGACTTAGCCTCTTAACTGTTAGCATTCCACTAAAACAGCTTGTAGTAGAAAGAGAGCCTGAAACATGAGGCCTGAAGAGATCTGGACAAAAGTAGCGGTCAAGTCTTGCCGATATAAAGCAAAGTTAGCAAAAGTCAGGTTGTGAGCAGAAGTCAGGCCCTGTTACAAAACATGCTTCCTTGCAAGTTCACAGAATGGGGCAAGAACAGGGCTAACATTGCAAAAAAACACACATTCCTAAGAAGTTCTAGGCACAGGACACTCATGCAAACACATTCCAGAAGGGTGGTATCAGAACACCCTGATACAGGGTTATGGTGTAAGCACACTACACGCTGACCCGCCTCTTAAAGATAAGGTTAGGATACAAGGTGATGAATAAAGATGTTTTGATCAAACCATCATGTACAGCTTGGGTACCACTGATTTATTTTGACATCTATCATAACACAGGCCATAGAACCTCACCTAGAAGGGATTAAATAGGGATAACTAAAGCTTTGTCTACACAGTTTTGCACTGATTTAACTAAACTGGTAGAAGAAGCAATTAAGTTAAATCAGCGCAACCCTGAGGTAGATGCAGTTATTCCAGTACAAAGATAGTATACCAATATAATTATAAACAAACAATCTATGTTATTTTTTTCTCTGATTTTAGTTAAATTGGTTCAAACGTTTTGTATAAACTAGTAATTCTCAATCTTCTTGGGCTCAGGACCCATTTGTAAACCTTGATGGCCTGTCACAAGCCAGTAAATAGCTTTAGTACAAAAAACTCACTTACTATATATTTCTTACCCACGATATATAATTTACACATTAATATAATAGGTAAATACACATGCATAATATAGTGACTGCACTGGTTCCACGGGGTTGGATAGGCTAGGCTTCCCACTCCAGGTGTTGCCATCTCCAGGGTTGCAATGCCACTCAGGTTTGGCCTGGTCCAGTCAAATTTGTGAGAGTGGTGCTGTGGCGTGGCCCATGGGGTTACCCATACAAGTTTGGCCCAGTTGGTCCTCTCATCTTGAAACGGGGCACTTGGGTCAAACGTGAGTAGGACTGTGACCCCGTGTACCACGTCACAAGTCTCAAATCAGGAAGTCAAGCCCAGCCAGCCCTGCAGAACCAGTGCCACAAAAGTCACTGCTGCGGGTCGAATGTGGGGAAAGCTGTGCAATCCCTCCCCCACTCCAGGACCCAGCCTTCTTTCCCTCCCCCCAGGGCCTCCCATGCGCCCCTTTGACACATTCTGGCAACCCAATTTGGGTGGCAACCCATAAATTGAAAAACCCTGGTGTAGATAAGCCCTAAATCTTAAAATTGTTCCCCAGATGATATGACATGTCTTTTAGCCTTCTAGTAACATATTCATTAGAAAACAATGAGTGAGAAAGACTAAAATACCTGAAGCATTGAAGGTGGCCCTCTGAGTTCATCACATTTGCCTAACAAAGTACACTTAAAAAACATCTGATACCATGGCAAAGTAAAACAAAGAAATGTTAATTCAAAAATCAGTAATGAAATTTCTCTAGCACAGTACTATAGAAGGAAACAGACTAAAGACTGAGAATTATATTTTACTCTTAGAGTAGTGGCCCAAGTTAGACAAATTCTCTTGAATTTTTCAGGAAATAATTCAGTCTAGAAAAGGAACTGACAAAGGAAACCATGATTTAGTTAATGGCTAACTCCTTCTTACTAAGATTGATGTTACTATAAGAAAATCATCAGTTGAAATCTGCCAGTGAACAAAAAACAACTTACTATCACAGTAACATAAGTAGCTCATTTACAGAATTTCAAACAAGTTACTTACTGCTTTGACTCATGGTGACAAACCTCCAGTGTTGGATCATTATAAATAAAAGCTGCTTCCAGATCATTGACTCTTACTCTGTATATCCTGCATTGTTTACTGTTCAGTTTGATTCTATTCAGGTTTGCAACCGTGGGAACTATAGTCAGTTCCACATAACCCTAAAAATATGTAAACCAATATCATTTAATTATACAGTCATATTCAAAAACACAATATAAAAATATTCCTTTCTATTCATTCAGTCTATTCATATTTTTAAAAGGGACACCATAGTCAAACAATAGATCCAAATGCCAATTTTTTGTTTAAAAAAAAAAAGAAAGTTTCATAAAAGTTAAAAATGGGTTCTCTCTCATAACTTTTGAAAGGTGAATATTCTCAGCTGAAAACTAAGGAAGTTGGCAGTACGATTCAGGAGTAGGTGTATTACTGGAGATCATTTAACTTATTTTTAACGGACTAGAATTCAACTTGATGGTGTCCCTTTTAATTCAAACTGAAATGATTGTATCTAACTCATAATAAAACTGGATTCCATAACCTAAAGCCTGCAATGTGATCCACAAAGGCAAATTTGTGAACTCATTCAGAGCTCCATTAACTTCAACAGTGTTCCTCATGGCTGTAAGGGTCCGTCCATTAGTCCATATGGATTCAGGATCAGGGCCTAAATCTCTACTACTCTAACCCTTAAATAAATATTGTCATTAGCTGAAATTGTGATTGTTTATTTTCAGAGGTATAAAAGCCAATTTTAACCAGGGTGGATAGAAATAATTTGGGGGGGGAGGGAGAGGGGATTTTTTTTTTTTTTACGTAAATCGGATTTTTTTTATTTTGTTATTTAAACTATAATTTTAAATAAGCCTGTGTAAAATGAAATCTGAATTTATCACAAAATATGTTAAAGCATAACCTTATTATAATCTCTCAAAACATTTTAAAGGTAACGTTTTTATTTGGCATGTACAGTCCAAATGAAATTAAAAAGACTTGCATCTAATTCCAAATAAATTCAGGCACAAATTACTGTCCATCTTGTATATGTATATCTAAAATTCATATTAAACCACAGTTCTCTTTGGCCTTGTTCTCTTGGGCGAAAGAGTCCTGTAACAGGCTCCTGGTCACAACACAGATAGCGCAAAGAAGTTACAGAGCATATGCAGCTTTTGTGCAGTTGTATTTCCTCAAAAATACAGAAGAAAATCTTGGTTTTGGACATGACCGTTAATATTTTTGTAAATAATATACTGTACTTACTACAACAGACTTTCTTTGAAAATTTATGTTGTTGATGCAGACTACCTGGTGGGTTGTGCTGGAAAAAACAAAAGCATTTAAAATAAGGATACAGACAAATAACATGTCAATGTCATTTCTCATGTTTCTTTAACCTAGTAAAAAGAAAATCTTTGTTGAACAATCTTTATATCATATGTGTCTCTATATACACAGATATTGTATACATATTATACTCAGTATGTAAATGAAAACATAAGGAAAGAATTCATGATTGTGTGATGTGGTATGAAGGTCTTATCTGCATGAATGGCCACATACAAGCAATGAAATGGGAATTGTGCAGGGCATCCCAAAGGTGTCACTAAAACCATCCAAGTATCACACCATCATATAGGCTGTACACACATATGCTACAAGGAAAAATATAGTTTGAACAGCTTTAAAATATTACACTGGAATTATTTTTTAATCTTTTTGTCTGTTACCCCAAATACTATAGTGCAGGGCTCAGAGGAAATTATGAAAGCTCTAACAATTACCTAAATTAGCTTTTCAATACGTGAAATGTCAATTATTTGAGTACAATATCACCAACTATATAAAAACTGACTGAGTTCTGTCCCGGCCAGGCTGCAAGAGAATAGGACTGGCTATTGCCTGCTATGGACCTCAAAGAGGCGTAATTAATGGGGAAGAAGGGGGGTGGATGGATAGAGGGCATAAGAAGTAAACATTTCTCTGGCAAGCTGACTCACTCATCATATATACACATCCTATACATGAAAGAGGAAGCCAGCCAGCTGTCCTATGGGAAACAGCACTTGCTTCAAGCATTGGAAAGTCCTGAGAAATAAACATTTAAAGCAATGGCATACCTCCACAAACTCTGTGCAAGCAGATCTTTGTACATCTGCAAAGATCATGCAGGAATGAGGCCTGGAATAATTTTTACCACTTTTTCCTTTGGTTCCTACTACAGAGCACACACAGCTATAGAACAATTATCAGAATTCTATTCTGGTTCATGCATCATAAGTAGCATTGTTAACAAAGTTCCAGCTGAAAAAGCTTTATACATGAGTTGGAAAGCGCACAGCTTTCCTTCCAGATATCAAGCTGAGTCTGAAGAGTAGGTAGACAGAAAAAAATATTTTATATGAAAATTGTGAACATTTGATATGGAATCACTGGAACATGGAAACCCACAATTCATCTGTAAAGAGTAAGATTTCAGAGTATAACTGAATGTTTAGCAATAATTTTAAAGCATCCCTAAATTACCCCTGTACAGCTTCATCTGACTTTACTTAAAAACCAACCTTAACGGTCAACTTTTGGTCAGAGTACAGCCTACACGATAAAGCTTTCAGATTACACAATAAAGAGAACGAACACTAATCTCAAGCACATAAAAGAAATATAAAAATTAATACTTATAATTTATAAGGTCTTGGGCTCTCAAATCCCTTGTCTCCTTTCTTTCTATTCATCCTGCACAGCAGCACTGAACTGTTGAAAGTCAAATATGCACCAACATCGTCCTCATTAGTGGTCTTTGGATGGGTGGTTTGATTTTTCCCCTTGTCAAGTTCCCTTTCATTACTGTTCTCTCATCAGTGGATCTAAGACTCCCAAGATTCAGCCAGAGAAGCTGCACAGTTATAATTCAACAATATACAGTGTGTGTGTGTGTGTGTGTGTGTGTGAGCGAGAGTGACACACACAATTCCCTTCCACAGAAAGTACAAGGAGGGGACAAATCTCCTGCCTCCTTCACACAGTCTGAGCTGCTAAATGCGGAGGGGAAATAGGTGTTACGGGCCTGCTGCTCAACAGGTGATGGACTCTGCTGGGGGAGGTCTGGGAACTACTGATGGTGATGACCGGGGTGAGGGGTTCATGCTCCTGCTGGGTCAGCAGGGGCTGCTGCTAATAGGGGAGGTGAGAGGAGGCTGCTAATGCGTTTGCTATTTTTAGGCGGGAGCGAGGCTGCCGCTCTTGGGGGTGGGGGAGTCGGCCGCTGCCAGGAGGGGATGGGGCAGGTCGGGGGCTGCTCTGCGGCTCCTGCCGAGTAGGCTGCCGTGGGGGCACGGCGCAGCTGCAGCCCTGGCGAGCAGGAGCTGCTCCTGACTTGGTAGCGCTGGGGTTATGACTCCTACGCGCGTGGAAGCTGCTCCGGTTCCTGGCTGCGGGCTGCCGCCGCTCCCGGAGCACGGGCTGGGCTGGGCTGGGCTGGGCTGACGGCCGATGGGCGCTAACCCGCGCACACAGACGCTCGGGACCCTCAGTGTAACTCCGTCCCAGGGCTCAGCAGGGCGGGCGAGGCGCTGCCAGGGCCCGTCCGGCGTCCACCGGCTCCACGCCGCCAGTAAGCCCCGCAGCAGCGATGGCCACCATTTTGTTAGTAACCTTTGACCTTCCGGCAGTTGAAAGGTCAAGTCCGGCTTTAAGGCTTGTAAAAAACCCTCTTTTCCATTGCCCCCTGTGCCGCGCGGCCTGGAGGAGTCTGAGCGAGACAGAGAAAAGGAGGGCGGTTGGGAATCAAAATTATAGAGATGAGCTTTTCGGCCGGAATGCGCATGCGCATCTCGCCCGTGGCAACGCAAAGCGGACCGGCTGTGAGCAGATTCGGGGAGGCGCGTGCGCAGTGTTTGTGGGCCGCGCTCCTGGTGGTGGCTTGGTGGGGATGGAGGCAGGGAAACGGGGATGTGCTGCGTAGGGACAGGCTGTGGGACCCCTTTCCCCCCACGGGCTTCTCACGCCATTTCCCGCCTGGTTCCTTCTCCACCGAGCACTGGGCAGCTTGGCTGTGCCCCACTGGAGAGGGTGGAAATCTGGGTTAGGCGATGCCTCGTTTCCACCGCCCAAGTAAGGTGGGTGACTATAGTCAGCAAAAACGTGTTCAGTGGGGAAGAACTATTGTGTGACTCTTTTTACTAAATGTGGGTTTGTTCTGTGGCTTTTTTCGTGGTGGGTTGTGGTTGGTTTTCTGGTTTGTTGCAAAAAGCGTTGGCTTTGCGTTGCGGGGAAGACTTAAAAATGAACACCTGAAAAAGGAAATATTTGGAAGTACTGCCGCACTGCCTCGTGGGAGTTGTAGTTCTGCCCTCTCACGTCCTGGTCTCTCTGGGCTGGTTGGCTGGCCTGCATCTTCCATGGTGCGCAGCCCTCACTGCTGTTGTATCATGAAAGATGTAGTCTGGCCAGGCGCCTGGCCTATATATAGCAAATGGGAGAATGAGGCTCCAAACTGAAATGTTTTAGATTTTAGCTGAAATATTCTTGTATTTCTGCTAAATTATCAATATTCCATTGACGATTTAGATGCAAACAATTTTGTTTGTTGCAGTTTTCCACTGGGGAAGGGGGCAGACTCCATTTGTTTTAACCAGCTCTAATGGTAAGATGTGATAAAATTGCAATAGTGGCCAGCTCCCCGCAGGGAGCCTGATGGGAACTAATCCTGTAGTGAAACTTGGCTCCTAATACATTTTTGGACAAACACTAACCTTAATTCCCAGAGCTGGCTTTGGCTGTATAGTTTGTGTAAAATCTCATGATCAATAGTTAGTAAAAGGTACTGTTAACTCCTGTGGCATCTGCAGCTTTTTCCTCTTCATCATGGATATTTAGGTCAAGGCCAGGATGGGGATGGTTGTAAAACAATTTCATTCCCTTCTGATCCTGCCTAATGGCAATGGCTGCTTCTCCCATCCTCTTAATGTCAGACCCTCCCAATGCTGTGTTTTATATGAATAACTTAGTGACAGTCCCTCCTCCTCTCCTCACTCCCATCTCCACTCAGAAAGGCACTCAGAGCTTGACATTCAACTAGAGTGAGGAACCTATTATTTCTAGGACAACTAACTTGTGTATTTATTCACTTTCAGTCTGTAAATTTGAAACTATCATTTTGTTATGCTGAAAAAGGTCTAAATTAACTCATCTTCCATAGGGAGCTTAGCCTGCACAAATAATTGAGCATCTGGTTCATGCATTTTTCTGTGCTGATCGCATTATATAGAACTATCCCACTACAATGAATGGGAGAAGTTTTACTTAAGATAATTAAATTCATGAAACTGCCTGTCATGATAGCATGTACATCAAATAGTCAGAGTTGTCAAATTAGGGTGCCTAGTTTGGCAACTAAATCCATATCTGAGCATCTAAATTTAAAAATGTTGGCCCTAAGTTTGAGGACATTGTTTTACATTGCTATTCTAAATGTCTGCATGCTTCACAGAGCCAACATGAATATTTGCTAAGCTATTGTTAATGTCATGTAGTATGTATGTAGATCTGACTGCTAAACATTATTTGTAAGAAACAAATTCCTACCACTGTATTTAATGCCATTTTAATCTCAGGTTATAGGTATATCCATGTGTAGTCATGTCACAAAGATTGCTTGTTAGCCTCTGGCTGTGTTATATGGATAAACTATAGCATATATTGTATTAAAGTATCTTAGCAACAGTTCATGTAAGTATTATATTGTGCAATATTCAGTTACAACTCCTTTATTTACAAGTGCTAATCTTTTAAAATGTTCACAATTCCTTACAGTTCATAAAATGTACAAATGTCACTTGGGTAACTGTCTTTTTTTATACTTGCTCCACCTTAAAATACATGGAAGCACTTAATTTTTACAGCCAACCTACTAATAGAATTCTACTGTATACATTTGAGTCATTTTTAAACTAAGCCTATACTATAGCAAAAAAGAGTGGATCAAGTGATCACAGCAGAATGAGATACAAATGCAATAGACTAGGAAGCGAATGGCTGTTGCATGTGTATTTTTGCTATAGTATACTGCCCTCATAACTGAGTGAGTGTGGGGAACTTAATCTAAAAAGTACTTTCACTTAGGAGGATAACTCAAGGAGGGAGACTGTAATAGCAATCACTGGAAGCGTTCAAGGAAAGAAGACAAACTGATGAGTAGTCAATGGAAAGCTGATTTTTACTGCAGTCATAGCAACAGTTAACTTTTGAGAGTGGTGGATTAATCACCAAAATCTAGTTTACATATTTGATTCAAATGAAACCCCACAAGTGAATAACGACTGTTGTATATGAGGGCTGAGACAGACTAGGTAAGTTGCTATAGGAAGCTGTATGAATAGCTACATGTATAATATACAGCTCACTCTTATCTCTAAATTTGAGAAAAAGAAATACATGTATTGAGGATTTCATTCAAGCCCCTGCTGCATGGCCCCAGTCCTCATCTACTCATGTAATAGTACATATAATCCTTGAGGTGCAGTAGTGAGCAGTGTAGTGTGTGGTTTATTTGTGAATACATGATATTCTCTCCATGATTTTAAGTATTATGCTACTGAACAAAGCTGCTGTGCTAAATTACAAAAGGAGTTCATTAAAAGCATGTCACCCCTATTTTTTCCTAGAAGTGCCACTAAAAGTTTCTCCACACTTATGTTCCCAGTAAGCTCTTTGTCATGTTTCCATGAGTTTAGGATGAAAGCTGTTGCATCTAAGGCAGGGGTGGCCAACCTGAGCAGGAGCCAGAATTTACCACTGTACATTGCCAAAGAGCCACAGTAATATGTCAGCAGCCCCACTGATCAGCACCTTCCCCCTTGCTCCTGATCAGCTGTTTTGTGGAGTGCAGGAGACTCTGGGAGGAGGGGGGAGGAGTGAGGGCACAGCAGGCTCAGGGGAAGGGGTGGAGTGACAGCAGGGGCAGAGCAGTGAGCACCTCCTAGCAATTGGAAAGTTGGCACCTGTAGCTCCAGCCCCGGAGTTGGTGTCTGTACAAGGAGCTCCATATTAACTTCTGAAGAGCCACACATTGGCCAGCCCTGATCTAAGGTGTTACTGAAATCTTTATTCTACCATCTCTTCAACTTCCTCTTTTCAAATCCAGGATTGTTTTGACTCTAAAAGCCAGCTTGTTTCCTGTTTGGCAGTCTGCTACAACTGATGAGAAAGTATATTGTAGTCTTATTAAAGTCAGCTGGCAATGAATATTATACATTCATTAAAGAGTGTTTAGACAAGTCTGATCAGTTCTCTTAGTAACAACATCATGGCTTCCTACTGCTTTCCAGTAGACCACATTATCAAGTAAGTAGCACTGTAAATTTACATGGTGCTTTACAGAGTAAGGCATTATTTAAAATCCACAGGAAGAGTAATCTTGTATTAAGCAATTTAAAGTGATCCTTAACATGCTGACCAATCCTCTTTTATATTTTTGTGTTGAGGGTCTTGTGTGGGAAAATGGAACTGCTGAGAGGAAGGAGCACAAGTTGGGACTCCTGGGCCACACGCTGCTCAGCCCTTGATGAGAAGAAAAAACAAAAAAAGCCCCCACACTCCTGCTTCACTAGCCTAACAATTAGGATATATAGTTCCTGAAACAGAGCCCCCAAATTCTGCCCTGAAGACCCAGTTTATGGAGAGTGTGAGATTTATTGTTCACTAAAGCCTTTTGGCATCCATATTATGTTGGGGATATTCTAGCAAACTGGAAAGACTGTCCTTCAATTTAAAATTTTTTTTTTAAAAAGCTGACAGCAAGGTGGTGGCGCTGCAGTTTATTCAGCTCTACATTAGGATTCGAAGGATAAGTATACCCTATTTTAAGGGTTAAACCAGGTTATTTTATATATGTTTGTTCCCCTCTTCCCCACTCATTGGCACATTAACCATCACGTGGTCTCCCACATGTATATGTAATGCCTTATGTGCATTCATAGTTTAAATAGCAAGCTACCTAAAGTATTACAATATTTCCATTTAATACTGAGATTTGCAAAGCTGTCAAATAGCAAACTGGGGTGCACAGGGTTACTAATAAATGACAAATGGAAATCCAGTTATAAAAAGCCTTTACAAAATTTAATTTGGCAACATTACAAAGAGTGTGTGCTTCACAGCTCTACGTTTCAAAAATATTTACATTTGGGTGGAAATGTTGCAGAAACTTTTTTTTTTAGGGTTCTCATATAGTCTAGATATGCAGTATACTACTACAAACAGTTTAATTTACCACTTTTAAAAATGTAAGCCTTCTGGTATATTAATTTTATGTTGACAATATTCCAGTGGTGAAGGACAGGTTACAGAAAGTTGCTGAGTCCATAACATGTCTGAGTAATTTGAGGCATCCTCTTAGCATTATGTAACTTAAGGCAATTTTGCCTATAGTATTAAATTGTCAAGAACCCAGAACATTAAGTGCCTCATAATTCTGTTTCATGTTATCCACATTCAAAGACATGAACCAGAAGGACCACCTTCCAAAGGCCTGACCTGTAGTCCACAGTGGAAATGAGTAATTCACCTATAAGGCCAAATTTCTCATTTTACACACACAGCTCAAAACACTAATATTGCTTATTGTTAACTAATACGCTCTGACAGTTCAGTTTTTATAGCAAACAAACCAAGCATTCCACTTTGCTTTTGAAATACTATATTCAGTACTGTCACTGGAAGTAATAAAAAAAAGGTAATAATTGGAGATATACCAATCTCCTAGATAAGAGTTTATTTTGCTTCTAGAGTTAAGACAAACTACAAATTTCAGTTCAATACAAACAAATTTGTAAGTCTTCCTGGTTAAGTGGTGGACCCTAGATTCCAGCAATGTGTGTTTTTAGATTGTGGTAGAGCAATTATTTCCACAAAGATCTAAAATAAAGAATTCCACTGTCTTTGGTGTACAGTACTACACTTTTTTTTAAGCTGGCAGATCTTTCACAACAGTGACATTTCAAATTAGTTGATATTGCTACATAATTACAAATAATTCTGGTATGACCACCACCAGTTATTCCTTGATGTATTCTTGATTCTTAAATAAGGTTGTTTCTTGTTATGAGATGGGTCTTCTAGAGTTATAAACTTTGACTCCATTCTGCATGGAAGAACGAGCATATTTGGTCAGAAGTGCAGCTACTGTTTGCTTCTCTGCACATAAGTCTCTGGAGAGAAAAAAAAATAGTGGTGAAAACACTCTTCAGTAACTTAAAAAAAAGGTTATCAGGACAAACTATTTCAGGATTGAGTACAAACTGTTTCAGTAACCTGTTTTCCTAACGTAGCAATCAGCCTGGCTAGAATGTTTGTTAATAAGCTATTGGTGTACTTCTCACAAAATGCTTTCAATCATCTAAAATTCCTACCTCGGCATACCTTGCTGCATTTATGTAACTCCCAAAAGCATACTACATGCTTTACAAAACACAAAAGACGGTTCCTACCTTGAATAGCTTACAGTCTAAAAAGGCAAAAGCCTAATTCTGTTCTCCATTACACCAGTATAGCTGTTTACACTATAGAGCCCATGCCGTCATAGCTATTTCAGCATAGCCCCGTAGTATAAACTCAGATTACACTGGGGTTTTCTGTCAGTGTAGATACACACCACCTTCCTGAATTATGTTAGCTACGTCAACAAAAACACTCTTCAGTTCACATAGCTGTTGCTATACTGGGAATTGGCATAGCCATATTGGTCAGGGGTGTAGCTTTTTTCCACACCCAATGGGCATAGCTGTACTGATAAATTTAGACCAGGGGTCGGCAACCTCTGGCACACGGCTCGCCAGAGTAAGCACCCTGGTGGGCTGGGCCAGTTTATCTGCCAAGTTGGCAGGTTCGGCCAATCGCGGCTCCCACTGGCCGCGGTTCGCCGTCCCAGGCAAATGGGGGAGGCAGGAAGTGTCATGAGCGAGGGATGTGCTGGCCACGGCTTCCTGCCTCCCCCATTGGCCTGGGACGGCAAACCGCGGCCCGGGGGAGCTGCGATTGGCCGAACCTGCTAACGTGGCAGATAAGCTGGCCCGGCCCACCAGGGTGCTTACCCTGGCAAGCCACGTGCCAGAGGTTGCTGACCCCTAGTTTAGACCAAGCCTGAGTCAATGGCATTACTTCAGATTTTACTCTGAACAGCAGAATTTGGCTCAAAGTTCTGAGGCAAGGACTTTTCTCTAAAGTCATAAATATTTGCTGCTAATCTTTCAATTTTCCCTCACTTTAAGTATTTCCTGACTATGCTCTTCTGATCCCTTCACCTTCCACTAGCCTGGCTGTCCTTTCTCCAGAGTGTGGTTCAACACCCACTGTGAATTCACACTCAATAATCTGCAAGAGAAAAGTTGTTACATAACTTCCAATTAAGATTTTGATTTCAAGACAGCTCATGTGTATGGGTCACAAAGTGTTCCTAAAGGGAGAAAAAGGCCTACTGGAAGACAATTTATAACTTTTTGCTTTTTATCCTTTGACTTCAGTGGGGGTAGAATTGTCCAAAGTCGATACAAAACTTCCAGTTAGTTCAGTGGGGCGCAGGATTTCGTCCTCAATGTTCCCATTCACAAAGTACAGATAATACTTCTGAATGATTATACTGCAAGTATATTTTACTCATGTAGAATTTGCGAGAAAAATCTAGCACTTTAAGGTTTTATCAGCTATAGTTGTCCATGATGCAACCAAGTATATACTACAAGTACTACAGAAGGCTTTATGTACTTACTGTACTTTAAAACAGTATTATGCTTAGTAGTGAACTACTTACTGAATATATGGGGCAATATCTGCTTCTGTCCACTTTTCCCGAATGGTAAATAACTTGTTGAACCTTTCCTGGTTATCCTCAGGCAACTCTTCTACTTTTAGCAAGAAGATAGTCTCTGGTCTTGAGTTTCTGTCCAACAGAGCCAAACCCTATAGGGACAACAATAGGATGACAAATTTTAACACAGAAAACATGATCAAACCTCCCATCTCTTGTCATATCAATTTGTGTTACTATTGCCATTTATCTCAGTATTTTTAACACCTAAACTGTACAAGAAGTAGCAATACTAAAAGCAAAATGGAAGCCTTCACAGTGCCTGCCATCATGAAGGAGGTAGTTCTCACATCCCTTAAGAGAAAGGAGTGTGTAAAAATACACAACTTGATATCCCACTACCACCTTCAACAAAATTTATATTGGTTGCAGCATGCTAGAATCATTAAAGGCTGTTGGACTTCTAGTTCTGTCTATATTGATAGTAGTAAACTCTAGATTTGAATTTTTTCCTCTATAGCTATGTGTATCAGGTTCAGGGACACAGCTAGGAGAGCACTGTCATGCTCCTACACTGCGGAGGTCCTAGGCAGTTTCACATTACAGAAAACACCTCATAAGTGCTTTAATGCAGGACCAGGATGTTTCTCTCAGCTGCTGGCAAATACTGTTGAAATAAAAAATAAGAAGCCAGTCGTTCATGATTCATGTATAAGTCCTACACCAGGGGCAGGCAACCTGCGGCACGCAAGCTGATTTTCAGTGGCACTCACACTGCCTGGGTCCTGGTCACCGGTCCAGGGGGCTCTGCATTTTAATTTAATTTTAAATGAAGCTTCTTAAACATTTTAAAAACCTTATTTACTTTACATACAACAATAGTGTAGTTATATATTATAGACTTATAGAAAGAGACCTTCTAAAAATGCTAAAATGTATTACTGGCAGGTGAAACCTTAAATTAGAATAAATAAATGAAGACTTGGCACACCACTTCTGAAAGGTTGCCGACCCCTGTCCTACACAATACACCAGTAAGAACATTCTGCTAATACATGAAACCAAATCCACTAGTTTAGTTTTTACCTTGAGCTGATCCAGCCTTGTTGTCAGCCCTTCAGGGACACTTTGTTGCCATACTTCTTGAAATTCTGCTAGATTGAATTTAACTGCATTTTGCAAGAGCATTTGTGCTGTAGCTGTGCATATTTTATCTGCATTCATTTCAAAATAAACTTCATCTGCAAAGGGAAAAAAAAATTACAATCACAGGTTCTTACCTGCATTGGTATCAGGACATTTCTGTGCCTCAAATTTCCCCTCTGTTCTGCAGTCTCCCCCTCCTGGCAGGGTAATTTGTGCCTAAGTTTCCCCTCTGGCTGATTGAGAAATTTGATTATGTTTTACCCTCTGGCTAAACTAAAGTCCCCTTCCTTCCCAGGTAAGCAAGAGTCAGAACAGAAACAAGTACATCCTTAGTCCTCTCCTGGCCCCAGCTTTTAGCCCTGTTGATCAGGACTAACATCAATAGACCTGCTCTCTCCTCAGGTGAAACAGTCCTTTTACGCTCCACCCCCATCTCTTTCACTCTTCTTTATGCAAGTCTGATATCAACAGCTGTTGGCACTCTCTGAGCTAAACAGTTCAGTAGTCCTCTCACTTCCCCAAGGTCCGTATCCTGGTCTTCTCCCTTGAGACAGGGAAATGAAGAGGGTGAGGTACACTTTCTCCCACTCTCTGAAAGACCTAGTCCAAAGCCCATTAAAAAAAAAAAAATGCAAACCCTGTGTCTCAAGCTTACCTGCTTCACCTTCTCCCTTCCCAAGCTTCTCCTGCATCCAGGTCCTCTCACAGACTTCCAAGCCACTTCCTTGGGCTCAAACCAACCAACCCCTCCCATGCTCCTTGTCTAGAGATATCCCAACAGTCACTGCTGCTATAGTGCCATTCCCAGCGCCCATAGTGGAGAGCTCCATGCCAGGTCTTCCCACTTCCCTGGTCTCAGCTTATACAGGTAGAGTGCCTTCTAAAGCTCTGCCTTTCCCAACACTCATTCCAACCCCACATTATGGTCTGAAATCAGAAACACTCGTGTTGGGCCTGTAGTCCTCTAGGAGCCACTATGCCCTACTGCACAAGTTAATTCAAATGCCTGGATAACAAAATCCATCAGAAAAAAAGTTCTTTAATGCTGTGCAACACATTTAAACTCAATCACAGAAATTATGAATTGGAAAGATCTATTAGCTTATCTCAGGCACCTCTCTGCTAATTCATGATTTTTCTCTAATGACACTAGTTTCCCTATCCCACAGTTTAGTAGATCTCACTGTTCTGGAAATTTTCCATGATAATCAGCCTAAACATTTCTTAGCTCAGAGTTGGCCTCCCTACTCTCTTACATTTTATTTTAGTTACATAATTTATTAATTCTTAACCCTCCTTTCTTAATAAATGCATCCCTGCCATAACTTACCTTCATCAGTATATTTCATTCCATAACTTAAAAGAATATGTTGTATCATTGCTCTGAAAGAAAATGTTAAACTTTAAGATCTACTTTTATGCATTTCAGATTCATGGCAAAGGAATGCAGTTTGAAAAAATTAGCGTACAATCGTTAAAAAAAACACTAAAAATACCTTCCTCCCTCCCACTAACACACTGAAACAGGGACAGGCAAGGCAAGGCAAAAACAGGAAAGACAATAGGGGATGGGATGTGCCGTTGTTCAGTCCACTGCCCCAGCAATTTCACCTCCCCCGCCTCCCTAATACCTACTCCCACATGCTTTGAAGAGGTGCAGAGGGAAGGAAGATAGACTCTTGCCTTCTCTCATTTTTCACTGGCAAAAAGCATCACAGAGTTTCACAAAGCACTGCAGTTATGTATAACATATTAATAAAAGGTATTTTATGGACCAGCTGCATCAAATTATAGCCTAACTTGTACTACTTTGCAGATTTTAGATAAAAGCAAAATGTCAGTATGGTTTTTTTTCCCCCCCAAATGAAGTTCAACAAAAATGTATAAAGCCTCAGTTGGTAAGCACAATTCAATAGCCTTGTAATTTGAATGGAATGGCCTGTAAATATTTTAATACTATTCTATTAATATGATCACTGATATTTATTCAACTATAGCATTATACTACCAGAAGTACCAGTGCTTAATACAAAATGATTATGCAGGAGGTGCCCACCACAGATTTTTGCTTTTCCATGCTTCCTGAATGGTATTCCACCATGGGCAGCAGTTTGCCAATTAAGTAGTGGGTACAAACAGTATATACAATAGAGTGAACAGCACTTTAGCTGTTGTGTCAGTGTACATTTTAACAGTTATCACTGGAATCAGTGGATATTTATGCCTGCCATGAGACTGGAGTAGGATCTTTTGTAATCCTGACACGTTATGCGACAGTGATCAGAGATTAGTCTAACCAGACCTGACGTGTCAGACCTTTACTGCATAAAATTATGCAGGGCCAAGCTATGCTCCCCTTGAGCACATAAAAAAATTGTGGGAGGAAAAAAAGGGTACAAGAAGCCCTCATTGTGCCCCATGCACAGCAAGGGACACAAGGGCAGCCCACATACTCCCTTTATAAAAGGACTGCCTCTCTATGGGACAAAAGATTCCTGCAAAACATGCGGAGACAGGCCATTGCCCTGTCTCACCTACATACCAGACAACAAAGGTGGCCAGAAGTATTTAGAGTGGGCAGGGGGAAAGTGCATCCCTTCCGTCCCAAGTAGGTTGTAGCAATGAATGTGTTCCAAACTATGAGCCAGTAGAGCTCCACACTGACCTGGGCTGTACCTTGAAGGTGAAATGGATTTATGTTTTACAGAGTCAAAGAACTTCTAATCTTGAGCACTGTTTGTTGAATATAGTTATATTATAGGACTCCTCTATGATAAGTGCAAATACTAATGATGATTAATATGGGTAACAGTAATTTGTTTTCTAGTGCTTTAACCACTAAGAAACAAAAAGATACTTACTCGGGTTCCAGGGGTCCAAGTTCTTGAAGACAGATACTTAAAGGAACCTTGCTAAAAGACCAAGATTCAGAATCTATTAGTTGAGTCACATGATTCAGAAGTTTCATCTCATAATCAAATTCTAGAACCCGCCAATATCCTGCCAAACAGAAGAAATATGTAATAATTCTTTGTAATTCTGCTTCTCTGAAAATATCTTTCAGGATTCTCACACTTGAGTCTCAGCTCCCTTTCAAGGCACAAACAGAACACCAAGCTCTTAAAAGGTTATTTAAACAACTTTTAACAAGAAGAGAAAAAGGAACAGAATAGTAGAATGGAGCAGAGACCAGCATGTTCCTCACTAAGTTGATCCCATGTCTTATGCTACAAAATAATGCATATCCTACCTATAGGGACAAATACCTTCAATTTTACAGGCGTTTATAACCTGCAACTGATGCAGTATTTCCTCCTCACTTGCTTGAATCCGATCTAGCAAGTCTTCCATTGTATACTGCAACATGCAAGAAGAAAAAAATGGGTTACCTTCAACCCTGGCTAAAGCTAAATTGAAGTAAGTAAATATTACCTTATATAACTATGATGAAGATAAACATTATTTAGAACAGGGATGGAAGAACAGAGTGGAGGCTTGGGTTCTGCAGAGTTTTGAAGTCTCTTAAATTTACCACACTAGTTCAAATTTGCAAACAATCTTTTCCTGCAATTTAAACTAGTTTCTCCAAAAATCATTCAATTTAAAAAAAAAATAACATTCTTTCGAATTAAAGGAAGCCTTTGCACCATGTACCAGTGATATAAGACTACTTCCAGAAGTCAGACTAGCTCAAGTGGGCATCCTATGTAAGGTACCCATTTGCTTTTCATTCCCCCTCTGTGGAGGATGGTCACTTTAAAATTTACAATATTCAAGCAGGTTTAAATTAGGCAAAACAAATTCTGAAATGTGAATGAGTTATCACAATCATTGTTGTCAGCAAAACAATTTGCTTCACATCTGTCCAAATAATTGACAAACATGTTCTACTTGATTGCCCAAACTGCACTTCACCAGGTTTGTCTTTGTTATGCCTTTAAATTTTTTTAAAAGGCACATCTAATATTTAAGCTAATACTTAAGTTTTTGTTTTTTAAAAAAATTCCTGGCAGGAATGAATTGATTCATCTTAAGTACAGTAATCTGGTAGACTAGGAGAAGGCAAAATAGCAAACCACCACTAACTTTGGTGGACACCATCTTAATTTTGGGATAAAAAAAAGGTTCTCTTTTCCTCCATATTTCTCTTCTTTCCTGGTGATTGCTTTTTTCTCTTCCATGCTTCCTTCCTTTTCTATTAGGATGCATGCTGTAGTACCATGACATCTCAAACTCAGTAGTGTTGGGACTATGCCAATACTTCAACAGCTGACCTCCAAGCTAGGCTCAGGCACTTCAGGAAATGTTATTGGCAATTTAGGAAATGAAACAATACTCTCAGAGTTAGAATAGAATAAATGTCCTATAAAATGGTGTTTGAGAGCACTGCACTGCTGCATATGCTGTCTTTCAGATGAGAAGCAACCACCGAAATCCAGACCACTAATGCTCATTAAGCAGCCTGGGATTTCTATGTAAAAGTAGATATATGAACTCAAGTGTTTTAAGCAAGTTACATCTTAGGTCATTTATTCTGTCTAAATTTAACTGTAATTTCACTGGCAACAGTATTTTTCACTTTCTGCCTCACACTTTAGTGCTGCTGTACTTGGATACTAAACATTCGCTGTTTTACTTTAGCAGTGAAATATTTAAATGTAACAAACACTTTAGCAGTATGCTGTGTTATAGGAAACTCATGTTTTCATAATCTACTGAATTGCTCATTTTCATGCAGGAGGACAAAATAAAAAAAAATAAAAATCACTAGTTAGTTGCCCATGCCAAGAGAAATGCAACGAGTAAACAAGGAGCAAAGCAAAAATTCATATAATCACTTGTATTGTGGTGGCATCTAGGGGCTGCAGTCAGAATCAGCACCCATAGCAAGGTGTAGCCTCTCCTCCCAGGGAACTTACAATCTAATTTAAAATTCCACAGTGTTATCTGTAACAGTTAAGAATCTTATGTTTCAAAAAAAATCATTTTTATTCCTTTAATATTCTATCTTCTGACCAAAATTCACAAGATAACTAGACAAAACAGACATGTTAAAAGTATTTTCTTTTAAATGCAGAGAAGTCTTAGATGTTACCTTTGAGCATTAATATCTGAAAGGATATTTGCATTATCATGCAAATGTAAGTTAGCTTTAAAACTAGTCAGCTAATAGATCATATGTAAATGTTCAGAAACTGTATTTTACTCCATCTTTATTTAATATTTCCTCAAGACCTGCACTATGTTTTAGGTCAGCTGATTCATACCTCTCATTCTTACCATTCTTGATGTCTGAACTGGCTTTTATAAAAGGCATAACTTGCATGTTAATAGCAAAATAAAACCCATCACTGGCAGTACAGGTCTGTAATTACATTTGCCTTGGGAGTAATCTCAACCATTTCTCCCTCCACTTCCACCATATCACCCTTGCTATTCTACTTCTCTTCCTTCCCATATCATTTTACTTCCCTTTCCTTAGTGGTGAGTGCCTTTTACATAGGGTAAGTGATGAAGTCACAAGAAGCACAAGTAACTGTGGGGAAAGCCACTACACCTGATAGTCACATAACATTTGGGGGGATTTAGATAGCCAGTTCCTTAAGATTTCAAAATGGACATTACCAGTCCCTCCTCCCCCCAACTTCTGGCTTCATTTTGCTGGCTTAGTGCAGAAGTCTTTCCCCTGCAGGAGGGGGACAGTAATTCTCACTACCCTCTAGTCAAATGGTTTTCAAACTTTTTTAGTTGAAGAAAACTGTTGATGCCCATTACACAGTGGAGCTGGGAATGAGGAGTTCAGAGTGTGGGAGGGGGTCAGGACTCTGGGCTGGGAGAGCAGGCTCTGGGGTGGGGCCAGGGATGAGGGCTTTGCAGGAGGGGGCTCTGGGTTGGGGGGTGGGGGCTCAGGGCTGGGGTAGGGAATTGGGGTGCGCAGGCTTACCTGTGGCAGCTCTCAGTCAGCAGCGCACCAGGGGAGCTAAGGCAGACTTCCTGCCTATCCTGGCACTCTGGACCGCGCTGCACCCCGGAAGCGGCCAGCAGCAGGTCCAGCTCCTTGGCTGAAGCTGCTCCGCAAGGCTCTTGCCCGCCGGCGCCCCCCCCCCCCCCCCGTTCCCATTGGCCAGGAAACAGAGTGCGGAGCTGGTGCTCGGGCAGTGTGCGGAGCCCCGTGCCCCCACCCCACCTAGGAGCCGGACCTGCTGCTGGCCGCTTCCGGGGCGCAGCGCTGTATCAGAATAGGTAGGAACTAGCCTGCCTTAGCTGGGCAGCACCGCCAATGGGACTTTTAACGGCCCAGTCAGCAGTGCTCACCAGAACCACTGTGACCCAGTGTCTTACATTCCGCGACCAAGTATTGGGTCGCAGCCCGCAGTTTGAAAACCATGCTCTAGTCTACACAAAAAAGGAAGACTCCGTTTCTTCTCACTACCTTTCTTTTCCTTCTGCGTACCATCAGGCAAACAGCCTACTGACTGCAGCCAGTAACACGGCTAGCAATTCCCGACCAGGCTAGCATGCCAGGCTGTCTCAAGCAGGGAGAAAAAGCAGCTCAGAGCAGGACTGTGTACAAGTGCACAGTTCTGCATAATTAAGTAAAATTGGGTGCAAAGGCATTTTTTCTAGTTAAGAATGTACCTTTACTAGGCTTTTATATCATTACCAATTACAAAGGAAAAGTAAAAAGAAGGAAGTGATTTACTTAACAGGCTTACCTTTGAGTCAGTCAGAGCTTTCTCTCTCACACTGTCTGGCCCTTCATAAGGATTTTCCATTAGAAGTTGCTTTAGTTTCTTTAGTTTAGGTCGACATTTCCTTAATTCCCAGTAATTATTGGAGAAACCAGCAATCTACAAAAAGAAATTAAATGTTCGGTGACTCATTTAATTTAACACTGTCAGCCAAAGTAACTTGCAAAGAATAATTAGCACTGAATTTTACAGAGGTCACGTAAAAAAAAAAAATCAAGATTTTTATTAAGAGATTGTTCCTCTTTTCTAAAGAAGAGTAGGTAGAAATATTCTCCACACTGAAGTCCATTATTGGTAATAAGAGTTAGAAGTCTGTAGTTCAGTAATAAAAGCATATCTGCTGTCTACATGACAAAGAAACCAGCTGGTCTCTACATACAGACAATACCTGCTAAAGGTGGGATAATTTAAAGTCCTGTCAATTTCACCCCTTCCAACATCTGTTCTTTTCTTCTTAATATCTCAGTCTTGCTGCTCTCCACAAGCCATCTTTTTATTCTCCTCTCATCTTTCCAATTATTTCCCACATTCTTGAACTCCTAGTTAATGGATATTTTACTACACAATGAATGAAGAAGGGAGCTATGACTCATCACTTCTTTAAACATGCATCTTGGGAAAGAAGATGTTCACTACACAGCTATGTAAGCCAGGTACATGCACTAAGTGTGCCCAGAGGTCACTGATAAAAATACTGCACACTTCTTTTCCCCAGGCCCTGAAAAAGAGGTTTACCAGTGACACCATGGCAGGGTTTGGAGCCAAGGTGGGTGGCTCCCTTTCCCAAGATATGTATACATAGACAGGACATGACAGAAGCTGAGTGGGGCAACCGACAGAGAAACTGCCTTCATTCCCTAATCTACCACATAGGGAGAACAGAAAGCAGAGGTATAACTGATATAAGGCCTCCAATCTTCTAAACTCACTAGGCTCTTCAGAGGAATCTCAGGGTGCATTGGTACATCTCTGAAGCATACCTTGGGCATTCCCCAAAAGTCCTACTGAGGAGTTCAGATGATAGGAGGCCTTAATCAATGCTCTGCTGTTGAAGAGGCCATCAATCAGACAGGTGAGAGCACAGAACGGGGAAGGCACAGCAGGCTGTAAGCTCATTTAGTGGTATTGCTCTCAGATCCAGCCCCAGCCCCTACCCCTGTATGAAAAATCCTGTTAACAGCTGGAGTAACAGAAAAGCTCAATTTTTTTAAAATGTATTTTAAAAAGTCAGGATTTTAAAGATGTTCTATCAAATTTGATTTTTAAGTAATTTTTTTTTAAATTGTCCTTTTAACTATTGAGGCTAGATTGTCAATTAAAAAAACAAAAACACTACTACTCAAGAAAGCAGCCTAGATACAAAATGCTTTATCCAAATTCTGTTTGGAAATCTTAGACTTTTTTTTTTGTTTATAGTTTTTGCCTATTAGTTTATTTAAATAAATATTAGTTTATGACCTCAGTTCTCCAGCTCTTTTCACATGCAATGGCAATTACACAAGCAGAATAACTACAACATTTGGGTCTTTTTTTCTGTGCTTATTTTTCATTTCTTTTCAAATCTTTCAGAGAAGATAATAGTCCTGGTCATTTAGTGGTAGAAAAATATGCTAACACATGTGAGTTCATAGCCAGAGCTAGTTGCTCACCCTGGACAAACATAGCAGAATGCTCAGACCCTTTGAAAGGGAGTGCTTGCTCCGGAGTGATCATCTCTTTGGACTGATGCATGAGCCTATCAATACTTCTTCCAGAAGAAAGGTAATTTATCCTGTATCAGAGGGGTAGCCGTGTTAGTCTGGATCTGTAAAAGCAGCAAAAAGTCCTGTGGCACTTATAGACTAACAGACGTATTGGAGTATGAGCTTTCGTGGGTGACCGATACGTCTGTTAGTCTATAAGTGCCACAGGACTCTTTGCCGTAATTTATCTTATTATTTGTATTATGGTAGCACTTTCAGGCCCCAACCCCATTGTGTTTAGCACTATGCACACATAACAAAAAGAAAGTACCTCCCACAAAGAGTTTGCAACCTAAGCAATATAACTATACGCTACAACATGTTTGGGAGGGTTTTAGGAAAGATCCCAACCAAAAAAAACCAAAAGCGATTTGACAAAAAGTTATCTTGGTGCTTGTGATTTAAAAAAATAATTACAGAACATAGCAAGACTGAATTTGGAGGAATATTACTTTCTTGTTAATCTACTTTGTTTTGAATGGACTTTTTCCTACCAACAGAACTGCGGACTTTGTGGAATAAATGATGTTCTGATTGTTCTAGGACTGGAGAAGGAGGGTCACTCCTCCTTAGTGATGTCATTATACCCACTGCACAAAATTAAGAGCAAATGATAATATTTTCCTAACCATTTTTAGGAAAATTTGATTTATTACATTTGCTTCGAAAGGGCAGAAACAATGAATTCTTTAAACTCATAATTCTAAAATCCTCCACCCCACAGAATCTTTCCAGATGCAACAGTTAGGATAGAAGAGTCATCTTTGAAGATTTTTTGTTAGACTATGGAACTAAGGAAGTGCAGCACAATCTGCCTTTCGGAGTAGGCTATTTAAACAGGCACTCTAC
Source organism: Mauremys reevesii (assembly GCF_016161935.1). Classification (NCBI taxonomy): domain Eukaryota; kingdom Metazoa; phylum Chordata; order Testudines; family Geoemydidae; genus Mauremys; species Mauremys reevesii. The sequence goes on from NC_052624.1 coordinate 263,633,606, forward strand.
TAATGTAGTGCTCTTTGTGTCTTATATTTAAGACAGCTCACTTGAGCGAAGGAGAAAATATTATTTCAAGTTACTAAGCATCATGAGTACTTACTGCACCACCAGAAATAGACTTTATGCTTGGATCTGTTAAACAGATGATAAGTAAAGCCATGATAGATAAGTTTTATGTTAATACACTCATGCTGATCATTTGCAATTGTAAGACACTATAATAACATGCACGTTAGATGTAACACTAATGTGAAAAATAGACGATAAGGAAACAAAAGAATATACCTGGGTGTGAATGATATTACATGATGCTTGATCTCCAAGCAGCTGTTCTGGAGTTTTACAGCCAGGGATAAACAGCAACATATTTGAAGTATCTGCTATTTTCATATCATAAGTTTTATCTTTACTGCACAGCACAGCCTGTTCATCTTTTTCACCACGGATCACTAGGCTGGGAAAAAAAAGTTCTTGTTTTTAAATGCAAAAATAGCAAAGGAATACTCATCTTTATTTACAGATGACATAACATTTCAAATACATTAAAAGTACACCTCTACCCCGATATAACGCTGTCCTCGGGAGCCAAAAAATCTTACCATATTATAGGTGAAACTGCGTTATATCAAACTTGCTGTGATCTGCCGGAGTGCGCAGTCCCACGCGCCTCGAGCACTGCTTTACTGTGTTATATCCGAATTCGTGTTATATTGGGTCGTGTTATATTGAGGTAGATGTGTATTGCTAACCAGGTGGCAAGTTGCAGTTATTATGACTACTGATACCAACTGGAATATCATATCTACAGGTTGTGACATACAGTTAGTTTAATCATATTACCATTACCCCTTCCTCCTTCCCACACCACTTTCTCATTTGTTCATTTCACCCACTTTCTTATCTTTTAAATCTTGATCCTGCAAGCTCATATACATGACCAACACCGCACTGAAGTCCCTGTCGCTCCCAGCTTAACTCAGGCCACTGGGTAATGGCACAACTACTCCTCTAATACAAACCCAGACCTATTAACAGTGTAACTTTGAACGTTCTGCAGAAAAAAATTCAGCTTACATATGATTTTAAACATTTTCTTACACTTTTGCCTTGGAACAGCAGTTCTCAGGGGGCCTTGATCAGGTTTCAGGGGGTCCTCCATGCACCATCAGTATTCACTGAGGCCCAGGGCAGAAAGCCAAAGCCCCTTCACCCCACCACCCCAGGCTGAAGCCAAAGCCTGAGCAGCTTAGCTTCATGGAGCCCGGGGCAAGTGCCCTGTTTGCTAGCCCCTAATGCCAGCATTTATATGCACAACAGGTGTGGTGGTACAGCTGGGCCATGGAGATTTTATAGCAAGTTGAGGGGGGGTTCTCAGAAAGAAAAAGGTCGAGAACCCCTGCCTTAGAGGACAAATGTAGTCAAATGAAGGGGTTTTCAAACCTTTTACCAACCACAACCCCCAAGCCACTCACACTTTCTCCCAGGGCCCCATGCTTGAGTCCTCTGTGACCCCCCAAAACCAAAATACATCCCATTGTCTACACCAAAAGAAACTACCCAGAACCACAAAAAACAAATGTTCACACGTACGCACGTCATGAATAGTCCTACTGAGCTCAAAAGAACTATTCACAGGCAGAAATGTTTAGAAGTTGAGAGCCACATTTTCATTAATTGTGCTATACATGGGAAACGGATATGTCCTAGGTAGCCAAAAAAATTGATTATTTCACATTTTAACAAACATATAAATTTAAAAAATTAAAAATATAAATTTAAACCTCGCCCAGCCAAGATGTGCACGGGGCCCAGGGAGGCTTTCGGTTCGGCAAATTGTATAGATGCCTTTTAACCGGGATCTGCCCCCGTTGACACGATCGCCTGGCAAGGTCCCGGCAACCTCCCCATCCCTATCGTTCCTGCCCGCCCGCCAGGGGGCGCTGCAAGCCCGGTCCCCCGCGAGTCCCAGGCCGGGCCACTTCCGCACCTGTGCCCCGCCTCCAGCTCGGCGCAAAGGCCCGGCTCGAGCTGCAGCAGGCAGCACTCTCCGGCGCTGGCGCGGGGGCTGAAGCTGAGGCAGTGCACGAGCGGCAGCAGCTCCGCCGGGTTCAGCTTCGCGATATGCAGCGTGGCCTCCACCTCCTCGCGGCTCCGCATCCTGCCCGGCGCCGGGCTCCCCGCTCAAAGGGACGGGCCAGCGGCGCGCGGCAAACGGTTCCAAAAGCGCGCGCGCCAAAACACAGCGCCCCCCTCTCCACGCGCCGCGCTTGGGCGGGGCCATGAAGAGGGGGAGAGAGCCCTGCGAGGAGTCACGTGACCCCTAGTGCGCGAGAAGGGGGTTGGAGGCGTGCGGCAGTGCCTAGCTGAGAAGGGGCAAGAATGAGCGCGAGCTCTCCCCCTAGCCTGTGGTTGGGGGAAGCACAAACGCGCGTGCGCGACTTGGGTTCCAGCGATTCTCTGGTTCACGCACTAATACCCCCTGCAGAGCAGGTGCGGGCGGTGGAGTTGAGGTGTGAGGAGTAAAGGGGAAAGAGCTTCCACCATCCTGCTGCCTCCTCCCTAAGAGGAGGGCTCCCCTGTGCTCATCTCCGCGGCTTTCCCCTTTAGCTGCACGGAGGTTCCCTGCAGAAGCTGGGGATGGGCGACAGGATGGATCACTTGATGATTACCTGCAGGGCCAGCTTTAAGCTGATTCCCTGGAATTGGGCCCCGCGCCTAAGAGGGCCCCAAGCCTTAGGCGTCCTTTTAAATGTTTATTTATTTTTTTTTACTCGCCCGGTGGTAGTGGGGGGGTCTGCTCCGGGACTTCGGTGGCGGGGGGTCCTTTGGTGCCGCGGAAGACCCGGAGTGGACCCCCCCCGCCGCCGAAGTGCCGCCGAAGCCCCGGACTGTTGCTGAGTATTCAAATCGGGCCCCACCCTTTGGAAAGCCGGCCCTGATTCCCTGTTCTGTTCATTCCTTCTTAGGCGGGCACTGGCCACTGTCAGAGACAGGCTACTGGGCTAGATGGACCTTTGGTCTGACCCAGTATGGCTGTTCTCATGTACGTGCAAATGGTTCTCGAGCTAGCTCTGTCCCTGAGCGCCTGTTTCCCAGTGAAGACATAATCTGTAACAGAGAAGGGCACCAGAGAAATGTGGCCCCCAACCCATTGTGTTCCCTTTGGCATCACTGCTTCCCATTGCACTTCATTGACACATGTTTTGGGGGGCCCTGAGCTTAGGGGAGTTGATACAATCCCCCCCCCCACCCCCTTGTTAGACTCCCATATAAGGGGAGCAGCTGTTTGTTGACTGCCCTTTGATTCCTATTTGGAGTCACACGCCATGTGAGGTACCTAACCACAATGGTAGCAAGGTGGAGAGAGATTTTCTGATCACCGTGGGCAGTGGTCATGGCTCTGATGGGCTGAATCCCTGAAAATCAGAACGACAAAGCAGGAAAAATAACCATGATGCTGGTAAGGCCCTTCCAGCAACAAACAACAGAAGTTGTTTTGCTGTTGCCGTTAACACCAACATCTCCTTTGAAAGGCCGTGGTGAGCAAAATCTTAGGTTCTGTTTCCAGTTCACTTTCCTTTATACCATGAGGAGGAGCTATTGACAAAGACTAAGTGCAGGTCAGACATAGTACAAAGATCTATAGCAGCTTTTGCCACTAGGTAACTTGCCAAGTGCAGTGTCACATGAGACTTGATCAGCATAGAGAAAACAGAGCAAGGGTGAAAACAGACTTCTGTGGTGACCCTTTTAATCCTATGATTCTATGAAATGAGGACAGCTGTTCCTCAAAGAGCTTGCACACTAGCAACAGGAGCAGAAAAGATGCCTCCACAAGGAACTGCTATTCAATGGGGCCAGATTAAGGAATCTGGAATCTTTTCCCCTAGTTCCCATGTTCCAGAGAAACAAGAGGCCACTCTCCTTCTGGAAGCAGAGGCCCATCTCTCATCTTGGGATCAACAGGTGGCAGCCCCTCTCCCATTGAAACTGACAGGGCAGCAGCAGATGGATCTCCTTTACCATCCAGGAGTGACAACAGGGGTTTCCACTCCCCCTCGGAGAGGCTGTGGTGGCACAGGGTGGCTCAATACTTACCCCAGTAGCTGGGGTTTATCTCCACAGGTTCATGAGTTCACTATGCATACTTCATTCTTCTACCACACTTTACTGGGGTGGTGTTAAAGGCCCCTAAAGCAGTGGGGTGGGAGTTAACACCCCCGTAGAAGTAAATGGGGTAGTTTGGTGCCCTCAGTGCTACTGGTTTGGTTCTGTTCAGACTGAGGCTGAGGTCACTGCATTGGTTATATTTGTTTCATGTTTTCAAGTTTTTCTTTATATCATAACCATGAGGGCTAGAAATGTAGGCCGTGTCTACCTGGAAAGGTTGCACCAGTCTAAATCCCTTTTTAAAATGAGATAGTTAAAGTGGCACAAACCTCTGTGTACACGCTCATTTTAGATTGACTGGTTTGTTTTGGTTTAATTTAAACCCGATCCCAACAAACTTAAGCTACATCAACTAAAGCCACTTTTAGAAATAAGTGTTCACACAGGAGTTGCCCAGTTTTACAATATTGGCTTAAATTCACACATTAGGTTATGCTGGTGCAATCAGCGGTGGATTACTTCACAGGCCAGCTGGGCCCATGCCCAGGGGCCCCGGCCAAATTGGGGGTCCCCAGGAGTACCAGGGCTCTGACCATACCCCCTGCTTGTCTACACTAAACAGTTCTGTCGACAAAAGTCACCTTTCATCAACAAAACAGTGGAGGTGTACACATTAAAATGCTCCTCCCAATGATGTAACTCCCCTGCTTTGTAAAACCACCTTGACAAGCGGCACAGAGCTTTTTGTGACATAGTTAGAGTGTAGACACCTTTAGTCTCTAAGATGCAACAAGGACTCCTCGCTGTTTTTGCCGATACAGACTAACACTCTGAAACCTGTCACTTGGTTATGTCACCTTAATTGGCCTCCAGGAGGTATCCCACAATGTCCATCATGACCACTCAGGCCAGCAGTTTGAACTTTGCTGCCCTGAAGGTACACAGGTATGCACCCTTTCCCCATTAAAAGGCCTGGGAATTTTTGAAATTCCTCTTCCTGTTTGCTCGGCATGCACAGTTCACACAGCATCTTCCCAATTGACCATGCCGGCTTTACACAGCAGACTATCTCCTGCATGGAGCACACCAGAGCAGTTGGACCTACTGAGTATTTGGGGAGAGGAGGCTGTGCAGCTGCAGCTTCGCACCAGCCATAGGAATTTTGATACCTATGGGCTAATTGCTAGTGGCATGCAGGAGAAGGGGCACGAAAGGGACACGCAGCAGTGTCATGCTAAAATCAAGGAGCTGAAGCAGGCATACCAGAAGGCAAGGGAGGCCAATTGCCATTTTGATGTGACACCGAAGAGATGCCATTTCTATGTAACCCTTCTGCCCCTCTGAGTTGGCAGCAACAAGGGCTGGGTTCAGTATCCAGGGGTTCCGTTTCAATAACACAATGCAAAACCGGCTCGAGCCCCCACCCAGTGACCTGGGACAATTACCCAGCACCCGCCCCGGGCGCCTCTAGGAGGCAATACTTCCCCACTCGCAAGCACAGAGTCCGAGTGTAGCAAAATCCTTTTAATAAAGGAGGGAAACAATGCGGCATCACGTTGGAGAGACACCACAAACAGGACTATACACAAACCATAAGCAAAAAAAAACCCACCTCCAAGTACATTTGGCACTGTCCTCTCCCCCTTAGGGTCTTAAGTCCAATCACCCCAAAGTCCACAATCCAAGAGTCTCTGTCTCTGGTCAGTGCCACCCCAGAGTTCAAAAGTTTATCTGCAGAGTTTTACCCCCCCCAGCCTGGGTGGAAATGGGGGGGGCACACACAGAGTGTTAAGGGACACCTTATGTGGGCCAGGGCCAACTGCCCCGCTTCTCCGTGGAGTTCTGCTGTAGCCTTCACCACGACTAGCTCCACTCCACCAGCTGTGCCGCTCCTCCAGCCAACCCATGAACCGCATCAGCCGTCCACGCGAACCGCTCCACACTGCTCACTGTTCCACGGGCTGCGCCAACGTGCTGCAGACTGCTCCGCTCTGCCAGCTGCTTAGCGATCGATCTTCAGGCTCCCCCACTCAGTGATCTCAGCTCAGTAAGCTTAGCTCTTTTAGTGATTTCAGCTTGTAGTAGAGGAGCCCCAGTGCCACCTTGGGCCAACGTGAATTCAGGTCAGCAGCCTCCAGATGGACTCCTAAGGGATTCAAAATTAGCTCTGCTCTTTAACGGTGGAGAGAGGAGGATGTGCAATTGGTGTTCCAGGCCCCCAAAAGGGGCCCATACCATCAGATACCCACACCAGTCCCCAGCCTCTCTCCCTTCACTGGGTTTTGGAACCCATGTCCCTTGTCTAGCAAGTACTATTTAATGTAGGTTGAGTCATTTCTGTCATAAAGCAGTCTCATAGTTCCTCATTCACATAATTAAGGTAACAGCACTTTTTTTCCTTCCTGCCCCAATAACAAAGAAATTGGGAATTCCACAGTGTGAAAATAACTGTCCCATGCTGCTGTGTGTTATGCTAAGTGGAGTGGGTTTACCAATGCAAATGCACATTCCTAAAATTCCTTTGCCCACTCCTCATAATGTACCACCAGATGTCAGGGTAGATCTCATCCTGACTCTGCTTACAAGGAGCTGCATGCCATCCTGGGCAGCAACCCCACCTCCACTGCCAAGAACCTTATGGAAACTTCGGGGGGGGACTGGAGCCAGCAGCAAGCGGACTCAAACCAGATAAGGAAGTGGCAGAAGAGGAGGTTGAATTGGAGGATGATGTGGAGCACACAGCAGGGTTGTCCAGTGGTACGGCAAGTCAACATCTCCTTTCCACTCCAGAGGGGTTTAACCAGCCCCCACACTCCAGCTCCGGCACACAGGATGCAGGAGATGGGTGCTCTGGTAAGTTGTTTTTGCTTTGACCCTGCATGGTGAGAGGAAATTGAGCTCTCATGTACTTTGTTATATGGTAGAGGAGGGATAAGGGACAGAAATAAACAACAGTGCCTGTCCATCTACACAGTGGGGCCATGGCGGAAAATTTTTAATATACACAGTGATGTCACGGGAATCCTCCATAGAGGTCTCTAGGAAATTTTCCTGTAGGTATTCTTCAATCCTCTGCTGAAAGTTCTTTGGGAGAGCTGCCTTGTTTCTCCCCACACTGTAGGAAAGTTTGCTGCGGCACCCGGCAATTATTTCTGCAGGAACCAGAGCAGCACATAGGTGAACGGCATACCCTGGCATCCTGGGTTACCTTTAGGAGTGAGATATGGGATTTGATTACCCTAGCCCAGGGATCGGCAACCTTTGGCACGCGGCCTGCCAGGGTAAGCCCCCTGGCGGGCCGGGCCGGTTTGTTTGTTCACAGGTTCGGCCGATCGCAGCTCCCACTGGCCTTCCGTGTGCTGCAGGATGCACTGACTGCCGCTTCCCGCAGCCCCCATCATAGCCCCCTGACTTAAGGGACATTGGTTAGATTTAAAATTTTAATGTATATTCTTACTTTGTTACTAACTGTTGAATACAACAATTGAAACAATTGTAGAAAAATAATTAGATTTTTCTATCACTTCTTGTAGTTCACCAAGCTTGGAATAGATCATTTAACTTTGGAAAGATGCTACTAGGGCAAGGCCCTGTGAGTTTGTACTGTGCCTGCCTGGGGCTCTGAGTGTTACCGCACTACAAAAATAGACTAGAAACTGATCTTACACAGGAGCGAAACAGACACTTTCAAGTAACTTTCACAGTATTGCCAATCCCAAATTCTCAAAAATCATGAGATTATGTAAAAATAATAGATTTGGTGTTCTTATTTGCCTTCTGCTTTTTGAGCCTTTAGGGTGCACTGGGGTCACATTTTGATGCTTTTTCCACAGCCACGAGAGCTAGAAACTTCATTTTTCTTTAAAAATGAAGGCTGAAATCAGTACATATCCATTTGACTCCAGGAGCTGGGATGTTAAGGAAAACAATCCTTATCATGAGACGCCTGACAAAATCATTAGAGTTGGCAACACAAGCCTTTAAATCAGAGGTGGGCAAACTACGGCCCGCGGGCCACATCCGGCCCGTGGGACCATCCTGCCCGGCCCCTAAGCTCCTGGGCTAGGTGGCTAGTCCTTAGCCCCTCCCCTGCTGTCCCTCCTCCCCCACAGCCTCAGCTCACTCACTCCACCACTGGCGCAATGATCTCCTGGGGCTGTGAGCTCCTGGGGCAGCGCCGCTGCAGAGCCTGGCCTGATCTGGTCTCTGTGCTGCGTGGTGGCAGCGGTAGTGGCGGTGGCAGCATGCCTGACTCCAGCCGGCGGCACGGCTGTAGCGCGGCCAGCCACTGCTGCTCCAGGCAGCGCGGTAAGGGGTGGGGGAGGTGTTGGATAGAGGGCAGGGGAGTTCGGGGTGGTGGACAGGGGAGGGGTGTGGATAGGGGTCAGGGTGGTTGTGGGGGGAACGGGGTTGAATGGGGGAAGGGGTCCCGGGGGGGCAGTCAGGAAGGGGGGGGTTGGATGGGGCAGAGGGGATCCGGAGGCAGTCGGGGACAGGGAGCAGGGTGTGTGGATGGGGCAGGAGTCCCGGGAGTAATAACTGTATGACTTCTTGTAGGACACCACCTCCCCCCTCCCCACCCAATGGCAGCTGCTACAGTTACAACTCTTCCCCCCCCCCCCAACTTCCAAGTCATTGAACCTTTTAAAATATAATTAATAGTAATACTAAACAGACATAGTAAAAATGCTTGTTTGCAATGTTGTATTAACATATGTAAACATCATGTAAAAATCCTAATTATACAATGAATTTCAAGTATTCTGTTCACTATTGATTTTTGTAGATTTGACTGAATGTGTGAATCTCTGATATATTAATTTATAAATTTTAGATGTTATAACACATGATCTATTAAAATGAAAATTAAAAAATGAGTAAAGTATCATATGAGAAGAACCTTGACCAGTGGATGACACAGCAAAAATGAAAGTATATTTCCAATTCCATAATCTAAACGCAGGACCCTTGTGGCAACACATCATAGGGTGCCAAATACTTGTAAAAGAGTACATTCTTTTCAAGGTGCATTGGTGCCACTATTGTCAGCTTCGGTCTCAACAGTGACTCAAGCATATTTTTTTGGAGTGGAGGATTTTCCCCTCCAGTAACTTGGTGATCTGAATTAGTTAATCATGAATCACTGAACAAGTGTCAATAACGCTCACTTTGTTCAAAACAAGATCTTAAAGAAAGTGTAATCTCATTTGGCTCTTCTCCCCAACCACTGTTCATAACACTAAACACATTCCACTGGACTGTTTGTTGTCAACAAAAGCACAGTCTACTCTGTGTAGTGATACATCTTGAACCAACATTTCATAGTTAAGAAAAAAATGTTTTGACTGACAAAATGAAAAACCAGGACAATTCAGGCAGCTAGTAGGTTTCGGGGGACAGAGTCTTCGTCATAAACTAGGATACACAGTCTTTTCCCCTAAAGCATGTGTGGTAAGCCCTCTTCCGTCAGTTGCCCTATTCGCTGAGGAAACAATGATGCACTGGGTAGCCTGCAATTGTGGACTGTGTTGTAATATATCAGTGATTTTCAACCTTTTTTCATTTGAAGACCCCTACAAAATTTCAAATGGAGATGCGGACCCCTTTGACATAGCCTACAGACTAGAGGTTGAAAACCACTGTAATAGATCATCACACAAATTAAGAATGATACTAAAAAAATAACAGAGAGAAGGATTGATCAGATCCTTTTTACAGGAAAAAGCATAACACAATGCAGTACCAATCTTGTTTTGTAGGCGTGTTCTATTAAATTTCTGTCAGTCTGTAGCTCCCCAGTAAACTTCTAACTGGGCTATGACACCAGGAATGCTGGCCAAACACTCCTAGTTGCAAGTTGTTCTCAGAACAGAAAAGATACAATGAAATAGGAAACTTTATTTAGATAAGAAACTCCAATCTTCTATAGCTTCTGTTACCCCTTGTGACCCAAGCAGTTAGCCAGTTCAGTATCTTGCAGCTTGTTTCCTTTGGGAGGAGTTTAGGAAAAAATGATGATTAGGGCCCTACCAAACTCATGGTTATAGGCCATGAAAAACATGTCATGGACAGTGAAATCTGGTCTCCCACCTTGAAATCTAGTCTTTTGGGTGCTTTAACCCTATACTATACAGATTTCATGGGGGAGACCAATGTTTTTCAAATTGAGGGCTCTGACCCAAAAGGAAGTTGCAGGGCGGTTGCAAGGTTATTTTAGGGGGGCTATGGTATTGCCTCCCTTACTCCTGTGCTGCCTTCAGAGCTGGATGGCCGGAGTGTGGTGGCTGGTGGTCGGAGATGGTGGCTATTGGCAGGGTGCATAGCTCTGAAAGTGGCGCCCCGCCAGCAGCAGTGCAGAAGTAAGGGTGGCAATACTATACTATACCATGCAATCCTTACTTCTGCGCTGCTGCTGGCGTGGCTCTGCCTTCAGAGCTGGGCTCCTGGCCTGCAGCAATTCAGCTGCCCAGCTCTGAAGGCAGTGCCACCACCAGCAGCAGTGCAGAAATAAGAGTATCAATACCACAACTCCCCCGCCACACACACAATAATGTTGAGAAACACCCCCCCACACACACACACACAACTCCTTTTTGGATCAGGACCCCTAAAATTACAACACCGTGACATTTCAGATTTAAATAGATGAAATAATGAAATTTTAAAATTTTAAAATCTTATGACTGTGAAATTGACAAAAATGGACTGAATTTGGTAGGGCCCTATTGATGATGGAGCCAGGTATTTCTTTGATGCAATCCTATTTATTTACAAAGAATGTAAAAAGTCATGTTTCTCTGAATGCACTCGGAATCAATCAACGGGAGGCAGTTTCTTTGCTCATTATTCCAAGCCTCTTTTGCCAGCCAGCCCGCACTCTATCCCAAAAGTGGTCAGTCCTAGCATCATGCTACAAGTGTGATTCTGGCTGTTTTTGGCTTCTGCCTGCCTTCTCTGTCTGCTTCTGTTGTGTTCTCTTCATGCTGCCTGTGCGTGTGCGCACAGTTCCACCAAAAACAATGCGCAGCCCTCTGTGTTTCCATTCAGCCCTCCAGTGAAACCCTTCTGTCCACATAGCTCAGTACTTAGCTAGCTTTGCGTGTGCCTTGTGTTTTGTGTGGTCGCTCCTGTGTTTCAGCTATCTTATTCCAAAAGGAGCTTATTTGCTGCTTACATTTATCCTGAATGAAGAGTGGCTGTTAAGCCCATTCGTTTCAATGAGGTTTCACTGAACTCCCAACATAATACTTCTATGTTTCTTAAAGATTCCTCTCATAAAAGAACCTGTAGCCTCACTTACCACCATCCTCCCCCCCCCCGGCCCCATTTTGAACATCAAATAACAAATCTCTAATTTACATTTCCCTTCCTAGATAGCTTCCAAAAATAACTATATGGTGGCAGACTGATTTAACACATACCTAGTAAAAACAATTTATTTGACAAATATTTTTTTTTAAAAAGCAACTCAGTGAATTGGGGCAAAAGCTCACCTAATATAAGTGCTCACTTGTGTTTAACGTAAATAACCCCAATGTTCTACTACTTGCAAGTGGTTTAAAGCCTATTAGCCATCCCTGGCTGTTTGAATTTCCCTCTGGGGAAGATCTATTCTTCTGCTGGCCTCCTGGCAGACAGGTGCCAATTTAAAAGACAGCTCCTAATTATGCCCCTTTTCTCCTACCCATCATCCAACAAGATGGCTTTGGACCATGGGGGTGCAAATACAAGTAACCCCTCTCTTTAAGTAGGTTGCACATACTTACATAAACACCTGGGATAACAAATTGTATGCATGCTGCTGCTAAGGGCATTTTTTATATTTAGCACTTTAAATTATGCACAGTGATGTATCCCAGGGGCCACTTGAAAAAAAGATACCTCATAAAATAAGGATGTTTTATAAGGCTACAACGTCAGTTACCAACCTTAAACAGATAATAGCAACAACAGAAAGGGATGAAATTGTAATTTTTGTGGTAAAGGATTGGCTATGACCAGTTATTCTGACCCTAAACTACCTTTTGACCAAATAAACAGCTGGACATTTATAACTGTTTTGCCCACCCAGACCTGGACACAAACTTGCACCATAGGCCAAAAAGAATAGCCACTGGTGGATATTGTCTTAATAGCGTTGACTGACCCCACTCGTTCTGAGGGTATGTGTACACATGGAGCTGGGGGTGTGACTTCCACTTTTCATGGAAATACTTGCACTAGCTCAATGAGCTAGTGTGCTAAAAATAGTAGGGTAGTCAAGGTAGCACGGGCAGCACTGAACAACCAGCAGTGACATGGACTAGCCATGCCAAGTATAAACCCTCCTGAACCCTGTGGGTATGCACTTCACACAGACATGCTACCATGGCTACACATGAGTATGTGCAAGTGAGCTCTGAATTACGCTTGGAACTAGGAGTAACCAAAGAGTTACTAACCTCTCCCCACAACCTTGGCCCAAAGTGGAGACAAAATTTACATCTGCAAGACTATGCTGTACCACCAGATGCCGCTAGCAACTTGTGATATTTTTATGTCTAGCATACCATTCAGCCTCTAGATGTCTCTGTGCTGTATTGCGTTAAAGACAGGGAATGGTCCTTGTTTGGTAAATTAGGGAGACAAAGCTGAAACTCTAGCTTTGTGGAATGCTGTTTGCTTATGGCTGTAGCTTACAGTTTTCTTTAATAAAAGAGTTGGACTGTGATTTCACATATCATGGCAGCATCTGCTTGGCTGGCATCCCACCAAACTCCCTGCTCCTCAAAAACCATAATTGTATATCCAGATTGAACATAGTCACTATCAGATAAACATAGTCAGAGAAAAACACATCTGGGCAATTGTAAAAAATCCTCAAATGTTCTAAGTAGGGCCTTACCAAATTCACAGTCCATTTTGGTCAATTTCACAGTCATAGGATTTTTAAAATAATAAATTTCGTGATTTCAGCTATTTAAACCTGAAATTTCACGGTGTTGTAACTGTAGCAGGCTTTGACCCAAAAGGGCGTTGTGTGAAGGTGGTCACAAGGTTATTGTAGGGGGATCTTAGTATTGCCACTGTGATGTTGCACCCCATAATGCTTTATAGAAATATGCTTATGAGTGTAAATATGACATAACTGGAATATGTTTTATGCTAGATATGCCATGTAACATATCTCTGCAAAGGTTATGTTCTTCTGCATGTATTCATCCTATTTGTATGCATGTATCATTTTTGTATTCAAAGTTATGAATATTGGCTGTGTACTTGTTTGATTTTAAGTAGCCTCAGTGAAGCATTTGGCCAGCTTCTTGAGAAAAGACTATTCTCAGTAAGTGCCCAATCAAGAAACACTTAGTCTGACAGTAGACTTTGATAGATGCCAATCCACCTCTGAGCTTTCCTGGGAACATTCCTATAGAGAACTAAGTCATGCATGGACATGTGACTTGCCCAAGTGACTCCAAAACTCCATCTTGTAGCTGGGATTCTACACAGGGGGAGGGAGAGGTGTCCACCCACAAGAGAGAAACCATATAAAGTCCTGGGACACCCCTGCATTTTGTCTTCAGCAAACTTAAGAGAGAGCCCCTCCATCCCCAAAGGATACCTGAAAGAAACTGGAACAAAGGACAGTAACCACAGGGATGTGACTGATTGCTGGACCCAGTCTAAAGGAGAATAGTCTGTAAAAGAAGCTCATTGGAACATCTCTGAGGGTGAGATTTATCTGCATTTAGTTTCTTACTGTATTAGGCTTAGAATTGCATGTTTCATTTTATTTTGCTTGGTAACTTACTTCATTCTGTCTGTTATTACTTGGAACCACTTAAATACTCCTTTTTATATTTAATAAAATCACTTTTTACTTATGAATTAACCCAGAGCAAGTAATTAATTCCAGGGGGAGCAAACAGCTGTGCATATCTCTCTATCAGTGTTATAGAGGGCAAACAATTTATGAGTTTACCTCGTATAAGCTATATAGAGAGTTGATTTATCTGGGGTTTGGATCCCATTGGGAACGGGGTATCTGGGTGTTGGAGACAGGAGCACTTCTTAAGCTGTTTTCAGTTAAGCCTGCAGCTTTTGAGGGACGTGTTTCAGACCTGGGTTTGTGTTTGTACCAGGTTAGTGTGTCTGGCACAACCAGGCAAGGTACTGAAGTCCCAAGCTGGCAGGGAAAACAGGCTCAGAGGTACTCTCAGCACATCAGTTGGCAGTCCCAGGGTGGTTTCTGTGACCCAACCCATCACAGCCATGCTGTAGCGGGGCAGCCACCCCGCTCTGTCTCCGAAAAGGTTAAAAGCCAGCCCTTGGAGAGGGCTGGGGCTGAGAGCCAGTCAGAGAAGGCTGGGCCCTATAAAAGGGCTGCAGAGCCAGAAGACTGCCAGTCTCTTTTCAGCCTTGGAGAGGGAAAGATTGGCTGCCTTCAAGCAGAAGGGGGTACCTTGGACAGAGCAGTGCTGGGAAGAGCAGGAGGAGCTAAGGAGCTCCAGCCTGGTGAACTCCCAGGCTGAGGCTTTGCTTTCAAGGCCTGAGGAGGTCCTGGGGCTGTGGGGAAGCATCCAAGGAAGGAAGAGGAAGCTAGTTCAACCCTCTTGTTGCTGATGAATGGCCACTTCAGACTGCAGTTTGCCCCTGAGGTATGGGGCTAAATGAAGACTGCCAGTAGGTCATTGAGGCAAGGTGGGATTAGGGGATTCGGGTTCCCCTGGAGAGGGGAGGACCCCTGAGTGTGGAGGTATTGCTTCGGGTATTGCCGAGAAGAGGCACCACGGGCCAGGAGGGACATGGGGCCTACACTGATGCCAGTGGTAAGACCAGTAGCTATAGCAGGAGAGACAGACACCAGCCAGCAGAAAGCGCTCTGGAGCTGGAAGAGCTAATTCCTGAGGTAACCCGCCGGAGGTGCTGTGGCAGTGAGTGCATGCCTTGCTACGTACCCTTAGTTCTCGGCTGCTGCTGGAGGTGGCGCTACCTTCAGAGCTGGGCAGCAAGAGAGCAGCAGCTGCTGGCCGGGAGCCTAGCTCTGAAGGCAGCACCCTGCCAACAGCAGCTCAGAAGTAAGGGTGGCATAGTAGGGTATCACCTTCCTTACTTCCATGCTGCTGCTGCTGGCAGGGCACTGATTCAGAGCTGGGTTCCTAGCCAACAGCCACTGGTCTCCAGCCACCCAGTTCTGAAGGCAGTGCAGCAGTAAAGATAGCAATACCATGACCCCCTACAATAATGTTGTGACCTCCCCCCCCCCCCCACAGAGGTGGATTAGGGTTTCCTGGGGCAGTGGGGTGGAGCAAGTGGGGGGCCCACCCCACCCCTTCTGCCTGTGGCCCTGACCCCATTCCCCCCTTCTGCTTGTGCCCCCACTCACAGTCCCACCCCTTTCTGTCCTTTCCCCAGGGCCTGTCCATGTTTCTCCCAAGATGCCCCACATTCCATCCCCACCACCCCTTTTGTTCCTTTCTGCCTCCCCCAACTATGTGCTCAAGACCAGAGAAGCTTCGTCAGCACACCACGGCTCCAGGGCTGCAGCAGGGAGTAAGAGCTTCTCCAGTCCCAGGGCAGCAGTGGGAGTCTGGGTGATGGGACTTCCCCTGTCACCTCCCACACTTCTGTGGGGGACCAGGGTTGGGGCACTGAGGGTTCTCCCACTCAGCACTTCTGCCAGAGAGCAGGTTGGGCACAGGGGCTTGCTCTGGTGGGGATGGGGTTGGGGGTCACTGGGAAGGGGATGGGGTGCCCCCATCTAGTTGGCTTCTGCTGGGGAGGAGGTCTGGGGCCATGGGGAGAGGGGGGTGTTTCCCCATTCCATGGCTGCAGATGGGGTTGGAGGCCACTGGGGAAGGGGTGGGGCTTCCCGCATTCTGCGGCTGTTGCCAGGAACGGAGGCCACTGGGGGGCTTCCATGGCCCAGCACTGCTGCCGCAAAGCCGGATTGGAGCGCAGGGGCTTCCCCCATCCTGGCAGCTGGGGCCCCTCGGCCTATGCCCCATCCACCCAGTGGCTAATCCGCCCCTGCAACATCCTTTTGAGTCGGGACCTCCAGTTTGAGAAACATTGGTCTTCCCTGTGAAATCTGTATAGGCTAGGGTAAAAGTACACAAGACCACATATCACGAGGGAGACCAGATTTCATGGTCCATGATGTGTTTTTCAGAGCTGTGAATTTGGTAGGGCCCTAGTTCTAAGGCATCTCCCCCATATTTGGCAGACTGCTTTCTGATGTCTCTGTTGATTTCCTTGACTTTCTGGATTTGGGAGATCATTTAATGCAAGGTGGTATGAAGACGTGAATGGAAGAAACAAGTGGCATAATTGGCAGAGCAAAGGGAGAATGGAAACGTTTGAACACAGTTGTTTGAAGGCAAGGCTGAGTAGTATTTAAACTTGGTCTATGGATAAGGGGAGTCCAGTGGAATGCTTCAAAGAGCAAAGTAATCATCTTATAAACAGGCCAGGAATATGTGGCTGCTACATTTTGGATGGACAGAGGGGTAAAAATATGAGTATCAGGAAAACTAGTGGTGAGGAGGTCATAGTAGTCAAAATAATTGGTATGGCATGGACTAGCATGTCACTCATCAATATGGGAAGGAGGATAGAGTTTGTTTTTTAATAATATGTCAGATACCAGCAGTCACTTCAGAAAATGTCTGCAAAACATGATTTTTACATTATTAATTAGAATTTACTATAAGGTTAGAATAGGTTTCTATAATGCTGCTTCATCAAGAAATCCTTTACCTTGATCAATGACTATGTACTGGATCAACCAAACTGGTTAGTTTTTGCACACTTAAGGGTGTAGCTTTCTTCTCCATTGGAAAAGCCTTCCATCTACTTTGCAAAGCAGTCAATAGCAGTGAAATCATATTTATAGCATATTCAGTTTTAAGAAGTCTATATCAGGTTTATCTGCACTAAACCATTATTTTTTCTAACCTATTAATAGATTAACTGTCAGGAAAATGTGCCTAATCTAATTAATGATATTCACAACAATATAAACACTCTGTGAAGCATGCAGTCATGTTAATATGAAAATAGCATGTAATCAGCTGACAATCTGCCTCTAAAAGTTCAAGAGCATCAGTATAAAACATACACATACACAGATATACACTCTGTATCTCTGTCCTGCAATTTTGGATCCACGTGTAGTATTTTGCCACTTTTCTGAAATTTATCACCACTTGCAGTCTCTGAGAAAATTAAGTATCATATAATACTAATTAATAATATAAAAAGAAGTACATGCCTTGCTAATATACATAATTATCTGTTTTATGGATAGACACTCATTGCTACACAGCTAAGGATCAAACTATCTTTCCTGTCAAAACTCTATTTCAATCAGAGCTCAGATATTACCATGGTGAGGGGTGAAGTGTAAGAATTTAAAATAACTAGGACCTCAATTCTAACTTTGCAAAAGGATAACAAATCAGCACAAGATTTAAACTGTCATCTGCTATTGATGACCTTTGCAAGAACTTTGATCTTAAAGTATATTTTAGAGATAGGGAAGTTTAAAACGAGCCAGTTTCTCGGTTTGAAAGTTTCCTAACTTTTCCTGTGGTTTGTCACATGTCTAAAACAGCTTGGCCTAAAAACCTGATCTGTTCCATTCTTTTAATCACATAAGCACTGATGTGTCTGACTAGTTTGGACTTGTTTAGTGGGAAAACTATATTGTCTTAACTATGTTTTGAAGGTTCTAACAAATGAACACCAATAAATGCAATCTGAGCATGGTAAAAAGTATTGTATTCAGTATGAAATGAGGAGGAGAGAGTTGACAGACCCCTGGAACTTGAAAAATTAGCCAGCTATGAGACAATGATAGGTGACTGTATTCTTTGCAAATAAGCGGGTGTGTGTGTTTTGGATTTTTTTTATATCAGTGCTAAAATAAAAGTAAAGCTGAAAAGCCACAAATTTGGTTTATATTTTTCTCTCTTCCTCTATGAGGGAGGAACCAGGTATTTTAAAATCTGAAGTCCACATAATGCTTGCTCTTGTGGAAAAAGAGGAGAGGAAAAACTAAAATGGTTTTAAAATTCCTCAACCCTATTTATCTGATGCCTTTTCTCTCTAAAGAGCTCCCCCATCCTTTCCATTAAATAATAAAGGCCTTAATGGTTTGTTCTGTCATTGTCCTGATGTACCTCTAGTCATCCACTCAGGGGAAAGAGAAACAATATTATGTGACTCACATGACTAATCACATAGCAGAAATGACAAATACACGAATATTTGTACCCATCACTTTGTGAGAAAGTCACAGACTAATAAATGTTTGCAAAACAGTATTCCTTGAACAGTATTTAAAAAAGTTGCTCTACTTATCACACCACTCCCATCTGTTGCACTTTCTGCCACAGTGCCACCCATGGATCTCCACCTGTTCTATCTACGTGCCTGGAACATGTCTTCATCATTCTGAGCTTTCCCCAAGACTGATTGTACGTATGCCCACTCACACCAACCCTTAGAGCTGATGGTGAAAGTAAGAAAGAGGGCAAAGCAGTATCCACTACTGCCTGTGTGAAAATAACCCCCTCCTTTGATAGGTGATACTCAAGTTCTTAATCACAAAGTTTGATTCTTAGTGTTCTGAGCTTCTTGTTTGCAGGATGAAGCTAGTTCATTAATCCCAGAGTCACATTTTACCTGCTTAAACATTTACCCATTTAGAATGTTGAGGAAATTATACAAATGCATAATGTTGGAATATATATTTAGTGGGATGCACTCTAACATGATATCCCCAGACTTTCCCATCCATGCAGTAATGTTCTATATATAGTGTAAGAATTTTCAATTTACATGTGTAACAAGTGATAAATTGGATGTCAGGTGTACACACACAAAAATGCAACTACGTAATCCTTAGATAATTTTGAACAGAAAATGACATTCTCCTAGATTTCTAAGTTTAAAAACAAAAAGTCAGCCAAATACACATCTTACACAGAAATACTCTGAAATTTAGAATAAGAAACCTTCTTTTGAAATATGTTCTAGCTCAACCATACTATATGGCTGTGATTCAGGAATTACTGGGTGAAATTCTTTATGCAGGAGGTCAAACTAGATGATCAACATGGTTTATTATGGCCTGGAACTCTATGAATTTATGAAAATGTAAGAAACCAAAATATACACTGCCCGGTTCGTCCTCCCAAAGTGGGCTGGAATAAAAAGGAATATCATGTAACTAAAGAGCATTCAGGTGAAATTTTTATAGAGTATTTACATATGAAGCATTGTCAGGCTTCAGTGGTGAAATTCCCAAAGTCATGTCTCCCTCTGGGGCATGGACACTACTGGGTGAGTGTGGGGTTGCCAGCCGTCCGGTTTTCGATGGCAGCTGTTAAAAGTCCAGTTGGTGACGCAGGGGGCCTAAGGCAGGCTCTCTGCCTGCCCTGGCTCTGTGCAGCAACCTGGAAGTGGCCGGCATGTCTGGCCCCTAGGCATAGGGGCGACCAGGGAAGCTCCCAATATCAAGTGGAGTGCCCCAAGGGTCGGTCCTGGGGCCGCTTTTGTTCAAGATCTTCATTAATGATCTGGAGGATGGCATGGATTGCATCCTCAGCAAGTTTGCAGATGACACTGTAGTAAGATTAGGCCCTGAAACATAAACTCTTGTATCAAAAGCCCAGTCTGAGGCCTGAAGCCTGAACCAAAGTACTTCTAGGCATTGCTAAGCAAAAGCTGGCCTGTGAGCCAAAGACAAGCCCCACTCACAGAAGCTGGCGAGAAGAGGGTTGTTAGAAGCAGGTGCATCCACACATAAGTGCTAATAAGAGGAACTTGTGCCAAGATGGCATCAGAACTCTCCACAGAGATAACAAGGAACAGGCAGGTGCATCTTAAAGACAGGGTCAAAAGGACAACATGATGGATAGATTTGCTTTAACCGACATGATTAAAGAGGGAGACAGCCCCCCCCCCCATGAGTCAAGGGGCTGTACTTCAATATGTCAGTCAGGATGAGTAATCTGCCCTGTAACTGTATAAAAATAGGTCCCGGAGTGCACATCTTTGTCTGGCCATGGGGGCAGTGGAAAGTCCCTCCACTGACTGAGTCGGTCCCTTGCCAGGGGGCACAAATTCGTAGTATGTCTTGTAGAGTCTACGGGAAACTATTACTGTGCTTCATTTGACAATAAACTTGGCTCAGGTTCCTTCGTACCTTACTAGAGTCTGTGGTCTTTGGGGGTTCTCTCGGGGTTTGCTGTGTCAGCTATCTGTGCAGAGCCGGGGCAGCACACAGAGGGAACATGCATACAGCCGACTGTTATCATCATCGAACGAAAGCAGAGTACCACACCGGTAGCCACTGACAACAGACGCTAAACTGGGAGGAGTGGTAGGTACGCTGGAGAGTAGGGATAGCATACAGAGGGATCTAGACAAATTAGAGGATTGGGCCAAAATAAATCTGATGAGTTTCAACAAGGACAAGTGCCAAGCCCTGTACATAGGATGGAAGAATCCCACGCACTGCTACAGACTGGGAACTGAATGGCTAGGCAGCAGTTCTGCAGAAAAGGACGTAGGGGTTACAGTGGAAAGAGAAGCTGGATATGAGTTGACAGTGAGCCCTGTTGCCATGAAGGCTAATGGCATTTGGGGCTGTATAAATAGGGGCATTGCCAGCAGATCAAGGGATGTGGTCATTCCCCTCTATTAGATATTGGTGAGGTCTCATCTGGAGTACTGTGTCCAGTTTTGGGCCCCACACTACAGGAAGAATGTGGAGAAATTGGAAAGAGTCCAGCAGAGGGCAACAAAAATGACTGGGGGGCTGGAGCACATGACTTATGAAGTGAGGCTGAGGGAACTGGGATTGTTTAGTCTGCAGAAGAGAAGAGTGAGGGGGGATCTGATAGCTGCTTACAACTATCTGAAAGGGGGTTCCAAAGAGGATGGATCTAGACTGTTTTCAGTGGTACCAGATGACAGAACAAGAAGCAATGGTCTCAAGTTGCAGTGTGGGAGGTTTAGGTTGGATATTAGGAAAAACTTTTTCACAAGGAGGATGGTGAAGCACTGGAATGGGTTACCTAGGGAGGTGGTGGAATCTCCTTCCTTAGAGGTTTTTAAGGTCAGGCTTGACAAAGCCCTAGCTGGGATGATTTAGTTGGGGGTTGGTCTTGCTTTGAGCAGGGGGTTGGACTAGATGACCTCCTGAAGTTCCTTCCAACCCTGATATTTTATGATTCAGTGTGCTGCCTCCACCCCCAGAGCCTGCTCCGCAGCTCCCATTGGCTGGGAACCACAGCCAATGGGAGCTGTGTGGGCGACACCTGCAGGCGTGGGCAGTGCACATAGTGCAGAGCCGCCTGGCTGTGCCTCCGCTTAGGGGCCGGATATGCCAACTGCTTCTGGGAGCCTGCCGTAGCCCTGCTGCACCACTGACTGGAAGCTGCCTGAGGTAAGCGCTGCCCAGCTGGAGCCCGCACCCCAAGCCCCCTGCCCCGGGTCGGAACCCCCGTACCCTAACTCCCTCCCAGATTCCACACCCCCACCTGCACCCCAACCCCCTGCCCCAGGTTGGAACCCCCTTCTGCACCCAAACTCCCTCACAGACCCCAACCCCCTCCCTGAGCCCTGAGCCCCCTCCCAGAGCCTGCACCCCCTTCTGCACTCCAAACCCCTTGGCCCCAGCCAAGAGCCGCCTCCTGCACCCCAAATCCCTCAGCCCTACCCCAGAGCCTGCACCTCCAGGTGGAGCCCTCACCCCCTCTCACACCCCAACCCCCAGCCCAATGAAAGTGAGTGAGGGTGGGGGAGAGCGAACGATGGAGGGTGGGGCACTGGCGTAAGTGGGGGTGGGGCCTCGGGGGGGGCAGGACAAGGGTGTTCCTTTTTGTGCAATTAGAAAGTTGGCAACCCTAGGTGAGTGGGGTAAAGGCAGATTCTGCAAAATGCACTATAGGTGCACTTGAAATCTGTTTCCCATTTGGGAAGTTTCTGTGGGTTTCTCTGTACCTGTTGGAATTTAGCACCCTCTTTTGACTGGGGATGCAAAGAACTGGGATTGGGGAGCTGTTTCTGATAGATACCCCACTTAGAGTTTGCCTAACAGATGACCAGGAATACAAAGTGCTAGAGATTTTAGACCGGAGTGCTCAGAATTTGGACTCCGATGCCTCTTTGCAAATACCCAAGGACAGCTGCCAAGGTACATTCTGTGCAACCTGAGCGGCGCTGTACTTTCTGCCAGGCACCGGGTACTGCAGCACAGACTAGCACAATTCTGCACTCTTGGCTGGGTTTCTTCTTTCTCCATTTCCTTCTGACACTAAAGACCCCTGCACTGAGCAAGGGAAAGAAACACCAGCTGCAGGAGCCTCAGAAGGAAAACTCTAGGGTGACTTAGGAGGAGGATCACACTGGGAGCTCTGCACTCACTACAAGGGGTCAAGGCAAAATTAGAGTAGGGCGGGGGAATTTGATTCTAAAGGATCAGTCTATTTTTTCTGCGCCCCCCCTCCTCCTCCCCCTTATTTTTAATTGCTGTAGAGAAAGAAATACGGGAAGGAAAAACTCTTGTGTGGAGAGCGAGGACAGGAACAGCTGGAGTTTTCCTTGCAAGAGGGTGGGGAGCAGGGGAGGCTGTTGTGTTAGCTGTATCCTGAGTCCTCAGAACACCTCTGCTCTTGCTCGGCAGCTTGGGCTGCACGCTGCCGTCTCAAAGGTCGCTTGTGATAAACATAGGGCCTCCGCCCCCCAACCTTGGGTGCTACGGCTTTGGCTGTGACATTCAGTCTTTTCCATGCTGGAGAAGTAGTAGCGAGCGATGTGATAGACAGAGGGGGACGCTGCTGGCTTGGCTGGACCTGCTGCTGCTGCAACCATGTGTCTCTCTCTCTGGCTGTGACACAGTAACAAGGAAATTGGTGGGATCTTTCTTTATCTCCACAAGGGAAAGGTGACCTGCACAAAGGTAAGCGAAAGTGAGGCGTGGAGCTTCTGTTAGGAACTGGCAGTGGCGCAGTGTCCCTTGAAATAAGCAGGCGGGGAAGAAAGGCTTTTTGCAAAGGGAAGCTGAGCGGAAAGCGTGTTGCCTTTGAGCTGTCAGAAACAAATTGCATGCAGGCATTTAAAAGCTCAGCGCTCTAGTTTGAGAAGCCAGACAAGTAGCCATGCAGCGATGTGCTGCAGAATAAAAACCACCCACCCATGCAGCTTCGCAGCGCTGGGAAACGCAATCAAACTAACCGATCGATGGGACTTAATTAAAACGAGGCATATCCTGCAGGAGGCTGGAACTGGACTGAAATGTTCCCTTTAAAGATGTGTGCGGTGCAGATGACGGATCTGTTTAGTTACTGAATTTGCAGGGAAGGAAGGGGATTTTAATAAGGGTGGGGGAGGGGTTGGGATGTATTCATGTTGTCATTTAACCTAACCTAGTTGTCATTTAACGAGCATATTAACCCAGCCCAGCCAGCTGCAGCCCCCCCTTAGCCCTGTTGTGTTGTCTGTCCCCGGCAGGCTGGCAGCGATGGAGGAGGACATGGGCAGCATGCAACAGAAGGCTGCTGAGCTGGAGCACATGGCTGAGGTCTTGCTCACTGGGGAGCAGTTACGGTAGGAGATAGCTCCTTCCTCCCGCACAGACATTACTACAGACTCTAAAAGGGGAAACTCCTTTGCTCCTGTATTTAAGGAAATTGCTGTTAAATGGACAGTTTGTTTTTTACTTCACAGCTGTGTACATCTGGATGAACTCCATTTAAATCAATGGCTCAAATTTTGCTCTTGGTTGCACAGGTGCAATCCTGTAGGGTCTGATTCTGGTCTCCCACTGGTGTAAAGCAGAAGTAACTCCACTGATGTCAATGGTGTAAACCTGATGTAAGTGATAGAGGAATCAGAACTGCAACCTCTGTGAACTTGTGTGCCTCATCCTCTCTAAACCCACATTATCAGTGCACACACATACCTCTGTCAGACCTGCTAAACCACAGACATTTGGGAAATGCAGGGGTTTTGTGTGTGCTTTAATTAGATTCTTAAAAGCTCCTGCTTTCAGCCTGTCACAGCTGCTCAGCTCTGCTGTTTCAGCTAGGAATTGGGCTATATGTAAATAGTATTGCAGGCCTGGAATAATGAGTTATCTAGCATTCCTTGCAATATTTACTGAGACTGCTACAGTCCAGGGCAGCTTTCTATTCCATTCTGTTTAGGGTCTTCTAATTTGGTCATGGCTGTACTATCTGAGGACTCGGGGGAAGGTGACAGCAAGTCAGCAAAGAGGTTTTAAAAGGCAAAACCAGAAGAGGAATAATAATTAAAATCAGATTTTAATGGATTTCTGGTCCAGTGTGTCAAATATGATTGGCACTATAAACATGATTAAGTTAGAAGGATAGAATAAACCTCTATTAAGATCCAGGTTTTTGTAGTCTCTTGGAATAATGCAGAAAGACTTTGGATCTAACACAGTCCATTTTTTATAGTTTTTTTTTAAATTTTGGATCAGTTGACCAAATTCCTATGCATCACACACAGCAATAAAGAAGAAAATTTGAAAGCTTCCCAATTCTCACTGTTAACATAACTTGTGATTCAGGAAATACAGACGATTGTCTGATAGTGGTATAATCAGAAAGACGTAATAGCAGTAGGCCAGAAGTTTTCTTCAAATTTTCAGCAAATAATTTAAAATGCTGGTTTAACATTTTTCATTCATAATTTTGAAAACATTGCTTGATCCGGGAGCCGTTAAGATGAGAACCAAAGTTCCTTGATTTCATCTCAATCAAAGTCAAGTATTCAGACTAACAGTTATTATTAAGATCAGTTTGTATTTTAAATTTGTATATTGATGGCAGTTAAACTAAGAAAATAATTAGTACTAAAGCAGAATGTTTAGGAATCCTCTTCAGTTTTAAGATGCTAGTTCAGAAGACATTTTCATAGCTAGTACTGTAGTTGGTTTTTTAGGTTACTTTCTGGCCAGATCCTCAGCTGGTTTAAATTGGTGCAGTTCCAGAGTAAGTGAAGCATTGCTGATTTGCATCAGATGAAGATCTGGCCCATGGGTTTTGGTTCTTATTCTGAACTGGTATGTATACATTTTCTTAGCAATTAGCTTAGGAATCTTAGCTTCAGCTC
The DNA here is from genome assembly GCF_016161935.1 of Mauremys reevesii. Taxonomy (NCBI): domain Eukaryota; kingdom Metazoa; phylum Chordata; order Testudines; family Geoemydidae; genus Mauremys; species Mauremys reevesii. The sequence goes on from NC_052624.1 coordinate 263,658,839, forward strand.
TTGGGGCCAAGTTTTTAAAGGTACTTAAGTGCTTAAAGAGGCAGATAGGCAATAGGAGTTAGGCCAGGGGTTCTCAGACTGGAGGTCGGGACCCCTCAGGGGTCACGAAGTTATTACATGGGGGGGTCGCGAGCTATCAGCCTCCACCCTGTCCCCGCTTTGCCTCCAGCATTTATAATGGTGTTAACTATATAAAAAAGTGTTTTTAATTTATTGTGTGTGTGTGTGTGGGGGGGGGGGTCACACTCAGAGGCTTGCTATGTGAAAGGGGTCACCAGTACAGAAGTTTAAGAACCACTGAGTTAGGCTCTCTTGGAAATGCCATTAGGGACCCTTCTGCACCTTTATGCACCTAAATGTGTTTAAAAATCTGGCCCTTGGAGACTCACCTCACCACTGCTGCAGAAGTTGTAGTGGGGTCAGCCACCTCCCATGCACCCATTATGGCCGGGGTGCTGCTGTGGTGCCCTGCCAATAGGATTGCCAACTTTCTACTCGCACAAAACCGACCATCCTTCCCCTGCCCCCTGCTCACTCCATTCCCCCCTCCCTCTGTCACGCGCTCTCTCCACCCTCACTCACTTGCTCATTTTCACTGGGCTGGCTCGGGGTTGGGGTGTGGGAGGGGGCTCCAGGCTGAGGCAGTGGCTTGGGATGCAAGAGGGGTGAGGGGTCCAGCTGGGGGTGTGGGCTCTGGGGTGGGGCCAGGGATGGGCGGGCTTAGGATGCAGGAGTGGCTCTGGGCTGTGGGGGTGGAGTTGAGGGTACAGGGTATGGGAAGGGGCTCTGGGATGGAGCAGAGGTTGGGTGCAGGCGGAGGGAGAGCTCCAGCTGGGGGTGCAGGCTCTAGGGTGGGACTGGGGATGAGGGGTTTGGGGTGCAGGAGGGTGTTCTGGGCTGAGATTGATGGGTTTGGAGGGAGGGAGGGGGATCAGGTCTGGGGCGCAGGGGTGTGTGTGCAAAGTGGTCCTTCCGGGAGCTTACCCTAAGCAGCTCCCGGAAGCAGCGGCAAGTTCCCCATCTGGCTGCTACGTGGAGGCACGGCCAGGCAGCTCTGCGTGCTGCCCTGTCTGCAGGCGCTGCCCCCACAGCTCCCATTGGCCACAGTTCCTGGCCAATGGGAGCTGTGGGGATGGTGCTTGCATCAGGGGCAGTGTGCAGAGTCCCCTGGCTGCCCCTATGTGTATAAGCTGGAGGGGGGACATGTCGCTTTTTCCTGGGAGCTGTGCGGCACAGAGGCTAGCAGGGAGCCTGCCAGCCCTGCTTTGCGGCGCCACCAAGCAGACAGTCAATAGCCTGGTCAGCAGAGCTGCCAGAATCCTTTTCGACCGGGTGTTCCAGTCAGAAACCAGACACCTGGTCACCCTACCTGCCAATGATTTTCCCCTCAAAGGGCTTCTTAAATAAACACTGCACAGGCTTTTCTTGTCCATTCACCACCATTTCTCAGGGATCCAAGTTTATTTACATAAATAATGCTCCAAAATAAAACTCAGTCCCAAGACACAGTCCACCAGTTTTACGTTCTTGTCATGTCATTCCTGGGCTTTTCCTGCCTTTTGTGTCTTTAGGGAAACCCCACAATACAGGTCTTTCTACAGAAGCCTGCTCACTCCCAGCATGCTCCAGTTCACGCTACTACTCCCAGACCTTCCTGCCTGTGGCCTTTCCTGCTTTGGTAGGCCACTCCCAGGCCAAAACCTCAGGTTTCTGGCTCTGGATTTCAAGCCCCCAGATATCAGTGTCTTCCCTCCAGGAGCCTTTCTGACTTCCTGCAGATTCCTGAATTTCCCTCTTGCTGACTTGGGGTCCTGCAGGAGCCCTGTAGCATCTATATAGCTGGGGCTCATTCTGTAATCAGGGCTGGCTTACCAGCAGGTTCTCCACCCTAGGGGGTAAGCCATCCTGCTATAGTAATAACATGTTACTTATTTGTACATGATGCTACCAGAGAAAATAAAGACAGTCCGTACCCCTGTAAATCTGTGGGGATCCACATGAATGGAAGGATCCACTCTTGTGAATCTGATTGCAGGGTTGGGGCCTAGGTTTATCTCTGAATTTGTACCCCCCTCTGACACAAATATTTGTGTCTTATTTTTTCACTGTCTAGATCTGGGCAACAGAATAGGTTTGTTAGCGGCACATTTTGTTTCAGAAAATAAGGGCCGCCAGTATATGGTAGCAAACGGAGTGGTAGACATGTTTTGGCCAATGGTATATTTGTGGTTTCCTTTTCTTTTCCCATCTAAGAGAAGTATATAAATATTAATGCTAAATAAATAACTTGCCTGATTGCCTCAAAGAGGAAGATATTACAGTAAAGGTATTATAGATGTGTATAGAACAGACAAACTGGTGCTAGAAAATTACAATACACACATATTCTGAAGAAACATACTGTAGTCAGTTCTTAGCAATGCTTACAAACATTACATAAGACCTTAGAGGAGATGATTTAGTGACTGGTAATTATGTGGATAAAATGTGTATGAGTAAGTGCTACATGCTTCAGGGTCAGGAGGTAACGGTATTAGTCTGTAGCCACAAAAACAACAAGGAGTCCAGTGGCACCTTAAAGACTAACAGATTTATTTGGGCATAAGCTTTCGTGGGTAAAAAACCTCACTTCTTCAGATGCATGAGATACTTCCGGATGACTGCCAATGTTCCCTCTAATTTTTCCCATCCATGTGCAGAATGAATTTGGCTATGTGCGCCAATATGGAGATGATGTGTGGCAGGGGTGGGGCTGAGGGGCTTGGAGTGTGGAAGGGGGCTCAGGGATGGGGCAGAGGGTTGGGTGGGCAAGGGCTCTCGCTGGGGGTGTGGGCTTTGGGGTGGAGCCAGGGAAAGAGGACTCCCCCCAGCCCTCTTTCCCCACAGCAGCACCTGGGCTGGGGCTGTGGGAAGGGCACCTCTCCCTGCCGCAGCAGCTCCGGGGCAGGAGGAGTTAAGGGCACGGCCTTTCATGTCGCCCTGTGTGGCAGCACAGGCGTGCACCTTAGCAGGAACCTAGATGGCTGCATACCCCAGGCGTGACAGAATAAAAGGAAAACACAAGAAGGGTACAGGGTTATGCAAAAAAAAAACCCTATGAAAATCAGGTGTTTATAATTATACTCTTGGTTTATTTGTAAACCAGAGCAGTGTGTGTGACTTAATTCACATATTTGAAATAACTTCATTAAAAATTCTTTGTGGATGTGTAAGGTGATGGTGGGTCATGCCACGTACCTTTATTAGCTATAATAATAAATGTTTAGGACCCAATAGTCCCTTCTACTTCTAGAAGTAGTGGATATCTAAGCAAATATCTGACTAAATTACTGCTGCAAGAATGCATGACCAATGGGAGCACAGCTCCTGAAGAAACTGTGATCTCAGTTGGAAGGAGGCCCAGAGGAGCAGTGCAGAGGGTCCAGCCTTCTACAGGACTGGGGTTTGGAAGCTGCAAACCTGCCTCCTCACTAAGGTCCCAATGCATCTCCGGGTAGGCAACTATGTGAAGAGTATGTCACCAGATTTCCTAGCAAGATGGGTTTCTCTGGGGGAAGATATGATAGCCTTTACTAGTTATAGTTTGGACAGTATTGGTCAGATTTAAAGAAATTTAATAATCAGAATACGTAGTTGTATTAATATATAATACAACTGAAGTCAATGGGAGTTCTGCCTGAATAAGAACTTCAGGATCTGGCCCTAAATCATTTATGTCCCAGTAGATGGCAGTGAATCATGTTAACTTCAACATTGTTTTGAGAAGGGATTAGGGTGTCACAGTTGCTGTGAGTTTTTTTGTTTACAACAATATAGCTATCCTCATGGACTGTAGACTATTTTGTACCATAACTTAGTTTACAAATTACTTTTCCTCTGGCAACAAAAAGTTGCTTCAATAGGTGGGTCCTTTATGTTAGTAAACATGTTCTGGGGTCTTATACTGTTCCCTGGCTGCATACATGCTCTCTTTGACAAGTCATACCTGTCTGCTGCCTTGCCCTTCTGCACAGGATGAGTACAATAATGGTTTACCATGGCCAAATCCCTGACAGGTAAGTCTTTTTCCAGTCCACAGACCTCTTGTTTTCTCACGTTTTGTGTCCTTAGTGTCCATGGGCCATAGTTGGCTCACGGAGTAATGAGAAACATTAGAATATCTGAACCCACACCTATCTGGTTGCTTACTAAAATTTGCCTATGATCTAGAAAAGTAAACTCTGGAGTAGGTGTGACTTCAATAACATTTAACAACTTTCCTTCTATGATATTGTGGTGACCTAATCTTTATATTCCTCTTATTTTATAAGCTCTTGAGCTGTCTTGAAGCCACTGTCTCCAGAGCCAGGACACTATTCCAGCTATTGAGCAAGCATGTATGCACCATAGTAGAGAAAAGGGCAACATTTAGTTTGTGGCATAAATATTCATCATGAAGGAGGTATGTGTATTTCCACCCTTTTCAAGTTCTAAAATAGGGGGCCAGGAAAGCTGCTTTTCCCAACAGCATTGCAAAGTCCAGTAGCTGCATTAAAGGGTTTTTCCCCTTCCTTTAACACATTGAGAATTGGCCATTACTAGAGGCAGAATATGTTGATTCATCTGTTGGTTCACCTGAGGGGTCTATCCCCTGCAGACTTCTTAAGACAGTTGGGAGATGGGGGGAGATTTCCATCCTTTGAACCTTCTACAGTGTGTGGGACAGGGTGTTAGCTACCCAAATAAATAATATTATGGATTTTATGTTTTCCAAAAACCCAATGAAATTTCATCAAAGCATTGCCTTGAAAGCATCAAAGTGGAGCACTCCAAGATCGGGGAATCTATTCCATTAAACAGTCTTGATTACATAATCAGCATTATGTGCATGATTAGGTGCATCCGACGAAGTGGGTATTTACCCACGAAAGCTCATGCTCCAAAACGTCTGTTAGTCTATAAGGTGCCACAAGACTCTTTGCTGCATAATCAGCATACTATTTTGCAAGTATTACTATACTAATTTTTTTCATACAGCCTCTGAGGTGTCTTACCCTGTTACATTCTTCATTGCTCTACACTTATAGTATTTTTAGTAACGTTATGGTTCCATATATCTTTATTGATGTATGGTTTGATTTCGAAAGGTCCTGGGGATCTGCAGCTCTCATTGACTGAAATGGAATTTATGAATGTTCGGCACTTCTGTAGCTCAAACTATTAGACCTTTAATATGCTACGCCATGTGTTTTAATAATTACAGCCACCATGTAGAAAACAATTTCCTTTCAATCAACACGACTACAGGAAGCTACATGTGTGTAGCAAGTCTGTTAAAACGCATGTATATTTATTTATGTTTTGTTTGAGAAATACCCTATGATCAAGGAATTGAAGATTAAGTAATAATCATGCCCATGCACTGAGGACAGAATTAACACTGCTTAGTCAGCCTGGCTTTGCCATTTCTTGTATTCTGGGCTCTTTACCCATTCTCCCACTGCAGTGTTTTTGTGTGGGCAGTTCGCAGAGGTAAGCATATGACACGTTATCATTACCATATTGTGGTGGTGCCCAAGCCCCAATCACAGACCAGGATCCCATTGTGCTCGGTGCTGCACAAACGCAGAACAAAAAATGATCCGTACACAGCTTTTCCGCAACACAGATCTCATCCCATATGTCAGCTAGCTGTCCTGCTGGACAATTGATGGCAGCTGCAAGTGTCACTATTAGGATCTCATTGAAAAGAGAGAGACTTTGAGTCTGCTGTTCCTAGGAAACTGAGGTCAGATTCTGCCAGGACTCCAGCCCTTCTCTGTTCACTGATTGTAGACCCATCGTTACCCTGTAGAAACAGGCACAGGTCTAATTAGGTGGGAGTCTGAAACAGCAGAGAGTGGGTCTGCCAGGTGTAGCACTTCAGAGGTTGTCTCACAGGTATCAGGATGGGTGGGGAAGCTCTGTGCGCAATGCTCTGACAGAACTCCCTCTCCCTGGTCCCCCTTTCACATCACTGGAGCTGGAGACCATGATAGAGTTTTTTTGAATGGATGAGGTGAGGAGAACACCATGAAACTAGGAAGGAGGTGGATTGGCCTCCTCTCCTGGATTGGCTGAAAGTTGTCAGGGACTAGTCTGGGTATTTCCTTCTCTTGGGACAAATATCCTGGTCTCTGTAGACCCCAGTCTGTTCTGGAGTACAGAGCCCAAGCATAAATGTATAATTATGCATTTGAATAAATACTATTGTGGGGGAGATTGAGTTGTTGGAGGGCTGGTACTGGGAGCTGGAAGGCCAAAGTTAAGAGGCATCAGCAAGGCAGGATTAGTTCATATGGTGGTTTCAAGAAGTGTACCTGAGCTTCCAGGAATTGTACACTCTATAATAGCACCCTAGAAGATTGATTGCCAAAAAAGCCTACATAAACATAACATTAGCTTGCAAAGTTAATAATGTCAGGAAATGCAACAGTTAAGATCTCTACAGAAATACTAACTTCCATATGTGCACTACCTTTTATTCATATTTTTTCTTTGTAAACAAGAATATACAATATTCAAACTATCCATTTAGGCTTTTACAGAGTGTATGTACTACAAATTAAACATGATCTAAATTGCATTCCTAGTTATCGCTGTGTAACCACATTTACTTCAATATGTACTGGATAACGTAGCCAAGATTATTTTGCTTTAGGAACTTTAATTTTTGCATTATTTTAAAGCTCTCCCAAAACAGTAACTGTGTAATCCTACCATCGTTTTTATGTAATTTATTTCTTTTTGTATATATTACTCTTTAAATATTTAGCTTCTCTCTCAAGGTCTCTGCAATTTTCTTTAAAGTTAAATATTAATCAAATTCATGAATACTTAAAATAAAGTCAAGTTTTGCAACTAACTTGGGGGAGGAGGGGTTTGAACTGTGTATTGAAATCCCATATTTTCCCAAGCCCTTGAGGATAAATATCTGCAGCATGACTATGCTTATGTTCCTGCACAGTAGCAGTGGCCACAGCCAAGTGAAACTGAATTTAGATCTAAAGAAAAATAAAATATTTTAATCTAGACAGTCCTGCGCTGCCAGAAAAGTGCTATTGTGCGATATTATGGGTATAATAATATGCAATCATGCTCCTTCATTTCTGGAAACTCTGAAACAAGGAAGGGGAATGAGATGCATGGAACCAAAGGGGAAGGGGAAAGATGACACACAGACACTAAGGGTGTCAGCAGGGAGAAACACAGGAAATCCAAGGAGGTTTGAGAATAAAGAAAGATATGACTATCCAACTGTGGAAAGAGAGAGATTTATGTAAAATTAGAGAGATTTGGGGTAGGAAAAGAGATGGCAACCCAGAGAGGAAAGAAGTGCGGCTTCTGTTTGGATTGGTAACTGACATAACATAGATACCTCTTACCCTCCAGTAGTTGGGAACTCCGCACTAAGAGAGTGAGTGAAGGAGGGAAAGCAAGGACAGTTCCAACAGAGAGAAATGAAATTAGCCCTCTTCACTAAAGAGAGAAACCTCATCAGTTTAGAGCAGGGAACAGGTTACAGTTAAAATTTGCCTCAGCAGAGACTCTACACAAATAACCAATCGGAGAGTTGCGATCCAAAGTTTGGCTTTCTGTAACATGGAGCAATAGTTGTATGAATATATGAATGAATATATGAAAATAGCTGCACTAAAGGTGCAAGAGTCTTATTTACAAGACAAATCCTCTCTCCCCCACACCATACTGGACTGTCTGAGCTTGGTGAATCCACCATTTGGGCCCCAGAAAGGAAGGCAGGGTTAGAGTAATGACTGCAAAGCAGCTCGGAGGCTTCAGTCACCACTGCTGCTTTTACACCCTACTTCTCAGAGGGCAATATCCTGTGGCTGCTCTGCCATTTGGACCCACTAGCCTTGCCCCGCTGCCTTACTAAGGCTCCTCGTTCCCACCACAACCCAGCAGGGACAAAGAAGGAGACCTCGTAGAGCTGGGTTTAGGGACGCGCAAGCAGTCTGCACCACTGGGTGGGTCCCCAAATCTTATTCCTGCTGCCTCCAATGGGTCCCTCCTTGTTTGGGGATAGATAGGATTTGGTTCTGAGGATATGGCTACGCTGCAGAAAAGACCTGTAGCACCATGAGGATGTCCAGTTTAAACATAAAGCATTTTCAGACTCCAGTCCAACAGTTTTTAAAAATAAGGTTGATCTTGAAACCTAACATGTGTTACAGCAAGATAAGTTGGCCCTAAGGTCACAATGAGAAAAGCTATTTACATACAACCAAGTCTGACATCTCTCGTAGTCAAAGTTTCTACTGTATCTTTCCACTCTGCGCTTTACAGGATATAATACAAAAGGAGGGGCAAATATTGACTTTTCCATTTCATAGGTGCTACAAAACTATATTGTACAAACTACGTAACTGATTCATCATAGGCTCCATCCATATAAAAACACAACTCCAAAGTGTAAAATTATTTTCAGAACTTCAAACAGTATGATTTTGCAATGACTTCTGGCCTATTTTTAACAATGCCTCACCCAGCAGGTGCATTCAGATCCTTGGCCATCCCAGTGACGTCAAACGTACTTTCAAATAACTGAAAAAGTACCTGACTAGGCCTGAAAATTAAGTAAGCACAAATAGGAAGGCTGAGTTTGAAATATCAGAGGCCTGATTCTTTTTTGATTCTTCAATGCTGTGTACCAAATCAAAGTGATAACATTTCACACTCACTTTGCACATGTGTAAATGGCTGTACAAAGTGCAAGGCAGTGGAGAATCAGGTCTTTAATATGAGACCCTTTCCTGGAATTTAAACTTCAAAAATTATGAAACTGATCACAGACTCAGGCTTTCAGGAGTTTAGGTCATATCAGTATACTTTGTACTTATATAGTGTCTTTCCCCTGAATACCTCATTAGTGTTTTAGAAGCTTCAGTTAATCATCCCAATAACTCTGGTAGGTAAGTAAGTACCATTGTCCTTATTTCACAGATGGGAAGACCGAGGCACAGATGTTAAACCCAAAATTAAACTGTAAATTTTGGCACTTTTTACTAATACACAAATGTAAGGAATTTTAGCCTCCTCAGGACAACATGAGGTGCTAGAATCACTCACAGCGTGGTATCCAGTGTCTGTTACTGGTAGCGCTGGTAGTGAAACTTTAGCCATTAAAACTCTTTCTTGTGTCTAACACAGCAATGCCGGGAATGAGGAGGTAGAAAGTCAGGAAGAAGAAATGGCATGAGAGAAGGATTATTTAGCAAAATATGTTTCTGCAAATTAGCTACTCTTAAAATTGTTTCTGTCTCTACTTGTAATTGGACTATTAATTTATTATTATTAATTTGTATTGTGGTAGCGTGTAGCTAGGTGCTGCACAAACACACAACGAAAAGATTGTCTCCGCCTCAGAGAGACTACAAGTAGAGAAGATAAGAGACAACTGGTGGATACAGACAAACAGAAGAGCACAAGGAAACTCTGAGACAGTGCTGGTCAGCATGTTAGAGAGTGGTCTCAGCACACCTTTTGCCTGTTATCAAGTTTTTTGTAGGTATCACAGCAATGGAGAATTTTAAGAAGGGTTATGAAGAAGGCCAATGAGATATGTTTGCAAAGGTTTACCAGGAGCTCCTCCTGTATGTGAGGGGCAGCATGAGAAAAAGCACAAAGATGTTTTGGCACCATTGAGCTCAGGTATGTATGTGAGTCACTATCCCCAGTGGTCTATGAGAGAGATGATAGACATGGTGGGGATAAGCTGTGGAGGGCCTTGAAAGTGAAGATAAATAGTTTGTGTTTGATGGGAGGGAGAAGGGAGAGCCAGTGGAGGGATGCAAACAGAAGGGTGACATGGTCAAAACGACTAGCCAGGAAAATTATGTTTGTTTTTGAATGGTTACGAGCTGGGCAAGTTTGCGTTTCTCAAGGGTAGAGAAGAGGAGAAGCCTTGAGGCATCAAATGATGAGTATCTGGATCAGAATTTTAGTGGGGTGGATGGAGAGGAAAGGCTCTTTTTCTCTCAGCGATGTTATGCAGGAAGAATCCACATGGCCCCTGGAATCCTTCCCTTTATAAACAGTTTTAACATGATCAGCTTTGAAATATTTACCCTTTCTGGCTATTATGTGGTTTTTACATGGTTTGTGTAAACCATTCTCTAGTGCCACATTTGTCTTGAGATCCAAGACAGTTGTTTATTTATTTCATTTCACTGTCTCCTCTTGTTAAGGCCACTCGAGCTGGTGAATACTGTTAGTGTTCATCTCAATTTTTAACCACAGTTGCTTTGTATGTGTTTGCATCCGTTTTGCCTTTTTTCCCCTGTGTATAGTCTACAAAGTGAATGTATTGACAGGATTTTTTTAAAATAGCATTTGCATGTTGTAATCCTTTCTTTCTCCCTTTGTAAGTATATTTTGTCTTTAAAGGATGCAAGCACACCTTTAAAGGAGCAAGGACTGTGTATTCCTGGTTTTGCACAGAGCCTTACACATTGCCAGTGCGGCTGTACCAGAAAAACCTAACACATAGTTATAATACACATCATGGAAACAGTGAATTTTAATTTAATTAATTTAATTTAAATGACCGTTACAGAATATTCAGAGGAAGCAAATTTTGAATTTGAAATGGTGTTTGCCTCAGAAACCTGATTCTAGAATTTATGCTAACCCAGTCAGGGAAGAGAAACCAATAGAAGTTGTTCAAATTTAGAATATCAAATAATGTCAATTGCTTTTGAAGAGCTGTACGCCACTGATTATTCACAGCAGTGATTCTGCAAGTATGTAGAACAATTTCAAGCAAGATCATCATAATTGTATAAATTATCCATCCAACTGATTATTACCCAAATTTATTACAGACTGTAGAATATAATTTTATGGCATAGGAAGCAGTTTGTTGCTTCTTGACTTCTAAGGATTCAATTGAATGAAGTCAGCAGCTGGCTGTGAGTAATTTAGTGGGAAGGGAGAACCTGAGCTGATATATTTGCTGCCTGGTCAGTGCAAAAAGAGAAACGTAGGTATAAAGAAACGAAAAGTAGCATTAAATCGTGCACACACCAAATGCATTGTGTGGAAGCATTATGAGTACAGAAGCCTGAAGAAGGAACTGACATGGAAATTAAACTACTTTAAAAATTAGCACCATTTGGGTAACATAAAATGAGTATTATAAAGTCATTCAGGAAAAATAGATGAGGCTAAATTATTTAGTGGATGTTTGTGACCAGAAAAATCTTTTATTTTCTCTATAATGTGAGGTAACTGCCATTATCCATCATCACTGTTGCCTGTTCTAAGCTGTCAAGGTGCTGAAAATGTCAACTTAAAATTCACAATGAACAAAAGAAAGGGCCCAGTTTTGCCCATATATAAATTTGAGCAGTGAATGGGAGCCCTGGTATGAGATATGACTCTATCACAGGGTTGCCAACTCTCCAGGATTGGCCTGGAGTTTCTCAGAATCGCCATCAATCTTCCAGTGACTGTTGAAAGCAATCCAGGAGATTTTAATAGGATATTTTAAGAAAATGACAATGTCATGTTGGGGGGAAAAAAAACTTCCAGAATAGCTTCAGTCAGAACTGGCAACCCTACTCTATCCCTGTAGAATGCAACTCTAGTATTGGCAACCGGTCATTTAAAAATAATGAGTCAGGCCCTAAAATCATGATCTTGGATTAAAAATCATGAGATTTTTAAAACTAAATTTTGGGTTATTTTTATTTGCCTTCTGATTTCTCAGCCTTTAGGATTGAGAGGAAGGAAGGTACTATGGTTAGGACACTAGCCATGGACTCGGGAGACAATTTTCTGCTCTGCTACAGACTTCTTGTGTGATCTTGGGCAAGTCATTTCATTTTAGTGCCTCAGTTCTCCAGCTGTAAAATGGGGATAATAGTATTTCGCTATCTCACAGAGGGGTTATAATGATAATGATTAGTGTTCAGATATTATGGTGATAGGAGCCATGTAACTATGGTAGGAAGATAGGGTGCACTTGTTTCACATTTTCAGGCTTTTCTCTGTGACCATGAGGGTTAGAAACTTATTTATTTTAAATGAAAGCTGAGATGCTCATGCAATCACTCGATTCCAGAAGCGGGAGCTTTAAGGAAAACACCAAGGGTGAAATCCTGGTCCCATGGAAGTCAGTGGCAAAATTCCCATTGACATCCATGGGGCCAGGATTTCACCTCAGATAGTGTGAGATTCATGAAAAGATCATGGTTAAGAGAGTCATGAGAGCTCAGAGAAAGGGCAGAGGCGGGCTGAGAGCTTTAAGGAGGAAGGAGTGGGGAAAATTCCCTTGTTGAGCCATGGAGCCAGATCAGGGTGGTGAGAGAGGAAGGGAGTCACCTGCAGACTTTCCCAGGCCAGAGAGGCCTGAAGGCTGAAAGTAGCAGATGGAGATGCCTGGCTCTCTGCGCTGGAGGGCTGAAGCCAGAGAGGCCTGAAGACTGAGGAATGGTGCAGGGATGAGCCCAGTGAGGTCTCCGCAAAAATTGTAACCATACTTGGGGAGGCAACAGTGTCGAGAAACACCTCAGCTAGAGAGGAGCTGAGTTGAGGTGCGATGAGAGACACTGGAGCTGTACCTGGGAACTGGAGTGAGATGTGATAAGAGATGCTGGAGCCTACCTGGGAACTGGAGTGAGGTGTGCTGAGAGACACTGGGAACTGGGGTGAGTTGTGGTGAGAGATGCTGGAGCCGAACTTGGTGTTGGGATACATGTACTATTTGGACTGGGTAGAGGACAGCAGCTCTGGTTTATGGTAGTGCGACTTTTGGTAATAAATTACCCTGCAGATAGGGCTATTTCTGTAGTCTGAAGGCTGTACTGAGTTTATCTGAGGAATCAAGAGGGAAACTGAGGTGACACCACCTGCAGGGTTGCCCTGAGGAGGTGCCCAGGAGGAGGCCACATGGTTGTAGCAGGGAATAAAATCATAGGATTTTTCTATTGATTTTAGGTTTTATAGAAAATCTTTGTAAATTGATCAAAGGAGCATTTGAAAGACAAACTGCTTGAATATACTTGATGTTTGGAAAATAAGTGACTTAAAGGGGATGGAGTTGCACTAAATTAAAAAATTAACAGTTTTAGAGGATTTCTTTTCGTTTATCTCTAACTCAAAAAACAACTGAAGCAACTTAAATTGTGTAGAATAAAATACATCCATGCTAATAATAGCCTTCTTGTTGATTCCGTTTCTGTTACATTTTGGAACATTTGAGTTATATGTAAAAGGCCAGTAACTATTGTACTCCTGGGAATCGAAGTACTAGGCAAAGAGGCAGGAAGAGGAGATTGCACAACACATTTAAGAGGAAGTAAAATAAGCACCAAGAGAGAAATTCACTCAAGCATGTAGGGGCCTTGGAAACGTCCCAAAGCCATCCCAAAGCTGACTGCTCTGCTACAGACTTCTTGTATTCAGAGGCTCTAGACCATCACTGCTTATGATGTGGTAGAAGTAGGAGCGGGGGCAGGGTCATGCCTTCACCGACCACAAACCTTTGGCAGTGAATATGTAAAGTGAATTTTTTGCCCCTCCCTAGTGCAGGGACTGGAGTAGCAGTGCAGAGGTGCCCCATGACATGCCTACATGTTGGTGAGTAAATTCAGACCTCTCCATAGTTCCAGGCAGAAAATCCATTGTAATGTTGTTCCCTTTAAGGCCAGCATATTGTTGTGATCTAAGCACCCCAACACTGTTGGATGGGACTCAGGTGCTGGGACTCAGAGTAAGGAGCAGGATGCATGAGTTCTGCTAATAAAACAGCATTCAATCTGTGTATCTGATTATGCATTTACTTCCCCAAGATAGGACACCTACTCACTTAGCTCTCCTGTCTGTTTGGAGGTTCCATTTCACCCAGAATGATGAGTTACAAGGACATAGGCTTAGGGCAGAACTAGACTTAAAATGCTGCATCACCACCAGGGGCGGCTCTAGACATTTTGCCGCCCCAAGCACGGAGGGATCGCTGGTCCCACGGCTTCGGCGGGTCCGCTGAAGCCGCAGGACCAGCGGACCCTCCGCAGGCACGCCTGCGGGAGGTCCACCAAAGCCGCGGGACCAGCGGACCCTCCACAGGCATGCCGCCGAAGGCACCTTGCCTGCCGCCCTAGCGGCGACCAGCAGAGCGCCCCCCGCGGCTTGCCGCCCCAGGCACGCGCTTGGAGCGCTGGTGCCTGGAGCCGCCCCTGATCAGCACAGCTGCACTGATGCAGCTGTGTCACCATAGTGCTTAAGTGAACATACTTCTATGCTGATAGAACCTATTGGTATAGTTAATCCACCTTCCCGAGAGGTAGTAGCTATGTTGGGAGGAGAAGCTCGCCCGTCTACAGGGGGTGAGGGGTTAGATCGGTATAACTATGTTCCTCAGGGATGTGGATTATTCACACCTCTGAGTGATGTAGTTATACCAATATAGGTCTGTAGTTTAGATCTGGCCTTAGACAAAATCTCCATTGACACTGCTGGAGAAGGAGGGCAAGTTGTTCAATAGAACAGGCAAATTTTTCTGTGTCTGCTTTTGTAAAGGAACATTTCCATTTAATTACAAGGAGTGGTGGGGAAATGCTTCTTATCTTTTAAAAGCTAGTCCATTTGTGAACATTTAACAAGATCTAATCAAGCCAGACAAAATCCTTGGTAGCTGGTTGGCAAAGGGAAGCATTCATGATTCATAAGTGGTTACTTGACAGTTGTGTACACATTCATATCACTAATCTGGTGGAGGGAAAGTGCTGAGCTTGCACAAAACCGTGCCTGTTTGGGTTTTTTTGTGTGTGATTTAAAGTGAAAACCTTTAAGTAGGTTTGAAAACCTCAAAGTCTTAACTGGAATTTTTATTAACACATTTTTTCTCAAAGATGAAGTTTTGTGTTAGTTAAGACCCTGATTCTGTGCATCCCAAGCATGTGAGTAACTTCATGCGCTTGAATAGTCCCTCTCAAGTTCACATGCTTATGTGCTTGCAGGATCCAGGCTTGATGAAGAAAACCCACGTAAAGTAGATAGGATTGGTTTTATCATTTGGAAGTATTTGTGGAGAGATAAAAAGTGACTCTACCAAAAAAGAAAAGAAAAGATTTGATGCTGCAGAATCTCCCGAGTCAAATCATTGTTGCCATTTAGCGTAAATGCATTTGGAAGCAATGTAGTGTAGTCTGGTACAATCAATAGCTCTCCAAGGTATTTCTCAGTTTCTTTACAGAAAGTGATTAATTTTCTTCCTTGTTATTTGGCACTTATAATGAAACATTAAGGGACATTGGCTGATCTCTTCTCTTCAGTAGGTGCGTAAGGCTTTCACAGAAAACCATTCTGACTTGTAACTTATCAAAACACTTCTTTCATAAGCAAACATAATAGCTAAGTGAAATTTAAAAGGGCCATAACACGACTACCTAGTTTGCTGTCCCATGTTGAAATAGAATCATATAGAATTATAGAATCCTAGGACTGGAAGGGACCTCGAGAGGTCATCTAGTCCAGTCCCCTGCACTCATGGCAGGACTAAGTATTATCTCTAGATCATCCTGACAGGTGTGTGTCTAACCTGCTCTTAAAAATCTCCAATGATGGAGATTTCACAACCTCCCTAGGCTATTTATTCCAGTTTATTAACCCTAACACCCTGACAGTTAGGAAGTTTTTCCTAATGTCCAACCTAAACCTCCCTTGCTGCAATTTAAGCCCATTGCGTCTTGTCCTATCCTCAGAGGATAAGAACAGTTTTTCTCCCTCCTCCTTGTAACAACCTGTTATGTACTTGAAAACTGTTATGTCCCCTCAGTCTTCCCTTTTCCAGACTAAACAAACCCAATATTTGTAATCTTCCCTCATAGGTCATGTTTTCTAGACCTTTAATCATTTTTGTTGCTCTTCTCTGGACTTTCTCCAATTTGTCCATATTTTTCCTGAAATGTAGTGACCAGAACTAGACACAATACTCCAGTTGAGGCCTAATCAGCATGGAGTAGAGCAGAAGAATTACTTCTCGTGTCTTGCTTACAACATTCCTGCTAATACATCCCAGAATGATGTTCACTTTTTTTTGCAACAGCGTTACACTGTTGACTCATATTTAGCTTGTGGTCCACTATGACTCAGATCCCTTTCCACAGTATTCCTTTCTAGGCAGTCATTTCCCATTTTGTATGTGTGCAACTGATTGTTCCTTTCTAAGTGGAGTGCTTTGCATTTGTCCGTATTGAGGATTTCATCCTATTTACTTCAGACCATTTTTCTAGTTTGTCCAGATCATTTTGAATGATAATGCTATCCAAAGCACTTGCAATCCCTCCCAGTTTAATATTGTCCACAAACTTTATACGTGTACTCTCTATGCCATTATCTAAATCATTGATGAAGATATTGAACAGGACCACACCCAGAACTGATCCCTGCGGGTCCCCACTCGTTATGCCCTTCCAGCATGACTGTGAATCACTGATAACTACTCTCTGGGGATGGTTTTCCAACCAGTTATGCACCCACCTTATAGTAGCTCCGTCTGGGTTGCATTTCCCTAGTTTGTTTATGAGAAGATCATGAAACATGAAATAGAGTTCTGCATGGGCATAGAGGTAAATCTGACATAAAATAATTTAGTCTTAACTACTGTTATAATATGAATATCTTTTGACTGTTGTTACAGTCCTTGAAACTGGGTGGGAGAAATACCATTTCACCAAATTAGAGAACATGCTTTTGAAGATCTGGCTACTTCTTCCATCATTCATTTTCTGCCCAGGAGCAAGTAGCAGCAGTGGTTTTTTACCTCTTGCTCAGACAAAAGTGTATTTAAAGAGGAAGGCTGGTCTTGCAATTACGACCTGATAGGGATTCTAATCCCAGTTCTACCCCAGTTTTCCTAGGGAATTTTGGGAAAATCACTTAGGGCTAGATTGTGCCTATTCAACACAGCCCTGCTTTATGGGTAGTGTGGAGCTGCACCTCTCCACAGAGAGGCACTGGGAGGAGACACCTTCTGTCCACTCCCCTCTCCTGCTGCCTGAGGAAGTACACAGCCTGCTACACACCTTTAAGGAATGTAGCATATACACATTCACCCTCTTCCCAACTGGCTGATGTGGGAATGGATCCTGTGACATAGAGGCCCATTAGCTGCTGACACAGGCCTGACAAACTCACTACACCTATCACATTGCTGTCATAGTATTTACCTAAGAAGAATGTTGTGTGAGGTATCAAATGAAAGCTTATATTAAACTGGTTATTATAAGCTTTGCACGTTGTATGTGTGGGTGACAGTTAAATTGTTGTATGTATATACTAAGAATGTTTAAACCGTGTAACCAGGCACAGTTGATTAACAAGTTTGTTCAAGACAAAGGAATGTTGATTTGCCAGTCTGCCTAGCTCTCTGATGTATGCAGTGTTGTTGCAGCCATGTCAGTCCCAAGATATTAGAGAGACAAGGTGGGTGAGGTAATATCTTTGATTGGACCAACTTCCGTTGGGGAGAGAGAGACAAGCTTTTGAGCTTACACAGAGTGTCACAGCTAAGTGCGAGGTGGAACAGAATGTTTAGCATAAGTAGTTACATATTTCAAGGGACCATTCAAGGTCCACTTGAAATATGTGTTAACTACTTATGCTAAACAATCTGTTCTACCTCTTGTATTTCTCTGTAGCACTCTGAGTATGTTTCCAGGTTCCAAAGAAGAGCTCTGTGTAAGCTCGAAAGCTTGTCTCTTTCACCAACAGAAGTTGGTCCAATCAAAGATATTACCTCATCCACCTATCTCTCTGATGTAAATCAAGTATTGGGAAAGCCAGAACACAATGGGAGCTGCATTTGTTGTGTGGCAACAGGAAAAGCCATGTTGACAGAGGGGTTTGAAAGCAGGGGAAGGCACTGGAGACAAAACCACTCTCTTTGGTGCAGGGAATTCAATTGTACCTTTCCCTTCCATGGGCTTCCTAAGTCCGGAGGAGAGGTCTAGCCCTGAAATCCATCTGTGCCTCAGTTTCCCTATATCACAGCAGTGGTGTTACACTAAATCCGTCTGTGTGTGTGAGATACCCGGATACTGTGGTGAAGAACGTCATAAAGATTGCTCCCTATTTTTTTTAGGTGTGCATTTTAAAATTACAAGACTTTTCCTTTTATTGGACCAACTTTTGTTGGTGAAAGAGACAGGGTAGTCCCATTGACTTCAACTGACCTACTTCTGTGCTCGAAGTTCAGCGTGTGTGTAAATGCTTTGCTGGATCAGGGCCTAAATATCTTGTCCATGTTTTTGTTAATACGGGGCCAAATTCATTCCAAGTGTAACTTAGCTGAATTTGTTGGTGTTACACCAGGGCAGACTCTGCCCTGAGCTGGCTGAACTGAATTTGATTATCTACTCTGTTACATCAGTTTAATAAAACCAGTGAAGTTACATCAGAATAAAATTGGTGTAATGGAGTGGGGAATCAGGCCCTTGTTTTCTTCATCTGAATCTCTGCTTCTTTTCATACGCTGGACTAGAAAGACACTTTCTGTGGTTTATCTTTTCTTTTTTCAACAGTAATTCTTAACAGAATTCTTAATTTGTAACCAGCCAATGGCTTCAGCTCTTTGAGGCTAAGAGTGACTGAGTGACAAAGACATTTTTTTTTCCTCTTTGCACACCTGGCACAGAATAGCTGTAAAAATGCTCTGAAGAGTTGGCTGTGTATCTTGGCACCTTTTTCCCACATTGCAGACACGGCTACTTACATAAATTAGAGACAGGCATGGTGTGCGGAACTGATTTCAGAAGATGCTTTAAAGACAACCTTTAAAATGTTTATTTCAGGGGACAGAATTTCCTCCCTGCCACACATACTACCAGAAATATCTTCGTCCAGTTTCTAGTGTAGCCCACTGGTTTCAAGACTGTTCTAGCTGCTATGAATATCGGGTATCAGAACTACATAGTCTCATAGCTGAGGCATAAATAGAAAGAGGAACACGTAGCTGGAAAGTGTCAGTGGTTAGTTGCTGAGAATTGGCAGGCCTGTGTGGAAATGCTTGTCCTAGGCGATAAGCATTGCATTTCCAGAATACCTTCACCTAGGCCTCTGTGTGCAATGTTTATATTTTCACTGACTTAACATTTTTTGGCTGGGAAGAGAGAGGGAGAGTAAGGGTTTAAATCTAGAATAAAACTATAATATTTAGGTATTGCTTCTATCTGGAGAGGGGCAGTTTTGTCTTTCATTGGGGCTCTTTAGGAGCAGTGGTGCAAGTGGAATCCATTTCTTACCAGTACGAGGGGTTCAGCAACTAATGGGGGCATGTGACCTCCTCACATGACCCTCCACGTGACTCCTCCCAACCCCAGCCTGGGGCTCCCTTGCTCTCCCCGTCCCCTTCCCATGATCCAGCCCCCTTACGGCGGGGGGAGGGGGGGGGGACGGACGGGGACTCTGGAACTGCAGCGGTGAAAGGAGCAGAACGTGGGGCTGCTGGGCGCCTCAGGCCAGCCGCTCCTCTGGCACGGCTCTACTGCCTCAGCCCCTTTATGCAGGGTCTCCTCTGTCTGTACAGCAGCCCCGCCAGTGAACAGGGCTGGGGGTGGGGGGCAAGGCTGGGGCGGTACAGCGGGCTGGTGGGGCTGCCTGGTGGCCCCATGTTCTGCTCCTCCTGTGTCTTTCTGGTATAAATACCTTGCTGGTAAGGCGTACTGTGCCACCCTACTTGCACTGCTGTTTAGGAGTCATTGAGGGAGGGTGCTGACCCAGTGTCTCTGGCTGCCCTTGCTACACCCTCTCTTCTCTTCTTGTCCAGCACTTCCCACTATTTGGGCAGCTTTGTTCCCAAAACCCAGCCATCCCTGGCAGAAAAGAGGTTGTGGCCCTGCTTTACTCCAGTGCAGCCTCTTTGCTTGGCAGACGTTCTAGCACTCTGAAACCTGCAGTGGGTTTTATGACAGGAGAAGCTGGTGCAATCCCACAGCAAACCTGATCCACCCAGTATTTATCTGTTGATTTCTAAGGAAGAGATTGTGGTGTTATGTGGTGCCAATTTTAAGTTTACAAAAGCATATAAAGAGTTAAATGATGAATAATGAATAATCCCTTTCCCTCCTTGTGTCCTCACTTTTCTGTCAAGTCCATCTTTTGAATCTCATCCTGCAAACACTTGCTAGCATGAGTAGTCACATAGAAACCAATGGAACTATTCACTGTAGTAAGCACTACACAAAGCAGTAAGTGTTTGCAGGTGTTTGCAGGTCTGGGTCAGTAGAATTTAAGCTCTTTTGGGGCAGGAACCGTTTCTGTGAAGCTCTTAGCTAGCACATTGGTGAACACTAGGAAATAATTAATAATTATTAAGAGACTGAGCTGTAAACTGTTCATTCACTGGAGGTTTTGCTGTTTAAAAAGTTTGCGGTTTTATGGCCACACACATGTCTTATGCTATGTGATGGCATGTCTGCAAAAGAGGCCTGATCTGGTGAAAATGAAGTGGGGGTCAGAATGATACAAAACTTTCTGATATGCTTTTGTCTGAAATAAGCATATCAGAACCAAACTGTACAATGCCAGAGCTTTGCTGGGATAAGTGTAGTGACTATGTAGGAAGTGCTACACTGACAACATGGGAAGTGCTGGAGGACCAGTTACCAGTTGTTTCAAAAAAGGTGAAAGAAACCTTTGCAACAGATATGGCAATTTTCCTGCAATATCCTTGAAAGACCTTATTGTATTGTTTATGTATTATTGTGGTCTGGGATTAAATGTAACCTCTCAAGGGGGGAGATGTGACAGCCATTGCAACCCTATTTGGTATCTTTGGGGTCCACTGTTTTAAATGAATGGTTTATGTATGACTGTGTTCGACTCCATGGGGGAGGGCTACCACAGCTCCTCCAGGAACTAAAAACAGTGGGTGGGGATTAAGCCAAATCAGCAAAGTTGTGTGCCCCTCCCTCCCCGAAAAGGTACTGCTTCCTGGGGATGCTCACATATGCGAGTTCAAACTAGATTCTCCAGAGACTGGCAGACAAAGGAAGGATTTTCCACACAGAGCTGGGGGGAGAGGTAGATACGCTGGAGGGTAGGGATAGGGTCCAGAGTGACCTAGACAAATTGGAGGATTGGGCCAAAAGAATCTGATGAGGTTCAACAAGGACAAGTACAGAGTCCTGCACTTAGGATGGAAGAATCCTGTGCACCACTACAGGCTGGGGACTGACTGGCTCAGGGCCGTCCTTACCCATACGCAAAGTACGCAGCTGCTCCAGCCCCTGCTCTGGCTCTTCCCAGCCCCAACCCCACACCCACTCCCCTGAGCTCTGCAGCCTGGCCGGGCCTGCACTCACCGGTGCCGGGAAGTGCAAACCCGGCCCCAGCCGTGCTGCCAGTGAGTGCTGGGGGATGGTTCCCTCCTAGCCCCCAAGCCAGCCCTGCCCCCCCCATGGGGGGCTGCGTAGGGCCCCAGAATAGCTAGGGATGGCCCTGGACTGGCTAAGCAGCAGTTCTGCAAAAAAGGGCCTGGGATTACAGTGGATGAGAAGCTGGATATGAGTCAACAGTGTGCCCTTGTTGCCAAGAAGGCTAGCGGCATATTGGGCTGCATTAGTAGGAGCATTGCCAGCAGATCGAGAGAATTGATTATTCCCCTCTATTCAGCACTGGTGAGGCCACATCTGGAGTACTGCATCCTGTTTTGGGCCCCCACTACAGAATGGATGTGGACAAATTGGAGAGAGTCCAGAAGAGGGCAACGGAAGTGATTAGGGGGATGGGGCACATGACTTATGAAGAGAGGCTGAGGGAACTGGGCTTATTTACTCTGCAGAAGAGAAGAGTGAGGGAGGATTAGATACCAGCCTTCAACTCTCTGAAGAGGGCTTCCAAAGAGGATGGAGTGTGGCTGTTCTCAGTGGTGGCAGATGAAAGAACAAGAAGCATAAGAACATAAGAACAGCCGTACCGGGTCAGACCAAAGGTCCATCTAGCCCAGTATCTGTCTACCGACAGTGGCCAATACCAGGTGCCCCAGAGGAAGTGAACCTAACAGGCAATGATCAAGTGATCTCTCTCCTGCCATCCATCTCCACCCTCTGACAAACAGGCTAGGGACATCATTCCTTACCCATCCTGGCTAATAGCCATTTATGTACTTAACCACCATGAATTTATCCAGTTCTCTTTTAAACGCCGTTATAGTCCTAGCCTTCACAACCTCCTCAGCTAAGGAGTTCCACAAGTTGACTGTGCGCTGCGTGAAGAAGAACTTCCTTTTATTTGTTTTAAACCTGCTGCCTATTAATTTCATTTGGTGACCCTTAGTTCTTGTATTATGGGAATAAGTAAATAACTTTTCCTTATCCACTTTCTCCACATCACTCATGATTTTATATACCTCTATCATATCCCCCCTTAGTCTCCTCTTTTCCAAGCTGAAGAGTCCTAGCCTCTTTAATCTTTCCTCATATGGGACCCTCTCAAAACCCCTAATCATTTTAGTTGCCCTTTTTTTAACCTTTTCTAGTGCCAGTATATCTTTTTTGAGGTGAGGAGACCACATCTGTACACAGTATTCGAGATGTGGACGTACCATGGATTTATATAAGGGCAATAATATATTCTCAGTCTTATTCTCTATCCCTTTTTTAATGATTCCTAACATCCTGTTTGCTTTTTTGACCGCCTCTGCACACTGCATGGACATCTTCAGAGAACTGTCCACGATGACTCCAAGATCTTCTTCCTGCTTAGTTGTAGCTAAATTAGCCCCCATCATATTGCATGTATAGTTGGGGTTATTTTTTCCAATGTGCATTACTTTACATTTATCCACATTAAATTTCATTTGCCATTTTGTTGCCCAGTCACTTAGTTTTGTGAGATCTTTTTGAAGTTCTTCACAGTCTGCTTTGGTCTTAACTATCTTGAGCAGTTTAGTATCATCTGCAAACTTTGCCACCTCACTGTTTACTCCTTTCTCCAGATCATTTATGAATAAATTGAATAGGATTGGTCCTAGGACTGACCCTTGGGGAACACCACTAGTTACCCCTCTCCATTCTGAGAATTTACCATTAATTCCTACCCTTTGTTCCCAATGGTCTCAAGTTGCAGTGGGGGAGGTCTAGGTTAGATATTAGGAAAAACTGTTTCATTAGGAGGGTGTTGAAGTACTGGAATGGGTTAGCTAGGGAGGTGGTGGAATCTCCATCCGTAGAGGTTTTTAAGGCCTGGCTTGATAAAGCCCTGGCTGGGATGATTTAGTTGGTGTTGGTCCTGCTTTGAGCAGGGGGTTGGACTAGATGACCTCCTGAGGTCTCTTCCAACTCTAATCTTCTATGTTTCTATGACTTTTGGATAAATAGCCTGAGTTTAAACTGCCTCTGAGCCTTCTTTCTGAAACAGCGTACAGACAGGACCTTCTGTTCAAGGGGGTGGGAGAGCGCTCCAATCCTTGTGGAAGGGTTGGAAGGACTTAACCTATGGAGCCTCATAAGATTGATGAATGACTTCTGGTAGGCTTTTTAGCATGCATGTAGGTTCTTCTATTGTTTTTAATATGCTTTCTCTGTAATCTTTTCACTTTAAGAATAAATGTGCTTCCTTAGAAAGAGCTCTGTGATGAATTGCAATTCATAGTCTCTGGAGAGAAGGCAAATTGCAGGTGCTGGCCTTTTAAGCAGTCTGGCTTGCTGGGGATATCACTGTATAGGCAGAGAGAAGTGCATCTGGAAAAGCCCTGGTCAGGAGGAAGAGAGACGCAGTTTTCTGCCTATGAGTGCTGATAGCTGAAGAGTCGAGAGCCTAGAGTAGGTGCCCTTGGGGGGATCATGGAGGGCGGGAATACAGGTGCAGTTGCCCTGAACTGTGACAACCTCAGAAAGGATAATTTCCCTAATAGAAAACTTAATGAACAAATGCTACTAGGAATGGTTTCTTCCCAGGGAGTTAGTGACTAGTTTTTGGTTTCTCAACCAAAAAGCTCAATTTTTCCTTTAAGTAATGCTAATTATGGTTGCTCTTCCAGTCCATGTTTTGCCTGGTAAGGAAATGACAGATTGTTCTGGATTAGCATAAAACAGACAAATGTGCAAGCAAAGACCTATACATGCAAATATGTAAATGTTAAATACAGTGTATATTTGCTGCAAGCTTGAATATGGTAAATGCATACGGATGTGAATTTCAAAGGGCTGAATATAGTATACGCTTTTTACTGTCCTGTTAGTTTTAGAGACCTGTGGAAATGCTCTCACTTTTTTCTTCAAATAGGGCAGAATGTGTCCTCCAGTACAAAATGTCCTTGATACCATCTTGAGTAATATGAAGAATTACATTTGTGTGATACTCTAATACCATGAGGAAGGCTGGTTTCTTGTGGTAGTTATAGTCGAGTTGCAAAGTATCAGTGGCTAGACGGTAGGTGACTCTTCGATCACTCTTCAAAGACCTGTGGAATCAAGATTCCTCCACCTTCGTTAAGTTTGATGAGTGAGATTTGCTTTGTGAATCAAACTTGTTTCTAAGTAGCAATACTTTTTATAGCTACTTAGCTAGAGAAACCATGCTTGTGTTCTTGATCCACAGGGCTGACCACTGAAACACTTTCAGAATGTCAGAGTCCAAACATCTGCTCTGTGTAATTAAAAATAGATGTAGTAAATGTATATGGGGCTTATACATCATGATTAACAATAGGTCTTTTTAAAAAATGTCTTTACAGTAACTCCTCACTTAAAGTCATCCTGGTTAACATTGTTTCGTTGTTACGTTGCTGATCAATTAGGGAACATACTCGTTTAAAGTTGCACAATGCTCCCTTATAATGTCCTTTGGCAGCCACCTGCTTTATCCGCTGCTTGCAGGAAGAGCAGCCTGTTGGAGCTAGCTGGTGGGGGCTTGTAATCAGGGTGGACTGGCAGCCCTCATTAGCTCCCCCTATCAGCTCCCCGCTCCCCTAAGTTCCCTGTGCTGCAGCTGCCCAGCGGGCTAGCAATTGCCGGCATTTAGCTGTCCCTCCACCACTGCCATGTGCTGCTCCTGCCCTCTGCCTTGGAGCTGCTACCAGAGACTCCTGCTTGCTGTACAGGGGAGGGGGAAAGCGGGGGGCTAATGTCAGGGTGTCCCCCTCCCCCCTGCTCCTGCACCCCGCTTACCCCATTTCCATAGAGCAGGGGGTACACACGACAGGGTTCAGGATGATCTAATTAACAAGGCAGTGTACTTAAGTCTGAGGTCAGCTACTTAAAGGGGAAATGTGCAGTGTGTGTCTCTGTCTCTTTCTGCTATGCTCTCTCCCCTCCCTCCATGCCTGCTGCCTTGTAGAGTGAGGCTACGTTAACAACAATGTGTTAACCCTTGAGGGCTCAGCCAATTGCTAGTTCATCATTTAGCAGTAAGGCATTCCCTGGGAAATAGCCCACCCTCTGACTTTGCCACCTCAACCCAGCTTCACAATCATCATCGCTGTGAACAGTATTAAATCGTTTGTTTAAAACTTATACTGTGTGTGTGTGTGCGTATGTGTATATATATATATATATAGTCTTTGGTGAAAATTTTTTTCCTGGAATCTAACCCTCTCATTTACATTAAATCTTATGGGGCAATTGAATTTGCTTAGCATCATTTCGCTTAAAGTCGCATTTTTCAGGAACATAACTACAATGTTAAGTGAGGAGTTACTGTATTTTGTTCTATTCAGTTAGGAGCATATAGCAGGTTCAGAGTAGCGGGCTAGCTACTCTGTGGCTTAATGGTAGTGCTATACATTGCTATTCAGGAGGGTTGGGTTCCCTTTCTGGTGTCACACCCAAAGCCAGTTAGGCCCAGAAGTAGTACAAATAATTTCCTCATCCCTGCCTTGGGAAAGGAGAGGTTTGAGACACTTGTCACGTAATGTGATGTCTGGAATAACAGTTATTTCCCATTCCCATTTGATACTTGTGGGTAAATGCTGACTCTTGCTTGGGGAACACTGTATCAACCTTGATACTAGTGCCCTTTTAACTCATATCAACACCTTATGTAAGTGCAAAGAATTGTGAGAGCCTGAGTCTCCTTTTATGCCAGCGTAACTCCTGTCATTTACTTTTAGACAATAGAAGTGAAAGGGTGATCAAACCCACTCTTTACATATAGATATACTGATACTGTTTCAGTATTGTACTTTCAAATGACTATGTAGCTTACAAAATGGACATAGACCACTGATAATTCCAGGATCTTTAAATAAAAAGTGCAGACTTTTTCTTCAAAGCAAGATGACAGCTGTTACTGCGCAGCTGGAAAGTATCATAGCTGTAAGCAAAGACATATTTTAGCTTACTGTATTTCACAATGCACAGACGGCCTATCATTTGTTTTAAGTACACTAATTTGATTTGTCTGTGGTTTTTAACTTAAAAGTATTCGTTTTGATAGTGTTTGTAAAGTTGCCTTTTAAACCATACTATGTACTTGGGGGAGGGGGAGCAATGTAGTTTGAGGATAAATATTGCAAATCAGAAAAGTTGCTACATTACTATTTGTGGATGGTTTTAGGTAAAAGCCTTATTTAAGGCTTATCTCTGACCCAGTAATGGCATCAATAACATTCTCAGCTGACTTACTTGCCTTTTGTGGGTTTCAAAAGGAAATAGTGTGATGCTAGGGCCTACTAATAGCACACTAAGAGGAAGGATGTACTAGTGGTTAGGGCCCTACTCTGGCGACCCAGGTTCAATTCCCTACTTGGCCACAGACTTCCTGCGTGACTATAGACAGGTCACCTAGTCTCTCTGTGCCTCAGTTTCCATTTGTAAATAGGGATAATAGCACTGCCCTAGCTCCCAGGGGCATTTTGAGGATAAATACAATAAAGGTTGTGAGGTGCTGCTATACTGGGGACCATATAAATATTTTAGACTAGATTAATTAGTCAGGAATAACTATTGTTCATCTAGCATTGATTTGTACATGTGGCAATACTTTAAACTGTTCTTCCTTTTTAGGCTACTTGTTTCCTGAGGACAGCCCTTCTGTGCCTGCACAGAGCCCCACTGAAGTCAATGGGACTATTCCTAGGGTGAAATTTTGGTGCCATTGAAGTAAATGGCAACACTTCCATTGATTTCAGTGGAACCAGAATTTCACTCAGAGCACATAAAGTTACATATGTGTGTAAGTCTTTGCAATAGGAGCTCAAGAGTCTTCCCCCCCCGCCCCCCCAACCCCGGTGATGTGCTCTATAGAGTGGTTCCTGTTCTTTCTTCATAGTTGTTATGGATAAATGGCACTATAAAAAAATCAGTAGTTATCAGTAAAATTATTCATTAAAAGTGAAACGTAATAAATAAGAATGCAGTTAACTTCTACAAAACCTCTGCCTGTTGTTCTGTAATAAATAAAATAGATAACCAACAGATAAATATAAAATAAATTACCAGTTACGTTAATTTGGGAAAACGACTTATCATAAAGCTACTGATCTTAAAAACCTTTACTTTCTGTGGTCAGTCCAGATACTCTCACATGGGCTTTTTGCCTCCCATACTAAATGTGTAAGACGCATTTGCTGGGTTTGCTTTCAAAATGGTGTGTGGGATTTTGCAGCTGTCACAGCTCTGATAATGAAGCTCCTCCATTGCCAGTTGCTGAGATCCCATAGAAAAGAAAGTAGCTGCTGTGTGTTATACAGTGGGTGGAAACTGTTTAGATGCTGACTTCTAAATGGCAAGCCCTGTACCTAGTATGTAGCTTTGAGAAAATGTAGTTCCATAACCAGTGGAAGTTAAAAGAACGGCACCACAAAGAAACTGCAGCCTAGTCCGCCGAGTGGGGTTAACGAATCTTTGGCAGTGAGCTTTCCTAAAATAATACAGTAATTCAAGCATATTAAAGGTAATGTGTGAGAATTAGTCTCAGCTTACGCCAAAGTGTTAACATTTAATTTTATTGACACACTAGGGCATGCGTTTGTGTTTAGCAGATTATACTGAGAATTACATCTGCTTCTCCTCCTGTTTGTTTTCCACTAGAACTGAAAATTATCTTTGATATTGTTTCTTTTCTGCTTTTCTTTCTTTCCTCAGCTTAAAATGAAAATGGTCAGTTGCCAATTTGTGTTTGTATTCTCTGCCTTTCAACAGTCTTGCCACTATAACTTTTTATAATTAGGCATAACATTTATTAGGGTGTATGTGAATTGTGTGACAGTCAGACCTTAGCTTGTTACATATGAAGAAGTCCTTTCCTCCTCTGGTTATATAGATTCTCTGCAAGGGTTATTAATAATGTGATTTGACCCACAGGCTCAGACTGCATGAAGAAAAGGTAATTAAAGATCGAAGGCATCATCTCAAGACATATCCAAACTGCTTTGTTGCCAAAGAATTGATTGACTGGCTGATTGATCGCAAAGAGGCCTCAGACAGAGAGACAGCAATTAAACTTGTGCAGAAATTATTGGATCGCAGCATTATCCATCATGGTGAGTGAAACAGCAGCAGCCACAATTATTTTCATTTTTTTCTTGATAAAACTGTGATGCAATTAAGGGTAACTCCTGACCCTGCTTCTGCAGTTGAAGAAGGCCCCTGATTATTCTACTTTATGTGGGTGAGGCAGGGTTCGGGCATTCCTATGGAAAAGGGGGTCCTAACACCCTGTGCCCTGCATATCTCTGCTCCATGGGGACTCCCATACATGCCAGTGTACAGGGGTGACTAATAGAGATGTAAGGGTGAAGCCATGACTACTCAGGTCCATTGTCCATTTCCCTCTGTGAAGGAGGATACAGTTGCTTCAGACAACGCTGTTGCCTTAGTGGCTAAAGAGCGGCTGCACCTCTACTTTCCTGCAGCAGACAGGGATTCTGTTGTCTGTAGAACTCCTCTGTATGCTAACATCTAACTACCTGGACTTGGGGCTGCTGGAGGGGAGGATTTCTCCTTTAGTAAATGAAGTGACTGTAGTGAGACATACTAGATGCAACATCCTTTCCTTATAAACTGAAGTTGTTCTGTACCTCTTCTCTTGTTCGTATCATGGTGATCCTGTAGCTTCATTTGTATTGGAAGTTACATGCATTATTTGTGAAATGTGGACACAAACCACTATCAAATCACAATAGTAATGTTTATATACTCATTTTACACCTGTGTAAAGTGTAGGTGCAAAACGACTACAATGTACAAGTCAGTGGAGAATCAAGCCCTTTGTTTCGAGTGCACAGTGTTGTCCACTTAAAAAGTCAACATATGAAATTGCAATTTTCCCATCTCTTTATAACAGGGAATAGAGGAACTTTTGTAACTGACAAGTTGACTTTCTCCAGAGACATCTGTAAGTGCGCAAGCACTGCTGCAACTGTCAGCAATGCATAAACAATACCTTAATTAAAGGGATAAGTATGCAGACGGAATGTGTGCCATTGCTACCCTCTGCTTGATTCAGAAATTAAAATTCTGGGTCTTTATGGAACCTGGGAATTGAGGTAGATAATTAAAAAACAGATACAAAGTCATTATAGGGGCTCCAAATGCCGATTGCTTTATCCTCTGTTGAAGAAATGTCAGTGAATAGTTTACATGGAGATCAGAGTAACTTAATTTAATTGAGCAATGGAAACTATATATGTGAAAGTTTGTTTAAATCTTTAATAAAACTTTAAAACGTTTTCCACCTCAGAACATAATCCCAGCCCGCTCCTTCCAGCGAGATGAGGAGTCCTTGACAAAAAAAGATGTTAAAAAAATTAAGTGCAAAATTGCTATTTTCAAGGATTTTCATTCATTGGCTTCAAAGTTAATGCAACTGTTTCAAGCATGCTCTGATGTAGGACAAGTTCAGATAGCCTAGTAAGCCAGGTTCCATAGGGGCCTCTTATGCCACCAGCAGTAAGTTAAAACGGTAATGTAATGTTTAATGCTCATGCACTAGTGCCATATGGGATGGAGGATGAGTCTGTGCATGCTGACTGAGAGCTCTGTGGTGATAACGGCTTGATTGCACCGTCCCCCACTTTATCTCTGTCTTAGTTGGAGCTCATTTCAGTCCACCCTCTCCAATTTAACAAGACTTTCATCAACTGTTCCCCTAAAAACCTTTTCTAGCTTGCAATACATTCCCCATTGCCTCTCTCACTCCCAGCTGGCATGGCAGAGCAATTTGAGAAGTGGAGAAGGAAGGTCAGACAGTGAATCTTAGACCTTATTATGTGTCTTTGCAACAAGTCTCAGGTTTGCTTGATCCAGCCCTGGATTAATGCAAGTGACAGTCATAGTTAGCCAGTCCTTAAATTACTGATTCATGGTTTTTAGAAAACACCTGATTTAATCATAGAATCATAGAAGATTAGGATTGGAAGGGACCTCAGGAGGTCGTCTAGTCCAACCCCCTGCTCAAAGCAGGACCAACACCAACTAAATCATCCCAGCCAGGGCTTTGTCAAGTTGGGCCTTAAAAACCTCTAAGGAGGGAGATTCCACCACCTCTCTAGCTAACCCATTCCAGTGCTTCACCACCCTCCAAGTGAAATAGTGTTTCCTAATATCCAACATAGACCTCCACCACTGCAACTTGAGACCATTGCTCCTTGTTTTGTCATCTGCCACCACTGAGATCAGCCAAGCTCCATCTTCTTTGGAACCCCCTTCAGGTAGTTGAAGGGTGCTATCAAATCCCCCCCTCACTCTTCTGCAGACTAAACAAGCCCAGTTCCCTCAGCCTCTCCTCATAAGTCATGAGCCCCAGACCCCTGATCATTTTTGTTGCCCTCTGCTGGACTCTCTCCTATTTGTCCACATCCTTTCTGTAGTGGGGGCCCCAAAACTGGATGCAATACTCCAGGTGTGGCCTCACCAGTGCCGAATAGAGGGGAATAATCACTTTCCTCGATCTGCTGGCAATGCTCCTACCAATGCAGCCCAATATGCTGTTAGCCTTCTTGGCAATGAGAGCACACTGCTGACTCATATCCGGCTTCTCATCCACTGTAATTCCCAGGTCCTTTTTTGCAGAACTGCTGCTTAGCCAGTTGGTCCCCAGCCTGTAGCGGTGCATGGGATTCTTCCGACCTAAGTGCAGGACTCTGCACTTGTCCTTGTTGAACCTCATCAGATTTCTTTTAGCCCAATCCTCTAATTTGTCTAGGTCACTCTGGACCCTATCTCTCCCCTCAGCTTAGTGTCATCTGCGAACTTGCGGAGGGTGCAAAATCACATGTTTTTGCCAGATAGGTGTCTTTTGCTATGCATTGCTATTGCAACATCCATTGAAATGAATGGCTGGCAGGCTCCAAAAGATTAGAGATTCTGTTCGGATAATTATCTAAAAGATTGGATTCCAAAAGATACCACTCAGTCTTTTATGTGTGGGGACATATTTGTACAATAAACAATTTTGGGGCGGAGGAGGCAGGACTATGCTCCGTATATGCCTATTCTGTTTTTAAGTTCACTAGTGATGATTGGTATCTTGTTCTGATTGTGTTAGGTCTTTAACATAAGTGTGATCATTTCTGATGTTACTTATTTTATGTTTCAGTTTGTGATGAGCATAAGGAATTCAAGGATGTCAAACTTTTCTACCGCTTTAGGAAAGATGATGGAACTTTGCCACTGGATAACGAGGTGAAGGTGTTCATGAGAGGACAGAGGCTATATGAAAAGTACGTTGCATGCAAAACCATAGCATGTTGACAGTATTAGCTTCCTTGTAGCATCTTGTTTCACATTAGATTGCAAGTCGTCCTGACTTGAATTGTAAATGCTTGAATAGTCCCCAATATGATGAGGCTCCGATTCTCACTGGAACCTACACTATCACATAATAAATAATGGCTGATTTGGCATTTAAAAGTGGAAACCAGGGACTTAAAACTGTCAGATTGTGGCCTTAATAGTAGATCTAATTTTAGTTAACAAGAAAAACTAATCTTCACTGAGTCAGCCTCCACTATTTCCACAGAAGAAAGATTATATTAAAACAAGTTACAAAAACAGTCCAGTACATTTAATTAAGAGTTGAAACAGATGGTTACGCTGAGATACTGGATATCCAACTGGATTACTCGGGTCAAATAATTGAGAAGTTTAACCAGATTGTCCACTGTAGAATTAATTTAATTCATTCAAGGCACAGGGAGTTGTAACATGGTAGTTTCAGGCAGAATGGATAAAATGTTAACATTGACTCTGCAAAAGTGTGAACAGATGCTTGAAGTATTATTCCAGACTGACTCCAGCTTTCAGGCAATACACATGTGATTACCTAGGGCAGCAAGGCCCAGATCCTCCAAAGTATTTAGGCAGCCAATTGCAATAAGAGTTAGGTGCCTAGATACCTTTAAGGAACAAGCGTACAGCAGCCATGTGAGCCACTGTGTTCACTTTGTGTTGCATCAATATTGTTTCCCTGCTAGAATAAAGTTTTAAATGAAAAGTTCATACAGAGAAAACTATTAAAGGCAAGAATAAAAACTCCATTAACATAAACCGCATTCCATCAACTCCAGCTGTACTTACGTGCCCAAGGGGCCAGAGAATCTCCAGCTGTCCCTCCTTCTGCTTGGCCTGCGGAGGAAGAGGGCAGTGGAGGAGGAGTGGGAAGCACCCAAAGGGAGAGGCAAAGGATCAACAAGGGTAGGAGAACCTGCTAAATCCTCAGTGGGAGG
Source organism: Mauremys reevesii (assembly GCF_016161935.1). NCBI lineage: Eukaryota > Metazoa > Chordata > Testudines > Geoemydidae > Mauremys > Mauremys reevesii. Next base: position 263,691,489 of record NC_052624.1, read on the forward strand.
TTAACTTTACTGCCATGCAGCAGGGAGAGTATCTGGCAACTCCTCTGAAGCACTTACTTGCCCTACAGTTTGTATCAGAGCAGTCGTCCTCAGTGCATGCTGAGTAGCAGTTTGTGCCAGCAGCTAGCATTGTAAATGGACAGACACCTGAAAGGTATGAGAGGTGAAGTGCGATTAGGAACTTGGTCAGGAGAGAGGCAAAGCCACCAGGGAACTGGGAGGGTGTGGCGGGTAAGGGCAGTAAGGTCTCTGCATCAGCTGTGAGCCAGAGGTAAGGCAGGAGACATGGAGACACTTCACAGCCGCATGTGCATTCAGGGTTGGGTTGGAGGAACAATTTGGGGTGCCGCCTGTAAACAAGCCTTATGCTTTGTCATCTGTGCACCGTGCGGTGCTGATATAAAGTGTTGTGGAGTTGTCCTGTTTTTCCTATTTAGCAAAGGACTTTTGACTATGAATGTCTTGTTTTTATTGCTTTTTGGCAACACTTTGACATACAGAAGCCAGAACACAAATGTCTGTACAGATTTTTAATTGAAAAAAAGAAGCAAATTACAGGCCAAACTCTATTTTGAATACAGTAATTGAGCACTTGAGATTGTTTTCTCAGATAGAGGAGAACTGGGAGATTTCACTGTTGTGGCCAGATTTAGAAGTTGCAACTTGGAACTTATCCTTGGAACTCAGGAAAACAGTGGAATACAGACACCTCAGATTTTTATTCTATTTCTTCAAAGCCTTGTAGAGGGCTGCTGAAAGAGCTAATAAAAACATTTTTGTGAATTATTTGTAGGATCATAGTTGGTAGAGGTGAGAAAGGTCCAGAATCCATCCCCCTGGCAAGGTTTCTCTTCTTTACTCCCTTAAAAAACAAGTCATGCAGTGGCCTAGACACTTCAGATCCAAATTACGGTATCAGAATAAATAAAAAATAACTAACTTCCATGAAGCATGCACCAATGTAATCACATCATGCTTGTTACCCTTCACCCATCCACCAAATACCTCTCCCCCGCCCCATCTGGCATCACTTGTCATTTTTTTTGCCTATTCCTAGATTGTGAGTTGTTCAAGGCAGAGATCATAGGTTAGAGTCCCAGCTGATACAAAATCAATGGAGCGATGCTGATTTGTACCAGTTTAGGATCTGTCCCCCGTCTTGTATGTGCTCTGTAAATCACCTAGTGCATTACAAGTACTGAATAGTAGTTAAATAATTAATAGTAAAGGACAGCACACAGTTTCCTGACAGAAAAAAAACATCAGATACTAAGCCAACACAACTCTTAATCCTCACCAAAAGGCCTAACGATATGATGTGTCATTCTTCACAGAAACAGTGCTTTGTCGTTAGGTTACAATTATATTCTGTGGACTCTTTTTAGATTTAGAAAATAGGCAGGAAAGCTCACTGGTTAGAAAAAAGGTTCACAGTTTCAAACTTGAGTATCTCAAGTTAGGCACCATACATTTATTTCGGTTCTTTAAATACAATTTGTGGTGCCTCTATTTAATCAACAGAGTTTGAAAATTTTGGCCTAAGCTTCTTGGGCTGTTGTTCAACAACAAAGCAATGTGCTTTGTTTCTCCATTTCCTTTTTCTGATTATGGTGATCAAAAAGGAAAGATGTGAATTGTACTGTTTAAGGGAGAAATATGACTAAGCAGATTTTTTTTCTGAACAGTGATCCAAAGTTTCTGACTTAGCAAAATGCCTTAGTGCCTCTGTTCTGTATAGGGTTGCCAGCTTTCTACTCGCACAAAACCAAACACCCCTGCCTGCCCCGCCCCTCATCCAAGGCCCCACCCCTGCCCCACCGGTCTCTGAGGCCCTTCCCCCGCTCAGTCCACCACCCGCCTCCCTCTGTCGCTTGCTCTCCCCACTGTCACTCACTCGCTTTTTTTTCCACCGGGCTGGGACAGGAGGTTGAGGTGCTGGGGGGATAAGGGCTCCAGCTGGGGGTGCAGGCTCCACGGTGGGGCTGGGGATTAGGAGTTTGGGGTGCAGGAGGATTCTCCGGGCTGGGACTGAGAGATTCGGAGGGTGGGAGGGGGATCAGGGTTGGGGCAGGGGGTTGGGGCACAGGAGGGGATGACGGGTGCAGGCTCTGGTTGATGCTTACCTCAAGCAGCTCCTGGAAGCAGCGGCATGTCCCCCTCTCTGGCTCCTACACAGAGGCACAGCCAGATGGCTTTGCATGCTGCCCCATCCTCAGGCATCGCCCCACAGCTCCCACTGGCTGCGGTTCCCAGCCAGTGGGAGCTACAGAGCCAGTGCTTGGGGTGGGAGCAGGGTGTGGAACCCCCTCTGCCGACCGGACTTTTAATGGCACCTAGCAACCCTAGGCCTGTATCACGGCTTGACAAAGACTGTTTTACTGCAGATATAATGTTTAATGTCTAAAGGTATGGCTACACTTGCAGCTGTACAGCGTTGCCGCGGGAGTGCTCCCGCAGCAGCGCTTTGAAGTGCGAGTATGGTCGCGGCGCCAGCGCTGGGAGAGAGCTCTCTCAGCGCTGCAGGTACTCCACCTCCCCGTGGGGATTAGCTTACAGCGCTGGGGCACTGTTTACACTGGCGCTTTACAGCGCTGTAACTTGCTGCGCTCAGGGGGGTGTTTTTTCACACCCCTGAGCAAGAAAGTTGCAGCGCTGTAAAGCGCCAGTGTAGCCAAGGCCTGAGTTTTTTCTGTAGAATACTTCCTGGCAATGGCAACTGTTTCTTACTTGTTGTAGGAAAAAAACCCAGGTGGTACCTTATTTCTGGAGGGAATGGCTTAGCAGTTGGCATCAGTTTTGCAGTGCCTGGAGTCGCTGGTCCCAGATTTGAATCTTGGCAGAACTAGCTCAGCCCTTTAGATAAGCAAATATACTTACAGCTGGTTGTGTGGGCTGTTTCAGCTGAGAAATTAAAAACCAAGGGCCTAGCTGGTCTGCATGATCCGAGTCGTAGGTTTTATTGCACTTTTTAAAATAGCCTTTGCTGCTATGTGCTTAGCTAAAATTTCTTTTTCTTCTTCCTCTACCCTCTGCTGTGTACTAGCTACCACTCTCCACCCCAAAGACAGATATGCTTCATTGGTGATATGTTTATAAAGTGCTTTGTGATGAGAGGTGCTGTAAAATATGTACCTATTGAATCCCTCCAGGAAGCAAAGTTCTAGAGTTGTAGAGTATCAGAGGGGTAGCCGTGTTAGTCTGGTTCTCTAGAAGCAGCAAAGAATCCTGTGGCACCTTATAGACTAACAGACGTTTTGCAGCATGAGCTTTCGTGGGTGAATACCCACTTCTTCAGATGCAAGCTTGCATCTGAAGAAGTGGGTATTCACCCACGAAAGCTCATGCTGCAAAACGTCTGTTAGTCTATAAGGTGCCACAGGATTCTTTGCTGCTTCTAGAGTTGTAGAGGTATTATAAGTGCTTAGATATAGAATATGAATAGTTGTGTAGTGTAGGCATTTTCTTACTGCAGCCTTATTATACAAATAAGGACATGCATGAGTTTAAAGGCTGATGATGAGTGTGTTGTCATATTTAAAAGACAGAATTGTCAAACTACCGGAAGAAGGGCAAACTGAAATATAGAACAGTCATTTGTAAATGCAGCTTCTCTCCTCACATATATCATATACAAGATTTCGAAGGTTGCTGAAACTCAGTGCCTGTGACAATTCAAAATAAACTGGACAACACACTAGAAAATATATTGTAAGGAACGGGGGGATGGACTGGATAACATCACCTCATAGGGCTTCTCTACCATACCACTCCTTGCCATGTGCATCATTTGCAGGCTAACACTACAGTTCAGATTTGAAAATGTGTGATCTGTGAAAAGCAATAGATACAGCTGTTTACATTCAGTGCGAGAAACAATTTCTCCATCACTGGCACAATTTTATTTTGATGTTAACTGAAGAATACGAGCTGAGATTTTGAGTTTTAGAAGTTGCTTGCATATTTTTGTAAATCTACTATATTAAGCACTATAAAATGGGTTACAGAAATCTTTTGTTCCTGTCCACCCACCCCTAAGCACCTATAAGTCTCATTTGATACACTTTACATTAAAAAGCTACAGTATTGGTACAGTATTGGTACAGTGTAAAAAGACCTAGTTCTGTAACTGAAGTAAATGTTTTTTATACAGCTCTACTTACACTGCTGGAGAAATAGTAATTCTGAGGTGGCTGAAGGAAGAATATTGTTTGACTCACTGATGAGAACTCTGCCATATAGCACTTATATGGAGGATATAAGGTTTCTTACCATTGCCAGTATTTCATACCTTTTATCAAAATGCCTGCAATTCTTACTTCAGAGTGAAGCAATGCTAAATATTGACCCAAGACAGTTAATCTGAATCCCGCACTGTCCTAGTGGGGGACAGCTGTGGTCACTCAACTAGGGTGAACTGCAAAGAATGGAGCAGCCAAACCCCCAAAAGCTGGTTGATACTCCAATACTTAGATTCACCAAGCCAGCATAAACCAGTTTCTTTATTACCTTACTCGTTACTCAGAAGTCCAAACAACATGTTAGATGGAGTGGGATCTGAGTTACTACAGAGAATTCTTTACTGGGTGCTGGTTGGTGAGTCCTGCCCACATGCTCAGGGTTTAATTGATCGCCATATTTGGGGTTGGGAAGGAATTTTCCTCCAGGGCAGATTGGCAGAGGCCCTGGAGGTTTTTCGCCTTCCTCTGCAGCATTGGGCACGGGTCACTTGCTGGAGGATTCTCTGCAGCTTGAGGTCTTCAAACCACAATTTGAGGACTTCAGTAACTCAGACATAGGTTAGGGGTTTGTTACAGGAGTGGGTGGGTGAGATTCTGTGGCCTGCATTGTGCAGGAGGTCAGACTAGATGATCATAATGGTCCCTTCTGACCTTAAAGTCTGTGAGTCTAACACAGTTCCCTTAAAGTGATTCAGCCTCGGGCCTCCATCCAGGTACCCACTTCAAATGTGATGAACATTTTTATAAATCTTATTTCATCATATAAGAGAAAAGATCAGACACATTACCTCCCAGATTAACAAATGTTTCAGATCTTACCCAAATACACGCTACAACCAATTCTTATTAACTAAACTAAAATTTATTAAAAAACAAGAGAGAGAGAGAGTGTGGTTAAAAGATCAATATACACACAGACATGAATTCAATTCATTTAGGTGCAGATTCATAGCAGAGATGGTGAGCTTCATAGGTGAAAAGAGTTCTTTCAGAAATAGTTCATAGTTTATAGTCCAATGTCCAAATATCATATTCAGGGCCCACCAGCTTAACTGGGACCTCAGCCTTGCGACTCAAACTTCCCCTGATGAAGTTTAAAGAGATCTGAGATAACAGAATCAGGACCCAAGGACCTTTTATACAATTTCATGTCTTTTGACAAGTTGAAGTTCCTCAGGGAACAAAAGGTAATTAGGATGACTTTGAAGGAGTTCCAGCACCAGTACTTAGCTATATGAATTAACATAAGGCCATTTGCTTGTTCCTCCACCATTCACAATACATTTCATAAAGAGTTGAATACTGAGATATCCCGTGTTTACAATTCATTTACATGATAGGATGGTCTTTTGACCTCTGAATTATCAGAATACAGCATAAACAGGGACTGTTGATTACATTGTCCATCCTACTCGTACATATGTAAATACACAAAAACACAAATATTATTTCCCCACGTCTTCTGTGAGTTATTTATTTTGCAGGATGTTTAACTCTTTCTAGCCATGTGTCACACTCACATTTTATTATTACCGTTTTTAAAAATCAGTGTCAAAGATCTGTTGGTATTTGGTTAACCTTCATTTGGCTAGTTGGAGTTAGTGCATTGAAATATTATTCTCTCCTCCTCTCTCCCTCCCTCTGTTGAATGAGAGCACCATTAATATTCAGAATCCTGGACAGCTTGTGCTTGCCAAAAAATATCTACTGTCATCACATGCAGATTTGTCCCTTCAGTGGGTTATTTATGAGGAACATGAATTAAGACAATAAGCAAATTGCTGCATGAACAACAAAATTGATTAATTCAGCAAGAAGGTTTCAAGATGTTTCTTATTCTGTCAGCCTTTTGATTTAAGGCGAATACCTCCTATATCTGACACAGAAGCACTGAGAGCTGATCCCTCAATCCTTAGAAGGAGATGGAGTAAATTTCATCCTGTATGAGCACATATATCTGGATGAGAACAAAAGGGCTCATTATTCATTATTGGTTATTTGCTAGCCATTCATTGCTTTCTTGTTTACACAGTTCCAGTCCTCCAATCAGGGAACAGAAACAACTTAATGAGTCTGAAGTGACCAGTCTTACATGACAAATCACAGAATATTGGAAGAAAATAATGGACAGTGCTGAAGCTTGTCTGCACAAACTCTTGGACAATTATACTGAATAATAATGTATCGGAATTAAAGACCATTCATGAACAATTTGCCAACAGAAAAAAAAAAGTCTAAATTCATCATAAAACATAATCACACCAAATTATTCGGCCAGCTCTACTGAAAAACCACTCACTCTATGTAGCATTCCTGCTATAAATGTGTGCTGCTCTTCATTTGTTCTAAGGGAAAATAAAGTCTTGTTAAAACTCAAGACTGGGAGTCTCATAGAGTCATACTTTCAGAAGGGAACATTGTGATCATCTAGTCTGACCTCCTGCACATTGCAGACCACGGAACCTCACCCACTCCTGAAATAAACCCCTAACCTCTGGCTGAGTTACTTTAAAGACTTCAAGTTACAGAGAATTCACCATTTACACTCGTGTAAACAGTAAGTGATCCGTGCTCCATGCTGCAGAGGAAGTCAACCCCCCCCCAAGGTCTCAGCCAGTCTGACCTCAACTAATCTGACCTCAATCAATCAGCTGTTCAGCAGTGGGCAGGAGGTGCCGGGAGGAAGGGGCAGAGCGGGGGCAGGAAGAGGCAGAACGAGGGTGGGGCCAGGGGCAGCTCCTGGCCCTAGCACACCAAGCGCATGCTTGGGGCGGCATGCCATGGGGGGGGCACTCTGCCGGTCGCCGGGAGGGCGGCAGGCGGCTCCGGTGGACCTCCCGCAGGCGTTCCTGCAGAGGGTGCGCTGGTCCCGCGGCTTCGGTGGAGCATCCGCAGGCACACCTGCGAGAGGTCCACCGGAACCGCGGGACCTGCAGAGCACCCCCCTGCGGCGTGCCGCCGTGCTTGGGGCGGCGAAATCTCTAGAGCCGCCCCTGGGTGGGGCTTTGGGGAAGGAGCAGAGTGGGGGCAGCACGGGGGGTCAGGGATGGAGCACCCACCCAGTTAAATGAAAGTCGGTGCCTGTGAGTTAGACCATGAGCATGTGGTCAAGACCCACCAGGCAGATACCTGGGAAAGAATTCTCTATAGTAAATCAGAGCCCTCCCCATCTAGTGTCCCATCTCCGGCCATTGGAGATATTTGCTACTGGCAGTCGCTGATGGGCCACCTTCCATAATAGGCAGCCCCATCATATCATCCCTCCATAATCTTCTCAAACTCAGTCTTGAAGCCTGTTAGGTTTTTTGCCCCCACTGCTCCCTTTGGAATGCTGTTCCAGAACTTCACTCCTCTGATGGTTAGAAATCTTCATCTAATTTCAAGCCTAAATGTGCTGATGGCAGGTTTATAGCCCTTTGTTCTTGTGTCCACATTGGTGTTTAACTTTAATAACTCCTCTCCCTCCCTGATATTTATCCCTTTGATGTATTTATTGAGAGCAATCATATCTCCCCTCAGCCTTCTTTTGGTTAGGCTAAACAAGCCAAGCTGTTTGAGCCTCCTCTCCTAAAGTAGGTTTTCTGTTCCTCATATCATCCTAGAAGCCCTTCTTTGCACCTGTTCCAGTTTGAATTTATATTTTCTTCAACATGGGAGACCAGGATTGCACACAGTAATCCAGATGAGGTCTCACCAGGGCTTTGTGTAATGATACTAACACTTTCTTGTCTCTACTGGAAATACCTCACATGATGCATCCTAGGACTGCATTAGCTTTTTTCATGGCCGCATCACATTGACAGCTCACAGTCATCCTGTGATCAACCAGTACACTCAAGTCTTTATCCTCCTCTGTCACTTGCAACTGATAAGTCCCCAGCTTAGAGCAAAAATTCTTGTTGTTAGTCCCTAAATGCATGACCTTGCACTTTGCACTATTAAATTTCATCCTATTTCTATTACTCCAGTTTACAAAGTCATCCAGATCTTCTTGTATGATATTCCGGTCTTCCTCCGCATTGGCTATACCTCTCAACTTTGTGTCATCTGCAAATTTTATTAGCACACTCTCACTTTTTGTGACAAGGTCACTAATAAAAACATTAAATAAGACTGATCCCTGAGGAACTCCACTAGTAACCTCTCTCCAGCCTGACAATTAATCTTTCAGTATGACCCGTTGTAGTCTCCCCTTTAGCCAGTTCCTTATCCACCTTTCAGTTCTCATATTAATCCCCATCTTCTCCAATTTAACTAACAATTTCCCATGTGGAACGCTATCAAATGCCTTACTAAAATCCAGGTAGATTAGATCTACTGCATGTCCTTTGTCTAAAAAATCCATTATCTTCTCAAAGAAGGAGATCAGGTTTTCTGGCACGATCTACCTTTTATAAAACCATTTTATTGTATTTTATCCCAATTATAGTTCATCTCTATATCCTTAACTACTTTTTCTTTCAAAATTTGTTGCAATACCTTGCATACAACTGAGGTCAAACTAACAGGCCTGCAGTTTCCTGGATCATTTTTTTTCCCCTTTCTTAAAAATAGGAATATTCTCAATTCTCCAGTCATAGGGTACGACCTCCGAATTTTCAGATTAATTAAAAATCCTTGCTATTGGTCTTGCAATTTCATGTGCCAGTTCCTTTAATATTCTTGGCTAGAGATCATCCGGGCCCCCTGATTTAGTCCCATTAAGCTGTTTGAGTTTGACTTCTACCGCCGATGTGGTAATTTCTACCTCCAGATCCTCATTGCCATTAGCCTTCCTGCCACTACCCCTTAGATCTTAATTAGCCTCATTAAAAACTGAGTCAAAGTATTTGTTTAGGTGTTGGGCAATGCCTAGAAAACCTTTAATCTCCACCCCATCCTCAGTGCTTAGTGGTCCCACTTCTTTCCCGTTTTCTTCTTATGGCTATAGAACCTTTTATGTTGGCTTTAATTCCTTTTGCAGGGTCTAACTCTGCTTGGCTTTTGGCCGTTCTCACTTTATCTCTTTATCACTTTCTGACCACCAAGAGGTAGCGTTCCTTGCTGATCCCTCCCATCTTCCATTCCTTGTAGGCTTTCTACTTTGAGATGCTTGCTCATCCAGGTTGGTCTGCAACCCTTCTCTACAATTTTTTCCCCTTTCTGGGGATGCAGGCTTCAGATAGCTTCTGCAACTTTGACTTAAAGTAATTCCAAGCCTCCTCCACATTCAAATTCTTGAGTTCTTCAGTCCAGTCCACTCCCCTAACTGATTTCCTTAATTTATTAAAGTTAGCTCTTTTGAAATGAAAGATCCTTGTTGCAGGTCTATTTTTGTTTATTCTTCCATTTAGTTTAATAGAATCATAGAAGATTAGGGTTGGAAGAGACTTCAGGAGGTCATCTAGTCCAACCCCCTGCTCAAAGTAGGACCAGCCCCAATTAAATCATCCCAGCCAGGGCTTTGTCAAGCCAGGCCTTAAAAACCTCTAAAGCTGGATCCAGGAGTTTAAACTGGATTAATTCATGATCAGTCAAACAAAGGCTGTCCTCTACAACCAGTTCTATGAGGTCCTCACTACTCACCAATACCAAATCTAAAATGGCATCACCTCTTGTTGGTTTAGCAACTGTTTGATGAGGAAATCTCTCAGCTATCTGCATTCCATAAGAACGGCCATACTGGGTCAGACTAATGGTCCATCTACCCCAGTATCTTGTCTTTTGACAGTGGCCAATGCTAAATGCTTCAGCGGGAATGAACAGAACAGAGCAATTAGCAAGTGATCTGTTCCCTGTTGTCCAGTCCCAGCTTCTAGCAGTCAGAGGTTTAGGGACACCCAGAGCATGGGGTTGCATCCCTGACCATCTTGGCTAATAACCATTGATGGACCTATCCTCCATGAACTTATCTAATTCTTTTTGGAACACAGTTATATTGTTTTTGTCCTTCACAACATCCCCTGGCAACAAGTTCCACAAGTTGACTGTGCATTATGTGAAGAAGTACTTCCTTATGTTTGGTTTAAACATGCTGCCTATTAATTTCATCAGGTGACCCTGGTTCAGTGTTATGTCAAGAGATAACACTTCCTTATTCACTTTCTCCAAACCAGTCATGATTTTATGGACTTCTATCATATTCCCCCTTAGTTGTCTCTTTTATACATAAGAACAGCCATACTGGGTCAGACCAGTGGTCCATCTGGTCCAATATCCTGTCTTCCAACAGTGGCCAATGCCAGGTGCTTCAGAGGGAATGAACAGAACAGGCAATCATTTTGTGAGCTATCCCCTTTCATTCATTCTCAGCTTCTGGCAATCAGAGGCGAGGGACACCCAGAGCATAAAATTGCATCACTGACCATCTTGGCTAATAGCCGTTGATGGACCTATCCACTGTGAACTTATCGAATTCTTTTTTAAACCACGTTATAGATTTGTCCTTCATAACATCTCCTGGCAATGAATTCCACAGATTGACTGTGCACTGTGTGAAAAAGTACTTTAGTTTGTTTTAAATCTGCTGCCTATTAAGACTCCTGAATGTGAAGGAGTAAATAACATTTCCTTATTCACTTGCTCCACATCATTCATGATCTTATAGTCCAGTATCATATTCCCTCTTAGTCGTCTCTTTTCCAAGATGAATAGTCCCAGTCTTTTCAATCTCTCCTCTTATGGAAGCTGTACCCTTAATCACTTTTATTGTCCTCTGTACCTTTTCCAATTCTAATATCTTTTTTTTGAGATGAGGTGACCCGAACTGCATGCAGTATTCAAGGTGTGAGTGTACCATTGGTTTATATAGTGGCATTTTGATATTTTCTTTCTTATTATCTATCCCTTTCCTAATGGTTCCTAATGTTCTGTTAGATTTTTTGCCTACACTGCACATTGAGCAGACGTTTTCAGAGAACTATCCACAATGACTCCAAGATCTCTTTCTTGAGGGGTAGCAGCTAAGTTAGATCCCATCGTTTTATATGTATAGTTGGGATTATGTTTTCCAGTGTGCATTACTTTGCATTCATCAACATTGAATTTCATCTGCCATTTTGTTACCAATTCACACAGTTTTGTCAGATTCCTTTGTAATGCTTCACAATCTGCTTTTTTCCCCCCAGATCATTTATGAATATGTTGAAAAACACAGGTCCAAGTACAGATCCCAAGGGGAACCCTCTATTTATCTCTCTGCACTGTGAAAACCGTCCATTTATTTTTACCCTTTGTTTCCTGTCTTTTAACCAGTTACTGCGCCATGAGAAGACCTTCCCTTTTAGCCCATGATTTCTTTGCTTAAGAGCCTTTGGAGAAGGACCTTGTAAAAAACTTCCTGAAAGTCCAAGTATATTATATCATCTATATCACCCTTTTCTACATGCTTGTTGTCACTATCTAATAATTCTAATAGATTGTTGAGGTATGATTTCGCTTTCATGTTGACTCATCCCTAACATATTCTGTTCATCTATCGGTCTGATAATTCTGTTCTTTACTATAGTTTCAGTCAGTTTGTCTGGTACTGAATTTAGGCGTACTGACTGGTAATTGCCAGGATTACCTTTGGAGCCATTTTTAAACATTGGTGCCATATTAGCTATCTGCCAGTCGTCTGGTAAAGAACATGATTTAAGTGGTAGGTTACATACTACAGTTAGTAGTTCTACAATTTCATATATTAGTTCCTTCAGAACTCTTGGGTGAATACCATCTGGTCCTGGTGGCTTATTACTGTTTAATTTATCAGTTTGTTCCAAAACCTTCTCTATTGACACCTCAATCTGGGACAATTCAACAGATTTGTCATCTAAAAAGCATGGCTCAGGTGTGGGAATTTACCTCACATCCTCTGCAGTGAAGATGGATGAAAAGAATTCGTTTAGCGTCTCTGCAACGGCCTTGTCTTCCTCGAGTGCTCCTTTAGTACCTCGATCATCCAGTGGCTCCACTACTTGTTTGACAAGCTTCCTGCTTCTGATGTATTTTAAAAATTTTTCCGATAGTGCTTGTGTTTTTTGCTAGCTGCTCTTCAAATACTCTTTTGGCCTGCCAATTTATACTTTTACACTTGAGCTGCCAGAATTTATGCTCCTTTCTATTTTTCTCGGTAGGATTTGACTTCCAATTTTTAAAAGATGTCTTTGTCTCTAAACACCTTTAAATTTGGCTGATAAGGGTCTATATCCTCAGCTGCTGTAAACTGGCTTAGTTCTGTTGAAGTCAGAGGAGTTACGGTGACTTATACCAGCTGACAATCTTATTTCTGAATTTGTGAAACTCAATTTGTCATGTCTGCTTGTTCACAAATTCGAATCCTTAGCAGTTCTATTCTGGGCTCAGGGAGAACGGTGTGAAATATCAAGCTGAGTGTTTTTCACTTGATTTTTTTCCAGATTCTTTTGTGTCACTGTAAATTCAGTCATTAGCATCTCTTTTGCAGGGACGTTTCTGTCTGCCTCTTTAATCATCCAGACACAATAATTATATATACATGTAAGAACAATTAACAAAGACTTTGTAAAGAATTTCTATTTGGTTCCTGCAGAGGGTGGGCAACCAATTCTTATGCAACAGCTGGTTTGAAAAGGCTCGGTTGTTTGTTTTGTGTGTGTGTGTGTGGTTTTTTTTTATATATATAGGCTGAGCAAGGCATGGTTGAAGATGCTCCTTCAGAGCTCCTTCTGTACTGGATGTAGCCAGACTATGCGTTCAAGAGCTAAAACTTGCTTAACTGTATTCGAAAAAAAAAAAACTGAAAGGAAGAATGACTATGCAAATGTACAAGTGGTCTGCATGCTCTGCATCTTATTCCTTGTGTTGTTATGTTACTGCTGTGATAGAATGCACCCCTATACACTATTGTCATAATCTTTGTACAAAATATATCTTGTAAGGTATCGTTTGTAAACTAATAACTCATTGGTCAATAATATGATGGTAAAACATGTAACAACATTATATGTGAACTTATAAGCATAAGATGAAATCATGTCTGAAGTGCATTTACCGGACAAGTCTGGGGAGTGGGTAAACCTGTTTCTCAAAATCAAAGGACAAGTTGACATCTTGCCAGGTGACATCAAAGCTGATGGGCCATCATCTATCAAGTGACTTACTTTGGCAAAGAAAGGAGGCAGGAACAAACAGATCTGCATCTTAATAAACAACTTAGCACCCCCACCCCCACCAGACACCATGTCTCCTTACTTTCAACTGAAAAAAAAAACTTTATGAGGGGGTCTGAGCTATCAAAGTGAGGGGCAATCAAGTTATCTCTCTCTGTCCAGCTCCCTCCTTACACCTAATAAGATAAAAGAAATAGCCATTGTACTTTGGGGGAGGAGACTGGACCTGAAGATTTTGATCAGTAAGGCTGTTAGACAGATGTGATAAGGACTTTAATTTGAATCAAATATAGTTTGTTAAGTTAGGCACTAGGAAGCATTTTATCTTCATTTTTCTTGTAACAATTTCTAACTTTTATGCTTCGTTACTTGTACTTACTTCAGACCTATCTCTTTGTAGTTAAACTTGGTTTATGCTTTAATTGAAACTAATCCTGTGCATTTAAATTAAATTGTCTGGGTAACTCCATTTAAGGTGGCAAGTTGTTATGTATTGCTCCCTTAAGGGACAATGGACCTAATATCTCTGGCTATCCAAGAGAGGGCTGGACAGTACAGAACATACATTGCTTGGGAAAAATCCAGGACTGGGAGCGTGTTGAGGTGACCCTTCAGAAGTAACCAAGGCTGGTAAAAGCCAGAAGATAAGCCAAGTGTGGCTGGCAGGCTGCAGTTACACATAGTCACTGAGTAGCAACTCCATGCTGGTGGCTGTTTGTGAGCCATCCAGGTTGGGAGCTCCAGCAGCAAGGCATTGCAGGGCATGCCAGGTTACAGGGCCGGTGATGACACCGCCCCTCACTGGTATGGCTTGCACCCCGGAATGTCACACTTGCTTTTGGGTTTGTCCCTGAATTCAGCTAAGTTTTCTTGTGTCAATTCTTACTCAGCTCAAAAGGTTTGGCAGGGGGACAAGAAAATGTATAACAGTTCACTTTGTCTGCCACCAGTTCACAAGTGTGACCATGTAGTTTGACACTGGTCTTAACCTATAGCTTTGCTGACTGGTTGTCTGGACAAAAGATTAAGTGTTCCAGCTAACTCCCATTCAAGACAGTAGGATAAATCCTTTAGACTTGAAATAGTAGGATCAGGGTCTATCTGAACAACTGCTTAAACCATTGTTGTTTTTAAATGAGCCTTCTCCCTATCTTCCTACACCATCACTTTCTGATGCCCCCATTAATTAATTCTAAACATCTCCCCAGATGAGGTGATGTAATATATCTAGTGTCCTTCCAACACAAGTGTTATAAGGGGTGCTGGAATGAAGGGGGGCCAAGGGCCCTGGCCCCATCACTTTTACTGGCCATAAGGATGAGCGACGGGTGGGACAGGGTGGAGAGGAGTGAGTGGGGAGCGGTGGGCAGCAGGGGAGCAGGGGCAGGGCCACTATTCAGGCACTGATGTCCCCCCCCACACTTTTAGGAAGCTTTCACCGCTCCTGAGTGTTATTGTACGCCATACTGATATCTTCCATATGATATCAGAGCTAAGCTTGTTTACCAATCTAGACCTAGTTATTTGAAGGGAGTATAAAATCAGTAACATGAATATAGATCTAATGTATAGTTGTGCCCCTTCAGATTAGCTAGAAATGAAAATAATTCTGATTTGTGACCAGAAGGGCAAAAAGCGTAAGAGTTTCCAGGATAATTGTGTTGTAACATCTCCATTTGGCTGGTTGTAGAATGATTTGGGAGGATTGTTGTGCTGATCCTGAGAAATGCTGCACATGCTTAGCTTGGCCCTCGAAAATCAGGCCACAAGTCCCCTTAAAGATCATGTAGTTATCAGGCAGACCATGCTGCAATGCAAACCTCATAAATAGAGCTAAGGATGAATGAAGTGCTATTATCTCCTTATTACGTAAGGGGACCTGAGGCACAGAGAGATGAAGGTTCACATGCTCAACGGGGTGCTTAACTCCCATTCATTTCAATGGAAGTTAGGTGCTTACCTTTGAGAATCTGAGCCTAAGTGACTTGCCCAAATTCACAGGAAGTCTGTGGGAGAGCAGGGAATCCAATGCCAAGGCTACACCCTAACCACTGGGCGATCCTTCCTTCCCAACTTACTATGCAGTTGTACTAAAAGGTATAAGAATTGTTTCTAAAGGGTGCCTGGGGTCTACACTGCAGTAAAATAACCCGCCGTACCAAGTCACGTAGACATTTTTGCCATGTAGACATTTGGGTTCGGTTTCTGAGATCTACTTCCATTGTGGGGTTTCAGACCTGGGCTCCAGCCCAAGCCTGAATGCTGCAGTTTTTAACCCCATTGCCTGAGCTCCGAGAGTCCAAATCTGCTGACCCAGGCCCTCTGCAGCTATGCTGGTCTTTATTGCAGTGGGGACATACCTTAAAAGACCAAGTGCTGAATAGCCCAGTACTTTCAGGTGAACACTGAGGCACCGTGATGGAGTGATGAGGTTAAGCTTTGATCAGCCACTGTCTTCATTTCACTTTAGTTAATAAACAAAGTTGTCGATGTTTCCAGTGCACTCTGTGTGGCATTTTACACAGTGCTGAAATTCATTCTTACCTGTCATAAGTTCATTTACAAATAGGTCTGGACTGTAACTTTTTTATAAAATAGAAAACATTTCCTGTAGGGTGAGGCAATCATGAAAATGGAATTAACTTGATTGTGTTCAAGTTAGGGAAAACACCACATCGGAGGATGCTTTCCTCTGAATCTTTGGGTACACGTTTTGATATCAAAATAAATTGACCTCCATTTAAAATGATCCTCCTTGTGTGGGGAACATTTTCTGGATTCTGATTACCATCCTTTTGTTTTGTTACAAAACCCTCACCACTTTGTAACCAATACTGTTTAGACTGTAAGCTTTTCAATGTGTATTTGTATAGTGTCCAGCACAGTCATGGTCTGGGGTCTCATGGCACTACTGTGCTATAAAGAATAACAAATAGCAAGTAATTTAAAAATAGGGGAACAACAAAATTTGATATCTTTCAAGCAAAGTAGCTGGCTCACAGAGAGAACACAAGGTAACTAATATACCCTAGTACACTAGTGCCTTGAATGTTCTCAATGATGCCAATAAACAATGGAGGACCTAACAGAAAGACAGCTGTGCTTAGTTCAACTTCATAAGATAACAAGTTCCTTAAATAGCAAAGGCAAGTATTGCTAAGGAAAAGCGTTTTCAGTTTTATAAATGTGTATCCAAAACACTGGGACAGTTATTTTTTTGTAAGTTTATTTTACAATATCTGTTTCAAGACTCCTTAGACATCTGTTAATAGCCCCTTTGGCTTTCTGACTTGCAATGCCCAGTTTTACATGATTAGCCTGAGCATGCTTTTGTTGGTTTTTAGCTTTCCACATGCCAATTTATAATTAAGAACTGTTTATACTTAAGAACTGTGTCAGATAATAAAAAGTTGCATCTGTTTGCTTAGTACTAATGACTACTAAAAATGGATCAGGAATTGCTTTCTGAAGAACTGCTTTCCCCATATATTTTTTTTCCCTTCCCTGGCAGGCTGATGAATTCTGAGAACACACTTTTACAAGCCAGGGAAGAGGAGGGAGTCAAGTATGAACGGACCATCATGGCATCTGAGTTGATAGAGTGGCTGATCCAGGAAGGAGAAGTCACAACAAGGACTGAGGCAGAACAGCTTGGCCGTAGACTGTTGGAGCATGGAATTATACAGCACGGTGAGGAATTTAATGCCTGGTAACAAAAGCTACACTCTTTACAACACTTTTTCCATGCAGGATCATGTAAAAAGGTTGCAGATCGTGCTGTTTGGTCCTAAAACATTTCCAGTTCTAACTCCGATCTAAATGATGGCTGTATAATTATTTTTAAGAAAGGGTGGAATTTTCAAAAGCACTCAAAACCACTAGAATTTGGGTTTGAGTTGCTAGTAACAAATAAGCAATGAATAAAAGGCAACCTTTTTTTTTTTGGTGGTGGATAATTAAACAGTGGAAGTCATTGCCCTAGGATATAATTGAGGTAAATAGCTTAGTAAAAGTCAAAGGATTAGAGCCATAAATAAGGAGAGTTACACTAAATTACACTAGCTAGAATAAAAATTACAAGCTTTATAAATCCTCATGCTTCAGGACATGAGCAGATCATAATCTGATATCAGAAAAGAATGTCCCCATCCCTATCGTATTGCACATTTGGCCAGATATGTTTGGAAAAGGATGGGGAAATCACTTTCACCTGAAACATAATTACAGTTAGTCCTGCACTGTAAGGTCTTTGAAAGAGGGTTTTAGTATCTGTTCAATGCTCAGCACAATGGGGCCCCTTGGTGCTACTGGCACAACATAACTTGCTACAATAAGGGTAAAGCTCACTTGTGCACGTGACAGAGCTTTCTTGGGGGCAGCCCAAGACTGTGGAATGAACTCCCCCAGGAACTAAGGACCCTCACAAACCTCACCACCTTTTGCTCTAACTGCAAGGTGAATCTCTTTGACCTTACTTTCTCTAACATAAACATATACCAACGTGTGTGTGTGTGTGTGTGTGTGTAAATATTAAAAAAAAATAAATCTAGACCACTTCACTGTATGTACTTCTCCCCCTGGAGAGGGGATGAGAGAACAGATACGTGACATGTGTTAGTCATATTGCTTAATGTGCTACTGGAAGGCGCTCAGATGCTACAATGATGAGCATGGCATAAAACCTATATAGATTAGAATACAGTACAGATTTAACAATAACAGGTAACTGCATGAAGCAGGGTACCAGATTAGATGGATTGTCTTTCTGTTGTTCTATGACAATACCTGTATCCTCAAGGAAGGAAACTGCAAAAAAGGCCAGGTGTTATAAAGTACTTCTACGGTTTCTCTGTAACTTTAGTCAAATGTGAAGTTTGTCTTTACCTTGTAATAACAGCAGCTACTTCTGAATGTTTACAAGAATCAGCTTCAAATTCTATAATTACTCTTGATGCTAATGTATGCTTTATAGAGTGCCAACTGCTTAGGACTTAGTGCAAAGTGAAAATGTCCCCCCCACCTCCATAGCAGCAATTATTTCATTTGTATTTTTACCCCAAGCTTATAAGCATTGTTCTCATTAGCAAAATCAAAAGAATAACCAAGGGTCGCCCTCATCAGCCCTGGGTGGATGCACAAAGATCCTCTCTTGCACCCTTGCAAGGGATTGCTCACCGTATGGCTGGAAGGAAGGTGCAGGTCCTGCTCCCACTGAGTGTCCCTGAGACACTGGTTAGTTGTAAAGGGGGAGAGGTGATGTGAAGGTGTTTCCTTTTCCCACACCAGCCAGTATGGAAAAGGGGTAGTTTGCTGGGCCTACTGGTATACGCTGCCTGGGTAAGCCTAGTCAACCAGGATTTCTCCTGGTTGATTCTGGATACAGTGAGTTCCTCCACATCCATCTAGTCGACTCTGTTCTGTTCCTGTTCATACACTTTAGCTCCAATGAGCTAAAGGGTGCCAAGAGCACAATCTAACCTGGAATTAGGGTAGTTGATTCAGTTTTGAAACCCGTGAACCTTTAAGTGATCACTCAAGGGCAATGAAAATCGATGGCTGAACATGAGTGGTCATCTCATAAGCTAGAGCAGAATTGTACCCAATGTAAGTGAAACACTGAGATCCTTATTCACCTTTATGACAAAGGTAAATTAGCATCTTAGAGATTTTGCTTGCATAAAGATGGAATAAGCCTTGGGACTTAGCACTATATTTGGGAATACTTTGGGCAGACTTTTAAAACAGAAGTTTGTTTTATAAGGGTATTCTGACCTACAGGTTTCACTAAAGCTGTTTGTTTGGATAGGGTTAGAAATTATTTGGTGAAAGATTAACATGAAAGATTACAGATTGAGCTGTAGCAAATGGATGTAGCTATAGACTTACTAAGTCATTGCAGTTTAGTTTTCCTTAAATAGCTGAGCTAGGCTTGAGAGCTTTTCTTTACACAATTTTAGACTCAAACTGTAACAGTGGGTATGTGTATTCTGTTTGTTCCCCCTTACTGAATTCTAGGTCAAATGCATTCCATTTACCAATAAAAACAGTATTTTCCCCCACTGCCAGCATAGTGAGTTCATTACCAAACTATGTTCCTTGTGCTTTCTTTGTCATGATCTATAAAGTTTCACTTGACACTAATTGACATCCTTGTTGGCAGTACGAGCAGCAAGAACATGGACTGAATAGGAATGGAGAATGAAATTCCTTCTTTCTCTAAAGGTGATCTCTAGCGAACAGTATTGTTGAATATGCCTGAAGCAGAATAAAATACACTTTGCTCTTCTATTTTTTTATTATATTACCTCTGCAATCATAAGTATGATAGAACTAGTCTGTATCAAGGTAATTTTCCATCTATAACTAAATAGTGCCAGTTTATTTATTGATACCTGTTCTCATTTCAGTGACTTCAGAAAAATATTTTGCAGCTGAGACAGTATTTGACTCTTCTTATGTGCTGAGCACAATGTCCTGTCATATTTGTCTTCATTTTAATCAGTCATCCTCAACCCAGATTTCCCACAAGAAGCTATTAACTATGCTTAATTTAAAAAGGAAAACTAGATGTTTAAAAGGAATTATGCAAATGCTGTAGAAAGGTGAAATGTTTTGACTTCAGAAGTGTTGTACTATAGCCAGTTGATAGACAACTTGGGGTATATTTTCAAAAGGACCTCGGTCTGATCTCCCTTTGTGCATACACAACTTTACACACACTATGATTGAATTTGTAAATGGCCTTGTTGACGTCTACAGGATTTGTACAAGCAAATGTGGTTTTGTATGAGTATTCTACTACTTTGTGTATGCAAGTCATGATTCACAAAAATTGCGTGCCCTAATAGAGGTCATAGCCTGAAAATTTGTCTCTTTGTGTATTAGGGCAGCATATCCTGTACATCTCTTAATGCTTGAGTTGCCACTGACAATGACCTGTATTTAGTCTGCCTTTGCAACCACTGATTAAATTCATCAGATGATTGGAGCAAAGATTCTATAAAGGAATGAGAAGCATGTCTCTGTGCATGCATAAAACTAAAAGAGCACAGGACAAATTTTGCAGCTGTATAAAATTCCACTTCTTAAGACATCTAGACACATTGAATGCTGTAACATTCAGACATAAGAGTTTTTTTACACACAGGGGATCTGTCATATTTTATCTAGAGTTTGGAAGCACTGGGACAGATTATCTGCTGTGACTAAAATTCACACAATGCAATGGGGGGCAGAGGGGTGAGAGGAGGAGTGAGGGAGCTAGTTACAGCTCTCCATTTGCCAAGTTCTGCAGTCGGTTAGAGCAGTCCCCAGGCTGCTCTAATCCAGGGGTTTACAAACCTTTTTCCCCGGGGCCCTCTGTGCAGCTGCAATAGCCACTGCAGCCCACTATTAACACTTCTTGAGGAAAATTATTAATTTTAATTATTACATTCATATAAACTATAACACTGTAAATAAACAATGTACATTTCCTTTTCATTTTAATGTAAACAATTGTAATGAAATAAATTCCTAGCAGTAGGCACTCAAAGAAATGCTTCATATCTTTGTAACCAAACAGTTTTAGTAAAACTACACTTTAAAAAAATGTTGAGAGCAAAATGAGGTGTTCAAAGAGGCAAAACACAATTTTGTATAAAACCGAACAGTAAGCAACACAATGTTAACAAAATTGTTAAAAAAACACATTGTGTTATTATGTGATTTTAAAACAAAATAGTTGTCCAACTTTGAACATTATATTGTGTCTTCAATTTTTTTTTAGTGTAAAATTTGAATTTCTCTGCTAAGTAAACCCAACCCTAGTCTCTACTAATTAGAAAAAAAATAAAATACTGTAAATAAAATATAAAATAACTCTAGACCAGGAGTCTTTTTAGTGGGATGGATGTGCCTGCTTCTCCTTGTTCAGTTTTTCCAGCTGGGGACATATGTTAGTGAGGCTCAACCTGATCTCTTCTACAATGTTCAGCCTTTCAGGCAGCTCAGGGTGCAGGCAGCGGTATCTAGGGGCTGTGTGCAAAGAGGAGGGTAGCTCAGGGTGCAGGCAAGAGTGTATATCAGGGTGCAGGCAGGGAGTAGCTAGGGGCTGTGTGCAGAGAGTGGGGTAGCTCAGGGTGCAGGCAGGGGTGTAACTCAGGGTGTCGGGTGGGGCTGTGTCCGAAGGGGTGCTGCTGCTGCTGCAGGGCCAGGCTGTGCGCTCAGTCCCTAGTTGACACAGTGGGGCAGCTCCACTCTTTGTGGCTGTGTGTGCGCCGGGCTGGGCCATGCCATCCTGCCCAGTCACTGTGACCACCAGCACCAGTGGTTCCCGGCACCGAGGACTACACCTACCTGAGCCTGGAGGGTGCGGCGGCCATTACCCAGCTCTGCCAAAACTCCACCCATGATGGCGGACCACCTGGGACTGTGTCATGGCCCACCTTTGGACCATGGCCTACAGTTTGGGAACCCCTGCTCAAGAGATCTCTAAGGAGGGGGAGGGGCTACAACATCAGTTGGCACATCATGGCATGGTTTTTCTGCTGAGGGATGTGGCCAGTCCCCCAAAAGACTGCTTGTAGCACACACTAGCTTGACACGTGACCTACTCCATTCCAAAGGTACAGCAGTGTGAGCCTCATGGCTCATTCCTCCTGCAGTCCTGTCAGGATCCCTGGACCACAGGACCAATGTACTAGGCAGCATTCCTGCTTCCTGTACAAGACTTGCTGGAGCTGAATTTGGCCCTTAATTTGCTAATTTCAAGGTCAGCATATTAGCGGTTTGTCTGGCCCTTGTGATATAAATTAATGCTGCATGGTTAGGTGAGGAGAATAAATGTAGTTGATACTGCAAAGATTGGCATATGAGTGTTCCTTCTCTTTCACCCAGAGCCCCATGGATGCGGAGTTGCAGGACTGTATGTATACCTACAGGCTTGCAGTCAGTCAAGTTGAAGGTCTGGGATCAGATCAAGATCAAGGGATCTCAAGCTGTTAAGCGCTTTCCCTTTTAGATCTGGTTCATATTGAGAGAGAGAAATCCTCTCCTATGACGCCACTTGTGTTTGCCAGGCAGTACTTGCATATGCTCTGTGGCAGAGTCTTTAAAATAGTATATTTTTAAATGCTTTAAAAATTCTCACCAAATTTAGACACACATTGATTTTACATCATGTATATGCAGTACAGCTTGTGCTTGTATCCAGTTCCAACTTACAAGAAATTCAGCACCTAGGAAGCAACATTCAATCTCTTGTTTCTGTTCCAGATTACTCATCTCTTTCAGTGTTCCCACTTCCCAGGCTGCTGCTTACATTTGCATGCATGTATTTTGGATTATTTTCTCCTAGATGCACTGGGTTTGATTGTCTTGTGCCCTGCACCTTGTGTAGTCATGGACTGAAGTGCAAAGTGGATATAAAATGCTACCAAATCAGGTGTCAACCACTACAGGCAGTGCAGAACAGGGCCCAGAATACCCTTGCATGTTACTATATTATATTTATGATTTTATTTCACTGCCTTTTTCCAGATTAAATCTCATTTGTTGTTTTCTCCCCATGCTTTTTGTCTCCCCGTTTCCCTTTGTATTAGTCCTTTGTCATGACTGGTGTTAACTCCTCTCAAGTTAGTATCTTCTGTGAGTTTCATTAATATGCTGTTTGCAATCTCTTACAAATCAATAAAGAAGCTAGCACATGGAGAGGGAGGAAGGGATAACTCAGTGGTTTGAGCATTGACTTGTTAAACCCAGGGTTATAAGTTCAATCCTTGAGGGAGCCATTTAGGGATCCAGGGCAAAAATCTGTCTTGGGATTGGTCCTACTTTGAGCCAGAGATTGGACTGGATGACCTCCTGAGGTCCCTTCCAACCCTGCTATTCTATGATATGAAGTTAAAAGTCTTCTCCCAACTCTTTTGTAGAACTAAGACATAGTTTAGAAACAAGAGTAAGGAAATGGGTGACTTAGGTTCTGTCTTCCATTACTAGTCCCTTTTCTCATTGAGATTATCAGTTTGACTTTGGACCGGGTCAGTAGTAGCCATATATTAGCATCTGAAGGATGATTGGGGGCCATGATGAAACAGTCAATGACTTTAGCCCAGTTCCTGATGGGAAAATGTTCACATCACAATTGGCACTAATTGGTATCTCTGCTCTGTCTCTCATTTGTCATTGAACTATCCCCTATGGCAGTGATAGACAGTGGCAGAGGTAGACAGTGTAGAACAGAGATGATGCTCGGAGGTGGTGTGTTTTGAAGAAGCTTGCATCCTTGCTGACTGTGCTGTATCTGTTGTGGTGATAAATAAGTCTTTTGAATCCAGAGCTCTCCACCTGATACTTTCCATCAGCACTAATACATCTGTTTGATAGGGGTTTTGGAGAGGACTCAGCATTTGCTTCCCTGAAAGATGCAGGAATGGAAAGAAGCTCTTTTGAAGGTAGCTGGCTAGCAGAGTTCCTGTTTGAATAAGGTTTTTGTTGTAGTATTATAAAATTATTATTTAAATCTGAATACATTTTAAAAAGTGTATTCTGGTTGATTGCACTGGGCCCAATCTTGAGAGGCGCTGAGCACATGCAGATCCTACTAAGTTATAACAGATGGGAGAGCTTGATGGGGGAGCTCAGCACCTCTCAAGATTTTGTCTATTGTCAACTAATCATCCACTGTTCTTGTGGATGAAAACAACATTCACAGTGACTTGTACAATAAGTATTGACTTCTGCATCAGCTTTTACATCACCACCTTCTGCAAGCAGAAATATAGTACACCTCTACCTCGATATAACACGACCTGATATAACACAGATTTGGATATAACACGGTAAAACTCGGTAAAACAGCGCTCCGGGGGCCTGTGTGCTCCGGCGAATCAAAGCAAGTTCAGTATAACACGGTAAGATTTTTTGTCTCCCGAGGACTGCGTTTATATCAGGGTAGAGGTGTAGCATTGTGTAACAAGAAACTTTCCCTAAGCAAAGGAATGCAATATTAAGCAGCAAGATATAATGCTGTTTTATGTATTCACCAATGAACCTGATCTGATTAAAGTTGTGTACAGACCTGAAAGTCGAAGGAAATTAAAAAAAAACCCGTATGATCTGATTGTCTTTTGCTGCTTGCAAAAGGGGCTAAGCTGTCCAGAAGCATCTTTCATTTATTATAGTGTACGTGTTGCATTAATATATTTCTCCAATTGCCTGTTTTTAACTATTGTTTCTTATTTTTTGAGTGAAACATGGCATTGACATGTACAGCTTCCTGAATTGCCATTCTCTCTTTTGGACTATGATTTGCTGATACTGGAGATAAGTTCTTTCCTCAATTTATAATCTCTGTTGGTAATTCACTGTGTGCTTTCCTTGACTGGAATGGCTCCTAACCAGAGACTTTCTCCCTTGAAGAGTGACACAAGAATGTGCTTTATCGTCTCTCCTGTTTGTTTTAATCCTTGAATCTCTTGCAATAGCTATCAGAAATTCTCCAGGTACTCAGGCCATCAGCGTCTATGCTAAAGATCATAAAATCACTCTTTATAGGTGAGGTCCTGCTTTATCTCAGTGACACAAACCTCCATTCAGCACCCCAAAGAAGCCTTAGAGACCCCCCCACACACTATATCTGATTTTAGTATAAATATGACCAAATTAAAGGTGATGCCCATAGGGGACTAT
Organism: Mauremys reevesii; assembly: GCF_016161935.1. Lineage (NCBI taxonomy): Eukaryota > Metazoa > Chordata > Testudines > Geoemydidae > Mauremys > Mauremys reevesii. Next base: position 263,716,507 of record NC_052624.1, read on the forward strand.
TCTCCATACGTTTTTTGGTTGTTTGTTTTACAAAATTCCATGCTAGCTGTGTCCCTAGAGGAATTCAAATACAGATTTCACCCAATTTAACTTCTTAGGCTAAATCTGCAGCCCATTTTATTTACTTTACATCAGGTTTTAAAATCAACCTTTCTGCTATCAGTTCAAGTTTTTACTCTTAAGGGGGGTAAGGAGTGAGAGCCTCCCATGTGATCATGTAATCTTATTGTCCTCAGTTTCATCCTTCCCCTTTACCATCCCCTCCCTGTGTTATCTCACTCCTTCCAGTGTTGTTCTTGTGGGCAGTGAATTTGTCTGTATTTGTGTCATGATGAACTGTGCACATCTATAGGGCTGTGTAAGTAAAGCAGGAAGACTTGTTTCCAAATTATCTTCATCATTCTATTTTTCTGACAAAAGTTTCAATTTTTAACAGCTGCAACATAAAAGGCCTTTTTCATCTTCTCCTATCCCCTACCCACAAACTCCGTAGTTTGCATACTTTATTTAGAAGCAAAGAAAAGCAGATAACCGCGTTCTATAAACTTGCTTTATTAAAGACTAAACCAGTACATAGGCAGACGGTAATGATTCACAGACTACTGAACTGAGTGCATGGTAATGCTGGCGTTGCGTAATATTCTAGATAAAATCCACTGCCTTTGAAAACATTCTTACACTTTCAGAAAAAGATCATAGACTCTTTAGAAGGGACCTCGGGAGGTCGTCTACTCCAGTCCCCTGCACTTGTGGTAGGACTATATTATCTAGACTATTCCTGACAGGTGTTTGTCTAACCTCTTTAAAAATCACCAGTGATGGAGACTCCACAACCTCCCTAGGCAATTTATTCCAGTGCTTAACCACCCTGACAGTTAGGAAGTTTTTCCTAATGTCCGACCTAAACTGCCTTTGCTGCAATTTAAGCCCATTGCTTCTTGTCCTATCCTCAGAGGTTAAGACAAAATTTTTTTCTTCCATCTCCTTGTAACAACCTTTTATGTACTTTTATGTACTTGAAAACCGTTATCATGTCCCCTCTCTGTCTTCTCTTTTCCAGACTAAACAAACCCAGTTTTTTCAACCTTCCCTCATAGGTCATGTTTTCTAGACATTTAATCATTTTATTGCTCTTCTCTGGACTTTTTCCAATTTGTCCACATCTTTCCTGAAACGTGGCATCCAGAACTTGACACAATACTCCTAATTAGCCTAATTAGCGCAGAGTAGAGCAGAAGAATTACTTCTTGAGTGTTACTTACAACACTCCTGCTAATACATCCCAGAATGATGTTTGCTTTTTTTGCAACAGTGTCCCACTGTTGACTCATATTTAGCTTACGGTCCACTGTGACCCCCTGATCCCTTTCCGCAGTACTCCATCCTAGACAGTCATTTCCCATTTTGTATGTGTGCAATCCCTCCCAGCTTAGTATCGTCCACACACTTTATAAGTGTACTCTCTATGCCATTATCTAAATCATTGATGAAGATATTGAACAGAACCAGACCCAGAACTGATCCCTGCGGGACCCCACTCGTTATGCCCTTCCAGCATGACTGTGAACCACTGATAATTACTCCCTGGGAATGGTTTTCCAGCTAGTTTTGCACCCACCTTATAATAGCTCCATCTAGGTTGCATTTCCCTAATTTGTTTATGAGAAGATCATGCGAGACAGTATCAAAAGCTTTACTAAAGTCAAGATATACCATGTCTACCACTTCCCCCCTATCCACAAGGCTTGTTACCCTGTTAAGAAAGCTATAAGGTTGGTTTGACGTGATTTGTTCCTGACAAATCCATGCTGACTGTTACTCATCACCTTATTATCTTCTAGATGTTTGCAAATTGATTGTTTAATTATTTGCTCCATTATTGCTCCATTATCTTTCCAGGTATAGAAGTTAAGCTGACTGGTCTGTAAAGCCCCAGGTTGTCCTTATTTCCCCTTTTATAGATGGGCACTATATTTGCCCTTTTCCAGTGGTCTGGAATCTCTCCCGTCTTCCATGACTTTTCAAAGATAATTGTTAATGGCTCACCTATCTCCTCAGTCAGCTCCTTGAGTATTCTAGGATGAATTTCATCAGGCCCTGGTGACTTGAAGACATCTAACTTGTCTAAGAAATTTTTAACTTGTTCTTTCTCTATTTTTAGCCTCTGATCTTACCTCATTTTCGCTGACATTCACTATGTTAGACATCCAGTCTCCACCAACCTTCTTGGTGAAAACCAAAACAAAGAAGTCATTAAGCACCTCCACCATTTCCACATTTTCTGTTGTTATTTCCCCCCCATTATTGAGGCCTACTCTGTCCTTGGTCTTCCTCTTTCTTCTAATGCAGTGGTTCCCAACTTTTTCGGCTGGCGTGTGCCAGCCAAAGGACCACTGCGGTGGTGGAGCACCTGCTGAAATGCCGCCAAATTTCGGTGGCATTTCGGCGGCGACGCCTCTCGATGACGTCACTTGTCGATGGCAAGCGGTGTCATTGAGAGGTGTTGCCGCCGAAATTCGGGAGCGACGCCTCTCGATGACGTCACTTGTTGACAGCAAGCGGCGTCAGCGAGAGGCGTCCCTGCCGAAATTCGGGGGCGACGCCTCTCGATGACATCACTTGTCGGTGACAAGCATCGTCATTGAGAGGCGTCCCCGCCGAAATGCCACTGAAATTCGGTGGCATTTCGGCGGGTGCTCTCCCGGGGGCCAGGACACGGGCGCATTAAGATGCCCCCGCGGGCACCATGGCGCCCACGGGCACCGCGTTGGGGACCACTGTTCTAATGTATTTGTAGAATGTTTTCTTGTTACGCTTTGTGTCTAGATACTACATTTACAAACTTTAACCTGTTTTCATGCTTTAAACTACCTGAAGTATAGTGTTGAAGCAGTGAACAATCAGTACAAGATACAGTCAGAAGTATTGGGGCATAAACTTTCGTGGGTGAATACCCACTTCTTCAGACGCATGTGTCTGACGAAGTATGTATTCACCCATGAAAGCTTATGCTCCAATACTTCTGTTAGTCTATAAGGTGCCACAGGACTCTCTGTCGCTTTTTACAGATCCAGACTAACACAGCTACCCCGCTGATACAGTACAAGATACATTACTTAATAGGAGATAAGCTACCATTGGACTTCAGAGACCTGTAATTTGGAATCCTATTGCTTAAGTTTTTCTTATACTGCTTAAAAATGTCATATTTCGTAGCTGTGATGCATGAAATGTGGTTCTCTCATTACATCACAACTTTTTTCCTGACCTACAACTGGAGTGTTTCTCTCTCTGTGTGTGTGTGTGTGTGTGTGTATATATATATATATATATATATATATATATATATATATATATATATATATATATATCTGTATACAGGGGCGGCTCCAGGGGCGGTGGACCTCCCGCAGGCATGCCTACGGAGGGTCCGCTGGTCCCGCGGCTTTGGTGGACCCTCTGCAGGCAAACTTCCGGAGGCAGCCTGCCTGCCGTGCTTGGGGCGGCAAAATCCCTAGAGCCACCCCTGTATGTATATACACACACACAGGGACATATCCTCAGCTAGTGTAATTTGGAACAGCTCTGATGATTTACACTGAGAAGCTGTCTTCTTGTTTATATGAGACAGTCTGAAACGGAAACAGTTCAACACTACATGTTCTGCACGTGGAAAGTGAAATCTTTGCAGTACAAATGTGGAAACAATACCATATTGGTTTGTCATAGCAAGAGCTTAAACGTCTGTTGGAGTATGTACACAGATGGTTTTATCTGTAGTTCAAATAATATATACACATTCATAAGGCTAGAGATACATGTACAATGTTTATATAGAAGGGAGAATCAAGGACCAATAATTGGCTCTCTGCTTATTGAACATGTGGGCAAATGTTCTGACTCTTCCTTAGGTTGAGAGAGCTCCAAACAGATGTGATTCATCAATATGTAATAAGAAACTCATCTGAATAGGTACCATTGTTAAAACACATTTGCAGATGCTAGATTAGCTGTAGAAAAACAAATTTATTTGGGCATAAGCTTTCGTGGGCTAAAACCCACTTCATCGGATGCATGCAGTGGAAAATACAGTAGGAAGATAGATAGATAGATAGATAGATAGATATGCATAGAGAACATGAAAAAATGGGTGTTGCCATACCAACTCTTACAAAAAAATTTTTCTCCTGCTGATAATAGTCCACCTTAATTGACTAGTCTTGTTAGAGTTGGTATGGCAACACCCATTTTTTCATGTTCTCTGTGTATATATATCTTCCTACTGTATTTTCCACTGCATGCATCTGATGAAGCAGGTTTTAGCCCATGAAAGCTTATGCCCAAATAAATGTGTTAGTCTCTAAGGTGCCACAAGTACTCGTGTTCTTTTTGCTGATACAGACTAATGCGGCTGCCACTCTGTAGAAAAACAGAAAACTTTTTAGAGGAACAGGAAAAGCACAATCCAATGAAAAAATACAGTGCCATTTATTTTCTTCTTGAAGCGTTTGCATTGTGAAAAGCAGCAGGAATGGACAAAGGAGAAATGGAATTTGCAGAGTCCCAATGGCTGTATTCTGCAGTGGAGGGTGTGAGATATCAAGACTGTGATTGATAGAGCCCTGCAAATCCATGGATATCCTCTTTATATCCGCATCCACAGATGTGGCTATCGACGGACCATTTTTGTGGATCGTGGATGGATGCAGATCCAAATTTTATATCTAAAGCCCTGCAAATCTGCGGATATCCACTTTATATTTGCGGATATCCACATCTGCAGATTGTTTTTGCGGATCACGGATCGGATGTGGATACAAATTTTGTATCCGTCAGGGCTTTAGTGATTGAGTGTATGGTGAATACTGGGTGACTACAGAGCAAGGCCCTAATTTTATTTTTAAAGTATGCAGGCTTACCCTGCCAGAGCCTCATGCAAAAGTGTGCACACATTTTCAACAAGTTGGCCCTCATTCTGTTTTCTGTCTCCAAGACATGGACACTAGAGCTGGCAAAAGGCCAGAGGAATAAGAGGCAGCCTCAGAAAGCTATGTATTCTCCTCCAAGAAGGGCACCATTATTTTATAACTATGACATTAACCAGGGCACAGTCTGTACTGACGGACAGCTGTGTTCCCTCAATTCACCAACCTCAGGTGCCTCTTACATTGCTTTGCTGTGAGAGCAACTACTCCTGGTCTGCTCACACACAGACTTCAGCATGTAAATCACTCCCCACTATTCTGTATGAGTGCTATAGCCAGCCACTCATGAATTGCATTGCAGACTCCCAGTTCCAGATTTCCCCCCAGAAATGTGCATCTTGTACTGCCCAGTGCCCTCCTGGACAACACAAGCTCATATAAAGTCCATCATTTCATTAACAGAAAATGATATGCACAAATCTTGTTATACCAAATGAAGTTTCCCAAAGATTTCAATGCAAACCCATACTGGGTTAGAGAAAACAAGTTTATTAACTACAGAAGGATAGATTTTAAGTGATTACAAGTAATGAGGCATAAAAGTCATAATTTGTTAAAAGTAAATAAAAATTAAAATATATCTAACATGTAACTTAACAAGCTAAATGAATTCAAAGCAAAGGTTTCTCTCACCACATGCTTTAGGAGTCTTACTGGCTGGAATCCTTTCAGCCAGAACCCCCTGCCCTAGTTCAGTGTTGATCGCTTTGTCCTTCAGGTGTTGTTGATGCTGTGAGTAGAGATGAAGGGAGAGATGAGGTGGGGCATCTATTCCCCATTTTTATATCTTTTCCTCCTCTTGAGAATCATCTCTAGCTGGGGTGCAGGAGACAGAAAGTCTGTGTGACAGGAACTTCCAGCAGTTTCTTTGCCAAGATGTAAATTTCTCACTCACACCCTTTTTCCTGCCAAAGAATGACTACTTAATCAGGTGATAGTCCATTTGGTTTTGTTGACACCTGGCTGAGACATCAGTTTGCCTTTTGTCTTTGAGGAACTGGTTTTACCTGCTTTTTTAACTTGGTATATGTCTCATTAATGTTATAGAGTAGAATTTTATAACTTTACATACAACGTTGCCATGCATATTTTACCAGCACAGTAATGATCAGCACATTATGACTTTTTAAATGATACCTCACAAGCCATATGTTGTACAAAATCCACTATAGTTTTGTAAAAAGAATGAACATAGGGATACAGACTGTCACAATAATGTTGCTTTATTGTCTGCTTTTTAAAACACTAGTTCTTCTTGGGGTAGTGTGCAAAAGTGAAGAATCAAAAAGAAATCAGAGTTGATCCAAAACATTTCTTAGGAGGGTGTCGAAAAGCCAGGTTAGAAAACAGTTCAGTCACAGAAGGATGGTACATCCCATTCATGTACACCAAGCTCCTGCCCTGCCTTCCTTCAGATAATTTCTAACGACTATTTGTGCTGCGAGGAATTCCAGTTAGGATCTGCTCCTCATCATGTATTTGTTTTGTATTTTACTTGTTGTTTCTTTAGAGTGTAAACTTCAGGGCAATGTCCTGTTGTTTCAAAGATCAAGACGTTACATTGAGGTCTGGGACTTGCTATATTACGTCTTGGATTATTGCCAAAAATATTATTTCTTGGAGGGACTAATGACAGTTAAGGATCTGTGGCCTTTACTCCAGTTTTATGCCAGCAGGTCGCTATCATAACCAGTGGAGTTACTCATGTTCTACATCAGTGTAACATAATGTAGAACCAGGGCCTCTGTCTCAATCAGGAAAAGGATTAGAACTGCATTCTGTGTGCTTCTGGAAAGCAGCGTTTCTCATCTTCAGAGTGGAGTGAAGCATTTGTTTCCAGCTGTGAAAAGACATGAGACATCAGGTCTTAAAATCCCATACAGTTTGCTAACATTTGCCACTTCCTGTCTGGCTGTTGACTTGAAAACTGCTAGCAAGCAGATTCACCTGCACACTCCGTTTCCTTTGCTCTGCACCAGTGACATAAAATAGCCATAACCCTATTTTCAGGGGTGGCTCTAGGTATTTTGCTGCCCCAAGCACGGCAGGCAGGCTGCCTTCGGCGGCTTGCCTGCGGGAGGTCCCCGGTCCCGTGGATTCGCGTGCTTGGGGTGGCAAGCCACTGGGAGTGTTCTGCCAGTCGCCACAAGGGCAGCAGGCAGGTTGCCTTCGGCAGGCATGCCACCAAAGGCAACCTGCCTGCCGCCCTCGCGGCATCTGGCAGAACACCCCCAGTGGCTTGCCGCCCCAAGCACGCGCTTGGCGTGCTGGTGCCTGGAGCCGCCCCTGCCTATTTTAACTGGTAGTTAAGCTGAGTTTATGGCTGCTTCTCGTGGCTGCAGGGTGCAAAGCAGCTGGAGTGTACCAGTGAATCTGTCCCAGTGGGGATCACAGCTTTCAAATGGCAGAAAGTATTAATCACCACATTGTGGTGGTGGCTGAGATATCAGCATTAAAAATCATGTGGGACTGAAATCGTGGGTGAAATTGCAGGAAAAAGATGGTTGTGAAAATTACCTGGGTTTTAAAGCGTGAGTCACCTAATTTATTAAAATAGCTTTTCACATTTTGTAAATCCCCTCCAGTTTTGTGAAATTTGAATAAAGATAATATTTGTTCTCCTGCTGTGCTTCCCTCTCACTGTAAATCTGAGAGTTGTTTGTGGCCTTTGCTGGTCACAAGATTGTATGTAAGTGTTAGCAAGTGTATGTAAAATTATATGGGAAGTTACAGTTTGTATTGCATTTTATCTGTTGTACTATTTGGTAAATAATGTCTAGATAGAGCCATTCAAAAACTGCTAAAGCTCCAGTATTAAGAATTCAAAGGCTGGAATATGTCAGGTTTAAGGGACCTACATTTCCTTGCACTTACACTGATGTAAATCAGGAGTAATGCCATTGAATCCACTGCAGTTACACCCATGCAAAACAGGTGTAGATGAGAAGTTTAGCATGACATGCAGCCTTATCTCTAGTCTTGTGTGTATTGTCCAGTATGTATGTACTGACTTAGGATTTGTATGATAAATTCTTATGTATTTTAATAACTTTGTAAACACCAATTTACTGTATCTTTCCTTCTCAGTCATTGGTAAGGCTTTCCTTAGTTTCATAGCTTGCCCATCTAAGTTAGTTTTAAGGTTATTAACAACCTCATCCACTGAATTACACCTAAGAAAGTCCATGCTAGGCAAGTCTGTGCATCTCTCTGTGACTGTGAAAATTGTTTAGGATTCTTTCCTTCCTTCTCTGCTGACTTAAGCAAAATATGTGATGGGTAAGCTGACTGCTGAGATGAGCTCCCATGGTCCACATTTAAGAGGCTTAGCAAAAGACAAGCTACTATACATCCCCAATATGTAATTTTCAAATGCTTGTAACTTGTTCAAACCAGATTCCTCAGGAACAGGTTATGCACTGCTCCTTTTTGAAGGCTGTTTCCATGCTAAGCTTAAAAAATGCAACCTTGTCATCTGTGTGGTAGTTCAAAAAATAGAATTCCATTCTCCCCCATTCTCTTTGTGCTCAAAACTGGTGGAGCCGTTTTTGCTCAGACACTCCAGATAAAGACACCTTTGGGCAGAGATCAGATACGGAGAATTTCAGCCCTAAAGGTGAGTCTTAAAGTAGAGTGACTCAGATGGAAACCATTATGCAACTTTAGAGCAGAAAATAGTCAGTGCCCCATAGGAATAACTTTTTAAAAATACCTAAAATTGAGCGCTCATTGTTAACTTTTGGAATTTCCTTCCTTTTTAAGAGCTTGGTTTTTCAATCTCCTTAATTATGCATTAACGCTGATATTTGGCGAGGAGCACCTATTAAGTAACACAGTATCCGGGAGTCAAGTATTTACTCTTCCTGAGGCTGAGAGCTGACACCCCAATATTTATATTTTTAACATAGGTATAACTCAGAATTTGGGAAACATTTTGTAACAGTTGAATGAGCACTCAGAATTCTGTACTTACACTTTTTGTGTGAGAGGGAAGAATATTCTGATGGCAAAGCATATATTTTTGTGTTTCTACAACAGATGATGATAGCATCATTCTGACTATGTTCTTTCCAGTTATATTCACATACTAGATCAAACTCATCCCTGGCATAACTCCATGGTCTAAAATGAGTTACCCAAGGGGTGGGCGGGGCCCATTCTGTCTATAACCTCTATCTCACGGTTACTTAGTATATTAGTCAAAACAAGCTTTATTATTGTAAGATACACAGGGATATCTTATCATAAGCAAATTAGGCTATGGAGTGTCATGGGCAAGAGTCACTCCACAATTTTAGACTGCTCTGTGACATCTGTAATGAAAATGTGTGTTGATTTTCCAACATGATTTCTTAAGAATGTCAAAACAATTGTACTAATAAGGAAAGAGGGTAACAAGATAGAGAGGCTATATTTACTTGAGAAGAATTGTATACAGTGCAGAAAATATTAAAATTGAACCAGAAATCATGTATTATATTTATATTAATAATTATAGATACATGGTAATTGAAATATATATATTTCCCTGTAAATATTCACGGTGGCCCAGTCTCATGAGAGTTGGAATAAAAATTCCATTAGACTGTTGTATAAATTATAGCATGTCTTCTTCAGCATTAGTAGATTGTCTATGAGATTATCACAAAGAGAAGTTTCATGAGTTTCTTTTACATCACTCTGCTATGATAATACAATACTGCTGGGAGTCCTCTATGAAATATTTTAATGGTCTGATAATAGGGCGGGGAAATAGGTACTTCTGAATTTTAGTCTTGGCTCTTACAGCGGATCCTTCTTGTGATTATGGACAAGACTCCAAACCTCTCTGTCTCTGTTCTTCATTTTAAAAATGGGGATAATTCCTAAACTCTATTTTGTTATTATAAAATGAAAGTATTCAAAATGATGAGCTCAGCAGAATGGGACACCATCATCAGTGGTGTACTTAGAATCTCACAACCAGGAATTGAATTGCCTACAAAATGTAAAATCCTCATCTTAACAAAGACCTTGGGGTGTTGGCTTGGAGAGCCAACAAATTCAGCACTGACATGAAGCACAATAAAGCTGAGTGCCACTGGCTTTCCTAAAGCAATGTAACAATGCTGTGTGCTTCTGGCAGTTCAAAAAACAAACAGCAAGGAGCAAAGCAGGCTGGTTCATTACTCAGCACTTGGAACATCACAGTTTTGGCTGATTGGCATGACCTTTCTGTTTATTCATGAGAAACGATATTAGTTTGCTCTAAGACTGTTTTCAGTGCTAAAAAAGCATTTTCATCTTGGAGTAACAAACACAGATGAGCTATCCTGAGGTAAAAACACCATGAAGACACAGTAAACAGCTGGATACCCCTTCCAGGGATTGACCATGACAGGTTTACTTTGTGTTAAATGTCATAGATTCATAGATTCTAGGACTGGAAGGGACCTTATCCTCACTGTGTTTTCACAGTGCCTTATCCTCAAGTGCCTTATCCTCACTGTGTTTTCACCTTGGCATAGCTCATGTATGTTAGGTTTTGTCTACACTGGCAAGTGAAAGACAAAACTTTTGTCATTCAAAGGTGATAAAAACACTCCCTCCCTCCCCCCCTCCCCGAAAGACAAAAGTTTTGCTGAGGACAAGCACTGGTGTGAACAGCACTTTGTCGGCAAGAGTGCTCCCCTGCCGACAATGCTAACACCGCTCATTGGGGGTGAAATTTTTTTGTCCACAGGAGAGCTCTCTCCTGCCGACAAAGAGTGGCTACACTGCGCACCTTTTAGCGGCCTGGCTATAGTGGCTGCGTAAAAGCTGAGTAGTGTAGACATAGCCTTAGTTACCGTGAAGCAAAAAACACACCATTTTTATCAGTGAAGACAAATTGCAGTGTTGCAAAGCACCATCGCACTAGGGTGAGGCACTTCAGCAAAATGCCCTTAACTCTGAGATGACCTGCAGGAGGTTGGAGGAGTGGTATGCATGATATGCACAATACAGTTCCAAAGGCTCCTGCAGCTTGCTTGTTCCTAGTTCCTACTTGGATACGTGACTTTGTTCCTACTGATTTGTTCAACTGTTACTCATTGTGAGTTGCTGATTGCTTCCATTACAACACTTTCCTGCTTATGGCTGTTAGAAAACAGAAATGGTATAAGTGTGACCACCATCAGCCTGATTCCTCAGGAGGAAGCAAGTCTGTGAGGATTCCCCTCCCTTAATGAAATGGAGAGCTCCAATTGAACCATGCTGTCACTGATTCCTTTGCTTCTGTGACACTCCCCCTCCCCGACTCAAAGGAGAGGTTTTTCCAACATAGCATGGTCGTGCCTGTTGTGGCCCCTGGCTATGTTCTCTTCCCCCAGTTGCTACTCTACCTGCCTGATATTGGTTGTATAACTTCCTGTCGGCATCTCATCTTAGTAGAAATGTGTCTTGAGAAGGGATTTGAATGAGGAGAAGGCAGTGGCCTTGCACACTAACAAAGGCAGGGCCTCCCATGCTTAGAGGTGGAGTGGAAGAGAGCACAGGCTTTTGTGAGAGAGGCAGACAAACAAGGAGTCAGGGCTGGCATCATTCATTCTCATATAATACCAGTGATGAGGGCCATGTAAGTACCTGTGTAGTTAGAAACAGAGTGGGATATGGGTAGTAAGAAGAGCATCTGCTTGGGGGACAGAGCAGGGAATTGGGTGTTGGACGGTTGGGCTCCATGGAACACAGGACTAAGGTCAAGCCTTTCTGTTTATGGTCTGATAGTGCTAAATAATTTTACTTACCTGTTGTCACAGTTCAGGGCAACTGAACCTTTGTTCCCCTTCTGTGATCCAGCAAGGGCAGGCTCCTCAGCCATTGGCTCACTTGAGTGGAGACATGCGTCTCTCTCCTTTCTGACCTGGTACCTCCAGGCTGCACAGCACTCTGACTATATTGTAAATTCACCCAGCAGGACAGACTGCCTCTGCACTTTGCTTTCTCTTCAGAGTCTAATAACAGAGAAATTGCCAACAGTTATAAGTTACCACACAGCTCTTTCTAAGCAAGTACATTGTATTCGTAAGGTAAAAGCATTACAGGGAAAACATTAAAAACAATAAAAGAACCTACACACGGGCTAATAAGATTACCAGAGATCACCTCACCCTAACAGTGGCTCTGGCATGTGAGCAGTCCTTAAAAACCCCACACAAGAGTTTTCTGGTGATTTCAAGTTCATAACCCACTTTTGCCTAGAACAAGAACACTCGTGAAAAGTTTAGTGCCTCCTGTATACAGTTTGGGGTTCTTTGATATGGAGTTTCCAGGAGCAGACAATCAGTAGACAATCAGGTTCTCTCCCCAGGGCATAGCTTCAAAAGGTTGGCTTCGGAGGTGAGAATGTATTGTCCTTTTGAATTTTACGATGTTTTCCGGAGATTGCATTGATTCTCTCCTAGAAAAGCTATGTACAGTTCCACAATAACACATAAACAATTGTTTTTCAATATGATGGACCCCAAAGGTATTCAACTTAAGGTCATAAGTAGGGCCTTACCATATTCACAGTCCATTTTTGGTCAATTAGACGGTCAAAGGATTTTAAAAATTATAAATTTAATGATTTCAGATATTTAAATCTGAAATTTCATGGTGCAGTAACTGTAGCGGTCCTGGCCCAAAAAGAGACTGTGAGGGAGTCACAAGGTTATTGTAGAGGCTTATGGTATTGCTACCCTTACTTATGCACTGCTGCTGGCGGTGGCACTGTGTTTGGACCTGGGTAGCCGGAGAGCAGTGGCTGCTAGTCAGGAGCCTAGCTCTGAAGGCAGCAGCACCACCAGCAGCAGCGCAGAAGGAAGGATGGCCTGGTATGGTATTGCCACCCTTACTTCTGCGCTGTTGCCTTCAGAGCTGGGCCCTCAGTCAGCAGCTGCCACTCTCTGGCCACCCAGCTCTGAGGGCAGTGCAGAAGTGACACCCTACAATGACTTTGTGAGAGCCCCCCTCCCTACAGCCCCCTTTTGGGTTGGAACCTCCAGTTTGAGAACTGCTGGTCTCCGCTTTGAAATTTGTATAGTCAGTGGCAAATTAGTCACTGGGCCAATGAGGTCCATACCCAGGGGCCCCTGCCAGTTGGGGGGGCCCAGAAAAATGGGCGCCCCTGCGCTCCTGCCAGGGAGCGGGGTCTGGGCACAGGGTGTGACCCGCTCCACCTGCCCAGCGCTCCGGGGAGCGGAGTCACGGTGCGGGGGCTTGCCCCACTTCACCCAACCAGTGCTCCTGCTGGGGAGTGGAATTGGGGAGTGGAGTGAGGGCACGGGGGATTGTCCCGCTCCACCTATCTGGTGCTCCTTCCAGGGACTGGCGTCCCTGGCAGGAGCGCTGGTGGGTGGGCAGGGTGGGGCAAGCCCTTGTTCCCCGACCCCATTTCCCCTACAGAAGCACTGGGGCAAATGTGGGGACTGCAAGTGGATGGAGTGGGAGTGGCCCCCACTTGCTCTGGCCTCAGAAAACTGTAATACACATCTGTGTATAGTATAGGATAAAAGTACACAAAAGACCAGATTTATGGTGGAAACCAGATTTCAAAGTCCATGATGCATTTTTCCTGGCCGTGAATTGGTAGGGCCCTAGTCATAAGGTTTAATTTAATTCAACAAGGTTTATCCAGGATATTACAGGCGATTGCCTCTCTTTGTCACACCTGCAATGAATATTCTCTCTGGAGGAGCAAATGATAAATGGAATTCTGGAGTGTAGACATACGTTTAGAGTGCTGCTATCACCAAGGAGGATGCATGCATGTAAACAGCAACCTCATGTATACTATTCGCTCCCTACTTTGTGTTCTGCCAGACAGGGAGTTTTCACTCCTTTTTCTCTCCCCAGTGTCCAACAAGCACCATTTTATGGATAGCAACCTGCTGTACCAGTTCAGAATGAATTTCCGCCGGCGACGGAGGCTGATGGAGTTGCTCCCTGAGAAATCCCGTTTGATGCCAGAAAGTCACGACAGTCCCTTTTGCCTGCGCAAGCAGAACCATGACAACCGAAAACACACCAGTTTTCAGTCAGGTGACTCCTTGGTTCTGTGCCTTTAACTTCTCCATTGTTAAGACATGTCCTTGAAGACATACGTCATTCCTAAAGCTTGGCCCCGCCCCCTTCACTTTGGCATGAGGCAGATTTAGCTGAAGAGATGTGCTCACTGCATCATCCACGAATAAATATCATATCCAGTAAACAGGTTCTTCGACCTGGTTGGCTTTTCAAATAATTAGCTGCCTGTGTTGTTTTGTTGCTCTCGTATAAATAAAGGATTTCAGGCTTACATTTTTCCACAGGCAGAAATCAGCCGGCTTGGATGTTTTTCTGGTTTTTTTTAAACTTGCTAAAAAAATTTTAAAAAGCAAAAGTGTTTTTGCATAAACTGTATGTTGTAGTTTGGGGTGGGGGGCGGAGGGAAATGCCTGAACAAGTAATACATGACAGTACACATTAGGAAGCAGGATGAAAATAGGAAGAAAGCAGAGGATAACTGCAGAAAATATTCTGCTTATTCAAATGCCTATTTCACTCTATTGCACTGGCACCTAGAAATCACACTGATGGAAGCATTAGAGAGAATTAAATTAACTAAAATGGATCATGAAGTAATCCGACATATCAGAGTAAAAATATAATTTTCATGTGTAATTCAAGTATTCCTGCTAGGGTGACCAGACAGCAAATGTGAAAAATCGGGACGGGGGGTGTAATAGGAGCCTATATAAGAAAAAGACCCAAAAATCAGGACTGTCCCTGTAAAATCGGGACATCTGGTCACCCTAATTCCTGCAGCACATAGGTGAGTGTTCTGACTCGGCGGAGTATGATAGTACAATTACTCTATTATAAATGAAAGCATGTTCTGATGTCGTTATTTTAAACAAAGCAGGGGAATTGTGCCAAAAGAATCAGGACAATTTCCCTTTCTCTCTGTATTTTCTGTCTCCTTTGTACAGTGAGTCCCACCAAAGAGATAAAGATCGTGTCAGCAGTCAGAAGGAGTAGCATGAGCAGCTGCGGCAGTAGTGGTTACTTCAGCAGCAGCCCTACCCTCAGCAGCAGTCCCCCAGTATTATGCAACCCAAAATCTGGTAAGCAGATGGAATTGGTGCAGATTAGACAGCATGCAGCTCTCTCTAAAGAGAGTGAGGGTAAATGAGTGACTGTTTCTATTTCTTCTTCTCAGTTTGTCTTTTGAGGCATATTTTAATGATCGTTAGATTCACAGATTTTGCGGCTAGTCAAATCTTTATGATTTAGTTTGGCCTTCTGCATAACATGGGCCAGAGAACCTCACCCAATAATTTCTGCATCAAATCCATAACTTTGTTTGAGCTAGAGCATATCTTTTTAGAAGGACGCCCAGCCTTATATCCACTCTTACCTCCAGTTGCCAAACATAAAGTCTTCTCAGTTACACAGGTGTGACTTTGCTGGCATTGCATGGGTGAGAGGAAAACTTAGGCTTTGGTAACCACCTGAGTTATTGTATAAATAACACAGCCCAGAGCAAGCATAGCAAATGTAGCTTTGAGGACGTCAGGGACAATTTAAACCCTTAAATTAGTTTAGATTTTACACCATTCTGTGTAAGACTTTAAAGGCAGTCAGGGTTCAAGCTTATATTCTTTTTTAAATGATTTCCTCAGTCCTTTAACAGGGAGAATAGAGCATGAGGCTGCGTCCTCAGTGTGATACAGAAAGGGATTCTGAACTGATGGGGAGTAGGGTGTTGGAGCAGGCTGGGGAAGTGGCTATATGTAAGCATGGACTTCAGTAGGGATATTCAGACTAGAAGTTTCTGATAGAGGGCTCAAAGGGGCCAGTGGCTGCTGTTCAAATCATGGGCTGTTTATTCAGGTTCTGAGCAGGAGAGGGGTCAGTTTTACTCAGTATACTCGGTATAAGTAGTAGAGCTACAAAGAGTGGTAATTTTTTTTTTTCTGGCCATTAGAGCAGAGGTTCTCAAACTGTGGTCCACGGACCAACAGTGGTCCGTGAGCTCCATTCAGGTGGTCTGCAGATAGTTCCCTCTAACATGCGCGCCTGGACAGCCACACACTAGAGAATGAAGGGCGACCCACCTAATTAGTGGAGCCATGCAGGCAACCCACTAATTAGGTGCCTGGACCCTGGAGAAGACGCACATGTACGGTGAGGTGGTGGCCTTGGGGGGAATAGGGAAGGATCATTAAGTGGTCACAACAATTTTCAAGTGGTCCACGAAAAAAAAAGTTTGAGAACCACTGCGTTAGAGCATTGCACAGCTTGTCTTTGGCCTTGGCTTGGAGTTTTCAGTAAAGTCTTACATTAAAAGAACTTGGTGGGTTCAGTTTGGTCACATGACGAGAGCCATAATTCAGTAGTGCTCGTGTTCTCGATGGAGGATGGCTTTGTGAATCACATTCATTCTTGTTCATTGCACACTCAAAATCAACTGCTGTCTACCACTCATCTCCATCATGCTATTTGTATGTTCCAATTTGTGGATGCCACAGTGTAATCTTTTTTAGGTGCACCTGTCGGGTATTCTCTCCAGAGATTCTTCTATGACATAGTCTAAATGGTGAACTTTTGCTCCCGTTAAACCATTCATTATACCCTAGAAATATTACTGTGACAAGCAGGCTGGCATTTTTGTTGTTGATAAATGTATGCATTATCTTAAGTATACCTACTATTTCCATTCATTTATTGCTCTGGTTATATATGTCATGTGAGTAGGGAGAAGAAGCATATCTTAAGATAGCCGATTATAAAATCTTAGTGGAAAAGAATATATCGACACCTTCCTTACACAGTCTTTCTGTTTAAAATGAATAATCACTTAGGCATAAATTCTACCTTCAGAATAGTTTAACAGACTTATTTTTGAGTCTGAAACAAGAACCAGTAAGCAGGGATCTACCAGCGTTTCCCATACTCCAAGTAATCCTCTGCTAAACTGGAATGAGTTGTTGGATGAGTTCCGCTGTATTTCATAAGAAATGAAAACTTAAAGGAAGTCTGGTGGATGGCTTGGCCAATCACAAGGGAAAAAGAAACTATTCCTGAAGGCATAATTTAGGGAAACACTGTGAAGGACGCCAGTACAGATGATTTATCTAATTGTGATCGGTTGAATCTGAATTACAGAGCAGTGACATGTTAGTCAACAGAACATGTTGAATTTTCTTGAAAAACATCTTGCAGTACAAACGTAAGAGTTGATAACTAAAAAGGAGAAATTTGACCTGGCTTTGATCTCAAAAAGATAGAATGATAGTACTGGCAGAATCTGCAAAGTTTAACTCTTAAGATAATTTTGACAATATCCTAGTGAAAGAAATTTTTATTAGTGTGTCTTCCTGAATTCTTTTTCTTTCTGTATATGGCATTTTAGGACAGTTAACAGATATATTAGGGTCTTATCCGTGAAAAATTCCAGCTTGCTCCCATGATATAAGAAAATCAGATGTCATAAAAATAGTTTATCACTGAAAACAAGAAGCAAACATAGTCATAATTAAAAAAACAGAGGAAGCCAAATGTAATTAATAGAGGGCCTGTGTATCCATTGTCTTGTACTTGGCGCAGTCATTTACACCGGTACAATTACACCTGTTCTGATTTTGTAGTATTTTACACACACTTTACCCAGGAATAAATGACTGCACAAATACTAATAATATTGTTTGCTGTAGTGTAGATTATCTAATCTGTCTCTCTGTCTGAGGAAGAGTTCGGATGCCTGTCAGCATAGTATCTCAGTCCCTCCATGATCCCTTCAGGTAATGAGAGTTATACTATATTTGACTTTTTAATGATCTTTTACAACTTTGCATCAGTCTAGGAATGCACTAAGGTCACAACACATTAAGCCCTGTAAATAAAGTAAGAGAGAGAAGACATTGTATCCTAGAACAATTCTTTATGAAAGTTTCCTCAGAAAGGTTTGTATTTAATACTCCTTTGTATGTTTTTGCAGTATTAAAGAGACCAGTGACTTCTGATGAACTCTTGATGCCTGGAGCCCCATATGTAAGAAAAACATTCACAGTACGTCTCCAGTACATATCTTTCTTCTATACATTGTGTAAATTGGTTCAAACAAATATTTTCTGATGGTATAATTAGATCCTAGTTACATTTCCTGATATTTTTGTGCTCTAAAAATCTCAGCCATAAGATCCCATTAATATTAGTTTTATACATGTGGAGTCTGATTCTCCACTCTATTATACCCATCAGTATGCCAGCCTAACACCATTGACTTTGGTGGAGGTACACTGACAGAAATCTAGGGATGTTAATTGCACTAATAGTCCTGAACTGTTTTTTTATTAATACTTAAGATTATAAAGAGATTTGAAATATGTACTGAATTTACCTACCCAGAATTAAAGTTTTAGATGTGAGTTGCATAGGGCCATTAGACTAATATAAGACTGAAATGTTGATTCATATTCAATAAGAGAGAAAAGAAGAGCCTTTAAAAAAGTAACTCTTTTGAACCTGTTAATTGGAAGCACGGCTTCTCACAGCCTTTAGTCAACATCTCTGATGTAACTTAAAAAAGAAGAGTACAGTAGAAGCAAATGCAGTCATTCATTTGGTAGATTTCTCTATAAATAAAGATTTAATAGCCCATGCAGAGGGCACCGTGAAGTATTTCTAGCCACAGAGCAGCATTTACTGTATGCTGGTGACTACAAGATGCTGAAATCATGTCTTTAATCACTTGGACTTTACCCCATGAGTTACATGGACACTGTTTTGTCTTTTTTTCCTTTTCAAGGTTATTGGTGATGCTGTCGGGTGGGGTTTTGTTGTGCGGGGGAGCAAGCCCTGCCATATTCAGGCTGTGGATCCCAGTGGCCCTGCAGCTGCGGCAGGGATGAAGGTAATTTTTCATCAGCTGTTTATCTAGTGGTTTTCTCTATCCCTCAGTGATGCTCTCTGGCCAGTCACTGTGAGACACCAGCCTTTTGCGTTTTGGGGGCAAATGTTGTTCTCCTCCAAAATGTCACCCTTCATCTTTTCTTCTCTTTGTCTTTGAGGGTCTCTGACTTTCATTTTTTTTACTAATAGCTCTTTAGTGTTTTCTTTCCAGATGTCACTTTAGCTATATTTGATTGTGCCAATATGTGTAAGAACTGGAAGGGAAAACTGACCGCTGTCTTGCTCCAATGTCCAACCTGAGTCAAGTGCAAAGGGCAGAGAAACAGCATACCTGGTGAAAAATTGTTTTTCTAAATTCTATCACTTTGAATAATCTTCAGTTATAAATAACATAGGTAAAGACTTAAAATATCTTGACACTATCACTTCAAATGGGTCATCTTAGAACATTAATCCTGCCTAAAGTATAAAGGAGTTACGCTTCCAGGACTTCAAACTTATTCCTATTCATATTGATGTTTGGAACCCTGAATGTAGCAGTTTACTCAAGTGGTTTGTAGCAGTCTTTATTCTCTTTGCATTTTACCAGTTTACGATAATGTGGTTCTCCTCTGAAATGTGACTTTGTAAAAATAGCGTTGTGGGGTTTCATATTTATTGTCTAAATGACTTCAGCTCTAATTTGCTCGTTTCACCAGTAAACATAGTGGGGTTTTGTTTTAAAATGTCATCTCTTCACTCTGGGATGATAAACTTAAGCTGGGTTCTGTCCATTTCATGCTTCATCAACTGCAATAGAGGTTTTACAGGCCAAATTATGCCTTCAGGTACACTCATGTAATTTCATTGTCTTCCACTTATGTTATCAATGATGCACATGCAACGCAGTTGCTTTCAGTGGGAACTCAATAAACAGTTTGATATACAAGAAGGAATGGAATGCAGCACACTCTTAACTCATAGAGGCAAACAGTAAAAACTCATTTTAGTCACTAAAATCAGCAGAAATTGCTCTGAACACACACACGGAGCAGACCTGATAAGTTCAATGGTGCTATTTTATAGCGTCGCTTTTCAGAGTAGAGCTGCACTTTAAACATTACGATCAAACTTTTCAAAAAGTAGGCACATAAGTCTATCTAGGCACCTATATAGCTGGCTTGATTTTCAGAAGTACTGAGCACTTGCCAGTCCTAATGAAATGTGGGTGCTAGACTCCCCTGGAATTAGGTATTTGAGGTGCCACTTTTGAAAAGCTTGATCTGTTTACTTAATCTGTCTGTTTTCAAAACTCTTCTGTCTGGACTATTTAAAGAAAGTATGTGACACAGGGCTGGCTCTAGACCCCAGCGCGCCAAGCGCGCGCGTGGGGCGGCATTTTGCTGGCAGGGCGGCAGGGCGGCAGGCGGCTCCGGCGGACCTTCCGCAGTCATGCCTGCGGGAGGTCCACTGGAGCTGCGGGACAGTGGACCTCCCGCAGGCATGACTGCGGAGGGTCCATTGGTCCCGCGGCTCGGGTGGACCTCCCGCAGTCATGACTGCGGAAGCTCCACCCGAGCCGCGGGACCGGCGGCCCCTCCGCAGGCACGCCTGCAAGAGGACACCAGGAGCCGCTGGACCGGCGCCCGGCAGCGCGCCCCCTGCGGCATGCCGCCCTGCTTGGGGCGGCCAAATTCTTAGAGCCGCCCCTGATGTGACAATACATTATAATGTATGTATGCCCCCCAAAGTAAATCTTTCCCCTTTTTAGAAGCACAGAGGCAGGCATATTTCAAATAGCACATTAGGCATAATAACTGCTGGGAGTGAAGATGTGTTTTGGTGTACAAGCTTTGTCTGCCAGTATTGCTCTGAGCACTGTACCATAACAAGGAAAACTGGCTATGATAAAAAGGGCAAAATTTTGAAAAAAAGCCCAGACTCAGCACGTCACTGTGTAGAAGAGTTCATTTTTGGAACTATGCCTTATGCAGTCTTGGCTGATAAAACCACTTGATTTATTCAGTAGGCAGCATTCATTAATGGTGGAACAGACGTAGCCACCAGAGTGCATGGTGGGACAATACACTTAGTAGAAACTAGTGTTCAGTGCAGGGCTGCTCTTTAGGAGCTGCAAATGAGATTTTAAAAAAGGTACATTTTTATTATGATTGTCCCTCTATCCTGTTTGGGGAATTTAGCACATAGCATTAAGTCTGGGACGGGGACAAAGATCATTGTTAAAATATGGAGTATACATCTCAGGCCCCAGAATAATAACCAGCAAACAGATATTTATAGTTTTATACCTAAGGGTTTAATATTATACAATTTGCTAGCAATGCCACCCAATCTTTCCCACCCCATAAAACATGATCACATACCCCTGTTCCCCCTTTCCCTGACTTTCAGCTGGTAGCAGTGAGATTTGGGATACTGTATAATCACTCATACCCCTGCTGCTTTGAGCACAGCTTTGGGATTATGGTACAGGGCTCTCTCAGTACTATCAGGTCTGTCTACATGGTTCTGTTTTCTGTGTGATCTTTAATGGCAGAGCTAGGCAATCAGCCCCATAAGTCTCTTCCTGCAGCAAGTTGTTTTGCATTCACAGATGAATGCTTTAGATCTGTGTTCTGAAATGATTCGAAGGCCACGTCCTTAGAGCGACTGCGAAACCACGGCTTTCATTGATTTCAGTGGCCTTTGAGGGTACAAAGCAACTCTTAGTATTTGGTCCTCAGACTCGAATCCTGCAAGGTGTTAAATGGCTCTTGTGAGATGACTGCAAAGGGAACCAAGCATATCAAAAGGATGCTCTCACCATCTTACAGGATTGAGCCCCAAGTGACTGAGTGAAAGAGACCATGGATAAATATTTACATAGTGTAATAGCATCTCGTGCTCTTGAGGCAGATGCAGTTCACTCTTAGAATTCCCATCTTATACAAAATGTTACTGATTATATAAAAACACCAATGACATGGGCTATTGTCTGGTTCCAATTACTACATGAAAACACTGAAGCCTACTGATATTTCAATAGGGTTGTGTGACCAAATGGCTGCTGAATTTGATAATTACATTAGACAGAGATTGAATTCAGAAATGCCTTTATTTAGGAAGGGTGAACAATCAAAAAAGTTGGTGACAAATGTGTTACATGGCACGCTGAAGCTATGTTATTAAACGCAGGCTATGTGGAGGGGGGCAGACATAAATATATATAATAACAGACTGTGGTTAGTGTTACTAATGTCATGCTTGGAATATATATGTGCCCACAATTTTTAAACATGACACCTATGTATAAGAGGCCCAGTTTTCAGGTGCTCAGCACCTGCTGGTCTCATCTACTTCACTGGGTTTGTGGGTACTCAGCTCTTCTGAAAGATCAGGCCTTTTTATACGTAGGTGTCTAAATATGGCTTTAGGAGGCTAAATTCAGTGAGCCAGACTTGAAAGTTTTTACCATAAAACCTGTTCTACAGTAATGTCCAGTTTGGTTTTGATTTAAATTGACAAAAGGAAAAAAATTTCAAATTGAAACTGCAACTCTATCCTTTACTTATCCAACTAGGCCCTTGTCTACACTATGAGTTTAGGTCGAATTTAGCAGCATTACATCGATTTAACCCTGCACTCGTCCACATGACAAAGCCGTTTTTTTTTTACTTAAAGGGCTCAAATTAGCCTTAGCGGCGCTGACGGCGATTAGCTGAATTTGTTGGGCGTGGGTTGGGTTGGGTGAGGGTTGGTGGATTGTATTGTCCTGGCCTTGATCTTGGGAGTGCTCCAGAGTGCTCCATTGGACAGCTTTCCACTCAGATCTCAACTGACACAGCTCAGAAAGTAGACAACAAGGCAGATGCACATTGGAGGGCTGAATGTCATTTCATTAGGTTAGCAATCATCTCAGTGTGAGTCTCTCATCAGCAAAGGTGACCAGCATGGAGTCCTCCCAGGCAAAGGCTCCAGCATGGAGGCTCCCAGATGACAGGGATGGAGAGCATGGATGATGGGGGAATGAAAGAATGACAAAAGCTCCAAATGCCAAAAAAAAAAAAAAATTTGATGCCCAAAAAAAAAAAATGAAAGGGCAAGAAGGAAACACAGCTATACATGAACCCACAGCAGTGCATGAAAGCAACCAAAGAGCTGAGAGAGGCAAAAAAAAAACACCAGAGCAGCGCGGCTGAAAACCATGAGCTGCATACCATTCATATGATGAGCTGCACCCCATTCAGGGATGCAGCCACCACCCTACCAACATCCTGTGCTGACTCTCCATCAGTGGGTAGCACGCAACAGGGATGCGGGTTTTGGGGAGGAGGAAGAGAGGGAGGAGGAGCAAGGAGACAAAGACAAGCAAGCAGAGAAGAAAACTGTTTCGACATCCAGGAACTGAGTCACTACCCCCCGACCCTTACCCCGGACCCCAACCCCCAGCTCCTAGAGAGACCCCCCCGGAGAGCGAAGAAGGGACCTCTAAGTATGTTGTAAAAATATTATACATGTAAAAAGCAAGCATGTTTAATGATTAATTTTATGGCCAGGGCGTGTAAAGTGGCCAGTATGGCTACTGGAAAAGTCTGTTCTGGGGTCTGGGGATAGGTACAGCTGGGGAGCTCTCCAAGGCTCTCTCTCCTGGAAGTACTCCCAAAGCCTTTGCAAAAAGGTTTCCTGCCATCCTCTCCATCCTTCCATCCTCCATGGTAGGATCCTTTATGCCAGTAGACCCAACATAGTCAATCATTGCACAATTGTGCATATGGTTGCATGTTGCAGGCACTGGCATTCAATTTTTTTTATTTTTTTCTCTCTCTTATTTTTATCTCTCTGTATTAAGGGCCATTCAGAGGTGCCCGCGCTCCTGCCTCCTGTGGCTTTGCCTGCTGCTGTGTTGCTCACTTGTGTTAGCCATGAGGTGGGGGAGGTGAAGCGATTATCCCAGAGGGTGGGTTGTGTTTGGGGGTGTTTGGTGGGTGTGTTTGTGTTTGTTAGTTGAAAACCGCAGCCTTTTTTAAAAAACCAACCTTTTTTTTGGCCAACCCAACGGCTGCTTGGTAATGGAAATGAGGTTGCTTGCTTTTTGAAACCATCCCCATGTTATGTTTGGTTAAGAAGCCAAAAGAAGCCAAGGTTAACTGCTGCAACCTGCAAGCTGAATGCTGCTGCCTCCTGCTGCTGTCTTCTCTCTCTCACACACCATACCTCTCACACCAACCAAAAACGCAAATGCGAAAAAAGCACATGTGCATGTGCAATATAACAGCAAGGTTTAACATGAAAGAGTCTACCCATGTTTCTCTATTGTTGTCTTTTTTGTCCACTCTCTTTTTTTTTTCCCTCCACACCCTGCAAATTTCCCTCCACACTCACACTATCCTTCTCTCTTCCAGAGGCTAGCAAAAGATTAGAAGGCTAAAAAAAATGTTCTCGAAAAATTCTCGATGTTCATGCTGTCCTTCCCACACTGAAGAGCTAGCAGAAGCAGGGAGGCAGACAACAATGTCAGACCCAGGAAGCACACATATGTGTGTGGTGACAGGGTGGTGGGCTGAAGATAGTGGGCAGGCTGAAGATGATAGGTGGTGTCTCCTTGGTGACAGAAGGCAAGAGGCAATGCTCAGGCTACTGGAGGAACAAACTGATATGCTCCGCGGGTTGAGGTTCAGGTTCAGCAGCAGCAGCACACAAACGCCACTTCAGCTCCTGTGTAACCAATCACCCTCCTCCCCAAGTTCCATAGCCTCCTCACCCAGACGCCCAACAACACAGGGCTGGGGGGGCCCCCGGGCCCCCAACCACTCCATCTCAGAGGACTGCCCAAGCAACAGAAAGCTGGCATTCAATAAGTTTTAAAGTACAGCGTTGCGTTGTCCTTCTCTCCTCCTCCACCCCACCCGGTGCTTCCCTCCTCCCCAACCCCTCCCAGTCTACCTTGGCAGTTATCCCCCTATTTGTGTGATGAATTAATAAAGAATGCATGAATGTGAAGCAACAATGACTTTATTGCCTCTGCAAGCGGTGATAGAAGGGGGAAGGGGAGGGTGGTTAGCTTACAGGGAAGTAGAGTGAACCAAGGGGTGGAGAGGTTCATCAAGGAGAAACAAACAGAACTTTCACACTGTAGCCTGGCCAGTCATGAGACTGGTTTTCAAAGCTTCTCTGATGCGCACTGCACCCTCCTGTACTCTGCTAACTGCCCTGGTGTCAGGCTGTGCGTAATCAGCGGCCAGGTGATTTGCCTCAACCTCCCACCCTGCCATAAACGTCTCCCCCTTACTCTCACAGATATTGTGGAGCGCACAGCAAGCAATAATAATAATGGGAATAATGGTTTCGCTGAGGTCTATCTGAGTCAGTAAACTGCACCAGCGTGCTTTTAAATGTCCAGATGCACATTCTACCACCATTCTGCACTTGCTCAGCCTATAGTTGAACAGCTCCTGACTACTGTCCAGGCTGCCTGTGTACGGCTTCATGAGCCATGGCATTAAGGGGTAGGCTGGGTCCCCAAAGATAACTATAGGCATTTCAACATCCCCAACGGTTATTTTCTGGTCTTGGAAGAAAGTCCCTTGCTGCAGCTTTTGAAACAGACCGGAGTTCCTGAAGATGCGAGTGTCATTTACCTTTCCCGGCCATCCCACGTTGATGTTGCTGAAACGTCCCTTGTGATCCACCAGTGCTTGCAGCACCATTGAAAAGTACCCCTTTTGGTTTATGTACTCGCTGCTCTGGTGCTCCGATGCCAAGATAGGGATATGGGTTCCGTCTATCGCCCCACCACAGTTAGGGAATCCCATTTCAGCAAAGCCATCCACTATGACCTGCACATTTCCCAGAGTCACTACCCTTGATAGCAGCAGCTCTTTGATTGCGTTGACTACTTGGATCACAGCAGTCCCCACAGTAGATTTGCCCACTCCAAATTGATGCCTGAGTGACCGGTAGTTGCAAGTGGCGTTGCAAGCTTCCACAGGGCTATTGCCACTCACTTGTGAACTGTGAGGGCTGCTCTCATCTTGGTATTCTTGTGCTTCAGAGCAGAGGAAAGCAAGTCACAAAGTTCCATGAAAGTGCCCTTATGCATGCGAAAGTTTTGCAGCCACTGGGAATCGTCCCAGACATGCAACACTATGCGCTCCCACCAGTCTGTGCTTGTTTCCCGGGCCCAGAATCAGCATTCCATGGCATGAGCCTGCCCCATTAACACCATGATGTCCACATTGCCGGGCCCCGTACTTTGAGAGAAGTCTGTGTCTATGTCCTCATCACTCTTGTCACCACGCTGCCGTCGCCTCCTCGCCTGGTTTTGCTTTTGCAGGTTCTGGTTCTGCATATACTGCAGGATAATGCGCGTGGTGTTTACAGTGCTCATAATTGCCGCGGTGACCTGAGCAGGCTCCATTGCTGCTGTGCTATGGCATTTGCGCTGAAAAAAGGCGCGAAACGATTACTGTTGCTCTGACGGAGGGAGGGACGACTGATGACATGGCTTACAGGGAATTAAAATCAACAAAGGGGGTGGGTTTGCTTCAAGGAGAAACACACAACTATCACACAGAATGGCCCCCTCAAGGACTGAACTCAAAACCCTGGGTTTAGCAGGCCAATGCTCAAACCACTGAGCTAGCCCTCCCTGCACTATTCAGGGAGGGAGGAGAGAGCAAATGAATACAAATGAATACACTCCATCTCTCTTATACATCTTAGGCTGGCAGCAGACGGTGCAGTACGACTGCTAGCCATCCTCGTCTCCTGGCTGCTTGCCAGAAGACGGTGCAGTACAACTGCAGGCAGGAATGAATCTCCTTGAGATGAAAGTTAAAAAGAGAATGACCTGGAGTCACTTCCATTTATGTCCAGGCGCCCCTGACAGACCTCACCGAGGTTTGCCAGGAGCACCTATGTCTGCCCAGGCGCCCCTGGCTGACCTCAGGAGCACCCAGGAGACGACAACGATGGCTACTGGTCGTAATGCACTGTCTGCTGCCAAAAGGCCAAGATCTGCTGCTGTGTAGCAATGCAGTACCATGTCTGCCAGCACCCAGCAGACGTGGCTCCATGTGCTGCCCCTTTCTGCAGCCACTGCTTCCGCAGCTTCCATTGGCCACAGCTCCCCATTCTCGGCCAATGGGAGCTGCAGGGGCAGTGCTTGCAGGCAGGAGCAGTGCATGGAGACCCCTGTCTCTCCCCCGCCCCAACCCCGGGAGCCACGTTGGCCGCTTCCGGGAGTGGTGTGGCGCCATCACAGCTGGAGATCACAATCAACTGGGAGAGTCTCCAGGATCAAGCAGTTGATCACGATTGACAAGTTGGTGACCACTGATTTAGAACCAAAAAAAAAAAAGCTTTTTTGAAAAAAATAAAAATTTCCTGCATTTATAGTGTTTAAAGAAGCAAAAAGTGCTCATTTAAACCCTCTACTAATGGCCATATAGTAACTTCTGAGTTAATATTTGGATTTTAAAGTAATTCCTATGCCCAGTTTTTGACACAGAAATACTTCTGATGCTAATTTATGGAAGTAATGTGGTTCCTCTGCTCAAGCAGGGAATTAAGCAGTGGATTGTATACCATTTAAATTACGGGCATTTTGCTTTTGACTAAAACAGGAGCTGAATCAGGCATTAGATGTCTAATTTTGCTGCTATTCATTTTGGAGTCCAATCCTGCAGTGTTTCAGTAATTGCAGGAAATGTTTCTGTTGTTTGTGACGTTCGTGAACACAATTGACTCATTAAGAAGATCACTTTTTTATCTTCAAACAAACAAGCAAAGAAAAATCATAGTGAAAAACAAGATTCTTTTAATAAGGGAGTCTGTGATGGAAAATCTGACCTTGGGAGTTGGGTCTTCAGATAAGTCACTTCCAAAACTTAGTCCGTCTGCTAAATGCAGACCAGCTTTGCCAAAGCTTTCTTTTGCCATCCTTCTAGAGTACAATGAGTATAACCAGCGAGTCCCTAGGGCGGTGACCATCTATAACATTAGCAAATGATCTTTAGGTTTATTTAAATCATGCAATATTTCTCAGCCACCTTCTTCCTCCTAGTTATTAGCTATTCCCCTTTGGGATTCAACACCCTTGCTAATCTCCTTACCTTGCAGCTACAATTTCTCTTTCATTCTTCTTCTGTGGCAGAATCTTGGGGTATGGGGTGTGGTTTGAAAATGTCATATCTTTCTGAGTGGCAGGGAACTGCCTGTTTTAGGAGCATGGTAACAAGATGCAAGGTTTCATTGCTGAGTGGCTGGTTGAATCTGACCCAAGTTGGTACTGATTGGAGGAGACAACAATGTGGCTGGGTTGATAGGACATGGGATGTGGCGTTAGGAAACTGGGATTCTATTCCTGCCTCAGCCATTGATTCACTGGGTGACTTTGAGCCAGTCACTCTCCCCATAATGATACTTAGCTCTCTGTGATCTCAAAGCACTGTACATACAGATGATACATATGTATAAATCTGAACCATTAGAACAAATTGACTCGGCCTTGTGAGGTGATTACGTGGTCTCTAGTTTCCTGTGGGTGGGTAACTACATCATAGGTGACACAGATTTTCATGCAAATGAGAGCAATAAAGACTGAAATAGCTGCTTGTGCTCAAGAAATGGCCCCTCCAGAACAGGGAAGAAGGATTGGCGTCCATTGTGTGGAACTTCGTATGGTACAAACTCTGATAACTGTAAACTCCTGATTTACCAAAGTTTGCTTATGTCCCCCCGAGTTGTGCTACATTCTTCAGTGCACTCTGGATTTCCTAACCCCAGAGCACAGTAAAGAGTTAGTTTTTCAGGGACTGGCTTTAAAAGGGACACATGCTTTGCAAAGCAGCAGTTTCACAGCTGCTGAGTATTCACTGGGGTTAGGTAACATGGGTTATACTTTGGAAGCCAACTGGCCCTTTGATTAGGAGACACAAGTGATCGAGGACACAATCTTCTCCTCCTCCTGCACCCCTGTGAGGGAAACAAAGCTGGACCTCAGTCTGTTAAGACTCCAGATCTCCCCTTTTCCCCATAGGCCCAGCATCCTCCAGTAAAAGTCCCATGTCTCTTTACTCCTGGGAGCTGGCCCTTTTGGCCTTTTATCTGCACTGGACGTTGTCTGCGAGTTGTGACAAACTAAACATTCATACAAGTCACTAAAGCTAATCTCCAAGTCTTGTTCCTATTTAACCTGATTGCACCTGCACGGTGCTGTGAGGAAGGTGAAAAAACCCACCAGGCCTCTGCTGATTTGGCCCCAACAATAAACAATTGACCTACAAAACTGGCACTCTGTCAGGCCCACATATTCCAGACAACACAGCTCCTGTATTACAACTACATGGAGGAAGGGTGAGGTAATGACAATGGAGCAAGAGGCTCCAGAAGACTAGGGCAAGGGTTTAAATTGAGGTGAGGCAAGCAAGGAGCCAATCCACTCCCACCTCCCTCAGGCTGACCCATAGGAGGCAGAGAGCTGATGGGGTAGAGGGCCCATCCTTATGTCCCTCTGGCATGCATTCCCCACACCTTTTCCCTCTAGGGTGACCAGATGTTCCAGTTTTATAGGGACAGTCCTGATTTTTCAGTCCTTTTCTTACATAAGCTCCTATTACCCCCCACCCCCATCCCAATTTTTCATAGTTGTTGTCTGGTCACCCTATTTCCCTCTGAGGCTGTCCACCACCCTGCAGTGCAGTCAAGTTGTTTCTTTAGTTGTGTTTTTGCCTATAAGATTGTTTAAGGGTTGGTCTATTTCAAAGATATCTTATCAGAGACTCTGCTCTTTATGTTGGGTGTGTTTTCGATGATTACGAAATCTTCACCCAACTGCAGGCAGATGTCTTTGAGTGCATAGTCATCATGAAGAAGGCAGGAGTTGGTGGGGAGACACTGCATCTGCTTTGGTGGACTTTGGACTTCTCTCTGAATTATTGGATGTAAAATTAGTTTTAAAACATTTAGCCAGCTTTGCATGGCACTTTCTATTTGGTCTGTGGGCCTTGCTAAAGCTAGCATGGGGGCCAGGCTAAATGTCAAAGGAGTATTATTCTCAGTATTCAGGATCTGAAATGTTAGCCCATAAAGTTATAAGGGTGAAATTTACCCCTATTCAGAGGACTAAGACAAGACCTATGGAACCACAAAATATGGCTCAACGGGCACTTAAGTGGGACATAGTTTTTGTCTGTTTAAGATCTCCCGACCCCTAGTCCTGTGCGTGAACTACAGGAGAGATGTTAGTCATGTTGCTAACCTCACAGTTGGAAGATACTCAGATACTATGATAATGAGGGTAGTATAAGAACCTACAGAACAGAATGAGTTTGCTTTGTGCATAAGTCTGAATTTCACTATAATATCATGTTTGCAATTGTACTTAAACATATGGGACCTGAATTCAATGGAGTTGCACCTGCCTACGCCAGATCTGAAGCTGACCCATAAAGACGATGTAAAAGAATACTGTGTTGTTGATAACAGAGTGCTTTTTTTTTAAAGACAGTAGTATAACAGAGAGCTTTATAGGTCCATAAAAGAAATCAGCCTACTTTCCTTATAAGAACTGAAATATTCCAAAAATATGAATTCTTCATGATGTGCCAGATTTTGTGTCTGAGTTTACGACTGTGTAAAATGACATCAGAATTTAACCCAGTGTTTATGTGTCTGCTTTCTAAAACATCACTTGGAAACAATGAACATACTATACTTGTGTCTATACGTTACCATCTTTTGATATCAGCTGCAAACACGTTTCAGAAAGTTATCTGCTAGCTCTTAGTTAGGGTTGTTCTATTTTAAACCAACTCACACTTTTAAAATAAAATGTAGGTTTAAAATATATTTGTGAACAAGGAGGGAATTTTATGACATTATAGCTCAGATATCCACACACCCAGGATTTGTGTATTTGCTTTTCTTTATTGTTTCTGAGCCATTACAGCTATATCCATTCAGACAGAGATAAAGCAATCTTGGTTTCAGCTGCCATGTAAAACAGTGCTGTGCTTGTGTTTTGATACAACTTCTAAATTCCAGAATGGTCTACAACCCAGTAAATGGTGAGATTTAGTGCCAGACAGAGCAGCTGTGACCTTACACACACGAGCTTTTTCTAGCTACTGCAGATCACTCCTAGACAACAGAGACTGCTTGAATAATGGGGCCACATTTTAAAAATTGTCCCATGACTGGATTTCAACAATCTCAGGAAGGTTGAACATTAAATAAGAATATTAAGGGTGGATGTTGTTTAATAAATAGTGAATTGGGGCCCAGTCCTTCAAGACGCTGAATATTTTTAACTCTCACTGCAGTCAGCACTTTGGCACCAATTAGGATTAGCACCTTATAGAACAGTTTAGTTAATGTCTTGAACTCTTTAGATTTATTTTCTCCATAATTGTGTCATTGTTAGCATTGTGTATATTGTAGTTACTTGGCTTAAATGTTTACAAAGCATATAGGGGTTCTGATCGGCTTGACCTACTTAATAGAACCCTTCATCACAATTCTTATTGTGTTTTGTTGTTGTTGTTCAAGACCCAAGCTGTCATCCTTGAACAATATTGATGAATAATTAGGAAAAGATGTTGGGTTAAAGCTGTGGCTCCATTTAGCTAGTCATACCCAATCAGAAACAATTGCACTTTTGTTTGTGAAAACAAGGCGAGCAGCTGTTTGGCTTAGAAATGCTGAATGCCACTTATGCGCATTACAGGCTCGATTCTGCTCCTGACTGCCTTTAAATCCCATCAATTTTGGAGACTTTGATACACTTCAAAGCAGGGCCCCCCTGAGGAATCAATCCCTATGTGCAGAATTAGAGTTTGAGCCAGGCACTGAGTCCCCTCTACTCACAGAGAGTTTAGTGGAAGTTCAGGGCACTCAGCACCTTGTAATGTCAGATCCTTTTTATACACTCGGCAACCTGCAGTGTCAAATTTAGTCCCCATTGATTTTTTTAAATAAATGATTGTAGTGTTATTAACGCCAGGTTCACGATGCATAGTTTTGCTTTTAGTAACTAGTTTATATGTAGACATACAGGGGAAAAGCACAAAAATGCCAAAGCAAACATAAAAAGGAGGTGTTCCCAACCTAAGGCATGTTCTTCTTCTGTTATTGATGCAGTACTTCACCCAGACTTTTCTTTCTCTTTTCATTTAACACACTTATAGAGTGTCTATCATAGGCCTTACAGTGTGATATACAATAAATAATAATAGTCCTTAAAGCCAAGTATACAATTAGTGAGTTGTTGAGGAAGCTTTCTCAATGCACCTGAATCTACTTTACCTCCTGGTGTTTCATGCTGGGACTTTTGCTGACCATGCTGTTTCAATCATTCTAAGCTACAAAGTGGGTTTTCATCTGTACACTGATTCTGCATTAGTCTTCCAGGGCAGTAGTGCCCTGTCTTCCCTTATTCCACATATCTGTTTTTGGAAGACTCCCATTCTAGACTCTTACACTCTGATTCTCCAAGTACTCACACATGCTTAACTTTATGCATGTGAGTAACCCTGTTGACTTCTGTGTGATTACTTAGATGTATAATATTAAACATGCGCAAAAGTATTGTAGGCTCCCGGGCTTAGTGAATATTATTACTACTTTCTAACAATGTGCTTTGAGGATTGAAGCTGGTTGTCCTCTTCTTGGTGTGCAACTTTCTAAATTGCACTCCTGTTACAAAACACTTGACAAAACACCAACAAATTAATTGGCACAACGCCCCCTATTGGGTAGGTCAGTCCCTTTTATAGGTGGTAAGAATTGGACACACAGGAGCTCAGTGACTTTCACAGGGTCACAGAAGCTGTCCATTGCAAAGTGGAAAACAGAATTCAGATCACCTAACCCCAGGCCTTTCTGTGCTTTATTTGTAATTATTTGATTTAAGTGACTTTTAAGTAACTTTATTCATGGGATTTACAAAAGTGTTGGCTTAACTCCACTCCAGTGAAATCAATGGTCAAAGTCCCATTGCCTCCACTTGGAGTCTAGGTAAGCCGATGCTCAGTGCTTTTGAAGGTGTGACCTTATTTTAGTTACTTTATTATGTTGCTGCTTCAGTTACTAATTTTGTCCCTCAGTCATAGAGACCTCTGGGTTTGGAGCACCATAAAAATTAAATTGTTAGCTTTTACAATGCAATCACTTGCTTTATTCTAAACAATCCTGTGGAAAAATGTCAACTTTCACATTTTTATTTGGCTTAACCCACAGTCCTTATTACAAAAACACCCCCCCCCCCCCGGTTATTCTAAACTCCAGTGAGAATTTTGCCTGAGTAAAGACTGAAGATTAGAGTGCATAGGAATTGTAATGTGGACACATCTGTTATTCCATAAATGAAGTTATTTTTCTTTACTGGAAATTGCCCCGCATTTTCTAATAAGCATTTTCTGGGAACACTGTTATGACATTAAGCAAGCTTAAAGCTTCAATAGAGAATGAAAGAGAACTGCAGTTCTCTGGAGAGCTAATCCTGTGTTTTATGCAAGAACTGGATCCTTGCCTACTCCCACACCACCCACTCTACAGCCAATTACACATTTGCTAGGGATATTTACAGAGCAGAACACACAGCTGTAGTTGATTCTGTTTTATTGCAGTAAACTCGGATACGTTGAAAAGGATGTTGCTCATATTTAAACCCTTGGATCATGTACAGTAGTAGTCAAAATGCGATGTTCCAGCCCTCATTGTACTAATACAACAGGGATTTCATGAAGCACGTTTGAGGGATCCAAAATGCTAAGTTGCCAGGTGGCTTTTAGGACCTCTGATTTTACCTCCCCTCTTCCAATACGACAATGTAAAGATTAAGAGGGTGGAAGCAGGCCACCCCAGAACTGTTTGTGTTTCCCTTTATTTGGAGGGGGCAAACATACATCTTTCCTTGGATCTTCTCTGACAGTATCTCAGTCCAGAGTACTTGTGAATACTTGTTAGTCTATAAGGTGCCACAGGACTCTTTGCTGCTTTTACAGATCCAGACTAACACGCCTACCCCTCTGATACTTGTGAATACAGTTATTTGTTCAACAGAGGATGAATTATTTCAGGAACTTTGTTATGAGTTGGACAACTGAGGGTATGAACATTTTCACTTACAAGATTCTGTACATTAGATTCTGTACATTATGCTTCTTACAAGGCAAAATAGTAAACAAACAAAAAGGGTGCCCTTTACTGCTCCTCTATGACATTTAATGATTACCTTAAATTGGATGGGGAGTATTTTTTAAAAATCTTCTTAAAATTTTGGATTAAAACTTGATTTCCATCCTTTCCTTGGAGGACCCTGACAAGTTCTTTGGAGGGTCTGAATCTCACAGCAGGAAGCTGGAATGAGCTGAGGTTCTCTCTGGCCTCAAATAAGCAGCAAGCGGATACCAAGTTTGACAGTAGAGTTACAAACTCAGAGTTACAAACACCAGAGTTATGAACTGACCAGTCAACCACACACCTCACTTGGACCCAGAACTACACAATCGGGCAGCAGCAGAGACAGACAAACAAACAAAAAGGCAAATCCAGCACAGTACTGTGTTAAAGACAAACTACTAAAAAAAAAAAAAGAAAAGTAAGTCAATGTTCAATTGTCAACTTTTGAAAGAACAAAAGAACCATAATGTTTTGTTCAGAGTTGCAAACATTTCAGAGTTGGGAACAATCTTCATTCCGGAGGTGTTCGTAACTCTGAGGTTCTACTGTACAAATGTTTCTTTAAATTTTTACCAGCTGAATATCCCCTTCCTCTCAGATAAAAGCTGAGAGACCTGCAGTTCAGGTTTCATCCTCATGTGATGTCACCATCCAAGTCTTCCAAATATCTTGCCTAAATCCTGCAGCAAAAAGTGAGAAATCAGGACCTGATATTTTTAACATAAAAGTAAACAAAAAAATTATAGCACTGTTATACATAACAAGGGACAATACATGGTGATAAGTTTTTTCATGCGCTTTGCAGTTCATCTTCAAGATTTTAACACCTACAGATAACAAGCTGTGCTCTTGTTTAAAGTGTCTAGGATCTGTGTATAGCCTGGGGATGAAATCCTTGCCCTATTCAAGTCAATATGAGTTTTGCTACTGACATCAGTGGAGCCAGAATTTCACCCCTGGTATTTTCATTTTTTTAAAGTGGTGACATATGACAGCAGAATAAGGCCTAATTCTGAACTGGTTAGTGGTTTTTTTCACTTTGCTAACATGTAAATCGGAAAAGGTTTGACACCCATCACTGCCACATCTACTTTATTTTTTAAATGATATGTGCAGTTGTGGTACCAATCCATCCACAGCAAGATTCTGGTTCATGAATTAAACATAAGCTATTAGTATTTGTTATTTGTATTATCATAGTGCCTACAAGTCCAGCATTGGACCAGAAGTCTTAGGTTTGCCAGTCCTCCAGGATTGTCCTGTAGTCTCCAGGAATTAAAGGATTATATCATGTGATGAAACCTCCAGGAATATGCCTACCCAAAATTGGCAACCCTAACCAGGATCCCACTGTGCTAGGTGCTGTAGAAACCTAGAACAAAAAGGAAGTCTCTGTCCCAAAGAACTTACAAAATCATAGTTCCATTTTCTCCTTCAGCAGAAACAAGTTCAGATGGCTTGGGTGGTTTCAGGGGATACTTCTGTCTCTAGCGTTGGGTGCTAACATATTTGGAAGGAGTTTGGATAACTGAAAATACCTGGACTCTATCCAGCACTATATCCAGCTATTTTCAGAAATTATCAATTGATGAAGTATCCCCTGAAACCCAATAATCCGTTTGAACTTGGTTTTGCTCTTGAAGAAAACTGAATCATACTTGTGGCAACTTCATGAACTAGAAATTTGCTGTTAATTGGGTGGTACCACAACTGCACAGATAATAAGTATGGGTGAAATCCTGGCACTGTTGAAGTCAGTAATGACTTCACTGGGCCCAGGATTCATACTGTATCATTACATAAAAAAGGGAAGAAGGAGAATCTGGGGAACTACAGACCAGTCAGCCTCACTCATTCCCTGGAAAAATCATGGAGCAGGTCCTCAAGGAATCCATTTTGAGGCACTTGGAGGAGGAAGGTGATCAGGAACAGTCAACATGGATTCACCAAGGGCAAGTCATGCCTGACCAACCTGATTGCCTTCTATGATGTGATACCTGGCTCTGTGGATATGGGTAAAGCAAAGCTTTTGATACGGTCTCCCACAGTATTCTTTCCAGCAAGTTAAAAAGGTATGGATTGGATGAATGGACTAGAAGGTGGATAGAAAGCTGTCTAGATCGTCAGGCTCAACAGGTAGTGATCAACAGCTCATTGTCTAGTTGACAACCAGTATCAAGCGGAGTGCCTCAGGGGTCGGTTCTGGGGCTGGTTTTGTTCAGCAAGTTCATGGATGACACTAAGCTGGGGGGAGAGGTAGATACACTGGACGGTAGGGATAGGGTCCAGAGTGACCTAGACAAATTGGAGGATTGGGCTAAAAGAAAACTGATGAGGTTCAACAAGGACAAGTGCAGAGTCCTGCACTTAGGACGGAAGAATCCCATGCATTGCTACAGGCTAGGGACCAACTGGCTAAGCGGCAGTTCTTCAGAAAAGGACCTGGGGATTACAATGGATGAGAAGCTGGATATGAGTCAACAGTGTGCCATTGTTGCCAAGAAGGCTAACGGTATATTGGGATGCATTAGTAGGAGAATTGCCAGCAGATCGAGGGAGGTGATTATTCCGTTCTATTCGGCACTGGCAAGGCCACTTCTGGAGTATTGCATCCAGTTTTCGGCCCCCCACTGCAGAAAGGATGTGGATAAATTGGAGGGTCCAGCGAAGAGCAACGGAAATGATGAGGGGGATGGGGCACATGACTTACGAGAAGAGGCTGAGGAAACTGGACTTATTTAGTCTGCAGAAGAGAAGAGTGAGAAGAGATAGCAGCCTTCAACTATCTGAAGGGGGCTTCCAAAGAGGATGAAGCTCAACTGTTCTCAGTGGTGGCAGATGACAGAACAAGAAGCAATGGTCTCAAGTTGCCGGGGGAGGGGGTCTAGGTTGGATATTAGGAAAAACTATTCCACTAGGAGGGTGGTGATGCACTGGAATGGGTTACCTAGGAAGGTGGTGGAATCTCCATCCTTAGAGGTTTTAAGGCCTGGCTTGACAAAACCCTGGCTGGGATGATTTAGTTGGTGTTGGTCCTGCTTTGAGCAGGGGGTTGGACTAGATGACCTCCTGAGGTCTCTTTCAACCCTAATCTTCTATGATTCTGTGATAAATATGTTTTTTAAAATAAAAAGTGATCTGCTATTTTGTATCTGTTAAAACTGCACTTTTGGTACGGTATGGAGTATTGCATCCAGTTTTCATCCCTGATTTAACGCTCTTTACTTCAGTGACCTCACTAATATTTGCATTCGGGCATCTATAAAATGAAGTGCTTCTTTGGGACTGTTCCAGTGAAATTTTGCAATATTCACTTATGCCAAGTGTTGCTGCAGGAATTCCTGGTATTTTATTATCTTTCAGGACTTTCTCTCAAACTTAAAGCATTGTGCATACTAAAATCAAAGAAACACTGTTATGAACAGTTTTGTAAAGGGAAGGAAGGCTAATGTTAATTGTAAAATCAATATGAGAATGTTATTTTAAGAACTAAATATTTATTCGTAAATGGTATTCATACAATATTAGTGAATACTCAGATTATCAGTAGGCAGATGGCCAGTAAGAATGACTATTATTTATTTAATAGTTTTTAAAAGTTCTGGGTGAAATCCTAACCCCCAAGCAGTCTCCAATCCAAACTAAAATTTCAGCGTCTCCTTCTGAGATCTCCATGTGGCGGTCTAGCCATCAGTTCAAGCTAAACTCATGGCTAAAACAGAGCTCTTAGTCTTCCCCCCAAGCCCTCCCCACTACCTCCCTTGCTGCCCCTCACACTTGGGAGAAACTCCCCTTAAAACCTTCCAAGCTACCTCATTAACCTTCTTCAGAACCTTCCTTAAAACTCTTCTTTGCCATCATGCCTACAAAGCACTTGATAATGGTTAGGTTTGCTGAGACCACAGCCTGTCATGCTGACCAATGTTGTCTCACTGTTTCTTTGTGCTCTTCCATTTGTCTGTCTGTATCCCTCTGGTGTCTCTTGCGTTATACGTGTAACCTCTCTGGGGCAGGGTCTTTTTGTTCTATGTACAGTGCCTAGCACAATGGGGGCCTGTTATATAACTAGCATCCCAGGTGCTGTGGTAATACTGTAATTAATAGTAACAACAGAACTCAATGGCAAAACTCCCATTGACTACAATGAGGTCAGGATTTCACAGTAAAATTTTTGACTCAGCCTGCTCATTGTGCACACAGCTATTCTGTGGAACCATGTTGTTCCTGCCACTGTTACTCTCATGTCATCCTTGCCTGCACTGTTTCCTCTCTTATGCTGTTATACTAGGGTTGCCAACCCTCCAGGATTGGCCTGGGGTCTCCAGGAATTAAAGATTAATTTTTAATTAAAGATTATTAGGGCTGTCGATTAATCACAGTTAACTCATGCGATTAAATCAAAACAATTAATTGCAATTAATTTTTTTATTGTGATTAATCGCACAGTTAAACAATAGAATACTAATTGAAATTTATTAAATATTTTAGATGTTTTTCTACATTTTCAAATATATCGATTTAACTTACAACACAGAATACAAAGTGTACAGTGCTCACTTTATATTATTTTTATTACAAATATTTGCACGGTAAAAATGATAAACAAAAGAAATAGTATTTTTCAATTCGCCTCATACAAGTACTATAGTGCAATCTCTTTATCATGAAAGTGCAACTTAAATATATAGGGGGGTTTGTTTACA
This sequence comes from Mauremys reevesii, assembly GCF_016161935.1. Taxonomy (NCBI): domain Eukaryota; kingdom Metazoa; phylum Chordata; order Testudines; family Geoemydidae; genus Mauremys; species Mauremys reevesii. The sequence goes on from NC_052624.1 coordinate 263,755,250, forward strand.
TGACTGCACTCAAAACCAAAACAATGTAAAACTTTAGAGCCTACAAGTCCAATTCAACCTCAACTAGCTTGCCATGCACTAACTGTCCTGTGAACTCTGTTGACACACACTAGCAGTTAGTTAGTGCACTTTGATCTACTCTGATTTGAAATGGGACTAGATTAAAGCACACTAACAAACTGTTAGTGCATGTCATCAGGGTCCGCAGGGACAGTCAGTACTTGGCAGGCTAGTGCAAAGTAGATTGCCATAAACTAAATGTTTGTGTAGACCACTTTAACTATGTGGTTCTGTGCTGTACTATGCTGGTATAGTTAAAGTAGCACAACTCCCCGATATGGATGCAGTTATACCAGTATAAATGTACTTATACCAGTTATAGCTTATTCCCATATGGGAAAGGAAATAAACTATACTGGCATAAGGCACCTTTATATTGGTATAACTGCATGCACATTAGCAGTTGTACTGTTATTATTTTGGTTAAAATCGCATTCCTAACTGCCATAGTTATACTTGTGCAAGATCTTTATGTCCACCAGGCCTAATATGGCAAGTGAGAAATCTAGCAAGCAAGGTGCTAGCCCGTTCGTTAAGCCCCTTGTCAGCAACTGTCATGCAATATTTCAGCCAACAGTTCAGAAATTGAACAACAATACTTTTTAGAAACTGGATGACAGCAGAATAATAGCTCCCTTGTTGCAAAATGTTTCAGTTCCCCCCAGGAGCTTTCCCTCCTCCCCTTTGTTTAATAAAAAATGAAGGCAGTGGTCTTGTCCATGCTGTGACTTCTTGACAAAGCACATACCCTCTAGGCATTTTATCATCAAAACTCTAATAGAATCATCATCCCACTTTGCTGACTGTCCAGGCTACCAGCAAGGCTGAATCCCAGGAGTCCCCACCCTGGAATGCACTGAAGAGATTGTGTGGGGTGAGATAGGGAGAGAGACCTAGCTGGCCGTTAGAGACATCTGCTGCTGTTCCTGTAACGGCACGATTTGAGAGCTTTTTAACAAATGGCCTTGACTCAGCCATAATTTTTCTTAAACCTGACATGACAAAACAATCGCCCCAATAATACTTTGGTTTTTTATAGAACCTTTCAGTGAATAATATAAAAATACTTACAAACATGAATGAAGCTTCACAACTGCCCCATGAGTTGCCCATTTTGCTGAAAGGGACATTGAGGCATGGAAGTTAAGAACCTTGGCTAAAGCCACAAAGAATCAGTGGCAGAAACAGTAATATAAACTAGGTACTTTATTTCCCAGTTCTCTGTTCTAACCATTATATCATATTGCCTCCCTAAACCACAACAGATTAGAATAGAAACATCTTTCACAGTTAAAAGTGGGTTTAAGGTGCACTCATTATCAGTTATGAATAAAGTAAATTCATGACAAAAGTATCCTTTTTATGAAACATTTCTGTGACAATTATTTTATTTGCAGTAAAAACAAAAAAGTAATGCCATACCTTTAAAAAACATCGATACAAAAACTACAAACATTGTAACTTTATAGAATACTTTGATTAGACTCAGAGGGGGCTGAATTTCACTGGGGAATGAATAACTGTCTTTTTCTTCCAATCCACAGTTCTGGCCTTTTTAGCATGAATGGCATGGCCTCCCCCTTTCTGCGTGATTCTAACTTTTTAAAGTGCTAAATACATCAGGTCACATATTTTGCATTCAAACATTGTTTGTCAGAAAGTGGCCATTTGTCATTGAAAATTTTCATTTCATTTGATTAAAAAATAAATAAATTTGAAACTGACAGTGTTTCACTTCCTAAAATTGGTCAGTTTTTTGATGAAAAGCTGAAAAATATTTTCAGGAAATTGAGAAAAAAATAAGTTTTTCTAAAAAATGTCCTGCAAAAAAAAAAAAAAAGAAGAAGAATAACTGGCACTTTCTGACTAACTCTAGTGCTAAGTGACTTTAACTCCCATTCATTATAGTCACTTAGCATCTCACAGAATTGGACTCTTCAGGTGAAATCCTTGCCATTGACTTCAGTGGGATTAGGATTTCACTTTTAGGCCCTGATTCTATGCCATTAGGCAAATACGTATGCATGTGTTTAATTTGACTACTATTAGTGCTATTGATTTCAACGGCACTAATCAGGGCTTTAGACTGTAGATTGTTTGGGTTCAGAGTCTTATTGTCCTATAGATTTGTAAAGCACCATGTGAATCATGGTAGTATATGAAAAATTTAATGATACAGTGGGAGTAGTTAAAAATTCCAAAGTTTGGAAAGATCCTGCTGTTTCCAGTGATATTCCTGACATCTGTAATTGGAAATTAACCTTTAAGTGGTGGAATCCTTCAAAGCTATAGAACTCTTATGTGTGCCAAATGTAGCTCTTATCTGTTTTCATACCAAAAAAAAATATTCCTACAGACAAAAAGGCCCAGGGAGGGAGAAGCATTAAGCATTACATCTTATCATTCTGGTTTGCTTTGGCTGGTTCTGGTCAGGTTCAGTTTCCAACACCATAGTCTCTAAATGTCTGAGTCTCCATAATTATCAGAATTGAGCTGATTCCTGCTATCCTCTGTTATTTCTTCATTAACTCTCTAGTGTAGAGCCTGATCTAATGCCCACAGAAGTCAATGGAAAGACTCAATGAGCTTTGGATCAGGTTCTTAGGTACTTAGCATCTGGTTGAATAGTCAATCAGGAACCTGCCTCAGTACCTATCCTTTTTTGTCTTTTCAGACATAAGAAGCAAGTGGGTTAAACAGGGAATTAGCCCCTTGCATATTGGCGTATTTGAACTCTTTCAGTGAAGTATTATTATTTTATTTTTCATTTATTTATTTATTAGTTATTTATTGGCAGGGTATCAGCAGATGTGAAAAAATGTATGAATTTTAGTTCCACTGGAGAAATGAACTGATTGAGTAGAATACGGTGTCAGTATTGCAGCATCTGCTACCACAAAGAGAAGCCTAAGTCCACCGCCATTGTAATACATCCCTTCTCTTTTCTCTGTAGGTCTGTCAGTTTGTGGTTTCTGTGAATGGACTCAATGTTCTCCATGTGGACTACAGGACCGTGAGCAATCTCATTCTGACTGGCCCTCGAACTATTGTCATGGAAGTGATGGAGGAATTAGACTCCTGAGAAGGAAATTTCCTCACTGGAAGCTGTGAATAGAAATAGAACCAATGCAATGCCAAACAACACAAGGGGGCGAAACCTTGCCTTGTCTAACTAGATTATTCTGCCTTTCAGGTGCTTTCCCCTTCAGTTTAACAATAGTAGCTGTGATTCATATGCTAAGAAGTGAACAGTATATAGCAGCATGTTATCATTTAAGACCCGATCCTGCAAACTGTTCTGCTGAAGACAAGGACCAGGGCTTTAGTTGTCAATCCAGCTGTATCTGTTGGGATGGTATCCTACTTAAAAGGCTGCACGTAACTTCCCTTGCCGTTCAACCCTGTGATCACAATACTTGAAAAGAGGAATGTCTGGTAAGGACTTTCCATATGGTTGGCATGGCATATGAATGTCAGCGTACTCCCCTCCATGTAATTTAGGCGTGTCCAAAGTACATCCCCAGGAGAGCGGCTGCCTGCTACTGCTCCCTCTCTGTAATCATAGAGCAAAGAGAAAGGTGATCAACTTCACGTTTATTGTCAGTGAATCAAACAAGTAGCAGACAACATTGCAATTCCTAGAGATGAAAAAGTGTGCGCCTTTCTGTGGAATCCACTGAATTACCAGAGATAGGTAGTCCTATAAAAACCTGCAGCAATTGTTCTATGAAGGAAAATACAAGAGCACACAAATGTTATGGATGTGTGCATTCATTTTTCATTTTGAACATACGGCCTTTGAAAACCAGACCTCTTATCTAGGTGTCTAAGTACAGATTTAGGAGCCCAAGTTTGAAAATTTTGGTCTATATAACTTCTGTCTAAACTACATGTGGCTCTTAGTTTCCTGGTAACGAGTCGATGTGGTTCTTTTCACAAAGTTTGGATATCCCTGATATCAGAAGAATGATAATATTTTAAAACGCTGAAGTCAGAGAATCACAATGTTAACATTAGCATTGAAATATTTAGTAGCTCGGATATGGTACAGTACACTTCAAATTGAAGCAATGTACTTCAATGTGTCTTTGATTATCAGCATTTTCAAACCATTAAATGCTTGAAAACTACAGATGTCACATAATTTACATCTGATGCAATTATTAATAACACATTATATTTAACTGACTCTTCCTCATTTTAAAGCCGAGCAGGAATTTTTGTTGATGAACTTGTGAAAAAATATTTTTAAAATGTATATTTGAATGATATACTTTACTGAATCTAAATTGCTTCTCAACTCTGTGATATCTGGAGTGCCATAGGTCTCTCAAACTGAGATTAATTGAATGTATACAATCTTGTTCACAAAACATAAATATGTATATCTTTAGATTGTAGGCATTCTGGTACTGTTCAGTTTATATGCAGTAATACTTTTTAAATTAAAAAAAAATTGAATGCTTGACCGTCAGTGCAAGAATACCCAAAAGCATTAACTACCTATTTTTGGTATTTTTTCCTACTAAGAGTGTTGACTATGTTTATATTAAGGAATTGGCCTCATCGCACATTCTTCTTGCAATATGGTTTTCACTCACTCAGATATTTGCACAGGCTTGATCAAAGGAATAATAAGACTTTGAGATTATATGAGTTTGCAACATCATAAGTGAAATTGTATGTTTGCTTATTTTCTAAGCACATCAAAAAGACTGTATTTTATGACTGACACAATCAAAATTCCTCATAATTCCTTCATGTTTACCAGTGCAAGAAGATCTTAAATGCAGCTGAGAATACTATCCCTACACTAACCCTGTATAAAAGCCTTGTGTTTGGGGGATTCTTTTAACATGTCACTTTCTATCACAGTTGCTTACACCTTATACTAACATGGCTGAATAATGCTTGTACACATCTAGCGCCTTCATCAGACCTCACTAATGTACTGCTAGTTCTCCGAGTGCTTGCTCATGTGTATTCCACAGTAGGTGTGTGTGCTCATAGGAGGAGCGCTGCTGTGACCCCTGGAGTGGCGCCTCTATAGCACGCTGTAAGGGGAGCTGCGTGCTCCCCCACCCCCCTAGTTCCTTCTTGCTGCCAGTGACGGTGCATTGGAACTACCTGCTCCAGCTTTGCTGCAGCTCATTCCAGAACTCGTTTAGTCGTTAGTAGTACCTGTGTTAGTTAGTCCAAGAAAAGTTTCAGTTTAGTCAGTTAGTTAGTATTTAGGCCAGGTCATGCCCCGGGCCCCAGAGTTTAAATCGTGTGAGTCTTGCAGGCATTCAATGCCCAGAAGTGACCTGCACACCAACTGTCTCCGCTGCCTGGGCGAATCTCACATCAGTGACTGCTGTAAGATCTGCAGGTCCTTTAAACCCAGGGCGAAAAAAGAGAGTGACATTAGACTTCGGGCCATTCTCATGGAGTCAGCACTGGCTCCAACCTCGGTACGCTGAGCTGAATCGGCACCAGGCACTTCGTCTTCGGTGCACGGAAATCTCCCGGTGGCCAGCTCCGCTCCCTGTCGAAGAAGCAGAGAAAGGCTCCATCTTTTCAGAGGTGTCGAGAGAAAGCAGGGGGTGAGGCTAGACCCTCGTCAGGCAGCCCCAGTTCCCCCCGGGCTCTAGAGCTCCAACTCAGATTGAGTGGAGCAGCCCAGTTGTGTCGACTCACGCCTCTTCCGATGTCCAGATGCCATCGACACCAGAGGCCCTGCAGGTGGCCAAGGATATTATGACTCTACAGGTGCCTGGGGCACCGCCGGCTCCCGGACCCCGCTCTGGAGGCAAGCCACTGCTGGGCTCTTGACAGTCGACGCCGACCCAACGCAGATCCTGGTCAGGGGACCACTCTCGGGCCTGCTCGCCGCTCAGTGTCCTGTCAGGATACAGTTTCCAGCCTCTGCTTTCATCACCCACCAGGTTGTCTGGTCAGGTGCCATCGGAGTGGAGCTCCAGACACTGCTCCACACAGAATAGGGAGTATCAGTGGGGCAGGCACAGACAGCATAGACGCTCCCATTCTCGGCGGAGCTACCAAAGCCGCTCCCGACATGGGTGCCAGCGCTGGTCACGCTCCAGCTCTTTCACCTCGAGGCACTGTGCCCAAGACTCCTGATGGGGATCGCCAGCTCTACGTCGCCGCAGATCCAGGCATTGCAGTGTCTCAAGGTGCAGCAGCTCGAGGCAGCACCGTTCCTTGACATCGGAGTCCCGGTCCCGTGGCAGACGTTGTTCTCGGTACCACCACTCGTACCGCTCCCACAGTACCGATAGGTCATTAGTAACCCCAACCTCGACACACACGCGGCCCCCTACAATCCAGCTGGGCCAACCCGACCAGCTGGTGCTGCCAGTGCTGCAGCAGAGTCAATGGCAAGGGGCCCCGTGGCAAGGCCAGTGGTGCCAGTGGATCCCCTGGCCCCCCATGCACGCCCAGCCAGGTCCTCGGTCGATAGCGGGGGCATTGGAGGCTCCCTCAGACACACTATTTAAACCTCTGAGGGTTAGATCGGTGGGTCATGGATCCTCGGCACCACACGAGGAGTCCGACCCAGGGGTGGATCCCACGGCACTGGCCGACGTGCAGAGCCCCGTACCAGCCCCCTCCCCTGCACCGGATATAAGATTGCAGCCCCACCCTCCTGCACACCACAAGAGGACTTCAGGGCTCATCAGGAGCTACTGAAGTGAGTAGCATCCAGTCTCCAACTCCAAGCTGAGGAGATGGAGGGATCCTCGGACTCCCTGTTCAACGTGCTCTCGTCCTCGGTACCGGGCAGAGTGGCCCTCCCGCTGCATGAAGGGGTGGCTAATATCTCCAGTGCCCTCTGGCGAATGCTGGCCTCCCTTGCGCCGATATCGAAAAAGGCAGAGCACAAATATTTCGTGCCCATGAAAGGGCACGAATACCTTTATACCCACCTGGCCCCCAACTCCCTAGTGGTGGAGTCCATAAATCATATAGAAAGACTGGGTCAACCAGGACCCACACCTAAAAATAAAGACTCTAAAAGACTGGACTCGTTTGGCAGGAAGCTTAATTTGTCGGCCAGCTTCCAGCTCCAGGTGGCCAACCACAACGCCATCCTCAGTCACTATGAGTTCAACTTGTTGGGGTTGCTGCCGAAATTTGAGCCCTTCCTTCTGGAATGTGAAAGGAAGGATTTTAAGGCACTGGTGGAGGAGGGCACTGCTGCTGCAAAGGCTGCCCTGCAGGTGGCGTTGGATGCAGCTGACATGGCTGCTTGGTCCATGGCCTCAGCCATGTCTATGTACAGGGCATCGTGGCTTCTGCTGTCAGGGCTCTCCACGGAGGCGCAATCTATGATGCAGGATCTTCCCTTTGATGACAGGGACCTGTTCGCAGAACAAACAGACGTGAGGCTCCATGGCATGAAGGATTCACGTACTACCCTTCAAACCCTCGGGCTCTATGTTCTGCCCAGGGAAAAGCCTAAGCTGCAGGCCCCCGTCCCGGCGCCCCAGCCGAGATACGAACCCGCCTACAAGAGGTCCAAAACCCAAAAGAGGCAACCTCAGAGGCAGTAACGCTCTGCCCCGCAGCCTGGGCCCTCTGGGGGCAAGCAGCAAGGCAAGAAGGGTTTTTGACTGGTTGCAGGAGGGTACCCGGGTGGCCCCCAAGGGGACCCTCCTACCAATAAAGTTTGCCTTCAGCAACCACTTGTCTGCATTCCTTGTGGAATGGTCCCGAATAACATCAGACCAATGGGTCCTCAACACCATTTCCCAGGGTTACATGCTACATTTTGTCTCATCCCCACCCTGCCACCCTCCTCCCTCGGACGGCACGGGGGACCCATCACATTTACCCCTGCTACAGCAGGAAGTGGGTTGGCTCCTCAGCTTGGGAGCTGTGGAGCAGGTTCCGTGGGAGTTCCAGGGAAAAGGGTTTTACTCCCGTTACTTCCTGATCCCCAAGGTGAAAGAGGGACTCAGGCCCATCCTGGATTTGCGAGACCTCAATCGGTTCATGGTAAAAGGCCGGGTCCGCATGGTCTCTCTGGCGTGTATCATACCCGCTCTGGACCCTGGCAATTGGTATGCGGTCCTGGACCTTCAGGACGCATACTTCCATTTCCACATATTCGAGAGGCACAGACGCTTTCTCCGTTTCCTAGTGGAATAGGACCACTACCAATTTATGGTCCTCCCATTTGGCCTGTCCACTGCACCCAGGGTATTCACAAAGTGTATGGTGGTATTAGTGGCCTACCTCAGACGCCGAGAGGTACAGATATTTCCCTACCTTGACAACTGGCTGCTCCAGGGCAGCTCGCGGTCCCAGGTACAGAACCACGTGGACCTGCTCTTGGCTATGTGTGCCAACCTAGGCCTCTTAGTGAACGAGACCATGTCGACATTGGTTCCGGTGCAGCGCATAGAATTCATAGGCGCTCTCCTGGATGCCTTCAAGGCCTCAGCCTCCCTTCCCCTGGTCAGGTTCCAGACCCTGAAGGGGCTTATAGCCTCAGTCATGGAGTTTCCCGCCATCACGGCCAGGGCATGCCTGCAGCTCCTGGGCCACATGGCGGCGTGCACGTACGTGGTCTGCCATGCCAGACTTCAGATGAGTCCCCTCCAACTCTGGCTGGTCTCAGAGTTCTCCCAGGGCTGGGACAAACTGGATAAGGTCCTCTCGGTTCCAGCGCCGGTGATCGCCACACTACAATGGTGGTCCTGCCCAGCCAATATGCTCCAGGGAAGTCCCTTCCGGGGCCTGACCCTGTCACTAGACCTAGTGTCCGACACGTCGGACTTGGGCTGGGGGGCCCACATAGAGAATGCACAGACCCAAGGAATGTGATCGGCCGCAGAGTTGTCCCTTCACATAAATGTCAGGGAACTCAGGGCGATCCGCTTAGCCTGTGTGGCGTTCAGCTCACAGCTACACAGTAAGGTGTCCAGAGTTCTCACGGACAATGCCGCTGCGATGTTTTACATCAACAGGCAAGGCGGGACAAGGTCCTTGGCCCTCTGCTGGGAAGCCCTCAAACTCTGGGAGTTCTGTATAGCCCACAACATCTCCCTGCAGGCTTTCCACCTGCCTGGCGTCAACAACACACAGGCCGATCGCTTGAGCAGGGTTTTCTCCTTCCAGCACGAGTGGTCCCTCCACTCGGAGGTCACTCACCAGCTCTTCCGAGCATGGGGCACTCCCCAAGTAGACCTGTTTGCGACCTGACAGAACTGCCGTTGCCCCAGGTTCTGTTCCAGAGGCAGGGTGGGGAGGAACGCGATCTCAGATGCCATGGTCAGGTCAATTCCTTTACGCCTTTCCCCTGTTTTCCCTTATTGGCAAGGTCCTGGAGAAAGTAAAAACGGACAAGGCATGCGTTCTCCTGATCGCCCCAGCCTGGTCCTGGCAACATTGGTATGGGACCTTCCTGGGCTTGCTGGTGACCCCTCCGTGGCCATTGCCACTCCACCCGGACCTACTCTCCCAGGACCAGGGCCACCTCCGCCACCCTCCATTTTACAGTGTGGCTGCTCAATGGCTAGATGCGGAGGAGGCAAGGTGTTCTGAAGGGATCAGGCATGTCCTCGCACCGAGCCTGCCCAGCGAAGTGGTCCCGGTTCTCCAGGTGGGTGAGCGAGTGGCGTACTTCCCCAATGGCTGCCCCGATCCAACTTATCCTTGAATCCCTCCTTCATCTTAGAACTCAGGGCCTGGCACCTTCCTCCGTCAGGGTGCACCTGGCAGCTATTTCGGCCTTCCATCCGCCAGTCCAGGGCTGCTTGGTTTTCTCCCACACCATGACTGGGCATTTCCTCAAGGAGCTAGACTGGTCCTTCTCTTATGCTAGAACCCCGGTTCCTCAGTGGGATCTAAACTTGGTGTTATCACATCTCATGGGGCCCCCGTTCGAACCCCTGGTCACATGCTTATGGTCTCACCTTTTATGGAAGGTAGCCTTCCTCGTGGCTACCACGTCAACCCGGCGGGTCTCAGAGCTCTGGGCCCTGATCTGCGACCCCCCCTTACATAGTCTTTCACAAGGACAAGGTGCAGCTCCGCCCACACCGTGCATTCCTTCCTAAGGTGGTCTCCACTTTTCACATGGGTCAGGACATCTTCCTACCTGTCCTCTGCCCCAAACCTCATGCCTCTAGTGAGGAACACTGCCTCCATACGCTCAATGTGTGCAGGGCGCCCGTGTTTTATCTGGATCGGACTAAGCTGTTCCGCAGGTCCTCGCAACTCTTTTTTGCTTCAGCTGAGCGCATGAGGGGTCAACCGATCTCCACCCAGAGGTTTTCCCGGTGGATTACATCGTGCATCCGGACATGCTACAACCTAGCAGGGGTTCCCACACCAGCTATCATGAGAGGCACTCGACAAGGGCTCAGGTCTCGTCGGCTGCCTTTGTGGCCCATGTCCCTATCCAGGACATTTGTAGAGCCGCTACCTGGTCCTCAGTACACACGTTCACATCGCACTATGCGATTGTCTCCTACGCCAGGGATGACGCTGGCTTTGGTAGAGCTGTGCTTCAGCCAGGGAATCTGTGAACTCCTACCCACCTCCATCAGACAGCTTGCAATCACCTACTGTGGAATACACATGAGCAAGCACTCGAAGAAGAAAGGACAGTTACCTGTTCTGTAACTGGCATTCTTCAAGATGTGTTGCTCATGTCTATTCCACATCCCGCCCTCCTTCCCCTCTGTCGGAGTTGGTCTGGCAAGAAGGAACTGAGGGTGGGGGGAGCATGAGGCTCCCCTTATAGCGTGCTATAGAGGCGCCACTCCAGGGGTTGCAGCAGCGCTCCTCCTATGGGTACTGCTAAGGGAAAAACTTCTGGCACCAGTGCATGTGGCGAGCATGCACACCTACTGTGGAATAGACATGAGCAACATATCTCGAAGAACCCCAGTTACGGAACAGGTAACTGTCCTTTCCATAATGCTACATGCAACTAAAATAAATAGATTGTCGCAAAAGGGTTCGAATATACTAAAATTTCCATACTGCATAATGTTATGTGATATGGCATTAGTGTAGCGCATTTAGGGCTTTGGTCAACTTCAAATGAACTTGATTAAAAGGAGTAGGATGAAGTCCCAAACAAGTTACTAATATGATAAAAGTATCAGAGGGGTAGCCGTGTTAGTCTAGATCTGTAAAAGCAGCAAAGAATCCTGTGGCACCTTATAGACTAACAGACGTTTTGCAGCATGAGCTTTCGTGGGTGAATACGGATGCATCCGACGAAGTGGGTATTCACCCACGAAAGCTCATGCTGCAAAACGTCTGTTAGTCTATAAGGTGCCACAGGATTCTTTGCTGCTAATATGATATAATAGTTGCAATTGAGTGTATATAGGAAGGGTAATGCTTCCCCAAATACTTCGAATTTGTTATATTCTTTACCACTCTTTAAATATAACCTCTAAATATTAGGATGGGTTAACTATTAAAATACGAAGGGTTGTTTTACAGACAATGACTAGCATTTTGCTAATATCAGCATGGCATTTGTATTTTATGTCCCTTGATGTAGTTAATATGCTGCTACCGCTTCCCTGTATCCTCCAGGCAATTATGAAACTGGGTCAGAATTTAGATTCATAATGAAATGCAGAGAGCTCTTGAGACCTTAGTAAGAAGTGATTACAGTGGAGGGGAAAGGGAGCTTTGTGCATATCATTATAGAATACAGCATTTTGATTCATGAGATACATTTGTTTCTGTTGCAATTTGAATGCCATTACTTGCCTGCCATTTAATAGCAATTTCCATATTGTTTTCTAAGCTTGATTTGTGATCCGGATTTGAATAACTTCTTTCCCTCTTCTTTGTTGCTGAGATTTTTTAAATTATCTACATATTTGAGCTGTGAAATTTGTAAAGCTATTTGTGAGATTTTTAAAATTATAATTATGATATGTATCATCTCAGATTAGAATATTATCTAGCTACACACTGTGATGTGTTTCAAATCGCACTCCCCATCAGTACATGGCCCATGCTGGGGAAGCTAATAATCCAACCACTAGACCAAATTCGGTGATGAATCCTGGTCACGTGCCACCTGAGGCATGTTGTGCAATTGCGCATACGCTAAGAAAAAGACTCACACTGAGTGACATCCTGGCCCCATTGAAGTCAATGGCAAACTCACATTGACTTCAGTGAGGCCAGGATTTCACCCATTATATAAAACCTTACTCCATGTGAATTACCATTGAAGTCAATGGAATTATGGAACTGGCAAACATGAGTGAGAGTATCACAGTCTGGCCCATGGCAACTAACATGGAATGACAGAGGGGCAGATTGTCACTTGGTGTAAACCTCTGTAGCTCAATTGAAGTCAATGGAAGGGAATGGAGCAGAGATAATTTATGCCAGCGAGCTGAGGATCAGCCCCATTTTATCCAGCAGTGATGCTCAATATAGTCAGTTGCTAGGGAAACCTCCTAAGCCTTACTGCAAAATACTGAGATATCTCATGCAAACACAAATTTGCTAAAATGAAGGTCTTATAAATCTTGTGCGATTTAGTGTAGTAAACCTCAAAGATCTTGTGGTATAAACAGACGTGTAAAATTAGTATGTACATATACATTCAGCAGGTCCTTTACAGAAGTTCTCGATGGAATGTTAATATCTGTATAGTGTGCTAGGCAAATTATTAAAACAGTTGTTGAGCTAATTGGAGTACCAGTTCAATGCTGCAATATATACAATAGGTGTAATTTGTAAGCACTACGTAAAGGGTCAGAGTCTGATATGCTTACTTGTGTTGAATAACCCTTTATTGGGATCACTCATTGAGTAAAGCACTGTTCAACATAAGTGTATCTGAGTCTGACCTTAAGTTGAAGGTTCAGTGCTCAGAACTGAAAAGAGACAGCACTTGTGTACGGCTATATCACAGACAACTGAGATATCAATGGGTCCATCCTATCACCTCTTTTTCCATGGAAACATACCTACAGAATGAAGTCAGGAAGAATTGCCTTCAGGGTTTCACTAGTAGAGATTCTTCCCATTCGCTGGTGCAGATTCCTGGACCCAAAGAAAGCAATTTGACATTTAAGGGGAGAGTGGAATGGTGGCTGACCTCCTTCTCTATCCACATAGGAATCTGTGTATGGAGGTTCCTTTTGCCATAGATCAAGTAGGAATGAGAAGCCCTATTCTAACTATAGGAAATGCTGTAGTAATCTTAGATAAAACCATGTGGGTGAATGTTGACATTTTAAAGGCATCCTTGCTAAGTAAGAATTATCTTAATTGTGGAGAAACTGAGGCAGAGAAGTTAAATGGTTTGCCCACGGCCATAGAGGGAGAAAGCTTGGGAATTCCTTTCTCCCAGTCAAATACTTAAGACTGGAACACACCTCTGCCTCAATATGGTGACATCCTGTCTTTTTATAATAAATAGAGCCACCAAAATATCATGAATATTACCATAATTGTTTAAAAATGGAACAATCTTTCTTCATCTAGTGTGTGACATACCTTATATTTTGTAGGGCGCTTTAAGAACAGTGAAATTGCAAACACGATCCTTTTTTCTCCTGTACATGGACAATGTTCAAATAAAATGTATAATACATACGAAAAAACTAGAATGTATTACAGAGAAATGAATTTAAATATGAAATGACTTTTATCAAAATTTAGTAAATGAAAAGAAAGCTTTATAAATTATTTTATACACTGTTTTAGGCTGAGCAACTAATGCAAGGGAATATTTAAAAGTTTCATTGCACTTAATTTACCTCAAAATCAGATTATAACACAAGACTTTTTTGTGTTAGATTTAAATATGTAACGATTATATTTGTAATTCTTTAATAAGCTAAATATGAGTCAACAGTGTGATGCTGTTGCAAAAAAAGCAAACGTGATTCTGGGATGCATTAACAGGTGTGTTGTGAGCAAGACACAGGAAGTCATTCTTCCGCTCTACTCTGCGCCGGTCAGGCCTCAGCTGGAGTATTGTGTCCAGTTCTGGGCACCGCTTTTCAAGAAAGATGTGGAGAAATTGGAGAGGGTCCAGCGAAGAGCAACAAGAATGATTAAAGGTCTAGAGAACATGACCTATGAAGGAAGGCTGAAAGAATTGGGTTTGTTTAGTTTGGAAAAGAAAACGCCTGGTCTACACTAGGCGTTTAAACCAGTTTTAGGAGCGTAAAACCGATTTAACGCCATACCCGTCCACACTGAGAGGCCCTTTATATTGGTATAAAGGGCTCTTTAAACCGGTTTCTGTACTCCTCCCTAACGAGAGGAGTAGCGCTAGTATCGGAATTACCATATCGGATTAGGGTTAGTGTGGCCGCAGATCGACGGTATTGGCCTCCGGGCGGTATCCCACAGTGCACCACTGACCGCTCTGGACAGCAATCTGAACTCGGATGCAGTGGCCAGGTAGACAGGAAAAGCCCCGCAAACTTTTGAATATTTCCTGTTTGCCTAGCGTGGAGCTCAGATCAGCACATGTGGCGATGCAGTTAAAAATCAAAATAAAGAAAGAGCTCCTGCATGGACCATGCGGATGTGATCGCTGTAAGGGCAGGCAAATCTGTTCTATCAGCGCTTCGTTACAGAAGACGAAATTCAAAATCATTTAAAAAAAATCTCCAGACAGACGCCGTAGCAGGGGCTCAGCGCACTGCTGCGTGACAAACGTAACGGAAAGCCAAAGAATCAAATGGACGCTCATGGACTGGAGGACTCAAGCTATCCCACAGTTCCTGCAGTCTCCGAAAAGTATTTGCATTCTTGGCTGAGCTCCAAATGCTTCTAGGGTCAAACACAGTGTCCGCGGTGGGTCAAGGCATAGCTCGGCAATTTACGCACCCCCCCCAACCCCCAGAAGTGAAAGGGAAAACAATCCTCTCTTGACTCTTTAACATGTCACCCTATCTTTACTGAATGCTGCAGATAGACCCGATGCTGCAGCACTCAACACCAACATCCTTGCTCCCCCCCGCCATGGGTGGCTGATGGTGCAATATGACTGGTATCCGTCCTTGTCATCAGCCTATTGGCACATGGGGCAGTGCAAAAGGACTGGTAACCATGCAGACTAGCATCGGTGAGGTCTATCAAGGGTGCCTGGCCCTAATTTTTCCTGGTAGATGGTGCAGTATGGCTGATAACCATCGCCGTCATAGCAACAGGGTGCTGAGCTCCATCAGCCCCCACCCTTCATGTGTAAAGAAAAGATGCAATTGTCCCTGGACTAGCAGAGGGATGCTGGGCTCCTCTCCTCCACACTCCTTACTGTCCTGTCTGGACTATCATAGCAGCTGGAGGCTGCCTTCCACTCATTTCTCACTAACAAGTCAGTGTGTCTTATTCCTGCATTCTTTATTACTTCATCACACAAGTGGGGGGACAATGCTACAGTAGCCCAGGAAGGCTGGGGGAAGAACGGAATCAACAGGTGGGGTTGTTGCAGGAGCACCCCCTGTGAATAGCATACAGCTCATAATTTCTGCAGGATCTGACACAGAGCAGCTGTGCTCTCTGATACAGTGGTTCTCTAGTACACTTGCCCATATTCTAGGCAGGACTGATTCCTGATTCTGATTCCAGGACTGATTCTATTTTTAGATACCAAAAAGGAGGGATTGACTCTGGGAGTCTTGCATCTGAAGAAGTGGGTATTCACCCACGAAAGCTCATGCTGCAGAACGTCTGTTAGTCTATAAGGTGCCACAGGATTCTTTGTTGCTTTTACAGATCCAGACTAACACGGCTACCCCTCTGATACTATTCCCAATTTTGGCTTTTGCGCCCCTGGCTAAGAGCAGCCAGGGACACGTATGACAGCAGCAAATGGTGCAAAACGACTGGTAGCCATGATCATCTTTTTACCAATTTATGGATTGGTAGATGGTGCAGTATGGCTGGTAACCATCGCTGCTGTCATACAAAAGCAAAAGCATGCTGCTGTGTAGCGCTGCTGAATCGCCTCTGTCAGCGGCATCTAGTACACATACGGTGACAGTCACAAAAGGCAAAACAGGCTCCATGATTGCCATGCTATGGCATCTGCCAGGGCAATCCAGGGAAAAAAGGCGTGAAATTCTTGTCTGCCGTTGCTTTCCCAGAGGAAGGAGTGACTGACGACATTTACCCAGAACCACCCGCGACAATGATTTTTGCCCCATCAGGCACTGGGATCTCAACCCGGAAATTCCAAGGGGTGGGGGAGGCTGCGGGAACTATGGGATAGCTACGGAATAGCTACCCACAGTGCAACGCTCCAGAAGTCGATGCTAGCCTCGGACTGTGGACGCACACCACCGATTTAATGTGTTTAGTGTGGCCGTGCGCACTCAATTTTATACAATCTGTTTTACAAAACCGGTTTATGCAAATTCGGAATAGTCCCGTAGTGTAGACATACCCTGAGAGGGGACATGATAGCAGTTTTCAGGTATCTAAAAGGGTGTCATAAGGAGGTGGGAGAAAACTTGTTCATCTTAGCCTCTAAGGATAGAACAAGAAGCAAATGGGCTTAAACTGCAGCAAGGGAGGTTTAGGTTGGACGTTAGGAAAAAGTTCCTAACTGTCACGGTGGTTAAACATTGGAATAAACTGCCTAGGGAGGTTGTGGAATCTCCATCTCTGGAGATATTTAAGAGTAGGTTAGATAAATGTCTATCAGGGATGGTCTAGACAGTATTTGGTCCTGCCATGAGGGCAGGGGACTGGACTCGATGACCTCTCGAGGTCCCTTCCAGTCCTAGAGTCTATGAATCTATGAATAATATTTTAAAGAACATTTTTAGGTTAGAAAAAAATATCCACCCCAAAATGAGTGTCCTGTAAAGCATAGGTAAAGTTATCCAAGTTGTATACCTAAATCCATATTGTCAATGGGAGCAGAGAGGGCTCAGCATCGCTGAAAACCAGACTAATTTGTTATGTGCCTCAATATCAATGTAGATGGCTAACTTTTGGGCAGGTACATTGGAAAATGATCACCATGCACTCTGTACTGTAAGCGGTAGTGTCGCATTCTTATAATATCATACTTACCATAACTTCTTTATCCCCATGTCACTGTAGTTCTCGCTAATATACTGTGCAATAGCTCTCCTCTGATTTGTCTTTGTATTGTGAAATGATCATGGTTTTGTATACAATTTATATTTGATTGGACCCTTGTCTCTTTGTTTATTATTATAACATGCTGAAGAACTTTCATCTCAGAAGGGTTCATGCAGAGGGGCTTTCCATCGTGTTGGGGACAGGGAAAGTATGCAGGGAAGCCTGTGCTCTTCTCCTTCCAAAGCTTTATGGACACATTTAGCAGGCTTTTCTCGCCCTTCACTCCTCTCTTTGCTCAACAGTAGAAAAGTTATTTAGTCTGGGATTCCTACTTTCTGGTTCCAGCCCTAAAATGAGTGCTTGAAACAGTTAGTATTGTCTGGCTTCTCTGACACTAGTGTTCTGGTTTTTGACTGATTCTTCATTGTGAGTGAAATTAAAGAATGGCCGTTAGCTTATGATTGCTGCTGAAACGTGACGTAAACAGCTATCGAATGATGTGTGATATGCATAATGTAAGACCCGAAACCTAGATAGGAGAATAAAATTGAACCTGTGTATTCTAATATAGCAACAAATCCATCCCTGCTGTAAGAGAGTGGTGCACCCACTTAACACCAGATCTCAGTTTGACTCATAAAAAGTAATATGAGCTGTAGGTCACACGTACGTTTTGTGTGGTCATCTGTAAAGTGAGAGCTCAAAAAAATTTGTTCCTCTTTTCCAGTCCATTAGGTGCATTGGAAAAGAGCCCAAAAAAACCTAGGCAACAGAAATGCACATAAACTCTTTGGCCTGTTACCTCACGTTTTGTTGCACAATATTGTTAAAAAAACATTTAAAGGTCTTTCTCTCCTCCTGGCTGGAGCACAGCCTCAGCACCTCAGTTCTAACTGCAGTAAATTATGAGCCATAGGGATGCTCCAAAGCACTACAATGCAGCATTGCTGAAGTGAGTGGGGCTGCAGAAGAGTGATTGCAGAAGTTAGTCTTTAGAGTTAATTTTTTCCTCTCCCTCTTTGCTTTTGTAATACCTGCTTATAAACAAAGTAGTTTTCTCCCCCATTTCATTCTTTTCCATTTAGGAACCATGAGCTTTTCCGTCCTGTTTCTAATGGAGGTGGAGATTAACAGAATGCTTGTTTACTTTCCTGTTTATCCCAGCATGACTTTGAGAATAACAGGTCTCACCCTGCAGTCTTTTCTTGGGCAAAACTCCCAATGAGTCTTCCCAGGGGAGTTTTGTCCAAGTAAAAACGGCATTATTATGCCCAGTACTAGTTCACTGCTGCTGAAAATAAACAGCAAATGCAAGCCACTCCTTCTGTATAAGCTTACTGCTATTTGGCAAACTTGTTTTAAAAATTCTATTGGTTGTTGTAAATATAAATCAACAAGAATGTAGAATCCAGAGGGAAAGTTTTATGGTACAGTAGGCCAAATTTTTGTCCTATAATGTTTACTTGATAGTGTCTAGATGAGAGTGTAGTAGAAGTTAGACTTTGGTTCTGTGAAGCAGGGTTGTTGTTTTTTAAAATCATAGAGCTACCCCCAGACTATTCGCTTTACAAATTTCTTTCATTTATGTTATGGTATAACAGTGTTTTAGCATATTAGAATAATGGCAAATCCTCACACAAATAGAGGGACTAATACAACTCCCATTACAGTCAACGGAGTCTTGCTGTTGATTTCAATGGAAGCTGAAGATTGTCTCAAAACTATTTTAAACATTGCAGAATGAAACTGTCTAGTAGGCAAATATGCAGAATAGGTTTATGGAAGAATACAATAGCATTTATAACATTTTTAATGTTTTCTTCTTTGACTGGTTTGTGTCTCTAGAATTATCAGCTCACTGGCCCACCCAAATTTAAGGGTAAAGTGGTTAGGCTTTTTTTTTCCTGCTCATCTACCAGATATTGTAGAAAAATTAAAAAACAAACCAAAAACAAAGAATTTTTTTTTAGTTTTCTTCCATTTAAATACCAAAGCTGCTAATCTCTAATGTGACTGATGTGCCATTTATAAAATGATGCTATTGAGTTATAATGTGTAATACCAGTTTGCTAGTAAAATCTGCATTAAAAAGCTTTCACTCTGTTTTATTCAGCATTACTCTATGTGCTTCTGTGATTGTTGTATTTCATTCTTATAGAGTCTCTTATCAAAGAGTTGTTGTTTTGCTTACCTTGTGGCGGCAGTCTATGGTCAGTCCCAGACTCCATGTGAATATAAAATCCAGTTGATTTCATCACCTTATTGGATGGAGATACTATTTCTCTCTTCTGGTTTAGCTGGGTTTTTTTGTTTTTGTTTTTTGAAGGTGAAGGCACAGAAAATATTTTCCTTAACTCTCACTGGAAGACTTTTATGAAAAATGTGAGTGGCCCAAGGTTCTTAAGCGATCTTACTAACCATTTCTATACAGCAATGACAATAATATATTGTCATAAGGAGAGGCAAATTGCCCACATTGTTTGAGGCTGGCTGATACCTAATTTCTATTGGTTATCAGTGTTCTGAATCACTCTCTAGGTTTTGTAAATTGTAAAGATGTCCTGCTGAGTGTGACCCAATGTAGTGGCAGCTTCCTCAGTCTGCAGACAGCCTGAAACCAACATCACAGAAGTGCCAACTTCCTCCATACATCTAATTTTAATATTAACTCAGAGACCTAATTATCACAATTTAATTCCGGCATGGTTAAATTGTTTTGCTGCTGATAGTTTTACTGGAAACATCCAGCTAATGTGTTTATCCAATAGTATAGATGAAAAAAAGACCTGTCTGGTCATCTAGTCTATCCTCCATTGCAGAATTATGCTGTACTGCTCTACCATACCTATGTGCAGTCCATTTTAAAAAATGCGAAGAAATAGGGCTCTCGTCCCTTCTTTCATGAGTTCTGTCAGGCTGTGGAATGATCTCTTGTCAGCAGATTTTTCCTAATTTGTTTTTCTGTTTTTAAAAAAGTTGGTGCATTACTACTAGTTTTGCCTCCGGGCTCACAGGGAGGCAGACAGCCGCTCCCAAGGGAGCAATAAGAGGAGCAGAGGAAAGAGAAGCAGCAGCAGCCATCATTGTCAGAGGTAAAAAGGGACAGAATGGGAGCTACTTGCAGAAGCAGGGCTGGATTAACTTTTTGTGGGCCCAGCACTAAACATAATTGTGGGCCCCCATGGAGAACAATTGTAGCAGACAGGAGATCAACACAGGAGTTGTCTTTGACACAGCACACAGCTGCACAGGTTTTATTTGTAATATTTACAAGTTTAAGTTGCAGAGGGAGGTGGCTAGGGCAAAGAGAATACACACAAGAATACAAAAAATAAATTATAAAAGAAAACATACAAAATAAAACTGGGGGTAAAAACAGCTAACAAAAACCAAAGCTGGCCAAAACAACAGGCATGTGCTGCTCTCACTAAAAGGGAACCTTCACACTATCTCACCCTTCATATTTCTCATTTCAGGGTTTGAATTACAGTTGTGTATGAAATTGGGGCAGATTGAAAACATTTTAAAAATAAAAATTATGAAAAACTTTAATACATTTTATTTACAGCGTCATTATTCACACTAGACTTGCTAGTCAGGCAGAGACTAGGATCAGGACAAGCTGTGACCCCAAAAGACCGAGCCAACCCTCCAAATTGAACCAGACCCACATCCCTACCCAGAACAACTCCCCCCACTCCCAACTGGATCAGACCCACATCTGTCCCCACAACAACCCCCCAGAACTGGACCAGACCCACATCCCTCCCCAGACCCAAACCCTCAAACTGAACCTCTATTCCTAAACTAGACTCGCCCAAATTCCCAACCAGATCGCTCTCGGCTACCCACTCTAGAGCTACCCCCTGCTGTTGATCCCCTGTTCTCTTCCAAACTGAATCGAACTGGGCCAGGCCTCACCTGGCTGCAGTTGGGCCATGTGCAGCTCCCCATCAGGCCTGGAGCACAGGTGGGCCAGGGGACAGGGGACTCAAGGCTCCCCTGGGGATGTTGGTGCGGGGATGGGTCACTGGGGCTCCAGCTGATCCGCAGGGCGCAGGCCGAGGGGCGGTATCTGGTGCAAGGAGCACCCGCTGGCCAGGGTGCGTCTCCTCCAGGTGCCACCTCTATGCCCAGCTTGGTCCAGGACCCCCGCACTTCCCGCTGTGCGGCTCAGCCTCTGCATTGGAATAACACACCAGGGTGGGGGAGCCTAGGGTTGCCAACTTTCTAATTGCACAAAATCAAACATCCTAGCCCTGCCCCTTCCCTGAGACCATGCCCCCCACTCACTATGTTCCCCCTCTCTCGGTGGCTTGCTCTCCCCCACCATCACTCACTTTCACTGGGCTGGGGCAGGGGGTTGGGGTGTGAGAGGAGATGAGGGCTCTAACTGGGGGTGTGGGGTCCAGGATGGGACCGGAGATGAGGGGTTGGGGTGCAGGAGGGGGCTTCAGGCTGGAGGGTGGGACAGAATGGTTCAGGGTGTGTGAGGGGGCTCTGGGCTGGGGGTTGGGTTTCCTGCCTATCCTGACTCTGCGCTGCATCCTAGAAGCGGCCAGCAGGTCCAGCTCCTGAGTCCTAGGTGGAGGCGCAGCAGATGGGTCTGCACGCAGCTCTCACCCACCTGCTGGCTGCTTCTGGGGCACAGCACATAGTCAGGACAGGTAGGGACTAGCCTGCCTTAGCTCTGCAGCACTGCCGACTGGACTTTTAATGGACTGCTCGGCAGTGCTAATCGGAGCCACCAGGATCCCTCTCGACCCCAGGCCGAGCAGGTGCCACATGATCTGTATACAGGCACCATGAGGGAGCTCAGCTGTCCACATGGCGGCCAGAAAATGCTGACTGCGGCCTGCCAAGCCACACCCCCATGCACTCCGCCAATCGGTATGAGCTGCTGGGTGAGGCGGGGCCAGATACACTGCATGGCCTCCTGCTTGCTGCTAGGCCTGGGGGGCGGAGGGGCTGGAGTGGCAGGGCTGCTGAGCTCCCTGAGCCCTGCAGCTGGCACGAGGCACTGACATGTTCTGCCTTCAGCTGAGGGACAACCAGACATCCCCAAGCTCCCCACAGCCTCTCCCCTGCTGCCCTCACCACACACCTCACCCACCCTTCCCCTCCTACCTCCCAGCCCCAGGGAAAGCTGCGAGTAGTAAGGGGAGGGATTCTGGGCCTCTTCCCAAGTGTGAGCCTGGGCCACAGCACCACTGGTACCATTATAAACCCGGTACTGTGCAGAAGGGACATGTCAAGCTGGTCGTTGGGATCATTCCACCACTTTAACCCCTGATAGATACCATGGCTCTCAGCTGTACTGAAGTATCAGTATGTGTCTTAGGTATTTATATGGGCCCCCATCACCATAGTAACAGAGCACATCACAAGCTGTAACACATTGATTCTCAATACAAGAGAAGTGTCTATTGCTCCCATTTTGCAGATGGGGCCCTGAGGCACAGAGACAAAGCAAGTTGCACAAGTTCACATAGGAAGTCTGTGGTAGAGCAGAGAATTGAAACCAGGTCTCCCAAGATGGTGCCCTAACCTCTGGACTACCCTTCCTATCTCATTCCGCTTTCCGTTATAGACTTCCACTTCCTACATATTGCAAATGAGGCCACCTCAGCTACCTCTTCCCCACTTTCTGACTTCGCTGCAGAGAGCCAGCACTCATTTGCATGGTGCTGGAACACACTATTTCTGATACATTTTGAGCCTCCTACAACCATGAAGGAGTCTTGAACCATGTCTTGACTCTATATGTACAGTTTTGGTAAAGATATCTGCTCCGTTTTCCCAGCTCCCTACCATCACCGTCTTGTGTCTCAGGCTGATTACTATGCAAATGTTCTTCTCTCTCTTTCCTTTGTAGCAGCTGTTTGTAAAGTCTTGCTTTCAGCTGCAAGAGGCTCCCTCTAGAGCCCACGCTAGTGCCAAATTTAATGGGACAAAGCTCAGTGTAAATACTCCAGTTCACTGCCATGAACTTTGGATCAGGCCCGGAATCTCCAGAACAGTGTACAACTGTTACATACAGAATGTGGGAGGATGCTGAGGCACAACAGAATGCCAGGTTACGCAAGCAGTTACATGTTGTACAGAGAACATCGTGTTTACTTAAGCAAGTACTGAAACCGCAGCAACAGCCTGCAATTCATAGAAAATTGTACCTTCTAAATGCAGTAAATAATACATTCAGTTGAGGGCTTGATGATACCTGATACATCTCTTCCTAGTGCAGTAGCAAACATTAGGAAGCCAACAGGCGTTTCAAAATAAAATTGTGACTAGATGATGACTTTTGTAGGAGTTTACACTCTCTTTAGTTAAATAGGCAGAACTCACAAAAGGGACAAGCCGTCATACATTAAGGTCATATATTCTACTTGGCTGTGAGAAAATAAAAGGGGAGGTTTTCGCCATTTGAAAGGAAGTGACTTGTGAATTGCATCCACATCCAGCAAAGACTTCTGCATGTGTGTAATTTTATGCAAGTGAGTCGCTCTGCTGACATCAGTAGGGCCACTCACATGCAGAAAGCTATGGACATGCTTAAAGCCCTACAGGACCAAGGCCTCAGATTTGTCTTCATCGATTACATAATATTGGTTTATTGTTTGACATACTCAAGAGAATAGATATATGACAACATCAGAATAAAAAAACATTTAGGGCCAGCTTCTGATCATAGTTACACTGGTGAAAATCAGGCATAATTCCATTAGCTTCTCTGGAATTATTAGCTTCACGCTTGTTTACACTAGTATAAATGAGTTCAGAATTTGAGCCTGTATTTAACAGGCTGATTGCCAGGGCCGGCTCCAGACCCCAGCGCGCCAAGCGCGTGCTTGGGGCGGAGTGCCGCGGGAGGGTGGCAGGCGGCTCTGGTGGACCTCCCGCAGGCATGCCTGTGGAGGGTCCGCTGGTCCTGCGGCTTCAGTGGAGCATCCGCAGGCGTGCCTGCGGGAGGTCCACCAGAGCCACGGGACCAGCGGACCCTCCGCAGGCACGTCTGCAGGAGGTCCACCGGAGCTGCGGGACCGGTGGCCACCAGAGCGCCCTCCGCAGCATGCCGCCCTGCTTGGGGCGGCGCAATTCCTAGAGCCGCCCCTGCTGATTGCATCAGGGACAGAAGGAGAAAATGCATATTTAGAGGGAGATTATGTAAACCTGAGCTGGTATCATACACAGGATGTAGCCTCATGAGTTTCTTGCCTAGTATTCACAATGAACAGTGCAGGTACTATAATTTATTCGCATATCATGGCAATATAATTTACTCCTGGGAAGAAGAAAAAAAAAAGAAGGGTGACAAAAATGGCAGTGGTTGCTTGCTGTAGCTACAGTGTGAATAGATTCTTACATTAGGTCAGTTGATATATAATATCACTGCTTGGCATAATCCGAAGACATGACTAGTTTAAGAATTTGATTTAACAAAATCTGGGATATTGGAGAGATGCCACAGACCCTGAGCCAGCACTAACAACCAACAGGTGACCCTCAGCATCAAATGAAACTAGTCTCTACACAGGCACAGGGGTTTGCCTGTTTGTGTCTCAGTTCAGGACCAGTGCTTAAAAATGACACACAGAATTTCACAATATGGCCTCCATATGGAACCTAATAAAGATGCCATAAAGCTAAATGGTCTGAATTTATTTGCTCTTCCCTGTGGCAGTAACATTGTATATGACTGCAGCATTGTTACCATGTATCATTTTTAAAATGGAGAAAAATATCTGAAAGATGCTACACATTAGAGCAGTGTTTCCCAAACCTGGGACGCCGCTTGTGTAGGGAAAGCCCCTGGCAGGCCGGTCCGGTTTGTTTACCTGCTGCATCCACAGGTCCGGCCGATCGTGGCTCCCACTGGCCATGGTTCGCTGCTCCAGGCCAATGGGAGCTGCTGGAAGTGGCGCGGGCTGAGGGATGTACTGGCTGCTGCTGGAGCAGCGAACCACGGCCAGTGGGAGCCATGATTGGCCGAACCTGCGGACGCAGCAAGTAAACAAACCGGCCCGGCCTGATAGGGATTTTCCCTACACAAGTGGCGTCCCAAGTTTGGGAAACACTGCATTAGAGCAATATGCCTGGCTTCCATCCATTTAAGCTGAGAGTGGTTTGTGGGTTTTTTTGTGCAGGTGTGTAGTAATTATCCATATTTTTAAAAAAATTATTACATGATGTAAGCAACAAGACTGAACTTTAAAGAGCAGTAAAGGTCAGAAAAGTGGTTGTGTAAAACCCACCTTTGCATTTGACAGCTCTGTTCCCATTGTGTATTCTGAGTCATATCTGCTGACCTCAGTGACAAAATATGTTTTTAGTGCCTTTTCCTCAGTTAGCAGTGCAGAGCAGATGCAGCTATGGTTCATGAGCTGGATTCCATTCTGCACCAACACTAATAGTTAACTAAAGTCAACATTTTCAAAACTGGCTGCCTAATTTAGGTTGCTAAATACTGGGGCTGCCACTACAAAGCAGCTTGTAAGATTAGGGTCCAACAGTGATCTTCTATAGCACCCATTAACTTCAACAAGATTTGTGCATGCTTGGCTCTTCTGAAATGGACTGGTCCCACCCCACTAAATCAATGAGGGCCTGACTACACTGCCTTTGGACCTCCCAGCCCAGGTCCACAGACTTGTGCTAGTGCTCTAAAAATTGCTCTGTAGACATAGCAGCTGGGGCTGGAGCTTAGGCTCTGAAACCTGGAGGGAGAGAGAGGTTTGAGAACACAAGCAGCAGCTCAAGCCGCAATGTCAATGCACCATCTACACAGATATTTTTAGAGAGCTGTTGTGAGTCCCGCTAACAGAAGTCTGTGGACCTGGGCTGGGAGGCTTGCTTTCAGAGGCAGTGTAGACACGCCCTGAGAGATTGCTATTGATTCCAATGGAAGCAGGATCAGAACCCAAATCAGGCCACTTTTATGTAGGTACCTAAACATAGATTTAGGAACCTAACTTCAGGGATGCAGGTTTGAAAATTTTAGGCCAAATTCCATTGGTAGGATCCTTGCTGTTGGGGATGATTCACTGACTAGAAACAACCCCGCTTGACTTTTACCTCACAGATTGAGTTTGCAGGTGTAGCTGTTAGAAAAAACAATGGGGGAGGTAGGCATCTAAG
The DNA here is from genome assembly GCF_016161935.1 of Mauremys reevesii. Lineage (NCBI taxonomy): Eukaryota > Metazoa > Chordata > Testudines > Geoemydidae > Mauremys > Mauremys reevesii. Next base: position 263,781,497 of record NC_052624.1, read on the forward strand.
TCCTCACTGAAAGGCAATAGGAGTTAGATGCCTAACTCACCTAAGTGTTTTTGAAAATCCTAGCTAACATCTTTTTACTTGTATATTGAGCAGATATGGAGTAATTGAGAAACAATAAATACAGGGCTCCACAGTGCTCTCTAGACAGAATTATTTTTCAGACTAGAACTGTATTTTAACTTCTGTGGGCTTCTGTACATTGCCTTGGAAATCACGGAGAGGTTTTGCACAATCAGTTGGCAAATTATGTTTAAAACATGCGCCTATATAAAATGATCCAACAGTAGCAAGACCATAGATAAAACTGCATCAGAAGGTTCAATTTAGTGTGTGTGTGTGCATGTGCATGTGCATGTGTGACCCCTGCAGAATTGTAATAATGGACCCGGGCTACTTGCCTGTCTGCGGGTAAAAGCAGGAGGAAGCCTGCGATACCTTGCAAGGTAAGTGTTAACGTTAAACTAATTGATAAATCAACCTGTCCTGGTTCTCTTCCTGCTCTCCACCTAAGGCTGTGCAGACAGATTGCTTCAACCTCAGAGCTGAATGAACTCCTACAGGTTGCAGGAGCACAGGTTGAGTAGGAGAATGAGTGTTCCCAGGAACTGAGCACAGTGTCCTGTCGAAAGAGGATGCAGACCACTGCTGGCACACAGATAGCTGGACTCTCACAGGGCAGCGCTAAGACAAGATGAAGAGCTTGTGTGGGGTTGCATCCACAGCCTTCCAGGGTTTGGATAGCTTGTGAGCAAGATTTTGGTTGTGCGGGACAATGAAAAGTATCCCAGCATGAGATCATGCCCTGCAATGTGGCATTGTGCTTTTCAAGCTTACAGCTGAAATTAAGTGGTATCTTCACAAAAGGTATGTCTAGAGTAAAGTTTGTGGCTCTCTTGTAACTTGAGTTAGCTAACACCTTTGCACATGTTGACCTAGATGCTCCACAAATGCACCACAAACTGTTATATTATAGGTGAGTCACAGGGTAAACCACAGTGTCCCAGAACAAAATTTACAAAGGTGTCAGCTAACTCAAGTAAAGTATCAATCAATTAACTCAGAGTTAAAATAGGTCCACCAACTAGTCCAGACAAACTTAAAAAATGAGAGCACTCTCCTATTACAGTGCTTTATCTAGTGAAGCCTCACAGGGGTCAGTCCTGGGTCCAGCACTATTCAGTATTTTAATTAATGACTTGGGTAATGGAGTGAAGATTATGCTTATAAATTTTACAGATGACATCAAGCTGGGAGGATGTCACAGGATCACTGGTCCCTTTGAGTAGAACTGGGCCCAGTGCCTCTGTGTCAGAGCAGATGAACCTAATCCAGCCAATTAAATCAGGCTAGGCTACATCTGGGCTGATAAAGGGCTGCCAAAAGGGAGGTGGGAGTGATTAGGACAGGCTGTGCCTGGGGAAGAGAAACCATAGCACAGCAAACTCTGGAGAAAAGGTGTTCAGGCAAGCAGCTCCTGGGTGTTGTTGCTTCAGGAAGGGAGCAGGGCTGATGAGAACTGGGAAGCTGCCAGGAGCAGGAGTGCCAAAGACCCTGGGAAGGGGGGCCCTGAAACCTAAGAAAAAGGAGTGAGTTTAAAGACTCTTTTCTGGGAATTTTTACCTGCCTGTCTTAAGAGAATAAACCTTCTTAAAGGAGACTGGGGATGGAAGAGACTACTTGGAAGCTGGGGCAAAATTCTGCCCCTTGTGATATATGATGGAAAATGTGGGCACTTTGATTGGCCCTGATAGAAGAGTGAGAGGAATCTTTGGTACTTTCATAAGAGGAAAACTGAACTGACCCTATCTAGTTTGGGGGCTCGGGAGAAGATGCAGGAGGTGATCTACCTATTAGTGACAGGGCAGCAGTAGCAGATGGCTGAGATATGGGCAGCAACAAGAGAAGCAGCAGACTGAGGCCCTGCTCATGCAATTAATGAAGAAGCATCAGGAGGCTCAGTTTGCAGCATAACAGAAGTGGCAAGAGGTCCTCTTCCAACAACAGAAGTGGCTGCAGAAATGTCCAGTGCTTCTTGGCCCACTTGATGCAGTTGGTGATGGGACCCTGGGCTGGCTGGTGCTGGGCCTAGTGAATCTCAGACTGGAAGCTGACCCTGGGGTCTTCTTCTGAATATTTCAGGGGGTGGCAAAGACAGTGAACTGAGAGGATTCCATGTAGTCAGCCTATGTAGCACCATTCATGGCAGGTGAGGCACAGATGGCTTACTGCAGAGGTAGTCAGTTTTTTTTGGTCAAGGTATAGTCAAGGTCCAAACTCCAGAGGGAAAACAGTGGGTCGCAGTGCCTATTGCAGTCTCAGGGGAAAAAGTTTGGGAATCCCTGTATTAAAAGACTAAGGGGAACATATTGGTTGGTCTGGGGAAATGTTCAGGTCCAGGAGTGTTATCAAAAATATATTCTTGTTTTTTTCCCTCTGTTCTTTTTACAAGTATTTTTTTCCTCCAGAAAAAGTAGGGGGGAGGGGGAAGGTGTGTCACACTGTAGCTGAGCCCAGTCTCAGAGTCCCAGAACAGGTGAACCTGGTCCAGCCAATTAAAACAGGGCAGGGCTACCTCTGGGCCTATAAAGGGTTGCCGGAGGGTGAGAAATATGCCTGGGGAAGAGAAGCTATGGTGGAGTGGTGCTAACTGCTGGGGTGGGTACCTGGCGCAAGAGGACAGGTGCTCAGGGAAGCAGCCCTGGGGTTACTGCTCTAGGAAGGGAGTAGAGCTGACTAGAACTGGGAAGCTGCCAGGACCAGCAGTGCCAGAGACCCCAGGAAGGGGCAGCCCTGAAGCCTGAGAGAAAAGGAGAGAGTTCAAAAGACTATTTTCTCTCTCTCTGCTTGCCTGTTTTAAGAGAACTGGTGTGTCAGTGAGCGTCTGGAAGCTGGAGAGAAGCCCTGTCCTGTGATAGAGAGGCTGCAGGATTTGGAAGACAGGATTAGTATCCAAAGGAACCTTGATAAATTGGAGAATTGGTCTGAAATCAACATAACTAAATAGACAAGTGCACAGTTCTATACTTAAGATGGGGTGGGGTGGAGGGGGGATCATGCCCGATTACAAAATGGGGAACAACTGGCTAGGTAGAAGTAGTTGATCACAAATTGAATATGAGTGGACAATGTGATGCAGTTTAAAAAAAGCTTATCATTCTGGAGTGTATTAACTGTGTCATGTGTAAAACACTGGAGACAATGGTTCTGCTCTGCTCAGCGCAGGTGAGGCCTCATCTGGAGAACTGTGTCCAGTTTTGAGTTCTAGGCTTTAGGAAAAACTGTAGACTAACTGGACTCACTCCAGAGGAGAGCAACAAAAATGACGGGGTTCAGAAAACGTGATCTATGAGGAAATGTTTAAAAAGGGCATGTTTAGTTTTAACAGACTGAAGGGGTGGGTTGTGTGATAAGTCTTCAAATATGTTAAGGGCTGTTACAAAGAGGGGATGATCAATTGTTTTCCATGTCAGCTGTAGGCTGGACAAGAAATAATCTGCTTAATCTGCATTGGGAAGATTCAAATTAATATTAAAGAAAAAACAGCCTGATAGTTAGAAAGTTGTAAGTACTGGAATAGGTTACCATGGGAAGTTGTAGAATCCCTGTCACTAGAGGTTTTTAAGAACAGGTTAGAAAAACACCTGTCAGGCATGGTGTAGGTATATTTGATCTGGCATCAGTGGGGGGTGGAGGGGATGACTGAATGAATGGGCCTCACCTCATTTGTATTTCTGTTAAGTGACAGTTTGGGACATTTGGGACAAAATTCAGTTGTTTTAAATTTGGACATTATCATCATCCCTGTTGAGTAACAAGAGGGTAAGATAACTTAGGGGGTGAGTGCTAACCTCTTAATCAAAACCTCAGTCTGGCATAGTTGGCTAGAGGAATCTGGATAAAATTTGTAACACTCCTTCTCCCTCTCTTTTTCTGCTGGGAGTGCTTTGTTCATGGGACAAAGAATCTGGTAAGGGTCTGATATATCACCAATTGATTCCTATCTGAAAATTCAGCACAGAGCTGAGGTGGCTTAGGCTGAAGCTGCAGAGAGCAGTAGCCGTAGCTGAGGGTCTCCCTACCCAATTACAAAGCTGTAATCCCTTCAGCTGGGGGAGGCGGTAGAGTCCTTGAAGCAGCCCAGGCAATGCTTCACTTACAGGTTGGAGACAGGCCTGTGTGAATTTTTGAACACTGCTAGCCCTGGACAACAAACCGAGTGTCGATCACGAGAGATGGGAAGTGGCTAATGCTAGAATGCACTGTCTTGTTAGCCACTCAGAGCCTGGAGAGGAAGACTGAAGACTTGCCAAGACTCCTTTGGGAGTGGGAGTCTTACCTAATAGGTATTGTTGGTTGGTTAATTGCTAGCTTTCCCAAGCTTGTTCTGCTGCCCCTGCTGTAAAGAGTTCTTTGTTTTAAACCCCTGGACTCAGTGCTTGTGAGTGAGGAAGTACTGCCTCTCAAGGACACCTAGGGTAGATCATTTTCCTAGGCTTCTGGATGGATGCGGGCTTGAACTGGTGGTGCTCAAGTGTTCAGAAGAATCCCTGGATAAGTGAACATAGCCCTTTTTGCTGCTGCCTGGCAGAAAGGTTGTAGGGGCTACAAAGGGAAAGGAGAAAAGAGGGCCTCAATTCCTTAAGCACCTGCACAGGGGCTAGCTACTCTGTCTCTTGGTATTACCTTTAAACAACAACCCCCCTGCTATTTTAAGATTTTTAACTAGAGTTGGCCCTATGCCATGTACTTCACAGCTGAGCTTCCCCTAAGATTTCCTTTCCATTTGTGATTTTGTTTTGGTGCTGCCTGTTAGATAGATATGGGTTAGGATAGAAGTTCAAAACTGGAGCCAGGGGTCTCCAGGGCTCAGGGTGCTTGTTCCAAGCCAAAAATCCCAGAGCCAATCTCTTAACAGAAGCCTCTTTCCTTTTCTTTTAACAGAAACTTTGCGGTGAATTGGCTTTGATGGGCAGAGCTGTCTTCACAGCCACTGGCCATGGCAGCAGTCGTTCCTTGACACCCGCAAAGCACCAAGCGCATTTTAAATATTCAAAGCTTTTAAAAATCAAGGGCCTGTAGAAAATTCCATCAGTGACAGTGCTGAACTTCGACCCTGAGATTCTGTAGAGATGGAAGTCTGTTTGGTCCGTCGGGACCATAAAAGTGAATGTGGTGTGATGCTGCCCCCTGTTGTTACAACCTTGTGGGTTTTTTATTTTTAAGCTGAATATGTTGTAAGTCTCCCCACACCCCCCTTTTCAAAACTGCTAAGGAAAATATGGTCTGGTTGGTAGTCAAAACATTTGAAGAAATAATGAGATACATCGGTGTGTTTTGCACAGACAGGAAATTTTTAATAAAGTAATTGTATTGCATATAAAAATGCAAAAGAAGTCAACATTCATATGTCATGGCTGTTTCTGTATGAGCATATCAGAGATGCCACATAGGGTGACCAGACAGTAAGTGTGAAAAATCGGGACTGTCCCTATAAAATCGGGACATCTGGTCACCCTAATGCCACAGCAACTCTAGCTGGTTTCTAGACAAGCAAATCTAACGTCTGGATAAGTGAGGATATGTGGAACCGTGTGAAAGAAAGGAAACAAGCCAAAATGCAAACACAACTCCTCACAAACACCTCCAGAAAAAGTGGCAGCAAAAATCTGTATAAAACAAAAGACAGAGTAGTAAAAAGTGGTGGGGAAAGACAAGATGTACATGGGTAACATTGCCAAAGAATCTGGAACATCTGCTGAAAGAGGAGATAGGACCTTGCTGAGCTGCTGAAGTGTTTTACTAACTGGTAAGTTCCAGAGGGTTTGCCAAAGCTAAACAATAGAAAAAAGAACAAATCACAATGGGCAGAGGACTTTCAAGAGATGCTGAACAGACCTCAGTAACAACACAAACATGGGAGCAGGAAAAGTCTTTGGAACACTGGGAGCTTAGCATTATAGTCAAAATACTGCAGTTTCTTAGGTCACTTTTATTTGGTAACTGGCAAAGCGGTGCACTTTTAATGTGGAGGCAAAATTTTCTGCAGTATCATTTTAAACATTTATATAGGAAGTGACTGAGGTGAAGCCAAGGGAAAAGCAGGCTGGCTTTTGACTCACAAGATCTTGTCAACCAGCTTTTCATCCTAAGAATAATCATCAGAGAGAGCATTGATCAGCAAAACCCACACATCTGCATTCTCTCACCTGTACTGTTTAGCACTGCTGTAAGCAGGGTCTAAATGAACTTACCTCTGACAGCTAGTTGGAGAGGGGGAGAGACTTCAGGAGCAAACTGTATTTATGTAAACACACCTACTCTGCATAGGTATCCAGCAGACAGGAACTGTGTAGCTTCAAGTGATCAACTTTGGCTGGGGTTGGGTTACAAATCATTTTAGTACTGAATGAAGGGGTAGTGAAATGTCTTTATTCTATGAATAACAGGGAACAGAACTGTGCTGAGCCTGTCCCACTTGAGGGGGTCACCCTCAATTGAAAGGACTTTGCTAAGTAAGAGGGATGGGGACAAGTGGCCTAGCCAGGAGGTATGGACTCTCCCTAATGGTCCCCAGTCTGGTTTAACCTGTTCCTCCTCACTGTTCAAAGACAGAGCTAAATAAGCTCCATTAGGAGTCTTGTTATTTAAAGTGCTCAGTAGAGCTTAAAACAATTGTGGTGGGACAGTGCTGGGCAGAAATGCTAAGAGTTGGGTAAACTTTCAAGCCTGATTTGCAGCAGTCACAGTAGAGAGGCAGGTGGCAGAAGGTGACCAGTGAGCGGAATGGTGGCTGGCAAGGCAGCAAGCCAGAGTAAGTGCTTAGCTGGTAGAGCAAGCAGGGTGCCTTCTTCCCCAGGTGGGATGTGAACTCGCTAGGGTGACCAGACACCAAGTGTGAAAAATCAGAACAGGGTAATAGGATCCTATATATAAAAAAAAAAGACCCAAAAATCAGGACTGTCCCTATAAAATTGGGACATCTGGTCTCCTTCACAGATGAACCTCTGCACTCTGTGTCCTCACTGACCAAGGACAACCACTGTGAGTGGGGTATGGTGAGGGAGCAGAGATGGGCACAGAAAAGGAACTTTTGATTGTAGAACTCAAGAACATGAGGCAGAAGACTCTGCTCCACACACTCTGGGGTGGGTGTCCTGCTCACAGTTTTATGAATCCTGCTTGTGGCATTTTCCCTAATTAATGTTGGGTGATTTCCCTCCTTTCATTAAGTTTCTTTTCTACACTCAGACTCTGTTTGCGAGTGGGGAAGTATTGCCTTTCAGAGGTGTCCAGGGGTGGTGTGTAATTATCCCAGGTTACTGGGTAGGGGCTAAAGCTGGTTCTCTGTTGTACTGTTGAAAAAGAACCCCTAGCTATTGAACCTGGCCCTGCTGCTGCCAGCTCCGCATGGCAGAAGGGTTACATTGCCATTGCCTTCATTATGCGAAAGTGTAGATGGATATGACAAAGGCAGTGCCTGACTCAACAACAGTACACTCAAAGATCTAGAGTTATGCTGTTAGCAAAATCTAAGTGACAGCTCAACCAAAGTGCAATAAAGACTGAAATACTGTCCAGTATTGTAAACAAAGATGGAGCTAAGAATTTTATGAGAAAACTTGTTCTCAATTTTAAAAAATACACAAACAAGTTCCAGGATGAACATCACTGCCAATTAACACTGATTATGTTTTTATCTGCCTCTCTGAGAGGTAGTGCCAGAGCCTGGTCTATTCAGGGAGTTGATCCACAGTGGGAACAGACAAGACTCTCATGCTTCAGACTGGTGGTAGTGAGGATTCCTCACTACCCTGTATGCCCCTGGGAAGTATCACAAGGGGCCTGGTGTAGGTGGCAGGAAATACACCAAGGTTATTGTTTAGCTGACAGATAAATGACAGATAATCTAGATACGGAGGAATTTACAAGTGAGACAGCTGGGAACAAGAAAAGTAAAGCTCATGGTTTGTTTTCCATTTGATCAATTTTCCTTACCCAAAATAAACAAAGGAAGCCAACCCATGAATAGACTAGAACCATACTCCAAACTGAACAAGGAGCAGTGTGTAGCCTGAGAATTAGACCCTGGAGGGAAAACCATTGAGGAACTGAGATTTTTTTCACTCACGGTGCAAGAGAAACATGCAGGCACAGCCCTGTGTAGAGAGCTGACCAGACTAAAGATGGCTAAATCAGAGAAGTAACAAGAATACCAGCTGTGGGTGGCCACAGAAAAACAAGCAGAAGATGCAAGAGACCATGCAGCCCACTAAAGAGCACTGGAGCTAGAAAACAAAAAACTGCAAAGCCCGAGAAGCAGAGAAAAAGAGGTAGCAAGTTCTGAGCATACTGGATTTACTCACGTGCTGACGGATCAGTTCTATAATCCTCACTGGGGCTCATACAGCTGGGACAAGCTGTAGCTGCCTTACAGGGAGACTGAGTGCACTGAAGAATATCTAATCATCTTTGAAAGAATATGCATGGTACATTAATCCTTGATTAACAGAGAATGACAGTCCTACTCCCCATTTTGACTGGCAAAACTCTGGAAGTATTTAATGGTATGGATGTAGGTGAGGCTATGAAATATGTTCAGTTCAAGGAGTGTCTGTTGAATAACGTTTCAAATTACTACAGAGCCCTATCACCTCAAATTCTTAAATAAATTCTTAATCCTGCCATGAGTGCAGGGGACTGGACTGGATGACCTCTCGAGGTCCTTTCCAGTCCTATGAGTCTATGAAATTCAGAAATCTCACAAAGGTTGATAAATGAAGTCACAGGGAATATGTGCATAAAATGGGAGATTATCTTGAGAAAATGGATAAAGAGCGAAGGGCCAGAAATTCATGACGTGTCAGCCCAGTTAATTGCTACGGAGCAGCTCTTTGAGGTCTGCTCTGAGGAAGTGAAACCTGCGGTGTGAGAGAACTCCAGCATCAGTGGAAGCAGCTGCCTTGTTGTATACAAGCAAAACTTCAGACAATGCAAAAGTCCCAAAGGGGAGGGCAGAAACATGGCCTAAAAGAGAATTCACAGTTATTTCCATCCTCTTCCCCATCCCCTTTCTCCCCAGGAACAAAGTACCTGTGACCCCAACACTGGTCTCCTCTTAGTAACCAGCCCCCAGCCCAAGAGGAAGGCCCAAGAAAGTATTATGTAACCTGTCTGCCATGTGGAGTTGGCAGCAATGAGAACTAGGTTCACTATCTAGGGTTCCTTCCTCAACACAAAATAGACCAGACTCAAGTCCCTACCCAGTAATCTGGCACCTTTAAGAGGCAATACTTCTCCACTCAAGCACTGAGTCTGCATATAACAAAAAAATTATTGAAAGGAAACCCAGCATGAATTGGGAGAAAATACCACAACCACGGTTCAAAAGCATGTGGCCATAAGTAAACACCTACCCCTACAGTGCATTGGCCAGTGTCCTTTGCCTCAGTTACCCACCTTGCAGTGTGAAAGTCCAAGAAGCAAACATCCCTTTAACAAGACACTCCCCTTTCTCTCTGCTGCACCCCACTCCACTGGCTGTTCTTAGCCAGCAAAGACCCAGAGTTCAGAGGTGCATTCACATGCGTCCACCTCTCACACCTGAAAAGTGTGGAGGGGACAAGTGTTGAGTACTGGGGCTGCTTTTTCAGCCGCCTCTGCAACTGACTCGCTGCTGCTGGTTGCTTGATGCTACTTCTTCAATGCCATGACCTGAGGTTACCCCATGTAGCCCAACCCTTAGTGATTTTCCTGGGTAATAGGGAACCTCTGTGCCTCTCTTTCACTGCAACACTATCTCCACACTAGATTTAAGGCTAGGTCCCTAGATCTGCTCATCAGTGATTTCCGCTCTGGTAATCCCTGAATGGAAACATGGACTCTCAATTGAGTCCAATCAGCTCTGTCTTTAAACACCAGAGATGGGAGGGTCAAATGGTGTCTAGGATGTGTTAGGCAGCATCCACAACAGCAGTAGTAACACCAGATCCCACCCCCTCATCTTCAGCGGGATCTGGCGTCCTTAGCGCTGCTTGGCAAGTGAGGCTCAGCTGAGGGTGACTCCCTCAATCAGGGCATGCTAAGTAAGTGCTTCTGCTCTTTACTCATACCACAAGGATAACAACATTTCATTAACCTTGCCTTCCATACTAAAGTGAATTATAACCAGGGGTGAAAGTGAGCCGGTACGGGCTGGTACTCTGTACCGGTAAGAACCTGCACCGGTCCACACCCAGTCCACATTAAAGCGCTGCCGTGACAGCACTTTAATGTCCCTGCCCCTTTTGCCTCCCCTGTCAGGGGCCCTGCCGGTAGGGTCCATGCCAGCAGGGCCGCCGATGGGGGTGGGAGAAATGGGGGGTGCGCAGCAATGTTAAAGTGCTGCTGCGGCAAAGGACACTTCAGCGCTTTAATGGTGTCCGGAGCTCCGGGCCCTTTAAATCAACATGGGAACCCCAGGTGGCGCTGTCCAAGGGCTGGCTTGGGGATGCTGACACCCAGCCCTGCCCCTTCTCCCGGAGGCCCTGCCCCTTCCAGGGGCCAGTCCCTCCCCCCCATACCGGTAAGTGTCCTTAGTTACTTTCACCCCTGATTATAACCCAACACCAGCCAAAATTGGTCACTTTGGCAAAGCAGGTCTGTGTAAAGTCCTGCAGGTATAAAATTTGGCCCTGCAGAGCTGCCAGGTAGCTAGCCTCTTGATGCTGCCCCCTAGCAGCAGTTGTAACTAGCTGGCACACCACTACCCATGACCCGTTGTGGACTATAGACCATGGGAAGTCCTGCCTCAAGGAGTCTGACAGGCAGCAGCCTCAGGGTTCCTGATTGGTTCCCCACCCTATATAAATCAGAAGGGCATTCCAGAAAGGGTCCAGGCAACAATATGGATTCCTGTAGCTGTCATGACCATTTTTATTCCTAGCTTTGAATTCAACTTGCTTTGGACTTTGCCTCACGACCTGGTGCCTAGAGCTGGACTTGGGGCAATCAAGCTTGAAAAGTCCATTCACAATGTACTGGCTAGACTGGATATAAACTGCCAGGTGGGTGTTACCCCAGGAGCAAACACAACAGTGATACAGGTATATAGCCAATATTCATAACTTCAAATACAAAAATGATACATGCATGAAAACAGGATAATCATACTTCACAAATCATAATGTTCCCATTGATGCCTTACATGACCTGTTTTGTACAAGATTTGTTGCAATTGTCTAACTGTGGTAATATCATTGATATAAATGGTCATAGTTCAATCATACGGCATCACACCTGCCAACCCAGAGGGGAAAGAAATATATGTTAGTCATGGTGGATTTTGCTACCAGATATCCAGAGGCAGTTGCTCTAATATAGAGTCTGAAACTGTAGCTAAGGTGCTGTGTTCTCTATATTTAGCAGAGTAGGTTTCCCAAAGGAGATCTTGTCAAATCATGGGTCAGATTTTCATGTCCCAGTAATTTAGTGAGTTATGGAAGATGTGTGGGATAAAGCAGTTAAAATCTACCCCATATCATTCAGAGACAAACAGTTTAGCTGAAAGGTTCAATGGGACTGAAAAATGTTTGTAAATAGAAGGGAGAGGGACTTGGATGCAGTGTTACCCTGTCTGTTATTTGCTTACCGAGAAGTGCCCTAAGAGTCCACGGGGTTCACCCTGTTTGATCTCTGGTATGGAAGAAAAGTCAGAGGGTCCTGGATCTCATCAGACTCCTGGGAAGGTGGCACTGGGCCAGAGGTGGAACTGGTGGCTGAATATGTGCAAAACTTTAGGGAATACTTAAAAGCTATGATGGAAATGGGTCAGCAGAGCCTCACAAAAAGCCAAGCGGCTCAGAAAGAGTGGTATGACTTCAGTACCTGTGAGTGATCACTTGATGTGGGAGATTTGGTGCTGGTGTTACTTATAAAATGCACAACTCCTGGGAGAGGCCTTTTTGAGGGTGTGGAAAGGATTAATGTTACCTACAATATGTAGAGATCCCGCAGTAAGGTTACTCCATAGACGGTGGATGTAAACAGGTTAAAGGAGTATCAGAGTTGAGAAGCACTTGTGAACATGATACACTGTGCAGAGGAGGATTGTTAGGCTACACTCTGCCATAGTGACACCTCATGAGCATTGAGGTATGTGAAGAGTTTATAGCTGAAAAGGCAGAGATTAGGAATGTGGTGCAGAGTCACCAGTAGGTATTTTCCAGCAGACCAGGTCTGACTCCATAAGATTAATACTGGGCGGCTACAGCTTGCCGTCAACAGAGCATATCAGACCACTGGAAAAAATGCAGGAGCAAATTTGTAAGGAGATAAAAGGCATTCTGGACATAGGGATAATTACAAAATCAAACAGTCCCTGGGTTTCTCCAGTTGTTATGGTTTCCCAAAAGAATGGACCCATAAGATTTCGTGTTGATTACAGAAAGTTTAATGCTGTCACATTAATGCATACTTTAGGTTCAGAACTGATGGTACATTAAACACTGTAGGCAAAGCAAAATACTTGAACACCCTAGATTTAACAAAATATGTTAGGAAATTGCATTAGACAGTAAAGCGCAGAAAACAATCCTCCTTTTAGATTAATAAATGCAGGAGCCACATTTCAGAGGCACATTAATCAAGAGTTAGCTGTTTTGGAGGACTTTGCATGGGCCTACATTGATGATGATGTAATTTTCAGCAATTTCTGGTCAGATCATAAAAACCACTTGGGGAATTGTGTTGAAGAGACTCGAAAATTCAGGGATCACAGTAAAAGCATCCAAGTGTAAAATAGAGGTGGCCACAGTCCATTTTCTAGGTCATTGGTTAGGTGGGAGCCAGATTTCCCCAGATCCCTTAAAGGTGGAATTCATTGTTTGGCCTGTGCCTCAGACCAAAAAACAAGTCCAGTCTTTTATAGGCTTGGCTAAGTATTACGCCAGGTGTGTGCTTTGAGCAGCGTTGTGGCTGTTATCACAGACTTGTGCAAAAGACAAAACTGAATAAAGGTAGTATGGATGGCAGCTTGTCAGACAGGCTTTGATGAGGTAAAGAAAATTCTGTCAGGAAAGCCTGTTGTGGTCAGTCCAGCTTTTGACAAAATGTTTGAACTGACACTGATGCATTGGACACAGGTCTAGGAGGGGTACTAATGCAAACGGGAAGAAAGCAAGACTCCTCCCACTGCTTTCTTAAGTAAAAAAACTGACCCTCTTTGACCAGAACTACTCTGTCACAGAAGAAAATGTTATGGGCTTGTGTGGGCAGTCCAGCAGTTAAGGCCTGTCTTACTTAACAGGAAATTCAGAGACCAATGGAGAATGGTCCATTAGGAATGGCTACAGTGGACAAAAGATACCACCTCCCAACTGCTATGTTGGAGCATTGCCCTCTAAGAATATGATATGGAAATTGTACATATTAAAGGTAGAGGAAATGTAGTGGGAGATGCACAGTTCAGGCAAGAGAGGTTTTGAACTGACACCTATGGATCAGACAGTGTCTGACCCTACTGCATCAATGTAAGAGAGGAGGTGGGACAGGTGTGACTCAGGAACATCTTGATGTCAACTGGAAGAGGGTGTAGAGGTACAGAGATTCCCTGGGTTCACCAAAGGGGATCATGTAAGGACTCTTCTGAAAGCATGTGTCACAGTGGTCATCACAACCCTTGTGAGATGTATATACAGAAAATATGTGGGGAGTTATATACTAAAAATTAAAGTCTCTAGTTCTGAGTATTAAGGCAGGTCACACAAAGGTGATGCACATACTCCTGTCAGGCTTGGGGGAAGAGACTCTTATTGCTCTCTGGCTGGTCATGTGTAAATTGAGTATTGTATGATTCACAATGGATGCCCACTTACAGCCTGAGCAAAATGCTATTCCAATAGATTGTGGGGGCTGCAGGAAAAAAACAGCAGGGATTATCCTGGTTAGGAGTAAGACAATGAGCTTTTGGAATTGCAGATGAACCCCCCAGTTATCCTTCAATAAGGAGGACAAGCAACAGGCAGACTTGATGCTATGAAAGGGGGTAATCTTAGCCAAACTAGTCGAAAACACTGGAAAAAGGACTTGGGATAAGCTCTCTTATAGGAGATGGGGGACTGCTTTGTGAGTTAAGTTTAGGCTCTAGAAAAAGTGTTACTTTTCGTTTTATGTCTAACCATTTGTTTCCAGTATTCTTGCTTTCTATCACGTCCTCTCTCTGCTTTGATGATAAACGTATTCATGTTTTCACTATATATATCTATATCTAAATGCTGTGTATTAAGTAGGCTGATGATCCTGAGTTGAGTCTTGTATACAGGTATGTACTAATCCTTTGGGAATAGTGAATCTGGGAGTTCTGTGAGCATTCAATGGAATGGGGGCTGTTAGTGTGTGCCTATCACTAACCTGTATAGAGAGAGGCCTGGAACGCAGTGTTTGTGTTGCCACAGGCTGGTGGATTCAGGGAGCTGATCCACAAGAGGCACAGACAACACTTCCTCGCACTTAGGCCAGGTGGTGGTGAGGGGCTTCATAACCCTGGATACCCCTCAAAAGCATCACATCCAGCAACTTGCAACTTAAGCATTACTTTAGACAGATGCCTCAATGCTTTAAAAAGCAAATGCCTTAGAAAAATAAGTATTTAATGGAAGGTCTTAATAATGGCAAGATTCATCAGAGTTCAACAACTCCTTATCTCTAAAGTTATCCAGAAAGGAAAATGGAAATATTTGGGACATGTGGGATTGTTGTGTGTGTTGATTTGTATCTGTGGGGTTGTGCTGGGGGATTTTGTGTAGATTTGTGCAGGTGGTGGAGAGAGGTGCGTGCTGCAGTGAGGGGTTATGTGTGTTTGGGGTTGGGTGTGCTGATTGTATTGCTGCGTGGGTGGTTGTGTAGATTCATCTGAGTGTGTGGGTTGCATTAGTTGAGCTGTACAGGTGGCGAATCAACCTTTGAAGAACTTTGGCAGTTGGGCCAAGTAATCCATCATCTGTGCAGTTTCCCCTCATATCACAGACTCATCACAACCAAAGCTAAATTGTTACATGGAAATTAGCTGTAGAGTAAGGGTGGAGATTGGTTCAGTTGATACATGTCTGGTTTATTATATGTAGAAATGCAATAACAGTGGTTAGAGTAGATTGAAACAGATGGGGGAGTGCTAACCACAGCATCCACCATGGGAACTCTGCTTACCCAAGTCAGGGAAAAGAGAGAAGCTCTCTGTTGGCCTTTAGCCTCCGATGTAATAGATGAGACCATAAGATAGGCATTAGCTGGAAAGGAGCGTGTGCGTTGTTCCAGATATGTCCCATGAGCAGTACTAGAATAACTTCTTCTGACTTATGTCATAACTTGCTGTATACATTACAGAGACTGTACTGGCATTGCTCCCAGCTCCCACAAGCTTTCATTTTTAAAGGAAAAAAGTTATGGGCCTGATCTACTGAGTATAAGGCCTGATCTAAAGCTCACTTAAACCAGGGGAAAGACTCCCATTGACTTCAGTGGGCTTAAGGTCAGGACTATAATACTTACTAACCATGACTAGTCCCATTAAAGTCAGTAGAATTAGTAGAGGTAGTAAATAACATCACATGTTATTGTTAGTACTTTCAGGGTCAGGCCTTCAGTCTTTGTAAAATAATATTGTTTTTTCTATGGGCCATCTCATAGAATTTGATGGATTTCCCCTAAAGGGGTCACCGCCTCCAATCACAGATCTCAGGGACAGGAAGCTACTTCTCTATGGTGTAACGGCCTTTCTGTTTGTCCTCCCTCTACTCTCTAGCATCAGAGTTCTTTTAAATGCTATAATTTCAATTCACTTTTTTGTCTGAGCCTGTCCAATAAACCCCGTGCATGTGTGGAGCAGAATCTAGTGTGGCTAGGAGCAGCATTTACTCCATTGCTCTGTGTTGCCTGCTAACCCATGCACCATTTAATGGGGACATCAGACATTCCTGGATTTCAGGGGCTGAAGAGAAAAACTTATTATGGAGAAACTGCTCCCCTCTTTCCATCCTCCTCGGCTCATCTCCACTCAGTTTTGCTCCTTTCCCTTGCCTACGCATAGGGGCAGTACCAAACACCATACATCAACAGTAACACCTGAGTTGCCACATCATCATGCTGGCTTTTATTTCTCTGTATCCCTTGTCCTTACCTCATCATATATAATAAACTCCAAATGAATAAATTGAGCAGTCCTGTCGCTCACAAAGTACTGATGGTGACAAAGGCATCTGAAATTCATTAAGTGATTCATCGGAGAAACATCTCAACCAATAATAGGATAGAGTTGTACTAGCTAGTCACTTCCTAGCTAAAACACTCTCATGTAAAAAGCCACATCACCAAAGATAACAGAAGAGAAACAGCTGTTGTTACATAGAGAAAAGCATTAGAAAAATTATTCTTCCAGAAAAATAATTACCCCTGAAAGTAAGTGCTTTGATTATGCTTCTAAGTCCTAAAATAACTGAAAAATTCTTAGGAGCTATAGAGAAGACACTTAAATTGTATGCATGGCCAATATATCAAATATGGTATATCACAATTATGTTTTTCAATACAATTTAGGCTGTTGATTTGAGATGGCTTAAATGAAATCACTTTTATGTGCTGTAAAAATAGATTTTGAAAGCGTTCTCAAGTCTCTGAGCATATGACTTCATAAATAATGTCATTATCACAAGTGCTTAAAGACTGATCTTGGCAAACCTACTTCAAAAGAGTATCGGTAGGAACTATCATGCTTCTTAATCAGAATTTCAAAATTTAAGGTAGATGTCATGCACTGTAACTGAAGTTCAAACTTAAGCTTTCTCTTTGTGTGTATTCTGTTCTCTTGTTACAAAATTAAAATCCCAGGAATGTTAGTTGGAGCCATGCAATTAGGCCTAGTTTTGCAAACCTTAGTAAAACTCCCTGGGCAAGATTTTTAAAAGAGACTAGTGATTTTTTTGATGTGTTGACTTTTGGGGGCTCATCTTGAGATACCATAAAGGGGGCTGTTTTTTTTTTAGCAGGAGAGTGCTAATTTCTAAAAATCAGGCCCTCTTTAAGGCCTCTCAAGATAGGAGCACAAAAATCACTAGTAACTTGGCTTCTCTCATTACAGTAAAGGCCTGGTTTACTTCAAATTGTTTGCAATTATTTGAAATACAAAATAAACAAGTTCCAAAATGAACATCACTGACAATTAACATATTAATTTTAATCTGTGGATCAGGGAGACTGAGAGAAATAAAAAAGCCCACATTTTAAAAAGTGGTGAGTCTATAATTATGCAAATAATCTCCCCTTCTCCCCTCCCCCCACCAACAGAGTTTATCTAGTAGCTGGCTTCTGACTGGCTTCAACTGAATATTATTTCCATGTATCCAATACTTGGCTCAATTTTACAACTAGCTTTTCAGTCACATTCATTCTTAATCCAAACCTTTCCATGATTCCATGTTATTCCATCCTTTATGATCCTTCTACATTGGCACTTCAGGTGGGATCCACGAAGGGACTTAGGCTTTGCAACACTGAGGGCTGGTCTACACTAAGGGGAAAAATCGATGAAAATTCATATAAGCAGCAATACCAGAGACGTGTGGCTGAAGTATCAATATCTATCTATATCTCTCCCCGCTCCTCACGGGCGAGGGGATGGATGGGCTCTCTCCCATGTCGCCACCACCACCGTTCGTGTGTGTGGAGTTTCGAGAAGAGAAAGAAGCGTGGGATCGATATATCGCGTCTAGATGAGACGCGATATATCGATCCCTGAAAAATCGATCGCTACCCGCCGATACGGCGGGTAGTGTAGACGTAGTCAGACTGTCACAATGCCTAACTTTTAGAGGCCTAGAAAATCACAGGAACAACACTGCAACCCATAAAGCCTGAGCCAGGCACCTAGGATCCCTCTGCAATGAATGGGGAATGATAGGGGCTAAGAGTGATCCACAAAAGCCAGCATCTTAGGTAGGGAGATGCTGATGAGGGGCATGTGCTAAGCCCCACCCCTCTACCAGAGATAGGCACCTAATCCTGCTTAGAGATGCACAAATGGGAACCTGCCACCTGAAGTCAAGCAGGTTAGGCGGCTAAGGTATTTCTTGTGGGATTCGGTGCCTGCCTCATTCCACATGACAGCTAGAGGAGGAAGTGGTGGTGGTGCCCATCTTAACTTTTAGCCCAGTGGTTAGAGCACTCAGACCCAGGGGTGTGGGACACCCAATTTCAGTTTCCCCCTTCTCTCTGACAGAGTGGGAGAAAGGCTTTTAGCAGGGGTCTCCCACGACTCAGGGAACATATTGTAACTGCTAAGCTATCGGGTACTCTGACTGGGGGGCTTCCTCAATCTGTCCTGTCAAAGCTGTTCCACTGTGGACAAATAATGAATGAGTCATTGGACCAGGAGGACTGCACCCGAGTGTCCCATCTGCCAGGCAGGTGCCTGTCATGCTGTCTGGAGTGGGTCATGACCAGGATGCCAACCTCAGGGAAACTGCCAAGAAGTAGGGCAGAGACCCCCAAACTAGTGGTATGTTCTATAATTATATCTCACCAACACAGTTACAAATGTGAACTCCTAACACACTATATCAGTCTTACCCTGGAATCACAGACAGTCCTCTTGGGCATTCCAGTCTATCTTGCCACCCAGGCAAGTTGGATATAGTGAGAGGTAATTGCTGCATGCCGAAGATCACAAAATAGTGAGGTTGCTTCCAGTCCTAAGAGACCAGGTTAATTTGTATCTTAGATCTCACATGAAAGACAACACTTGTAGCCATTCCTATAGTAAACTCTCTAAAGAAAAGAAATGAGAGAGAGCATTATTACAAGTTAACACAGGCAAACATATACATGCTAATGAGTTACAGTCTATGGTTTTAAAAAGGTAACAGAGTTGTAGTGATCTGTCAGCTCTGAATATCTCTTAGGGTTAACACAGGTTGACCCTGGGGATCTTTGCTTTGGGTCTGTCAGAAGCCCAAACAGCAAAAAAGATGAAAAATTTTCTTGTCAGCTATTTTAAATTCCTTCTTCCAGAATTCAAGCTGATGAGATAAGCCCTTTTGCACATAGCCTCTTCATGGGCATAAGGGAGCAATTATTAAAGTTTGTCTATAGTGATGTCTCACAATGGCCCATTTAGTTTTGATAGGCCTTGTGGCTAAGTCCATAAATGGCTATTAGCCAGGATGGGTAAGAATGGTGTCCCTAGCCTCTGTTAGTCAGAGGATGGAGATGGATGGCAGGAGAGAGATCACTTGATCATTGCCTGTTAGGTTCACTCCCTCAGGGGCACCTGGCATTGGCCACTGTCGGTAGACAGATACTGGGCTAGATGGACCTTTGGTCTGACCCGGTACGGCCTTTCTTATGTTCTTATGTTCTTATGCCTTCTTCATGGGCAGGAGACGATCACTCCTGACTGGGCTCACAGTTTCAGAGGAAACATTGTTTACAATTACAAAACAAAAACTTATAATTTCTTTATCACATGCTATAAGGTAGTATTTATGTATGCAGCATCTTACAAGCATTTCCTAATGTCTAAACCAGGGGTCAGCAACCTTTCAGAAGTGGTGTGCCGAGTCTTCATTTATTCACTCTAATTTAAGGTTTCACGTGCCAGTAATACATTTTAATGTTTTTAGAAGGTCTCTTTCTATAAGTCTATAATATATAACTCAACTATTGTAGTATGTAAAGTAAATAAGGTTTTTTAAATTTTTAAGAAGCTTCATTTAAAATTAAATTAAAATGCAGAGTCCCCTGGACCGGTAGCCAGGACCCGGGCAGCGTGAGTGACACTGAAATCAGCTCGTGTGTCACCTTCGGCACTCGTGCCATAGGTTGCCTACCGCTGGTCTAAACACATTGTTATAAAGCCAATATCCATCTTAACCATACTATCAGAGGGGTAGCCGTGTTAGTCTGGATCTGTAAAAGCAGCAAAGAGTCTTGTGGCACCTGATAGACTAACAGACGTTTTGGAGCATGAGCTTTCGTGGGTGAATACCCACTTCGTCAGATGCATGTAGTGGAAATCATGAAGTGGGTATTCACCCACAAAAGCTCATGCTCCAAAACGTCTGTTAGTCTATCAGGTGCCACAAGACTCTTTGCTGCTTAACCATACTAACACACAGATGAAACAGACTGGTTTCCAGCAATGAATTTGTCAGTTCTTGGCTGATGCCTAAAGTCTTGGCAAGAGCGGGCACCTGGTCTGCCAGTGTCACAGTGCTGTTACCCTGGACAGCCCAGTGACCACCACAACCTACTGTATCAGCCCTTGCACACAACTAAGGTGTCCAAACACCCTCTCTTCCCCTGGTTCATGAATAGCTCTGGGGCTTAAGTGGGAGATAGGCTTCCAGGTGCCTTGAGGGAGGCAGTAGTACGAATGCTGAGTGGTAGACCCTTAGGCGCTGTGGGAATTTTTACTCTGAAAACTTAGGTACCAAGTGAATTAGGTGCCTACAGGGTTCATTGGGAGTTTTATGGATTGCAGGGGAGCCAAAACTGGGACACAGGTGCCTAAGCCTGGGGTTTAGGTGCCTAAGGATCTTTGTGGATCCCAACCTTTGTTCATCCTGTGGACCCATTTCTAACTCTGATTTTTTAAAAATGCCTTATATTTTGTATGATCCATACTGTCCAAGCAAAGTGTGTTTAAAGAATAGTTTTAAAATAATGGGCTGGATCGTCAGCTGGTGTAAATTGGTATTGCTCTGCTCCTTTGAAATCTGCTCCTTTGAAATCCCACCTTTTCTTGTTCTCTGTATGTATATATGCCTCCTCACTATATGTTCCATTCTATGCGTCCGATGAAGTGACCTGTAGCCCACAAAAGCTTATGCTCAAATAAATGTGTTAGTCTCTAAGGTGCCACAAATACTCCTGTTCTTTTTTAAATCAATGAAGCTTGGCCAATTTACACAAGCTGAAGATAAAGGCCTAGGGTCCAATAAAAACTCCCATTAACTTCAGTGGAAGCAAGTTTGGACCTCAGTAGACAGGTTATTTATGTCAATAGTAACAGTCAATTAAGAATTTTGTTCATATGTCAACAGTAGACATGTTTACATTCATCTATATTTGCATACAGGGTATGCAGGCTATGGCCTAATACTTGTTTTATTTTCAAAGGGTTTTACAAAACGTAAAATGACAAGAAAATTTCAGTAAAAACAGTTTTTAAATAGCATAAATGCTCAACTAGTTCTAGAAACCCAAACATCCAGCTCTGTCATGACACTGCTCTTCTGTGGTGTTTCACTGACCAAGCATAGTGAAGTGTAAACAATGAACACTAATTCTGAAAAATAAATGGGGGGAGGGGAGAGGGCTGGTTTTAACTGCACATACAGGGGTGTAAGTCAGGAAGGGAGATTATTATAAATAAAGCCAATGGAGTTATGCAATAAAAAAACCAATGTGAGGTCAGAAGCAGATCCATCCTTTTTAATTTGGTAGTGTTCCTTTAAAATAGATGCATTGTACCCATGGAAGGGATTTTAAAAAACTATTTCTGCTGTAGATAGGTGGCTTAAAATTGAAGTGTAGATTTGTTCACAGGCTGTTCCAATGTTTAATCACTGGTGTGATAGGTGAGATTTGCTCTCATGCTGTAGGGTGGCTTCTTAGTACAGAAACCTAGCTGGATGCCGCCACATGGTGGCGCTCATGCATTTTGCCTGCTCCCAGATTTTTTTTCTTGTATTTAAACAGAAACTCTGCTCCTTGAAGTGTTTTCAAATGAGCTCCAACTTCATTATGCTTGATTGCCGCTTCGTGTGCAGTCCATAAACTGGGTTGATTTTTCTCCCCACCTTTACAAAGTCTTCGGGGATCTATTATTAGATCTGCCCATCTCCCTCCCCTTCTCCTGTATATCACCCTCCTCCGCACAAGTAATTTAGTGACTGAAGTTAATGTTCAGTGTGATTCTCTGGGGCAATGACTGGAACCCAGGGCACAGTCACGTTATTGCATGAGAGGGCTCACATAATGCCGGGGGCTTTTTTCTCAAGTGGTACAAAGTGTTAGCTATTGCACGTCCCACGATGTAGCAGAATACAAAGAAATGACCGTAATGGATAGAAGTCTATGTAGGTATAATAGAAAGTCTAAGGGAATAACAAAAATAAAATCCCCACATTTCTGCATTTTCCCTTTGAATATTTTAAACATTTGCTATGCAATATGATTTTGAAAGGGAGTGAATTAAATAACTCCATTCTGAAGTAATTATAGCTTAGTGAAAATATTCCTGCCCATAAAGTGACTTATGCATGAGTCTGCAGGACCAATCCTGAGGCCCTGGGCAGACCATGACTAGGGTGTTTCAGGAGGCCTATTTGCCAAGTAGTTTGTCTAGATATGAATTATTACAAAGTGGGCCAAGAACATTTGGATTCCAAATAGTACAAGAAACTTATTGTATTAGGAATGATGTATTAGGACACCTAGAGTCTTGATTAGGCATCTTTTAAAATTATTATTTAAATCTACATGAGTAAGTAACTTTGGGGGAAGGAAATGTAAATTGAAAGGAAACAAACCCCAAAGGAAGAGGCATCATATAATTGACACAAAGAAAGCTACAGCACCCGGAAAAAAAAATGGTTGCTTGCTCCACTCCGAAAATGTACTTTTAATCCTATTCCCCCAACAGCACCTAAAGTTTCCTTTAAATGAAAAGGCTAAATTCAACTAGTACTATTGGGGTACATATACAAAACATAAACAAACATTCACAAGTTGCATGTACAGTACTGTTACTTTTCTGGACATTTTCATTTTTTCTTTTTTTTAGTTTAAACTTAAACAATTATAATAAAAACAGGAAGTGTTGTATACAGTAAACATGCTTATCAATCAATACTTCTGCAGAAATTGGGATTTCTTAAAGATTAGTGCAAATGTAAATGTAAAAGGCTAAATTACCTTCAGTTCAGATTTCCTGTATACACCTGGAATTGCATTAGTCCAGGGATTCATTCCCTGAAATCCTGAGTTGGAGCTGGGTGGGGAGGGGGTTGGTTGGATGTCAGTGACTCTTCAGACCCCCCCTCCCCTTTTTCCTCTTCCTTCCACCTTCTGCTTTATAATTGGCTGCCTTGTTTCTCTACCCTTTCTTATCAGATCGTGCTGTGAAGGAACGAGCAGCTGGAGGGTGGAAAGAAACTTTTCGAGGCAGAGTAACACCCACATTAAAGAGTGAAAGAAGGAGTGTGTATTAGCAAAGAGTGATTCCTCCCAGGCAAAGCTACACCTCCTCGCCAAGCAACTAAACCACTCATGACTGCAAAGGTCTGTTTGATTTTTATTTTGTCACGCTTTTTTACATGGGGGGGAAGGTAATTTAAAAGCTGATTAAACTCTTGTACAATAACTAGGGTAACAACCCCAGTTATTCCTGATCATGATGATTATCTGCCACCTTCGGAATTCAACCTTTTGTTGGCCATAACCAAAGGAGAAGCAGGGAAGAGTCAGTGATGGGTGGTGAATGTGATTGATTGATTGCTGGCTTGCCAGCCAGGAGAGGAAGCTGTAGGCGGGTGGCGCGGGGAAGCCTTAGGAGAACGGGGGCTGAGATGCAAAAGAAAAACCCATAGACTCTTCTGCAAAACGTGGCATCCTGTATCCAGTGTCTCGGCTCTCCCTGGGCTTCAGTTCCTCGCCGGCCGGGTGCACCAGCTCCCCGAGGCTGACTGGCACGACACGCACTTTCCTGTCCCTCGTCCCCCCACGCCCGGGCGTTATTCCTTGTTCGCCCGGGCGTGCGCTCGCAGTTCCTCGCTGGGGTTCGCCTGGAACTGAGGGGTGTCCCCTCGGGCTGTCTGATCTCCGGAGGGCGGTTATAGGAGATCAGAGGCTTTGCCAGCCCCCACCCCCTTCTTTGCTGAGCTCCGCACAGGGAAAAAACACGCGCGCTCTCGGTCCCGTTTTCCATTGTGCGGGGCAAGGGGCCGGAGCTTTGCAGAGAGGAGTTTGTACCCGGAGCCATCCCTTCCAGGGGGATCAGCAGCCTCTCCCGGGGGGCACTGCTGGGGGACGGCCTAGGCTCCGGAGAGTCCCCCTCAGGTTTGTCAAGACACCCCCCCCCCAGACACCCCAGAGCAGTGGGGTTACACGCGGACCGAGTCAGCCTGCAGACAGCAAGGAAACCGCGAACTCCCAAACCACCTGAGCCCTCCGGCAGGAGCCAGGAGTAACGGGCTTGCTCCACGAGCCGCTCCGGGGCGAAGTTACTTCCCCCGAGCCCTTGAACTCGCCTTAGCCAGCTCCTAGCAATACCAAGGATCGGGTCAAGCTCCCTTGCCCGTGCGCTCCAGGCAATGTTAACAGAGAAACCCGCCTTGTCTGTGGATTGATGCTGGGTTACATCATTTCCCGATAATAATCCCTGGGGCGTGCAGGCTACTGAAATCACCCTGGTACCTGCTCATAGAATCATAGACTATCAGGGTTGGAAGGGACCTCAGGAGGTCATCTAGTCCAACCCCCCTGCTCAAAGCAGGACCAACCCCAACTAAATCATCCCAGCCAGGGCTTGGCAAGCCTGACCTTAAAAACCTCTAAGGAAGGAGATTCCACCACCTCCCTCGGTAGCCCATTCCAGTGCAATGATTTCATATTGGGCCTGATCCCAACTGCCACACATTTCACAATCCCTTTTGTTTCACCTCGGGTTTTTAGCTAGGAGCTGGTACTTCATTATCCTCTAGTTATTTGCTGAGTGCTGGCAGTATGCCCATTGCTGTATAAATCACAGAGCAGACTATGCCCCTGGCTTGAGGAGTTTACAAGTTAAGGGCCTGTCTAAACATAGTTCTAGTACAGCTTTAACAACTGCCCAGTGTGGACACTGCTATGCTGGCATAGAGGTGCTTATGTTGCTATTTAGAAAAGCTGGACTTGCACAAGTCCATGGGCCCAGATCTAATGCATCCAAGGGTGCTGAGGGAGTTGGCTGATGTGATTGCAGAGCCATTGGCCATTATCTTTGAAAATTCATGGCGATTGGGGGAGTCCCAGACGATTGGAAAAAGTCAAATATAGTGCCCATATTTAAAAAAGGGAAGAAAGAGAACTCGGGGAACTACAGACCGGTCAGCCTCACTTCAGTCCCCAGCAAAATCATGGAGCAGGTCCTCAAGGAATCCATTTTGAAGCACTTGGAGGAGAGGAAGGTGATCAGGAACAGTCAGCATGAATTCACCAAGGGCAAGTTATGCCTGATCAATCTGATTGCCTTCTATGATGAGATAACTGGCTCTGTGGATATGGGGAAAATGGTGGATATGATATATCTTGATTTAGGCAAAGTTTTTGATGCAGTCTCCCACAGTATTCTTGCAAGCAAATTAAAAAAGGTATGGATTGGATGAATGGACTATAAGGTGGATAGAAAACTGGCTAGATTGTTGGGCTCAATGGGTAGTGATCAATGGCTCGATGTCTAGTTGGCAGCCGGTATCAAGCGGCGTGCCCCAGGGGTCAGTCCAGGGGCCGATTTTGTTCAACATCTTTTTCAGTGACCTGGATTATGGGATTAGTTGCACCCTCAGCAAGTTTTCAGATGACACTAAATTTGGGGGAGAGGTAGATATGCTGGAGGGTAGGGATAGGGTCCAGAGTGACCTAGACAAATTGGAGGATTGGGCCAAAAGAAATCTGATGAGGTTCAACAAGGACAAGTGCCAACTCCTGCACTTAGGAAGGAAGAATCCCATGTACTGCTACAGGCTGGGGACCAACTGGCTAAGCAGCAGTTCTGCAGAAAAGGACCTGGGGATTACAGTGCACGAGAAGCTGGATATGAGTCAGCAGTGTTCCCTCATTGCCAAGAAGGCTAATGGCATATTGGGCTGTATTAGTAGGAGCATTGCCAGCAGATCGAGGGAAGTGATCATTCCCCTCTATTCAGCACTGGTGAGGCCATATCTGGAGTATTGCATCCAGTTTTGGTCCCCCCACTACAGAAGGGATGTGGACAAATTGGAGAGAGTCCAGTGGAGGGCAACGAAAATGATTAGGGGGCT
Organism: Mauremys reevesii; assembly: GCF_016161935.1. NCBI lineage: Eukaryota > Metazoa > Chordata > Testudines > Geoemydidae > Mauremys > Mauremys reevesii. The sequence goes on from NC_052624.1 coordinate 263,807,545, forward strand.
GAGGCACATGACTTATGAGGAGAGGCTGAGGAAACTGGGCTTATTTAGTCTGCAGAAGAGAAGAGTGAGGGATGATTTGATAGCAGCCTTCAACTACCCAAAGGTGGGTTCCAAAGAGGATGGAGCTCGGCTGTTCTCAGTGGTGGAAGATGACAGAACAAGAAGCAATAGTCTCAAATTGCAGTGGGGGAGGTCTAGGTTGGATATTCGGAAACACTATTTCACTAGGAGGGTGGTGAAGCACTGGAATGGGTTACCTAGGGAGGTGGTGGAATCTCCATCCTTAGAGGTTTTTAAGGCCCGGCTTGACAAAGCCTTGGCTGGGATGATTTCATAGAATCATAGAATCATAGAATTCAAGATCAGAAGGGACCATTATGATCATATCTGACCTCCCTGCTGTGCAGGATGGCCACCATAATCCACCCACACTCCCCTTAGCGACCCCCCCCCCCCCATGGGGGGGAGCGAAAAAACCTCCAGGGCCATTTAGTTGGTGTTGGTCCTGCTTTGAGCAGGGGGTTGGACTAGATGAGCTTTCTTCCAACCCTGATATTCTATGATTCTATGGTACTTGATGGAAATTATATCTGTATAGGAACCTTTATATCAGTATAGCTCCATCCACACAACAGGGTTGTACTGCTTTAACTGTATCTGTTTCTAAACTGATATAGTTAAGGCAATATAAAAACTGTGTGTCACACTGCCCTAATGGTATGACCTTGCAAAGGCTATCAGGCATAGTGTTCACTACCCACAGTCCCTTTTGAAGAAAGCGTTTGCAAGATTGGGATATATGAAGAGGACAAATAAAGCTATGAAACTTGTCTAGACTAGAGGTTTTGGTCCTATTCTAACTAGAATCATAGAATCTCAGGGTTGGAAGGGACGTCAGGAGGTCATCTAGTCCAACCCCCCTGCTCAAAGCAGGACCAATTCCCAACTAAGTCATCCCAGCAGGGCTTTGTCAAGCCTTACCTTAAAAACCTCTAAGGAAGGAGATTCCACCACCTCCCTAGGTAACCCATTCCAGTGCTTCACCACTCTCTGAGTGAAAAAGTTTTTCCTAATATCCAATCTAAACCTCCCCCACTGCAACTTGAGACCATTACTCCTTATTCTCTCATCTGGCACCACTGAGAACAGTCCAGATCCATCCTCTTTGGAACCCCCTTTCAGGTAGTTGAAAGCAGCTATCAAATCCCCCCTCATTCTTCTTTTCTGCAGACTAAACAATCCCAGTTTCCTCAGCCTCTCCCCATAAGTCATGTGCTCCAGCCCCCTAATCATTTTTGTTGCCCTCCGCTGGACTCTTTCCAATTTCTCCACATCCTTCTTGTAGTGTGGGGCCTAAAACTGGACACAGTACTCCAGATGAGGCCTTACCAATGTCGAATAGAGCAGAATGATCACATCCCTTGATCTGCTGGCAATGCCCCTACTTATACAGCCCAAAATGCCGTTAGCCTTCTTGGCAACAAGGGCACACTTGTTAATTGATTGTCAATTAAATAACCCTTTGGGGGGGTCCCCTGTCCCAAGTCAGGGAGAAGGAGGAGGGAGGGGGAGGGTGGGGGGGGGTAACTCCACCCACCAAAAAAAGAAACAGCACAACAAAAGCAAACACAGAAGAGAAACAGACTTTTTAAAAAGAAAAAGGAAGTTCAACTCGAAGATGCATGATGGGTGGTGGCAAAGTGAAGAAAAGCCAATCCACCTCACCCAGCCAGAGCCCAGGCCAGGGCACATGGAACATGGGAGGACCATGCGTGAGGAGGAAAGGAGCGGCAGTTGCAGCAGCAGAGAGGAGCAACACAACCTGACCCCTAGGCATTACTATTAGACAGATGAGATGAAGCTGGATGACAGAGACAGACTGTGACAGGGAGAGCTTGCTGTGTATTATTCACATGAAGAGAGCGCGCGACACCACACACAGGAGTAGGCTTCATGTTGTCCAAGCAGGCACAGAGAGCACTGATTGAACTAAAATGAAGACAGACAACTAATGACAAAGAAAGAGGAGGACAGAGAAGAGAAAGACTAGAAGACTTCACAGAGAAACAGACTATTAAAGAGAAAGAGACTCTCCAGATTACAGAGGAGACCATCCTGAACAAGATGGGAGAACAGACATGCATGGGGAGAGATGCTCTGGGAGATGATGGGGAGAGATAGGAGATGGAAGATCTGGAGAGATGGATGGAGATTTGTGCATCTGGCAGCATAACATCGTGAATCTAGGCATCACAAGAGGCACTGACCAAGTACCTGCCAGATGAAGGCAGCCATGCAAGCAGGACAGAAGAAGAAAGAGATGCAGTAGACCAAGTTCAGAGAGAGCAGAGAGGTGCGGGCGTGTAGTTAGAGGAGAGGAAGGCGTGAGAGAAGGAAGCTGAAGAAGGTGAGAAGAAGAGTGCTGAAGCTGAAGAAAGAAGAGCCACCTAGAACAGAGAAGAGAAAGGAAACCAAACAAAGAAGATCTTCTGAAGGATTTAAGGAAGAAAAGAGGAAGACTACAGAAAGAAGAAGAGGAAGAGCAGTACTACAGAGTTGGCAGAGGAAAGAGAAGAAGAGTGCACTCAGCAGATGAGGCAGAGTCAGCAGAGAAAGAGTACATCAGAGCAGAGAGCTTGGAAAAGAAAGAAAAGAGAACAGAAAGAGAAGAAGCAGAAAAGAAGAAGGCAACAGACAGAAACAGAAAGCAGCAGCACACAGCACAAAGCAAAGAAAGAGCAAAAAAGCCAAAAGAGCAGTGAAGAGGAAGAAGAGCAGTGACAAGAGAAGAGAAGGTGGAGAAGAGCAGGCAGAAGCAGAGGCAGCACAAGCAGAGCACAGCAGCATGCAGGACAATACTACAGAGCGAACGTGAACAAAGAGAGTTGCATGGACAAGAACGAACCAAAGAAAAGCAGTACAAGAAGAAAAGCAGGGAAGACACACAAGAGAATCTACAGACAGAAGAACTGAAGGAACACCAGCACCACCACCACCACCACCACCACCACACCCACCCACCACCATAAGACCAACCAATCAACCCCAATCCACCAACCCCACCCACGATAACCAAAGCCATCACCATGATGAAGAAGAAGAAGGCGGTTGACCCGACCAGAGGCCCATCAAGCCCAGCAGGAGCAGAGACCTGGATGCTTCAGCCTGGATGCAAATATGGAAAGAAAAGAAAATATGGGAGAAGAGAAAGTTCTGGCTGACTGGAGGAAAGGAAAGAAGAAAAATCCCCCAAGAAAAAAGGAGACCAGCAACAGGATCAACAACAGAGAGGAATCACACCTGTAGGTGCCAGAAGGGTCTTCACCGAGTCCTCCTCTTAGGATGATGAAAGGAGAATGATCCGAGATGTACAAGATGAGAAGGCAAGTGAACAGGCAGACAGAGCTCAGACGGACCAGATAGCAACGCATCGACAGCAGATATGGCGCCATGTTGGAACTGGAGCATCACCAACAACTTGTTTGACATGAACTTTGAGCACGATAGCGTGGATCGAGACCTCTGTCTCTGAAAGCTCCTTCTATGGCCTGCAAGCAGCAAAGGGTCATACGACTCAAGAAAATTCGCATGCACGGCATACACTCAGACGTGATCCATGGAGGCAGCTCTCAGCCAGGTCAGGTGCGAAGAGGTCAGACAAGGATGCTTGTTCTCCACACTCTTTCTTTCTCTCATCGATTTGGAATGATTAGACATCCACTTACAAGCGTAGGAATGGAATCAATGGTCATTGTGGACCCAGCTTGATGACTGATGACCTGGACTTTGCAGCAACCTTGCACTCCTTTACGCAGCAGCAGCAAGAGAGAAGCCAAGACAGTGGCAGCATCACAGGCACAGGTTGGCCTCAGCATCCAACAACAAGAAGAAAGACCAGATCAAAGATCATCATCATCCCAGTCACACTGGTCACACTGCCCCCTGGGAATGGAAGAAGTGAAGTCCTTCCCCCTACCTACCTAGAGTAGCATCATCGACCAGCACAGCGCAGACATCAAAGTAAGGAAGTAAAAAGCAAAGCAGCCTTCTTAGCCAGCAAGAACTCAAGAAGCTCAGAGCTGAGAGAGATTTCAAGATAAAGATTCGAGACTTTCAACTCAAATCAGTCTAACTTGTCACTGCTAGCTGGAGGCTGGAACTGAAGGACAACAAAACAACCACCCAGAAGATCCACCTTCATTGCTAGCTGCCTCAGAAGGATTCTCTCAGATCCGCTGGCCAGACACCATCAGTAACATCCACCTCTTGGAGGACCCATCAACCAGCAGCAGAGGAAGAAATTAGAAGGAGTGGGTGGGGATGGACATTACATACACAGCGCAGCCCAACCAACACACATCACCAGACACTGCAGTGGAACCCCCCCAAAGGCAAGCGAAAAAGAAGAAGAAATACCTGGCGCGCGACTCGACAGGTTGAAGCAAAAAAAAAGCTATACCTACCTGGAACCAGCTAGAGCGAATGGCCCAGGATAGAAGACTATGGAGATCTGTGGTTGGCGGCCCATACCCCGGTTGGGGTGACGGGCATGAATGAATGAATGAATAAATAACATGGTGGTCCAAAAAATAATTAGATAAGTTCTTATAGAACAGGTTCACCAATTGCTATTAGCCAAGATGGTCATTGATGCAGCCCCATGCTCTGGGTGTCCCTAAGCCTCCAACTGCCAGAAGGATGACAGGATGGATCACTCAATAGTTACCCTGTTCTGGTCATTCCCTTTAAAGCAGCTGTCATTGGCAACTGTCGGAAGACAGACTATTGGGCTAGATGGACCATTGATCTGACCCAGAGTGGCTGTTCTTAGGTGTTGGCAAAGGGGAGGGAGTTGGGTAATGAAGAGGAGTGGTAAAGAATGAGATCAAAGGTAGGCCACAGTACAACTATGAGGGTGAGGAGCTTTAAAGTGAAAGGAAATAAAATTCAAAAGTTCTCGGGCCTTTTCCTGTGTACCTGGCTAGTGTATCGGAGTTCAAAGTGCTGTCCAGAGCGGTCACAATGAAGCACTCTGGGATAGCTCCCGGAGGCCAATACCACCGATTTGCGTCCGCACTACCCCAAATTTGACCCAGCAAAGTCGATTTTAGCACTACTCCCCTCACCAGGGAGCAGTACAGAAGTCGATTTTAAGAGCCCTTTAGGTTGACAGAACGGGGTTGGTTGTGTGGACGCAGTCATTTTTAAATCGACCTAACGTGGCTAAATTCAACCTAACCCTGTACTGTAGACCAGGCCTAAGAGGGGAGTGACCCACTCAGTACAGGTCACAGAAAGTTTGTGTTTGTGTTTTTTTTTATTGGTGGTACTATGGGGAGATTGTAGAGGAGTGAGATGGGAAGCAGAGAGGAGGAAGTTGCAAAGCAGAACATATTGTGATACAGCATGGCCAGAGGGCAGCAGGAGAGGGTTAGAAGGGAGCCTTATTCCCTGTAAGGGGAAGAAAGTTTGCTATAGATTAACTAGAGCACCTGAAGCCAATTAGAGCACCTGCAGTCAGTCACATGATAAAAACCCCTGCTTCAATCAGACAGTTTGAAGGAGTTGGAGCAGAAAGGATTGGTGCTGGAGCAGAGAACAGTTTGAAGGGAAGCAGAGGAAAGTTTGGAGGAGTGCTGCGGTGAGCGAAGAAGTCCAAGACCATAGGTAAAGGGGCACCTGGCTTGTACAGAGGGAGGGCAGGAAGCCCCCCCACAAGCTGAAGGGCAGGAGAGGGAAGTAGCCCAGGGGAAGGAACCATCAGTTCAAGTGGTTTACCGCTATCCTCAGGGCCCCTGGGCTGGGACCTGGAGTAGAGGGCAGGCCCAGGTTCCTCCCTCTCCACTCCCCTCCTCTAGGACACTAGTGGGGCAGTTAACATTCCACTGCAGGGGCAAGAAATGGCACCCTGAACCCCCCCTCCAATGAAGAGAAAGCATGAGACCCATCATAATAGTGCCGGCAATTTGCCACAATATATACCAAAGTTGTTTCTAAATCTGTGCCTTTATAGATGTTTGATTAAACAATTAAATATAATCAAGAATTTGCTAATTTTTTTTTCATTTATGAGGGGGTTACAATTATTCAACAATTGTCATAGTATAAATTGTTTATGGGCCAAGTTCAGATGATGAATAGATATTGTTTCTTACATGTATTTCAGAGCAAGTCTCTTCTAACCATGACAATGCTTTAAAATAAAAAGTGGCTGTACAAAAATGGTCTATTCCCAGTGTATATTCTGAGCCATATCTGCTTGCTTTAGTGACAAAATGATCTTCTACTCCAGTTATCAGATATTTGAGTGATAAAGGTGGTATTAAAACTTCAGTAGAATAGAACTGGCACAGTGGCCTCTGCAGGGCTATGGGAGAGTGAGCTGGATTGTGACTCCTCAGCAGAATTGTTAACTAAATTGACTGTGCAATTTTTACCCCTTTACCACAGTGTGCAGAAGAGCACACATCAATTAAACAGTAAATGCCCCCACAAATGGGTTTCTGGCTGAGTTTGCAGGTCTGGCAATTAGGAAAATCCATCTGTTTACTTATAAACTGTGCAAATTTGTGAAGCCATTACAGACCATAAACAGGGGCGGCTCTAGCCATTTCACCGCCCCAAGCACGGGGGGGCGCTCTGCTGGTCACTGGTCCCGCGACTCCGGTGGACCTCCCGCAGGCACGCCTGCGGATGCTCCACCGAAGCTGCGGGACCAGTGGACCCTTCGCAGGCACGCCTGCGGGAGATCCACTGGAGCCGCCTGCCACCCTCCCGGCGACCGGCAGAGAGCCCCCCGCGGCATGCCGCCCCAAGCACGCGCTTGGCGTACTGGGGCCTGGAGCCGCCCCGACCATAAACCTGTTACCCCATGATGCAATTGTTAAAGTAATCACTTGCAGAGTAGTGAATGAAAATCAGATATTAAGTTGTAATTATTACTGTATTTGTGGTCATAGAATCCCTGTTTCAGATGCCTTGATACTGTGTCTGGGCAGCACTGGTCCATATTACATGGTCTGACGTTCACAGGGATGCTCAGTTAGGACACCATTGTCCTTTTTTTTTTTTTTTAAAGCTCGCTTTGGAACAAGAGAGGTTTTATTTTGTCATTATAGCAGTCCCTGTTCCCAACACTCTCCCTGTCTGCTCCACAAAGGACACGAACTAGATTTCCAAAGGGGCTCAGCACTTGAAATTGGGGCACTTTTGAAAAAATTGTCCTCAGCTTTTAACTTCATGGCTCCAACCCTTTTCCTGACCTGATTTGGAGACTGGCTGTTGCTTTGTCAGAATGCAACTTTGGAGAGAGAAATAAATGCTCAAATAATTCCTCAGCCTTTCCCAAGGAAAAGTGCTCTACTAACCAGAGTTTGTGGGTGAAATCCTGGCCCCATTTGAAGTCAATGGCAAAACTCCCACTGATATGATGAAGCCATGACTTCATTTTTCATTTGAGTGAATGTTCTAGGTTTACAGGTTTGATAAATATTTCTGTTCTGTATGTTTTCAGACTTGCTGATACTACGCGTATCCAGGATGAAGGTTTGTCGATACAAGATACAGAACTGGTTCCTGTTGGCTTTTTTAGCGGTCACGGTTCATCTCATCAGTCATGTTCAGGGTCAAGGTAACTGATATATAAGACAGCAGTGCTTTTTCATTAGATCACTCTGATGTGCAGAAGTGGGTTTCCCCTTTTACATATGCAATAGTGTTTGCCCTTTGCTAAGGGGATAGTCCAGCATTATTTACATCAGTGGGAGTTTTGCCATTGACTTCAAAGAGTACATCATCGGGTCTAGCTCTTCCTGACTCATTTTCACACGTTCTCTGAACGGTTATGTCTTAGGAGGAAGCTTGCTCTTATTTATCTGTATTGTTAAAATGTCTGAAAATGAGTTATAGGGAAAAAACTCAGTTCTGTTTACTTAAATGTAACTATAAAATATTGCTGTTACTACTTTCTAAGCAAATGAGTTTTGGGGGAATGATCGTTCTGCAGTGGCACACTGAACTTGCATGGAATACATATTGCTGCTTTGCTAGAACTGTAGCTAATACCATCATTACATTATATAGGGTGGCATGAGGCCCTGCTGCCCTGGGCTGCCAAGTGTCATGATTGTTCATGCACCCTTTTTTGTTTGCATTGTGTCTATATCTTATGTATTACTATTAAAAATATACTGCTGGTGTTGCTAAACTTAAAAATGATCCCATGTGGTCTTGACAGTGGTGTCAAGTCTGTCCTAGTGTGCTTTCCTTCCAAACCAACCTTTGCTTTGAAAGCACGAAAAAACAGGACTAATTCTGCTCTCGGCTGTGCTCATGCAACCCCCTTGACTTAAGTTGAGGTTGCACAGGCATAACCAAGCAGAATTTGGCCCTCTCTTTTCCACTGAAAGGAGTGTTGGGTTGTATGTTTATGCATGAACATGGTCAGTGGATAGGCAGTGCCTAGGTTTTCTATCTCCAGAGGATAGCTACAAACAGAAATGGCTCTGAGGTCACGGGAAGAGCATGCTTAACAGATGCATATGCTGCTACTGACATTGCTCGCTCTGCAAATGGTCTTTGATGCTGACTGATGCTTGGGGGCAGGAGTGGCGGAAGAGCCCTAAAAGTTTGGGGGGGGGCAATGGGCAACCAAACCATGGCCCCGCCCTCACACTGCCCCTTCTCTCCAAGCCTCTGACCTCATGCTGACTCTTTTCCCTAAGCCTCCTCCCCCCTCGCTCGCTCCTCTCCACCCCCACTCCCCAGTTGCTCACCCTTACAGCCATTAAAAAGTGGGAGAGCCATGGCCCCCAGCGGGTTCACTGTGCCTTCCTTCTACCTCTGTGCACCTATTCTAAACAGAAACTTAGCCTCCAAATGCTTGTGACTTAATGAGTCAAAGTGAAGCATATGATTATACATGTGTCTGTATATCTTACACTTGATACATATGTGACATTCTGCTCAGGACTCCCAGAACTGTAAGTCACTTCTGCCTCAGCAAGTTGAGAGCTTTTCTGCTGCTAAGATGTGTGTCAGCTCCCTGACACTCCAGCCTCTCTGCATTGCCAGCAAAATCCTCGAGACTCTGCCAGTCTAAACCTTGCTGCAGGCAACTATCAGTGAAGCCCAGTTCCCCCAGAAACATCTCTCTGCAGTGTCTAGTGCCTCTCACTGAGCACTCACAGAAATTATTAAGTTCACTGCCTTCTAAGAGACAGTGCACACACCAGGCTGTTAGGTTAGCTGAAGACTCACACTCCACTTTAATAGAACAGCAGTTAGATACTTTATAGTAAAACTAAGAATAAGTTTATTAACAAAGAACAGAGATTTAAGTGATATTGAACAAGACAAAAAGACAGGTTTGGTTACAAACAAAATAAAACATACTATCTAGTGACTAAAACTTAATTTTAGCTAGTTACAATTTTTGCCTATGTACTTTGCTTATTTACTTCAAGTTAACAGCATCTCTAGCCCTTCTGGCCAGGAGATCCAACTTTCTCAGGATCACCAGGTGCTTTTTCCCATGTCCCCTAAGCAGTGGAGAACTAAAATGTCATTTTGCTCCCCTTATGTTACCCAAAGTCCATTGTCACTGCCTCATGAGCCAGGAAGGCTTTCTAGGGTGCAGATTCTGTCCCCAGAGCAATTGCTAAACTGTCTTCTCCCCTCACTTGTTAACTTGATGGCTTTGTTTACCTTATGTGTAAATGTACTTTTATTGTCCTCTGCCTGCAGTAAAGTCATTCCTTTGTCTAGTGCAGGCTGAGATTATACACTGCCACCCAAACACATTTTAAGAACATATCTCCAGCACACTCATGTAACTCTTTGTACACAACCCGTACATCCATCACACAATGATTTTTGGGACCAGTGTGTCACCAAGTTTTATAAGACACCATACTTGATTACACTTTTTTTATAGTGCAGTAATATTGTATACATTCAGTTGGTTCAATTCCTTATTCTTGAGGGGTCCAGACCCCCTGCTTTCCCTGTGGGGAGTCTGGACCTGATTGTCACGACATATGGTTCAGATTTTCAAAGCTGTTTTGGGGATTCAGACACATCTAAAAGCAATTTCAGTGGAAGGTGTATTTAAATCCCCTAAATTGCTTTGAAAATCAAACACTTAAAAAAATTATTTAATCAGTCACATGTTAGCAGTGGACACAAATTGCACATTAAAATCAAGTGCAGGTCTCAGAAAATGTAGGCCACACCATCATATTATTGAATAATCGAGTATATGGATCCATAGCCTGTGGAACACGAGTTGAGAATTTTTCTTTTGCTGCATTTAAAGTAGTAACATGTGCTCTGAATCCCTCCTTTTGACCTTTGTTGACAAAGTTTTTCCTTTTTCCTCTTGCAATAAACTGTTTTCTTCCTCCTCCTTGTAACAGCTGGCTAACTATAAATGATATAGTATGTTTGAGTGATTAAAGAAATAACACATTGTAACAAGGTGCAGAAAGAATAGGGGTTAGTTCCAGCGTGCACAAGCGCTTTGGGGAATTACTGCAAACTGATTCCTTAGGAGAAAAAGAGAATATGTTTGGGAAGGTCTGGTTTCACATTTGAGGTTTTATCCCAGTCCTATGATCCCTTTTTCACACATTAATTTATATTAATTTCTTGTTATGAATGTTATTCTTTGAGAAACAGACCCTGCTGAGTGAGATTGTTTTCTGCTGAGTCATTCCACCATCTTGCTCATGAATTATCCAATTATTATTATTTGTTGGTCACTGATAATTTAAAATGTAATTTTCAGATTTTAATGTTTTCATCCTTTTCATTTGTTGAGCTCCCTTGTGATGCATTTACTAGCTGCCTTCCAAATCCTTTGCTATCCCTATCCTTTCACTCAATATTTAATTACTCTCTCACATTTAGTTTGGACATTTTTTCCCCTTGCTGAACAGAGAAAGTTACTTTAAAAATATTTGAGCTTCTTGTCCAGTCTATTAAAATAATAAAAGGTTTACTCTCCACAAAACAACCCTGGTTAATAAACCATCACAACTGAGGAAAATATGTCTGCACTCACTAGAGTTCCCATTTATCCATTCAATAATTGGGGTGTTAATTTAAGAATTTGCTTTTACATGTACAAGATGGTGATTGTACTTCATGTTATGAGAATTTCCATAAGTTGCTAATGTATATGCTAGATAATTTTGGTGGAATATCAATTTGTTCAGTTTAATCAAGTGCAACTAGTATTGCCAACTTTACACAGTTTGTTTGACAGCTATGTCCTTGAGAATGTTTGTCCTCCTTTTAGAATACTGAGTATTTCAAAGCATTGTTTTCCTGCTTGTCCTCAAGAATAATGTATTTGGAGCACTAACAAAAATAGCTGACTTCTATGTAGCTGCATAAACCAAGGCCTTGAACTTGTCCTTAGTGTTTTTTTGGGTGATTGCTTTAATGTTGCTGACGGCCATTCATTTGCTCATCCCTGTAAAACCCCTTAACAAGCTCTCGCTACTGATTTTTATCAGTTAACGGACTCAGTTTGTATTCATTTTTCTTTCTTTCTGCAAGAAGTGAAATTTTGTTCCACAGACAATAAAGGTCCTCAGAAATAAAGATTTCCTCTTCAGGTTGGTGACCACGTAGTAATTCCCATCAATATTTTGTTGTGTTTGTCCAAGTGTTAGATTTAACTTCCTTAGTTATATGTACTTCTCTGTGCCAGAACACTAGTCTTTGCATAACTAAGACATAGTTAAATATCTGTTTTGTGAACAACTCTTCTTTTCTCCGTATGATTAATTGCTGGCTGGAAATGTCCTTCCCCCCAATTTAGACGCAAAAATGAATAAGTGGTTAGCAAAGATCAGCTAGTTATGTAAAGATTATTCTGGCACAAGTCTTGTAGTCTATCATATTGTAGCTGTATAGTAAGCACAAACACCTTTGGTGATTATGTCCTTCTTTGCTTGTTATTGTCAGACGTGTCTGGTTTTGTAGAAGCTCCAAAAGTTTACCTGATTTGGTGATGGCTAATTACAAGTAGGTCAGAGCTCCACTGCTTTGTTAGAAAGTGCTCTTTTAATCTTTAGGTCACACATGGGAGAAAAGGGGGCTTCAGAGCTCGTTTTTCCTCACAATGGTATAGGACACACTTGGTTGGCATTTGTATTCTTGGTGCTTAGCCACTGAACCCCTGTGAATCTTACAGCTGTTTTTCCAAAGATTATTTACTGTTGCTTAGAAAAAGTAAATAATTGGAATTACATATTTTCATGAACTGGTAGTCATGTGATTCATCACTCTAGGTTCATTCAGCACTGACTGAGTCTGTCCTTGAGCTATGCGTAACTCATTATCAATCTTGAGAATGAATTAAAGACTGTAATCCATACCTACAGCCTTCCTGGCTTTTAAAACGTTTACCACAGCTTCAGTTATTTCATTACAATTGCAGTATGCTGAATGTTCTTGCAGGATCTTGCCTAGCACAATATTTCATATTTGATCTTTTAGTCACAAAACAGCGAGGGCCAAATTTTCAAAGTTGTATGTGTGAAAGGATACTTTTATGTGCTCATTCTTCTGTATCTATCTATTAATGCCTATTTTCTAAAGCCCCATTGGGGTGGACAGACAGTCCGGAGAGTAGGCCTGTCCAGATCATGTCCACCGTCTGTGAGCGCATAGTTTGTACGCATGCTCATTGCAGAGATTTTGAAAAGTGTCTTCAGTGTGCCAGGCTAAGGTAATAATTGGAGACATACCAATCTCCTAGAACTGGAAGGGACCTTGAAAGGTCATCGAGTCCAGCCCCCTGCCTTCACTAGCAGGACCAATTTTCCCCCAGACCCGTAAGTGGCCTCCTCAAGGATTGAACTCACAACCCTGGGTTTAGCAGGCCAATGCTCAAACCACTGAGCTATCCCTCCCTGTTTTGACACTCATTGTCTCTGCGTCCCTCGCTTCCCACTCTCCCTCTGATTTTCTCTCCCTTGAACTCCACTGTCCTGAGAGCAGATGCGATGTCACTAAGCTGGTCTTGGCTCTTCCACATTCCCTTGCCGCCTCTGGCTCTTTAGGCTGGAGAATAACCGAGGCTGGTGTACTCTGCTAGAATAGGCCCCTCTAACTAATAAGCTGAATACAACTCAATAGCAGGAAATAAAGCATTACCATTAAACTTTGGTTAACATTTTGATAACTTCTAACATTGTAGTGTTGTTAACGTTGAGAAACAATTGAACCAACAAACAAAACCAACATAAAAATACTAGCTGACTTTTCTTTTCTCAACTCTTAAAGAAACAAATAGGAAAAAAAAACCCTACTAGATGATATGACCATGAACCACAAAATATGCTTGGCCAGATCCTCAGCTGGTGTAAATTGCCACAGCTCCATTGACTGAAACGGGAGAACTAGTGAGACCTGAGGGAGTGTCTTGGCAGCCACTTCTCTCTATGGGCTCTGGCACTCGTCACGCCTGTCTATGGATCTTAAAGATAAATATTAGCTCATCATATAAATTGGGACCAGAAACCACGTTTTGGCCAACAACTAAAAAAAGACTAAAACATTATTAAATTTCTTAAAAGATAATAGAAAGAAATGGCACATGCTATCTTTAAGTCATGGTGTTTGCTGTCAGGGCTGGCTCCAGACCCCAGCGTGCCAAGCGCGTGCTTGGGGTGGCATGCCGCGGGGGATGCTCTGCCTGTCGCCGGGAGGGCAGCAGGCGGCTCCGGTGGACCTCCCGCAGGTGTGCCTGCGGAGGGTCCGTTGGTCCGGTGGAGCATCCGCAGGCATGCCTGCAGGAGGTCCACCGGAACCACGGGACCAGCGGACCCTCCGCAGGCATGTCTGCAGGAGGTCCACCGGAGCCACGGGACCGGCGACCGCCAGAGCGCCCCCCGCTGCGTGCCGCCGTGCTTGGGGCAGCGAAATTCCTAGAGCCGCCCCTGTTTGCTGTGCTATAGCCTGGGTCTTCAGTTCTAGAAACTATTTGTTCAGTGGCAGGAGGATGTCATATCCATCTGGAATTATGAAGGCAGAGGCTCTGGGGATGTATCCTCAATTTTATAGGCAGGACAGAACCAATTGTTAGAATAAACCATTTGGACTAGTTTAGCTTGGTAGCAGGTACCTTTGCCCTTGAGCTCGCAAAATGCTTCTTCCTCTTGCTGAGGGTATGTGCACACTAGAAAATTAAGTCAACCTAAGTTACGTCGACATACAGCCACTGCAGTAATTAAATCACTTTTGCATGTCCACGCTACGTTCCTTGTATCAGTGGTGCGCGTCCTCACCAGGAGCGCTTGCACTGATTTAACTGATAGGCGCTACACCTCTCGTGGAGGTGGAGTTATTAAGTCGATGTAGCAGGTGAGTTACATCGGCGAGAGCGACATTTTAGTGTAGACACTTACAGGGTTAGGTCAGTGTAAGCTGCCTTGCATTGACCTAACTCTGTAGTGTAGACTAGGGCTGATTCTCCTGTACTGTTACCTTTCCTAAGTGCCTCGTTGGACAATTTTCATAAATACCACATCATTCAGGCTGTACATATAGGGCTGGGCAACCACAACTCATTACAAGACCATAGCATATGCCAGTGGTCATCAACCGGTCATTTGCGATCCTAGGGGATCTCCCAGTTAATCACGATCTCCTTAAGACAGGCTCCCTGTCTGCCCCAGCCCCACGCTGCTCCCAGAAGCGGCCAGTGTGGCCCCGGGGGCAGTAGGGCAGGGGTCTCGCTCTTTGCGCTGCTCCTGCCTTCAAGCACCGCCCCCGCAGCTCCCATTGGCCAGGAATGGGGAGCTGCAGCCAATGGGAGCTGTGGGTGCAGTGCTTGCAGAGAGGGGCAGCGCGTGGAGTCATGTGCCACCCCCCAGGGGCCGCACGGGCATGTTGGCTCCGTCCGGGAGCGTGGGGCCTGGGTAGGCAGTGAGCCTGCTTTAGCGGCAGCCACTCTGCGCTGCCAACAGGGAGCCGCCAAAGGTAAGTGCTGCCTGGTGTGAGGCTGCATCCCAGCCCTGAGCCCCCTCCTGGAGCCAGCACCCTTTACTCCCTCCTGCACCCCAACACTCTGCCCCAGTCCAGAGCCCCCTCCTGCACCCAAACTCCCTCCCAGAGCTTGCACCCCTCACCCCCTCCTACACCCTGCCCCAGGCTCAGCCCAGAGCCCCATCCCACACACTGTGAACCCCTCGGCCCCAGCCCAGGGCCCACATCCTTTCCCTAATCCCAGCCCCCTGCCCCAGTGAGTGAGGGTGGGCGAGAGATGGGGGGGGCGGATGGAGTGAGTGGGGTTTTGGGGAAGGGGGTGGGGTCTCAGGAAAGGGGAAGGGTAGATCCTGTGTTGCCCTTAAATTCAAAAAGTGATCTTGGGCGTAAAAAGGTTGGAGACCACTGGCATATGCTAACAATACATTAGAGTAAGCTAGTGAACCGGTATGGTACACTAAGTGCTGCGGCATGCCCCAAAGCACACAGTGGAAAGCATTCCAGCCATGCAGCTGCCTTGCTGAGTCAAGTGGGGAGCCCGTGATAGTCCTTCCCATCCTCCCTCTACTTCAGCCACATCTGCTCCTCTGGTCACCTCAGAGCACACAGGTCTGGAATTTCTGCTTGTTCCTGGGCACCTAAAACACTACCTGCCCCTTTCTCCTACAATCCCTTCATGCTTCCATTCTTTCCCACTGCTCCTATTTTGAACTATAGTTGATGATCCAGGAGTCAGTAGAGGCTGGCTTCCCCTACAGTGCCTGGATTGCCTTTGCCTGAACCTTGGTTAGCCTGTATACATCTAAGTTAGCTGTGGAGCGGCCCAGGACCGCTGGTTTCTGATAGCATGAATGGCCATTAACTACTGAGGCCATGCCCATAACCCAACCAGTTTGCATGCTCCATTTTTGCAGCTCTGCACGCACCCACCCACCATCTCTTTTGAAAATTGGGCTATTTCCTGTCCCCTGCTTGCAGCCTAAAATACACATGTAAGAAGGACATTTGTGTCCACACAAGCCTTTGAAAATTTGGCCTTGAGTGACTTAAATGAAAAACCCATGATATTCGGCATAAGAGCTAAGAAAGGCATCTTGTCAAATAAGAAGGAAGATCAATTTTAGTTTCTATACATTAACAAAGAGCATTTTGTATAACCAGCTTTGCTTGCTAAACTAGCATCTTAACATCTAACACCATTTGTCTCTGTCTTTTATAAGGTCAGTAGTTTGGGTTTTTTCCCCCCCTATAAATCTAAAGGCTATGTCACTGGGGGAAATAAGGCACCTTGGGGATTAATGTTATTTTACAAACTAATAAGCTGATTCATGTGACATTTAGAATAACTTGCATCCTTTGTGTTGTCAAACTTGTGTGTATGTTTGCCTGTGTATTTTCCTTAACCTTTATTTAAAAATTAATAAACTTTTTTACTGTAAAGTAAGGTCTCTTTATTTTTTCCTTACAGTGGCTCCACCAACAAGACTAAGATATAATTTAGTCACTCATGACAGTGTACAGATTTCATGGAAAGCCCCTAAAGGGAAATTTACTGGATTTAAGCTTCTTGTTACTCCAAGTTCAGGTAAAAATATTTACATTTGTCTATAAACATGTTTGCTTCATTCAGGTCCAGTGATAATGCTGTCATGGTGAAGTGGAGGAAAGCAGCCTCCTATTGCTTTGGGGCTGATCTCACTCCACATAACTGGGGGCTCTGAGCTGGCTCTGGACAACCAGGAGCTCTGGCTGTCCAGCAGGAGAGAGACTGATCCAACTTGCCACACTGCAGTTGGAGGCCAGTGTGAATACAGATGTCTGGGGTGTCCATGGGGTGGAGTCAACTGACAGATACTTCCTGTGCTTCATCATCCGCAGTGGACCTCTGGTCCTGTTCCTGTGAGCATCCCCTCATCTGTCCTTCTTGCCGTATACAGGGAAATAGTAAGTGCCCAAAAAGAGTCAGTAAACGAAGTTTTGTGAATGTCCATGGGAATTTTGGTCAGGCAGAACAAAGGAAGTGAATAGGAGGCAGAGGGGCAGGTCCTTAGCTGGCATAATTTTTTTTATAGCTCCACTGTCAATGCAACTAAGAGTTCAGAATACACTAGTTCAGAATCTTCTCCAGACTGCATAATGTTTTAGTCATCCTTGATACAGCCCTTATCCTACAGTCACCCTCTCCTGATAGGGGGTATGTTGATAAACTGTGCTGCTGAAGAAACCTGAAAGAAATGTTTGCAATATATCCACATTGTTATTCCCAGTACCAAGAGAACTAAACTATAGCTTAGTTATTTTAGAATAACTATCACATATAGACTATAATGTATTAATTTGAAATTTATAAATGTGAGGTCTACAAACTGCATTCACACTTTGTTGTTTCATTATATATAATCTACTTTGAAGAATAAAATGTAGCTTACAGATTGGACAGTAATGTATTTGAAAGAACAGCTGTAGCAATTTCTTGATGAGAAAGCAATAGATGCCTTTTTCCTCCCTATATTTTACTGTTGCACTGGCTTGTGCCAGGCAGGCTTTTCAACCTTAAGATTGTCTGTTAGTCTATAAGGTGCCACAGGATTCTTTGTTGCTTTTACAACCTTAAGATGAGCAGACATGTGACATATAAAAGCAATCAAAATGTGCCAAAACCCACAGACCAACAAAAGTTACAACAATGTGTGTCATGAAGCAGTTAAATCAGCTATTGTGCTAAAAGGTATTAAATTGCAAAGGAATGAATGGCTGCTGAGTCAGACGGGCAAAAGGAAAAAGAGTGTAATCAGTTTTGATAGCATGAATGCGGTATGCTTTGGTAGTCAGCTGATAGAGGGTCTTCAATAAATGTTAATCCTCAAAGTAATTTGCAACATGGATAGTTTGTACATTCAATGAGAGCAGCGGTAGGTTAGGGCCCAGTCTAGTAGTGGCATGCGAAAGGATGGAGAAGGGAGTGTGTGTTGAGCACTGGTGGGCAATGTGGAGTAGGATACACTGCTGGTGCCCTACTGCCCACCACTCTGCACTCAAAGCCTGCATATGGGTTGGGGCAGGAGTAGTGAAATGCACAAAATGCAGTTGCTGAGCCCTTGCTAGTGGTTATTGGATCACGCTTGTGAAAAGTTATTAGGCCACACCCTTCCTCTGCCTAACAACTAAAACAAACTCCTTTAATAGGTCCTTCGAGGACTATTACCAAAGTATTTTAAAAAGTTAGAAATTCACCCCCAGCCGCTTGCACCCTGCCACTGATTGTGGGAGACTCAGAAATGCCAGATGAGTCTTCACAGTTCAGTCATGCTGAAATTTGCTTTTTAGGTTTTGACTTTATGGACTGCTCCCTGCCTCCCTCCCTCCCCACAATTACCTACCTAGCCGTGCCACCGCTAGTGCCCCCTATGTAGCTCTTCCCACCTCATTCCTAGTGTCTCGGATCATGGGTCCAATGCTCATTGGTTTGTATCCCTTTGTATGATGATTCATTTCTCTGCTGAGCTAACCCTATGCAAGACTGTCTCCCCTCTTAAAGCCTTTTCTGGTTCCTATTCCTTTAAGCCAGGGCCCTTGAAAACGACCCTGACTCTTGCTACAGCTAGTTCCTATGTCTTTACTGTCCTGTTGCAGCAAAACCCTTTTAGAGCTGCTGGCCCCTTGAAGTGTGCTTGACCAGATTAACTTCCGCATAGGATTTTTCTTACCTGCAGTTCTTTAGTTCTCTGATCTTATAAACTGTCCCTTCCTGTTTCAGTTGCTCTGCTTTGGCCTCATTTGAAGAACAGACCTGTAGCTGCCACTCACTACAAATTGCTTTTTCCCTTGTCTCCATGTGGGTGTCAGGGATCCAGGTACAGTCAGTCTCCTAGGGTCAGTCTCCTAGCAACTCTCTGGGCACAGCTGAACCTGGCAGGGGCTGCCTGATTGACTGCACTTCCTGACTGGTGGAGGGCAGATTTAAACTCCGACTTGAGCCAGTAGCAGCCAGAACTCTATTGCTGCTCAATGCATCCTATGCCACAGCTGTGCTTGATCCTGCTTCCTGCACCTGCTCCCATCCAGCCCCTGCCTGCTCCTACCTAGGCTGCTCTTGTGCCCGTTCCAGTTCCTGCCCTTCTCATCCTCAGCACCCCTGGCTCTACTTCCTGACTACATCTCCAACTCACCCATTGGCTCTTCCATTTGGTTTCTGACCCATGGCTCCGGTCTCAACTACACCCACAGAGCCCTTATTCTTGACTCCAGCTTGACTCTGCTCTAATCTCCTGGCCACCCTCATGGTTCTGACGATTAGGCATGACTGCCTACATCCCAGATGCGATCCTGACAGTGGGTTTGAGCTGGGCTTCCTGGCTGTCTTACTGAGCCCACTGGCAACTGCATTTCACTAGCACAGTCCTTCTGGCTTCAGCACTCTGGGACTGTCCCTGCTTGTGAATGCAGTCTCTCCTTCTCTGGGGAGATTCTTCCCACTCTCCAGGCTTCGTGATGCTAGGCGAGTAGCTGCTTTCCTCCCAGTGGTTCATTCTATTATCTGTGCCTCTCAGGGTCACTGCAACACTTCTCCTCAGAGCTTCTGGAATGCTGCTGCTATCAGCTAGGCCTCCTGGCCATCTCCTTTCACTCCTAGGCAAGGTCTACTTCATGATGTCCTATTCCTGTAGCCTCTCATTTCATAGCCCCATTCCCAATTGGGGTTGAGTCTCTGGACTGCTTCCTGAACAGACTGATTCCTACAGAGGTATCTGCTAATCAGATGGCTTAATTTCCTGGGTGGCTTTCCAGTTCCTCTCCTGTGTCTCACTTTGTCCCTTCTCCAGGACCTCCATTTCCTGTAGGCCTTTCCTTCATCTGTGTGTGTGTGTGTGTGTGTGTGTGTGTGTGTGTGCATGCTTGCACATGTGTGTACATACCCAGGGTCTTACCTATTATTCATGTTAGGTTTTGGAGAAGGTTCACACCTCATGAGACCATCCTTTTAAGGTCACAGTATGTCAGCCCACCTGGCTCCCTGCTTTTCTTGGGTGTTCTCTGGGTCATTCCAAAGGGACAAGGGTTTGGAACAGACAACAAGTGATGAGTGAATGGACTTTGGTCATTACCATACTTAATGTAGCTTAAGTATATATTTAAGTGGTTTAAAATGTAGCAATTTACCTTATCATAGCATTCACTATTTATACTATGCCGCTGATCTTATTTCTCCTCTTGTTTCCTTGCAGGTGGAAAAACCAATCAACTAACTCTTCAAAACAGTGCAACCAAAGCAATTATTCAAGGTCTTATTCCAGATCAAAGCTATGCAGTTCAGATTATTACATACAATAAAGACCAAGAGAGCAAGCCAGCACAAGGGCAGTTCAGAAGTATGTATCTGTATCATATCATATCATATCTCACATATAGCACTGTCTTACCAAATACCCCTTCAATCTATACATTTGCAATGTACTCAGGTACCACAGAGATGAGCATGTCATGAATACTTAGACCAATAGAGAACATAGAGCCAATTTCAGCCAGGTGTAAAAAGGTGCAAGTCTGTTGACTTCAGTGAAGTACATGTGATAATATAAAGTCTGGCTGTATCGGACATTGTGCAAGAGATCTTAGTAGCAGGAATTCTAAACTAAAGGAAATGTTAATAGCCCAATGCTTTTAATTTTCTCCTTTCCCTTGTGAAAATAGCCCATGACTCATAAAAAGGGAATTGTGAGTGGGAGGAAATGAATGGAATATCTTTTTTATTTCTTCCTTTTTTATGGATTTCCAGTGTAATTCTTAGAATGGGGTCAGGGAAGCCACAGGTAAGTCTTAAAACTTTGAACTTGTAATAGGCCAGATGCTCAGCTGGTGTAAGTCATTATAGCTCTGTTTACTTTAATGGAGCTATGCCAGTTTACACCAATTGAGGATCTGGCCTACTATGTTCAGCACATGATCCTGCAAAACCCAAACAAATATATACAGAAAAGGATAAATGTGTGTAGCCAAGCCCTCCTGGAACTCAATTAAAGACAGGTTAGGACAGATTTAGTCTATAGAACCAAAGACCAGATAGCCTGCGGGTAGGGAAGTAATTTTTCCTGAATCCCTTTTCTACAAAACACCTTCTTTGAACATTTTTAATATCTGAGATGCTTGTGCTTCAGGTTTCTAACTGTGTAATGGGTCTGCCAATCACTGTCTAATTGCTAGACCACCCTCCTATCCTATCCAGCACATGATAACCAGTGCTGATTACTTGATGTAGAGGCCACGTCAAATCCTTCTAGGAATTCCCCAGTGCCTGTATTTATTATTTTAAATACCACTGGTTGCAAAACCCACAAAACCACAGGTTACTTTAGCATTAAAGAGAAACCTATGGAATGGCTACTCAAGCTTCCAAACTATTAGCTGTGGTTGTTCATAACTGGCTGTATTCCACAGGAAAAGCCGAGCTGGCAGCTTGATTTTAGAATGCAGGGGTTACATTCTGTTTAATATATTGTTTCTTTAGCTGCAATATGTTTTCATTGGCTGTAGTGAGACTTGGATTCCATTTGACAGTATAATGACTGCATGAATGAAACCAGATACAATGTGTATGCAAGTCCTTCCTTTTTTATGTTGTATTTTCATGGCTTTTTCTTCCCCCATGACAAAGTGATGACTAATTCTTGGGACTGTGGAAGATTAAACTATTCCAGGGCACCTTTGGGGAGGGGAAGGGAGGGCCAGAGTAAAATCATGAGGGACTAGCAGGACACTGAACACATCAGCATTTTAAACTCTGAGTTATAGCTAATGTACAAAGTCCCCCCCCCCACACCTACAGAAATCTTAACAGCTTGCAGTAGTCTGTTATCCTTAGGATAATTTATATTTTCTTTTACATGACCGTGCAATTCTTATGTGATAGCTTACAAATCACAGTAGAATAAAAAGGTATAAAATAACTAAGGCCTTGTAATGGAGTTTTGTCTTAAAGAGGTAGATTGGACAGATGCACTGATATATTCAATTTCCTCATCAAGCAAATATGTGAATGAATTTTGTTTTTGGCTTTTAAAGCTTTATAGAGGCAATATTTTTAACAATGTCTTCAACTCCGTAGGGGTAGTCTCTGTAGAAGAATGGCCAGCTCTTTGCCAGAATTACTTTGCTTTTTTGTCTTCTAGTGAGAATTCTCTCATGTTAGTGCTCTGTTCACCACCTGGAGACCAGTCTTGTGTGTGGACATCTTTTCTCCCTTCCCCCCCCCCTTTTTTTTTCTGGCAAAAACTCCCTTTCACTTCAGTGCAAGATTTGACTGGGTAAGATGTGAGTCCAGAGTTCTGAATAAGACTCTTAGGGTATGTCTACACTTTGAGCTGGAGGTATAATTTCTGACTCGGGTAGATGGCCTCATACTCGTTTTGATTGAGCAAGTGTGCTAAAAATAGAAGTGTAGCCACAGCAATGTGGGTGGCAGTATGGGCTAGTCGCCCTGAGTACACTCCTGCCTAGGTGCTTACTGGGGTGGCTGGCTCATCCCACTGCCTGTGCCGCTGCTGCTATACTTCTATTTTTAGGGTCCTAGCTCAATGAAAGTTAGTGCATGTATGTTTACCCAACCTGGAAATGACACCCCTAGCTCGAGTGTAGGCATAACCTAATCATGGGCTAGCTCATGAGGGTCTCAGTCTGCCCTGAGTAGGGGGTAGGGCACGGTTCGGCAACCTTTCAGAAGTGGTATGCCGAGTCTTCATTTATTCACTCTAATTTAAGGTTTCGCGTGCCAGTAATACATTTTAACGTTTTTAGAAGGTCTCTTTCTATAACTCTATAATATATAAACTAAACTATTGTTGTATGTAAAGTAAATGAGGTTTTTAAAATGTTTAAGAAGCTTCATTTAAAATTAAATTAAAATGCAGAGCCTCCAAGACCAGTGGCCAGGACCTGGGCAGTGTGAGTGTCACTGAAAATCAGCTTGTGTGCCGCCTTCGGCACGTGTGCCATAGGTTGCCTACCCCTTGGGTAGGGTGTGGATTCACTATTCCAAGAGCAGACAAAGGAGAGAATTGTGTCTGAATCACAGTTCTCCCACTTTGCTCCTGGGGTAAGTAATCTGCTATTGGCATTGACATGACAGAGATGGCATCCCATCTCTGCCCCCAAACAGCTGTGCTGGCCAGTGTGCTGGGGAAGAAGTCAAGACTCCAATTATTTCCCACCAGGATTCATGCACTTGCCTCCTGTTTGCTCTGGGGTGAGGGTGGGAGGATAGCAGGCCTGCAGAGGCTGCTCCCCTCTCCGCCCACTACCTCCACACACTGGAACCTGCAATGTGGGTATCAACACTGTAGAATGGAGGCTTGTATCCCCCTTGCTCCCTGTGCAGCACTGCAGAGATTGGAAGATTGGACTGCGACTCAACAGATCTATGTTTAATTCCTGGCTCTGTTACAGGCATTCTCTGGGAATTTGGGTAAATTATTTAATATCTCTGGTCTCAATTCTGCAAAACAGGGCTAATAAGATTTCCTCTCTGCCTTTCACCTGTCATGTCTATTTATCCTGTAAGCTCTTTGGGGCAGGGAGAGTCTCTCTTACTATGCGTTAATGCCTAGAACAAAGAGGCTGTGATCTCAGCTGGGCCCTCTATGCACCACGTAATATAAATAATGATCAATGCTGGTCATAAATCAGCACTATATAAATTAAAGGCTTAAATTCTACTCAGATTAATTTTCTGTTCTTTATAAGTACGTATGTCGGTTCTCACAGGAAAAAACCACATCCCTTTCTTGGCAAGACTCAAAGCTATTCAAGGTGGCATATTAGATCATTAGCCGCCGTGGCGGCTGCGTGGATGTTAACACCAATTAATTTCCTAAAACAATTCTGAGAGCTTTTTTTGTAGAAAAACTATATCCTGAACAAAGTTAACTTCATTCACATGGACTTTAGACGTGATATTACCAGAATATTTCTGGGTGGGAAGAACAGCGTGGTGCAAAGACTAGATGATCACAATGATCCCTCTGGTCTTTAATACAATGTTGGGAATCACTAAACAGCCTGAATTCTGCCTGCTATGGATGGGGGGAGGGTATAAGGAACCTTCATACCCACCCCCTACCTTGTTTAGCACATGCTAGGGCTAGGCACAATTGGAGTCTGAGCTATGGACCTGCCTTACTCCTGTAGGAGTGTGTGGTGCCCTGAAGAAGGCAGGGAGGAGGCAGCCCAAGGCATGGGCTTCATGGAGGGATATAGTAGCTGAATGAATTCACCATGTGTCTTTCCTCCGGGTAGATTTTCCATCACCAAAGTCTCTCCTAAACTTGGGTTCTGCTAGTAGAAACAATTTAGGTCCTGATACTGATGTCCCTGTGCTTGGACTCTTCTGAGCGAGGAGTCATTCTCACCAAGACCCACCAAGAACATGACTGAGATTAGAAAACAAACAATTGCTAATTGCCATTTGCTGCCTAAGCAAATTGTACAAATGTTGCATGAAGATTCTGGTGTGGGGGAAGAATATGATACATTTAACTAAACTTTTCTCAGTCCGACACATTTGTTCTTATCTTTGTAGTTAAAGATCTAGAAAGAAAGAAGGAAACATCAAGTAAATCCAAGGTCAAGGGTACAGAAGATACAGGTGGGAGTAAACCATCTCCATCTACAGAAGGTCAGATTGTCAAAAAAATATGATTTTGTGATGTCACATTAATAACCAGTTAAATATATAACTCTGCCATTACACAGACCGTTTTCCTCATTACAGATAAGTGTCTTTTTTTTCCACTTGTTTTCCAAGATGATTATCAGCATTTAATTGCATTGATGGCAATTATAGCAATTAAATATAAGTAAAAGTCAATTTTATTCACCCTGGATATTTGATTAGCTACAATAGAAAGTTTTCTTTACTTTGCTGTTCTATTTTTCAGCTTTAAACAGAGTTTTAAAACTAAACAGCATGAAAAATAATTGAAAGTATTCTTTTGAACCTGCATAAAACAGATAGTCTTGCCTGATTTCTGCACTTCCATTCACTATTCATTATACAACATAGTGTGTGTGTGTGTGTGTGTGTATATGTATATATATATATATATATATATATATATATATATATATATATATATATAATAATGACAGAATTAAATATGATTTTCATGCTTGGAACTGATGTGAAATTGGCACATTTTATTACATTGTCCCCTAGAATCAACCTTGCATAACTACCTGATTTTTATGTACAGCTGTCTGTCTTATGCATGCAAACACTTGCATGCAAAACACTGGTATGCAAAAATCAGGAAGTTATGTGTAGTTACACAAGTTTTATTTTAGATGTTTTGATTTTGTGTATGAGAGAGAGATTCTTTACAGGTTAACAAAAAGAAATTTCGCAGACTTGGAGGGTAATGCAACTGTGCTAGTCATCAGAAACATTTCCAGAATATATATAGCACATACAAGAAAATCCATTCTGCATTTAATACATAACATAGCTTCTGGTTGGTTCTGAATTATTAAAAGAAATCGTCCTTTCAGAAATAACACTGAAGGCAATTATTTCCTTTAGCGGTTATCTATGATATGCAGAACAAGCAAGGGCAAGAAGAGCTTGATATGACCTCAAATAATCTTTCTGCAATAAATAGACAGTTTCAAGATTCTCACCTCTCCAGTGCCATTTCATTCTGGTAGTGCAAGCACTATGTTATTGGTCCAACAATCATTGAAGTCAATGGGAATCTTTCCACTGATTTCAGTGGGCTGTGGATTATACCCTATATGTCTGTTAAATAATTACAAGACAGTATCTAAATTAATATGGTTTGGTTTTGTACAGCATGGTTCATACCAAATTGCCACTAAGTCTTCACGTTCAATACAGTGTGGAAAGAAGTTCACTAGCATGTATAGTACTGTAAACTGTGAGCTGCATCTGCTGATGTAATATGGATGGCGGTGATCTGACCTAGTATTTGGGAGACTGTCTGAGCTGGGGGAAATGAGATGGTTAGGGAAGGAAGATGTGATTGTTTAGAGGCTTAAGAAGTGAAAAAGGCCAGGGTGGAAAAAGCTGGGCCTGTAATAACATTTAAAGAAAGTGTTGAATTGGCTCTGAGAGAGAAGGTGCCAGAGTCAGATTTCAGGAGAGGATCTGCTACACCTTTCAGGGAGACAAGAGTAGAGGCAGAACTGAGTCTATCTGCAAAGGAGAAAGGGGGGATGAAGTTGGCAAAGAAAGTTGTGGTCTGTTGCCTCCCCGTGTCATGATTCAGTCCTTCTTTTTATTTATTAAATCTTTTAACTTCAAAACTTGCTTTAGTTCACAGAAGGTCTTCACATGCCATGTAAATACGGATGGTCAGTACTGAATACCAAAATGGAAGTGTGCCATATGCTCAGAAGAAATGCAAAAGTTTTCTATGAAAAACTGTTGGTCTTGTCTGAGGGTTTTCTGTGAAGCTGGGGTGTGTGCTGGGGTAATGTAAAACTTGCAAGTAGCTCACTTTTTTGCCCTATTTGTTGCTATTTTTGTGGATCCTGACTTTAATTCTTTATTTTGTACAGCTCTGTTCCCAATCCAGCCCCTTTTAAGTCAATATAAAGATACCATTAGGCTGGATTCTTTACTGGCTTAAACCTTGTGCAGACTTTCACTTTGACAAATTTTAATGTACACTAGAACCTCAGAGTTACAAACATGTTGGGAATGGAGATTTTTCGTAACTCTGAACAAAATGTTATGGTCATTCTTTCAAAGGTTTACACAACTGAGCATTGACTTAATACAGCTTTGAAGCTTTACTTTGCAGAAGAAAAATGTTGCATTTAACCATCTTAATTTAAATAAAACATGAATAGAAATTATTTATTTACCTTGTCAAATCTTTTTTTTAAACTTCCCCTTAAATTTTTTAGTAGTATTTCCTTTTTTTGTTTTTTTTGTCTCTGCTGCTGCCCAATTGAATACTTCCAATTCCAAATGAAGTATGTGGATGACTGGTCAGTTCGTAACTCCGGTGTTCAGAACTCTGAGGTTCTACTGTATCTGCTGTCTCATCAAGCATTTGGCATTGGAAAATCATGAAATGTTGGAGGGTTGAAATAGAGCATTAATTAGGGAAAAATGCAAACACATTACTCTGCCATCTCCACAGTCAGCTGAATGGGGAATAGATCACTTCTGTTGCTATTTCTCTAATAAATTTTTACTCTGCAAATGGCAGTGTGTCTCCACTGCCTGTCTGCTTCTTATTCCATAAGCAAAACCTATTGTCCAATGGTATGGGGAGGGGGAATTGGCAGTTGTGTCCATCCCTTGCAATTCAGGCACTTACCCATGGTGCTTCTGTGATTATTTTGTTTTAATCCTGCATCGTATTGCACGAGTAATGTTAATTCTGTTATTTGAGATCTTGACTTTACAACTTTAACCATATCCTTTTGATGTAGTTTTTGTGTGTGTGACGTGTAACAGAAATCCACAATGTGCCCTGGAGATGAGAATATTCTCTGTGCGGGACGGAAATGTAGTTTACTCACTGGAGGAAGCTTGAAACATCTTGTTTGTCTGGTCAAGGTATAATAGTAGGTTATGGGGTATAGGCAGGGGTGAAAGTAACTGAAAGGACTTACTGGTACACCGGAGTCCTGAGTGGGAGCATGACCTCAACTGGAAGAGCCAGGGCTTTTAAAGATCTGCAGCGGCTGGAGCCCTGGGCCCTTTAAATCACCACTGGGGAAGCAAGTCCAGTCTCCTAGGGGGAGGGATAGCTCAGTGGTTTGAGTATTGGCCTACTAAACCCAGTGTTGTGAGCTCAGTCCTTGAGGGGGCCACTTAGGGATCTGGGGCAAAAATCAGTACTTGGTCCTGCTAGTGAAGGCAGGGGGCTGGACTCAATGACCTTTCAAGGTCCCTTCCAGTTCTAGGCAATTGGAGATAAACCTATTATAAATAAACCATCCACAATGACTCCAAGTTCTTTCTTGAGTTGTAACAGTTAATTTAGACCCCAACATTTTATATGTATAGTTGGGATCATGTATTCCAATGTGCATTACTCTGTAAATATCAACCTTGAATTTCATCTGCCATTTTGTTGCCCAGTCAACCAGTTTTGTGAGATCCTTTTGTAGCTCTCTGCAGTCTGGTTGGGACTTACAAAACTACTCAGGATAGTTATCATCTGCAATTTTTGCCACCTCACTGTTTACCCCTTTTTCCAGAACATTTATGAATATGTTCAATAGGACTGGTCCCAATACAGACTCCTGAAGGACACCACTATTTACCTCTCGCCATTCTAAAAACTGACCATTTATTCCTACCCTTTTTCCCCCATCTTTTAACCAGTTACCAATCCATGAGAGGACCTTCCCTCTTATCCCAATGTATGAAGTGGTTTAATAATTACCATTAATCTTTAGCAGTTAAAGTTGCAAACTGTAAATTAATTGTTCTTGGACTATATATCATCCAACAGTATTGTAAATCTTTCTATAACATTTGAAAGCAAAACTTCCCTTAGAATAAAAGACAATCTGTCTGTCTCTCCACACAACTGTGCTTCTGTTGTTTTGATGAATATTTTCTTTCATAATAAAACTTTTCCAGTGTGATTTCTTTGCACGATGCTGCATTTTCAGTAGAAGTTCTTTCAAGGAATGATATAAACTGTGATTACTTAGTATACATTTTAGCTACATCCCTTTGTTTCTACACTACAGTAAGTTTTGCAGATGAGGCAACAACTCTGCTTGAACTTGGCCACTTTGTGGACAGTGCTAGAAGAGATGGGGGAGACGGACTGGAGTCCTGAGAAATACACCTATGTCTCCTCTCCTTGCCAAAAAATTAAAATAAAAATTTCAGATAAGAAACAAGTATGTATGATCTTATTAGCTGTAACACAAGAACAAGGATACAATAGATCTTTTTGAATGATACTAGGTGAGATAGAGGAGAAGATTCACACAGAGGTAGTTAAGGATGACCATAACAGAACAGATTAATAATCCACTAGGTCAGTTTCTCATCACTAATAATAGTCAATGCCAGATGTTTCAGTAGAAATGATGGAAAGTCCTCTCTAATGCATTTAATTGTGCAATATTGCATCATGGGAAGGAATGCTTCCCTTGATCCCTGCTGGCGAACACTCCGGAAGCATAACCTTGTTCTAACTAGTGTGACTTCAGACGTTGTTCTGAGTCCCATGCATAGCTTTTAAATTTTGACTTCTACTGAACTCTTTAACTCACAGAACTCATTAACTTTGTATTAATGAGGCTAATTAGAGATTGCTTAAAATGTATCTCCAACTGCTTGTTCTGCACTCTAGCTCTTGGATAGTGAGTCAATCAGGATCCAGAAGGCCTTCTTTACAACACTAATTATTTTATAGTATTATAGAAATGTAGGGCTGGGAGGGACCTCAAAGTAATCAAGTCCAGTCCCCTGCACCATTGCAGGCCCAAGTAAACCACCTTCTTGTCTCCTGAAGAATCCTTATTTTTTCAGGTTTCAGAGTGGTAGCCATGTTAGTCTGTATCAGCAAAAACAACGAGAAGTCCTTGTGGCACCTTAGAGACTAACAAATTTGTTAGTCTCTAAGGTGCCACAAGGATTCCTTGTTGTTTTTGCTTATTTTTTCAGTCTCTTCTTCCACTGCAGTCTGCTTTATTTTTCTTCTCTCAATGTTTTCATAGAAATCAGAGGGAAAAAACCCACTAGTTCCTCTAGTCCCTCCCATTGTGGGTGCAGGATTGTTTTCTACTGTATTTGGTGTTTGTCAAGTTTAGTTTTATAAGTTCCCCAATCATAAATACTGTAGTTGACTGGGCACTAGCAAGAGATCACGTGCATGTGGCAAAAGACTTAAATTATGTATGAGTACAGCCTCTAATACACAAATATCATAGAACACAGTTGCCAGAGGAAAGGAGATTCCAGTCAACAATGCACAGTACATTTTTTTCTCTATATATAATTTATAATGTGAATTCTGAATTATATTCTTATTAATACCAGAATGGCTCTATACTACAACCTGACATATGTCAAAGAGCAACTTCATATTATGGTCTGGCATGTGAAAAGAGCTTTTGTATTAATGGTGTTTCCAGTCCTCTTGGCTTTAATCCATACTTCAATCTAGCACTATAGAAATGTCTATAAATAAATGTGTAAGATGCTGTCCATATGCACTGCTGCTGAAAGGAAGAGCAGTCCAGTGGTTAGAGCACTAGTCTGTGATTTGGAAGTGCAGGATTTAAGTCTCTTCATTGCCATAGCCTTCCTACACGACCTTGGGCAAGTCACTTCATCTGTCTCCATTTCCCATCTGTAAAATGGGGATCATAGCTTTTGCCTACCTCACAGAGGCATTGTGAGAATAAATACATTAAAGACTGTGAGCAGCTCAGAAACTACAATAAGGGAGGCCACATAATCACCTTTGATAGATTTCCATCCGAAGAAGTGGGTATTCACCCACGAAAGCTCATGCTGCAAAACGTCTGTTAGTCTATAAGGTGCCACAGGATTCTTTGCTGCTTCTACAGAACCGGACTAACATGGCTACCCCTCTGATACATATTTAGTTGCACATTGAAGTATTGTCATAGTGGGTTTGCAGGAATTAAAACTATGGTGCTGGGTGCTTTATAGCTATGGATAAACCTGGGATGTCATGAATGTTGGTCCCACAGCTGGCCAACATCCAGGAGAGATGTTAGTTTGCTATCAAAGGTCAAAAAGCACCTTTTAAAAAGCCAGCCTCCATCAAACGGAGTTCTGGGAGTGGTCAGAGGGATGAGAGAGCACATCTTTTGGTGGTTGTTTACAGAGTAACATGTCTGTATATCTTCATGGGATTTGTGTAATTCTGGCATGCTGCTGGGGCTTTCCAGTGCACAAGAGTTGTGATGGCTGTGCACAGCTGCAAGAGGGGAGTCAGTGGGGTCAGGAGCCTGTTGAAGTCTAGAACTATTGAACACAACTTTACCTGGGAGGAGGTGTGTTACTGAGGATCGGGTGACCCTGTCTTCCCCTCATGGAGGTGGATGGATCTCCTGACACTTAATTGCAAATATGTGGGACTAGGGGAGCTGGGCCTCTGCATTTTTATCTAATTCCTGAGGGAATCTTCTTAATCCTTTTTCAACCCCGCCCTCAATTTTAATTTTGTTTCAGTGTGATGGGGATATTTTTGGGGATGGCACATCCATTAATATCCTTCACCAACTGTCAGTCAGCCAGGGGATGACCCCACCTTCACATTAGGAACTCTGGCATGACTTGTTCCATTCCATTCCTTTGTGTCACTTCTTATCTTGAGCTCAGTTGTCTTATCTGAGGATTGAGATTCCACTACTGGAAGGGAACACTTCTGAGTTGCTGCTGGAAGTCTAATCTGCTAGTGAAGAGTTTAATTATTTTGACTCTGAATTATAGTCTCATTAATATTACTGTGATGGTTCCATACTACAAACGGGTGGGCTCAGTGGGCACAATCCTGAAAATGTTTACTTGCAGGAATAACTTTGCTCACACAAGTAGACCCACTGAAAATAATGGAGCATATAAAGTGTCTTATATGCATAACAGTTTGGAGAATGAGGCCCGATAGCAGCATATATCAGGAAATTTGCAGGGTTGCTGTAGGTCAGCAGCTTTAGAGGCAAATTTTAACCTCAGCAGGGCCCTTGCTTCAGTTCAGTTTATTTACCTAGTACTAGTAGAATTTGGAAAAATCACCTTTTGTTGAACACTCATATTTGGAACTTTTTTTAAAATTAGATGTGTGATAAGTACTATAGATGGAAGAAAGAGATGGTAGTTTGTTCTGGAAGAGTAATCAACTCTTTCCTGTAAAATACCTCTGTTATCTCATCTGTTCTGCTCCCCTAAGAACTTTCCAGCTCAATATCCCAATTTAGCTCAATACCTAGAGGGCAGACAGGTGCTGTCAAACTGTGGCAGATGTTTCTGCCTTAAGAGTTTCATAATATTTAGTGTTCCATTGTTCTCCAAAGAAGTAGTAATACAGTCTGAGTTGCAAGCAGTAATGTGTCTACAGATAGTTATAAATCTCTTTATAACTATCAACATATTTCAGTGAGGCCAACTCTATTTGGTTTTGCAAAAGGAAAAACCTCAGATGTTCAGATTTTGTCTCAATCAAATACACACTCTGTCTGTCAGCCTAATAATTATACATGCATCTGACAAAGTGGATATTCACCCACGAAAGCTCATGCTCCAATATGTCTGTTAGTCTGTAAGGTGCCATAGGACTCTTTGCTCCTAATAATTATGTAATCCTTCTGTCAGGTGGTGTCAGCACCACCCAAGGCTGCGTTCAATATCTAAGGCCTGGTCTACACTGGGGGGGGGGGGGGTTCGAACTAAGGTACGCGAATAGCGTAGCTGAACTCGAAGTACCTTAGTTCGAAGTACTTACCCGTCCTCACGGCACGGGATCGAAGTCTGCGGCTCCCCCGTCGACTCCGCCACCGCCGTTTGCGGTGGTGGAGTTCCGGAGTCAACGGGAGTGCGTTCGGAGTTCGATATATCACGTCTAGATGAGACGCGATATATCTAACTCCGAGAAGTCGATTGCTACCCGCCGACCCGGGCGGGTAGTATGGACGTACCCTTAGGGTTCCTCCTAACATTACAAAGCAAAATCAGCTTAAACTCTCACCCAGGAATCTGGACTAAACACACCATCTTGCTCTCTGAGTGCCACTGTTTATTTAGGTGCCTGTGGGTTATAAAAGTGCCTAGCTTTAGACACCCAAACTTGCAAATTCTGACTTTAGTGACTCGTAGAAACCACACACGGAGCCAGCCACTGGCTGAACTCAGACTAAAGCCCAGAAGTCTAGGTGCCACTGCATTGTGTGACAGGAATCTCCTTTCTTCTGGCAACTGTGTTCATCGGCTGGTATTCGTGAAGTGTTACCATCCAGTCAGTCCCTGCATTATGCTGGGAAGTAACCATTTGTTCTAAGGGCAGATAGCAGACCACCATGTAAATTATGGTTTTACAGACTCTACATTTTTATATTTTTAAATGCCACTACAAAACCCAACTAAAGATGAGCCAAATCATATACCAAGTTAACGTAGAGATTCCTGTGGTCTCCATAGTGTTGGCTGACTTAATTCAAATGATAACATTGGTAAATTTGAACTCCTTTTTTTAAGTACAACACTAAAAACATTCAGATTTAGGATCTGCCAGTGTCTCTGCCATATTATAGAAGCTCCCATTATGGAAAAGTCCTATACAATATAATAATGGTGAAATAGGATTCTATAGAAATTACTTTCTAAATCTATAGCATTTAATAGAGAATAGTGTCCTTTGTATAAAGGTTAGTTAATCATTCCACGGAATTCTCTACGAAGGATACGATTCTCTATTTAATTCTATAGGTTGGTTCAACAATCATTTTGTTTTAAATTCTATTGGACTTTTCCATAAGGGCCTAGCCTTAAAAATCTAATTCAAATGGGCTTGGATATGAGAATTATCACTTGGTTTTAAAGCAGTATGAAGACCATAAGAAAAGGATAGTTATAAGTGACATCAAATTGAGGGAAGTGTCTAGTAAAGTACTTCAGGGATTAGGGTTGGGTCTGTTCTGATTTAACTTCTTCATTAATCATCAGGGATATAATATGATGTCACACAGCTGGGCTGCCTACATGTCATCTGCATCTGTTCAACTCACACATGTTACAAAATGGGGATGTACTAGAAACAAGAGATTAGAAACATGGGTAGACAATAAAATTAGATGAAACTGAAAAAAAAGGTGATGTAGCAGTGGGAAGAATAATCTGAAACATAGCTATTCAGTAGATTTTCATCGCTCTTATAGAGAATGAGAGAAGCCTGAAAAGCAGTGAACTTCTCCTAGAAAGAAAGGAGCATAATTAGATTGTAAACTCTCTTGGGGCAGGGACTGTCTTTTTGTTCTGCATTTTATGGCATTTAGCATGATGGGGTTATGGTCCATGCCTAGGGCTCCTGGGTGCTACCATACAGACAATTATCTACGGATAGTGCAGGGGTGTATAATCTTCGTATTGGTATTGTTTCCTAGTCTTCTAACTACTGAACAGAGAGTGGCAAGGCAAAGGGAAGTTCCCTACAGGGGGATACATTATATATAAAGCTAAAATTTAGTCACAGAAGTCACGGAATGCGTGACTTCAGCCTGTGGTGGTAGAGAGCTGCATGGTCCCCCACTGCCCGCAGGGGCAGGGAGCTGCGGGGCACACTCACTGCCTCTGGGGTCCCTGCAGCTCCTGGCCACCGTGGGTGGTGGGAGAACCCCCAGAGCTGGGGGGGGGGGAACCCTCAAGCTCCTGGCTCCCATGAGTGGCCAGGGAACCCCTGAGATCCCGGCTGCTGTGGGCCCCTGAAGCTGCAGGCGGTGTGAGTATCCTGCAGCTCCCGGCTGCCATGGGCTGCGGGGACACCCCACAACTCACAGTTCCCACAGGCAGAGAGGGGACCCCTCGAGCTGCAGGCGGCAGGAGTACCCCACAGCCCCCAGCTGCTGCAGGGGGCTCCTAGCTCCTGCACATCTGCCATGCTTTAGGCCATGTGGGGACCCGCAGATCCCCATTTTGTCCCAGATATTTTTAGTAAAACTCATGGACAGGTCATGGCTTCCATGAATTTTTCTTTTTTGACCGTGACCTGTCTGTGATTTTTACTAAAAATATCCATTTAAAAATCTTAGCCTTAATTTTATTTATATATATATGTACTTGGTGTAGGAGTAACAGGTATAAAATAA
Organism: Mauremys reevesii; assembly: GCF_016161935.1. Classification (NCBI taxonomy): domain Eukaryota; kingdom Metazoa; phylum Chordata; order Testudines; family Geoemydidae; genus Mauremys; species Mauremys reevesii. The sequence goes on from NC_052624.1 coordinate 263,842,366, forward strand.
TTGATGGCAGTCCTATCACATGAGACACTTTGAATTGGACAGAGACCCATCAAATAAAAAGTTCAGAACAAATTTCTTGTGACAGCTGAAGTAGATAATTTGGGTAGAAACACTGAATACAACAAAGTCCTTTTTTTTTTTTTTAAACTTGCTCAGGGCCTTACCCTGCATTGGTTGCATACTCCAAACCCCCAGTGACTTCAGCGAGAGTGTAGGGTGCAGAAGGTATCCAGGATCAGGTTCTTTCAAGGCTCTTTTGTTCTTGTTGCATTGTCTCTCTTTTGGAATTTTTTTTTCCAGAAATATTTTTGGCCTTTGAGACAAATATTATTCTGTTTTTGTGTTTGTTATTCAGGTGACACATTGATTCCCTAGATATTGTTAAGTGGCATATGTCACCCTTGTCAAACATCATGGTCTTCATTGGTTGTCTAAGGGCTTGTCTATACATGCGGCATTGTGCACCCGAGGGATGTAAATTATAGAGCGCTCTAAAGTTTTGCACTCGAACTGTCCGTCCTGTGTAGACCATGCTGACACACTCTAAAAGGTTCCTAGTGTGCGTTAACATGCTACTTACAAGAGTACATCAATGCACAAGGTACCTTTTGGAGCACCTCAGAAGAGTCTACACAGTACAACTAGAGCGCTAAACTTTAGACTGTTCTACAGTTTACAGCCCTTTGGTGTGCATCATGTGGACAACCCTAAGATGTAGGGTTTTGACTACGGCTGTCAAGTGATTAAAAAAATTAATCGTGCAATTAATCACACCGTTAAACAATAATAGAATGTAGGGCTGTCAATTAATCTCAGTTAGCATGTGACTAACTCAAAAAAATTAATCGTGATTAAAAAAATTAATTGCAATTAATCACAGTTTTGATTTCACTGTTAAATAATAGCATACCAATTGAAATTTATTAACTATTTTTGCATTTTGCATTTTTTTACATTTTCAAATATATTTATTTAAATTACAACACAATACAAAGTGCTCACTGTATATTATTATTTTTATTACAAATATTTGCACTGTAAAAATTATAAACAAAATAAATAGTATTTTTCAATTCACCTCATACAAGTACCATAACGCAATCCCTTTATTGTGAAAGTGCAATTTACAAACGTAGATTTTTTTTGTTACATTACTGCACTCAAAAACAAAACAATGTAGGCGCTAAAGTTTTACAAGTCCATTCAGTCCTACTTCTTGTTCAGCCAATCATTAAGACAAACAAGTTTGTTTACATTTACGGGAAATAATGCTGCCGGCTACTTATTTATGTCACCTGAAAGTGAGAACAGGCATTTGCATGGCACTTTTGTAGCCAGTGCTGACAGGTATTTACGTGCCAGACATGCTAAACATTCGTATGCCCCTTCACCCTTTGGCTACCATTCCGGAGGACATACTTCCATGCTGATGATGCTTGTTACAAATATAATGCATTAATTAAATTTTGACCGAATTCCTTGGGGGAGAATAGTATATCTCCAGCTCTGTTTTACCTTCATTCTGCCATGTATTCCATATTGTAGCAGTCTTGGATTATGACCCAGCACATGTTGTTTGTTTTAAGAACACTTTCACTCATATTTGACAAAATGCAAAGAAGGTACCAATGTGAGATTTCTAAAGATAGCTACAGCACTCAACCCAAGGTTTAAGAATCTGAAGTGCCTTCCAAAATCTGAGAGGGACGAGGTGTGGCGCATGCTTTCAGAAGTCTTAAAAGAGCAACATTCGGATGTGGAAACTACAGAACCCGAACCACCAAAAAAGAAAATCAACCTTCTGCTGGTGGCATCTGACTCAGATGATGAAAGTGAACATGCATCGGTCTGCACTGCTTTGGATTGTTATTGAGCAGAACCCATCATCAGCATGGACACATGAATGCTGGTTGAAGATGAAGGGACATATGAATCTTTAGTGCATCTGGTATGTAAATACCTTGCGACTCCAGCTACAACAGTGCCATGCGAACGTCTGTTCTCAGTTTCAGGTAACATTGTAAATAAGAAGAGGGCAGCATTATCTCCTGCAAATATAAACAAACTTATTTGTCTCAGTGACTGGCTGAACAAGAATTAGGACTGAGTGGACTTGTAGGCTCTAAAGTTTTACATTGTTTTATTTTTGAGTACAGTTATTTTCTGTACATAATTCTACATTTGTAAGTTAAACTTTCATGATAAAGAGATTGCACTACAATACTTGTATGAGGTAAATTGAAAAATACTATTTTGTTTGTTTATCATTTTTGCAGTGCAAATATTTGTAATAAAAATAATACACACTTTGATTTCAATTACAACACAGAATACAAATATTTGAAAATGTAGAAAAACATCCAAAATATTTAATAAATTTCAATTGGTATTCTATTGTTTGAGTGCAATTAAAAGTGCGATGAATCGCGATTCATTTTTTTAATCCCTGTTAATTTTTTTTAGTTAATTGCGTGAGTTAATGGCGATTAGTCGACAGCCCTAGTTTTGTCTTATATGTTGCTTGGAACCTCCCTAATTGAGAGTCTACATTTCTCCCCTTCTGAGATAACCATGGTTAGGCTCAGCCAGGAACCTCTGATCACGGCTAGGTAATCAACAAGTTTTGACTGCTCCTCTTTCCTAATCCCTTCCTCCCCATTTCTACCTCCACTTAAAAAAAAAAAATTAAATCTGTGTAACTAAAAAACCTGTGCTGAGTCTTCAGTAGATTCCTTTGACTTGTGCATTGTATCCCTATCCCTATCCCCAGCCTCTCCGCTTAGTCTGTATGTTTTTGGATTGCAATCCCTTCAGGACAGGGATTATCTCTTTTCTGTGTTTGCGCAGTACCTATTACCATGAGGATCCAGTCCCAGTTGGGGGCATTTTACCATAATAAAAACAAGAAAAGAGAGGTAGCATATGGCAGGTGCTATGTGACATGGATTCATAGAATCATAGAAATGTAGGGTTGGAAGGGACATTGAGAAGTCATCAAGTCCAGCACCCTGTGCTGGGGCAGGACCAAGTAAACCTAGAACATCCCTGACAGCTGTTTGTCCAACCTGTTCTTAAAAACCTCTGAAAAGATGGAGATTCCACAATCTGTCGAAAGCCTATTCCAGTGGTTAACTACTGTTATATTTAGTAAATTTTCCCAATATCTAACCTAAATCTCCCCTGCTTCAGATTAAGCCCATTACTTCTTATTCCTCACAAGTCAGGCTTTCTAAACCTTTAAAATTTTTTGTTGCTGTTCTCTAGATCAGTGCTTCTCAAAGCTGGTCTGCCTCTTATTCAGGGAAAGCCCCTGGTGGTCCAGGCCGGTTTGTTTACCTGCTGCATCCACAGGTTTGGCTGATTTCGGCTCCCACTGGCTGCAGTTTGCCGCTCTAGGCCAATGGGAGCTGCGGGAAGCGGCAGCCAGCACATCCCTCAGCCCGTGCCACTTGGAGCGGCGAACCGCGGCCAGCAGGAGCTGCGATTGACCAAACCTGCGGATGCAGCAGGTAAACAAACTGGGCTGGACCGCTGGGGGCTTTCCCTGAACAAGAGGCAGACCAGCTTTGGGAAGCACTGCTCTAGACTCTCTCTAATTTGTCCATATTCAATTTGTGATCTACTGTAACTCCCAGGTCCTTTTCAGCATTATTACCACTTAGCCAGTTATTTCTCATTTTCTCCTTGTGCATTTGACTGTTTTCTTCCTAAGTGAGGTAGTTTAATACTCGTGGGGGAATTCTGTGCCACTGCGCAATGCAGAGTTTTGCAGAAATTAATGTTGTACGTGCAGAATTTCCTTCCGCTACAGAAATGGGCTGCAGTGCTGCTAGCTGCCACTAGGGGCTGGTGGACCTGGCAGAGCCCAGCTTGCACATAGAAGACACTGCTGGAGGGAGGGAGGGAGAGGGACCTAGAGGGAAGGTGGAGGGGTTGTGGCCCCCTGACTGGGCTCTGCAGGGGGAGGTGGCAGAGAAACAGGAAATAGGTTGTCATAGGGGTTTCTTTATCCCTACTCCTGGGGGGAGTTTTGTGTGTCTGTATTGTTACAGACATACTTGCTGACAGGTATTTTGAAATAAATTACCAAAATAATTGAAACTGGTGTGATTATATAGCGTTATTTTGACAAATAAAATTTGCAGAATTTTTAAATATTGTGTGCAGAATTTTTATTTGTTTGGCACAGAATGCCCCCAGGAGTATATTTTGCATTTACCTTTAGTGAATTTCATCTTGTTTAATTCAGACCAATTCTCCCATTTGTTGAGGTCATTTTGAATTCTATAGAACTAGAGGTGACCTCAAGAGGTCATCTAGTCCAGTCCCCTGCACTCATGGCAGGATTAAGTATTATCTAGACCAGTGGTTCCCAAACTGGGGTTCGTGAACCGCTGGGGGTTCGCGAAATGTTACAGGGGGTTCTCGGGGAAAAAATCCCTAATGGCAGACAGAGTTGTCCCTAGGGACCCCAGGGCCAGCAGCCCGGAGCCCATGGACTTCCAAGAGCTAAGCAGATCAAAGCAAGCATATCTATCACACTGAGATTTAAACTTCAAGACTCCTTATAAGAAATGCAAAGGGAGGTGGATATTTTTTGCTGTTTTTAAAATGAAATAGGCAGCTAGTGTTGTTCTTAAAATTATTATGAAGAACAAGTTTAATCTTTGTTATAACGAGCGTTGTTTGCCTGGACTGCTCAAGACCTGAATGCTTCTGTAGGAAGAACTCTGAGTTGGCTTCTTAAATCCCTACATGCTGTTTCACGTCTGATACTCCTTGATGAAACATAGGAGCCTTGTCTTATAACAGGCTTATTCAAAGTGATACAAGCGACAAAAGTGAGATCTTGGAAGAGTGTTGCCATTTTCATAAGGTAATAAAAATACTGTCATGATAAATAATAATTAATAATACATAGTGTGTAATCAGCATGTCCTAAAAACCAATTTTATATTTCCAAGATCACTGCTTTTCTAATTTATACTCAGGTAATGGAAAAAATCCCTGGAAATATTCATTTTTAGGAGGCGGTTTGCGAGACTTGACATTTTAGTGAAAGGGGTTCATGGGTTGTTAAAGTTTGGGAACCACTGATCTAGACCATCCCTGACAGGTGTTTTTCCAACCTGCTCTTAAAAATCTCCAATGACAGAGATTCCACAACCTTACCTGGGCAACTTATTCCAGTTTTAATCCTGTCATCCAAAGTGCGTGCAACCCCTCTGCAAATTTTATACCCAGGGGCGGCTCTAGGCACCAGCGGGCCAAGCGCCCGCTTGGGGCGGCGTCCTGGGGAGGGCGGCATTTGGCTCCGGTGGAGCTCCCGCCGGCATGCCTGCGGCAGGTCCAAGCGGACCTGCCGCAGGCGTGACTGCGGCGGGTCCCGTCTTCCCGCGGCTCGGTTGAGCTCCGCGGCAGGTCCGCTCGTCCCGGGCTCCGGTGGACCTGCCGCAGGCATGCCGGCGAGCTCAACGCGGCGCAGCGCTCCGCGCTGCTTGGGGCAGCCTACTTTGTAGAGCCGCCCCTGTTTATACCCATACTCTCCACTCCATTATCCATGTCATTAATGAAAATATTGAATAGCTACAGGGTACTGACCCCTGAAGACGCCACTAGATATCCCCTCCCATTTTGACAGCGAACCATTGATAACTACTGCTTTTGAGTGCTGCCTTTCAACCAGTTATGTACCTACTTTATAGTAATTAAATCCTGACCACATTTCCCTAGTTTGTGGGAATGTCATATGGAGCTGTGTCAAAAGTCTTACTAAAATCAAGATATATTCAAGTCTACAACTCCCTCCTCGCCCCATTCATCAGGTCAATAACCCTATCAGAGAAGGAAATTAGGTTGGGTTGGCATGATTTGTTTTTGACAAAGCCATGTTTGCTCTTCCTTATAATCCTGTTGTCCTCTAGGTGCTTACAAATTTGTTGTTTAATCATTTGTTCCAGTATCTTTCCAGGTATCAAATTTAGGCTGACTGGTCTATTCTTCCCCAGGTCCTCTTTATTCTTCTTTTCTGTGTTTGTCCTTTTTCAGTCTTCTAGGACCTTACCCATCCTCCAGGAGCTCTCATAATTGCTAATGGTTCTGAGATTGCTTCTGCTGGTTTCTTAAGTACTCTAGGATGAATTTCATTAGGCCCTGCCAACTTGAACACATCCAACTTAGTTAAATATTTTTAAACTGGTCCATAGCTATTTTGGCTTGTGTTCCTTCCCCCTTGTTGTTAATATTAATTGTGTTTGAGTATTTATTTACTAAAAGGCTCAATAGTGACGATTGAAGTAAAATAGGCATTAAACACCTCAGCTTTCTTCAATCACAAGTTTTTAGCTGTCCTTTCCCTTTAAGTAGAGAACCTACACTTTCCTTTCTTCCTTTCTCTTAATGTATTTCAAGAACCTATTATTCCCTTTATATCCCTTGCTAAATGTAACTCATTTTATGCCTTTGCCTTTCTGACTTTGTCCCTACATGCTTGTACTATTCTTTTTTACTCCTTTTTAGCAATTCATCCATGTTTCCATTTTTTTTGTAGGATTGCTTTTGGATTTTCAGGTCATTTAAGAGCTCCTGATGGAGACATATTGGACTTTTCCTCTTCTTCCTATCTTTCCTTAGCATCGGGATAGTTTGCAGTTGTGCCTTTTAATATTGTCTCCTTGAGAAACTGCCAGCCCCCCTGAATTCCTTTTTCCTTTAGATTTTCTTCCCATGGGACCTCACCAGCAGGTCTCTGAGTTTGTTGACGTCTGCTTTTTTGAAGTCCATTGTTCACGAACAAGGAAGGACGTCTTATGACGTTACCCAGGCTACAATCTAGACTGCTAAACAGCTGGGTCCCCTCAGTACTCTAGCCTGGGGTGCCTCTTACAGTGCTTTGCTGTAAAAGCCGTCACTCCTGATCTTGCTCATATGCAGCCTCTAGCATGCAAAATTACTCCCAGCTGAATTACATGAATGCTGCAGCCAGTCACTCATGAATTATATACAGGGCAACCCCAGCAAACTCTCAGTCCCCGACTTGCCCCTCAGAAATGTGCATCTTGTACTGCCCAGCACCCTTCTGGACAATACAAGTAATAGAATGTCTGTCATTTCATCAATGGAAAATGATATGCACAGACCCCATTATCTCAAGTGGAGTTTCCCAAACACTTCAATCCAAAGCACACACTGGTTTAGATAAAACAATAAAACAAATGTATTAATTACAGAAAGATTTGAAGTGATGACAAGCAGGGAGGCATAAAATCAGAATTGGTTACAAAGAAGATAAAAGATAATCTGCAAACCAATACCTAACTTAGCAAGATGAATGGATTCAAAACAAAGGTTTTTATCTCCCCATATGCTTACAACAACCTGTACTGGCTGAACAGCCTCCCAGCCAGGACCCGTTCCCCAATCAATGATGCTTCCTTTGTCTTTTAAGCATTGCAACTTCTGTGAGTAGAGATGAGGGGAGAGAGGTGATCTGCAGGCCTCTGTTTCTCATTCCTATACCCTCTTCCCCTCTTTGAGAATTATCTCCGGCTGGGGTTCAAGCGAGAGGCAGTCTGTTTACATGGAAACTCCCATCTGTTCCATTGTCAATGTGTAAAGTTCTCGCTCACACCCTTCTTCCTGCCAAAGAATGGCCATTTAACTAGGAGATACTCCATAATAGTTCATCTGATTATGCTGGTACATGGCTGGGGCACCCATGTGTCTGTCTCTGAAAAACTGGCTTGGGACTGCTTTTCTTAAACTTGGAGCATGTTATAAGAATGTTATACAGTAGACTCTTATAACTATACATACAGTGTTGCCACACATATTTCATCAGGATAATAATGTTCCTCAGATTGAGATTTTTCAAACGATACCTCACAAGACATACCTTGTACAAAATTTATCACAGTCTTATAAAAAGGGTGAAAATAATATCTCTCTTGGGAATTCAGTGGAAATATAGGTGTAAAGACTGCCAGATCAGTCTCATGGCATCTTTCAGTCAGGATCTCAAAGTACTTTGCAAACACCAATGTGAGACACCTAGTGCCTTATTTTCAGAAGTGTTGCTGATCCAGTGCTCCCATTGACTTCAGCATCTCTACAGATCAGACACACATGCTGAAATCTTGTCCATATTGAAGTCAATAGCAAAACTCTATTTGACGTCAGTGAAGGCAGCATGTCACTCAAGGTTTTGTAAGTTGGACACACAAATCTCATGGCATGCAAAATTAATAATTCTGAAAATATGGCTGCATATATTATACATGCTTATGAATTTTGTTTAAACACGTAAACATTTTCTAGCAGATTACATACAATGTACATCATGTAATGTGATCCAGGGACTAATGATGTGCTGTACTGGTATTTAAAAAACATTTCCTTCTAATGAATCATATGCTGACATGATTCTTTCAACACAATCCTCCATTGAGTTCCATTGAAAAGATTATGGCACGATATGGCCCATGTCTCTTCCTGTGGCTTAATGACATATCAACCTTTTGAGAATGTTTTGTGTTAATATCTGGGAGTAACCATTTGAGGCAGTTCTGAGAGAACTTGACACTCAGCCCTCTTGAATTATAATTGAGTGACATGTCTAATTCCCTGAAGATGTGTCTCTTAAATCGTAGTATATTTGTTGTACTGAAATGATGAGTAAATGTGTCCATATAAATAAAATTTACAATCCGATTTGTTGAAAAGTTGTTTGTTAATCCTCAGAACAGAAATAGAACTGTCACTGCAATCTGTGAAAGAGTTTCTCAAGTTTCATGCACTTCACACAGGGAATATTATATGGCCAGTAGGGCTACGATTCAACCAGGAAGCACCAGTTATTTTAACCCATCTCTCAAGTAAATGTACAGGCAGTAATTCTTGTTAGGATATAGGAAAGAATCCTAAATATTTTGTAAACTAAATAGATCTATTGATTGCTTTAAAAATACATTTGGTTGGTTTTGTAATACCATTTGATTTTGAAGAAGGAGGGTTAAAAAGAATTGCTGACTATCTGCCGCAGGTCTGAAGAGTTGTCACCAAAGGGTTGCATTTCTGGCTATAACTTTTATTAAAAACCTCAAGCTTAGCATTATTCCTGAAATAACCTTTGGGTTTTTTCTCCCCTTTCAGGGTTACTGAATTTCCTGATTTCCTGATTGTGTGTGGTTTGGATATTAAAATAAAACCAAGTGCTCTCAGAATTTGTATGTCTGCTTCTTGAACTAAAAGAGTTTTCTGGGCCAGACACAGATGCATGGGAAAGGGCTGGCCTCATTTTCTCCTGTGGTTCAGGGGTGCGCTCCTGAGCTTGCTGGACTGGTCTCACAACATGACGATGTTCCAATATCTGAGTCCTTCAAATTCAAGCAATGTTTATATTTGTTTCAATGGAGGGTCAGACATATTTTATGCATCTGGTTGGTCTCTGCCTTAATATATGGGGTGTATTAGACTCTGATCTCAGTTCAAAGATATTGCCATCATAGTATTGTAATAATAATGCCAGAATAATAATAGTTCCTTGTCCATCATATTATCTCTCTCACTCACACACACACACACACACACACACACACAAATCATACTGTGCTGGACTTACTTCCGTATTTCATCCTTGTTCTATTCCCATCTTATATTTCATTCACATCTGTCATCAAATTTCTTTCCTTTTGTACTTTGTTACCCTATGAACTAAGCTATCTTGGTTTTTCCATTCGTATTGTACAATCGCTGCCATCTGCTTAAACTCTCCATCTCGCCTCTTCCTGATATATTATTCTAATTTCCCACTGTGACCAGGAATAAGAAAGGAAATGATATAGTGCAGCCTCAGAAAGAATTATAACGCCAACTCCTAGCAGAAAAAGAACCATGTGTTTTGGCTCTTGAAAACCAGAGCAAAGTGTCAAGTCACAGGAAGGTAAAACATCATATTTCATTCTGCAAACTACATCTGAAACTAGGTGAAAATTAGACCACTCTTTCTGAGGTTCAGTTTCTTCCCATGTGGTGTTGCTTATGTCCATGTGCAAGCTCTTCCTCTCTCTGCCCCTCTTCCCATGAAGACCCAGGAAATATCCACCTTGACACCCCCAAGCATTCAAAAGTCACGAGCCAGAACCCCTCCCCCCGACCAAACAATGAGTTTGGCTTAAAAATCAGAATTTTTTTGTTTTTGTTTAGATCAAAGGGAAGAATAAGTGTATTTGGTCTCATGATCTCTTTCACAATAACACTATAAGCTGGGATGATGTTGAATTTGTATTCCTGTCAAATTGTAAAGACTGCTTTTAATATCTCACTATTGTTTATTCCATTTTAGGGAAGTTTCTACACTTTCTATTAAGTTGAACTGGAGAAAACATAAACAAATAGTGGGTATACAGAAGTAACAAAAGCTAAATGTTTTATGCAGAAAAGATTCCCACAAGTGCATCCCAGCTATGAAGAGTGAACTATATTTTCACATTCTGTGGCATTTCAATACAATCTTGGATCAAATCACAAATGATTATTTTGATACAGCTATTTACACTGGTCTGATTATATGGAAATAAAATATTGAAAGAATGCGTTTTTTTGTTTTCTTTACTGTTTTGCTGCTGTAAATGAATCTGCCTACTCCAATTAAATATATAAATATATATATATATATATATGTATATATATATATTTGGCAAAGTAATAACTACAGGATTGAAAAGGCCTCATTCAAAAACTTGTTCATGTGTAAGATGTGAGAAATAGATTGATTCTGAAACCATGAATACCCTAAGTTTTTAAAAGTGGCGAGAGGGACTTTAGCCACACAAATCCTATTATCCTAATTGTGTGGATGGATAAATCTCCATGGATCACACTAAAAGTCACATCTGCACTGCAGTGTACCTACTTGGATGAAAACCCAGGGACCAGTTCTTCCATCCTCACTTTGTTTGAATAGTATTTTTCTCTGCCAATAGTCCTGCTGAAACTAATGGAACATAATGTACTATGCAATGTAAGGATGGTAAAACTGACCTCCATTTTAGTAACAAGTCAAGGAATGCAAATTGATCAACAGGAAACATAACTGGGCAAACATACGTATGTTTAGACCATGCTGTGGCAGATATCAGCTGCAGTTAAATAATGAAAAATCAAATCCTAATCCCACTGAAGTCAATGGAAACTTTGCCATTGATTTCAATGGCAGAAGGATTGGGAGCTTTGTTTAAAGTTACCGGTATCTTCCAATTTATTCTCACTTTTTTCCAATATGCTCACATTCTTGATACTTACTGTTTTTCTAGTGTTTATACACTAAAATATATTGCCAATTCAAATACCGTTGTCTTGTACTGTAAAGATCTGAAATAAAGGTTTTGTTTTGGCAATTTCACAAGTGGAATTTTTCCACATGTTCATAGCCTATTCCTCACCGCTAACTGTGTGTAGGAAAAACACCCTAATCCTTATAAAATACTTCTAGTGAATTAGTGTTAACTTTATGGACTGGGTTTGCCATCCACTGTGGTTATATCAAATTTGAAACAAACAACATGACTTATTCTGTCCAGTTAAAAAAGTTTGTGACTGTAGCTACCATTCTTAGTCCTTCTGCACATCAGATTGTATTTATATTTAAGCTACTCATTCTAGTGACATTACTGTTATGGTGTTGTTTTAAGCTGCTGACCACATGGTATGTAATCACATTCAATGTTGTATGAGCATTCAAGAGGGCCAATATGTGCACCCCGTCTTCTCTCACTCAACCTCCTCTCTTGTTAAGCCCTCATTTTAACAACTCTATCCTTTTCTCAGCACTAGAGCAATTTGTATCCCTCTCCACTCACCTCTTTCTGCACTACTCACGCTGATGTTTGAATACCCTTTGTACTCTCAAGTTCACCTGGTGACTCCTGGGGAAACAGGTGTTGCAAATCAGAGCTTATTGTCTATCAGGCCAAGTGAAAACTCATCTTTCTGTCTACTTAGCCTCTCTCCCAAGTTCAAAGACACAGGTTATTTTATCATTGGCTATGTCTACACTTATGGTGGCATGTAGAGTACAGCATACTTAGGTAGCTACACGTATAGTGTCTGTAGTGAAAAGCTCCAGCAGCATCCCCGCTTCCTTCTCTGTGCCCAGGGGCGGCTCTAGATATTTTGCTGCCCCAAGCAGGGTCGCATGCCATGGGAGGCGCTCTGCCGGTTGCCGGTCCCGCGGGAGGTCCACCGGAGCCGCCTGCCGCCCTCCCGGCGACCGGCAGAGCGCCCCCCGCGGCATGCCGCCCCAAGCACACGCTTGGTGTGCTGGGATCTGGAGCTGCCCCTGTCTGTCCCTGAGCCTTTCCCTGCTGACAGGGCCTTTCACTGTGGCAGGGAAAGGCTCTGGTAGAAGGAGGCAGCATGCAACGACACTGCTAAAAATAGCAGTATAGCTGTGGGAAGCACTGCTGATGCCTGTAGAAAGCAGTGTAGGGTATATACCCTAGGGGTTCAGGCACATAGGGGGCTTTATTCTACTCCCTAAGCCGTGCCTCACCATCTACACTGCAGTTTATACCTATGCTAGCTGGATGTGCAGAGTATGTACTCTACGTACTGGTGTAAGTGTAGACATATCAGTTGAGGCAGTTTGTAATGCATGTTGCCCCTTCTGTACTGTTTGACTCAATTATCCCCACCATTTCCCCATTCATCTCATTCTCCATTGAATGCAGTGCGGAGTTTGCTATATTCCTACTTTCAAACATAGAAAAGATAATTCATTGCTGCTGCCAGGTATCCAGAAATCCCTTGACACACCTGCATGACAGGTCCCCATTAATTTCCCTTCTCTTGGCCATGCAAACTATCAGTAACTGTTGTCCACCATCACACGCATCCCCTCCATCCCTGAATCCAGTTCAGCCCCTCCTCTGGTCATGAAATTCCATGATTTCCCTTAGCTCTGTGATGTTATAACCATCCACTCTTCTGCCTGATCCGCTGCATTATTTTGCCTTTTCTCAGCTGCCTCACTGCTACTTTCACAGTTGAATGTTGCAATTTTGCTTGTCCAGCTTAGTATGTCAGGAACTCTTTTATCCCTGTCTCTTACCTTAAAATCTTCCTGGTGTCTTAGCCTGTGAGTGACTCTAAAACCTACTTAACTTTCTGTTTCCCTTTTCCTATTACCACTTTCCTCCATTTTCCCTGTAATTTAACCAAGCCAGCAAGAATATTAACAGACATCTCCACTGCTTCCAAAGTTTAGCTTTCTCTTCTGTGACTCTCCTCCATTTTTGTACATTGCTTTTCCTTTCTGATTGTACAAGAGACACTGAGCCAGATCCCCAGCTGGTGCAAATCAGCACAACTCCATTGAATTCAACAGAACTATGTCCTTCTGTACCAGCTGAGGACTTCCCCACTTGGTGACAGCTTTTTAGAATTATCCATGTGTTCTGAGATCTGTCTTACTTCATACATAGCAGGTTTTATGCAGTAAACATAATTTATATTCTGTTGCATTCTAGAAGCCCAGTGCATATATCCCCAGGAATCAAAATGTAAACATGAGCTGCCATTTGATGCTATTCTACCAATATAGCAGTTTATGCTTTTTTCTTCCAGGAACACTGTATTTTTAAGTAATCAATACTTTTTCTAAAAATTAATTTCACACAACCAAATAAGAGGCTAGAACATATTTGACAATATCTTATTAATGTATTTATTTTTAATAACTTTTCTCAGCATCATTTTTATGGTCTATAAAAGACTATATTGTCTTTTAAGTATTAAACTTAGAAGGAAAAATCCCAGAAATGATTAATTGCCCTAGTATCATTGTGATTACATTTTCTTTTCCATGTTATGATTTACAGAAAATCAGTTTACATGTAAAACTCCAGCAATCGCAGACATTGTGATCCTGATAGATGGCTCGTGGAGTATTGGCAGATTCAACTTCAGACTTGTCCGGCTTTTCCTGGAAAATCTGGTTGGTGCCTTCAATGTGGGTTCTGAGAAAACAAGAGTAGGTAAGGTTTCTAAAGAAAATTCTGTAAGTTCACAGTTGAATTAAAACAAACAAAAAAGAAAACAGTAAACCCTTGATTTCCAAGGAACTTAATCCCTACATAGTTGTACAACATACATCATCCTCTTTATTTGTCATGAATAAAAATATTAGGGCCTGATCCTGAAAGCACTGTACACACAGAATTTCCATTTAAATCAATGGGAGTAACATGAATAGAAAGCTTGTAAGATTGGACCTGATCATTGTACACAAGGTATTTCTCATAATGAATTGTGATATTTATAAGAACATAAAAATGGCCATGCTAGGTTAGACCAATGGTCTATGTAGCCCAGTATCCTGTCTTCTGACAGTGACTGCTGCCAGATGCTTCAGCAGTAATGAACAGAACAGCAATTTTGTGTGATCCATCCCCTTTTGTCTAGTCCCAGCTTTGGCAGTTGGAGGTTTAAGAACATCTGGAGCACAGAGTTGCATCCCTGACTGTCTTGGCTAACAGGCATTGATGGACCTATCCTCAATTAACTTATCTAATTATAGTTTTGTCCTTCACAACATCCTCTGGCAACAAGTTCCACAAGCTGAATGTGCGTTATGTGAAGTATTTCCTTATTCTTGTTTTAAACCTGATGCCTGTTAATGTCATTGGATGACACCTAATGAGGTCTTATGCAGAGGGGAAGTAACACTGTTTTTCTTCATACCATTCATGATTTTTATATACTTCTACCATATTTTGTCTCTTTTCTAAATTGAGCACTCCCAGTTTTTATAATCTCTCTTCATATGGAAGTGTTCCATACCCCTAATCATTTTTGTTACCCTTCTCTGTACCCTTTTCCAATTCTAATATATCTTTTTTGAGATGGGGCAACCAGAATTGTACACAGTATTCAAGATGTGGGTGTACCATGCAGCAGATAGGAATCAGAGGGTACGAATAAATGGTCAGTTTTCACAGTAGAGAGAGATTTATATAGTGGCATTATGATATTTTCTGTCTTCTTATATATCCCATTCCAAATATCTGTTCTTTTGATTGCTTCTGCACATTGAGTGGGTGTTTTCAGAGAACTGTCCATGATGATTACAAGATCTCTTTTTTTGAGTGGTAACAGCTAATTTAGAAACCATCTTTTTGTATGTATAAATGGGATTATTTTTTTCCAATATGCATTAGTTTGCATTTGCCAACACTGAATTTCATTTGTCATCTGTAAAGACATACAAAGAGATCTCACAAAACTAGATGACTGGGGGACAAGTCATCTAGTTTTGTGATATCCCTTTGTATGTCTTAGTTAAGTACAAAGCTGACTACAATTTTGAGTAATTTTGTACTATCTGCAAATTTTGCCACCACACTTCCTTTCTTTTTTCTAGATCATTTATGAATATGTTGAACGTCACAGGTTGTAATACAGATCCTGGGAGGACCCTGCTATTTGCCTCTCTCTACTGTGAAAACTGACCATTTATTCGTACCCTCTGATTCCTATCTGCTGCTGATCCAGGAGAGGACTTTCCCTATTATCCCATGACAGCTTAGTTAGCTTAAGAGCCCCTTGTGAGGGACATTGTCAAAGGCTATTTGAAAGTCCAAGTACGCTGTATTGACTGGATCACTTTTGTCCACATTTTTGACCCCCTCAAAAAATTCTAATAGATTGGTGAGGCATGATTTCCCCTTACAAAAGCAGTGTTGACTTTTCCCCAACCATATCACATTTGTATCTAATAATTCTGTGCCTTACTATAGTTTCAAGCAATTTGCCTGGTACTGAAGTTAGGCTTACTGCCCTGTAATTGCCAGGGTTGCCCCGGAGCCTTTTGTAAAATTGGCACTACATTAGCTACCGTCTAGTCATTTCGTTCATAGGTTGATTTAAGTAATAGGTTAATCCCATAGTTGTTAATTCTACAATTTCATATTTGAGTTCCTTCAGAACTCTTCAGAACTCTCAAGGTTCATCTGGCCCTGGTGACTTAATACTGTTTAATTTGTCAGTTTGTTCCAAATCCTCCTCTATTGACATCTCAATCTGGGACAGTCCCTCAGATTTATAACTGAAAAATAATGGCTTGGATGTGGGGATCTTCCCCACATCCTCTGCAGTGAAGACCAATGCAAAGAATTCATTTAGATTCTCCACAATGGCCTTGTCTTCCTTGAGTGCCCTTTTAGAACCTCAAGCAGCCAGTGGCCCCACTGATAGTTTGTGAGGCTTCCTGCTTCTGATGTGCTTAATTGTTTTAGTTTTTGTGTCTTTAGCTAGTTGCTCTTCAATTTTATATTATATTTTTACACTTGACTTGCCAGAGTTTATGCTCCTTTCTATTCTCCTCAGTAGGATTTGACTTCCAATGTTTAAAGCATGCCTTTTTGCCTGTAACTGCTGGCTGTCTAGCCATGATGGGATTTGTTTGTTCCTCTTACTGCTTTTGTGTTTTTTTTTATTTGGGGTATATATTTAATTTGAACCTCTACTATGGTGTTTGTGAGTAGGCTCCTGCAGTCTGCAAGCATTTCATCCTTCTGACTGGTCCTTTTCATTTCCATTTAACTAGCTTCCTCACTTTTGTGTAGTTCCCATTTTTTAAGTTAAATGCTACTTTTTCCCCTACAAGGATGTTAAATTTAATTACATTATGGTCATTATGACTGATTGGTTAAATTATATTTGCCTCTTGGACGAGATCCTGTGCTCCCCTTAGGACTAAATCAAGAATTGACTCTCGCCTTGTGGGTTCCAGGACAAGCTGCTCCAAGAAGCAGTCATTTATGGTATCTAGAAATTTTATCTGTGCCTCTCTTCCTGAGATGACATATAGACATATTTTCATCTTGGGTTCTAATCCAATGCCTTTTGAAATCAACAGAAAGACTCCTATTGACTTCAATTGGCATTAGATCAGACCCTTACAGTGGACTTTTTACATGAAGAAAGTGCCAAGAGACGGTTTCTATCATGTTTAAAACTGTTTGAACAATATATCATATCTGTTTTGCTACTTACAGTGTAGCCTGTTCAAAGAGGCATTTAATAAAATTGTTCTCTTTCATGAAATGAGTTCTTGGAATCTTACTAAAACCTGAAAAAATGCACCTTGCCTTTTACTTAAATTCCTTAGCACTTGAAAGAAAAACCTAGAAAATACATAGTGGAGTTGGCATCCAGAACAATTTAGGGAGTAATAAATTCATCTTTAAAGAGTTCAAAAGAAGCCTGTTATGATAACAAACTACTGATAGCCTAGTATGTATATACTTGAAAAAATGAATCTCCTGCAATGTATTTATTTCTGATTCACTAGGTCTTGCTCAGTACAGTGGGGATCCCCGAATTGAATGGCATCTGAATGCCTTTAGCACAAAGGATGCTGTTTTGGATGCAGTCCGTAATCTGCCATATAAGGGAGGGAATACATTAACAGGTACAGTATGTATTTTTGCATTAGCCACATGCTCCAAAATATGCCATGCTGCATTGGCTTAAAGTATTGGGGTTTTGTTCTGTTTCGTAAAGGTGAATGTGCTGTTTATTTTTGAAGTTTGCCTAAGAGCTTGATCTGAAGTAGCGGCAGTCAAAGGGAATCTTCATGCCTTCAGTGAGCTTTGACTCAGGCTACGTCTACACTACCCGCCATATCGGCGGGTAGCGATCGATTTTTCAGGGATCGATATATCGCGTCTCATCTAGACGCGATATATCGATCCCCGAACGCGCTTCTATCGATTCTGGAACTCCACCGCCCCGAACGGCGGTGGCGGCGTCGATATGGAGAGCCCCGGACATCGATCCCGCGCCGTGAGGACGGGTAAGTTATCGATATAAGATACTTCGACTTCAGCTACGTTATTCATGTAGTTGAAGTTGCGTATCTTATATCGATTTTTCCCCTTAGTGTAGACCAGCCCTCAGGCCTCAATCTGCAAAATCTGTGTCTATGATTTGTCTATGCCAAAACTAAAAGCAAAGGAAGTTCACTTTTACATTCTGGAAAGAGGATAGAGCAGCAAAAGCCATTGACACTGTTCATACACAAAACCTCCGTCAGTTGGAGAAAGAAAGTCTGTTGTTTTAACATCTGACTGGTGGGGGGTGGTAAATTTTTCAAAGAATCACCTGGGGGGTTTAGACTCCCATTAACTTTCATGATATTGAAACCCTACATGGCTCTTTGGAAATTTAGTGGTGGATAGCTGCGGGATACTTGTCAATATGATAAAATATATATTCTCTGGAGAGGAATCCCATAGCATCAGTGCAACACTTAATAGTCCTGGCTTTCTTGTCTGGAGGATAATGGACTGAAAGAGTAAATTATTGCCAAACTATTTTTTCCAGAGAGGCTTAGAAGTTTCCCTTTTCTCCTCCACCAATCGTTATTTTGGTGGAAGGAATTATTATGGTTGGACTGGGAACAGAAGGGATATACTGTGGTACCATAGCTGAACTGATGCTTGATAGAAATACCAAGAAGCAAGTAATAAATCCACTATGATAATTATATTCTGGCATTAGAGGTGGCTTTTGCCTAACCTCTTTTCATATGGCTTCATTTTAACTTTCAAATTAGAGCCAAGTTGCCTCTCCCAAATCAGTAATAATAAGTTTTTGACGTTACATTCTCCATTAGCTTAATTTAAGCTTTTCCTCAGCTTGTGAGTGTAAAAAGCTTTAAAATAAAAGATTGTATTCAGCAACTGGATTTTAATGACCTAAATTAAGTGGTAAATGTGTTTTTTAGCAGGATTTCTGCACGGGGTGAATTTCTCCCGTAAAACTTAGCACTGTCAGCTCTCAAAACATCTGTTAGTCTATAAGGTGCCACAGGATTCTTTGCTGCTTCAGCTCTCAAAGACTCCAGTGGGAACTGAGGGCAATGAAAGCTGCTCAGGATCTGTCCCGTATTCAGTGGAACTAGAAGAACCATTCCTGGGAGGGTTTTCAGGTTCAGGCTTGAAATTAGCAATCTGATTTCCTGTTTCAGTGACTTCTGCTGACAAATCAACTAAAGGCTATTTCATTACAGAAATATCATTTGTAATTTGACCAGCTTTTCTAAAAATGTGTGTTAAACACAATGTATATGTTACTCTTTGAAATACCAGTTCAGCAAATGACTTCAGCGTGTGCTTAACTTTAAGCATGTGAATAGTCCTGTTGCTTTCAATCTTGAGAAGTCAGGGTTAATGGTAAGCTTGTTTTTAGTCCTTTGCTGAACTGGAAACCAAATTTACTAATAGATGAAATCCTCTGACTTCCCTGGTGGAGTAATATGTAGTGTAGTTGTAGCCATATCAGCCTCAGGATATTAGAGAGACTAGGTGGATGAGGTAATATTGTTATTGGACCAAACTTCTGTCCAATAAAAGAAGAGTTCTGGTGGCTCAAAAACTTGGCTCTCTCACCAACAAACGGCCCAATAAAATATATTACCTCACCCACCTTGTCTCTCTGGTGGGGTAAGGTATGTGAGTAGCTCAGTAGCCCAGTTTAGTTTCAAACAAGTTTCTATTCTCTGTTGTAAATAATTTTATTGATTGGAAGATTGCTGAGGACTGCTCCCATTTTTGCCCTGCCTTTAATTCAAGCTGCCTGTTTGGAACAGTATATTTTTAAGTGAAATTTTGTTCTCTTTTATAAGTTATTATTCAGTAGGAGGTTGCTCAGCATTCTTTACTTTGAGTAGAAAGTTAAACTTCAAAAAATCAATAAAAATATCAGTGTTACATAGACAATTTCATTAGCCAAACCATTTTTTTATTTTTTATTTTTTTTAGGTCTTGCCTTAACTTTTATTTTGGAGAACAGCTTTAAGCCTGAAGCAGGTGCAAGATCCAATGTGTCCAAAATTGGTATATTGATCACAGATGGAAAATCCCAAGATGATGTCATCCCACCTGCTAAAAATCTGCGTGATGCTGGTGTTGAATTATTTGCTATTGGTATGTATTCTAACGTATCTATTTATTGCATTGTACTTTTTATAAGTCTCTGATCTTTTCTATCTATCTCATGTATTTATAAGGGTCCTATCATGTTTCTATCTGGATTAAGCATCATCAAAAATATTTTGGAAAATTTTAACTTTTTTCAGTCTCCGCCGACTGTTAATGTAACTGACATTTTAGCAGGATAAACATATGCTAGTTATCATCAGAATACTGCAAAGATGTCAGTAACACTTGTAATATTGGAAATTAACCCTTGTGATTAATTATAACTACCTGTAATTAACAGCTTGACTGT
The DNA here is from genome assembly GCF_016161935.1 of Mauremys reevesii. Lineage (NCBI taxonomy): Eukaryota > Metazoa > Chordata > Testudines > Geoemydidae > Mauremys > Mauremys reevesii. Next base: position 263,862,658 of record NC_052624.1, read on the forward strand.
AGGTCTGATCCAAAGCACATTGAAGCCAGTGAAATGGGGAAAGACTCCATAGGCATCAGTAGGCTTTGGCCAAGCTGCATGGCTTAAATGTTACACCAATTTCTTTTGTTGCAAACATTTTCCTATTTTGTCTCTCCACTGTAAGGTGTGAAGAATGCAGATATAAATGAACTCGAGGAGATTGCCTCTGAGCCAGACAGTACTCATGTCTACAACGTTGCTGACTTTAACTTCATGCACACCATTGTAGAAGGTCTTACGAGAACAGTGTGTTCAAGAGTGGAGGAACAGGAAAAGGAAATCAAAGGTAAATAAGAAACTTTGTTTGATCTTGATATTAGACCAGCAAATCCAATTTTAGAATAGGGACAGTTTTGAACTAGTTTCTGACATTTTACTCTTTCTATGTATATTTTGCTACCAGGATACTATATTATCAGAGAAGGTATTTTTTCTGTTGCGTACTTCATGCGTATGCTAATATCTTTTGCTTAGTTCCATGATAGTAATTTGTCTTTTGTTATTATAGTGTTAGGTGACATGAAAAAAAGTGCATTCATTTTGCTGTAGCTATCACCAGTCACCAGGTAAAAAGAGGGTATCTTTATTGTGCAGGTTTGGGGATGAATTAGAGAAGGAGTAAAGCTAATTAAGGCTGTGCCCTTGTTTCCATTCTAATCCTTTGTTTTCTTAGTCTCATAAGTTTGCCAAACTTTCAATTTGAAGTTTCCCAGGCTTGGTCTCTACATGAAGTTGAACTTTTTTATTTTTATTTTTTTAATCTCTGAGTGAAAAAAACAACCCAGAATTTTGGAATGCAAGAAAAGGTTGTGGGGGTGGAAAAATTACAAGTATACAAAAATTCTGCTGACCTTAGGACCTTCTGAGCAGCTGAAAATGCTAGGGGTAGAACATTGAAATTCGTTAGAGAAATAGCCCTCTTTGAGAAAGTATCTTTGAAATGTTCCAGAGAAATGTATTTGAATTGACTGAGCTGTGACCCTGTAAAACCGTATGCAGCAGATGCAAATGCCAGATGCATTTCCCTAAGTTTATGAAGTGCCTCACTGAGGAAGGTTGCATTGCACATGCATCTGAAGCAGTGTACTGAAAAGATGTTGCATTAGTAGGCTTCTCTCTTCCCCCTGGATCCCCTAAGAATTTCACAGATGGTCTGGGTGTGGGGGGAAGCAGTGGATTGGAAGATATGGCCATCAAAGGGCTCATGAACCAGTTAAGTATCTCGGAGGCGGCGGGTGGTGGAGAGTCTTGCAGAGGTAGATGTCTGTCGAGCGTAGCTCCAATGTGTCTTGTCAGATACCACCCCACCTGCAGACCTGCCAAGGAATACAGGGGACAGGCTGTCTTGCTGAGTGTTGTAGCAGGTTCACAGCTGTGGAGATTCCTGGCTAGTTCTGGAACTTGGGGAGAGGGTGTTTGGAAGCACCTGGGGAGGGAGGGAATGCATGAAGGGACAGGCAACCAGGAAAGCTTGGGAGAACCATTGCAGTTGTAAAAGCGTTTGTGCTGAAACCTTTGTGTGTGATGCATGTAAAGTTTTCCACATAAACCAATGGAGGCCTGGTCCTGCTGAGAATTGTATGTATATTATTATTTTTATTATTTAGTTAATATTAAAAACCGACTAAATAAATGTGCCCTCACCAATTAATTCAGTTTCTAATGATGAGAGATCTTTGGGAACTCAGCAATTAGAGCAAAAACAAATCATTATTTTATAAGAGTAAAAATAATTTCTCTATGTTATCTCATATATAGGAACATTTGTTGCCACTCTTGGAGCTCCTACAGATTTGGTCACATCTGAGGTAACAGCCAGAGGATTCCGTGTTAGCTGGACCCATGCACCGGGCAAGGTGGAAAAATACAGAGTTGTGTATTATCCCACTAGAGGAGGCCAACCAGAAGAGGTAAGGGAGGAAAAATCCTATCAGGTTCCTGATTGTGAGAACTTCTAGTAGACATAAATAGAAAGAATTCACCAGTTGGGAATGATAGCACTTGATCATAGGCCTGATGCTGCTTCCATGTATGGGTACATCTACACAGTCAGTGGTAGCAAATCTCTGAGCCCAGGCCAACAGACTCAGACTTGTGGGACTTGCACTACTCCGCTAAAAGTAGCTGTGTAGGCAGAACTTTAAATTGCAGCTTGGGCTGGAGCACAGGCTCTGAGGCCCGCTTCACAGCCTGAGCTCCATCCCGAGCTGCAACATGTACATCACTATTTTTAGCTCGGTAGCATGAGTCCATGAACCCGAGTACATTGACTCAGGCTTGGAGGCTTGCTACCACAGGCTGTGTAAACATACACCACAGTCTGTGATTACATTGTTCAAGGATAAGACCTAAAATCCAATATGTAAACTGTGTTTTTATTTATACATCAGCTTTCCTTGTTGGACCAACTCTGTATGATGCTATTTCAAAGGATACAGGACCAGAAAGGGGCAGAAGGGATAGAGTTTGAGCTTTGCAAACATAACTCATTTTTAAAAAAATCCATGGATGTAGAGTTGGGAATCTGGCTAAAATTGACCAGTGGGCCAGATGGATATTTATTATTGGTGTAGCACCAACAGTTCACTAAGTGCTTTGGAGGTAGGTATGAAAACAAGGACACTGCATGAAGAAGTTTACAACTTAAGCAGACAACTTTCAGAACAGTATGGGAAGGGATGGAGAGTGGAGACAGGACAACAGAAGCAGTATAATTAAAGGGTGAGGTTAAATGCATTTTATTTTTTGAAGATATTTTGTTGTTGTGTGTGTGTGTGTTTGTGTGTACACAGGTATGTGCATGCAGTACAATAATGAAATTTTGAATTACATAATAAATATATCAGAAAGCGTCCATTACACAATATTCTTAATTTCCATTATGCTAATGGTATTTTTAACATTTCCTTTGATCCAAAGTGCTGCTTTGTATTGCCTTAAGACTCCTCATTATGCATATGTTTGCCATTCTGTTTCCTGGCTACTGTACTGTATACTAAGATACAAATGTCATTTGTGCTGTGTTAAGCATAGATAGATTCACATTTATGTATCATGCCAAGGAGTGTCTTAGAAATATGACAGATAAGACAAACCAATAAGATGGATTAAATAGTAATAAAATGAATTTATTTTATCCTTATTTCATTGAATTTTTTCCCAAACAGGTGGTGGTGGATGGAAGTGTATCAACAGCAGTTCTGAAAAACCTGATGTCTCTAACTGAATATCAGATAGCTGTGTTTGCTATATATATAAGTGCTGCAAGTGAGGGCCTCCGTGGTACTGAAACCACACGTAAGTGTCCTCACTCAATTTGTTCTGGACCTGACTCAGTAACGCTGAACGTAGGCACTGCGCAGTGTGAGTAAGGGATGCAGAATCAAGTCTTTTTTCTCTTTAGCTCTTTTTACTAGTATTGTCCAACATTTATTTATTAGATTTGGGCCTGAACTAAAGACCCGGGTCCAAATGCTCCCAGACTTTGAGCCAGTTATATTCTCTCTGTAATGGGCCAAACCAAGCCTCTAAATCATAACACTCCCAGACTTTGGGACAGTTTGGAGCTGCAGCTGGATCTAAATTTTATGGCTTAGGCATACAGCCTTATTTCCTCTTTTTGGCCTTAGTTCCTTAAGAGATGATGGGAGATTCAGTGAAGAGGGGACTGTTCGGGATTGGAGAGACAAGTGTTTCATTTCCTGCTCTGCAACAGACTTCCTAAGTTACCGTGGGAAGTGATTCTGATTTTCTGTGCCTCAGTTTCCCATCTGTGATAACTGTACTTCCCTACCTGAGGGATGTTGTAAGGATAATTACATTTAACACTGTGAAGTATTCAATGGGGGTCATATAAGTAGCTTAGAGGGGTAGGCCCCTCTAAATCATATAACATTTTATTTAATTCAAATATTTTCACCTCAAATGCAATCATTTTGTCCCAGCAATATGACAGACCTTACACAGGGAAGGGAAGAATCACTTTCCAGTTAAAACTACAGGGTGGAAGATAAGCAGAATGCAATTATCTAGTTTGGGATTCAGCCAGGAAATCAAAGCTAACACTACCAAACTTACAAAAAGTGAGATGGGATCTTGTTACGTATGTTTGAGACCTAGGCCTTTTGTTTCATCCAAAAAAATTGACTCTCGAGCAGCGCTATGTGCTATAACACCATGTTAGGAATTGGTTAATTTCTGATTCAGCGGGAAGAGTGTCACATACTGAGCCAATAGCATCACTTCCTGTTGCACCTGGTATTCCTTTGAAGTCACTTATTCAAGTTCTGACTAAGCCCAGCCCTACTTATTTTCTGAGATCCGATCAGATCATAGCCGAAGGTGGTGTGGCTGCAAGCGTTATATAAACAAATCTTGGAGTGTCATAAGTAATAGTCTGAAATGTGTAAGTATTAATCACTCCAGGTTATAAAATATTTGCAGGTTGGAAGTATTTTTCACCATGCCAGTTAAAATCTGTGAAAAATTATAGTTTACATTTTTTACCTTGTGTGACACTGACAGATTAAAATTAAGCACAAATGTGAAAAATATCACATTTGTGTATATAGTACATTAAAAATGACCTTACGGTAGTATGCTGTTTAGATAAATATATTCAGTGCCATAAATGCATAAAAGACGGGAAAGTAAGAGAGGAGCCTATCTTTTAATCACTTTGAAAAATGCAAAATAAGTATCAAATATATATTTATTTGAAATTCTTGTAAATGTGTGCTTTCTTTATACCTCTATTTCTTCTAGTTACTTTAAAATTTCCTCTTAATTAATTTTTTTTCAGTTATCGGCTTTATTAGGTGTCTACCCCAGCTGCAAATGATTTTTGTCTAATATGCTCTTAAATTTTTGACATTTGCAATTAATTTTAATTTGAAAATTGTAGCAGAAGCACTCTCTCCTTCTTCCCGTCTTTTTGTCCCCCTTCTCTCTCTCTCCTTATTATTTATTAGTTGTTTTATCGGAGCGCCTAGGAAACTTAGTCATGGACCAGGACCTCATTGTGCTAGGTTCTGTACAAACCCAGAACAAAACATTGTCCTTACCCCAGAGAGCTTACAACTAAGTCTAAACCAAGAGACAACAGACAGAAATGGACAGATGAGGGAGTAGAAGGAAACAATGAGAGAATATTGGTCAGCATTTGGACAATGGTTCCAGCACACCAGTACCCTATCTGTTATCAAACTTTTTGTAGGCATCACCGGAAAGGAGAGTTTTAAGGAGGGGCTGGAATGATAATGAGATTGTTTTGCAGATGTATATGGGGAGCTCCTCCCAAGCATGAGGCGCAGCATGGGAAAAAGGATGAAAAGCTGAAAGGGGGGAGGGATAGCTCAGTGGTTTGAACATTGGCCTGCTAAACAGAGGGTTGTGAGCTCAATCCTTGAGGGGGCCACCTAGAGATCTGGGGCAAAAATCAGTACTTGGTCCTGCTAGTGAAGGCAGGGGGCAGGACTCAAAGAAGGTCCCTTCCAGTTCTAGGAGATAAAACATCTCTATTAATTTATTTTATTTAACAAGTGGCCAATGAAGACTGGCATGATGGGCCAGTTGGAGGCAGGAGTCAATGGCTCAATAGTGATTGAGAGATGGTAGGGAGGGTGAGGATAGGGCATGAAGGGCCTTGAAAGTGAAGACAAGTAGCTTATGTTTGATGCAATAGAAAAGATGGCACCAGTGGAGGGAGTCAAAGAAAGGGGTGACGTGGTCAAAGCAACAGGCTAGGAAAGCAATCTTAGCAGATCATTAAGGCTAATTAAGGCAACCCAGAACCCTAGGCACAACCCCATGTTAGAACACAGCTCAGCCATCTGTTGCTCCTCTTGACCTTGCCCCCTCACCATGAACATGCCTCCCACACTGTGGCTTGGGGGGTGAAGAGGTTATTGCCAGGCAGAAGCTACCCCGAAAAATTAAGTGCCCATGTGGCTGCCTATGTGGCTTACCCCAATGGTGGCCCTACCCACTCTTCACTACCAATCCTTACCCCCATGCAGATCTAGAAGAGAGATGGGTGGGACCTGTGCATGCAGCAGTTTGGTCCAACTATATCTGTATATCTATAACTGTTGAGGATTCTCCCAAGGGAAAGGGTAGAAGTCCTCGCTTTTGTAGGATTGAAAATCTGACAGAGGCAAAGTACTAGAAATGTTCTGTAAGGACAATCCAAGCTCTGACTGGGGGCTTGGATAAATGACAAAGTCCTTTTCCCATCTCTCTAATTCTGAGATCTTTTTATAGCTCTTTGTTATTATGTCAAACAGTGTTTCCAGTGTTTACTCTGCTGGATTCCTTTGTGTTCCCTATAGTCAAACAAAATCTTATGAAATGTTAAGCAAGTTTTTTTAGATGCAATTGAAAATTTTTTACCTCTTTCTGTCACAGTTGCTTTGCCTACGGCATCAAATCTACAGTTGTATAATGTGTCACAGAGCAGCATGAAAGCAAAGTGGAATGGAGTAGCGGGTGCCACTGGTTACATGATCTTATATGCTCCCCTTACAGAGGGACAGGCAGCAGATGAAAAGGAGGTGATGTATTTAGCTTTCATTTGGATTCTACCTATTCAAAAACATAACATTTAAAGAACAAAATGTCAGATGGTCCTTACCTTCAAAGCTTGTCTATTTTCTAACTTTTAAAAGTACTGTACATGTTACTGACTTTCTGTGCAAACTGCATGCCAAAGTAGTTATTTTTAATTTTCAGTATTTTCAAATTTGTCCTCATTAGTACACAGAAATGTCACAAGTTATAGTTGAGTTAAAGGGAATCTCTTGGAATGATTCATGAGGCAATATTGGATCATAGCATGAAGGCAAATCCACAGACAGAGAAAAAAAGAAATCAAAACACAAGTGACTTGATCTTTCTGAAAAATAGATTTAGAAGATCATGAAGTTTTAGTCTTTTTCTTTATAGTTGGACTTTTGAAAGTAAATCAACTTAAATTAATAAATGTGACATTTCAATGTTTTGTTTTCATTCTTTTATGTTTAATAAATATCAAAGGTTTTTTGTTTGTTTTTGTTTTATTTTTAAGTTCGTTTTAGAAAGAATAAAACTATTAATTTTAAACTTTGAGTAGAACAAGAACAACAGAGTTAGGTACAGTTCTCGATTAGATAAAACGATAGGCAGAATACTATGTTGTCACTAGAAATATCACTGGATTTTTGGAAACAGCTAATATAGTGCCAGTGCAATCTTAGGGCTAAGATTTAAAATTGTTTTATGCTCCACTGACTGTATGTGAAATTAAGAGTATTTTCTATAAGGACTCACTGGCAGCATGCAAGTGCATGCAACATTCTGGAAAGGGTGTAGGAAGCCACTGAGAGCCCGAATAGACTTGTGTTCTTTGCAAAATGAGTAGCTATGATCATGTAGCCCTCTTGAAAATGGGGCCTCATTGAAAGCTAGCTGACATCAGCAAAACTGAGCCTCACCCTGTCGAAAGATCTTTCAATAAATAAATCAGTCCCGGTTAATGCGGCACCTACTGAAGGAGCTCAAGGGGAAAATGATACACACCTGAAATAGCAAAAAGCAAAACCACGCCTCCGCCTGTAGACAGACTTCTGATTAATAAACCAGAGTCCTTTCCCCTCATTGCAATATTCTCACTTCAGCAGTCATTTTGAGGCCATTAGTTTCCACTGAACTGGTATAAAGATTCAACAGTCTCTTAGGCATAGATGCATATTGAAGAGAAGTTGAGGCTGTTTGTTCTGCTACAACAGAGAACTATTGTGTTGTTGCTTGTGTGGCTGGTCCCCTTTATATCCCCTCCACCTTCATGTTAGGCATCTCCTTGGGGTGTTTGCCTTTTAGACAATGTTAGGTATATCATTGCTCTGTGCAAGAACAAAACTGTTCACGCTGGGCCAAGTTCTGTGTTCAGGTTCAGCTGATCAATTTCTTTGAGTCAACACAGAGCAAGATTTGACCCTACCAATTTCCTGTTTAACTACAGTGCTCAGAAGCTCCTGTTGTGCAAGGCACTTGAGCACATGCCTAACTTTAAGCGCATGAATAGTCCCATTGACTCTCAAAGGATTGATTGTATGCCTAAAGTTAAGTGCTCTGCTGAACTGGAGCCTAAATGAGCATATTGTAGCCTTTTACTTTTATTCAATTTTATGGCATTTACCAGCTCTATAAAAATATGCTCTGTCTCTATTGAATATACTTTTCTCCTATACAAAAATGCTCCTGGCTTGTTTTTTCCCTCTCATGAGCTAGTTTAGAAATAATGTGTCTATTATTCATATTACTTTTAGATGAAAATTGGAGAGGCCTTGACAGATATTGAACTGGATGGATTATTGCCTAACACGGAATATACAGTCACAGTTTATGCGATGTTTGGAGAAGAAGCTAGTGACCCCCTGACAGGACAAGAAACAACATGTACGTCAGACACATCTGTATTCACTATACAGCAGTAATAAAACTCCAGGAGGTCTTTGTATATATGAAAATAGATCTCAGATTTTAAAATCTGTATAGAGGAGTAACTGAGAGGAGATCATACCGTGCATTATGGTTTGGATGAATTGTTCAGTTTCCCGCTGCTGCTATTTAATTTAGACAGAGTACTGTAGATTGCAGGACCAGGTATATAATTCTCCACAAAAGAGCATGTTTTCCATAGACCAGATTCATGTTTGGTAGTGTCTTGTGCTGCTGATAGCCCTGTTGATTTCAGTGGAACTAATTGCACAGGAAGATACTACTCAGCATGAGTGAGGGTGGCAGAAGTCTGGCCATATATTATTATTATTACCTAGGATAACATTGTGGTTTTGTGGTGCTGCCTTGCCTTTTCCCTCTCTTCTTCCTCTCTCCCTTTTTAGCATCTTGTTCCCCGGAGCAGGGCCGGCTCCAGGGGTTTTGCTGCCCCAAGCAGCCAAAAAAAAAAAGAAAAAAAGCCACGATTGCGATCAGCTCTACCGCCGCCACTTCAGTCTTCGGCAGCAATTCGGCGGTGGGTCCTTCCCTCCAAGCGGGACTGAGGGACCCACCGCCGAATTGCCGCCAAAGAACCGGACATGCCGCCCCTCTCCATTGGCCGCCCCAACCATCTGCTTGCTGGGCTGGTGCCTGGAGCCGGCCCTGCCCCAGAGGGTCCAGGAATGAGTAGCACCAGCTCTTCCTAGCTCACAAGCACTACTGACAGCAGTGCTTGTGCAGCTGCACAAGTGGGAAGGGAGATGTCTTGCTTTTCCCTTGGTCACCATGGAAGGGCTGCTCTCAGTCTGACACGTGATACCAGATTCTGACTGGCCACCTTTTAAACTGAAAAGTAATGATCAGTTTAGGCTTTGTTTGCTGTGAGGACATTAGTAGTATCATTTATTTACTATTCTTCTTCCATTAATATATTTAGTTATTATTTACGTATTACCATTGGGGCACATGGCTCTTCACAGACAACTGTACAATCTAGAACAGGTAGCTAACACAGCAAATTAAGACATCAGATGGTTGGGGATGGAAGGGAATAATGCAGTGATAAGATGGAGAAGGCAGGGAAACCCTCTTATAAGAGAGTAAAGTTCTCTTGGATCGTGATGGAGGAGTGCAAACCAAAGAGATCCAGAATTAATAATACTTGAGGCACCGGGAAGTGACCTGTGAGAGGCCAGGTTGCTGTTCTTGGACCATTGTTGTTTCTCCTTTGTAGGTGGGAGATTGGTTGATGGAATTAAAAAGAGCACATGTGCCCCCAAGTAACTTCCTGTAGGGCTGTAACGGGGTCTGACTCACCCCTGCGGCGCCTCCTGCTGGTGACTCTGGGGAATTAGCTCTTTCCAGCCCAGGAGCGCCCTCTGCAGGCCAGTGATCCACCTGTTTACTACTGGCCCCGTGTCCCTCCCTGGACCCCGGTGCCCTTTCACATGGGGTGCTGCCCCCTGGCAGTAACCCCTTTTTCTCTGGGTCTTCCCTCCTCAGGGAACCCTCCACCCTACTATCCCCACTTCGCCTCAGTAGTGGCTACTGAGTAGCTGGATACTGCAGTCTGCCCAGTCTCTATCTAGCCCCCGTTCACTGGGGCAGACCACAGTATCCAGTACTCATCATCAGCAAAGGGGGTTTGGACCTGCTGCCTTGGCCTACCCCTAGGTTGCCCCCTACAATCCCCAGTACCTTTTGCCCTGTGCTAGGCTGCAGCCTGGGGTTTTCTAGGCTGGAGCTTCCCCAGCTCCTCAGCCTTTCCCCAGCCCTGCTTCACCCTAGGTACCTTGTCTCAGCTCTTAAGCAGCTAGGCCCATCTCTCTCTATAGCCAGAGAGAGACTGACTGGGCTCCTGGCTCATAGCCTTTTATAGGGGCCAGCTGTGGCCTGATTGGGGTGTGGCCCAGCTGTGGTTACTTCCCCAATCAGCCCAGCTTTGAGAGCAGCAGCTCTCAAGCCCTGCCAGGCTACTTTTAAACCCCTTAAAACCAGGAGCAGAGGTCCACCCTGCTACAAGGGTCTTCTGTTTTTTCTGTTTACAACCGATCACATTTATAACAGGTTGTTGAAACGGAGCTTCAGGGAGCATGGTCCCTTTCTGTTTTGTGATCCTATCACTTGTTTTTCCTTTCAGCCACAGGTTTCTCTAGCTCTCAGTAGTAGCACCAGGGTGGTCTTTGGCCAGTGCTAATTAAGGGTGAGAACCTGCCAAAGTTCAGTGGGGAGTATGAGGGCTCCCCATCACCCAGAATAGCATCTTCCAGCTGAACGCTGCTATATCTAGGAGAGAGGGAGAGGAGGCAACAGTAGCACTAGTGTGGGACAGAAGCCCTTTTGGAAAAAGGAGCAGGAGGAGCCTCCTGCAGAGCTAAGGATTGGAGAGCACCCACATTTGTGATAGGTAGTGTGTTTTTAATAGGTAGCAAGTGCCAGGCAGGCCAGGTTCTGTTCTCTCCTTGCTTTACTGGATCTGCATAGATCTGTATGCCTGTTCCCTGCACAGCTTCTACACAAGGGACAGAATGGGACCCAGAAACAGGCAATAGTACCTGCACCCTCCCCCAGGGAGGGGAAACCAGGAAGTAGATTGTGATGGTATATGTAGCATAGTCCCCTCTGCCACCCCTTTACACCAGTCAACCAGTATATAGTAGGGAGGCCTTAACTGCTTGGAGAACACTCCATCCAAATGTAATCTTGCCTAAAGAGGAATCTCATATGTAATCAGGGACAAATGTAATAAGTGTCGAACAGCTAGCAGCTCTATAGGTCTTGTCAGTTCCCTCTGCCCAAGAACTGGAGAAATCTCTGGTCAGATGTTCCATTAGACTTATGGAAGGCTATCACCTAACTTTCTCATATGCTGAAGAGAAACCATCCTGAATTCACTTAACTTCTTATCTTAGGAACCTATCTTTAAAAAAACTGTTTTTTTGTCAGTCCTGAAAGTTCCACAATAAGTTAAGTATTCTATGAACATGTACAATGTGCATTTACCCTTCTGCTGAACTTGGATTAGGAAAATATGAAGGTAACGTAATGGATTTGTTAAATGAAGTTTGGTGTTAACTAAAGCTGAACTAATAATGGAAATGTTTTCACTAATATTTATTTTAATTTACCATGTTTGTCATCCTTTTGTTTCCATTTTCTGAGTGTTTAAGCATCACTAGCATAAAAACATGTAAAAAATGAATTTTGAGGTCAAATATTCTACATATAGGAATTGTTAAGGTGAATTTGCATTTAACACTCGCAATTCCCTTTGTGGTTAGCTATAAACATCACCCAGCATTGTGTGTTTCTTGATTAGATGACTTTTTAAACTACCATATAATCGTTTAATAGATGCTATTTCCACTAACAAACACATGGAGCACAGATACAGTTAACACAAATCAAATTACAAAGCCAAATGCACAGGTGGGGTAAATGTTGTTCAGTATAAATCCAACTCTGCTATCCAGCAACAAGCAGGATCCCCACTTCCGTTTCTTTCAATGTCAATATTCAACAGTGAGGATGGCTCTTATACTTGCCAGTGCTTTAGCCTCTGATTCAGCAAAGCAGTTAATCACATACTTAATTTTAAGCACAAATGCAATCCCATTGAAATCAATGGCACTACACAGCTATTAGATTTAAAGATGTGCTTAAGTACTTTCCTGAATAGTGGTCTAAACTGAAAAGGGTATAGAAACAAGAATGTCAGTCATATTGCTTAAGATTATAATTTTTAAAGCAAAGTGTTTCATGTTCATTGTCAAGAGAGAATGCTTTGTGGATGAAATAAAAGATAGAACTATTTTCATGACTGTAATTATTTATTTTTCAAGTGCCTTTAAGTCCACCCAGGAACTTGAGATTTTCAGACATTGGACACAGCACTTCCAGGATAACATGGGATCCTGCTTCCGAAAAAGTAAATGGTTATCGTATTATGTATGTTAAAACTGATGGGACAGAAACCAATGAGGTAAGCACTTAATAATGTACCATATTCTTATTTTTAAGTGTAATTTCTGTAAACAGATCAAATCTTTCAAGCTGTAACAAAAGATTTACTTAAAATTTTTAAACTCTGTGCATGGAACATTATGCTTTATACAGGGCATGTATTCAGAGTGTGTCACACTCTGGGATCTGATCCTGCAGAACCTTACTTGCATGAGCACTCCTTCCTTATGCGCATAGGAAAGTGAATGGAGCTATTCCAGTGAGTAAGTGTTTGTAGGATTTGACCTAAGTGGACAGTATCCAAAATACCTGAGGATCAGACCAGATAATGAAGGTTTGAGTATTGGCCTGCTAAACCCAGGGTTGTGAGTTCAATCCTTGAGGGGGCCATTTAGGGTAGTGGGGTAAAAATCTGTCTGGGGATTGGTCCTGCTTTAAGCAGGGGGTTGGACTAGATGACCTCCTGAGGTCCCTTCTGATTCTATGACTTCTGTGGGTTCTGAGTTTAAGCTAATTTTTAAAAGAAATTTACCTCAAAACTTGGCTGCCTGGGATTTTACTACATTTTGTTAATTTTATTGCTATAGTTACATGTAAGAGGAAAAACTGACTTCCAACAGAAGTAGGATTTGGCTCAGAATAGGTATGAGTGTTTTCTTTAGGCAGGATATCACTTGACTGTAACAACCTATTTCAGCTTGGACTCTCACGGTATGTCTACACTGCAGTCAGATACCTGTGGGCTGGCCCATGCCGGCTGACTCGGGTTTATGGGGCTTGGGCTGCGGGGCTGTTTAACTGCAGTTTAGACTTCCAGGCCCAGGCTGGAGCCAGGGCTTTAGGACCCTGCAAGATGAGCCTGAATCAGCAGACCTGGGGGCAGCCACGGGTTTCTAATTGTAGTGTAGACATTCCCTTAGTTATAATACTTAGTTTGCCAATCTGACAACATGTGCATTGTAACTAGAAGAGTTTTCCTTATAGCTTTCACCAGCATATCCACCATTAGCAGCCTCTCTAAATGGAATGAAACATCTTAATACAAAAATCAGACAAAATATATGAAAAATGTTTAAATAAATCATTGCAATAAACGGAGCCAATCATATAAACAGACCAGATCCTGTGCAAATAAAATATGATATAAAAGCCTCTGACATTAGCCTGTGGCTATGACTATTTAGAGCTATCAGTTCTTTCTTAGAAATGGAATAAATATCCATATTAAACGGAGACAGGTTACCCGCAAGTTTGACAATGTAACTCATGGGTGGCAAAGCTCTGAGTAGTTTTTCCATGTCTTTAAACATTTGTCAATAAATTAAACTTCACTTAATCCCATTCTGTAGTTTACTTATAATCTGGGCATCTCTGAGGTTTTTAATGTCTGTCTAAACTCATCACCATGGTATGCGAACATTTCCGATACATAGTAATGTAATATGCATACTTTATATGGTGAGAGCCTGATATATAGTGTTTGGTGATGTATATTCTGCAGTTTTCTTGCTCATAAAATAGGTGGTATATTTTTTCCAGGTTGCTGGTTTCATGTCTTGTTCTTTGTGCCCTGATCTGACATGACATTGAACGCCCTGATATACAGCTAGCTTATGCAGCTTTCTGAGGTTTATGTCCCCCATAATGCCATGTTAAATGTACTCTGGCTGAAGACCAAAGAAAACTGTCATCATTTTTTATTAGAAGGAGAAGGGGTGTGTGTGTGAGGTAATATCTTTTATAGGACCAACATCTGTTGGTGAAAGAGACAAGCTTTCAACAACAGAAATTGGTCCCATAAAAGATATTACCTCACCCACCTTTTATCTTTAATATCCTGGGACCATCATGGCTACAACAACACTGGGAATATCTTTTTATGATAAATATTCAACGTAAAGTGCTCATCTGTCAGAAATGTCTTTATACGTGTGGCTTCTCTAATTCTCCCTTCCTCCAGTTTTCTATCTCCAGTATTCTACAATCTAGACTATCTCATTTTTAATAGGTTTTGATAACCTTGACTTTTCCTTCATTCATAATGTAAATGTTGCATATAATTATATAATTTGTGGCTCTTTTCATAATTGCATGGCATTCTCTGTCCATATCCATTACTTGCCAGCCGAGTTGCAGGCACTGATAATGTAAAGGGGTTTTGTTTCCTGTATTCCTAGCACATGACAGTATCTATTACAAATGACTAATTCTGCAGGTGGAAGTTGATCGCATTTCAACATACACCCTGAAAAGGCTGACATCCCTTACAGAATATACTGTTGCCATTTTTTCCCTTTATGATGAAGGACAGTCTGAGCCGCTGACTGGCAGCTTTACTACAAGTAAGTCTAACTGCATATTTGAAGGCTTTCCAAGAACACCTTTGAGATTCACTTACTGTTTTGGAAAGCAAGACCAGTCACTGTGATACTCTCCAACTGTGATTTCAAAATATCGGGGTGTTTTTGCTTTTTATTCATTTGGGGAGCATTATGCCGCTAAAATGTAGACAAATAGCATCTCTGGCGTTTATAAAAAGTAAAAATTTAAGGACTGGAAGGCTTAGTAAATCTAAAATTACTGAACTAAATTTTTTTTTTTTTTGCTTTTTTAGTCCATGTAAATTTCTTCATAGAACCTGCAGTGTAGTACCCATTTTTGCAATTTCTCATCTAACAGTGTAAAGTAGTTGGAAGTTTGCACTCATTCCCTGGAAATGAGTATCTGCATTCTTCTTTCATGAGAAACTTTTTAGTCTTTCAACTTTTTATGTCCTGACTATGGGACCAAAGCTGCAATCCTTGCTTATGTGAGTAATCCATGACATCATTAAAATACTCATGTGATCAAGGATGTAAAGGTTGCAGGAGCAGCAATATTTTGTATCCTTTATTTCTAGTAAAGTAGTAACATAATTTTTTGGCAGAGCTTGCCAGGCCATTCACTCACTTTTATGGCATTTCTCCATATGTCTTTGTGTCACATGATAACATTTGAATGCTACAGCAGGTCAGTTCCAAGATTTCAGTGAACGTTCTAGGCATCAGTGGCCAGAACTCTATTGATTTTGGGGAAAATTAGAAAACGAAAAGGAGGGTAAAGAGGAGGCATAGTCAAGCCCTGTCATCTGTTTAGCACAGCCATTGCTTCAAGCACCTCTGCAATTGTCTGTAAATCAAACAACTGGTTGATGGCACCCATTACTGTCTAGCATAACAATACCCCTCACTCATCACTGCTCCTCCTCCCAATGGAGTTTACAATGTTGACACCCTGAACTACTCATCTCCAAAGCAAAAAATAACTGGGGAGGGAGGCGGGGGGCAATGAGCAGTGCACTCCCCGGCACATTGGCAAGTTGGTGCCTGTAGCTCCACCCCCAGAGTCGGTGCCTATGCTAGGAGCTGCATATTATCCTGTGAAGAGCCATGTGCGGCTCCGGTGATCTACACAGTTATTTTTAGCCCTTCAGCGCCAGCCTATGGCTGGCAACCCGAGCTCTGAGACTCATTGCTGTGGGGATTTCTATTTACTTATTTACTTATTTATTTATTTTTGCTGTGTAGATGTCCCTTAAGTACAGTTTTTCTGAGCAAAGTAATGTTTTCATAAAAGAATAATAGCAATAACATTTCCTTTCTCCTACCCTTTGCCTGCCCTGCCTATTTATCCTGTGAGCCATTTAGGGGCAGGAACTGTACTGTGTTTGTATGATACCTAGGACAGTGGCATCTTGATCTTGATTGAAGCTTTGAGGTACTATCGTAATATAATTAATAACTGGGTGATAAAAATGTTGCTCACTCGATGGTTAAGTAAGTGTATCAGGGTGAAAATACCTAGCCTTCTTGAGAATCACCGAGGGTGAGTATAGCTGGAGCTACCTTTGATAGCTATCCCCTATGTTCTATTTTGTGTAGGTAGCTACAGCTGAAAAAGTCACAGAGAGTTATAGAGTTTAAGGCCAGAAGGGCCTGGCAGATCATCTAGTCTGACCTCCTATATGTCACAGGCCACCACCATCACCCAGCACCTGCACACTAAACCCAACAACTGAAATGAGACCAAAGTATTACAGCCCATAAAGGACTTGTTGAATATCAACATTTTGTGTAGTTTGAAGATTTTTACACATTTTAACTTCCTTTTTTTTTCTTTTTTTTTTTTTGCGCATAACATTGTTTTGCAGAAAAAGTTCCAGCCCCACAGTATTTGGAAATAGATGAAGTATCAACAGATAGTTTTAGAGTCAATTGGAAGCCCAGCTCCTCTGATATTGCTCGCTACAGATTGGCATGGACCCCACTGAATGGGGGTGCATCTGAAGAGGTGAGTTTTCTTGACTCTCGTAGGCTCTGGTATGGATGCTTCACAAATGGAAGAGGAAATTCATTCCACTTTGAGAGGCCCAATGCTGTAGAAAATATATTGCCAGCTAAGCAAAGCAAAATCCCAGTGAACTGATGCGTGGCAGTTTGACCTATTCAGAGGACAGCCTGGCTTACCATGAAGCCCTCCAAAATTAAACTGAACCGATGTTTCAGCATCTCTTTGCAGATAAACCCGGAGGGAAGAGAACTCATAGAAATTAGCTATCTAATCTCTAATGCGCCAATTACCATAGAATCTGCCTTCCATTCTCTGTTACTCCCAATTCTTGGAATGCTCAAATTTTTCTGCTTCCCAGTGAAAAAGATGAAAGTAAAACAAGATGATCACTCCAGGAGAGGGTGGGTGACGTGCCCAGCAAAGGGATGAGAATATGTTCTAGATTTGTTTAATCAGTTGCAAACAGTAAAACTTCCTATAAAACCGTAGCTTCAAAACATTTGACAAACAAACTTTACACACAATTAATAAATTACAGTGGTATCCTGTGTTTCTGTTTCTCCTCTTTCCCCTTTCTCTCTCTGTGCTCTACTTTTAGCTCTAGATCATCATGCATCTCTTTCTCTATAGCTGTGCTTGTCCTCAGGCAACATTTTCATCCTTTTAAAATGTTTTGTTTTGTTCTCTAATTCAAGATTTTTTTCTTTATTTATCCTTTCTGCTCATATTTTTAACCTTTGCTTGGGACAGAGAGAGATGAAAGGTAGACATTCTCTCTCCATCCCTTTTTCTCTGTTCACTGTTTGCCCAGTTTCTCTCCACTTTTTTCTCATTCATCCTCTGTCCCCACATTTTTCTACTCATTGATATGATCCTCTACTGTCCCACCCCGGTTCCTCTCCTCCTTCTGCTAGTGACTCCATTGTGGAAGGGGAGAGCATCTCCCTATGCACAATGCTATCTGCAGGGGTGGAGCAAGCACTACCAGATTTGGGTTTGGGGCAGCATTTCTTCCTCATCTGGAGCAGAGAAGCAGCAGTGTGAGTAGGACTCAGTCCTACTAGGGTAGTGAAACTGGGGCTTTTCTGAAAAATAGCCTTGCCCTATTTCTGTCTTCCTGCACCTGGCCGGAGATGCTCGTGTGCATGATGAGATGAATTTGGAGGGTAAGCAAGCAAAAGAAGGAATTTGTAAGTGAGGTAGTTGATAAGCCTGTCACGCCCTGGAGTTCCTCTGCTCGTGAGATGGGTTAGAATTTCCCTTTTATGGACTCACTTTTTACGACGTTTATTTCACATACCTACCCTGAAAATGTGGTTGCCAATGAGTCTCTTTGACTGGTGTGTGTTTTGAATTGGAGATTATTATTGTCTTTGTCTTGTTTTTTTAAATCACTTGTATTAGTATATTTATAAAATTATCATGAAATATCTGCTGATCTGGGGTCCCTCTCTCATCAGGGTGAATGGTTCATTCATTGGAAAATGTTGCTGGGCGACGATATTTTTACATTTTAAAATATAAAAAATACCCAGGCGCCTTCCTTGTTCTCCTCAGTTGACCTTTGTAATGAGGTCTGGCCGAGGATAGCACAATACCTCCAGGCTGCTGCCTCTTTAAACTTCTTTCCCAGGTGCCTTATTAGGGATGCAGTAATACAGCACACCCACCTTCGCTCCCAAGAGCTGTTGCCATTTAACCGGGTAGAGCTGTGGAGCCAAATTCCGAGAGTGATGTGAAAGGTTTTGTAAGTGAGGCCTACTCACACCAACTCTGCCAATGTGTAACAGAGGCTGTTGTAACTTACCCAAAGAGCTGGAATAAGATTTTAAAATGTGCATGATCAAGGATAGCTCTTTGTGGGTGTTAGAATAGGGGGTGCACATTATTATACCCTCAAGTTGGTTGATTTGCTTGTTACACTCCTCTCTTCTGCTCCTTTGGCTTGTTGGTTGCACCAGCATAGACTGCCTGAGGTTCTTTTAGGCTCCATGGTCCAGAGTAAGTGTGTGTGTGCGTGTGTGCACAGATGGTGTAAATTACACATTGGTAGGTGATGTGAGTCAGATGTAAGTTAACAAGTCCAAATGATTCTTGGGTGTCTAAGATGGTTTGACATGCATTGTGGGTGGGTGGGGGAAGCTGGAGGAAGGTGTTAGTTATGCCAGCTTAGATTCCATGTAGACTCACTCAGACTTGCATCTGAATTTTGCCTAAAAATATCTGTTTGAGCAGAGTGCCAGTTCAACGTTCTGTACCTTCAGAAGACTAGACCCATTCTCCACTGAATTGGGAACAGTCTCTATTTCCGCAGAGCCAAGGAGTCTGTAATGCTTTTGTGGGCCATTAACCACCACAGCAAATTTTTTCTGGATTTGCACCTCTTTGTTTATTAAGAAACGTTCACATTGTAGCTTGTCTTTATGCACAGAATAAAGATATTGTGCTATTTATACTGACTGAGTGCTTCAAAAACACTGTATGCTGAACAAATTGCTTCCCACTTCACTTGGTTCTCATTACTGGAGTGGTTTTGTTTCCCTTCAGATGATAAGATGAGTGTCCATCCCTAAAAGTCTGCCAGTGTTGCCTCAGGGAGTCATATCAATATTTGCAGTGGCCTAAACGCACTGTCCCAAACCCACTTGCCAACCCAGTTCACCAGAACCACTCCTCACTTCCCCTCATCCTGGGGTCAGTCTTGTACACCCCTCTCCATCTCTTGGTCCCCCTGTATCCTCTGTCAGCCACTGAACTGCCCAATTCCACTTTTAAACATGAAGAAACAGGGAAATCCCCACACAAAAACATTACCATATAGTTAATGTCGCTCAAATTCACTCCCTGCCAATGCAATCACTAAAAATAAAGGAGATCACCATTTAAGACAATCCATGCTTTCCCAACCACACATCGTCATATCCAAACACAAGCCCTTGGTCTTCAGCTCAGCAACAAAAATTGTCTTTCAGTTCCCTCCTACAAAACACTCAAATTCACACTGAAATACAGAATATGAACTCTGACCTTGTAATTTCTTAGATTGTAATAACACATTCTTGGTTTTTCAATTATAAGGATGTGTATCGGTAAATTACCTTAATTTTGCAGAGGTTAAAGCTAAAGTTCTGTGATTAAGTGAAACATTGAGGAAATGGATGTGTGTTTTGTGAGTACTTGTACTTTGGAGTCGAAAGGGTCCAAGGCTGCTGAGTTGACTAATGTGTTTTGGTATCATGATGTTTGAGTTAGGCCTCTGGGGATCAGTTCCTTGAGTTTTAGTGATTGCTTTCAAATTAAACAAATTTCATCAGCCTTAATTGTAAGCTAACGTTATTTGTCTGAATCATAGTATAAGGTTACATGGCAGAACAATAAAACTGGCAATAGAATAACTCGATCTATGAACTGAACAAATTATTAGTGAGTAGTTTGGTATATCTGACTGTATATTTTAGGTGCTGAAATTCTATCTTTCCTATAATTCAGTAAAGTTTTTATGAAATTAATCAAATACAACAGTAAAAAATGGGAAATTATTGCTCTATTTTTTAGGTTGTCTTAGATGGAGACAAGGACATGCATGTTGTTGAGGGGTTGTTATCCGATACAGAGTATGAAGTTTCTTTGCTGGCAGTTTACAGTGATGAAAGTGAAAGTGATGCTGTTGCTGTTCTTGGAACTACACGTAAGACAAAAACTAACGGTTGTATTGTATTTTTTTAAAGAGCTTTATATACTTTAAAGTATAATATATTAAGCTTATGTTTAAAATATAGACTGTCCCTTGCTTCTAATACTGAAAAATACGATTTATCATCAAGGCTTTGGAGACATATTTTGTGCTTTTATTTAATATTGTGTGGTAGAAAGCATCCAGCCTGGAAAGAAGGTTTTGGCTGCCCTTCCAGCTTAAGTAGCATTAGACTGTCTCTGGTTACACATCTTTGGCTCTAAGATTATTTAACATTCTTTGGTCTAGGTGTCAATATTTATTCTGGGGGTGGGATATTTAATTAAAAACTATATTAGATTTAGTTTTGGAATGAAAATATTTTAACTTTAATACTTTTCAAAAACATAATTCGAAGTATTTGACATTTACTGTATATCTTTCTCAGCCACACATTTGTGATGTAATTGAAATCAGTGGAGTTGCGCTGATTTACACCAGCTTAGGATCTGGCCCTGTATGTTTACATCAGTGTCTGTGTCACTGACATCAGAAGAAAACATAGATGGCTTATAGGGGCCATTGTGGCCGTTTCCAGCTTGGGTGTTTAAAATCTCTACTTCATGTAGGCATTTAAGTACATGATTAAATCCATTCCTATGCTTAAATTTAAGTGCATTGCTGAACTGAGATGAATTACTGACTCAAACCAGCACCTACACTAGATCTGTATTTAGGTGTACTTTTCTGTATCTGGAAAAAATCTCTACTGCACTCCCATTCTGAAATGTGAACATTGCCCTAACAGCCTCCATCTGTCTGTCTGTCCATGTCTCCATCCATTTCTTTCTTTCCTTACCTGTCTGTCTCCGTCCATCTTTTCCATGTTTCTTTCCTTCAGTCTGTCAGTCTTTTACCCACTCACCTTTGTGTTTAATCAGTGCTTCCCTTTCTTACCCATCTTTAAAATGGGTTTATTCTGAAAGTTTAAAACTCTACTTCTGGGGCAATCTACAAGCTATTTTTAGCCCGGCAGAATCAGGCAGAATCTCTAAATTATGATGCTCATCTTAACAAAGTCCCTTTTCTTTGCAGCAGACATCTCTCAACATTAAAAATAAATATTCATGAGCCGCTGTGCTTTGTTTCTAAAAAATCAGTCTTCTGTGGGGAGGATGTGGTTCTTTTGTGCTCAATAAAGCCCTTAGGAAAGAAGAGTAAAGGAGCTTGCACAACAATTTCTTTTCTTAAATATAAAACAGATTTATTAGAGGGCAAGATTATTTAATTTTTTGACCAACTGTATAACGGTGATATCACTATGACTTATTACTGAAAACTAGCTTAGGACAGTGTTGCATTACGTAGAGCAACGTGTGAATTGATGTTTATCCCTTTTGTTCATTAAGTAAGAAAATATAAAAAATCATCAGACAACATTCTTTGGAAGTTCACACACATTTTATTTTCTTTTTTGGGGCAGTAACTTGGTTAAGTTGAAACTGTATTCTCAGTTGTAAACAGGAAAATTTGTTTGACTCAAATCTAGGCATACATATATATTTAGTAAACTTTGGCTTGATCCTGCAACCCTTACTTAGGCAAGAAATCTATACCCATGCAAGTAGTCCGTGCATCAGTACTGCTGCTGTTGTTATGTTTAGCTTTGTGTGGCTTGAAAGCTTATCTGTCTCTCTAACGTCCTGGGACTGACATGGCTATGACTGTGTATAGCGGCAACAATGTAATTTGTTGGCCTTGCTGGCAACCTTGTTGATTGTCTCAGCAGACAAATTAAATATAAGAATGGGCATGAAACCTGGCCTACCCTCCTAGCACTTGAAGGGTGATTCTAGTGGTGGTTGGAAGCTGAAACTAGACAAATTCAAATGAGAAATGAGGTGCAGATTTTTAACAGTGAGGGTAATTAACCATTGGAACAATTTAGCAAGGGGAGAAGTCTTTAAATCATTGTCTTTCTGGATGTCTTTCTGTTGTTCAAAGAGAAGTCATGGGCATAGGCGCCGGCTTCCTCCGGGCCCAGGGGACGTTCAACCCTATGCTCCACCCCAAGTCCTGCCCCCTCCCCCCAAGACCCCACCTCTTCTTGCCCCTGCTCCTCCACAGGCCTTGCCCCCACCCCCTTCTCCAAAGTCACCACCCCCGCCCTGCCTCATCTCATCCCACCCCACCTCGCCTTTTCCCACTCCCATCCCACCCATTTCCAGCCTCTTCCTACAGATACACATCTGAATCTTTTTTGCTTCTAATTTGACTAGGAGGTACATGATACCTTCCACTGTTTCATTCTCTGCAGAATATCATCTTATACATTGACTGTAGTGCTCTTGAAAGGTCCTAAATAGACTCATTTACTTAAAATGAAGTGGGTGCATAAGGGTAGGCAAGTGGGCTCAGGGTCATAGTTATAAATAGCAGAAAATATTTCCATAACTGGCGTTAAAAGAGTAAACAAATGGCTTCTAGATCTTTCTGAAATGTTAATAAATAGAGTATTATTTTTTCAGTTGCAAGGACCACTACAGTATCTACCAGCCTTGCTACTAGTAGTACTGCAACCTCCAGACCCACAACCGCAGGTAAAAGAAATGAATGTCAATACAATGTACTCTAACGTGTTTTAGGCCCCATACAAAAAACAGAATTAAAAAGATCTCATTGTTTGTTTTCTTGAATCAGACAATTTGTTTCTAAGTGTAGGCTGCCTGTCTAGCATAGTGATTTCTATAGCAAACTGAGCTTTTGTACAGAGTTAATTATTCTAAAACCCATAGACAGCCAAGGATAGGTGTCATATATATAAATAAAACAATGAGGGACATTTATATAACATTTATTGCTCCTTAAGATCAGTATCCATTCATTCCTGGTAACATTTTTGGGTTCATTTCTGTTCCTATTTAAATCCACTGCAAACCCCCATAATTACTTCCATAGAAATGGGGTGCAGCTGTTGTTGCTTGTTGATAATTAATACAAAATATTGTTGAGTGACACATTTCAAAAGACATGTTTTAAATAAGATCTATGACATTATTCTTTTGATTTACTTTTGTTTTTGTTTTTAGTTTTCCGAACAGGAATCAGAAACCTTGTTATAGATGATGAAACCACATCAAGCTTGAGAGTGACATGGGACATTTCAGACTACAACGTTCACCAGTTCAGAGTGACCTACCTCACTAGTAAAGGGGATCGTGCTGAGGAAGTGGTAAGAATGGTCTGCATGACTTTTTTTGTATGACTTAAACGTTCGGAGGATCCTATTAGTATTAACAAAGGGCCCAACCCTGCAACTATCCTACATCGAAGTCAGTGGACGATCTGTGTATGGAATTGCTGCAGAATTGGACTCTAAATCTCTAATCCTGCAATCGATGCAGTGCAGGCAGGCTGCTGTATCTGTGCAAAACCCTGTTCAAGCTGCTCCATGTAGGTGAAGCAATCTACCTGTGCATTGTCAAATACGGGATTAGGGCCTAACTGACTAAAGATGCTGGACCTTGGGTTAAACTTCTAGGTTAACTGATGCTTCACTGCTGCTGTTCTTGATTGTGCTATGACAGGCCTCAATCTTTGTAACATAAGTATTTAAGAATCAGAGGGGTAGCCGTGTTAGTCTGGATCTGTAAAAGCAACAAAGAGTCCTGTGGCACCTTATAGACTAACAGAAGTTTTGGAGCATGAGCTTTTGTGGGTGAATACCCACTTCGTCGGATGCATCCCACAAAAGCTCATGCTCCAAAACTTCTGTTAGTCTATAAGGTGCCACAGGACTCTTTGTTGCTTTTACAAGTATTTAAGAAAGTACTTTTCACGACTTCAAGGCTAGCTGCACCTCTGTCCCCTTTCTTGTCTCTCTTAGTGCAGCCCCTCAGGTTTCAGGCCTTCACCTCTTCTGGAGTGGAATTTTCCAATTCCCCCACTCCTAGGCTGGGACCCAGGCTATAGTGCCTTCTGTACTAACTGTGTTTACCTAGCAGTCCTGATTGAGTTCAGGTACCCGCAGTTCTTCCCTTTGGGATCCTATTGTCACACACTGACATGTGGGCAGGGTAACCTTGTGGTTGGAGCAGGAGTTTTCTTATGCTTATAAAAAGCACACAGTATCTTTTTCAGGGGAAAAGGCAATAGGCCACATTTATTGAAGATACAACAATTAGCATATGCATTCAGTCACACACACACAGTCCCGCCAGTCGATGTTATAGTTACCAGTTCAGAGTCAGGATCAATCTAATGGCAAGCTAGGTTGATCACGGGTAGGTAGGAGTCGGGTTCTGTCAGTCGCGACATGATGCTCCGGGGAAGTCTTGGCAGGATGAACCCAAATTTTCATGACAAAGCACCCTGTTTATATAGTGATTTTCCTTCATTGGGACCAATGAGTTTTGCACTGTCATGCTGTAATCAATTGTCATTTGACGAGTGCTTGTTTTCTTAAATTGTTCTTCTCATCCTTTATCTTGTTCTTTCATCAGTCTCTCAGGGAGTTACCCCAGGCTGATTTTGATCACAGCTATCTTGTCCCCATTGATGGGTGCCTGCCACATCTTTTAGAGTCATCAGTCTGCCCTCTCTGACATCTCAGTAGGGGCGTGTTGCAATCTCCTGGTGCTCTTACATCTGTCCTCGGTTCCTCCCTAGAACATCTGATCTGGTGATGGCCTTCACACTTATCTTCTAACATACACATTCCTCATTCACACATAAAACAGGATTGATGTACAGAAAGCATTTGAACAGGAACATCAAATTGCAATGCAGGAGAAAACAATCATTGCATTCTT
Source organism: Mauremys reevesii (assembly GCF_016161935.1). Taxonomy (NCBI): domain Eukaryota; kingdom Metazoa; phylum Chordata; order Testudines; family Geoemydidae; genus Mauremys; species Mauremys reevesii. The sequence goes on from NC_052624.1 coordinate 263,887,930, forward strand.
TTACTTATTTCAAAATGCTAAACCTACAACAAAATGGTGACCCTAAAGGTCGGTCACTGCCTTGAAATCAGCTCCAGACACAGATTCTAGCTGATGCATCTTTACCAATGGCCCATTAGGCCATTCCTTTCTGCTTTCAGAAAGGGTGGCTGGCAGGATATGATCAAATCATACACTAACACATTTAATACATGCTACATTATTATTCTTCATCCTTCGTGCTAAATTATACAAAATACAAACATAAAATCCTACTACTACAGTTTGGCCTAGTGGTCAGAGGAGAATCAAAGGGGAGAATTGGGGGTGTGATCAGGAGGCAAGCCAATGGTCAGAGCCAGGAGCCAGAAGTGAATCAAAGGGCAAAGTCAAGGCCATGGTCAAGAGAAAAGCCAGTGGTCAGAGCCAGGAGGAAGGAATCGGGAGTTCAAAGGTCAGCAGGGACTAGGACTGGAGCAGAGCAGGCAAGGACCGGAGGAAGGGCTGGGCAGGAAGCAGGTCTGGTGCAGTGCAAGTGTGGCGCATCTGTACGGGTGTGGGGGGTGCTGCAGCATCCCCAGGTTTTACGCGGGACTGCAGCTGCTGGCCCTTCTCCTGGGGCTCTACTCCCTGCCCTAAATGTGGGCTCCCAGCCCCAGCCTCGGCCTCTTTACCCCTGTCTGGGTCCCCCCTATCCCGGAGACACAGCCCTGCTCCCGGCTCCTGGTTTTCAGCACCTCCACTGTTAAAAGTGTTCCAGTGCCACTGACAGTGCTGTTGTTGCTAAATGGTGATCGGTTGGCCCTCCTGAGCGATCTGGGAGCACAGTCACTTAGTGAGGGTTTATTGGCCCCAGCTGAGCTTATTGGGTTGCTAGGGAACCAAGCCCAGAGGCAGCTGAGTTTCTGACACCTGTGGCCAGTATAGTGCCAAAACAGCCTTCTGAAATGCAAAGTATTGTTCAGTTTGCAGGAGGGGCAAAGCTTATTGGGGGAAAAAAGGAGTTTTAAACAACAGACATGCATTTAGACTGTCTATCGTACATGAGGTCTTCCCATCCCCTCATGGTAACCTACAGGCTTAACTTCTTCAGGTACCCCCAGTGGGTGTATGTGTCTCTGTCTCGTTCCTCTGAACAACTTCCTCTCTCTCTTGAGAGACAGTCCCTTTTTTTAACTGGCCAGAGTTCTTTTGATCTTCTGTGTACCTGGACCTTTCTCTGCCCTGGCATTGTCCCTTACCAACCCTCAAACATTTTCAGAAAAGCAGCTACACTTGAGCCATTCTTCTTTTCTGGCTTTGTTTTCCCCCAACAGTCCCCTATTAAACTAAACCAATATATCCATATAGTAAACATCCCAATAATCAGGTTGATGTACAGTTTTCCTAAACTATTGCAGAGGAGCTCCAAGTCTGTCACACTACTCATGGATTGGGATCACAGTAAGAACAACACTTTCAAATTTGGGTGCTTAAGACAGATACATGTGAATCTTTATTGGACAGCTCAGTAAGAAAGTCCTCATTCTAAGCTGTGCTTTACACCTACTGCTGTCAACTCTAAGTCATGCAATATTTGGTGTTTTTCTTAAAGCCTTGTCTCCTGGAGTCATATGAATACAAGAGATTTTCATCTTTAATTTTTTAATAAAATGTAAGTTTCTAACCCTCATAGTTGGGGTGGGGGGAAGCTTGAAAGAGAGAACACTAAAGGTTTAAAGACCAGAATACAAAAAGAACCCTACATTTATTATTTTTAAAATCTCATGATTTTTGAGCCAGTTTCTTAATATTTGGGGGCCCAACTAATGATTTTTGAACACTTGGGTTTGTCAATAATGTATACCTGAGTTTCCTATTGAAGTCATGTATTAAAATTTGGGCCTAACCGTATACATAAAATAGAGCAAAATGTATCATTCAGGCTTATGTCTCCAAATCATTACTTCAGAATGTAAAAGCGTTCTTTCATGTACGAGCTTTTGTCACTCACATTCTATAATCTGTTGGAGTTCTCATTCATGCAGCACACTCCTATTTATGTTAACAGGAAATGTTATTGGACATACTGGATATTCTTTCATATTCCCTGCAGTCTGTTTTTTTTTCATTTTTTCTGTTTTATTTTTCTTTGACCACTATATCAATAAGAACGGCAAAGAAAGGGATTACTTGAATATATTTTCTACTGAGATATGAATCATATTATTGTTTCTTTTTAGTTTCATCCATATTTTATGAGGCTTTGTTAGAAAATTACTTTTTAGCTATCTCTTTGATAGACCTTTGATAGAAACAGTAATCCTAAACTGAACCTTTTAAATACAGTGGTTTCTTTTTGGGCCAGTACAAAAAGCTTTATAGATATGCATAGCATATATGATACTACAGTACAAGGCAATAGCAAAAATATACAGCATAATGGGCAATATTCTTCTGTTTCATCTGATATAGCCAGAGGTTTCTTAAATTCAAATCCCAGATTAACTTTTTTCAGGTCAGTGAAAGCTTAAACCAAACCAATTAGACAATATAGATGTGTCTATGTTTTTAATAGTCAATAATAAGTTATTACTTAAAAAAATAAAATAAAATGTTAGTAAAGATATTAAAACTCTAGCTATTAAAATATTTATGAATTTTGATCTGGATCACATGCCCATAAATGTAAACGGTAAAGCTGCAGGACCCGGCATTTTAGTCTCGATTCAGCAAAGCACCTAAGCAAGTGCTTTAGTCCCACTGAAGTTAAACTAAAACACGTGCTTAAGTGCCTCATGGCATAAGGAATAATCCCTAAATTACATCTAGATGGGCCTTAGTTAACAGGTACAGTGTTGGGCAATCCCTTTCAGACCAAGTGTAAGCAAAATACACAGATTCCCCCCACCCTCTATAGTGAAACCACTCTTTGGATAGTAATCATGCAGTTAATATAACCGATCTAAGGAATATTTGAAAGTTGTATTGGCTCAGAGATTTAGTACAGAGTGATAGTTCATACATGTAGATATAGCTGTCTATCATAGGCAGGTTCTCTTAGTACATTACTAGCTTAAATATGTATAGTGAACTAGTCCGCTGATTATTTAGGGAGGGCAACTGTTGTCAAAATAGAGCATCACAAACATATTTAAAATGTAAACCAGCTCATTAGGAATAAATTGCTATACAGAAGTGGGAGAGGTATATGATGGCAGAGATCATATGTGTTTATAAAAGGATTTAAGAAGCTAATAATCAACCTTGTCTGTTTCTGATGTTCTGACCATCCAGGTGATGGTACCTGGAAGACAAAACAATCTTCTTCTTCAGCCGCTGCTCTCAGATACCGTATACAAAGTTACTGTCACTCCCATCTATTCTGATGGGGAAGGAGTCAGTGTCTCAGCTCCTGGAAAAACCTGTAAGTACAAACATTCTGTTTCTAGGCGGTCAGAAAGGTATGAGTAAGAGATGTTTTGTTTTGTTATTTTCTCATACTATGCAAACATCTGAGTTCAAGTTAAAACATGGGTTCAATTTAAAAATGGAGAAATGTATGAATCAGAACTTTTATACAAGTCCCACTGCATTGACTGATAAACATCTGACTGTTTTTAATCACGTTTGATTATGTCTTGTGCTGTGACACTGTCAGATAGCAGAAAGAGAGCAAGGCCGGTCAGTTCTTGATTAAATTTTAGATAAATTCATGGAAGATAGGTCCATCAATGGCTATTAGCCAAGATGGACAGGGATGGTGTCCCTAACCTCTGTTTGCCAGAAGCTGGAAATGGGTGACAGGGCATGGATCGCTTGATGATTACCTGTTCTGTTCATTCCCTCTGGGGCACCTGGCATTGACCACTGGCGGAAGACAGAATACTGGGCTAGATGGATCTTTGGTCTGACCCAGTATGGCCGTTTTTATGTTCTTATGGTTTGGGAGTCCACCATGGAGTCCATGTTCTGTAGAAAGTGATGATGATGATGCCCCAGCCATTATGCTGTTGGAGAGATTTCTTTTGGATGAAATATTTTTTTAAAAGTTCCTGACCATTTGTAGTTGTGAAAGACCCTGTTGAACTTTTCAGCAGAATTGTTATATTAGTTCTAGCCAACATACCAACACAGGTCACTACATTCTCTCTAACCAAATTCAACCTGTGGATAAAATGGAAAAAAGATAGACCCTACTGTGCTCTGCTAAACAGCTGGGATGTTCCACCTGATAAGTGTATTTCAATGGTAGATGAAATTATCTCTGTGTATAATTTGTGTATCACTTTCGGTCCGCGACCCTGCAGACACTTACATACATACTTAACTTTAAGTATATGAATAGTCCCATTGACTTCAGTTTAGCAAGTGCATAAGCATTTGCAGAATCAGGGCCCAAATTTATAAATCACCTTGAGATACTTTGAGTTGAAAGGAAATATATACATGAAAGATGATTATCACTGAATTCCCTTTTACTCCTCTTTTACATTAAGGCTGTTATTAATTTGAAATTACAATACTTATTCAATAGACACATCAGTCCAAATTAATCCTTAACTCTTTTAGAAACTCCATTTTTTAATTCACTGGCATAATGCTGGGGATGAATTTGACTCATCAGGTCCAGATCCTTTCTCAGACACATGGCTGTGGCTCCTCTGGACTTTTGCCTGTGTACCTGGGGGCAGAACTGGTCTCCTTATCTAGAGTTATGTGTAATCTGGGTTATTATTTATATGCATGTCTATCTTTTATACAAATGCTTGTAAGAGATACAGATATGGAAGCTCACAATTTGTTTTGCTTTTAGTGCCTCTTTCTGCCCCCAGAAATTTAAGGGTCTCAGATGAGTGGTACAACCGATTACGTATTAGCTGGAATGCCCCTCCGTCACCAACAATGGGCTACAGGATTGTCTACAAACCTATCAATAGTGAGTTTTCAAAATTGGTTGCTTTGGCTTCTATTTTTGCTTTTTCAGTTTTCACATGTATTGCTAAAAGTCTCACATAAAAAAACTATAACTGACTGCAGCTAAAGTGCTGAGAGCCTATAGAGATACATTTTCAAAGAAGCTCACAGAGATTTAGATCCAATTTTTCAAAGTGCCCTGTAATTTTAGATGCATTAATTTTTGGATACCGAACTGTAGACTTCATTCACAGTTAGCCAAGCCACACCCCCTCATTCAAATCCCTCTGAAAAACATTTCTTTCATGATGACCATAAGAACTGAGTTTACTGTTATAATGGGGAGGAAATAAAAATTAAAAAGAAAAACACTCCAGGGGCTGAATTCTAAGCTATATCCTAAGCTGTAAGCAGTGAGTACAGTTAAGATAGACATGGCAGTGTTTGCAGCTCTCTGTTCTGGTGCCAGTTATACACCGTTCCTGTTCCCAGCCTCAGAGCTGCTTTAAATGATGCAGGTTTGCAATAGCCCTGTCGGGACTTGCTTTGTGGGTGGGGATCCCCAGATCCTGTTATGCCTCCAAGCCAAGGGAATTTTCAGCTGCCTATTTAGGGTGGTGCTGAGTCCCCTTTGTTCCACTGGAGCAGCACAAAAGGGGCTTAGCAAGTGCGAATGTCGAGCCCTAGATGAATGTCACTGCTGGATTCCTCAGTGTGTGCTGGCTTCCACATGTCTGTCTTCAACTGTAAGCTGCTCTGGTTATGGAGTGTCTTCAATTCTTTGTACTGCACTGAGTGTGCCACTGGGGCTAAGCAAGTAATAATAAAGCAGTATGTTTAGGAATAAACCTATTTTTGACTGCAGATTATGATTTATTTTTTTTACTGCCTGATAATTCCTTTAATAACGAAGTATTCTGTTCTTTTTCAGTCCCTGGACCAGCACTAGAGACCTTTGTGGGAGATGATATTAACACCATTCTCATTCTAAATCTGTTCAGTGGAACTGAGTATAGTGTTAAAGTATTTGCTTCATACTCAACAGGCTTCAGTGATGCCCTAGCAGGCACAGCCAAAACATGTAAGAATGATTTCATGCTGTTCAGATCTCTATGGACCATTTTTCCATTGTAACTTTAGCTTCACACAACTCCCTGAATGAATTCTCACATGGAATTCTTTCCCTCTTCTATGTATTTTGAGCTAGTTGTTTGCTGAAAGGAAAAGCCTTTTTTCATCAGACAGTATAGAGCTTTAAAATGTTTCCTGCTGGAATTAACACAAGGCAGGTCATAAAGCAGATATTATTTATTATCAGTCAACTCTAATACCTATAAATTTGCTTAATGAAAGGCTGTTTTCTTTTTTCTGATCAGGCAATGCTTTGAAATCATCTGAGTTAGGCTTTACATCATGGAAACCTTAACCTTAAATTCAGCTTTGACAACAGTATTGTTACATCAATAACATTTTTGCTTTTAAGTGACTTATTAACACTGTTTATTGGCCCTTCTCAAATTCCAGATCTGTGGACTCAGGATGTAGATGTTGTCTTTCTGCTTCCTGTCCTTTATTAGATATTGTTTTGGGGATTATTTTTTATGCAGGGTTTTGCATTACAATTATTTCTTTAAAATTTATTAATAAAAATGATCACTCACTTTTTTCACTTTTTCTTCTGATTTTTGGATAATTATATTGCAGCATTTTCTTGTTTTCTGGCATTTTTATTGTAGCAGTGACTGTTTGTTTTTATGTTCAATTGCAGTGTATTTGGGCGTGACAAATCTGGATACATATCAAGTGCGCATGACTAGTGTTTGTGCCCAGTGGCAGCTTCACAGTCATGCCACTGGATACAGGATAGTGATAGAATCTCTTGTCGGTAAGTTAGTACATCGTTACATATCCGCTCTGCTTTATAGTTTGTAGGAGTTCTGCTTGTAGAGAACCACAAACTGGATCTAAATGAAGTTTGCAAACAAAATTTCCACTCCTACAATTAGTAAAATTGTAAAAGTAATTGAATGGCAGTGTTGAAAATAGGTGGAGGAGAGCAGAACTACACAGAACCTGGAAACCAACGAACCACAAAAGATTTGGAGTTAGAGTTCCCTTAAGGTAAAAGCTTGGATAGTTATCCACATTATCTGAGCCATTTAAAGCCCTGCCCACTCAAAGCTGCACAGCCCTTTTCCACACAACCCTGTGATCTTCTGTGTAACTACACAGGCTCTTGCCTGATACTGCCTTCTATACAGCAGGAGATCCAATAGCTTTCTGCTCCTTTACTTCCCTTCCACAGCATCTTCAGGGTCCAGCTGCCCACCCTTCTCCATCTCATCTCGTCAAACCTACTGTTCTCCAGCTCCCCGCTAATTCACCTGCTTGGGTTTGTTTAGCCTCCCATCCTGCAGCAAAAAGATCTAGAAACACTCCTCTAGGTTCCTTGTCTGCTGCTTCCGGCCCATTGGATTGTGTGGGAATGGGCATACAGGGTGGCTCCCAAAAGAACGGAGGATGGGAATCAGTACAGTTGGTTACTTCATAAAGATCCAGAAGGGAGAGTGGATCTCCCATCCACTTACATCTGATAAATGGAGACGTCCAGGCCTGCTGAGGAAAGGGAGCTATGGTGAATGCTCAGTGTGTTTTACCTTATCCAAATGAGGTTCAGGGAGGCATTAACTGTATGCAAGCTAATTTGCTCATCCCCAATGGACACTCACTGTCTTGTTATGGTGAAAAACAATTAACTTGCACAGAATGACACCCTTAAAAAGCTTGAATAACTTGAGAAGTGGAGTTGTAAAACCTAACCAAGTCAAGCAAAGACAACATGAAGAGTGGATGCTAATTTGATTGTAAAATAATGACCCTTTTATTGTACAATTGATGGATTCAGATCAGGTTTATCTGAAGGCCTGAAATACAGACAAGCTGTTTTAAAGCAATGATCTTAGCTGGCATGAGGGAGTGCAAATTTCCTTCTTACCTGGGAATTAGCCTAAATTCTGCTTCCTCAATGCCTATTCATTATTATGTAGGACTGCCAGACATGTCTTTAATCTAGCCTGAGAGCCTTAATTTGAGAACGAACAAAAGAGCCGTTCAAATAGCTCCTTATTAACATCTGTCATGAAGAACTTTCATTGTCCAGCTTGTTCTGCATCTCATTCAACCAGTTGTCAATTATCTTCATAGTATTGCTACTCAACCTGGTATGCATAAAATGGTTTTGACTTGGCAACAAAAGGGACCTATTGGCACTGTTAGTAAATACTGTATAGAATGTGTAGTATAGTCTTTCATTTCCCTGCAATGCTCCTTACTGTTACAGATGCTTACTTCCCCTGAAAGCTTTATTTTAAGTATTAAAATATCCATCACCCTGTTTTCAGTACCCATGCTTTCTCCATTGTCCATATAGTTATTCTTTCCTCCACTTGAGAATTAAACAGAATTCCCTTCAGAGCCCAGTAAATATTGATCCTTAATTGGTTAAAGATGTTACTGGTTAGGTCCTTCCTGAAATTAATGAACGCACTGCAAATCCAAATAGCAAGATGCCCAGACTGGGAATGAAATCTGATTCCAGAAAATAGCACACCTCTCATTGGCATCTCTGGAAGGCCTGATCCAAAGCACTTTGGAGTCAATGTGAGTATTTCCATTAACTTCAATGGCGTTTGGATCAGGGCTTTAATGCACAGGGAGTGAATTTGCAGAGGCACCACTTGAATCTTACGTAAGCATTATTGGGATTGGTGAGCATTAAATGGTGCCCAGACCTTTTTGTGGGCTTCTCTGCACACGGAAGAATTTAATCCAGATTGGAGGCAGCATGTGGTTCAAAATGGTTAATAAATAGAGAGTTCTTATAGTCACTTCATTTACTGTCACATTCCCTTCCAGTTTCAGGCCATTATAGGACACATTTATTCAGTAAAATGGTAGATGAAATTCTGTTCTAATGGCTCCTTTTATAATTCCAGATGGGAAAAAGAAAGAAGTAACCCTTGGTGGAGGGACACCTAGACATTGCTTCTTTGAGCTCATGCCTGGCACTGAGTATAAAATCAGTGTCTATGCCCAGCTTCAGGAGATAGAAGGCCCTGGAGTAAGCATCATGGAAACTACATGTAAGTGAAGGCTCTTAAAGGTCAGCCACCTTGGGATAACCCTTGGTTGTCCCCAGTAGGAGCAAGAGGCTAGAACCAATGTAGAGTAACCACATGAGCGCTAAAGGTTTGGGTTTTTTTCTCTTTCATTGCGGGTTTTTAATTGTTCTTCCCCTGATAGTGCTCAAAGGGTTGCTTCCTCCAGAGCATTCTCCCAGGAGCTAATAACCACACACAGGAATGGGGTGGCAAACGCAGCCCTCTGACAAAACAGGGGAAGGATGTTTTAGCCCAGTTCACAAATGGTCCCTTCTGGCTGTAAAATCAATGACTCTCTAAAGAGAATTTCAAAACATGGACAGCACAGAAAACCAAAGGGCACAAAATACAGAGAACCAGTGAAAGAGTCAGATATTCGATGATGTCATTGGGAAAAATTTTCAAAAGCGCCTCAGTGGATGAAAGTCAGTGGGATTTGGGCTCATAAGTCACCAGGGCACTTTTGAAAATTGTATCCATTATTATTTCTCAAGGAGCATAAAGTGAGCTAGATGCCTCACAAACATGTAAGAAGATAGGTCTCAGCTCCGATGAGATTAAAATGTAAAGAAACAAAACAAAGGATGAAGAGAAGGAAATGAAACACTTTTTCTAGCTTTTCTTCTCTCTATCTCACCTCCAACCCAGTCTTTCCTATTTTCAGTGTATTTAGTTTAATCACTCACCTAAGTGGTGTTCCCTCCCTGTAGCGGGGTGGTTACCTGCTCCGGCCCTGACAGGGTTAAGGCCAGCCCTGGGAGAGAGCTGGGGCTGTAAGGAAAAGCCCAGGCTGCTTAGGAAAGCAGGCACAGCTGGGGCCACGCCCCAAACAGAGCACAGCAGGTCCTTATAAAAGGACTGCTAGCTTGGAGCTATAGTCTCTCTCTCCAGTCTTGGAGGGATCAGGGCCTGGCTGTCTATAGAAAGGGCACTGGGTGTGAAGCAGGGCTGGGGAAAGGCCAGAGGAGCAGGGGAGCTCCAGGCTGGTGACTCACCAGGCTGCAGGGCCTGGTACTAGGCCCACCCCTGAGGTACTGGGTGGTAGATGAAGACAGCAGGTCCTACCCCCTTGCCTGTGATGACTGGCTCTTATACTGGAGTCTGTCCCAGGGAGCAGGGGCTCATTGCTGACTGGCAGTAGCCACCGGCTGAGGCAAGGTGGGATTAGGGGGTTGGGGTCCCCAGGGAGGGGAGACCCTGAGAGTGAGGGGTTACTGCTGGGGGACAGCACCCCAGATAACGGGGCACCGGGGTCCGGAGGGTCACAGGGGCCCAGCGGCAGTGAGACGTCAGCCTGTAGAGGGCACTCCAAGGCTGGGAAAAGAGCTAATTCCCAGGACGCCAGCAGGAGGCACCGCAGGGATGAGTCAGTCACGTGCTGTTACACTCCCCTTTCCCTTCCCCTTCTTTTCTTCTGCCTCGTTCCCCAGCAGACATTTTTATCACCTCCCCTTTCAGTTTATTCCATGCCACACTCAGAGTCTTCCTCCTGGCTTCTATGCAGTAAGACCCTTCCCAGACTCCATCCCTCCACCTCCTATATTGTCCAGGCCTGTTTCCCATTAGCAGCTCAATGAGGATAATGAACAGTCCAAGACTCTGCTGCCTTTGGGAGGATTGGGAAAGGTTTGCCGGGGGCGTGGTGCCCTGGAATCTGGGTGTTTGGGAGAATCAGGAGGAAATCAGCTGGTTCCCATGCTCCCCCTGCATTACTCTGAGTAGACTGTAAAATTAAACCCTTTCTCCAAAGCCAGGTTACCACAGGGAAGGCTAAGCATGTCAAATAAAGAACTGAACTGCCCAGAGTCCCATTTTGTGTGTTTGTGTCCCATGGACACTAGGAGGGAACAGCCCCTGCATTCTTCGGAGTGCAGAGACTTCAATTGTGCCTGACCCTCTTACAGATGGGAGCTCCTCCCAGCCTCCACCTTGCATTCATGCCAGGCATAATTTACCCCTTAGGTGATTCATAGACTTGGCCCTAACCTTTTCCTCTTAAAGTCAATGGAAAACCTCCCATTGGTTTCAATAGGAGTGAGATTGAGCCCAGTAGATGTAACTGTGGGTACACAAACCCCTTTATGTGTTAGTCTTTCTGGGGATTCTTTCTGAAGGATGGTTTTATGCAACTGTCCTCATCACCTGTAACCATAAACACAATGTGTACATTGTGGTGAATATCAAATGCACTTTTCCCTCAAGGAACAACGTTTAACTACATCGCATGTGGTTCCCTACGTTAATCATGTTGAGAATATGGAAAGAATGTTGTTTGACAAGGTTGGGAACGTTTCTTCAGTCATAAATGTGGAAAACAAGCATGTACATGTTATCTCTGTGAACTCAGCCTAAAACTATATTGAAATTTGCTATCAAAGCTTTATTCAGTCACTGTCAGAACCACAGCAGAGCTGTTGAGTAGCTGATAATTTATTCAGCCTTATTTCTGGGAAGGTGCCATTCAGAGACTCATCTTTATGTGAAGTAGAAGACAAGGAAGCCAATTTTTCAAGATTGCTTGTGCATAGTAACCTTGTAATAAAATATGTGCTGCAGGTAGCAAGAGGCACAATGACTCACTATTACACAAAGAGCTATAGCTCTGGTCTCCAGATGAAAAAACACCAACCTCTACCAGTTGAGCTAAGGAAGAGTTCCTTTAGGGCCAGACTGTTGTATTTTCTGCATGCCTGCACTGGGCTGTAAGGAGATGGAAGGCCCCTCCTTATTTCCCTGTGCTGGCTGCCTGTGTTGTGTATAGCAGCATGCTGGGGAAACCAGCGTTTGAGGAGTTGTTACTTCCCTTCCTGGGGAGGTGAGTAGGGGAGTGGTCAGGAAGGGAAAGGAGAATTATACCTGGCACAGCAGAGTATGGACACCGCAAGTCTAGGGCCTGCACAAGATATGTCCCCCCAGAGCAGGGGAAAGTGTCTGTGTCACTGTCTGCTTCCTGAGTTACTTCTGGAACAGCACAACACACTGTATCCTACATGGGGCTTGTGGCAAAGCCACAATTTAGGCCTTAGTTGGTAGCTGCAGTAGCAGATCCAGCCAATAGAGGTAGACATCACAAGCATATGTACATACACACAAAGCTAGCCCTTGGGCTGTATAACTAGGTAGGTATGTATCTGCAAACAAAACAAAAGGAGAAAATGCCTTACCTGAAATAACTAAAAATGTGTGAAAGTGTCTTCAGTTAAGATTTCTTCTTGGTATTCTCTTCTTTTAATTTCTAGTACCATTTCCAACTCAACCACCGACTTCTCCTTCAACAACAGCTCCACCACCTACAATCCCTCCTGCAAAGGAAGGTAAATAAGTGCTGTGTTTATGGGTTAAAATAGCCTTAATTCATGTAGGTCATTTTCTGGTTTTGATCACGATTATAGATTTCCAGGGCCAGATTCCCAGTTGGTGTAAATTGATGTAGCTCCATGGAAGCTAATGGATCTAGGCTGATTTACATGCATTACATGAACTGTCCCCAAACTGTGTTTTATTGTTTTGTATGCTTTTGCATAAATTCACCAAAAAAGCCCCAATTGGTAAATAATTAACACGTTTTAAATATGTTGCAACAGAAGGAAACAGGTACGTTTTACTGTAGACCAGTGTATAGCCTAGCACGGTGGTTTTTCATTTGCAGACCCCTAAAAAATTTCAAATGGAGGTGCAGACCTCTTTGGAAATCTTAGACATAGTCTGCAGACCCTCACAGTTCAATGGACACAAGTTGAAAACCACTGTTCTATGGTAACAACCTTTTGTGGTCCCATAGACATGCACGCAGGTTGAAAACCACTGTCCTAGCAGTTGTTAGACTTATAAAACAACATGATTTTTCTAGTCTATCAAAATATTCTAATGCAAAAGGCATTGGCCATGTGCATTTATTATACTCACATCTCTTCTCTTTAAATAAGGGCTTCTCTTGGCTTATCGATCTCCTATAAACTGCCCTGAGTCTCATATAGAGTCTCATAAATGTTTCTGTTCAGAGTGCTTTATTGTAGGAGCCTTAAGGGCAGATCCCCAACTTGAAGTCAATGGAGCTGTGCCAGTTTAAACCAGCTGAGGAACTCATCGCTAGATACAGCAAGAAAGGGATCTTACACACTGCATAGAATTGTGCAGCAGCAGCAGCAAATATACCCAAAGATTAGAACACTTTAGCTGAAAACAGCAAGACTAGTCATATTTATGTGTCTTCCTCTAGTGACCTTTGTCACTTAGGTGAATTTCTTCCTTAGGGGGTAAATTTTTTTTTCAGGGGAAACCTCAATTTATGCCCATTTCCTTGACTTAAGCAATTGCTGTGCAAATTAGGGAGGAAATTCCAAGGAGCCTTGTGGGGAGTAACTCCTCTGTGAGATGGAGCTCGGCTCCATGGGGATGGAACAGCTTGCAGGGGAGGGTGGCTGTGGGATGGGAGATCGCAGGGCCAGACTGTTGTCTATTTTGTGTGCCTGCACTGGGCTGTAAGGGGAGGTAAGGTTCCTCCTTATTCCCTTGCACTGGCTACCTGTATCTAGTCTCCTGGAGGAGGAACCTAAGGAGTTATGGAGCTTACTCTAGTCTGTCAGCTGGAGGAGCTTCCGCAGAGCAGCTCCACAGCCTGACAATGGAGGATTCCTCACCCTGCTACCTAGTACAGTGGCTCAGTGTGTCCTGCCAAGCTTCTCGGGTTACGTAAATGTGTGTGCTACATTATTTTAAAATTAAATTTAAATTTTAAAATTAAAATGTTTAGCGAAATATTTAAGAACCTTTAAGACCTTAACCCCTGATATGTAATCACATCTGCTAGTGTAGATGCTTCATCCCGTGCAGATCCCTGTTGGTTCTGCATGAACTTGGGTGTCCATGCCAGCAGATCTGATTGCTGGCCTGAGGCCTTAGTGAGTATTAACAAAGATGTTACCAGTGACCAAAAAATAACTTCCCAAATATTTTTTGTTCCTCAGTTTGCAAAGCTGCCAAGGCTGACCTGGTGTTCCTAGTGGATGGGTCATGGAGTATTGGAGATGATAATTTCAATAAAATTATTGGATTCCTGTATAGCACTGTTGGAGCTCTGGACAGAATTGGTCCTGATGGAACTCAGGTAACAAACACAAAGAGAGAGAGCATAACCAAACAAGTGTATCTAGTGTCTAGAATCAAACCAATCAAAGTGTGGTTGACGTTGTTTCACACTTCTTTAGAAAATATAAACTGAGTTCTGGCAGCAGTTCTTTTGCAGTATCTTGTTTTATATATTCCATACGGTGAGATTCACCAGAGAGACAGCAAAATGTCTAAGAATGATTCAAGTCTCTCAAGTCCTCACAATGGGATTTAAGTTGTATTTAGGCATTTTGATGCTCCTGTGCATGGTGTTTATTTCAATCCTTGTCCTCTAGAAACAATAGTGGTTTCACTGACATTAAAAATTATAAGCTTATTTTTAATGTTGTTTTTTAAATTCATCTGCTCTAGGCTAAGCATAAATGTGAAATAAAATAAAGCACAAAATTTACAATAATTACCATATTCATGTTTTTTAAAGTACTTGCATAGGAAAAGATGATAAGCACTGTGCTCTGGAAGAGTTTTTTTATAACCTTTTTAAAAATACAGCTGCATATATCGCTGTTTTAAATGATGCCATTTTAATTGTGTTGTTGTTTAATATTGAGGTTACAATAGAACCCAAAAGGTGTTAGACACTTTCCAAACACAGAGAAAGAATTAGTCCTTACTCTCTTAAATTCTGATTCATGTCAGAACAAATTATTTTTACAAACATAGTCCTCAGTCCCACAGTAACACATGCTTAATTTAAGGTATGGCAAGGCTCACATAGCTACACATTTGGGAGAGGAAATAACTCAAAAATAGGTTCTCGTTATTTCTAGTACTAAGTTTCAGTCCCAATCTCACAGTTACTCATATAAAACTATTTCTGAGTGGGAATAACTACATATATGAGCAACTACGTATAGGATTTTGCCCTGGGACTGGATGGGGAATGCTTTTGCCAAGGTGGGAATACTTCCTCATCCTGTTTACTCCCCAATGATACCAGAAAGTGATAGGCAGCAGCTGAAGCTGCAGAGAACAAATTGAAACTTTAGATAGTGAAATCTAAAAAAAAAATAATCATAATAATTTTAAAAGGTTTCATGTCAAGGAGAGAGCAACAGTCCAAACAACTCTTATTTTAAGTGATCTGGTTCACGTGCCCTTGTTAAACGTAGAGCAGTATTTACTAACTAGCATGTTTTCTGTATACAGGTTGCAATAGCTCAGTTCAGTGATGATCCCAGAACAGAATTTAAACTGAATGTGTACAAAACAAAAGAGACTCTTCTTGAAGCCATTCAGCAAATAGCATACAAAGGAGGAAACACCAAAACAGGTGAGAGAGGTTGCAGGCTGTGAAACAGTTTCTTATGATCATTCTCTGGACAGAGTTACCCCTCCATTTGCAAAGTGGTTTGTCAGGATAAGGCCATGTGACGTTAGTGCAAGAAGAGTGGGGATGAAGATAGTTGGCGGTGGGGATGAAAAGCGAGACACTGAAATGACCTACATCATCATGGTCAGAGAGCCCGAGTGATCTCCTGGTTGCACTACCCATGTGATGCACCTGTGCACTTCTGGGCTTTAACCCAACTCCAGGGCTGGGGACCTGTGAAGGGAAATGGGTCTGTCAAAGGCAAATGGCTGTGGGGGTTGGGGAAGGTGGAATGGGAAGTAATGGCAGGTGGAAAAGTGAGAGTCCATCCTGGAGAGGGAAGTTGTGCAGGGATATGCAGTGAGTTTCAGCAGATGGAGGAGGAATGGGTGTGGTCTGTTTTGTTATGAGAGAGGAGAGTAAAGTCTCAGTGGAGGGTTTCAGGTCTTCGTGGTGAGAGAAGGTGGACTGATAACTAATACTAGCTAGAATTGTGTTTAGCCCCTGAGGATAGCTTTCTGAGAAGGAGGAAATTCAGCTTGAATATTGGCAGGGTTATTTGGGTCATAGGGTTTATCTTCTCAGACTTCACAGAAATTTCATGCAACTACTTGCTTTGCATTGACCTTCTGCTGTGACCAGAATTACACATTTACATTTTCCCCAGAAAATTCTGCACAGGCATTTTTTTAACTACTTCTGTCCTTGGAGGGGAGGACTTTGTGTACGCGGACTACCATAGGACCCACTGCATCCCAACCAAATCCATTTAGGATAGAGGATTTGGCCATATCTTTTTAAACCTAAGAAGCCAAAGGTCAAGAGCTGAGACTTTCAAAATCCAGGGTCAAAATTAGGTTCCTAAATCCATATTTATGCATCTATATAAGTGGCCTGATTTTCAAAAGTGCCAAGCACACACCAACTCTCACTGAAGTCAAAGTTTGCTGCTGGGTGTTCAGCACTTTTCAATATCAGGGTATCTATTTAGGTGTCTTAACATGGCTTTAGAAGCTTGGCTTTAGGTAAATGCTTTTGAAAATCTTGACCTAATAATTTGTATGGGACTATGTTCTTTCATCAGTATATAAAGCATTAACAGAAAATCTAGTATGAAACAGATTCCTTTCATAGTGAATTTCTTCTGTTTTAGGCAAAGCAATTAAGCATGCACAGGAGGCCTTGTTTACCACTGACTCGGGCATAAGGAGGGGTATCCCTAAGGTTTTGGTGGTCATTACTGATGGGCGATCACAGGATGATGTGAACAAAGTCTCCAGAGAGATGCAACTAGATGGTAACACGTATATTAAGAAATGTTTGCATTTTCAGTTTTTCCTGCTCCTTCACCTTCATAATCGCTGTTTAAGCCCAGACAAAAGGTATGGATAATTCCTGCCAGAGAAGGGTTTACAAATCTAATCCAAGTCAGACGTAAAGCAGACAGCACACACTGGGAAACTGTGAATTCCACTGGGGAATGACTAGCATTTTATATAATTTATTTGTAGCTATTAGTATTATTGGCTCAATTTTTGTGCATGTGTTTAAAATCATGCAGACTACTCACACGCTTCAGTATTTTCAGGAGAGGGGCCTACAAGTCCATATTGTCATCCACGATAGATAAATTCACTTTTAGAAGCAGTCCGAACTATTTTGTCCTTCCAGACGAGCTCTTATGAAGCACCTTTGATAGACTCTTAAACTGCTGCTCATCTTCCAATACTATCTTAAAGCTTTTATACTACCTATTTCAGGATTTTATACTGGTGCCCATCACAATGGTTTCTGAGCACGATAATTAGATTACGAACATTATAACTATTGTAGTTTAGTATTTGTACCAAGCCCCAGAGTGTGCTTGGGACAGCATAGAGCATTTACACATGGTCCCTGCCCCAAAGAGCTAGGTAGTGCATAAATGAGGAAAAGAACAAAGAGGAGGCTTGGGTTCTGGATGGGCTGGATAGCAGAAATAGGTGTCTATGCTGGCTGTTGGTTCAATAAGTAGTATGCACACACTTATTTTTTTTTTAAGTTTGGTTTTTACAGGGCTCTGACTAGTCCCTGGCTCCTGTAGCCCAATACAATATGGTCTCTCCATTGAGTTGTCCACTTGCATCATTTGAATGTCAAATGTTGACTCATAAGAAATGAATCATGCTATATTTATTTTTCATGCGTTTACACTGAAACCACGGCTGAGCACAGCACCTCACTAATAAAAAAAGAATGACTAAATAACAGAACACTAGTTTTTAAATTTAGAAGGGCTGCAACAAAAATCCCCAATCTCTAACAAATAAATAAGGATCTCCAGTTAAACTGAACCAAACTATTTTGAAGAATTGATCAACTAGATACATCCTGTATTGTGTGCTGGAACTCACTAGAGCTGTGGTTCTGAACCAAGGGTATGTGTACTCCTGGGGGTGAACAGAGGTCTTCCGGGGGGGGAGGGGGGTGGCGTTACATCAACTCATCTAGATATTTGCCTACTTTTACAACAGGCTACATAAAAAGCACTAGTGAAGTCAGTACAAACTAAAATTTCATACAGACAAAGACTTGTTCATACTGCTCTATATACTGTGCACTGAAATGTAAGTACAATATTTATATTCCAATTGATTTATTTTATAATTATATGGTAAAAATGAGAAAGTAATTTGTCAGTAATAGTGTGCTGTGACATTTTTGTATTTTGATGTCTGATTTTGTAAGCAAGTTATTTAAGTGAGGTGACACTTGGGGTATGCAAGATAAATCAGACTCCTGAAAGGGGTCCAGTAGTCTGGAAACCTTGAGAGCCGCTGCTCTAGAGACACAGTGTGGCCTGTTGGATAGGACACTGGAATGGGAGTCAGGAGACCTGAGTTCTGTTACTAGCTCGGCTGTGTGATCTTGGGCAAATCACTTAATCTCTCTGTGCCTTTGTTCCCCCTTGTCTGTGTTGTCTGTTTAGATTGTAAACTGGTTGGAGCACGAACTGGCTCTAACTATGTGTATGGACTATGTCTGGCACAAAGGAGCCCTGATATTGGTTTGGGCCTGTAGGTGCTATTGTAATACAAATAACAAGAATTTTTACAGTGAAAGTCTGGTGTACCTGTGAAAGGAACGAGTTTCAGAGGTTGGAATTCTCTACTAGGAAAGTCCTTTTACTGGCCAGGGAAAACTATAGGCAACTCTGTGCCTCATCCAATGCCTATTGAAGTCAGTGGAAAGACTCCCATTGACTAGAGTAGGCTTTGGGTGAGGCCGTCTAAGAACTATATATCGATTGCCAGTATTCAGAACAATACAGGCAGGTTGTTTTCATTGTCATAATGTGGAAAGGAAAGTGTCAAGAAATAATTTTGGTGCATAATTACAGCTTGCTCCTCCTCAAACTTACAAAACCAGATTCCCCTCCCATTTACATAATCAGGATCAGGAAAATCTGTCCCATGAGCAGAAACTGTGAGAAGGCTCAGCCTGTGGGGTTTAATTGTTGATTAATCTGAAATGAAAATAAACCAGTATATTCACTCTTAAAAGAGTGAGACCTCTGCAGTAGGGCTGTAAAGTGATTAAAAAAATGAATCGCGATTACTCGCATGATTAAAAAAATTAATTGCGATTAATCATGCTGTTAAACAATAATAGAATACCATTTATTTAAATATTTTTGGATGTTTTCTACATGTTCAACTATATTGATTTCAATTACAACACAAAATACAAAGTGTACAGTGCTCACTTTATATTTTTTATTACAAATATTTGCACTGTAAAAAACAAGACATAATATTTTTCAATTCACCTAATATAAGTATTGTAGTGCAATCTCTTTATCATGAAAGTTGAACTTACAGATATAGAATTATGTACCAAAAAACCCCTGCATTCAAAAATAAAACAATGTAAAATTGTAGAGCCTGCAAGTCCACTCAGTCCTCTTACTTCTTGTTTGTTTGAGTGATTGGCAGAACAAGTTTGTTTACATTTGCAGAAGGTAATGCTGCCTTCTTCCTGTTTACAATGGCACTTGAAAATGAGAACAGGCACTGTTGTAGCCGGTGTTGCAAGATATTTACATGCCAGATGAGCTAAAGATTCATATGTCTCTTGATGCTTCAACCACCATTCCAGAGGACATATGTCCATACTGATGACAGGTTCTGCTAGATAATGATCCAAAGCAGTGCAGATCGACACATGTTCATTTTCATTATCTCAGTCAGATACCACCAGCAGAAGGGTGATTTTCTTTTTTGGTGGTTCAGGTTGTGTAGTTTCCACATCAGGTTGTGTAGTTTCCACATCTTTTCAGACTTGTGAAAGCATGCACAACACCTTGTGTCTCAGATTTTGGAAGGCACTTCAGATTCTTAAACCTTGAGTCGAGTACTGTAGCTATCTTTAGAAATTTCATATTGTATCTTCTTTGCATTTTGTCAAATTTGCAGTGAAAGGGTTCTTAAAACGAACAACATGTGCTGGGTCATCATCTGAGACTGCTATAACATGAAATATATGGTAGAATGTGTGTAAAACAGAGCAGGAGACATACAATTCTCCCCTAAGGAGTTCAGTCGCAAATTTAATTAACGCATTTTTTTTTAATGAGCGTCATCAGCGTGGAAGCATGTCCTCTGGAACGATGGACGAAGCATGAAGAGACATATGAATGTTTAGAGCATCTGGCATGTAAATATGCAACGCTGGCTACAACAGTGCCATGCAAACATCTGTTCTCACTTTCAGGTGACATTGTAATTGAGAAGTGGTCAGCATTATCTCCCATAAATGCAAACAAACTGGTTTCGCTTGGCTAGTGGCTGAACAAGAAGTAGGACTGATTTTTTTCTACTTTTACATGTAGTCAGGAAAGGAGCCAAAGGAAATGGTATGTTTGTATTTGATTTCTGCTATTCGAATGAACAAATGACAAGAATATTTCCTTTTCTTTTATAGGTTTCAGCATTTTTGCTATTGGTGTGGCGGATGCAGATTATTCAGAATTAGTTAACATTGGCAGCAAGCCTAGTGAAAGACATGTCTTCTTTGTGGATGATTTTGATGCCTTTAAGAAGATTGAAGATGAGCTGATCACTTTTGTCTGTGAAACTGCATCAGCAAGTTAGCTATTTTGATTTGTATTTGTGCCTATGTAACATTCAATACCTACTAAATAAGGAGTTTATTTTATATAATTAACTTTTCTATTCCAAGAATTCTATTTCTATTCTATTGAAAAATACAGTGAGTTTTCCTATATCTCTACAGATATCTTTGCTACAATATTATTGTCGTACAAGACTAATGGGGTTCTGGTTGCAGTTATTTAGGGACCTCTGTTATACTGGTGTAAACCCAGAGTAATTCCATTGACCACAAAAAAGTTGCTCTGAATTTACAGGAGGGTAAATGAGAGCAGAATTTTGGTCTACAACTTTTAACTAACTTTTTATTTTCTATAGACCCTTAACCTATTCTGTGATTAGTGTTGAATAAACATTCCTTATTTAAACAACATCTGTAAAATGCATTCCCCAGGGCCAAATTCTAGTATGTATATAGCACACAAACTGGAAAAGTTATAGCCCAAAGGGGAAGGGTGGAGCAGGACTTTCCTGCTATAATTCTGGCACCCCTCCAAAGACATGGAGATGTCATTCTTCTAGACCCTCTATGACTAGAGGAAAGGAGGGACTTTCTGGGCCAGGGCCTAGTGGTCAGAGGGCATGATCCACGTTTCATACATACACACCCTCATTATGTTCCATTATATACATGCCTGGAAAATGGCCTGTATGTAATTGACATGAATACAGAGCTGCAATCTGCCAGAACTGAATACTCAAGAATGTTGCTTTCTTTGTATTCCTATGCACCCTTTTTTAACCCTTACAATCTACTTCTTGATGGTTGCAGTTTCAACATTATGCATCATTAGTAGGGCCCTACCAATTTCATGGCTATGAAAAATGCATCATGGACCTTGAAATAAGCCCTTCCCCGTGAAATCCAATGTCCCCTTGTTCCTAGGAGCACCCCAGCAAAGGAGGTCCTAGCTCAGGCTGGGCTGGGGGGGACAGGAGTTATTCATCCCCAGCACTGCTGCTCTGGGGGGTATGTGGAGACCAGATCCACCTCCAGGGGCCTTCCCCTGCTGCAGGATGCTCTGGGACTGGGCAGCAGCCCCAGAGGTTCCTGCAGCTGAAGGAGACTTGTGGGTTTGATCTTCCCTGTGCTGCTGGAAGTGCCCCAGCAATGGGGGCTCCTACCTCTGGCTGGGGAGGGACAGGATTTGTCCATTCCCTGCACAGCTGCTCTGGGTGGAGGGGGGGATCAGACCCACCTCCACCTCTGGGAACCTTCTGTGGCTGCAGGAAGCTCTGTGGTTGCTGCCTTCAGAGTCCAGGTCTGAAGGCAGCACAGAAGTGAGCGTGGCAATCCCATAACCTCCCAACAGGTTTGTTACCTTACCCCGCCACCAATCTCCTTTGGGTCAGGACCCCCACAACTACAACTATGAAATTTCAGATATAAACATCTGAAAATGTAAAATTTACCAATTTTCAAATCCTATGGCCGTGAAGTTGACCATAGTAGACCATGAATTTGGCAGGGACCAAATCATTAGACCAGGACTTTGCAAGCTCTGCAATATTCTTTATTGGTCATTCAGGCCTACATTTTCAATGTGCCCTTTAATTTGGGGTGCTAGCCTGGAACACCTAGTGTTGGAACACACAGGCTCTGGGCTCTAGGCTGTCATGCCTGGTGGTTGGAGCAGTGGTTGACTCCAAACATATAGTCAGGACCAGAAAGAGGGCAATGCTGAAATCAGGGTCTGGGGACAGGCTATGGGTCAGAGTTGGGGAAAGAGTCCATAGACAAGCCAAATCAGGATTGTAATCTGAGTCTGGACGCAGGACAAAGGTCGAAGCTGAGTTGGAGTCAGTCCAAAGGTCTGGGGTTAAGAGGCAGGTGCAGGGCTGGAGCAGGTCAGAAGCAGGGCTGGAGCACATTCAAATTAGGGCACAGATGAGGCTGGAACAAGGCTTGGACAAGGAACAGGGCCAGGACTGAGGGCAGTCTGGAAGCCTAGAGAGTCAGTAACACCATGAGACAGCAGGAGGATTCCTAGCCAAGTGGTGCTCTTGCACAAACTTACTTGTGGTTCTGACAGTAAGGGTGAAACATCTGTACCCTGGGGTCATCTGGCTTGGGCCCTGCCCAGGGATATGCTGCTGCAGCATGCCTGAGAGTTGAGTCACTGCAGGCTCTGCTGGAGGGGGGTGAGTCCTAGCTGAGTCAGCAGCCCTGGTCTAGCTGTGGGTTTGCCTCACAGATGCCCAGAGCTAGATACATAGACCTCACTGTTTACTGATTCCCCAGCAGACCTTCTCTGGGAGAAATTAGTTTAATTTTCTCTTTATAGGAAGAAATAAAACAGATATATTTTGAAGTATGTACTGCTCGTCTGAGTTTAAATATATTTTTAATTTTTTCCAGCCTGCCCACTGGTTTATAAGGAAGGCAACAGTTTAGCAGGTACAGTATTGTGATCATAGATTCTGCATTTATCAAATCATTTTCATTTACTGAGATGCTCACCTGTAGGTAATAAATTACTTACTTTCCTTTATAATAACAGCTGTTAACCACATGGTGATATGAAGCTCCTTTATGTAGCTCAGTTTGTCCCTTAACATAATACTTTTTTTTTTTGCTTTCCAGGATTTAAAATGATGGAAATGTTTGGTTTGGTTGAAAAGGAGTTTTCAACAGTGGAAGGAGTATCTATGGAGCCTGGTACTTTTAATGCTTATCCATGTTACAGACTGCATAAAGATGCCTTGGTTTCCCAGCCTACCAAGTAAGTATTGATATATAAATGGTGCTAATGCCCAGTGTAAGACACCACTCGTTTTAGACTTAGCATTTCCATGGCAGAAGAACGTGGAGACCAACATGCTCTTCGCTTACCTCTCTGGCTACCTCAGCAGCACAGCCTTCCTGACTCTTCACTGTGTTTTCAACCCTTTGCACGGTACTGAGATTGTCTTTCTCTGTGTTGTTAAGGATTCCTTATAAGTATGGCTCAGAGATATCTTCTCCCCCACCCCCCATTTCCTCTGATCTCACTGTGACATTGAATATTATGGATCTCTCTCCCTTCTCTGAGCACTGCATGCAAAAACCTGATATCTCCACTGCATTCCCTCTTGGTTTCAGTTCTACCTCTCCTTGTCCGATTTTGAATGCTGTAAGATTCTGTTTTTGACCCTATCCAGTTCTCCATATATTTTTCTCTCTGGGGTACCATATTATTAACTCCATCCTAGGTCATCACTTTTATTCTGTCCTTCCACTCAGTGTCTGAACATCGTATTTCTCATTTACCACCCTGTCTTGACTCTATCATCTTCCACAAATGCTGTAACTTCTTACGCTGAATACTTTGAAGACCAAAGACGTCCTCCTGACAAAATGGTCCTTTGTATCTTATCTCTGACTTTACCATCACTCTCCTGAACTCAGATTTAAATTTGCTTTCCAAGCCAGAAATCTTTGAGAGACTCTTGGCCCCCAATGTTTTATATTCTTTATCTCCCATATATGCAAATCTGCCTTCAGCACCTCTGGCATATTGCCAGAATTCATCCTTACCTTGTCCTGGTCTCTCATGAAATCTGTATTCTTGTCAATCTTCATCACTTCCCACTTCGGCTGCGGTTTGAGTGCTGAATACACAATAGAAAACATATTGCTGGTAAGGGCTTCAGAAAGTGGATCTAAGAGCAGGACTTTATCTAAGGATTGTGCACACACATACGCAGAGAGAATGTACTAATGCATCCCATATGTGAGTTTTATAGATTATAATGATTATTGAATGCAATTTTTATGCTGTTTTCTTCCAAAAATAAGCACAGTATCCAAAAGCACACAATTTCCAAAGTAGCACTGGGACCAGTGAGAAGTTAGACTTATCAGTAACCTTTCCCCCCCACATAATGTAGTTTAATGCATCTATACATGTTTTACAAACCAGCTAATAATGCATATTTCCAATTTAGAGCCAGTTAGTGCATTAATCTTGGACCTCTCATTTTTCTTTTGTCCCTGCTCAAGATTTTTCAGAGCTTAAATAAAAGCTTAGAGTGTAGAATAACAAACCCAAGCTTTAGGAAATGAAATAAAATAACAAACATCTCTTCTATTATGAACGTCCCTGCTCTTCCGAAAAAAATCTGAGAGGCTTTCAAGAGAGCTGAGTGAATAACTGATTTTTTGGTTTGATGACCAAACAGAAAAAGCCAAAAGAAAATTCATTGTGGGTTAACCAAAACTGATTTTTTTTTTTTTACAATTAAACTAAACACAAAGAATAATAATTTTGCATTAAACCTCAAATGATTTTTTTTTACATTTTTGGACGAGGTTTACCCTTTTTAGTTGTTTTTTTTTTAATCTAGCTACATTTAGAAATTAAATGTCATTTCAAAATAAGACATCAAAACATTTCCTTTAAAAAATGCCCATTATAATGGGTCTTCCAATTCATTTATGTTTTCATCACATACTAAATTTAAGAGTATCAAAAATCTCACAAATGGATGCATTTTAAAAATGTAGCTTTTAATATAATTCATGGCTTGATCATAAACCCCTTCAATTCCCACTGAACTCAGGATTAGGCCCTCAGTTTCTAAAATGAAACTCTTTTTTAGTTGCAGTTTTTAATTAAAATAACACAGTAGAACAGAGATTATCACTTCAAAAATGTAAAGCACCATCAAGTTTATAATTAAAATATTTGGAAAAATCCCAAGGTTAGCATTGTTCTAACTTCTATCATGGTTGAGTAGATTCTACTAAGTGAAATGATGCCTGTCTCATATGGCTGCATGTTCTTGATTTCAAAAGACAAGTCCAAAGTAATAAAGAATGCTTTTAAATTAGCTTCAGTTCACAGAATATTCTTTTTGTTTCAGATACTTGCACCCTGAGGGGCTGCCTTCAGACTACACCATTACTTTTCTCTTCCGTATACTCCCTGACACACCCCAGGAGCCATTTGCTCTGTGGGAGATTTTAAATGAAAAATATGAGCCACTTGTTGGAGTTATTTTGGACAGTAGGTATTTTATCTTATGGCATGCTTTTTTGTCCCCTTGGGATGTGTGATTAAAAATGCTGAAACTAGGCATTGATGATGGTTTAAGTAATGAATGTATTAATAAAATAATTATCAACATATTGAAGCTGTGGGCCTGCAACGGATTTTCTATAGATAGAATCCTATACTAATCTCAGCTAGAGTCAGTTGGTCAGCTTTGGATCTTAGTTACTGGTGAAAATCTGGAGTAACTGTGGATTTACACGGGTGAAACTGAAATATGAATCCTCTCCATTTACTTTGAAAACTCACATTGATTTCAGTTGGCATTGGATCAGGGATGTATGTAATAGAATTACTTTTTGATTTAGACCAATGAGATCAGAATATTTCTCAAGGCAATGTTCCCTAGTATGGAGCACTGGACTGGGACTCAGAAAACCATAATTGTGTTCTGGCTCTGCCACTGGCCTTCTGGGTGACCTTGGGAAAGACACTTCACTTGTCTGTGTCTCAGGTTCCCCATCTGTAAAACTGGGATAATGATGTAAAGTGCTTAGAGATCTACTGATGGAAAGAGCTTGGCATTGTTGTTATTTAATTATTTCTCCCATCACCAGAGTATAGACACACATTCCAAATATTTGAAAATGGAAATATCAGTAACATTCTTTCTTAGAAAAAATAATGCCCAAGTTTTTAAAGCTATTTAGACAGTGCTGGGCTCAACATTGCAATGCTTAGCTGATTTAGGAGCCTGTCTGATTTTCAAAGGGATTTACTGCACTTACGCTCAAAATGACTTTTGAGATTCAGACTTAGGCTCCTAAATCAGTTAGGCATTGCAACACTCAGCATTGCAGTGCCTAAACACCTTTAAAAATCTGGGCTCAGATGACTTTGCCAAGATTACATAGGAAATCTGTGGTGGAACAGAGAATTGAAGCCAGGTCTCTTAGGGCAGTGGTTTTCAAACTGCGGGTCATGACCCAGGTCACAGAATGTAAAGCACTGGGTCATGGTGGCTCTGGTCAGAGCCACTGACTGGGCTGTTAAAAGTCCCGTAGGCGGTGCTGCCCGGCTATGGCAAGCTAGTCCGTACCTGTTCTGACACCATGCTGTGCCCCGGAAGCGGCCAGCAGCAGGTCCGGCTCCTAGGCGGGGGGCCCATGGGGCTCTACGTGCTGCCCCTGCCCTGAGCACTGGCTCCACACTCTCATTGGCTGGTTCCCGGCCAATGGGAGTGGGGGGGCGGTGCCTGCTGGTGGGAGCTGCACAGAGTTGCTTGCACACCTCTGCCTAGGAGCTGGACCTGCTGCTGGCTGCTTCTGGGGGGTAGCATGGTCCACGGTACCATGACAGGCAGGAAACCCCTGCACCCCCAGCCCAGAGCCCTGAGCCTCTCCTGCACCCAAACACCCTGCCCCAGCCCTGAGTCCACCCAAACCCAGAGCCCCCTCCTGCACCCCAAAACTGTCATCCCCAGCCCCAGCCCAGAGCCTGCACACCCAGCCCAGAGCCCCTCCCACATCCTGAACCCCTCATTCCTGGCCCCATCCTGCAGCCCTCACCCCAACCCTCTGCCCCAGCCTTGAGCCCCTCCCACACCCCAAACCTCTCATCCCCAGCTCCATTGGGTCACAGGCATCAACAATTTTCTTCAGCTGGGTCACCAGAAAAAAAAAGTTTGAAAACCACTGTCTTAGGGTATGTCTGTACACCCATGGCTGCTCTGTGCCAGCTGACTCGAGCTCACGGGGCTCAGGCTAAGGGCTGTTTAATTACAGTGTAGACGTTTGGGCTTGCGCTGCAGCCCAAGCTCTGGGACCCTCCCACCTCTCAGGGTCCTACACCCCAGGCTCCAGCCTGAGCCTGAATATCTACACCTCAGTTAAACAGCCCCTTAGCCCTAGCCCCACAAGCCCAAGTCACATGGCACAGGCCAGCCGTGGGTGTCTAATTGCAGTGTAGACATACCTTAAGGGTCTAACCAATATGTTGGCGAGTGCCACAATTGACAGTCAGATACAGCATGAAAGTATGAAAGTTAGAAACCATGTATGATGATCATGAAAGACACTGTAGCTTTCCTCGTTGTGTGTGCTAATCTCATATCCGTGATTAAGATTGTAGTCAAGACGTAACTCAACCCTTGCTATAAACACTATAGACTCTATAAATTCTATAGACTCTCTATAAACCCAAGTCTAGCTATAAACACAAAACAAGAATGCTTTTATGACTTCATAGAAATGCCTGGTGCCTTGAAGTAGCAGCTAGCAGAATGTGGTAAGCTTTTAGTACTTTTTGAAAATCAGTTCAAAACATCTTCTAGGTTAGACTAGGTTGAAATCAGTGAGGATATTGAATATCATCTGGTTACAGAGCTCTGCTTGCACCTTTCATCTGGGTTACATCTATGGGACAGTTGGAATGGGGTTTTCAAAGGACCCTAACAGAATTTCAATGGGAGTTGACTGGAGAAACTTTGACAGAAGTCTATTTCATCATAATATGCAATTCTATCAAAGGCAAAACTAGGTCAGTTTTACCTGAATTTTGTTTTGGAAGAAAAGGAAGAAGAAAAGTTCTAACAATGTCAAAACATACTGTTTTGACTTTTTCAGAATGAAACATTTTGATTTTTCATTTGAAACAATATTTCTATTTTTTTGCATTATGTTATATTATACTATGATTTTTTAAATTTTGTATTATATTAAAGTTGAACCAAAATATTTTGATCAACCTGAGACAATTTTTTTTTTTTACATTTCTTTTATGGGGAATTTCAAAATTTTCAGTTTATGTTGCAATTTGGAACAAAGTCAGATTTCAAAACAAAATTCTCATCCTCTGCACAGCTCTACACTAAGTCTTTTTTATGTTCTTTTGAAAATCCAAGTCTTGGAGAAGACTTATCCCAGGGGTATAATTCTGTAGCTGCTTCCAATGAAGGATTCCAACTGACTACAGTGGCTACATTATCAGTATCTTCTGCTGATTATCATTATCAGTGTAGCTTCAAATATGCTGTATCAGAGGTACTCTACATTGTAGTGATAAAGCATTGATTTAGAAAGTACTAATACACAGCTTTTCCTTCTCTTAAACAGAATAAATAGCTGCATGATTTTCAGTTTGGGGAACATAAGATACAAATGATAACTCTGTAGACTGTAAGTTCTTTAGGGCAGGGACTGTCTTGAAAGTTTTGTCATCTGTTACTAAGAACAGTGTTTGCTCTTACAAATAATGATGCATCTGTTTTTCCCTCTCATATTGAGATTTTCTCTCTCTCTCTCTCTCTCTCTCATTGTACAGATGATGGTAAAACTCTGATTTTCTTTAATTATGACTACAAAGGGGATTTTCAAACTGTTACTTTTGAAGGCCCTGAAATAAAGAAAATATTCTATGGAAGTTTCCATAAGGTTAGTTATATTAACAGAAAGGTAAATTTTAAGCATACAGAACAAAGGTTTTGGAGTTCCCTTTTTCACATTTTGAGGTTTTCTTGTATACATTCCCCTTTTGTCAATGATTTCTTGTATTTTACAGTTTACAGGTAATCTACCAAACACTGTTAAGAGAACAATTTGGCAATAATAGATTCATATATGTAATGGATTTGTTTTATTGGTGTTGCTGGTAATATCAACCATGGTCTCATTCTTCATTATATCTATTCACTTCTGTTTCTACCTATGTTTTAGAATTGGTCAAATTCTATGTTTTAGAATTGGTTGAAAAGTGATTTAGACAATAAATGGCTTTTCATTTGAAAACTGGAATGTTTCACTGAAGAAGAAAAAATGCAGTTATTTAAATTTTCTTCAAAAAATAATTGGCTGGTTTTGACCAAATCTATATATCTATAGTAGAGATGCACAGTGATGATCCTTTCATAGTCATTAAAGATCTCATGGCACTGCCACAAGAATAGCGGTACTAGCCTTGGTATTCTGGCTAAGTTTTAATAGTTACCATTTTCCTAAAAGTCTGTAAATTAAGACACCCCTAACACATTAAGATGGGGTTGTACTGCACATAGGAGTAAAGAAATCCCTGGGGCTCAAATCTTTGATTAGGAAAAAAGCACTGTATATCTCAGCTGATTCTCCTGGCCTAGTGATGTTTGAAAGGCACAAGGGATCCGGTTCGTGGGTGCCTTGCAATCATTTTGTGCCAGCGAGGCCTGAGCAAAGTGGCCACAAAGTTGTTTTGTGGCTACTGCCCCTCTCTCCCAGATGATACTCACCGCACAGAGAGTCTTCCTAACTGCTCTGCCAGCTCTGCGCACCAGTTCCCACAAAAACGCTCCTGGCACAGATGGTGCCTCAAGGTGGGCTGTGTGTGTGCAAGGTACAGGATGGGTTGTGACTGGAGAAATCCTGTGTGCTGGGTATTGCCCAGCTGTCTCAAGGCCCATTAGTGTTGGACATCAGCGTGAAAGTTAGCGCAGCTCTCGGGGCAGTGTGGGGAGGCTTGTGCTGTTACTCCCTGGACTTTCCTGTTCTGTGAATCAATACGGGATTTTGATCTTTGAATGTAAAACTTTCACACTGATTTTATTTGACAATTTTGTCCAAATTATTTAGTAAATTTTACTATTTTTGGTAGAGTTCATTTGTCTTTTGTAAGCCTCTGCAAAACATTTTGGGTGAAAAACAGGCTCACAAAAGGCCTGCACACCACTAAGTAGCACAAAAATCAAGGGCTCATTGGGACTTAGACGGCAAATAGTCCTTGTATGGGCCCTTTGCAGAGGGGTGAGGAGATGGCAACCTGCTCAGAGATATTCCATTGGCAGAAAAAGAGGCTTAATTCCACTAGCTAATATAACATCAACTCATTTTAAAAATGCTCACTGTGTCTGGTAATCCAAATTCCTTGGTCTCCTCTATGTGTATTTGAATATCTTTACTTTTTGCCTAGTTGCATGTTGTTATCAGCAAGACTACAGCCAAAATTATTATTGACTGCAAGCAAGTGAGCGAGAAGACAATTAATGCAGCAGGGAATATTACTTCTGATGGGATAGAAGTGCTAGGAAGAATGGTCAGATCCCGAGGACAAAGGGACAACTCTGCACCAGTAAGTGAAACAGGCAATGTTTAAACCATAAGAGAATTCTTAAGGTTGAGCATGCAATATCCACAAATTTGTGTTTTTAGCAGAAACAGGCTGAGCTCAGCTATGACAGAGTTACAATGTTATAGAAATTCTGTGAAAACCTGTTACAAACTTCAATCTAGGCAAAACCATTTTGATTAATGAGCTCCACAACTAGATTTTTTGCTCACACACATATTTAGAAGTGAGTCCCCATGTGCAAGGTACTGTACATCAAGGGATGGTTGTTGCCCCAAATAACCCTCATTACACAAGTTAACAATATGCATAGCTTGTTCGTCCTAAATCATTTAAACATGATTGTCAGTGATCATTCTGAACTTCCCTGTGTGTATAATCCCCTGTGGTCCTTTAACATTTGCCTGGCCTTAGGCTTGCTTCCCAATGATTTTACATAAATGTTTTGGTTTTACACAGACTTTCTCCATGGGCGCCTCTCCCAGCATTCCTAGCGCCTTTAAAAATAGTAAACATTCAAATATTTAAAAATTTAAATGATCTTCCAGAGTCTGAAGAAGAAGTAGATTAGGTCCTTCCCTCCACTCACTTCCCCCTTCCCTTGTGGTGCCTGCCCCCACGCAGAGCTGAGCAGCTACCAGAGCCCTGAGCAATCTCCCATTGTCTCTGCTGCTGTCCGGGGGAAGGGATGGGTCCCTGCTGATGTCAGGTGCAAGAGTACAGGCATTCCTTTACTCCATTATGAAGGTTCTTTCCCAATTTAAATTGAGCAGATGTTTACATATATTTTTAATCTTCTTTTCTCCATTGCAAATTATTTTTTTTAAATGACCTGGGGAGGGAGACTGTAGAGGGGTTTGGCTGGGGCTCATCCCTCTCCAGGGTGGCAGGGAACCACACCGCCTCACTACTTCCTTTCAGTTGTGACAGGGAATTAGTCTGTCTGCGTGAGTCTCTCGCCGCGGCAGCAGTAGAGGCAAAACATAGCAGTTATTGACACCCGGTCGGTGGGCAGTAGTGAGTCACAGGCTCAGGTCCTCAGACAGGAGCTGAGCAACTGTTATATAATGAGCAGGCCCTGGCCCTGGGGTGGGGCAACAAAGAGTCAATGGCTCAGGCCCTCAGGCAGGGGCTGAGCAAACAGTTATATTCAGCAACTCCAGACTCTTGACTCCGAAGGGCCTGGGAGAGGGGGAGACTGCCACCCACTGCGTCCCAGCCCGGGGCCCTAGCAGCGGCAGAAGACCCGCTGCTGTGTCAGTGGGGATCCTGGCCGCAACACACTGACATAGGCTCTAGCAGTGCTGCAGCCAGACTAGGGTCGGCTGCCCCCAGGCTACTTCCTACCTCCCCCTCTAGAGGTACCTGGGTCCAGATGGTGTCCTCCAAGGGGTCAAGCGCCAGGGGTTCCTCAGAATAACTGGTGAGGGGTAGGCTTGGCAGCTCCTCGGGGTAAACTTGCGTGGGGCAGGCTTGACAGCTCCTCCGGGCTCTAGTCAGCATCAGGCATTGTCCGGTCCGGCTAGTCTTCGGGTTGGCTGCCGATTGCCGGGGTCTCCCAACCGGGAGCTAGGCCACAGGCGTCTGGCATCTCCAGCGGCTGTTCTTCTAGAGAGCTTGGGGGTTGGGCTTTTATACTTCCTGTCCTGTGCCTTGATCTCTGGGGGGCGGGTGCAGGATTCACTAGCTCCACCCACTTTGGTGTCCAAAGAGGCTCGTCCCTCTCTGGGGTGGCGGGGAACAACAGCGCCTCGCTACAGAACCATTTTTTAAATAATTGATTTATACCTAAGTTTTATCTTTATCTGTCCAAATCTTCTAAAATGGACATTCCCTTTGGGTGAGGTTTTGGCCCTATTGAATCAGTATGAGTTTACTATTGGCTTCAGTGGTGCCAGGATTTCATCATGTCTTCTATGGTTGCATTTTGTTGTTGGAGGGGACAGTTTGTGGGACATGGAAGTATATCAACTTATCAGCTGTTTAGTCAACTGAGCGCATTCTCTTTGAACTGTCTCGACCTTGAACCTGACCTTGACCTTGGTTTGAATGGGACTGAGGTTCATATTTAAAATGTATCACTTCTGATTGTATTTAAAAACTTAGTCCAGTCAAAAATATATTTACCCAAAGAATAGATTTGTGTGGGGAAAAAAGAGAGTCTTTAAGTCTCAGGCTTATGGATGATGATGACTGAATATCCTGCCTCTAAAGACAATTAAACAGAACAACCTTTGTGGCCACATTCCAGTAGTAACAGACAAAGGCAAACTCAGAAAAGTTTGGAATTAAAGAGGTCTTTGTAAAGGGAAAGGGAAGGAAATGGTGGCTTTTGTTGGAATCTAGAAATCTATAAAAGATAAGTCATTCAACAAGCTACCCACTCACTGAAAAATTTAGCTGTGTTCATATGGAAAACATGGCAACTGTAATCATGCAGCTCAAGACATAATTCTTTTTCTTATTAATATTGTCTAATTGGTCCCTAAAGTGTGTGTTTATATGTGTATTTATGCCTCTGTAGACAACAGCAAGAAAATGTCCAATCACCAGTCTTTAAAGGTCCAGGTCTGACCCTCTTATTCATGCTGAGTAGCAGTTATCTAAGCAGTCCCATTAAGAGAGGAAGGTTGGCCTTGTGGTTAAAGGCACTGGACTGGAGACTCAGAAAATTCTGACTTTGGGCAAGTCACTTAGATCTAGATCAAGGGTATTTAGATACCTCAGTCCCATTTCAGTTTAAATCAATGGGAGTTAGGCACCCAAATACCTTTGAAATTCTAAGCCTGAGAGCTCATCTTCATTACCGGGGAGCTCAATGCTGCTGCTGCTGCTGCTAAATCAACATCAACACACTCTCTGGTCGACTCCAGTACTCCATTTCTCCGAGAAGATTAAGGTAAGTCGACCGGAGAGCATCTCCCGTCAAGGCAGCACGATGAAGACACCACAGGAATTCGACCTAAGCTATGTCTACTCCAGCTATGTTATTCACGTAGCTGGAGTAGCATAACTTGGGTCGTCTTACCCCGGTAGTGAAGACAAGCCCTTCGTCTCACTCTGCCTCAGTTCCTCAGTGTAAAATGGGGATAATAACATCACAAGAGTTTTGTGAGGAGAAACTCTCAAATGTTTCTATGGCAACACATGCTAGGTAAGTGCCTAGTAATGTTGAAGCCCCTTCTTATGTGATAGCCAATGGAACTTATGCATCAGCACTTTTGAAATTTATACCCATAATGAATTAATAATACTTTTGTTTTCCTTTGCCAATAAGAGGAAAATGGTGGCATTAATTCAAGAGAATCCAGCATCAGGAAGGCTACATTGACCATGGAAGATTTTGAGATAAATCCTAAAAAATAGCAAATTATTAAACACTCTGGAGCTCTGACCATTAAAATAAGCAACACATTCAAATGGTAGCATTACTGAAGTAGAGCCAAGATTAATTTACTGTATGTTACAGATACAGTAACAGTACAGTAACTACTGTAGTAAAACCTTGTGCATGTGTAACCCACACACCTCCTGGGGGTGGTGTTCTGTCCCATCTAGTGGCACTGAGACCACTTAGGGTATGTCTACACTATGGGATTATTCCGATTTTACATAAACCGGTTTTGTAAAACAGATTGTATAAAGTCGAGTGCACGCGGCCACACTAAGCACATTAATTCGGTGGTGTGCGTCCATGGTCCGAGGCTAGCGTCGATTTCTGGAGCGTTGCACTGTGGGTAGCTATTCCATAGCTATCCCATAGTTCCCACAGTCTCCCCCGCCCCTTGGAATTCTGGGTTGAGATCCCAGTGCCTGATGGGGTAAAAATCATTGTCGCGGGTGGTTCTGGGTAAATGTCGTCACTCATCCTTCCTCCAGGAAAGCAACGGCAGACAATCATTTTGCGCCCTTTTTCCCTGGATTGCCCTGGCAGACGCCATAGCATGGCAACTGTGGAGCCTGTTTTGCCTTTTGACACTGTCACCGTATGTGTACTGGATGCCGCTGACAGAGGCGATACTGCAGCGCTACACAGCAGCATTCATTTGCTTTTGCATGATAGCAGAGATGGTTATCAGCCGTTCTGTACTGTCTGCTGCCATTGTAAATTGGCAATGAGATGACGGTTATCAGTCGTTCTGTACCGTCTGCTGCTGTCATGGGTGCCCCTGGCTGAGGTCGGCTGGGGGCGCAAAGACAAAAATGGGAATGACTCCCCGAGTCAATCCCTCCTTTATGGTATCTAAAAATAGAGTCAGTCCTGCCTAGAATATGAGGCAAGTGTACTAGAGAACCAGTGTATCAGAGAACCAGAGAGCACAGCCGCTCCGTGTCAGATCCCGCAGAAATGAGCTGCATGCCATTCACAGGGGGTGCCCCTGCAACAACCCCACCTGTTGCTTCCCTCCTCCCCCAGCCTTCCTGGGCTACCATGGCAGTGTCCCCCCCATTTGTGTCATGAAGTAATAAAGAATGCAGGAATAAGAAACAGTGACTTGTTAGTGAGATAAAATGAAGGTGAGGCAGCCTCCAGCTGCTATGATAGTCCAGGCAGGACATTAAGCGGTGTGGGGGAGAGGAGCCCAGCATCCCGCTGCTATGATAGTCCAGGCAGTACAGAATCTTTTCTTTACACATGAAAGGGAGGGGGCTGATGGACCTCAACCCCCAGTTGCTATGAAGAGGACGGTTACCAGCCATTCTGTGCCATCTACTGGGAATGACCGGGAATCATTCCAATTTTTACCCAGGCGCCCCCGGCCGACCTCACCGAGGCCAGCCAGGAGCACTCACGGGCTGATGACGAGGACGGATACCAGTCATTTTGTACCATACCATCTGCCAGAGGGGAGAGGTTGCTGCTGTTTAGCGCTCAAGCAGCCCGTCTACCAGCAGTATGCAGTAGACATAGGGTGACATTGAAAAAAGTCAAGAAACAATTTTTTTCCCTCTTCTTTCACGGGGGGCAGAGGGGGGTAAATTGACGAGCTATAACCTGAACCACCCCGGACAATGTGTTTGACCCTACAGGCATTGGGAGCTCAGCCAAGAATGCAAATGCTTTTCGGAGACTGCGGGGACTGTGGGATAGCTGGAGTCCTCAGTACCCCCTACCTCCCTCCATGAGTGTCCATTTGATTCTTTGGCTTTCCGTTATGCTTGTTACGCAGCACTGTGCTGAGTCCCTGCTGTGGCCTCTGTCTGGAGATTTTTTCAAATGCTTTGGCATTTCGTCATCTGTAACGGAGCTGTGATAGAACAGATTTGCCTCCCCATACAGCAATCAGATCCAGTATCTCCTGTACGGTCCATGCTGGAGCTCTTTTTGGATTTGGGACTGCATCGCCACCCGTGCTGATCAGCGCTCCACGCTGGGCAAACAGGAAATGAAATTCAAAAGTTCGCGGGGCTTTTCCTGTCTACCTGGCCAGTGCATCTGAGTTCAGATTGCTTTCCAGAGCGGTCACAATGGTGCACTGTGGGATACCGCCCGGAGGCCAATACCATTGATTTGCGGCCACACTAACCCTAATCCGACATGGCAATACCAATTTCAGCACTACTCCTCTCGTCTGGGAGGAGTACAGAAATTGGTTTAAAGAGCCCTTTATATCGCTATAAAGGGCCTCATTGTGTGGACGGATGCAGCGTTAAATCAGTTTAACGCTGCTAAAATAGGTTTAAACGCATAGTGTAGACCAGGCCTTAGAGAGAGAGAAAGAGTTTAATGAGTCTGCTCTACAGCTTTAGCTAGGGTGACCAGATCACAATATTAGAATATTGGGACACATTGGGGTGCCATCAGCCCTGCTCACAGTCCACCCCCGCTCCTCCCAGGCTCCGCCTCCACTCTGCCTCAGGTCCCACCCTCTCCCCATTCGCCCCCTGCCCCCTTCTTCATCCCCCGGCCCCTTGCTGGCTTGCTGCATCACTCCTCAGTCCCCCACCCACCGCTCGCCTCCTTACCCCCCCGCCCCCCTCACCCCTGCCTCCTCACCCCCCCACTCACCTCTTCACCGTCCCCGCCCACCCACCATTCGCCTCTTCACATCCCCACCCACCACTCACCCCTACGGCGCCGACTTCCCCTCTGCCAGGTGGGTGCTCACCCACTCTCCGCCTCTTCCCACCCAAGCAACTGCCCTTGCTCCACCCTCATTCCATCCCCTTCCCCCAAGTCCCTGCCCTGCCTCTTTTCCACCTCCTCCCCTGAGTGTGCCATGTCCCCGCTCCTCCCCCCTCCCTCCTGGAAAGTGCTAAGCACTGCCAAACAGCTGTTAGGTGGTGGGAAATGCTGGGGGAAAGCAGGGATAAGGAGGCGAGGAGTGGGGAGCTTGGCTGCAATTTTTCCTTGTGGGTGTTCCAACCCTGGAGCACCCACGGAGTCGGTCCCTCCCTCCCGCTCACCTCCTTACCTGAATATCGTGACAAATGGCATCCCAATCATACATTCATTGGGACGCGGGACAAAGGGTTAAATATCAGGATAGCAGGGGCGGCTCCAGGCCCCAGCACGCCAAGCTCGTGCTTGGGGCGGTATGCCTGCGGAGGGTCCGCTGGAGCCATGGGACCGGCGACTGGCAGAGCGCCCCCTGCGGCATGCTGCTGTGCTTGGGGCGGCAAAATGTCTAGAGCCGCCCCTGCAGGACAGTCCCAATTTTATCGACACATCTGGTCACCCTAGCTTTAGCTAACAGCCAGCTGGCTTTTAGCTCATGCGATAGAGACTCATGCACTAAGCTCCAGAGGTCCCCTGTTTGATCCCACCCACCAATGACCAGGGTCTGTCAGTATTACACATGAACAATAAGAATGTCTGGTTACAGTTGTGGATAAGTTAGTTTTGCAAAGTATTTCAGGATTTCAAAATGTGGTTTAATTCTAAATTGGAAAAAAACCTGAAAGTTTTGAAATTCTCTACAAAGGAAATTCCATAACATTTTAGTTCAGGTTGATCAAAACATTTTTGTATCAGCAAAATCTAAATGTTTTGTTCTAATTTCATCTTTTAAAAATATATTGTATAATATACATAAAATATATTGAATAAAATATAAAATGTAAGTATCCGGGGGTAGCCATGTTAGTCTGTATCCACAAAAACAACAAAGAGTCCGGTGGCACCTTAAAGGCTAACAGATTTATTTGGGAATAAGCTTTTGTGGATAAAAAAAACCCTCCCTTATGCCCAAATAAATCTGTTAGCCTTTAAGGTGCCACCGGACTCCTTGTTGTTTTTATAAATTTTAAAAATTCAAAACAAAATCAAAACTTTCATTCTGAAAATATCAAAACATCTTGTCAGAACTTCCCCCCACGTTTTTTCGTTAAATAAAATTTCAGTGAAATTGACTCAATTTTTAAGCATTTTGATAGCACTGCATATTTCTACAGAATATGGTTTTATTGATGTTTCCGTGACCAGTTCTCAGTATAGTATCCTGGAGCTCTGTAAGCTGTCATATAATTGAGCCCTCCAGTGGGACTGAATTAACTGGACTGTTCATTTCTGCCTTAGCCTGTTGTTTGTTCACCAATACCCTGCAACTGCTATACGCTATGTATTTTCTGTATTTACTCTGTGTGTCAATGTATATGGATTGTAAAAAGATAATTGCAATAGGGTTATCTGATCGAAAAGAACCTTAGGCTTCAATCCTCCACTGAGTTCAGCACAGGCAGACTCCTTTGTCTGCATGGCTCTGTTTGCAGGATCGGAGCTTCAGGAAGCTAAAATGCTATGAATGCAGAGAGCTATGAATAAATGTTTAACAACAGCAAAGAAAGCTTTGTTAAGTAATTTAGCTTGAATCAGAAGAATCAACCCACATACATAACATTTTAAAATCAGAATATTGACTCATTCAGTATTTAAATGAACACAATAAAGCAATTCAGATAACTGTTTCTATTTATTCCTTATTTTACAAGAAAATATTTTATCACTGTGGATCTATGGATTGTTTAATCTGGAGAAAATGAAAGTACATGTATGCATATGTAGCGGAGAGTGTATAATATGTGATATAAAAGAAGTGGCGCACACTGTGTGTGTGTATGAATCTAATATTACAATCTCTCTCTCTCACACACACACACAGAGTTCATTTTAGTACCCTTAGGTATGATTTAGTTTTAAGTAAATCTTTCCATTCACAAAGAGATCATAGTTTGACCCAATCCATACTGGCACTGAAACAATGTCAGTGGAACCTTTAAATAATGTGTCTGATTGAAATTAATATGGTAGCAGTAGCATGGAGATTTCTGCTACATATAAAAGTGTTTCAATTTTAAAACTTAGGTCCTGGTCTATCAAATGCCTACAAACACACTTATCTTTACTGAAGTGAGTACTTTTGTTGAAGTCCATGGGGCTATTCATGTGAATGTCTGCTAAGAGCAATGCACATGAGCTACGAGCCAAGTGAGATCAGTAGGACCAATCAGGTGAACAAAGCCACCCATCTGGGCAAATGCCCACAGAACTGGGCCCTTAGTGAGTAGTGAAAGGAACAGTCAATTTTAGACCATTGTATCTGGACAAGGATCACAATTTTTATGAAAAATATTATTTGTCAGTCTATATGCTGATTCATTATTGGTGACACAGTGTGAAGTTTCTGAACTCCATTCTTTTTTTCTGCTTGTTTCTACAGTTCATTTACTTTCTGTTATTTATTTTTCCAGTATCTTTGTCATTCTACACAGTCAATGACTTCTGTCATAAATCAGCATTTTCTGTACCATTTTAAAATGTATTGTAATGAGAAGAGCCACCCTGGTGAACTCCTGAATTTAGGCTATATCCTGGTGTGCAAGCCCATTTAAGATTGCCTCTTCCCGACTTATAGACTCATAGACTCATAGACTTTAAGGTCAGAAGGGACCATTATGATAATCTAGTCTGACCTCCTGCACAATGCAGGCCACAGAATCCCACCCATCCACTTCTATAACAAACCCCTAGCCTATGTCTGAGTTATCGAAGTCTCCAAATTGCGGTTTGAAGACCTCAAGCTGCAGAGAATCCTCCAGAAAGTGACCCGTGCCCCATGCTGCAGAGGAAGGTGAAAAACCTCCAGGGCCTCTGCCAATCTGCCCTGGAGGAAAATTCCTTCCCGACCCCAAATATGGCGATCAGTTAAACGCTGAGCATGTGGGCAAGACTCACCAGCCAGCACCCAGGAAAGAATTCTCTGTAGTAACTCAGATCCCAACCCATCTAACATCCCATCACAGACCACTGGGCATACTTACCTGCTGATAATCAAAGATCAATTGCCAAATTAATTGCCAAAATTAGGCTATCCCATCATACCATCCCCTCCATAAATTTATCAAGCTTAGTCTTAAAGCCAAATATGTCTTTTGCCCCCACTACTCCCCTTGGAAGGCTGTTCCAGAACTTCACTCCTCTAATGGTTAGAAACCTTCGTCTAATTTCAAGTCTAAACTTCCTAGTGTCCAGTTTATATCCATTTGTTCTTGTGTCCACATTGTTACTAAGCTTAAATAATTCCTCTCCCTCCCTAATATTAATCCCTCTGATATATTTATAAAGAGCAATCATATCCCCCGTCAACCTTCTTTTGGTTAGGCTAAACAAGCCAAGCTCTTTCAGTCTCCTTTCATAAGACAGGTTTTCCATTCCTCGGATCATCCTAGTAGCCCGTCTCTGAACCTGTTCCAGTTTGAATTCATCCTTCTTAAACATGGGAGACCAGAACTGCACACAGTATTCCAGATGAGGTCTCACCAGTGCCTTATATAATGGTACTAACACCTCCTTATCTTTGCTGGAAATGCCTCGCCTGATGCATCCTAAAACCGCATTAGCTTTTTTTACGGCCATATCACATTGGCAGCTCATAGTCATCCTGTGATCAACCAATACTCTGAGGTCCTTCTCCTCCTCTGTTACTTCCAACTGATGCGTCCCCAATTTATAACTAAAATTCTTGTTATTAATCCCTAAATGCATGACCTTGCACTTTTCACTATTAAATTTCATTCTATTACTATTACTCCAGTTTACAAGGACATCCAGATCTTCCTGTATGATATCCCGGTCCTTCTCTGTGTTAGTTACTCGGATCACTTTTTTTTCCTTTCTTAAAAATAGGAACTATGTTAGCAATTCTCCAGTTGTACGGTACAACCCCTGAGTTTACCGATTCATTAAAAATTCTTGCTAATGGGCTTGCAATTTCATGTGCCAGTTCCTTTAATATTCTTGGATGAAGATTATCTGGGCCCTCCAATTTAGTCCCATTAAGCTGTTCGAGTTTGGCTTCTACCTCGGATGTGGTAATATCTACCTTCATATCCTCATTCCCAATTGTCATCCTTCCATTATCCCTAAGCTCCTCATTAGCCTTATTAAAGACCGAGGCAAAGTATTTATTTAGATATTGGGCCATGCCTAGATTATCTTTAACCTCCACTCCATCCTCAGTGTTTAGCGGTCCCACTTCTTCTTTCTTTGTTTTCTTCTTATTTATATGGCTATACAACCTTTTACTATTGGTTTTAATTCCCTTTGCAAGATCCAACTCTACATGGCCTTTCTCACTTCATCCCTACATGTTCTGACCTCAATAAGGTAGCTTTCCTTGCTAATCCTGCCCATCTTCCACTCCCTGTAGGCTTTCTGCTTTTTCTTAATCACCTCTCTGAGATGCTTGCTCATCCAGCTTGGTCTACAACTCCTGCCTATGATTTTTTTCCCCTTTCTTGGGATGCAGGCTTCTGATAGTTTCTGCAACTTTGACTTAGCTAGAAGAGTGAGGTGTTTGATTGGGCTGGCAGGGAAATGGCCACCCTCTGGGGTTCTGGTTGGAGGGCAGGGTGCTCTCTGTTACCAGGTTCCCTTTCTTTCTTTCCTGTCTCCCCACCCAGAACACTGTAGAGTGGGGCTTGGGCTGGGGAGAGTGGAGCAGAGTTCCACCTCCTTTAGTCCCCATTAGCCAATTTGGGGAGGTAAAGAAGCCAAATGGCTCCACCAAACCCACTCCCTCGTGTGTTAAGCGCTCCTAGACACACATCAGCCATTCTTGATTCTGAAAGCAGCCCCACCCCTTTTGCCGTATAGATAAGGTAGCCATCAGAGCTGGGTTTCCAAGCTTGCTGTAGGTCTAACCAAGGGATCAGCAACCTTTGGCACACGGCCAGTCAGAGAAATCTGCTAGAGGGCTGGGACGGTTTGTTTACCTGCAGCGTCCGCACGTTTGGCCGATCACAGCTCCCACTGGCTGCGGTCCCCTGTTCCAGGCCAATGTGGGCTGCAGGAAGCGGCGGCCCCCACATCCCTCAGCCCGTGCCACTTCCCGCAGCCCCCATTGGCCTGGAACGTTGAACCGCGGCCAGTGGGAGCTGCGATCGGCTGAACCTGCGGACGTTGAAGGTAAACAAACCGTCCTGGCCTGCCAGCGGATTTCCCTGACAGCCGCATGCCAAAGGTTGCTGATCCCTGGTCTAACCCAATCATTTTAGTGGGTCAGGAAGGAATTTTTCCCTCTGAGTGCATTTGGCAAGATGTCTGGTGTTGTGTTTTGTTGTTTTTGCTTTCCTCATGGTATCCCGAGCCCTGGTAGCTGGGGATAATAAGCATTGAAAAGAATTAATTTAAAAAATAAAATAAAACTGGAAGTGGTAATAAATGTCACTAAAGATTGTCACAACTTGTGCTGGGTGTCCAGTGCAAGTAAAAGGCTTCAGGGGAACGGGTTCCAGAGAAAATCTGAGCACAGGACCTGTGAGGTAAGAGGAAGTGTTTATTTTTCACAGACAGAGCTCCCCGTTGATTGTAGCCTCATTCCCCCTTGAGGGGGGAGGGTGGTGGGATGCAGCAAGGGGCTAAATCGGGAATTCAGTAGCAGGGGTGGGCATGGTCCCATTCAACCCTTAAAGCCTGGTATTTTGGACAGGGTGGTCAACCCCACTCCCTTCCCCCCATCTTTATATTAAAGTTGACATATTTGTGACCTGCTGCTTTAAATCTATTCACGTGTCTCTGTCATCAGTCTGCTGCATGCCCTGATCACTGCCCCCCCCCCTTTGCAATGGCTCCCCTTTTCATTGAACTTCTAATGGACACATTGCACTTTATTCTTTTTTTCAAACAGTTCCAGTTACAGATGTTTGACATTGTTTGTACCACCTCCTGGGCCAATAGAGACAAATGCTGTGAACTTCCTGCCTTGGTAAGAATCCTTTTTTTTAAACTACCATTGTACTTTTTTTTTCTTACATCAAAACCAAATATTTTTGCAATTTTCCTCATGAAATCAATAGGTGGGATTTTCAAAAGGACCTAATTGTTTTTGGAACAAGAGTCCCATTGAAAGTTAATGGGTCTTATGCTCCTAAATTATTTAGGAGCTTTTGAATTTTCCCTTCAATATTTGTTGTCTTGATCTATAAATTCTCAGCTGTTGAATTTATATTTTGAATACAGACTTACTATTTTGCTCTCTCCTCAGAGAGATGAGGAAAGTTGCCCATCTCTTCCTCATTCTTGCTCCTGTTCCGAATTTAGCAAAGGACCACTCGGACCTCCTGGACCACCGGTAAGGTTTTATTCATGTTTGTACTCAGATGTACCAGATACTCCACTCTTCAGTCTTATTTGCTGGGAGAAAGGGACATGTTGTACTGTTTTAGCTATTACAATTAAATTACAGTGGGCAGAGAGATGCTTATTCACTCCACTTAGCTAGTGAAGACCTCATGCAGTAGCTTTAAAAAACTAACCCTATTAGTGAACCAAATTCTTATGGCATAATCCAACTGCAAGGCAGTAAGATGGACTGTATTTGTTCTGTTTGTACAGCAGTTAGCAGAGTGCGGTCCTGTCCATGACTAGGACTCCTAGGCACTATGGTAATAGAAATAATAATATGTCAATTTCTAGAAACTTTGGTTTCTGTCTCTAGAGTCAAGAGACATGCTATGCAAATGCCATTGGTTGCCACTTTTTTTTAAAACCACCATAGTGTTATTTGAATGCTTTCTAGTACACACGTTTAAATACACCTTGGAATCTAGCTTTCTGAAACACTTGATCAGTAACAATGTGCATATGAATTCAAGGTCAGATTGTGCCTGGCTCTTGCGAGGAAGCAGAGAGTGTGAGGCAGGGAGATGAAAGAAGCCTTTTCCCACCTTGCCTGGCCTGCATTAGAGCTAAACACTTTTAGTCTCTCTCTGTTTGGAGGAACTTAGGGACTGTTCCTTTTGTGGTTCCTCTTGACACAACAGGGGTATATGGCCCTGCCCTCCTTCCACATCATCTCATATGAGGCTGGATGCACTTCTAAAAGATGGTGCAATCTACAGTCTGCCTTGTATCAAGCAGATCAGAGAGAGTTGATGGTACAATGTCTCCCTAAACTCTGCAGTGCTCTTACTCAGGCCAGTGGCTAAATGCTACAATTTGGCCTCAGCTGACTGATTTTTAGCAGTTTAAAAATTGTAATTCTTGTTTGCAATTTTGTGATTTTTTTTTTTACCAGTGTCCCTAACAATTTTACACAACAGTTGGATGTGCTTTTTCTTTTAAACCTGCAATGTAAACCTGTATGATTAGCTTCTTAAGACTGTCACTAAGTTTACGTAGAGATTTTCATGTCAATTGAGGACCTCAGGTTTGGAATTCATGTATACATTTATGCAAACACAGAGAGATATAGATGGTATCTAGTCACATCGTAAAGGGACAGAGAAAAAGGAGAAGGAAGAAGAGCGGTCGTGATAAAGTAAAAAATGTTGATTCATGAAGGAAAATATTTTTCTGAAAAGCCTTGAGTGCACAAATCAGATTAGACACTGGACAGGCCTAACTTCCACTTTAGACACATGCACAGCAGATCCAAGCCGACACTTATCCTGGCAGCATCTTGGGGGTTAATCTTTTTACAAGAATGAACTGTGCTTGAACATGTTTTCTGTGTCTGGGTAGCCAGAGTTCATTTCAAGTGGATACAGGAATCCAGTCAAAATTCTAATTATTTTAAGGACAATATGATTTTTATCTTGTAGTCCTTCAGCAGTGTCAATGGGAGTGATATGTGTGAAAGGACTGCAGGAATAGCCCCTAAGGGCTGTAATTATCTGACACTACTGCAGGCTTTTTCAAGAAACACCTTTCACCTGATGGCATTTTTGCATTCAAGTGGAATCAATTCTAGCTAGGATT
Source organism: Mauremys reevesii (assembly GCF_016161935.1). Taxonomy (NCBI): domain Eukaryota; kingdom Metazoa; phylum Chordata; order Testudines; family Geoemydidae; genus Mauremys; species Mauremys reevesii. The sequence continues at coordinate 263,932,821 of NC_052624.1, forward strand.
CTAGGATCAAATTAATCCCTGCCGTGACTCCATGGTTGAATATGGCCCCTGAACTTTACAGAAACATGCTTCTTTTCAACACTGGTAGGCATTTTTCTTCCACTGTTTTTTTTTTACTTGTACAAACTATGCCTCTTATGGTGGTCAGTGAATCAAAATTGTATTGCCACATGTATTTTTAGAGTCTACCAAACCAATGACATAGTACAGGATAAGTCCTGGGTAAATTGTTTCTTTCTTTTTAATAATCCAGTGTTTTAGAATAACTCTGTTTAGTGCTTTATCTAAAATCATCCATTTTAATTTATTTTGTACCGTGTATCATTTTCTTTCCCATATGTCTCATGTATAATATTTTAAGATGCTTGTGGCAGTGGTATCTACATTTTTAATAACCAGTACCCCAGTCATTTTGCACCTTGTGTGTGAAATTTTAGCTTGGCATTTAAAAAAATATCAATTATCACAATGGTACCAAGAGAGGAAAATTTGGAGGCATACACTCCTTTAGAACCATAAGTAATTGCAATATTTTGTTGACATTCTTTTACAATAGGCTAGGAAAACATCCTGATCTGTTCCTTTGAGCTATATGCTATTGAAGTTTGCTTTGAATTAATTGGTGAACTAGAAAATAGTCCTTGTTAGCCTCACAGGTTTGGATGTGGAAGACTTGTAGAATCAGGCCCTAATTGGTTATAAGGAAATGTTCTCAATCCCACTTCAAGTCTGTAAATGACTGTATGAGGAAGAAAGAATGGCAGCCTTCCTGGTATGAAGGAAAGTCCCAAACCAAGTCATCAGGAATCTTGTGCTCTGGAACGGGACCATCTGGCATTAAGAAGCACCAGATCAAGATTTCAAAAGGGAAAACTGCAGCACACTCTGGTAATGGGACTGCTTCTTTAACACCAAAATCCTAGTTGGTACTGCCAGATATGGCACCCTCTACTTCAGCGACCCGAGTTATGAAAATGACTCCATCAACTGTGGCTCACTACTCTACTCTGAAAGACCTTCTACTACTCCCAGAACTGGAGTCATCTCTCCACTCCAGACCGCAATGCCCAGCCCCAGAACTTCAGTCGATACTATTTCATTATGATACCCATCCTCATCCACAAGTAGAGGTCAAGCCAGACTGTCTCTGTTACCGTCAACAAGTAGAGGCAGGTCATCACCGCTTCCTTTGGTATTAAGGACTTCCTCTCTGTGATCTACTCCTCAGAGTCAGAAGAGGACTACGATGGACACTCGGTTCTGGACTATACCCTGAGGCACTGCTTGAGTGGGTGGAGCCTGGACAAGAACATTGAGAGTTTCCAGCATTTCTAACTACTCCTGTATGAAGTAATATTACCCCTATACTCATTTGTACCCTTCCTGCTGGGGCCCAGTACTGAGGGGCTATGAGATCCTTTAATGGCAGTATTAGGCTCTGGAAGACCCATGGGATTACCATCCAGTATAACTGCCTTGTTGAATGCTGCATTGGGGGTGTGCTGTTTCCACACAAGGAAAGACCTAAACTGACATGGAGATCAAATGATGGCTTCACTCAGAAACAGCTTGATCATTAATAGGTGCTGGAGAAGATCACTGTTCAATGCCAGGGTTTAAATGAGTGCTGATGTTGGCTGTGACCATCTTGTTATTGAGACAATCAAAATAAAAATAAAGACGCTAACACCAGGCAACGCAGAGGGTATGCATGATGCTAGAAAGTTATTAGATCCAGCTGTGAAGGCACATTTTAAGTTGCAACTTATTGATAGAATCTGAAGATCTGACGTCACTGATGGAGGACATAGAAGAACAATGGCAGTTTTTCAAAGAAGCAAGTGTGGATGCAGCCATTACTACAGCGGGGATGAGAAGGTCTAAGAAAGAATAGCTGTAACTAAATATATGGAGGCTCGTTGAAGAGAAGAAAGAATTAAAGAAGAGAATTTAACAAAACCACCCAGAAGAGATAAGTAAGAGAATAAATGGAAGTAAAGCAAGAGAAGCTGAAAAGACATACAAGGGAGGGAATTCTAAAAAGCTTCTGCTAGTATATAAACAACTGATATAATAATTCTCGAATGGTTGAGGAGTTATGACAACTCAAGATGCTATAATTTTAATCAGACAGGAAAGACAGAAGCCAATTGGATGGAATTTTTCCAGGTTGTGCTCAACCAGCTAAAACCACTAACACACACTGAGATGGGAAGAAATAGCAGACATAACTATATCACTAATTTGTCTTTGAGAAAGTAACTGAGGCCATAAACCACCTGAAGAGTGGTTATGATAAGATACATGCTGAAAACTGAAAACTGGAAAGGAAGTGATACATATGCAGGCTTAAAGAATGCTTTGGGGAAAGGATATCTGTCCTAAAGATTGGAGAAGAGGTGTAATCTACAAATTTCCTAAAAAAGGGGACTAGTTTATTTTTGAAAACTGGAGAGTGATGATACTCATATTTGTACCTGGAAAAGTGTTTTGCAGTATTATTTTGAATAGGCTGAAAACTGATGTTGATAAAGTACTCAGGATTTTGATTCATTAGGTTGTGTTCAGACCAGATTTTCATCTTGAGAAGACTTATTGAAAAAGACGTAGAATCCCAGCAGAAGATGCTTTTTAAGTTCTTTGATTTTATGAAAGCGTTCGATAATGTCCACCTAGAAGCCCTCTGGAAGATCTTGAGAAGCTATGGAATTTCAGCAGAGATTGTTAAGTTGCTAAAAGCTTTGTATGACGAGTTTGCATGTTGCATCAGGACAGAGAGCGGTAACATGGAAAGGTTTCAGATTGTTATTGATATAAGGCAAGGTTGCATATTATCCCCATAAGCCACAGCTCAGATGGCCAGCCCAACTCCATTTTATCACCAGCAACAGTATGAACCACCATGCAAGAGGACACATGGAAAGGGTGCCCATGGTAAACTGTCTTCCACCTCCCAAACACCACCACCCTCGAGACCTTTAAGAACGGTGCACCAACTGTGTCTCCAGATCTGCCCAACTTCTCTGGTCTTTCCCTTGCCTGTGAAGGCCAACTTTCTCATTATCTGCCTGCCTGGGCAGAAATCATAACTGACAGATGGGTACTCGAGGTTGTTTCTTTGGGGCACACCATCCAGTTCTCTTCCTCCCTAACCCCCTTCCCCATCTTCTTTTGGGGAGCCCTCTCATGAGAGCATCCTCCTGCAGGAGGTAGAGTGACTCCTCAAGCTGGGGGCAGTAGACCTGGTACCTCTACCTCAAGGGGAAATGAGTTCTACTCAAGGTACTTCTTCATCTCCAAGAAGACAGGGGATAGAGACCCATTCTGGACTTCAGGGAACTGAGCAAGTTCATCTGCTGCCTAAAGTTTAGAATGGTAATCCTGTAGTCCAATATCTCATTATTAGATTCAGACAACTGATTCACGGTCCTCGATCTCAAAGTAGTCTGCTTTCATATAGACATTTATCTGGCACACAGGAGATTCCTGAGATTTGTGGCTGGTCAACTGCACTGCCAATATAGAACTCTTCCCTTTGGGTTCTCAATGGCACCAAGAGTATTTACCAACGTACTGTTAGTGGTACCTGCTGACTTTGTCAGCAAGGGGCAAGTTTACCCTTCCTTAGAAAACTGGCTTCTGCACGGATAATCTTACCAGGAAACAATGGGAGGCAAGCACAATGCTTCTGCTTCTGTTCAAGAGTTTAGGCCTCCAGGTTTGTTACAGCCAGAGGACAGCTTCCTCTCTATCACCAGACTCATTCAGTGAATACATTTGAGCCCCAGAATGTCCATATGATCCTGCCTGGTACTGTTGAGCCATATGGCCATGAGTACTTATGGGAACCATGGCTGCGATTCCCTCTGAGACCTTTTCCACTCGGTTTATCCAGAACACCTTGCCCACTTCTGGGAGAACACTTCATCCAGTTCTCTCATATCCAAGAAATCAGTTGAACTCTGTACTCATCACTGAGGTTTCTTTAATGGCATACAATCAAACTACACTTGAGTTGATCAGTGGAGAGGTAAGTCCAGGGCATACCACACATCCAGTGTACATAGTCATGAATCAGCTTATTTACACACTTACGCTTAATACTATTGGTTAATACCTCATAGCACATGCTTTACGATTGGTCTCCTAATTTTTGTAGCCCATTCCCATCTAGATCATGAGCTCTTCACACGCTGCACTACGTGCTAGGCCATACCTGTAAGCTATCGCACATTGCTTACTATCCTGCTATCTCTTTTCTACTAGCTACATCTTTTACAATATTGACAAGGCTACTGTAAATTCATGCTCTGTTTCACGCCTTGCTTTGAATAGACCTACACTCATTTGTGAGGCTTTACCTCAAATGTCTACAAACCTGGTTGCAGGCACTTTGGGCAAGTGCAGTCTCGACCTGCTAGTCACAGTTCCCCAAAGAAGCTTAGCCTCCCTTACTCAGTGGGGGTACCACTCAAACCCCACACTTCCAACAAAGACTCTGACCACACATGGAGGGACAGGAGAAGTGGTCCCTTCACAAGGTTATGCTTCACATCAATCTGTTAGAGCTGAGAGCAGTCAGATTCGCCTGCAATCAATTCCTCCCTTGCATCTGCAGCCAGACAATTCAGGTGTTGTTAGACATCATGATGGCAGTTTATTATATTAACAAACAAGGAGGAGCATGGGCTTCACAGTTCTGCATGGAGGTCATCACCCTCTGGATCAGGCACATTCCCATGCTAATTACACTAACTGGTATCCACATGTCAGGAATCCACAACATTCTAGTGGATTCTCTGATCAGACTCTTCTTCACAGAACACAAGTGGGAGTTGCTGATTGTCTGTGAGGTGTTTGGGGTGTGGGGTCTCCCATACATGGATCTTGTTGAGTCCCATGTGAACAACAACTGCAAGGAGTTTTGCTCCAGAGGGGGCTGCAGGCCAGGGTCTCTAGGTGACATGTTTCTCATACAATGTTTGGGAGCCTTGTGGTACACATCCCATCCACATTCTCCTCTTAACTCAAGAGTTGAGGAAAAACAGACAGGACAACTAACAAGTTATCCTTATAGCACCAGTGTGGGCCTGACAATTCTGGTACCCAATCCTCCTGCATCTATCTGCCCAATCTCCTCTCCTTCTTCCTGTGATACATCAACTACTAACCTAGGACAAAGGATAGACTTGCCATCCCAAACCAGTCACGTTTCATCTGGGATTGTGGTATTTGGATGGATGTCAGAGTTCGAGAGGGCCTGTTTGTCTGATGTTCCAGGCCATCCTGAGCAGCAATAGGAAGGATTCTGCCAGCAAATGTTATAAACCAAAGTGGAAAAGATTTATGTTTTGGTGTAACCAACCAGGAATTTCCCCTTTTAAGCTAAGATCCCAGACATACTGAAGTACCTCTTGTCCTCAAAATTCTCAGGGTTATCTGTCAGCTTCCTCAGAGTATACCTGTTGGCAATGAGCCCATTTCATCCTCCTGCAGATGCCTACTATGTATTCTCCCATCCAGTCACTGCCCACTTCCTGAAGGGTTTGATTTGCATCTTCCGTCTTTTGGCAACATTGGTATTACCCTGGAGATTGCACCTTTTTTAATCACCCTCACCAAGACCCTGGAATCCTGTTCCCTGCTACATATTTCTGTGAAGGGAGCATTTCTGGTTTTATCATGTCAGCCAGAAGAGTCAGGGAGATAGGGGTGCTTCTGGCTGACTTTCCCTATAGGGTGTTCCACAAGGTTAAGAACTCGTTCAACTAGAGTTCAGGCCAGGGGCAGCAAGTTATATGTGCCTGTGGTGTCTGGGTTCCAGCAAATTCAGGGTGCAGGGGGCCCGGCTCCAATAATGTCGCCCCCAGTCCCACCTGCCTCCCCCGCACACCTCCCCTGAGTGGCCCTGCCTGCCCTGGGCAGCAGGTGGCTGCCCCCTGCAGCTCAGCGCTGCGCTCCCTTGCCAACTGCTGCCACAACCAGCTACAAGGGAGTGGCACTGGGGGCAGGCTGAGGTGGATGCTCTGCCTGTGGAGGGAGGAGGGGAAGAGGCGCATGGCAGCCCCCACCCCCACTCCGGCAGGTGACTCCAAATCAACTCCGAGGTGAGGGACTTATTCTGGCTGGACATCCTGAGCAGCAACTTGGCGGGGCTTGGGTGAGTGTTGTGCTGGGAGGGCCGGGGAGGGGCCCTCCTCTCCCGGAGCTTGCTGCTGCCGGGAGAGAGAGGGCTGGGAGGAGTCCTCCTCTCTGGCTCCCAGCCCCAGGGCAGCCTGCTTGTTGAAACTGAAACTCCTCATCTCTGGCCCAGCCCCACGCCCCTCACCCACTCCTGCACCCCAGAGCCCGCACCCAGCATCCAAACCCCCTCCCAGAGCCCTCACCCCTCCTCCACCCAAACTCCCTCCCAGAGTCCACACCAACACCTCCTCCCACATCCAGCAGCCCAAACCCCCTCCTCTACCATAAACCCCTGTCTCAGCCCAGAGCCTGCGCCTCTCCTGCACTCCAAATCTCCTCCCGCACCCAAACTCCCTCCCGGAGCCTTAGGCAGGTGTGTGTGTGGGGGGGGGCGGACTTGGACCCATTCTGGACACCACCAAAAATTATACAAACCTGCCGCCCCTGTTTCAGGTAGTTTTGGTAGCTTCCCTTAGGGTACGTCCACACTACCTGCCGGATTGGCGGATAGCGATCGATCTATCGGCAATTGATTCATCGCGTTTCGTCTAGACGCGATAAATCGATCCCTGCTGCGCTCCCCATCGACTCCGAAACTCCACCAGGGCGAGAGGTGGAAGTAGAGTCGAAGGAGGAGCCGCAGCCATCGATCCCACGCCGTGAGGACGGGAGGTAAGTTGAAATAAGATATGTCGACTTCAGCTATGCTATTCCCGTAGCTGAAGTTACGTATCTTCCATCAACCCCCCCGCCCAGTGTAGACCAGCCCTTAGAGACATTCCTATTGCTGCTCCACCGGTGTCAGTAGCTTGGAATTCTGCTCACCTTTTTACTGAAAGCTATGCACTGATGCAAGCAGCTGCTTCCAGTCCCTCCGCTTCCTGATAAAGACACTGTTTGTGAATCACCTGACGTGCACTATATAGAGGGACAATTGCTTGAGGAAGAAGGAGTTGTTACCTTATAGTAACTTGAGTTCTTCAAGATGTATTGTTCCTATGTGTAGTGTGCTATCCACCCTCCTTCCCCACTGCCTGGTTTCCCCTTACTGGGAACTAGTGATTGAGACAAGAGCCCCCTTTTTTTCCTCAGTACAGAGCCCAAGCAGAGTGGTAGCACATGCTTGGACCACACAAACACTGCTAGGGAAAAAATCTCCAGTTGTAAGTGCATGAAACATGTGCAACCTGAAGGGCACTATACATAGGGACAATCCATCACAAAGAACACAAGTTACTACATGGTGGGTAACCCCTCAGAATGGTTCTTAGTGTTTGATAGGTTCTTTATTGCTATATTGTTGGTGATCAAGGTGCTGCCCGTTGTAGGTAGCATTATGTTTCTTTGACTATTTCTGACATTTTATATCACAAAACTCAAATGTGGAAAAAATGGGCACTATATACGTTAATAAAATAGAACATTGTGAAACAGCGAATTGTTGTTATACACTAAAGAGCTAAGAAAATACAAATAATAAGATGTATGATAAAGCTTTGCTCTCATTGATTAAGTACATTTTCTTTTATAGTATTGGATGCTTGTCTCCTCGGGTTGTACATAACTTTAAAAAACACACACACCTTTTCATAGGATCATAGATGATAGGCTGGAAAAGACCTCCTGGATCATCTAATCCAAACAATTTTGCCTGGAGCACGATTTTAATTTACTTTGTTTCTCCTGATGTATAATCTGTTCTTAAATACTCCTAGTGATCTCTCTCAATTTTTCCCAAGGCAAATTATTTATTTAATCATCTGTTGAAGTGGGGCCCCCAACCCCTTAGTACATAAAGAAGAAAAAACTTAAGACATGAAGGAAAAAAAGAGTCTTAACTTTAGTAAAGATCTCATTTGTGCAAGCTTTAAAACCCTCAAATCATAACTGTGCAAACTTGAAGAACTCACCGGAAGCCTTTTTTTTTTATGTTAATATTTCACTGGGGATAACAGATCTTACTCAAACAAAAAAGTATATCCTGTCACAATGGAAAAAGTAATTCCATTGTCTTGTTTTAATTTAGACAGCACTCAACTGTGTTTTGAAGTTTAATTTCCTTTGTATATGAATTAAATTAGTGTCCTAGGAAAAAGGCACCTGGATAATCAGGAAAGTGAAAATACAAGTAAATCTGATTAATTTTTATCAATTCTTTCAGTGTGATGAAAAATGTTTCCCATGACATTCTTTGTATAAATTTAGGTTTGATTAGAAAGGTATCTGTTAATACTACACAGAAAATCTATGGCTATCTAAAATCACAAAAATCTAATCTTCCAATAAAATTATTTGCTCTCCTTAACCATAATAGATAATACAGTTCAGTAGCAGAGTTATTTTGGGTGTAGCTACCAAGTAAAGCATAAGAATAACTAACTGCACTGGACTCATATCATCCTAAAATTTGGCCAGTTATGAGGTATATATATTTCTTGTCGGCTCGTCGGGTAGGATATGTGAATCTCTGGAAGAAGTTAGCGGCCTAAATAAAAAACAACACAAAACTATTATTAATCTCTAATGAGCTAATCTCAAAAATTCACATGTGCTAGCAGTCTGGTTCAGCATTGCTTCAGGGAAATAAAGAAGAGAAACTTCCTGTCTCATCATGTGAATTTTTCTTTTCAGAGCCAAGATTTTTTTTTGTGTGTAACAAGTTTCAAAGATTGGCTTCAAAAAAGGACCTTTAAAATGTTTTCATACTTATCCACAACCATTTATGATGAAAACCTTTAGAAAGTATATAATTTATAGGCAGCACATGTAGTGATGCCTTTAATTCAGGTTACCGGACACTTTCCATGTTTACAGTTGCTTGTAATTTTGCCAGACTAACCATTTGGACTGAAATTTTCCATGCCAGGTGAAACCCGTACGGGGATACTGCATCCAGTTCTGGTGCCTACATTGTAAAAGATGTTGAAAAATTGGAGATGGTGCAGAAAAGAGCCTGAAAAATATTTGAGGGTTGGAGAAAATGCCTTGCAATGAGATGCCAAAGAGCTCCATCTGTTTAGTTTATTAAAAAGAGGATTGAGAGCAGGAGCATAAAATGTTTTTGCCCTCCTCCTCCTCCTCCTCCAAAAAAAAAAAAGGCCAGCCAATTGCAGTTCAGTGCCCCATGGAAGTTGGTGCTTAGGGTGACAGCTGTGCTGATCCTCACTAGAACCAGCTGTGACTGAGAGATGACTTGATTACAGTGTATAATACTTCCACGGAGAGAAAACGCTGGCTACTAAAGGGATCTTTAATCTATCGGAGAAAGTCATAGCAAGTACCAATGGCTTTAAAGCAGAAGCCAGACAAATTCAAATTAGAAATTAGGCACAATTTTTCATCTGTGAGGATGATTGTTCAAATAGTCAATCTACCAAAAGATGTGCTGGATTCTTCCGCTCTTGATGTCTTCTTATCAAGAGTGGATGCCTTTCTGGAAGATATGCTTTAGTCTCAAACACAAGTGCTTGGGCTCAAAACAGGGATAACTGAGTGACATTTTTAGGGCCTGTGTTACACAAGAGATCAGTGGCCACAAAATCTATGAATATGTGTCTGCCTCAGGCTGTTGGGTTTTTTTAAGTTTTATCAAAAAAATTTCATCTGTTCTCAGAATGAGGTTAAGGAAAAGCATGTTGTTTTGACTATGTTTTAAAAGAATTCTTATAGTTGTTTCATTGAGAGGTTCTAGCGTCTTCATGCTGTAGAGAAAGGACTTGAAACTGGATAATGGTGTTGCCCTGCTGTCAGGGATATGCCTTTTGCTGTCCCTGTGAAAATTCACTCAAATTTGACCTAATTATGAGCCTCTGAAAATCTCAGTTCACACAAGCTCTTTAGAATTTTTAGAAATTCTCTGAAGATTCCATCTGGGCTGAGTATGCCTCATCCCCAGGCTTCAGGGGCTGACCAGGACTATCCATGCAATTGCTCCTGGAAGCCACTGTGGCACTGGGTACAGGAACCGAGAGCAGAGAGACTCGCTCTCCTGTGCTTTCAATGTCTTACTGGCTGGTGCCTAAACAGCATGGAGGAGAAGGCAGCCTGATGGAAAGGCAGGTTGTGAGGAGCCAGCCTGGTTAGAGAGGAGGGCAGCAGGCAAGTAGTTGGACAAGATTGGGATGAGGAGCCTGGGAAGGGGTGAAAGGGCAGGGACTGGGATGTAGACCTGATGGAGTGGAACTGGGGAGACTTGGAGCAAAGGGGGATAGGGGTAGGAAAATAGTATGTGATCATGTAATTAAAGACGTTTGTGGTGTATACACACAAGGAAGTTGAAGTAAAGTTGCACAAACAGCTTGAATTCTGGCATTTCTTAATCTGAGTGCTTGATTTTGCAACCTTAACATACCTGTAATATAATTTTTATATGTAATAATACATGTATTGACTTTGTGTATCAAAGAACATTGATTTCTTGCCCCTCAAATATTAGACATGGCTTGGTTCGTAAGCCAATATCTTCTTAGTAGTCCCCTTTGATATATTGTTTTATTAGCTATTTGATATTTTGTAGCACCTCCCCACACCCTGGGGAGGAATGATGTCTAATTGTACTAGATTCTTGACAAACACAGAGATAGGCCCATCCCTGAAATGCTCACACTGTAAGAAGATAAACATTATTCCAAGGGTGGGGTAGAGGGAGACGATCAGTGAATATTTTATTAAAAGTATATAAAAACTTAAAAATAAACATTACATTAAAATCATCCAAGAGGGCAAGACACATCTTGCATGTATATCAGAAACATGTTCAAGGCAGTCATCCTTAGAAATGCACAATTCCAGTGTCCCATACAATACTGGGGGAGGGATAGCTCAGTGGTTTGAGCATTGACCTGCTAAACCCAGGGTTATGAATTCCATCCTTGAGGGGGCTACTTAGGGATCTGGGGCAAAATCAGTACTTGGTCCTGCTAGTGAAGGCAGGGAGCTGGACTCAATGACCCTTCAGGGTCCCTTCCAGGTCTAGGGGATAGGTATATCTCCATTATTTAAAAAAAAAAAAAAGAAGAAGTTTAGGCTGCAGTTGGTTAACAAATGATTAAAAGATTCAGGCATCAGTGAAGAAAGAGAAATAGGGAGCAAGAAATTGGATGGCTCTGAAATTAAACCATCGGAAACACAATGGGTCTCATAACAAAAATATTATTAGAGTCATTGGAAAGTCAGTCTTTAACAGTATGATGATATTGGAAAGAGCAGATGTAGAGAACATTTTAACAATAAGAAAAAAAGCTTACCTGTGTATCCAGCCAGGTCACTGCCTGCAGCAATATTTTGATGCTAGTGCATTATAGGCTAGTGTATTGGTATGGGTTTAAGTATTTTCCTGAGCTCAAGTTCATCCCTACATAGGACTGTTATTTAGCATATGCTTAAACCCCAGTGAATTCATAGGACTTAAGCACACACCTAGGTAGTTCCCTGAGAAGGGTTGCTTTCCTGAATGGGGGCCTACAAGAATAGAATAATCTGTATAATTCAGGAAGAAGAAAGAAGTGTTTGTTTTTTGTGGGATTTACTTTTCTGCTAATACTAATCATGTGCTTTACAGGGTGGTCCAGGTGTCAGAGGCCCAAAGGGTCATCGTGGTGATCAAGGTCCAAAGGTAATCTGCCACCACTGTGCAGTTGTAACATGCACCATTTTTTTTTTGGCTTTTGTCTCTTTGTGTCTAAATCTAGATATTTTTTTCTCGAATGAGCTTAAATCTAGATTGTGATGTTCCTGAAGAAAGGGTGTAGCCAAATGCCATTGGTGTTTGTTGGGAGAACAGCATCCAGGTTTCCTGGATAATACTGGCTACACATCATGTTTGTTTCTGGGTGAGGGGCAGTAAAATGCATAGTGCTGCTGCTGTCAGCATATATCTGTGGCTTTTTGCACGCCTAAAGGAATAAGGCCTTTGTAAATAGGAGCCTTATTGTCCCGTCAGCATGTTAACTCATATTTTAGGTGCTGTTGAATCTGTTGGTATTTAATTCTGCTCACAGATGCTCCCTTCTTATGTACAGTAGGAGTTAAACTTATGGCCTTTATGTTTTCCCTATTGATGTCATAGGGCCTAGATGGACCTCGTGGTGAAGTTGGTGCTCCAGGACCCCAAGGACATCCAGGACCCCAAGGGCCAAGTGGACTTTCTATTCAAGGGCTTCCAGTAAGTCTTAAATGAACAACCGTGGTCTTAATTTTGTCACAGGAGTTAGCCAGAACCCATACATTAGGTTGTACCGAAAGGTTAGATAAAACTAGAGCTAGGACTGAGCTGCAAAGTTTTAAGCTGCCTTTATTCAATTTTTATCAATTTAAATTTTTCATAGTTGCAGGGAATTGTCCGAGGGCCAGACAATGGTGAAGTCAGACAATCATCATCATCTAATGACAGCCATCTAATCCAGATCTGAACTTCACCAAAGTCTGAGGTGTCTGGATCATGGATTTGGGTTTAACCTGCGATAGGAATAGGAGCCAGCTCCAACATTCAGATATGTATTTGGATCTGGAGTTCATTAAACCTGAAGAGAGTTTGTACCATGGGTTTTTGGGTCAGACCCAAATCTAGATAAAAGTTTAAAACATGCTGTGAGCTGGAGTGTGTGGCAGGAACACTTGAAACATAGTATTTTTTTGTTTGAGATCATCAAAGTCCACAGAAAATCAGTACAGTTCCTAGTGGAACCACCTCCATTACCTACATTAACTGGCACTAACTGGTACACTTGTTGGCAGCCACATCGGAAAGGCCAGGGAGTGAATTGATAGGCACAGAGCCAAAAATACTATTTTAAGGCTGGTTTCTCAATACTAATGTTGAGACAGATCAGCAGTGCAAAAAACCCTACACTACCAGTGCTCATGCTTGGAAGGATTAGATTTTTAATACTAAACATCAGTAAATGTTGCTGTACACATGCAAACTGATGAAAAAATATTTCCATCCATAATAATTGAAATTTACAGACTGGCAACGTAAGAAAAATGCTGCTGGAGAACTCATTAGAGTTTGATTTAAGGATATTTACTGCCTACATTTTGACGTGTGATGTTGGCAATTTGTGTTTTCTTTGAATTTCAGCATTGACTGTCATTAGATGATGATTGTTTGACCTCCCAATTGTCCAGCCCTCTGATAATTTCCTGCAACTGTGAACAATTTAAATTGATAGAAATTGAATAAAAGCCGCTTAAAACCTATAATTTTGTGCAACTGTAAAAATTTAAATAGCAAAAAATGCTTAAAATTAAACATCAATATTATCTGTCAAATATAAAAATATTGAATTCTGCACATCTACTTATAAAAATAGATAATATATAATAATGTGTGCTAATATATAATAATAAATGTCATGTGGATGGATCTACACAGGCCTTGAGGACTATCAACCCAGCACTTTTTCCTTGAAGAAAAATCTAAACAATATTAATAGAGTCCAATATTCTTTCTACAGAATTTTTTAACCAACCTATCAGATTCAATAGCAGTAATATAATTAAACAGGTTTCAATAGAAATTATTCTTAACACCTTGTCATGGTCTGTACAAACCCCACACTGAAAGGGAAGGGACTAAAGAATTGCTTTGGGCCCAGATGTTCTTCCCCACTGCACCTGCAAAGCTTGCACAGGCTAGAGGAGGAGCTTACAGGGGAGCAGAGTAGCTCAGTAGCTTGCAGACAGCTGAGGTGGCCTCTGAGCTCCTAGGAAAGAGCACAGCAGGAGCCTGAACCCTGGCTGTAATGACCTTGCCAAGCCAGCAAAGGAGGGATCTGTGACACTGTGAAGGTTAGAGACCCATTGGAGAGGGTCCCCTACCAGCCCGTAAGGAGGGGACAGCAATAGAAATTTCTCCCTTGAATGGGGAATCTAGCTGAGGGAGATCCCTGAAGGTAGAAGGTCTGAACCATGAGACCCCAAATTAAGGGGAAGCCAATCCCTTGCCTAATCCAGAAATCTACCCTGTTGTTGGACCCTCTACATATACCCTGAAAGGGGTGCATTTGAACATGTAACCTGGCCAGAGGGCTGAGTTACTGAAGGGACAGATCTTTGCAGGCCGGAGTGGCCATAAAAAGGGGAGCACCTGAAAAGGGGAAAGCCTGCCACACCCATGCCTGACCACCTGGGGACACTGGCATATTTCATGTGCCGCACATATTTTTAATTTTTTGTGTGTGCAGAAAATAGCTTCTGCTGGAAAATTGCTGCAGTTCTGCCTTTTGTCCACCAGAGGGTGCTGTGGTGCTAGAACAGAGCAGCTGCGCCTGGCAATCCCCAACTATGATAGGGAAGAGAAAGAGCCTGCCTACTTCACAGGGCCTGTTGGGCCAAGTCAGGAGATAAGGGATATGGGGAGACAGACAGCGTGGGTCTGCTTGGGGGTCAGACAGGGGCTCATAAGGGCCATCAGGGAGGACAGACTGGGGCAGGAGTGAAGGGAGTGGAGGCGCAGGGCCACGTGGGCGGAAGGGATGCAGAGCTACAGGGGGAAGAGGGATGGGGACAGGGGGTGAAGAGACACATGGAGATGGGGGGGATGGCTGAGAGGGCGCAGGACCATGGCGAGGGGTGCAGAGCTACAGGGGGAAGGGGATGGCTGAGTGAGGGCACAGAGACACATGGGGATGGGATGCAGGGATACATGGAGATGAGGGGTGGGGGCTCACTGAGGGGGTGCAGGGACACATGGAGATGGGGAAGGGGTGTAGGGCCACATGGGGACAGGAGGTGGCTGAGTGGGGGCACAGAGCCACATGGGGACAGGGGAGGGGTGCATGGACACATGGGGATAGGCAGGGGTGCAGGGCCACATGGGAATGGGGGGAGTGACTGTCTGAGTGGGGGTGCAGGGACACATGTGGACAGGGAGGTGCAAGGACACATGGGGGTACAGGGACACATGGGCACAGGCACTGATGTGCCTGACTGAATGGGAGAGGCTAGGGATCAGCCAGGATCTGCATGGGGGATGCTCCCTAAAATCCCTCCCCGCCCCCCTAAAATAACCTGTTCCATACTTCTCCCACCCATATGCAACAACCCTTCAAGTTCATACCCAGGCTATTTCATAGCAATTACTTCGCTCTCCCTCAGCTCCTCCATTATCTCTAACTCCCCCAAGCCTTTGCACTTTTTCTGAGGGGGTGCAGCATGCAGGAAATACATTTCTGTACTGTAGTTTAAATGAATTATTACTCCAAATTCTGTATTAATATGCCTAGTAAGGAATGTACTTGTCAAAAAACATTTTGTGAATCTTTTTTTTTTGTCTGTGTTGTTACAGACATACTTACTGGCAGGTATTTTGAAATAAATTACCAAAAGAATTGAAACTGGTGTGATTATATTGTGTTATTTTAACAAAATATGTAGAATTTTGCAAAATTTCAAAATGTGTCCAGAATTTTTACATTTTTGGTGCATCATTTTTAAATTTTTGGCACAGAATTCTCCCAGGATTATTATATATCCTTGATTATTTTAGCAGAGAATATAATCAAGAATATATGGGCTGTAGGAATAATTTCCAATCCTTTCTATAGAATTTAATAGAGAATTATATTCCTGCTGTGGAATTTTATTGACTGGTTAAAAACATCCTATAGAAAGGATATTCTTGGTTATTAATCATGTATATTCTATAGAAACCTGTTTAATTTCTATAGAACTCTGTTGATTTAATCTCTATAGGACATTTCCCTGAGTGTCAAAGAGAAGCAAATTCGCTCACATGGAAAAGAATGTGTTTCCACTAGGGCTCTCGATTAATCATACTTAACACATGCAATTAACTCAAAAAAATTAATTGTTTTAATTGCACTGTTAAACAATAGAATACCAATTGAAATGTATTCAATATTTTTGGATGTTTCTCAACATTTTCAAATATATTGATTTCAATTACAACACAGTATACTAAGTGTACAATGCTCACATTATATTATTATTTTTATTGCAAATATATGCACTGTAAAAATGATAAAGAAACGAAAAAATATTTTTCAATTCACCTCATACAAGTACCATGATGCAATCTCTTTATCATGAAAGTGCAACTTACAAATGTAGATTTTTTTTGTTACATAACTGCACTAAAAAAAAACAATTTAAAACTAGCTAGAGCCTACAAGTCCACTCAGTCATACTTCTTGTTCACATTTGTTTACATTTACAGGAGATAATGCTACCAGCTTCTTATTTACAATGTCACCTGAAAGTGAGAACAGGCGTTCACATGACATGTTTGTAGCCAGCATTGCAAGGATTTTACATGCCAGATATGCTAAACATTCGTATGCCCCTTCATGCTTCGGCCACCATTCCAGAGGACATGCTTCCATGCTGATGACGCTCATTAAAAAAATAATGCGTTAATTAAATTTTAACTGAGCTCCTTGGGGAGAGAATAGTATATCTCCTGTTCTGTTTTACCTGCATTCTGCCATATATTTCATGTTATAGCAGTCTCGGATGAGCACATGTTGTTCGTTTTAAGAGCACTTTCACTACAGATTTGACAAAAGGAAAAGAAGGTACCAATGTGAGATTTCTAAAGATAGCTGCAGCACTCAACCCAAGATTTAAGAATCTGAGGTGCCTTCCAAAATCAGAGGGATGAGGTGTGGAGCATGCTTTCAGAAGTCTTAAAAGAGCAACACTCTGATGCGGAAACTACAGAACCCGAACCAACCATCTGCTCGTGGCATCAACCATCTGCTCATGGCATCTGACTCACCGATGCATGTTTACTCATCATCTCTGCACTACTTTGGATCGTTATCAAGCAGAACCGGTCATCAGCATGGACACGTCCTCTGGAATGATGGTTGAAGCATGAAGGGACATATGAATCTTTAGCACATCTGGCACATAAATATCTTGCAACACCGGCTACAACAATGCCATGGAACGCCTGTTCTCACGTTCAGGTGATGTAAATTAGAAGTGGGCAGCATTATCTCCTGCAAATGTAAACAAACTTGTTTGTCTAAGCGATTGGCTGAACAAGAAATAGGACTGAGTGGACTTGTAGGCTCTACAGTTTTACATTTTTATTTTTGAATGCAGTTATTTTTGTACATAATTGTACATTTGTAAGTTCAACTTTCATGATAAAGAGATTGCACTACAGTACTTGTATGAGGTGAATTGAAAAATACTATTGTTTTTTCTTTTTTACAACAAAATATTTGTAATAAAAAATAAAGTGAGCCCTGTACTCTTTATGTTGTGTTGTAATTGAAATCAATATATTTGAAAATGTAGAAAACATCCACAAATATTTAAATAAATGGCATTCTATTATTGTTTAACAGTGCGATTAATCTTGCAATTTATCACGATTAATTTTTTTAATCACGTGATTAATTGTGATTAATTTTTTAGTGGTTTGACAGCCCTAGTTTTCATTTTGTTAAAAGTTATTGCTGTGTCACGATAATTTGACATTTTTGAATCAGAGTTTCCTTTTCTTTATTTTCCATGTCTCTAAAGATTTAATTTACATTTTTGCAAACCAGTACTGCAGATACAATTTTTGGATATTATTTAGTAGGAAAAATTAATCTGTGGTTAATTTTTTTTACCTTGTTTTGAAAAGAACAATTGAAAATAGGAGGCAAGCAGCAATTTATGTGTTTAACTATGTGTGATTATTGATCTCCAGGGAACACCAGGTGAAAAAGGAGAGAAGGGTGAGCGTGGTCTCCCTGGTCAGCAGGTATTCCCTATATTATTGCTTTAATGTATCATTTAGTAGATCTATTTGAATGTGGAATTGCCATCCTTGTTTTGGGCAGAGCAGATATTCAAAGATATTGAGGGGCATTG
Organism: Mauremys reevesii; assembly: GCF_016161935.1. Taxonomy (NCBI): domain Eukaryota; kingdom Metazoa; phylum Chordata; order Testudines; family Geoemydidae; genus Mauremys; species Mauremys reevesii. The sequence goes on from NC_052624.1 coordinate 263,950,839, forward strand.
TGGTGTAACTGAACCTGCAAGGGATTTAGAATCAGTAACCTCTGAGATCTGATTGTGGCCCTGTCACGGATTTGTTGTGTGTCCATGGGCAAATCACTTAGGGCTTGACTTTGAAGAGCCAGCCTCTCCTTTTGTATCCACAAGTAATCTGAGGTGCAATTTTGTGAGAGCAACTGTGAGCATGTAGCTATCTGACTACCTGATTTGCAGAACTCTGGTAGGTAAATAGCTACCTAATTTAGGGTGACCAGATGTCCCGATTTTATAGGGACAGTCCCGATTTTTGGGTCTTTTTCTTATATAGGCTCCTATTACCCCCCAACCCCTGTCCCGATTTTTCACATTTGCTGTCTGGTCACCCTACTACCTATCCTCATGGGAACCTGTAATATTACAGTTGTAATGATTAATAAGGGAGGCTCTTTTGATTGCCATTTAAAAATCAGGCACTCAATTTTTCTCGACTTCCATATGAGGAGAGATTAATAAGACTGGGACTTTTCAGCTTGGAAAAGAGACAACTAAGGGGGGATATGCTAGAGGTCTATAAAATCATGACTGGTGTGGAGAAAGTAAATAAGAAAGTGTTATTTACTGCTTCTCATAACACAAGAACTAGGGATCACCAAATGAAATTAATAGGCAGCAGGTTTAAAATAAGCAAAAGGAAGTATTTCTTCACACAACGCACAGTCAACCTGTGGAACTCTTTACCAGAGGATGTTGTGAAGGCCAAGACTTTAATAGGGCTCAAAAAAGAGTCAGATAAATTCATAGAGGATAGGTCAATCAATGGTTATTAGCCAGGATGGGCAAGGTTGGTGTCCCTAGCCTGTTTGCCAGAAGCTGGAAATGAGCAACAGGGAATGGTTATCTGTTCTTTTGATTCCCTCTGGGGCACGTGGCATTGGCCACTCTCAGGAGATAGGATACTGGGCTAGATGGACCCTTGGTCTGACCCAGTATGGCTGTTCTTATGTTCGTATGACCATCTTGCAAGATGCTGAGGGTTGCTGAGCGCCCTCAGCTCTTACTGAAATCAATTTTCCTGATATGTAGCCTCAAATTTTCATTTCTTAGTTTTATCATATTATTCCTGGTTATCTCTTGTACCAACCAACCAAGATAAATCCTTTCCCTCCTTGATGTTTACACACTTCAGATATTTGTTGGCTGTTACCAGGTTCCCCAATTTCTAGCCCTGCTAGATACTTAGCTCTCATAATCTTTCCTCGTAAATCAATCTCTCCAGCCTTCTGGATCATTTTGTATGCCTGTGGCCGCAGTAATGGTCCGGGATCAATGCCAAAGCCTCTCAGCAACCAGTTGGAGGAGAGTGAGGATTTCATTTGAACTCTGTGGAACTCTGCCAGGCATAGCTCATTTATTTGGGCTGGATGCTTGATCAAGGGTTTTCCCCTTTGCTATTACTGCACTGAGTTCAGACAATATGGTAACTCATCCCTTTACAAAAATGGAGAGAGAGAGAGAGAGAGAGATGGAAATAGTGATTTAGTTTAAGGATCTGATTTCCCTCAATGGAGTTACACTGGTATGAAACTGGAGTGATGCAGTGGTGGCATCTGTAGACATTATTTGCTTTTAAATAATATATTAAAACTGAAAAGGTTAATTGCATGGGCATATTAATAAGTCCTGTTTATTTCACTGAAGTTCCACCTTACCTGAATCATAGATATGGCCCTACCATGAGTCACCCTGTGGAGTATCTGAAGCCCCGTTTATCCCAGGGCTTTTGCTGTCATGTCAGATAAGGGAGTTGCACTATACTGTGTAGGGGTTGCTGCCACTCTGATCTTTTGCCCCCTTATCATTCATAGGGTGTCCCAGGAGCATCAGGATCACCAGGACGGGATGGAACTCAAGGTCAAAGGGTAAGGTGAAACAAGCACATTTCTCATTTGAAGCATTTCCATTCCATCAGCGATGGCCCTGGGACAGGCGAGACCTGGGAAGTGTAAGGGGGGCAAACAACTATATTGAAATGTGCCACCTCACTCTTCTCTTCTGCAGACTAAATAAGCCCAGTTCCCTCAGCCTTTCCTGATAAGTCATGTGTCCCAACCCCCTAATCGTTTTCATTGCCCTCCACAGGACTTTCTCCAAGTTCATTCCATACTGTATTTATTTAATTTAAATATATAATTCAAAATAACAAACTCTACATCTTATATTTAGGCTCACAATTTGTTTAACTGGAAAAAATTCCAGTGCTGTAACTGGAAAAAAAAAAGTTAACTACGTCAAGCAACGCCACAACTTACGTATAGTGGGTTCTAATGTGTTATCAATAGGATAAAAAAGTAGTGTCGCAAACCTCAGCCATCCCTTTCTAGGGGGCCCATTGACTATTCTGCCCTGGGGTCTGGAATTGCTGTTGCTGGGTCTGGTAAATAATGATAATAATAATAAGGGTCTATTTATATAATAGTTTTAGCTTTATACCTGATAGTTCTTGTGCACTGGTGCCAGTACTGTGGGGGAATCAGAATTATTATTAGTTTAATTTACAGTCAGTCCAGTGACACAGCAATCTAGTACATAGGTGTCCATGTCACAAACACTACCATGATTACAGCTAGCACTAACTAGCACCTTTGTTGGTTGTCTCAAGAGAGAAGCAAGGAACAGAACTGGGATACTTTATTGCCCTCCAGAACAGGTTGAAATTTTTTGGAATAACAATAAGGAAGCCTGTACTATTTCTGATGTATTTGTTTGGTACAAATAGAGGTCTTCTGTGTCCAGTACTCTTAATCTGGCAGTACGTTATTTTCTTAAATGTTTAAAAATGAAACATGGGTCAAAGAGTAGGTGAATAGGTGAACGCTGTTAAACTAAGAATGAACTACATAGTAGAAAGATGTGATCAACTTTCTTCTGGTTGTGGTGAGACTGAGGGATATTTACATTCTGGCTAGCAACCAAGATATAGATCTTAGTATTAACTTATTTGTTTAAACCTTTAGGTACTTTCACCTGTGTCTTTGGAAACCTCTATAAGTTAGACTTATAAAGCAGCAGCTGATCAGTCTTTTGTTTCATACTGCTAGGTACACTGAATCCAGATATTGCAAAAGAACCCATACCTGATTATTAATAATTCAGTAAAATGTACAGGTCAAGTACATAGTTAAATTGGATTTATAGTTCCCTTTAAACAAGATTTACATTCTCTTCTGGATATTTAGAAGCTTTTCTGGAAAATAGCTATGAAACTTCGTAACTTCAGAAATTTGTGGAGCTTCCGTCTTCATTTTTTGGACATCTAGCATTGAGCTGAGCCCTGTTATTTCAGGATCTGTATAGTGGTTCAGATCTTGGCCCCAATCCTGCAAACCCTTAAGCACATTTAACTTTAAGCCTGTGAGTAGTTCCCCTGAAGTCAGTATAGTGTTTGGGGCAATAGATGGTTTCCCTCTGAAATCAAGAAAAAAAGGAGAAATTTGTAGAGAGTCAGATTTGTGCTGAGTTATGTTCAGATCGAAATCAACATTTTGAACTAAGTTTACAACTAAATTACGAGTCAAACATATGAGATCAGAAATGTTGCTCTATTATGTTAGACGAGACTTCATATCAGCAGCCCTCTTTTCAATCTTATTCTAAGTGTGTGCCTTTTCCGATGTTGTATACTACATACCTCTCTGTTTTTCTAATACCTCACCATCTTGTAGCTTCTCTGAGCCTCTTCCCTTTGGCTATGTCTGCACTGGCCTTCCCCCTCCCCCTTACTGTTGCTACCACTGGTTCAGCTGCAATTTCAGTATTGGGGAGAGCACTAGTGTATAAGGCTTCCGTGACCACTGGTGGTCTTTTCACCATTTTGTCTAACCTTGCTCAGAGCAAGTCTAGGTGACATGGTGTTGAAAATGCTAGTGGCCTCCAGTGACTTGTCTGTGTAACCCACTAGTGAATGTGTTACAGGGTCTCTTTTTTGCCCAGTCCCTAGAGATATGAGGCTGCTACAACCCCACTTAGACAGCTTTGCCATTTTATCTCAAGCTGTAGCTGCTTATACGTTTGGCTCCAGAGGTGCCCGGTTCAATCCCTTGTGTCTCTGACAGTAGTTTTTAAACTGGTGCTACCACTTGGGAGCTGAAGTGGTAGTGTAGTCACAGTGGGATATTTTTGAGAAAAAAGGATGGCAGCAGGGCCAGCTCCAGGCACCAGCATTCCAAGCAGGTGCTTGGGGCGGCAATCTTCAAGGGGCAGCAGTGTTTTTGCCCCCAAGCAGCGGCCAAATTGCCGCCATGGACGGCGAGGGCAGTCCGTGTGCCGTTAGGGCAGCACACACGTTTCTGCGGCGGCAGCAATTCAGCGGCAGCTTCTATGTTCAGCTGTCCCCGGCAGCACAGCTTCTGTCTTCTGGCTGAAGACAGAAGCTGCCGCCGAATTGCCGCCGCCGTGGAAACACGCATGCCACCCTAACGGCACATGGACTGCCCCCGCTGTCCGCGGCGGCAATTCAGTGCGCTGCTTGGGGTGGCGAAAACGGTAGAGCCGGACCTGGACGGCAGACAAAGACTTTGATTAAGTCAGGGGAAAGGCATGTAACTCTTATTCTGGAGATAGCTCCAGGGTGGTTTATAATAAGGGTGGGAAGTTAAATAAATTCTCAGTGTTAAATACTGATCATAATTCTTTCCTGTGTTTAGTTTCTCCTGCTCTTGAGGAAATGAACTAGATGATTGTTCTTCAGTTAAGCGTGTTCAATATTTCTCAGGAAGTTCTGAGGATCTTATAGAATCAGGCCTATCATTGGGCATTTGTGCTATATTGTCATGCTACAGTGATTTCTATGGCAACAGACTGTGAAGTTATACATACAGAATGATGGGCTTGATTCTCCACTCTATTGCATTAGTTTATGTTAGGATAACTCCATTGATTCCAGTGGGGTTACACTGGCATAAAACTCCTGTGAAAGTGGCAATACAGCCCAGTAACCTCACTGCACAGTCTGTCTGAAGGGAAAGCTCATTGGAAATGGAGTATTCTGTAATTCTGACAGACGTCACTGCATCAGTAGCAAAGGCGCACTGGAAAGTTATGAAGTAAATTACTTTTTTGTATAATGTTTTCTTTGTCAAACTTCCTTCTGTAAACCAAGCTCTGAAACTATTTTTCAGCCTCTATTATAAAACTAAAATTATATTAAAAGTGATGTTTTCCGTATTATTCTTAGCTTGGCCATCACTTTCTTTTTAATGTTTATTATTAACTAAAATGCTTGAGGCATAATGGACCTGATTCATCAAAGCACTTGAAAAATTCCACTAACCTTAATGGGATTTAAGCATGTGACTAAGCATTTTGCTGAATCATAGCCAATATGATGTTAATTTTTAAATATTCTTTAACTCTAAATAGATTTTTTTCCCCTTCCAGCTCATTTTTATTTCCTTTCTTCCTTTCTACTTCATCTTACTTTCTAATAGAGCTTCTAATCATTATTAAAATCTATTTATAAGGGTCTCTGATTTTGCTTCCCATTTGACATTTATTTTAATTTTTTATTCAATACTAAGTTTAAAACTCCCCTCTGTCCCTGGGTTGTTAATTTTTTTTATCCCTGGTTTACTTATCTAAGATTTTTTTAAAATTATATAACTATTTATTTCCTTTTCATAGCTTTCAGTAGTTTCTTTTTAAAAGAAGAAATTAAAGTATATCCCCTAATCAGGTATATAAAATACAAACAGAAACCAAATTCATAATGGACTGCCCAGGCTATGAGATGAGATTAAAATTAATTTTTAAGATTGAAACAGAGTTAAAGATCTGTTTTCTGTTAATAACAAATTCAAAACATCCATAATAGATTTTTTTTAAAATAAATCTGGTACCTGGACTAAATCTAAATTTCAGATTTATACTAAGAACCACCCCCGGCTCACCTTAGTGCTCCTGTTATAAATGAAGAAATAAAGATGTAGGGAATGGAGACGTGGTTTCTGCCTGTTTTGTTCTCGGTGACGTGGTCATTGCGAAAATATTCAAGGAACCTTTCCTTGCCCTTCTCTCCCCACACAATGGCCCATACTAGAGTGACTGTACTAAAATAGGCAATGTGTGCTTTTACACTAACTCTCCTGGACACAGCTATGGCCTGCACAAAGGGGCAAGGTTGAATTGTGCAGGACTGTGTGCTTGAATTAAGATCAAGGTGCTGGTTAGCCCCCCTCACTCCTCCAAGCCACATCTGGCTCAAATATTCTCCACTTAGACTCCCCTGCCCTTTCAGTTCTTCCTTTTCTGCTAGGGATATGAAGTTAAGATTGTGACTGGCCCTTGTGCAGGTGCACAGGCAGAGGAGAAAAGGTGCTTTCTTTTTCCCATGTTCCTCATGGCTTCCACACAAGGTCCAGTCATACATACAGTCCTCATTCTCTCCTGAGAGATGCAAGCCACCTTTGTGGGGGAAGAGCTAGCCAGTTGAGGAGAAAGGACCATAGAGTACCATTCTAAGGGATGGTGCAGTAAGTACACATATTGGGGGAGAGACTGCCTCCATCACTCTGTCCTCAGATTCACCAGCTCATTTGAATTATTCCCTACCCCCAAATGTCTGTGACTTGGTCACCTCTCATTGTTCCCTGGTGGCTTTCCCATAGTCCGCTCCCTCCATCTTCCTTAGGGACTCCCACTACACACCAGACTTCTCCTGGGCAGAGGGACAAGAACAACGTGCTGGTGTTGGGGTTGCAGACAGGACTGATTTAGCAGATAGGCAGGTTGTCTTGGACAGAGGAAACTGCTTTATTGAATGTGCTTCACCATCATGGCTCTGCTGAGCACCAGGAAGCAGAGAAGATGAGATGTGATGTCAGGTGACTACTTTCCCTTGAGCTGCTCCATGGCTGTACTAGTAGCCAGGAACAAGTAGGAGGGCTTTGACCATCTGCTGCTTTACCCTGCTTGCCAGCATTAGCCCAGCTGGAAGGTGCATTTAACTCTTCTGGTCCTTCAGAGCTTTCTCCTGGCCATGGTGGCACACTTACTTCTACCTGCTCAGCCTCAGATGTGGAATAGAAAAAGACCAGATTGGTAAGGAAGGGAATTTTATTTTCAAAACAAGATTTTTAGCAGCATAATATAAACAATGGAGGAAAACATTTAAGTGGTTAGCAGAGTACACCATATAGGGCCTTCTGTGTCTTAAACTGAAAAATAAAAGAGAAACTTGTTGCATATCAGCTCTTAGAGGGGATGACACAAATATATTCCTTTTCACCTGTTGTACTACAAAGGCGGGGTGGGATATTACATGGGCATTACTGTGCTCAAGTGCTGTGAAGCAGCACTAGTCTAGTTTGCCTCGTGCTGTCAGCTTTCCAAACACAGCCGTTACAGTAAAAGGATGTGCGTGCTGAGCACCAAAAGATTCCAGAAATCACTTCACTAGTATTTTCCCGAATTAGCTTTATTTAGTCAGAACAACACAGCCCTTTTGTGAACCACCTCACACCTGCAGATTGACATTCCTGAGGTAATCTGTAGTATTTTAGTGAATTAACTGGATAGTTGTATGCCTGCCACAGTTACTGTGAATAAGCACAAGGATAAAAACTAATGCAAAATAACTTCAAAAATCCTTGATAGTGGTGAAATTTGGGAGGGAACAATACTACTTTTTGAGCTTTTGGTCTGGCAAAGACAAATATTTGAAGCCTCATGTATACAGGAATTGGGCTTGATTCTGTTGTGCTTATTCAGACAAGCCTGGCCTACATTATATCCTATCCTGCAGCCTTTGCTTGGACACACTCAGTAGTTTTGCATGAGTAAACACTGCATGATGGGGTCCACTAATTTCAGTGAGAGTTTTGCCTACATGCAGGACTCCATAGTTGGCCTTTAGAGTGAAAATCACCCTTCTCTAGAGGGTAAAAAAATGTCAGATACCACATATGTTCAAGATGTGAAATCTTGACTCCTTTGAAGTCAGTGAGAAAACTCACAAGGACTTCATTGGGGCCAGAATTTTACCCAGTGTCTTAAATCAGGTTTAAGTCTCATTCTGCCCTCTGCACATGGGTGAATTTAATCCCTAATGTAGCATTTTACCCCAAAATACACCACTGATATTGATTCCTCATGCATGTATTTAAGTTCAGTAGCATAATATGCCCTGGATAATTTTTGGTTGACATTCAAATCTAAACTTCTCTATATTTGGGGGTAGTTTTTAAATTCAGGCATTTAGTGTGTATTCAGCTCTTATAAGCACATAAATCTGAAATATCTGGTTCCTGGACACAGGATTATCTGGAGCAAATTCAGGAACCCTTGACTACTAGGTTTACTCAATATGACCACATCTGAGATATAGTACCTTATTTCCAAAAGATGCCACTATTTGGGTTAAGCCATCAAAAGAGAGCTCAATAAACGAAACAATGCACAGTATCCCAATGTTTTACTATTCTGAGTACCGTTCTGTGAGCCCACCTAGTCTTTACTCAAATTAGTGGCATAAGCAGCCAACAGAAACACATTTCCATTTTTTTCTACCAATTCCTCCCACTAACCGCCACCCCATGCTACATATGTTCAGAATTAATCTAAAACACATATCGGCCATCAGATAATCTGAAAAACTACTAACCCTCATGGTAGCATAAACAAACTAGACTGTTGTATATCTTTTACTTCTGGGTTAGTACAAAGAACATTTACAACCATATTGCTCCTTGAGACAGACTCCTGTTTGACTTAATTTATAAACGGCAATTTTCACACCTAACAAATACAGTTGGAGACCATTTTAAATGGCCAAGAGATACAGAAACAGTGCCAAGAAAAATATACCCCCAGGATATGCAAGGAGACATTCTCCAGCAGCCAAGAAGTATTGCCCAGTGGGAATAAATGAAGTGTAATTAAAAACTTTACATTCAAAGAAAAACCAGCATTTCTAAACTTACTGTTAGTTCCTGCCATTTACTGGTAGGGTGGGAAGGGAAGTATGGCAGTTTTTACACAAGTAGTGTGGAGACTCTGAATCCAATCCAGCTCCTTGGACGTCAGTGGAAAGCCTTCCATAAAATATTCTGGATGAAATCCTGGCCCCATTGAAGTCAACAGGGACACGTTTTCACCCACTTGTTTTTTAAAAATTAAACAGTTTGTTTTCATATTGGTTTAACTCTCAGGAAAACTGATGCTTTGATATTTAATCAAACAGGTATTCTGCTTTACATCATTTTGTAAGTGGCTTCCATACTGCGAGTGTCACAAATGAAGTCTGTCTAACATACATTTTTCTAAACTTTCGCAAAAACAAAACACTTCATTAGCAAAATGGCTACTACCCACATCAAGCTCAGAAACACCAGTTGTATTTGTCAATTTTTATTTTTGATTTCATTTCATGGGTTATTCATGGGTAGAGTTTGTCAAGCCTTTAGAATTTGAAGTTTCATGGGGTGAGCAAACTTTTCTTGATTTGCTGAATGATTTGAAATGAACTAAATTTATTTATTTATACTCTGAAAGTGGATTCAGGTAGACTGGCATTTATTTCATGGTAACATCACCATTCTTTTTTATTCTCTAGTTCTTATCATAATGAGGGGGCCGTATAGGGCTTTTGAAGCTTTAGGAATTATCCTGATATACTGTGAAACAGGAAAGCATCTCTTATCCACACTGTGAATAGTTGATATAATACGGCTATGACATACTTATTTTGTCACCTAAACACCCTTACAATGGAGTAGAGAATATTTTCCAGTTACACCGAAGATAAATTTGCAAACCAATAGTTTATACCATATATAAGCAGGTTAGAATCACAGTTTCCAAATACTAAAGCATTACATCTAGTCAGGGCCGTCCCTAGGGGGGACGGGGCCTGGGACAAATCAGCCTTCCTGCTAGTCGCCAGGTGCACCTGCCCGGCCGACGCTCGCCTAATCACCCAGCCTGCCTGCTTGCCGCTCTTCTCCTTGCCCACTGCTCCCCTCCCCACTAGTCTCTTCGCTGTCCATTCAGCGTGCCTCCCCATCCACCTGCCCGCCTGCTTATCTGCACCATCCGCCCACTCGCCAGTCTCCCCACCGCCTGCCCGCCAGCTGCTCGCCTCCCATTCATCTCCTCACTCTGCGTGCCTGCTTGTCTCCCTGCCTGCCTCCTCACCTGAATATTGGGACAAATGGCATCCCAATCATACATTGGTTGGGATGTGGGACAAAGGGCTAAATATCAGGTCAGTCCCGATTTTATCGAAGTGTGGGCCCCGCCAAAGCAGTCACCCTGATTCACCCTACCCAAGTAACAGCTCTGCTTCTAGTAGTTTGTCACCTATCCACTGCTAAAATCATCAGAATTTAAGGGGGGACAGAGGAGAGAAAGAAGAAAACCAGCATTATATGATTTATTTTTTAAGGTTGGGCACAATATATTGTAACTTGTCAAGGTTGTAAGCCTTTTGGTGGACAAGTATAAATGCTTTTAGAACCAGCAAACTTTTCCAAATATTGGTTCAGGACTAATGATCAGAACAGTTGATGGGGTTATGATTTATAGTGTTTGAATGAAAAATATGCTTCCTGATTAATATGCATAAGTATCTTTTACTCTTCTACATTTGTACGTTTTCTGTCATGGGTAGTTTGCTCTCTAGTATGGGGGTAGTCTTTAGTGTTTGGCTCTGATTCAGGAAGGTTCTTAAGTGCGTAACTTCATTCATGAATATACCCAATTAAGTCTCATTAAGCAGCTTCCTGACTCAGGGCCTCTGTGGCATCCAGTAAAGCTGTGCACTATTTCTGGGCAATGAAACTTTCCTTTCCGATAATGCATTCATCAGGAAGTCCATGGGCATAGTCACATGAGTAACAATGATCTGTGTGAAGAAGAGTTGGTAGGATTGGGATCCATCTCAGGTAATTCTAGTAAGAGTTTTCAGAGAGCTTAAAATTCACAGAAGAGAAACCTTTCTCATCCACCTATTTACAGAAACAGTATAGGTGAAATTTGCAGAGCACCAGCACAAGGCTTACATAGCACTTCATACCACTTAAACATTGTTCTGAAGTTCTAGGTGGGACTTGAATGGTATATAGGCTTCGGCTGGTCCTTTGAGTGGGGGGGAATCTTTCTTTCTTTCTGTCTTTCTTTCTTTTAATAACAAAGTTGCCTTCTAGAAGAAATTATCTGGACTTGGAGAGTATAACTCTTCTAAGAAGTTTGTTGATTAATTTCCATATTCCTCTTCCCTAGGGTCTGCCTGGCAAAGATGGACCCACAGGGCCCCAAGGTCCTCCTGGGCCAGTGGTAAGTACTGTCTATATGGGATTTATTACTGTATGAGTTGAGGTCTTTCAGGATGTAGGTTGCTGCCTGTGCCAGCTGGGGCTAAATAGCCGATTGCACTGGAGATTAGAATTCTGATTAATCATGGGCTTGGCAGAGAGCTGACTGGGCTATGCCAATTTTTTGGATCATTACCTTGAGAGACAATGATTCCCCCATGGCAAAGGGGGATTGAGTCACTCAATAAATAGGCTGCCATCTTGTGGTAAGTAAAGTAGCTGTGTTGTGTAAAGTGGACTAATAGTCCTTGGCATTGAGACGAGGCAGAGACTCTAGTCTTGCCGGAAGTTCTCTGATGTGAGCCACCAGAGTTCATTGCCCCAGGTCATGCAGCTGAAGCCCTGTAGAATGTATTCAAACATTTCAGAAAATAATTCAGAGATCATCTAGAGGCCAGAGTCTGACCTCAGCTGTCTTCAGTAGGAGCAGTACACATTCATCTGAGGGCAGAATTTTGTTCCTTGTGTTATAAATCTGCCTCTGGAAAATACATTTTTAAGGAGTGATACATTTACTAGCAAGCTTTGTAGTGAGGTTATAGGGAACTGTGGGCCAATTTGTCTGTGATGGTTTTAAATATTCCGTAATTGCTAGATTCTGCCAGTCTTACTCTTGTTGTACAGTAGGGCAGATGAAATCAGTGAGTAAGGTACTACATGTTATGAGCAAGCATGGCAAAATCTGACCCTAAAGTTGTTGCTGTTAACACTGACGAGGATAGAAGATATCTTTGTGGAAGGAATCTTGCATGCACCTTAGACATTCACAGTCTGTGGTTTGAATTCCTTATTTGAAGACATGTGACATTGAAAAATGTACAAGTGCTTTACCTTTATTACTTTATTAGAACTAGCCAGAATCAGGACACAAGACAATCTATTATTTACATGTTAGTGACAAGAAAGGAAAATATGTAGAAAGTAAAAGACCACCTGCAATCTCCTGAGTTCTCCCCCACCCCATCCCTTGGCTACTGCACTTTCGTCATTACTACTTTGGGGTCCTACAGGAGTGGGGAAAAAAACAGTTGAAATAACTGTAAAGATTTTAAGTTTAACAAAAGCAAGGAAATCGTGAATTGATGCTATCATTATGTTGTGACTTACAAAGCACCCACTTGCCATTCGTTTAAATGCTTAACTATTATTAAAAATAAAGATTCACAAGGCGTGAGTGTGCTATAAAATACTAGTCCATCTCCAGGTCAGTGCAGCGATCAGCTGACAAGCTGATACCACCAGCATTCTCACAGACTGGCCAGCACACCAGATGAGAATCCACTAGGATAGAGGCTATGAACCTAACCCATTTGGGAAATAAGATCTGAGGATTCATATGGGTGCAAATCTTGCCCTTGAAACTACAGCCACAGGAAGTGCCATAGTCACAGAACAGATGTGGTTACACTGTATATGGAGGGGTGAGATGGTGCCTGGGTGGGCCTGGAGAGAGGCAAGGCCAAGGGATCCATTGCTGTGTACATTCAATGATTCCAGAACATCAAGCTGCAGTAACATCCGCATGGTTGTTCCTTAACTGCTCAACAATCTGGGGATGGGTGGATTCTTTCTTTTGTTCAGCTGTTCCCTGGTTATTCAGGCCAAGTGCTGGGTTAAGATTTGCCCCACAGCCCTGGACCCTCAGACTCATTGAAGTCCAGGGGAGGTTTGGCTGATTAAGGATTGTAGGATTGGGCCCTTTACTCCTTTGTCAAATTATGTAACTACTAGGGTGACCAGAGAGCAAATGTGAAAAATCGGGATGGGGGTGGGGGGTAATAGGAGCCTATATAAGAAAAAGGCACTGTACCTATAAAGTTGGGACATCTGGTCACCCTAATAACTACACATTGAAAAAAGAACATGTTACTAGCTGAATAATAGTGATATTACCCTTGCTATTTGCATAATTCTAAATAAATAAATACTACTTAGCACCTATTTCTTTACCTATTTGCAGCATTGTGCTGACATTAACTAATGCATTACATTAATGAATATTCATCACTGTGAAAAGCTCATCTAGAACAGCTACACTCTCATTCTTAATTCACCTTCTTGTGCCTATTGCATGGGTTCTCCAAACAGGGTATAGTTTTAAATGTAGTCAGTGTTTCAGTTCGTTGAGGAATTGACATGTGAGGCAATCTGCTGGCAGTCTTAAATCACAATTTCTTTGAATTTGTAAATTGACCTTTTTGCTGATTTTTAATAAGGACTATTAATTCAGAATTCATTTATATTTTAATGGTAAGTTAAAAAAGAAAACACAATGAAAATAAACATTTCATCTCTGGCTTCTACTATTAAGGACATGAAAGTGTATCCACAGGACTTGATAAAGGACGAAATTTAGCAGCAATAATCTAACGTAGTGTACTATGCATAATGCATAGTCTTCTCACTTTTCAAATTACCAATGCACCATTGTGGAACTGCTGTAGCTAGGATGCTGACCATATAGTACAAAAATTGTGTTTAAGTATTTTTGTCAATAAGGACTCGTCGATGTTGGATGTCACAATTAACTATTTACTCTCTCTTTTTCCATTTAGGGAATACCTGGTGCTCCTGGTGTTCCAGGGGTTATGGGAAACACTGGGCCACGAGGTGGTGTTGGACCCCCTGTAAGTAAGCTAACGTAATCCTTATATATTAGCAATGCTCTGCTATTCAGTTTCTAACCTTCACCGTTATCCAGTACAAAGAGCTACACAGAATTGTGGTTCATTTGCTCATGAAGCCCTCATGCTGATTGCAATTAATGACTAAATGAAACATCCCATTGTTGGTATAATTTAGTTTTTGTTTACTTTTGTTTTGCTTTTGGTCTGTCTTAAAATGTTGGGTAGAAATATACGCATGAAAGCATCAAGAAAAGACGTTGCCCTCAAAGGTTAAAAGGATGCAGGATAAGAATTCATATTCTGAATGTAGCCGTTTAATTTTCTTTCCATTTCAAATTACACTAAGGAAAATAAAATGTGCTGCTTTATTAGACTTAACACTTTCCACAAAGATGGCATTTTTTCAAAATGACCCAATTCTGATCTTATATATACTTGTTTCCCACCAATGTAACACTGTTGACTTCAGTGAGTGTACTCCTGATTTACATGGGTGTAAATGACATCAGAAACAGGCCCACTTTTAAAATGTAACTACAGGCTTCAACTACAGAAAATTTTGCCATTGATGTCAGTGACAGCCCTTGGGCCCTTGATTCTGTTCAGGATCTAATGCTCAATTTTTCTACCATTTAAATGTCAATGACTTTTTTAATACATGAAAGAAAATATTTTAAGTAAAAAAAATCCGTCAAATAAGGGTATAAATTCCCCACTAGTGACAGTTTGGGAGTTTTTCAGTTGACCTTTGAGGTGTGACTATTCAGATAAATATTTTGAATTCATAAATTAGGAATTTAACATTTTTACATTTGTTTCCTTATGTAGCCTGCTTAAAAATATTTTTATATATTATAATGGATGTTATAATCTTATGTTCTAGAAAGTATTTGAATCTGATATTGTCCAGCTGCACATCTGGCTTGATTTGTGGAATACTAAATAATTTTAGATTTTTTTCAACTATCCAGTTGGCTTTGGTGATTTATACTAACAGAAACATTTGAAATATTTGGCAAAATGGGAATATAATGACTGATGATAAAATATAAGCAAAGATAATAGACTAACACTCTCTTCATCATACTCTACCAGTATTATAATTAAATGCCCAATTAAGAGATTTGGTGAGCTATAAAACTTATCTGGAACTGGAGCATTGACAGTAATGTAGGCACATGCTCCAGAAATTGGTCTAAATTTTCATAAGTGCAGATATGCCTGAAGGTCATATGAGGCCAAACTCTGTGAGTGCCTGAAGTTTTACTGGAAAGACAAACTGGAGAGGTCAAAAATGACTGAAAATCAGGATTGCATCCACCAAAACCTACAGAATAGCTGGGTTCAAAAGCAGGTACATTTCTGCCTGTGCAGCAGATTTCAGTCCACACTGCTGTTGGCTTCAGTGCCATTTTAGAGACAACTCAGGCAACAGAATACAGTCTGAAGAGGAAGGTGAATTTAGCAGTAAAGGAACAGAAGCCCCTCTGTGTTTCCAGAATATCATCCTGGCTACACTACTCTGAGAAAGAGACAGCACTCACAGCCATTAGGCCGGATGAGTCTTCCCAGACTAAAGGGTCAGAAATGAGGAACAGTGGAGAGAAAAAAGCTGGTAAAGGTAACCATTTGCTACTCAGTCACGGAGAGGAGAAATACCTGCTGGGTATTGAAAAGGAGAGAGCATATTTAAGAGAACATCACCATCCCTTCGCCAGGGTTATATAGGGTTCTAAAACTGAGTTGTTTACTTTCCTTCCTTTCACTGTGATACTCTCATATTTGGCGATTCAAACATACAGTACTTAGAACTAGAGAGAAAGGTGAGAATTAACTTTGTTTAATCTTTTAACAGGGTGCTCCTGGTGTAAAGGGGGAAAGGGGTGAACGGGTAAGTACTCTGTAGCCATATTCAACAGCCACAAGTACATTTCAATCTGACTTTCTGTCCCATAAACCCTCCACCACAGTAATTTACAGTCACCCCACTTATAGCTATGGGTGAGTTTAGATCTAATCCGACAAACTTTTCTTCTTCACTGATCTCTGTCCCTCTCTCTAAATTTTAATAAAATGTAAAAAGAAAGTAACATAATATGTATGTATCAGTGAGCATATCCCATAATCTTTTGTGATTACCATCCCCAGCCTTTTGTTTGTTGTCTGAAAACAGGAGTTTCTCATTTCCAACTCTGTTATCAACATCCTTGGGCAAGTCCCAGAGGTTCTCTGCCTCATTTTCCCCATGTGTAACATAGGGACCATAAAGACATACCTCTCACATGCTCTCGGAGCACATTCAAGATGAAAGTGCTGTTGGAGCAATGTATTGCTATGGTGTTGTTGTTATCTAGGGTGACATTCAGTCCCAGGCAATGGTTCGTGCGGTTGCTCGTCAGGTGTGTGAACAACTCATCCAAGGTAAGCAGATCAATATCTCTTATGTTCGAATTTTAGGTGCCGGTTTCTACAGCTATAGAATAGATCTGTAGCTGGTACGAAAATGAAAAGCCACTGAACAATACCTCCCCTCTAACAGTGTATTCCCTAGGCCACCAAACAATACCTCCCCTCTAACGGAGTATTCCCTAGGCCACCGAACAATGCCTGCCCTCTAACGATGTATTACCTAGACCACCGAACAATGCCTCCCCTCTAACGGTGTATTCCCTAGACCACCAAACAATACCTCCCCTCCAACGGTGTATTCCCTAGGCCACTGAACAATACCTCCCCTCTAATGGTGTATTTCCTAGACCACCAAACAATGCCTCCCTTCTAACAGTGGATTCCCTAGACCACTGAACAGTATCTACTCCCTAATAATGTATACC
Source organism: Mauremys reevesii (assembly GCF_016161935.1). Lineage (NCBI taxonomy): Eukaryota > Metazoa > Chordata > Testudines > Geoemydidae > Mauremys > Mauremys reevesii. The sequence goes on from NC_052624.1 coordinate 263,967,642, forward strand.
CTAGGCCACCAAACAGTACCTACCCTCTAACAGCGTTTACAGTTGGCCACAGAACAGTACCTACCCTCTAACAGCACTCACCCAAGGCCACTGAACAGTGCCTGCCCTCTAACAGTGTATATTCTAGGCTACCTACGAGTATACACACTATACTTCTCCACCCACAAGTACACACTTTATCATCCTCACAACTAGCATACATCACAGACCACATTCTTAACTTCTTCCCCTTAGGATGAGAGCCTTCCAGCACCCCTTTCACCAACCTACCCCCTTCAAACATTCCTGGACCAGATTATCCACGTTGTCCTGAATTTGGTGGAATCTTTCCTCACACAGGTCACATGGCCAGATATAATTCAATTCTGAACCAGATTCCAAGTCAGTCTGCCTCAGCACAAACTATTCCAGGACCTCCTGGCGAGCCAGGTCGACCAGGATCTCCCGGGTCACAGGGAGAACAAGGAGCACCAGGAAGACCTGGATTTCCAGGCAATCCTGGGCAGCCAGGAAGACCAGGAGAAAGAGGTATGCTGAATACTTAAAATGTATGATAATATATATCACCATGGTGCAATAGTATGATTACTTTACTTACCTGACTTAATTTTATCATGTGAACATAGTTTTCTCTCTAGTTAAGAGTTGGTCCTAAGCCGCAGTGTTTGAGTAATACTGAAAGCTATGGAGACTGCCAATGAGCAAGTTAATGCAACCTTTACAGAATGCGATAGGGTAGAATCACATTTGGGATTGATGCAACCCCTGCTAAGGATTGACGATCACATGAAGATGCACATGGTGCAAGAGGTTTGCCTTTTGCAGAATTCTGGGGTTGCGGAAGTTTACAGCTCCAAATGTGTTTCCTTTTGAAATCTGTTTTTTTTGCCCTCCACCCTGCAAATGAAGGCACTATAGTCAAAGCATAACAATATATACTGGTAGGTTAGTTCCGGGGAAAAGGTAGAATTTTCTTACTGAATTTGAAATGAATTGGACTAAAGGTTCTTAAATTATCATACCATAATGACACACGTTGGTCAGATGGGGAAGGAGCGCACTGTTCGAGAAGGGAGGGCAGGGGCAGACGGTAAAAAGGAGAGAATAATGAAGAGGGTGGGGCAAAAACCAAAAAAATTAAATGAAATTATGCAATTAACCAGCCACTTGCCAAACTTCCCCTTCATCCTTTTACCTATATTTATATGATGTCCCTTTGCCCTCTGCTCGGTCTGTTTTGTTTAATTAAATAGCAAACGCTGTGGGGCCTGACTTTTTTCCAATCTGTGAGACATCTGGCATGCTTTGATGTACTTTCTAAATAATAACAATAGCCTCACAATGGCACTGTGAAACGAAATCAGTCAGTGTCTATGAAGTGCTTTGATATTCTCACAGGCAAGGCACTGCTGAAGAGCCAAGAATCATTGTTCTTATAATTGCAATAACCAATAAGTGGCATTTTAAAACATTTGGTCCAATGGCTGTTCACATCCTGGAGCTTAACAGGTCAAATATCCTGTTTGGTAGCCAGAAAACTACTATTATATTGTTCTGAAGAGAACACTTTTGAGTGACCTTTGAACTTGCCAACCCTCCTCCCCCACAAGTCTCTACGCCCTTAAGGCCATAATTCGAATGACTGTAGTGTAAGAGGAGATGAGATTTAAAGTGCAAGCTTGTCAGTGATGGATTTTTGCACTCAGGCTGAACAACGACAGACATTGTTCCAGGGTATCAGGAAAGAGCGGGGAGGGGACAAGAATGGAGGGAGATGGGAAGATGAAACAAACAAGGGACTAACTGAAACTGGATGAGTGAGAGAAACCAATGTGGGCTGCAGGAGAACTGCCTCCATAGTGTAAATCTTTGCACAGTTTAAACAGTTTCTTAGAGTACACAGAAATTGCACAGGGGTTAAGCACATTTATATTAACATAATGAGGGACAAATAATGTTATTTATTGTAAAAATTAATCTGCAAGAAACAGCACGGGCAGTACAGCTAGTACAGAAATGACAGAGAACTTAGAATAGTTTGTGATAACAAAATATTGCCGAAGAATGAGGCCCTCACATTCATTATTGCTGTGGATGCAACAGCTGCTGCAACAGAATCTACACTTTGAGAGGGAGCTTTTGTTAATTTGGATTTGGAAATAAAACAAGTCTCCATTAAGCATGCAGTCAACCACTGTTAGTCAGCTGGAGCTCCTCATAGGCTCCTCATAGGGGTCCAGTGGTGCAATGGGTTAATGCCCAGTACTTACAGAGCAGTGCTGAGTGGAGTCATGCTGAGGTTGAGTTCAAACCTCACCTGGGGCACTAGTTTCCTTGGGGGGGGGATAGCTCAGTGGTTTGAGCATTGGCCTGCTAAACCCAGGGTTGAGAGTTCAATCCTTGAGGAGGCCACTTAGGGATCTGAGGCAAAAATTGGTCCTGCCTTGTAAAGGCAGGGGGCTGGACTCAATGACCTTTCAAGGTCCCTTCCAGTTCTAGGAGATTGGTATATCTCCAATTATTACCTTTTATTACCCTTTTACTTGATTGCCAGCCCCACAAAAGAACTTCCAGGCTTCAACCTGCCCTGGAATCAATGGTTCACATTGAACCATTTTAGAACATTGCATGGCAGATGCTGTCATCTCTTACACCTTTGGGAGATGATAGACAATGCACAGTGTGACTGTGAATACCAGTCACAAAGTGTAGACCATATTTTAAATCAGTGCCCGCTTTGGTCATTTGCAGGGGGTATCTCAGACTTACATCAAGCATCTCCCAAAGCTACCTGCTGGATCACTAATCTGGACATAGTTATTGGAACATCACTAATCATCTCTCTTGACACAAAAGAAGTAGTACCGTCATGGGGAGAAAATACTGGATAGTAAAGGGCTCTTTAAGAGAAACAAGAACCGATGGCTGGAAGCTGAAGCCAAAAAAATTCAAACTAGAAATTAGTCACAAATTTCTAACAGTGAAGGTGATTAACCATTGGAACAAACGACCAGTGGAAGTGGTAGATTCACCATCTTTTGATATTTTTAGATTAGGTCTGTTTGCTTTTCTGGAAAATATGCTTTAGCCAAACACAAGTTATTGGGCTCAATACAGGGGCAACTGGGTGAAATGTAATGGCTTGTGATATACAAGATGCCATACCAGATGCTCTAATTGCCCTTTTCAACCTTCAACTCTATGAATGTTTGGATTTAAGAATTCAATCTCCAACAGACAATTCTGGAGAAATCTCCACAACAGGGCATTTCCCCCTCTTTGGCTCCCTTTTTGGAGTTTTATGATTGGAGGAGGCATCTTAGCCTTAGCTTTTACTCAGGAAGGAATTTTAGATCACAAGCAACCTGAAGTAGATTAATTTTCCTATGCTCTGCTGTGCTGTTTTGGGTGCTTGCCATCCATATGACTTCAATGAGAGTTTGCCTGAGTAAAGACTAAATAAAATCTGAGCGAGGATCTCAGAGTTTAGTCCACAGGGTACATGGTTTCTCAGTTTGAATAGATATGTTTCAGATTTGTCATTGCTTATTGATATAATTTCACCTGGCGTATGTGTGTATGTGAAAGAATAATAATTGAGTGTGGGAAGAGTTGTGATTTGAAAGATCTTGTGGCAGTTGCTTTCTGAAGCACCATTTTATTGCTGGCTTAGTGTAAGCTTAAAATGGGGCTTACACTAAATATCCACATAGATTCCAGATGTTTACTGCGGGCCAGTCTTTGACAGTTTTCATGAACAAAGTAATGCACTCGTGCACACTTTGCCTGCTGCATGTGCCAGCATTTGCTTCCAGAACAAACATGTACTACTATTGTTTGCAGTGAGACAAGGTGGATGAGGTAATATCTTTCATTCCCCCAACTTCTGTTGGTGAAAGAGACAAGCTTTTGAGCTACCCAGAGCTCTTCTTCAGATCCCGGAAAGGCACTCAGAGTGTCACCGCAAAATACAAGATGGAACAGATTGTTTAGGCTATGTCTACACTTGCAGAGTTTTTGCGCTGTCAGTTTCACCAGTGAGAAGGAACTGATAAAAGAAGAGCGCTGGTTTGTGTTCTCACTCACTTCCACAGGCATCAGGTCATGTTCACATTTGCAGCACTTCCATTGCCGATGAGAGCAGCGCACTGAGGGCAGCTATCCCACAGTGCAGCTCTCTCCATTTTGAGGATAGGTCTTGGGGGTGGGGGGTGATGGTGGGGCATCCTGGGTCCCTGCACAGCCTCCCCTCCCCAAACACTGATCAGCTCCAGTAGCTCAGCATTGCTCCAAGCAGGGATCGTTTGCTCCATGGAGCAGCCATTGTCACCTGGCCAGATGATAAGTGAGCACTTGCCAAGAAAACAGGAAGGGGAGTTTCAGAGTTCCCGGGGCTTTACAGGGGGAGGAGCGGACGTCTGTTTACCTGGCATCAGAGCAGCAGAGCTGCAGGCCAGAGTGGTCACCTAGGCACTGTGGGATATCCTCCGGAGGCTAAAAGCTGTGTAAACAGGAATATCATGTCTTCACTTGCACATCACTGCAAAAGTATCACTGGGAAGAACTGAACGCCTCTTGTGGAGGTGGTCCCTGAGTTTCACCTCAAAAAGTCATTGGCAAGCGTAGACACTCTTGGGGACTTTTTGTGCTTTACGTGACAAGTGTAGACATGCCCTTAGCGTAAATGGTTAACACATTTTCTAACAGACCATCCAAGCTGAAGTGGCCCATTAACACCTCTGCAGTCAGAGCACAAAAAAGGGGAATTAGTGGGTTACAGACTGTTGTAATAAGCCATAAATCCAGTGTCTTTTACTGACACATGGTGCTTAATGTCTAGCAAAGTTATGAATTTAAGCTCCCAGGCTTGTCTTTTGAAGATGTTGTGAAGGTTTCCTTTGAGGATGAGGATTGAAAGGTCAGATATGGTGATCCACAGGAGATAGAGTGTTTTTGTCTTTTATCATTTTTCTGTTTGTTCACTTGAGACTGTAGTGATTGTCTGGTTTCACTCACACAGTTGTTATTGGGGAATTTAGTGTACTGGATGTGATACATCACATGTTGTGATAGGCATGGGTAGGGCCCATGGATCTTGAAAGGGCCCAGGAATCTTGTGGAGGTGGGTATTGATCATCGTAGCAGTGGAGGTATGTCTGCAGTTTTCGCATCTGGTATTATGACAGGGTCCAGCGAGACTTTGAGTTGGTGAGTCCAGGTCTATGGGGAGCTTACTTCTAATGATGAGCTTGGAGAGGCTGGGAGGTAGTTTGAAAGCCAGAAGTAGGGGTTCTGGAAATATTTCTTTCAGGATGTGGTCCCCATCAAGTATGAGTTGTAATTGTTTGATGACACCCTGTATGGGTTCCAGTTTGGGGCAGTAGGAGACAACTAGGGGTGTGAGGTTGGAGGGTTGGTTTTGGTTTTTTTTCTGTACTGAAGCAGGTTTTCTTGAGGTATTTGGGTGGTCCATTCCATGATGCAATCTACATCCTTGTTTGATAAAGGTGATTTTAAGTGTGTTAAGGCAGTGGTTCCCAACCAGGGATCTGGGGCCCTCTAGGGGGTTGTGGGCAGGTTTCAGGGGGTCTGCTAAGCATGGCTGGCATTAGACTTGCTAGGGCCCAGGACAGAAAACCAAAGTATTCTGTGGTATCTGAGTGCCTGGCTGTAGATAACAGATTTCTTGGTGTGTTTGGGGTTGTTACTGATCTGTGACGGTAAACGTGGTGATCTGTGAGTTTCTTGTGTATAGTTGTCTGGAAGGTTCTATTGTTAAAGTCAATTGTGGTGTCCAGGAAGTTGATGCTGGTGCAGGAGCGTTCTAGATAGAGTTTGATGGCTGGGTGGTGGTTCTTGAAGTTGAGATGGAAATCTGAGGGATTTTAGGTCCAGAGAATGAAAATATCATTGATGTATCTCAGGTGTGTATCATTGGTTTCATGGTGTGTTTCTCCAGAAATTCTTCCTCAATGTGGCCCATGATGAGGTTGGCATACTAGGGAAGCATCCAAGTACCCATGGCTGTTCCCATGTTTGGACAAAGTGTTTGTTGTTGAATGTGAAAATTATGACTGCAGAGTTAATGGGCCACTTCATCTTGAATGATCTCTGTGAAAATATATTAACTACTTCTGCTGAACAGTCTGTTCCACCTGGTATTCTGAGTACCTTTCCCGGACCTGAAGAGCTCTGTGTAATCTTGAAAGTTTCTCTCTCTTACCAACAGAAGTTGGTCCAATAAAAGATACTGCCTCCTCCACCTTGTCTCTCTCATGTACTACTGTGACAGTTTAAATGTATTTGCCTTGCTGCAATACCCACAGCAAAGGGTTCAGTCCCCTTTTTTTGCAGCTACCGTGGCACAGCAACTGTCTCAGTAATACCTAGAAAATATTTTGCATTTGGAATCTAGAGCTAATATTTGGCACGAGGAATTCATTTTTAAAAGCAGGAGGAATTCAGTCCCGATCACATAAGTATTGTTTAGCATGCTTCTGTGGCAGACTCCTGCAGGAATTAACGTGTGGGTTGTAGCATATCTGTTCAATCTGGGACTACTTCCCACATATACAGTACAATAAAACCATTACACAAGGTGTCTCATAGCATTTCACAATGAAATTGAAGGTCACATGGTAACCAAATGCTAGATTTCAAAGAGAAATCTTCCACTCAGACGTATAAACGGGATAGAACTTCAGGAGCCCTGAGACCAGCAGGCAAAATATTGTTTTGCTAAGAAGTGCAGAAGAAAGAACATTGGGGTAACATTTTCAAAAGTGCCTGAGTAACTTAGAAGCTCAAGTTCCATTGCTTTTTAATAGGATTGTCAGGGCCGCCCGGGGGGGGGGGCGGGTGGGCAAGTGGGGCAATTTACCCCAGGCCCCGGGCTCTGCAGGGGCCCCCATGGGAATGGCTGAGGCTCCCTCCCTGGCCCCAACCTGACTGGACCCCATCTCTGCCCCTCTCCTGGAGCCTCAGCATATCCAGCAGCGTCCCGGGACAGCTGCAGCATGGCTCCGGCGGGGCCCAAGCCCCTCCCCGCTCAGAGCCGCGTGGTCAGGGGGCGGGGCTGGGACCTCTGGGCCGAGCGGAGGGAGCTGAGCTCAGCCTGGAGCTCGCAGCCCCGCCCCCTGACCACACGGCTGTGAGTGGGGCAGGGCTCAGGGCCCCCGCCAAAGCCACGCTTCAGGTGTCCAAAGAAACCCCTCGATGGGCTGAGGCTCCGGGTGAGGGAGGAGCCGGGGGTAAGGGGCTGGGGCCAGGACCAGGGCTGGGGGGGTTGGCTAAGGGGCAGGAAGTCTCGGGGACAGTCAGAGACCAGGGAGGGGGCAGAGGTTGGGGGGGCGGTCAGGGGACAGGGAATGGAGGGGTTGGATTGTGGGCGTTCCGGGGGTCTGTCAGGACTCAGCGGGGGGGTGGGGTGGATAGGGGTGGGGTCCCAGGTGGTGGGGGGGGGTCTCTGGGGACAGTGAGGGGACCAGGAGCAGGATGGGTCGGGGATTCTGGGGGGAGGCGGGCAGTCGGGGGGCAGGAAGTGGGTGGGGGTTGGATAGGGGGCAGGGCCAGGCTGTTTGGGAGGCACAGCCTTCCCTACCCTAAAGCTCATTCAGCAATTTGAGGCTTGCAGAAGAGCCAAGCTGTTAGCTTTTCCATTAGGGCTACCATCCCTTTCACTTCTCAAATGCCAAATTATAGTCTATATTTAATTTCAGTGCCATAGGGAGATTCATGTCAGGGGAGGGTAGCTTCATTTAAAATTAGCCACTGGGGGAGGGATCACATGAGAAGAGCAATATCCTTCCCAACCCTACCAAGGGAGACCCCCCACACACACATTCCCTGAGGCTCCAGAGGGGTTAATTGAGTGGTTCTCAAACTTTTATACTGGTGACCCCTTTCACATAGCAAACCTCTGAGTGAGACCCCCGCCCCCTTTATAAATTAAAAACACTTTTTAATATATTTAACACTATTATAAAAGCTGGAGGCAAAGCGGCGTTTGAGGTGGAGGCTGACAGCTCACGGCCCCCAATAATAACCTCGTGACCCCCTGAGAGGTCCTGACCCCTAGTTTGAGAACCCCTGGGTTAATTTAATTTTAGCACCCTGTGTCCATTCACATGCATGTGCTATTTTGAGCATTTCAGTTTTCACAACATAGGCTCATCCCAGATTCTGGAACAAGCTCAAATGCTCAGTTCGTGGAGTATGTACATAGTCTATACTAAAGACAAACCCACAGTAACCCTCTCCAGTTTGTGAGGGACCCCATGGAGCCAGTCTCTAGGAAACAGATAAATGCATGGAAGTTAAGTCATTAATGGCTATTAGCCAGGATGGGTAAGGAATGGTGTCCCTAGCCTCTGTTTGTCAGAGGGTGGAGATGGATGGCAGGAGAGAGATCACTTGATCGTTACCTGTTAGGTTTACTCCCTCTGGGGCACTTGGCATTGGCCATTGTCGGTAGACAGGATACTGGGCTGGATGGACCTTTGGTTTGACCCAGTATGGCTGTTCTTATGTTCTAACCTAAATGAACCCAAAGTTTATGGAGACAGATATGAGTCAAGGAAGCTAACAGAGTATCAGAAACCTGGAAAAATCTCTGACTGGATGGGCTCAGGCGTTTGGTCACAAGCTGAGGTGGTTCAAAAGTTTTGGATTTTTTTTTTAAGCAGAATTTTTTTATTGTTTAAAGAAACAATCAAACACAGCAAGCAGCAAATATTTGGCCACACGCTTCTGAAACCCCAAACCATATTCAGGTTTTGGCAGACTAATTTCAGCTTTTCAATTAAAAAAACCACAACAAATTTTGAAGGAAATCAGACATTGTCCGTGATTTTTTTTCTGCTTTTTAAAAACCCCTAGTTTTCGATCCAGAAAAAGTTTTGACGGAAAATGTTTGTCCAACCCTTTTAATGAGCTTTAGTGCGTTTTAGCACTAATTGATGCTGAGAACCAGTGATACCTTGTAAAGAAGTTTTCTCAAAACTGGGTTTGTGCTGAGATGCAGAAGGTTTATTTTTCCCAGGGCCGCCCGTTGGGGGGGGGGGAGCAAGTGGGGCAATTTGCGCCGGGCCCCCCACGAGAATATAGTATTGTATAGTATTGCAATTTTTTTTATGGAAGGGGCCCCCAAAATTGCCCCAGGCCCCCTGAATCCTCTGGGCGGCCCTGAGGATTGGGAATTCTAGGACCTACGTTGCTTTTAAGAATGGGATTTAGGCGTTTTTGAAAATTTTACCCTGGGCATTTGTGACTTTAAACAATGGGATAAATGCTAACATCTGTTCTAAGGAGCTTAGTAAGCTGAGGGAAAAATATCAAATAAGCAAAACAGAACCCAGCCACTGGTCATGAGAAGAGCAAGACTTTAAAGACAAACATGACATCATCCTGGAAGCCAGCGTGAGGACTCCGGAGTAGGAGTTGCATGCTAAGCGGTCAGAATCCTTGCTGTTGAGTTGCTATGATAGTCTGCCAGTACTGTTTGGCAGGCAATTCAGGAAATGAAGAATTACAGTAATCAAGTCTAGCTGTTATAGAGGCGTGAATTCCAATCTCCAGGTCAGGGCTGCAGGGATTGGGGTGTACTCTGGTAATAGTTCTCAAGTGATAAAAGGAACATTGGTAACACGTTTAACACGTTCTGACATAGGCCTTAGTCTAATGTTACCCCCAGACGTAGAAGAAGCGGCACTGCATTATAGCCATCAAGTGGTGAGGTGGCCACAGGCACTGAATTTAATTGTTGCGCACAGCTAAAAAGAAGCATTTTATTTTTAATGGTAGTGAGTTTTTAGAAGATTTTGACTGCCATAAATTCATGGGTGTGACATAAAGAGTTAAATCCACAAAAGGATTTAGGCACAAAGTTTCAAACTAATCCCTGCTCAGCTGTTGCCTACATTCCCTAGGTGCCTATGTTTCTGCTGGTAAAATCCCTAATGTGGCCAAATTTCTGCTCCTGGGCACATGCACAGCTACCTTGATCCTGATGCCCGAGTGCCTAAGCTCCAGGGAGATCCTCATACTAGGCAGTGCCCCACCTATCTAGCATAAGGCCTTGCATGAAATGATGGTACAGGTAGTGCAAAGTGGAACAGTTTCAACAGGAGAGATTGAGCGAGACCTTTCCCAGGGTAACCCTATAGCCCAGTGTCTGGGGTTCAAATCTCTGCCCCACATCTGGTGGTGGGGGGGTGAACTCGTGAGTGCTCTAACCACTGGGCTAACAGTTATAAGGGGGGCTGCTGCATCCTCATTTATTTATTTTATTTTATTTTATAGAAGGGATTTTCATGCCTAACTCCATGAGAAGCGTGTGACGCTGTCGCAGAGTTCTCAGGACTGAAAGACGCCCTGTTACCAACCTGCCTGAGAGAGAGACTCGTTTGTGAATAACTAGTTGTCAGGTCCCTGACACCATCAATCCGTTAGCCACCCAAGCAAAGTCCTCAGAGCTCTGCCAGTCCCCCCTTTGCCTTGCAAATAAATAGCAGGTGCACCCCAAATCCTGAGCCCCTCTGAAAGCATCCCCCTGTAGTATCCAGCCCCTGTCACTGGACACACTAATTTACCAGATTCCCTGTTCCCAAAGGAATAGTATAAACATAACTTAATTGGTACAACTCAGGATTAGGTCTTTTATAACACCACAAAGATATATTTATAGTGAAACACCCATATGTTTGTTATCAAAGATTAAGATTTAAGAGCTACCGCGTCAGGATAATAGAAACAAAAATAATTACATATGAAACAAGAAGTATAACATGCTTCTTAGAGTCTACACTTAATTTTATTTAAATAGTCTAAAATTCTTGTCTGAAGTAGTTTCTCAGTAGGGTGACCTCCCAATGTTATTTTAAGGGATGTTCCTTGACCATTTTAAACATTAAATGGCAGTTTATGATAATTGCATTGTATACTCGAGGGGAGTAAAAACATACACTTGAGAGCAAAATACATGATATGTGAAGGGAAATGACATTTCCTTAAAATGTCCCTTATTTTTCATGTGCTTCCCCCTATTTCCATCTAATAAAGGTGGTCACTCTATCTCTCCCCTAAAGCCTTCTTGCAGTGTTTCCAACCAGGACAGGTTGGGAATCCCATTTTCATTAATGTAATTGTACTGCCCAGTTACACCCTCAAGTGCAGGATAACAGGGTGCCCTCCCTGTCCCCCAGGTATAATCCAATATACCTTGGAAGGCAGCCCAGAGGAAGCTCTTTTCCCCTTGCTAGTCTCCTCCCGTTCAGGGGCGGCTCTAGGAATTTGGCCGCCCCAAGCAGGGCGGCATGCCGCAGGGGACGCGCTGCCGGTCACCGGTCCCGCAGCTCCGGGGGACCTCTTGCAGACGTGCCTGCGGAGGGTCCGCTGGTCCCGCGGCTCCGGTGGAGCATCCGCAGGCACGTCTGCGGGAGGTCCACCCGAGCCACGGGACCACCGAACCCTCCACAGTCATGACTGCGGAAGGTCCACCGGAGCCGCCTGCCGCCCTGCCGGCAAAATGCCGCCCCAAGCGCGTGCTTGGTGCGCTGGGGTCTGGAGCCGGCCCTGCTCCTGTTACATCTCACTGCCCTCCTTCTGCATTTAGCTCAAAGGCGTGATTGTGAATGAGCCAATACTCAATTTATATTTCAACAGACAGACCATTTCAGCTGGTCTGGCAGGAAACCAGTTTTTCATTGGGAATAATACCTTGATAGAAACAGTCAGGGCAGTCTGTCAGTACATAGCCATAACGTTTTTAAACATCACGAGTACATACATTTCAGAAGGATATGAGTGACCAGCATGATCCTGGCTTTGGTTTTGGTTTTGGTATCTTACATGACCCTTTTTATAGATAAATACCATGACAGAAATGTAGTGGATTTTGTTCACTACAAATGAGTATGTCAGGGGCCACTGTTACAGAGCAGTGATCCCTTTGCCACTTGGCACTGAGGGTTTGTTAGGGTCACAGCCATTCATGGCAGAGGGAGGTGCCTCCCTTGGGCCCAGACTTAGGTGCCCAACTCCCTTTGAAGGGCAGAGCTTAGGCTATGCCCCTCTCCTTGGCATTTCCTATTGGCTAGCTTAGCAGTGCTGGCTTGGGGGATTCCCATTCTTTACTGCCTAGTGGAATCCTCAGCACTGAGTTAGGCATCTAGGTTTCCTACACAAGGCATGGGGAACATTAGGTGCTGGCATAGGGGCTGACTTCCTCGCTACCCGGCAGGTGTGTGTGTGTGTGTGCGTGCGTGTGCGCGTGTGTGTTTGACCTGCAACCCCCTGCCCTGGGCCTGTCCCAACTCCATCCCTTCCTCCAGGCCCCCACCCCTGCCCCGCCTCTTGGCCACTTTTGGAAGACAGGCTACTGAGCTAGTTGAACCATTATTTGTACCTAGCATGGCCATTCTTAGGTTATTTTCTTATGTTGGGATAGCTGCTTTATAACAAGTGTATGAAAGGATGCTATAGGAGTAGTTCAGGAGATAAAAGTATATTAATGTGGGGCTTTTTCTACCCTTCTGGCTATGTGGTCTCTTATGACATAGGTCAGATACTGAGTTGACGTCTTCAGGGGAAGTTCAGCCATGTTGGAAGGGGTGGCCTAACTCACTTGCTATGGCAGGAGGGACATCAGAGCTGCATGGAACTGGCGACCTCAGACAGGGTCTTATTACCTGTTCTTGGGGCCAGATTCTGTACTTCATTGTAGGTTCTTTCCATTGCTCTTAAAGGGGCTGCAGTGGCCACCTGAGGACTCCTGCCAGTGCAAGGGTGGTATAGGACCAGCACAGGATCTGCTTTAGGGGCAGGGAGTTGGTGAAGCACATAGTGGCCTGGCTGTTGTGGGCTGCAGCACACTACAGAGACAGCTGTGGCCAGCTAGGGCTTCCTCTCAATTTATTCCAGAGGCTGCATTGGGGCAGGCTGGAAGTAGAGAGGCGTAAAGCCACCTTTGCTGGCCCCCTGCTGCACCTTCTCTGCTGATCCTCTTGGGCAGTGTGGCCTGTGCTTCCTCTCTCTCTACCCTGCTGGCGCCATACTGGCAGCAGGCCCTAGGAGAGTTGTGACCCCTTTGGTAGACTGTCTGTAGCAGGAGGGAGAGATGGGATCCCCCCCCTTTTCACTACCAAACACCAGTCTGTGGAAAGATGACTGAGCCAAGCAGCCGGTTTATAAAGACCTATGTTCAAGCTGCTGTTCTGATTGTTAATATTTCAATAGGTTTACCAGGCGAGAAAGGAGAAAGAGGCAACCCGGGTGTTGGAACACAAGGGCCCAGAGGCCCACCAGGGCCTGCAGGTAAAGTTATTACTCTCCGGAGCTCTCAGGGTTAACACACAGCTGTAACCCATCCTAGTATTTGCAGGCCAGTTGAGATTTTCAGGGGTCCGTCTAGCACCTTGCAGGCTTCGGCGGCAGGACCCTTAGTGTCCCAAATCTACCTCAGTGTCACAGTGCTTGTGTCATGACATCACAAGCCAGCATCACAACATGATGACACTCTGTCAGTCACATACATATTCTCCCTTTGCCTGAAATAAACCGCTTGTCCAAAGGACACCTGTTTTTGTGGAATAAGGAGTGGCTGCATTTGGTTTCTTATTGAAATATTTATGACTGCTGGAAAGGTTTATACTTAGTTCACGGAAAAATATACAGGGTGAAATCCTGGCCCAGTTGAAGTCAATGATAAAAATAGATTTGACTTCAGTAGGGCCAGGATTTCCCACACCGAGAATATTGCTAGAAAGGCAGAGTATTCCATGTATGTAATACGAAATGGAGGAGGTAAGGGAGGTCGGACTATCCTCCCCGAAGAGTTACCTGACACTTGGTGCAATCTGTTGAGCAGTAACTGCAAACATTTGCTCATCAGAAGTATTATAATAAACTTTCAGGATAAAGAAAACCTCTCTCTGGTAGGGAGGACTTAGCAGTATCCAGAGAGTATGTGAGGCTCATCAGCAGTAGGGAAATCACGCAAAACTCTTGCTGGGGGAGTTTTAAGGAGTTCCCAGGAGTCCCCTTCTCCTTAGTGAAGCTGTCACTCTGGGTATTTTACAGCACTCTCAGAGCCAAGGTATCTTAGCAGGTGCTTCCAGTGCTGCCAGGATGTTCTAAAGGCAGTGCTTTTCCTGAGGCTGGTAGTTATTTGTTCCATGCATGTACTTTATGCAGGACCTTCTGGTGAAAGTCGAACTGGCAGCCCAGGGCCACCAGGATCCCCAGGCCAACGAGGCCCACCTGGTCATACAGGTGTTCCTGGTCCACAGGGTCCTTCTGGCCAACCTGGCTACTGTGATCCTTCTTCTTGTGCTGGGTATGATGTGGGAGGTGAGTACATTTCTTCAGTGTAAATAGTCTTTATCCATCCTTCAGGAATCAGCTTTGTAGATGGGGTGGGATGAGAAGGAAGTGTAGTGCTTTTACCAACAGCCAAAGTAAGATGGAGGCCTTTGATAAAACTTGCATTAAAATGTGATACCCCTTGAAAAGCTATGGGTCTAGTTCTGCTCTAATTAATGGATTTACACTAAGAGAAGAGTGTAACCGAGTAAGAAACAAGAAAATTCACATCAAACTCAGAAAGCCTTTATCATGAATGAAGTGTATCAGTATTGTCTTGTATGTGTATGTGGCACTGTCAGATTGTATGCGTCCACTACATGTCAACTGAATGTTTTATTTGTTGAGTCTCCAGTGGAGTCTTGTAGTCTTTAAACATATTACCCAGTTTCCTCATTCATGTGCTTCTATATAGCATGAAAGCATGAACTCTACTAAACAACAACTACTGTAACCTGAAAGAAGGATGCACGTGCTCATCAATAACCAATGAAACATAAGCCAGAAAACAGGATCTTTTCTAAAATCCCTTCTATAACATTTAGGGATCCTGTATTGTAGCGTTTTCCATTATAATAGATAGAGGCAATGGAAGGAAATTAACAGGAACAATGACACAATCATGATACTGGACTTTAATTTTAATTTTCTGTTTTAGTAAGATATTAGTCACTACAAATGTAATACATGAGACAGTTTAGTTTGTATGTTTTACTGATCTGTATGTTTTTGTTGTTCGTCTCTTCCCATCCTTTTCTCCTCTCTACCCCCACCCTCTATTGTTCATTTCCGATTTGAAGGCCCAATCCCTTACAATGGCTTCCACTCCAGAAGGTGAAAGGCTCATTCTGGTTGCATTTTTCCTTTCATTTGGCTGAAGGTCAGAAATGGATACTGAGCTGCCCTATACTTTACATCAACAATATTGACTGCCACTAACAGACTTTGTGTTACTGCTGTCTATGCACTTATCTTCCTTTCCCTGTTAAAATTAAAATTTGCCTGACCTTTTCTGTCCATTAATGATAGATTCTAGGACATAATTGGAATCTGGTAAAGCAGACAAATTGCCTTAGTAAATAATAAGCGCAATTGTGTAATTTTTGGTGATGGTGTCCAACTAACTTGGCTGTCGAGTGCTAGGTTTGTTTCCAGTCTCTCCTGCTTATTAATTGTGTTAAATGTTTTCAGTGTTTCTTTTTGTGAATTAAATGTATTGTATTTAAAGAGATGTAATATTCCAATTTCCTAATTATTACTTCAATTTTCTGCTCTCCTCCTTTTGTGGTAACCATATAAATATTCTTGCTGGTGGTGGGTCAAGGTGGATACGGTGATACAACTGATCAAGACATCCCCGTAGTTCAATTGCCACATAACTCCTACCAAATCTATGACCCAGAGGAACTTTATGATGGTGAGCAACAGCAGTATATAGTTCATGGGTCCTACCCCCAACCAGCCCAATATCCCCAGTCCTCCTATGCAGAACCTCATCTTGCTCAACCAGAGTTTACTCCTGTTCAGGAAGAGATGGACGCCATCGAAGTGAGATCTCCTGGAATTAGTCGTTTCAGAAGGCAAATATCAAAAAGAAGTGTGAATGCTCCAATACGCAAGAGGGCAATTAAAAAAAACACTTAAGGAACTGTTAAAAGGGAAAATTTATGTGCATATAGTTTTAGGTTTGTGTCTAGTTGCCTACATTATCATCATGGAAAATGGTTACAGGCTCGTATGTTAAAGGGAAAAAAATTGTACACAACCACCTCAACAGAACAAATAATGGTAATTATGTTGCATGCCAGAAACTATTAGTATTTTAGCGGGTTGGTGCTAGAAGATTAAAAGGTCATTTATAGACCTTTGAGACTCTTGTGTACTGTTTGACACATTATTCAAACTGTATCTAAAAAAAAAAAGCATCACAATAGCTGGTGTAATTAAGACAATTCAGAAAAGTTAATTCAGTAGTATCTTGCTCTCCATGTTTCTCCATATGATTTGTTCTATTAATATTTTGATAAATTGCTTTCCTAGCAGAGTAACCTTACTAAATTCATAGAATATCAGGGTTGGAAGGGACCTCACCACTGAAGAGACTGCATATTCAGTAGGTTTCCTTATACCTGGCTGTTACATCCTTTCACAAAGAAGTCTTATGTTAATGGGATTTTTTTTCATAGTATTTGTTCAAAATACACAAAGTTCTATGGGAACATGCTGATAATTTATTGTGAACCTATTTCAATTGTTTTGTACGGAAATAAAGGTTGCAAACTTTTATAAGTTAACATTCCATTTTGTTGATTTTAGCTCCAAATATTTGGACTAAACTTCAGATGGCGGCATGTAAAGGCAGAATATAGATACTTTCCAATTACAACCATTTATTTTTGCCTTCAGTGTAGTATCATCATGACAAAAGAAGTAGAATGGGACACTTGTTTGTTTTGCGCTACAAAATGCACACAGTTGAAGTTAAATTTGTATTATTACTTGAAAAGTACTAGTGTAGGACTAAATATGAATCAGAAGACAGAATGTGAAATATAGATTGACTATATAACATGTGGACACTGCATATGGGTATCAAACTAGTAGCAAAGACTAATGCCCAAGACTACTTACAAACCTCTCAGAAACAAGATTATTTGTATTGGAGTAGTGCTTAATCATGGATCCAGGCGCCATTGTGCTAGGCACTGTAAAAACATTCTAATTTAATAATTACTCCACTTTTTAATTCTTATCCACGACTGATCGCTTTGGAATATGTTTTGTCTATGCTTATGCTTCTTAAATGCCTGTGTGTTGGGCTAAGAGATTGCATGGCAAAGATGAAGCAACTGACACCAGGGTTATTGTTCAGCATAGCTCATCTTCCTTCCCCTGAAAAAGGTCACCGTGTGTTCATTATCATCCAGCTATGGACTGTCAATCTCTCCTTGCACCCCCTGGTGTGTCCTCTTAGCTCATCAAGATAAAGGGAGGTGACTCATTGGCATTTAGTCCACAACAAAGTTGTATATTTTTGCTGTATAGTCTCAAAAACCTCTGGCCCAAAATTAGGCCCCAATTTACCAGAGCATTCATGCATAGGAGTAAGGCCATCCCTGTTCATCTCCCCGTGCTCTTTCCAGTAAGATAACCACATATGTTTATATTCTGAACTTTAATTTCTGCATTGTTATTTCTTAGCCCTCTAATTCTTACCCTGACCTAATTGCAGAAGAATGGTAAGCTATGAAGCAGGGGATTGAAGAGGGTGCACAGTAAATTTCTCACTGGGACTTCTTGCATTTTATGGAAGAATGGTGGAATGGCATAGAATAACTGACTGACTACATTTCATGGCAGGATGTATGCACATTCAAGCATAGTAATTCCTTGCCAGGAAACACTCAAATCTGCCTCACACAGACTAGCCAAAATAATTTTTTTTCTTCCAGACAAATTAACATGAGGAGGTATGGAATACTAACTTTCCCAACTACACCTTTGAAGTTATTTTCATGATCTAGTTTATAGATTCATTAGCAAATTATAAGAGATGCACATACAGGTAACTCCCTGTATGAGTTGTTTTTAACTAATTCTGTATAGCAAATATGTACCAGTATAACATTAAGAGGTCAGAGGACAGTTATACCAATTTTTTTAAATGCTGGGCTATAGTGAGTCAAATTCTGCAGTCCTTAATCAGGGAAAATCCCTATTGGGATTAGGTCCTTACAAACAACTTTAGAAATGCATACTGACCCTGAGAGCTCTAAAAATGTTTGTATGTAGTTGGTAGGCTACTAAAGTATTTTCACACATTAGTACTTGTTTTAACATTTTGAAGATGGCCATCTGCATCTTTCATTGTAACAAAATGCAAAATACAAACATTCTTAATGCTAACACTTGAACCTTTTCCAAGTACTACTTAAACATTTTTAACTTCATTATGAAATCCAAAGACTCTCACCAAATGTATTGAACTGAAGTTAGTTTGCTAGTAGCAAGACCAGAGGAAACAGCAGCAAAAATAAACTAATCAGAATTTTGTAGAAATATTTTGCAGAGAGGATATCTCTATTTGTATGAGATTTGGGCAGGACTTAGTGAACCCAATAAACCTACTTAAAGCCACAGTCTCTAATGTTTGAGTTAGAAAGAAATTCATGTTACTGTAACTGCAAGGCTAGGAAATTAATATACTGTTGTCTAAACAAAGAGAAGTTGATCAGTAAAATGTATAGTCAGTCAGATGCAAGGCAGAGTGCTATCCATTTGCTTTAGACTTTGGGTTCAATGCTGAATAAGCTCAAATCCACTCAACTGGTTTTCTTTCATGAAAGGGATTTTTTTCTGGTCTGCATTGCCACTCATGTAACTAGCCAGCTCAAATGTACACCTCAGTAAACAGAGTAAATCCCAGCCTATAAACTTGCCTTTCTAAAGAGCTTTCCCCAGAGAATGTACACTGAAAAATTCAGAGGGAATTATTTACCTGTCACAGTTGCCTATCATGTTGGTATCTAAGCTCCAAAACCAGTTATACAAAAACTATGAAAAGACCAGAAGATGGTCTCTCTCTACCTTTCACTAGAGTTCAATGATGTGTGTGGTATTTTGTTGTTGCTGAAAGGTTTGTTACTTAGAAAAGTGGGTCTAAAGCAGCATACAGTATGATGTTACCAATGCTTTACAACATATACTTTGCTTATAACAAGCCTGCCATTCTTAGCTCTGCAGATGACATAAATCAGCATAGCTCCCTCAGAAGTTAAGGGAGCTACATAAGTTTGAGAATGGCCCATTAATTAAGGGTATGTCTACACTACCTGCCAGAGCAGCGGGTAGCCATCGATCTATCGGGGATCGATGCATCGTGTGTAGTGTAGACGCGATACATCAATCCCCAATTACTCTCCTGTCTACTGCTGAACTCCAGCAGTGCAGAGGCGGAAGCAAAGTCGATGGGGGAGCCAAGGCCATTGATCCAGTGCCACGAGGATGCGAAGTAAGTAATTTTAATTCAATCTAAGATATGTCGCCTTCAGCTAAGCTATTCTCGTAGCTGAAGTTGCGTATCTTAAATCGATTTCCTCCCCTCCCCAGTGTAGACCAGGCCATAATGTACTCAAAATTACATCCCACACTGAATCAGTAAGCTCTTCTGAGTGACTGGCAGTACATAATATTCTATCATTGGCTAAGGTGTACTTGGGATGGTCCTGAAATAAAATTGAAATGTTTTTCCTAACAGGTTAACTAGAGCGTTATGAATTAAAGATTCAGGATGTCAAAAATGCTTACCCATAGTTGAGTATATTATGTATATAGACTGTGATTGTGACAGCAGTCTATGGGGTTTAGACACTGCCCATTAAAGTTAATAGATGTGTCTAAACCCCTTAAATCAGTTTGATAAACTCAACCACCCACCCACCCACACATATATATATGTATAATGTATTTCAATTTCACTGTAAGGTAAACTAATCCTGTCTCCAGAGTAAAGCCCCCCTTATTAATAACTTCACTATAATGTAAATTCAAATAATTCTTAGCTTAGTAATATAGACTCAAGCCTCCCTCATAATGAGGAGACTCATCAGGACTCTGCTCCATGTATAGTATTAACAGTTGCAGTATATAATCACTGTGCTAGTTATATTCTTGCTCCATATTCTTCAGATACTGGCATCAACCACCATGGAACAACTCTCCCCTCCTCCCCCCACACATAAATCCTTGTAATACACAAGTTAGAGTATAACTTTGAGGCAATACAATGAGCGTATTGGTAATGTTTCACATTATGAATTAATTTATGTATTGTGGTTCACGACTTGAGCCTATGTTTACAGTTTAGTCAAGCAAATATTAAAATTGAGGCAAGATTTACTGGCTTACCATAATCAAAGTACTAAATACACACAAGTTAATATATGTGAACCTAGTGTGTCCTCTGATCATAAATAAGTGGTAGTGCCCACCTAACAAGTCATAAAAATATTTTATTTGGAATTTGTGCACTTGCCAAAAAAAGTAAAAGACACATGCTCTGGCTCAACATTTCCTCCAAAATCCAGTCACTTGAATCCTGAGAGTTACAGACTTTGCCAGATGGTCTAATAAATTAAAGTTGCTGATTGTGAAGTATTTAACACAGGATGAATGGCTGAAACCATCCAGTGCCTACCTATAAATATATACTGTATCCTCACACAAAAAAGAGGGCTTATTTCAAGAAGTCGGATGCTTTTTAAAAAAACCCAAAATACTCATTCTATGTTAATGACTGAAATTAGGTTGAGAGATCACTGGCTAAGAATGTTTCCTAAAATAAGTCCGTTTGAATGCCAAAGAAATGGCCGATGTGAAAAATACATTGTAAGCAAAACAAAATGTACTTTCTCTTATGCTCTGGCTATTGAAAACGGAGCCAAAATTTCCTTGAGCGACTAAAAGAATAAAAATGGGCATACAAGCAATCCTGCATCCTCAACCCCAACGGCAATACTAGATTCAGGGCTTAATTCCATCAGCACCTTTACTTAGGAGCATTGTGTACACATGTGGCCCTATCGACTTCAAAGGGGTCGTTTGTGGGAATAAAGTACACTTTTGAGTGAAAAGATTTGCTGCAACAGGCCCTTAAAATTTTTGCCTTAATTTGCATCACTGAACAGTTATTTTGCTCATCATTGTAAGAAAAATGCTACATTTCTGTACTTTACGTAAAACAACCTAATTCTCCTAAGACAGGGTTGAAGGACAGATTTTGGTTTGAAAGGAAAGAGGAAAAAGCTCTATGTAATCTATTTGGTTTTCACAGTTGGTGTGCTATGCAGGATTTTTCTGGTTTCAGTGGGTTCTTTGTCTACTGAAGTTAGCCCCGTGTTGAGTTGCCATCCAGGCTTGCCCTTCCTTAGTTACCCAGGAAAAAATATTTTAAGATTAGGCACAGCTCAAGATGTACATTTCTTGGCTAAGTGCTGAGCTATGGACACATGATTTTGCACTAAAATTATGACCGGGTGCAGTTTTTCTCTAATTTTTCAAAGTAGCAACATTTATTTTAAGGCAGAGACCACCCCTCTGTCACAGTGTTAGTGTCCCAGGGCACCTAGGGGCCAAGATGGGGCCATTGCCCTCACCCAGCCTCTGGTTTGCAGTCCCCTGGCTGAGTCTCAGATAGTCCACCCTCTTCCAAGGTTGTCAACAAACATGAAGAAATGAAAACACATGACTGTTCCAAAGGGTGATGGGGCTCTTTCTTCAGAGGGTCTCTGGTAAACTGTGGCCCTAACCAAGCGTAGAAGCTTGTCTAAAGAAGTAGTCCCACAGTAGTGGTTCAGCATCAGGCCCGCCCTTCCTTCAGGGAAGGAACCCATTGGTTGCCCAAGAAAATCTTGCCTTCAGTCAGCCCTTCAGGATCTGAGGATTGGAAGCAGGCTCTCCTCTGTGGTCTGCCTCCAGCTATGCGGTACTCTCCCTTTTTTTAAGCCCTTCCCTCTGAGTCTGACATCTCACAGATGTGGCCGGACAGGATTGATTGAGCCCATGATAGTTTATTATCCCAAAGCTGCACCATGAAGTGTTTGCAGAACCCATCACACCCTCCCATTTGTAATAATATAACCTCCCGTTACAGTGAACAGTGATAGCATTGGAAAAGTAGTATTAGGAAAGTATTTAGTTGTCATTTAATGCGATTTAGCAGGTAGAAATAAAAGAGTCAGTACCAGGCCACCATCCAGCTCTTTGCAGACTCCCGCAAAGTGCACAGCAGACTAACAGTGGTCTATGAATTACAATTTGGGAACTTTTAGGCTAGTACAAGGAAGAGAAGTTCCCATTCTGTTTGGGTGTTATTTAAATGTCTTAAAACTAAGTGATTGGTTTACAATATTAACTTTTAGGTTAAGCTGATGCTAATATTAATACAATTCTATGGATACTGCAGGTTCACTTAGGGCCACATTCAGCAAAATCTCTCCTGACTTCCATTCAGCATGTCTTCAGAATCTGGAAAAGGTTTTCTGAAGAACTGGGCATAAAAGATTATGTCACAATACAGGTTTAAGTGCACTCAGTTTAAAAATGTTTAGTTATAAATAAACATGCAGAAGTGACAAATGGTGTCCTTATATAGCACAAGTCAAAGTTTCCTGAAGCTTCAAAACAGGCTATGCAAGTATTAAAGGGGTTCTACAATACTTTTCTTGATTTTTCTTAAAACTGGACTTTGCATTCTATTACATCATAAAATGTGTGAAAACAAACCATCTGCCATGGCAGGACAATAAAATGGTTAATTTACAGTTACTGTATAGTTCATGGGAGTGAAATGTTCATAATTATTCACTGCGATTATTCCCTGAGAAAAGGAGGCACACAGTTCTGCCGCTTTTAGTCTGAGAGTACTGACATTTGAGCTAACAACCCGTTTCCATTAGAAGTAAATACGCAGAAAGATAACTGGAGTTCTATATAGAGAAATAAAATCCTTTTATTAACATTCAACATCAAAGGCCAGATTCATGCAATACATTCTGGAACAGGAAATGTCAGAAATATTATATCAGTGTTTAGCTTGGTGTTTTCATTACACTAAAGATGACTGATCTTCCCTAAACAAATTCTCCTTGTACCTGAAAAAAATCTGTCCTCTACATAGAATGGATGATTAAGATGAATGTGGGTGATGCTGGAACTCATCTTTTGCAGGAAAGACAGCCTTTCCTCTTTCAGTTCTTTTTCACATCTTTCGATAATCTTTAGGTCTAGGAAAAAAAAAAATCAAACATCAACAAAAACAGGCGTAGAAAATACACGTTTGACTTAAAATTGCTGTAATCACCGTATGTATTGTAATTTCCTTATTTTTGGTGCCTGAAATTTTGACCTTATGGTTGGTGGGTTTTTGTTTCGTTTTGTTAAAAAGAAAAACGAACACACAAATCTAGCAATAATAGACCAAACCAGAGCTTTGGGAATTTACAAGCCTCAAGTTTTGTTTGCAAACTGTTTGATCCTGGGTCTGGGTTAACTGCTCCCTAACTTCACAAACGTAACAGTGCATCTTTAAATGAATGTATTCTTTAGATGACTAAATACTGCTATTCAGTTTTCTCCAAACTCAGGTTTGTTTTTTTTAAATCTGAATAAGCTCAACAAAACAAGACAAGTTTGAAGTTGAGAGCTTAGGCTATACTTTTGAGTTATCAAAAACCATTAAAGGTGAAGAATTTAAAAATCAACTTTACTTTGCATCTTTTCTGATGTTTATGTTTTGCATTTCAGTCTGCTTGGACAATGAAACTAGATTATTCACAGTGTCTTGGGGTTCGCTAGCAAACAATGGGGTTACAAGCCCCTGCCACTCTCTGCCAGTATCATCCACTGGCAGTAGGAGCAGACTTTCTCCTGACTCCTGCTGGACACAGGGTCAAGCCAGATCCCAGTCTCTTGAAGATTGCTCAGTACTGGCACGGGATATGGCCCTGACATCTCCAGTAGATCCTGGGGAACAGTACAGGCTCCCCAGCCATTTCTGAAGTTGTCCATTGGTAAACTGATGATATGGTCACTTGAGATGGAGGGAGTGGGCACTGTGGACAGCATCATCAAACTGCTTTAAAACACAATCTGCCTTAATATAACTTATTAGGAAACACAACACAAAGCAACAGCTGCTTTCAGCTACAATCCGGACATGGGTACAGTAACTATATAGCTCTTTTCCAATTCTAACTGGATACAAAAAGATTTTTAAAAGGGGAGATGTCAGCATATAAGCCAAATAGTGTACAAAGGGTTAGTTCAGTGGACTCCATGTGAACTTCATGGAATAAAGACAACGTTTGGAATATTTCATTGTCATGTGCAATTCATAAAAGTAAACCCGACTAAATGTTCAGATATGGCATTCAAACAACAGGAAGTCAGTGAAGAAGTATCGTGTACTCAAGCTAACTGCAGGAATTCACAGCAGGGACTATGCAAAGCATCCACCTAGATCAGGGATCGGCAACCTCTGGCACACGGCTCGCCAGGGTAAGCACCCTGGTGGGCCGGGCTGGTTTGTTTACCTGCCACGTCCGCAGGTTCGGCCTATCACGACTCCCACTGGCTGCGGTTCACCGTTCCAGGCCAATGGGGGTGCCGGGAAGCGGCAGCCAGCACATCCCTTGGCCAGTGCCGCTTCCCGCAGCCCCCATTGGCCTGGAGTGGCGAACCGCGGCCAGTGGGAGCTGCGATCGGCCGAACCCTGACCTAGATGATTCCACAGAAAGCAGGCAAAAATCTCACTTTCTTGTTAGGTGTCAAAGCACATGTCCAGGATTCAGCATTTTCCATGGATTGTAAAGCAGGAAAAAGGGCACATGTGACATACTACTTTATATGAAATGAACTGAAGTGGTGATCTAGAGTCAGACCTTGGCTACTTATCACATGTATTGCTATACATAATATACATTTTAAGAAAAAAGGGACAACTGACCTTTTATATTAGGTACTACATGACTTTTTACCATTCAGTCAATTGTCCCACTTTAGTAGTGCACTGTTTGTATTAATCTCTGAATTCTCTTTGTTCCACATGCAACAACTATAAACAACACGTATGGACTTAAGGAAATATTTAAACAATTAGACAATGTTTATTCAATTATAACGTGCAATTGAAATAAGTCCAGCATTCAGTAGCTGGTGGATGAAGCAAAGCCATGTTTCACAGAGCTTTGCAAGATATCATCTCTCCAAATCTTTGGAAATGCTCCAAGTTGTGTTACTCTAAGCTCACCCTCCGTGCATGCTCACATAGTTCAAAATGGTATAGTATCTGTTGTGCATCAAAAGTGGGATTTTCAGAAGTGCTCAACATTGGCTCCCACTGAAGTCAATGGGACTCTTACCTGACTTCAGTAATAGAAAAGTTGGCCAACACTCAGGGATTCTGAAAATCCCATGCCAGAGATACTATTGATTGCATGGCATAGTATGAGTTGCCTCTTAGTATTTCATAGTCTTTTTGCATGGACCAAATCATTCAAAACACACACACACACACACACACTCTCTCTCTCTCTCTCTCTCACGCTTCCTCTACCCTGAGCACTGAAATTTGTTTCTCTCTGAATGGCAGCTTAACACTTCAGTCCAATCAGCTGGCAGTCTGTGCAGATCAAGCTTATGTTAAGCTCGTTACAGATCTGAGGGTCCCACAGAACTTTTCACTGAGCTGAAAACACATTCAGGATTGTTCTGGTTTTGTTTTTCTGCATGCAGACTGCAATTTGGACTTAAATGTTGTTGTTTCAAAGTCAAAAGGAATTGAAGCCTCAGTTTCCAATTGTATGAGGTTAATGAAGCTCAAACTGATTTGTGTCTGCTGCAAGTCTACCATGAACAAACACAAAAGTTCTTAAAGCCTTTTCTGAAGTCACACTAGGCTTTCACAGTATTGGTAGTTTGCTTTTTGAAAGCAATAGTCTCTGATTTACAGACTGTACTTGGCACTGGTAAAGCTAAGCCTTGAAAAATATTGCCTTTGGTAAGGATGATATTAATGTTTTGTCACAGAAAGAATTGAAGCTTAAAAAGAACTTGTCTGACTCAAAAAGAATTAAGCTATTAGTGAACACCAAAGGATAGCTCCTTGCTGATAAACCACATAAATCTGGGGAGGTGTGTTCCACTGGAGAGGGAAATACTTTATCACTCTCACTCTCAACAAAACACTGCAATTATGCATTTGAACAAACTGTTACAGTGAAACCTAAGAAAGTACCTATCCTTTAACTACTTCAACAAGGAAATAAAGTCTCCTAGAAAGAACCGGTTCAAAACTTCACCTGCTGGTTGAGGAGAGAGACTGTACACATTTTTAAAAATTGAATATTCCTGTGAAGAGTTTATCTGCTGCATGTTGTTAATTGCAGACTCCTGGCAGAGGGATACAACCTCCTCACAATCAAAAAAATGCACAAATGAAGGGAAGGAATTTTGGTTTTGCCAATAACATGTAATGTAAATCTCTGCAGCTCATGTCTGCCATCAATATGCACCCCCCAGGAATGTTACACTGCATATAAAAAAAGCTTTGAAAACATAAATCAGTAAAATTTTAGGAAAAAAATTCCACTAATTTAAATAACTAGCCTCTTCTAATGATAATTTCTATGAAGCTACTGCTTCTCCCTCATTAGGAAGTACTTTGGAATCATGCAAAAGAGATGTTGAGAGATGGTCCTGAGCTGCAAAATTTGGATACAGATTTTAAATCTCTTATGCCCTGTTGACACAGCAGCATTTTTCATTCCCCTAACTGGTAAGAGATGGGCACAGTTGACTAAACATTGTTTTTGTCCAGAGAGCATATAGTTAATACTTGGTAAATTTTAAGCTTCTGCCATCCTTGCTTGCTGCCTAGACTGGCGCACAGTTCAGTTTCTGTAACAAGTTAGGCACACACTTCTTTTACTGTGGAGACAGAGGCATCCTTATATTGTCCCATTGAAACTGGTAAATCTAATCCTCCCCTCTTTCCAAAACTCTGTGAGGTTAGACATGTCACAGAGAACTTTCCCATCTGATATAGGTGCCAGTCTATGTGCTTGAATTCTGAAGACTCTATCACCGACCCCAGAAAACACTGGCCAATTTAGAGCTTCCAGAATTTTCTTTTGCAGGACCTATTATTTTCAGCACATTGTCTCAATACCTTAAAATTGTGAGCTTTAGAGCAATCTCATCTACTACCCAGAATCCTATGTGAGGAAATCTGGAATAGCTGCATAGAATGCATTCAAAATAAACCCAGTTAAGTACCAGGCGTGTGGGTGGGGAATGACACAGTTGTGATGACAGAAAAGCTTCTCTAAGGACATATACCCAATCATATTACTTGTAACCAGTTAAGCCGATTGTGCCTCTAAATGGCTCCATAATCACAGGTGCAGCATGGCTGATCAGGTTGCATCTACACTAGTCTTTTTTTTTTCCCCCTTAAAAAGTACCATTGGTACATCTATCAGTGAAGCGACAGCAACAGTAAGAGTGCTAATGTAAAGAAGCCACTGAGGTTTCAACAAATATTTCTTTTAACCTTGCTTAAAGGAGGTCCAGATGAGAAGAACTACTAGGAGTGGCCAGCAACTTCTCTACACTAGCACTCACACCATTACTATCAGCAATGGCAGCGGTGGGAAGCTACGGAAAAAAGGCTAGTGTACACAAGACCTCTGTTTAGTCCTTAACCTGCATCAATGCATGAAGAGTTTTGTAAATGCCTAGTTTAGATACACAAACTCCCAGAAACAGACATGAAAGTTAGGATTTACATAGACTCTTAAGTACATTTATTTGCAGAACTTGTCCTTAATTCAGAGCGTATGTAATTATTTGCAAGAAGGGTGTTAAGCCAACATAATACTGTGTTACAACTTGTAACTGTATAATAAAGCATTATGCTACCTATTTTCCAAATTTAACCATTGGCCTCCAGTATTTTATACCATATAAGTTTAGTATTTGTAAATATCAAGATAAAGCTTTAACTATACTTGTTTCCAGAATAAAGCAGAAAGTAGAACCCATGAAAGAGTAATAGAATCAAGTCCTTGCATTGTTTTTGTACTGGCAGTTTGAAAAAAAGGAAGAGAAAAGAAAAACTTCAAAGGAAAATCCTAACAATATATTATATCATTTCCTCAAGAAGATGTCAAGATTAGAAAGCCAGGGATCCTTTTTTCTAATGGGCCATTTAAGGTTCTATGGATACTTTTTTCCTGCCTCCTATGGTTATTTCAATCAAGTCTCAACAGACTTGCCATACAGTTCCATCTTTATTACATTCTTGTCAGCGCATTCCAACTAAGATAGACTTTCTGCCTAGCAGTATTTTGTGGAACAAAAGCAGGTTTCTGGCAGTCTCAGAAATGAAACAAGAAGAGATGCTATTGTTTGCGAAGGCCGGATTTGAGTTTTAATCTACCTACGCCACAGTAGAACCAGCAAGATTTCAGCAATCTGCATCCCATAAGAAGTCCAGCATCTTATTGCTGGCTTAGGGCACCTGCTGTGGGAGACACACATTTTGTATACCACGAGCCAAAATAAACAGTTTATTGCTTACCTCACAATAGTCTTCAGACAAATTAATATTTGGATTAACATACTTGAATTAAAAATGATATAAAACAGTGTATTATTATCGCTTATTACTTCTATACTAAATGGCCAGTATTCTTTTTGACAAGATTAATTTCTCATATATCAATCTTTCAAAGAATAATTTTTCAAAACTACGTATTTAAGGGCACCATTAATCACGTGTTGCTTAAAATTTATATGCATCAGGATTAATTTCACAAAATGATTTGCAATACAAATTTCCCTTCCCCTCTACCCAAAAAGAGCGATTTACGTCTGCCAAGTTTTTGCACTACAAGGGGCTAATAAAATGCTGCTTTTGATATGAGGCAATTCTCTCTCCAATCCAGCCAAAAAAATAAAAAAAAAATAAATAAAGAGGTAATGAAGAATCATCTTTTCATAAAACAATCTCTTTTCAAAATTACAATGTTAGTTTTGACACCTAGTGAATAGTCTTATGTATTTCAAATAGCTGATATGAAGTCAAACTTAACTGAGTCATCTACTGATTTCCCCTGAACAATGACACACA
This sequence comes from Mauremys reevesii, assembly GCF_016161935.1. Lineage (NCBI taxonomy): Eukaryota > Metazoa > Chordata > Testudines > Geoemydidae > Mauremys > Mauremys reevesii. Next base: position 263,996,692 of record NC_052624.1, read on the forward strand.
TATTCCCAAAGTATTATCCCATCCTCACTTGTCATTATATCCAGGTCTTCTAAACAATTATTTTTAAAGCGGCCTCCACTAAAAAGGGAAATATGAAGACTGTCAATACTCCTAAAGAAGTTACCTGTCAATGCCTGCTCCTGAGTCAGTAGTGTGCACCTGGTTTGAAAGCTCTGAAGTATTCAAATAGCATGTCTCTTCACACCTGCAGGCGATCATCCCTCCTCATCAGTTGAAGAGAGTGACCAAGATACAGATGGGAAGTCCAGATATTCATTGCAATCTTACCAACGACAAGCATGAGTTTTCAAATGGGTCAATGCCTTAAAGCTAAAATATTAGAGCTGTACACCAATAATCTTGCACAAAGTAATGGCAAAGTTGAAAAGGTTAGGATTTGGTTTAGATTTTATTTCCTAGTAAGTTTCCACACACATAAAAAACTCATACAAATTAATAACCATTCCGTGTGAAAGGCAGCTGGTAATAGCTGTATGCAATCTATTCTGCGGGTTTTTTGCAGAATAATTACAATCATTCTGTAAACTTTTTTGCAGAATAATTACAACCTGTCTGCAAGCTTCCAATGTGCAAGATACAGATGTTCCCTGGCACTTAGTAATTCAACTCTGTAAAATTTAAACAGGTAACGCATACTATTTGAGTACTGAAATTTAAGAAATTCCTGATCAGAATTTCTAGCTCCCCTCCCCCCCCCATATTGTCACAGCAGTATGAAGTGCTGCAGGAGTAGGACTCATCCTAATGGGCCACTTAAGGTTCTATAGACAGCTTGCTTATGTAAGTCATGTCTAGGGATGTAAATTAGTAAACAGTTATATGATCAAACGGTAGCATTAGTCTTACCACACAGACGTTAACCCACACCCCCAGCCGCCAGAGTAGCCCCCGCCCTGGGCCAGCAGGAGCAGCCCCCGCCCTGCTGGCTGACCCTAGCTCCGCCAACCATCCGGAGCACCGGCCGGCTGGAGTAGCCCCATCCCCTCTCCATTTAATTAGTTAACTGGTTAAACGATATAATTTTAATAGTTTAACCGGTTAACTTTTAAAACGATATTTACATCCCTAGTCCCGTCAGCCTCTTGAGTGCTAATGTATTATGGGGAAAAACCCACATAGGAGACTATGTTGGAGATTGTACTACTGGGAGTTTCCCCCTAATTATTTACATATTCTAATTAATTATATTGTCAGGGGCAAGGAAGATATTTGCTCCTCTGTGGACATGGCTGGGTGGCCTGGCACCCAAAGCCTGGGAATTTCATTGGCGCTCTGAAGACAAAAGCCATCTATACAGATGTGCAGCTCCAGCCCCTTGGCAACACAGTCCCAACACAGTCCTTTCCTGATTGCTGGCCCTTGAACTATTTTTGGGACAAGGGGTTTGACAGAATGGAAGGGGAACCAACACAAGTTAAAGATGACTTGGCCAGAATTAACTTGTGCTGGTTTGCCCCAAGGTTTTCAGGGAAGGAAAAGAATTTGGTGGAGTGCACCGTCTGTGGAATGCTCCCTGTTACTTATAATCCCCAAGAATTCATCTCTGTAAAAATTCCCATTTGTACGGGTCATTTACTAAATATAAAGATGCCAGTCTGACAAGTTACAGGTGTCAAAATGGTTTAAGTTTCGTAACTTGTGACATTGGGTTTCATGACTAGCTTTTGCTGGGGCAGAGTTTTCTTCCACTGGCCCTTATCGACTCCTTTTTATCTTCTGTACCTCCTTCCTGCACACTCATGGAGAGTTCACTGTGAAAGCTGAGTAAGCCATGCTGAAGGCCAATTATTCACTGTATGATTTTTCTGTATAGATTTCAGATGACGAGAGGTGTAAGTTATTGAAGAGCAAAGCTTATATGTCCTTTTCAGGTTTCCAGACAAAGAACCCCAAATATAGTTTAACTGACAGTAAGATGCATTTTAAATGGATCTTTATCTACTGGCTCACAAACATGTCTGTATTTCTGTTAAGCAAGTTTATAAAAAAGCTTCCTAACTGAAGACAACAGATAAATGCAACTCAATTAGTTACAAGTCCCGATGAGAAAATCAGGCACTTCCTATCTAGTTGTCTATCACTCTTTGCTTCAGTTCTGTTAACCAATACAAACATTATATACCTGAATCACAGTGGTGTTCTTCTGCATCTCTGAGAAAATTATAATCACAGGAATGGGACATTATTACTAACTGATGACAGCATATTGCACATAATAATATTTCATCACTTATCTTTCATGTATACTTAATAAACTACCATATTGAAATGGTTTGTTTTACCCTTTCTAGTACTGAAATGTTCTGACTCACCTGTTTTTGTATATAATTATATTCAAGATATATAGAATTAAGTTTGCACTCTTTCCAGGCATAAATTTTTGTTAAGTGTCATTTATTAATTAGCTGTGGTTGCAAACACTTCATTGCTAAATACATTAGTTACTAACAGTTCATCTTTACAGACACTTTATAAAGATGGACTTTCATGCTGAATCAAATGTTAATGAAAACACAAACTTTAAAAACAAAAGAATCACATCTATTTTTCAGATACTTTGCAATCTGTGCCAAAGTCAATAGCTATTAGGTAATTGCACAGTAGCTAAAGGGGACATCTCAGAACACATTTTAGCTGTTTGACTAACCCACAATACTAAATAAAAGACCAAGGATTAGGACATAGTTAACATTCTCTAGAATACCAAATTATGTGGTTACACCCAGATATAAACTGAGTTTGGAGTAGTGGGGAGAGAAGTGAATGTAATTCTACCCAAGATTTGTCCATAATTCTAGAGTGGCTGGATATCTCTGCTAAAATACTCAGTGGAATAGTTAATATGGATATTTAAATCAACATTAGGCTTCCAAGTTACTGATAACCGAGGCCTGGTCTACACTAGAAAATTTGCTGGTATTGTACTGTCACATAGGGGCGTAAATTTTTTAGGATATTTTTATAAAAGCAAAAACCCTACTGTAAAAAAGAAAGTGCTTTTGCTGGTATAAACTGGTCTAGGAGGATTTGCCAGTATATTTATACCAGTAAACCTTTTCCAGTATAGATAAGAATTGAGATAAATGAGACCCTTTCATGTTTATCACAGCTAATGCTTCAGGCTGCCTGAATGCAGACTCAAACCTCGTCTATATACAAACTTGCACCTGTTTAACTAAAGGTGCATTTTAAAATTAATTTGGTTAATCCAGTGTGAGTTTGTGTTGAGAAACTTATTTTGGTTTAAGAGGCTTATTTCAATTTAACATAATCTGGTAAACACCCTCTCTTTTCCTCCACTCCCTCCAAAAAATACAACAGGTTAAACTCAAACCATTCTTAGTGTCTGTCTACACTAGAAAGGTTTGCTGGTATAGCTATACCAGAACAACCATACCAGCAAACCTTTGTAGTGGAGACACAGTTTATACCAGCAAAAGAGTGCTTTTGTTGACAAATTAAATAAGCTATACAGGCAAAAGGACCTTTTGCCAGTATAAGTGAGGCTTTTGCCAGCATATCTATGTTGAATAGGGGCATGTAGACGAGGCCTCAGCAAGACAGTGCTGGACACACATGCAAGGGTTTTCTTTATAACCACAGAAATGTTTTCAAAAATGATAGAAATTCAGCATAAGCCAATGGGGCCATCAGAGAAGTGCTGGAATGGAGAGCATTGTGCATTGCCTCAGTCCAACTCCTGCACTCACAGGAGTATGTTTAAGTAAGTAGAAGGAAAAGACAAAAAGGGACAAGCTGTGAAGTGTTTTCCACAAGACACTGCTAATAATTACACATTTAACAATACAGGAGTATTGGATATTTATAAATTATAAAGAGCAAACACGGTCTCTATTTTTATTATGGTCAGGACAAATAGCGCAGCAACATCATCACACAGAAATTACATTCAGATTTATGGCTGATGTCCCTTTTTTAATACACTCTGCTATATCTCAACAATATCCCTGTTTCAAAGTATTGCATAAAATATTTCCAATTTTTACCCTGCTTGTCTACTTCGTATTAACCGGCCTCTCATTTTCTAGCATGTGTACCATGCATATCTTAGTTTGAGGAGGATAAGAAAATTAATCTGCATAGCTGCAGTTTCAATCTGGTAAAAAATAAAATGGCAATAGGTTAAGTACTTACAGGGAGGTACATTTTATGTACAACAAAGGACATGGAATTAATTACCAGAAGAAAGCTTTAAATATAGATTTGTTAACCTTTTAATCTCCCTTCCACCCTCTAGAACATGCCTGAGCCACACTGGCAAGGGAAGCATGGAGTAGCTTTTTCACTCATTGGCTGTCTGGTATCTGTTCGGAGGAAAGAGGACTGACACAAAGGGAAAGAGCTCCACTGAATTAACACTAGTTCCTACAACACCAACGTTTTAAATACTGACCATGCCTGATCCTACTTAGTGAGATCTGAAGAGATCACAGCCCAAGGTGGTGGTATTATTTCTTTGTATTATGGGAACTCCCCACTGTGGTAGGCACTGCACAAACACAAAAAAAAGAAGGTCCCTGCTCCAAAGACCTTCAGTCTAAGTAATAGCTGCAGGCGGCTAAACAACTTTTAGCTGAGATAATTGACAGGCATTTTAAAAATCCTCCAAATAAACATAGTACAGTGCCTTATTAATACATTCTCACAAAAGTATTTTAAAAGCCCATTAATCTCTCAAGTTATCTTTACAACTTTGTTTCTGAGCCTCTTCTGACAGCTAGAATAATAAGACCTATAATTTTCCATTTAATAAACATCCCTTATACCTACATTTTAGAATAAAAGGTATTTTTACATGCTTTACTAATTGTGGGTTGTACCCCTTGAAATGCAACACATGCTTGGAGATATCTGAAGTGCCATTTTCATACCTAACACAACATAAGGTGTCTCTTTGTGTCAAACAGTTGGCTTCTCTGTAGCTTCCTCATTTCTGGAGGTAACAGACCTAGAATTTCACATCATAAACTTGGCAACGTCTGAAATTTACACAACTTTTATAAAAAAAATCACACTCCTAAATCATCGTCTACAACAGCAACAGGGAACAGCTTTATATTTAAGACATCTCAACTCCTCTTTCCAGCTTAGTCACTATTATCCTCTAGTCTCCACTTTCTATCAAGACTTCAAGCGGTCTCTTAAACCTAGCTATGTTATACTAATTGCTCTGATATCCTCACATGATGGGGTCAAGTATTCTGCTCCCTTTTTAGCAGCAGGAAGGAAAGCAATCTGAAATTTTTTCTTGTTAAGAAAAGGGGGGTCTTAGGGAGGCTCTATCTTGGTTCTTTTAGTTAATTCATCACAGGGTTATGACTAGTTATCACTATTTGAAGTTACTGAAGTATTCCTGAGAACGAAGCTGTTTGAGAGACTAGAAAGAGAAGCAGAGAATTTAGTGTAGTGTATCACAGAAACTAAAAGGGAAGAGATGCAGTGTAATGCACCATAGAAACTGGGAGGTGGATAGCACTTGCCTCAGAATTTAGGCTCCGCTTTCCATGAAGGCGCCTTGAATACATTCCCTCCCCTTGCCTCCTCTTTCTGAGCAGAAGCCTGGCAGAAACTCAGTTCTACTATTATGGTCAGGGTTGGGCTGTCTCAGAATCCTATATTCCAAAGAGATTCACTATGGGCTTTTCTTCACTAAAAAGTTAGATAGTGTTAATACGTGACTAGCAAAGTTGTGTTAGTTAAAAATGTTAAACATGGCATACAGGGATGAGTTTGTGTTTATCATCATGTCATTTGGTTGTAGGTAACCCTACTTGACAGGTGTGCTAAGTCATCAGGTTACTTAACACAGCTCAGTGTTGTGTAACACAACCTAATTTTCTAGGTGAAGATGAGGCTTATGAAACAAGTTGACCAGGAACAATTATGTCTATTCTTATAGGGCAAAGAAAACTCTGGTGCATCTCCTCTGAAAAACTAAGCAGGAGACAGCTTTGAGGGGAAAAAAAAAAAAAAGGCCTCTCTCTCTAGATCTTCTCAGCATGTTTTCAGAATGGTGGTTACACTGAAGCACATTGAAAGAAAGAGGGTGAGGGATATAGGCTGTTTGGAACTTTTTCCCTTCCAGGGTCAATCCAGGGCTAGCAGAATCGAACGCCTCATTTTCAAAAGAAATGGCCCTAGATCTTGGAGCCAATATTTAGCAGGGATCTAGCTGCAACTGCCTGGACTTACAGGCTGTCTACCCACACCAATCAGTAGCACCAGAGTGGTTCCAAGACAGTGCATTCCCCTTTATTATAGTCAGTTATGCTGTGCTATTGTTTTGTATTGAACACTTCTGACTTAGATAGGAAAAAGACACTGTTATGTGAAGAATTTACATATTTGTAGATGATATGTTTAAAGAGTGACAGAGCTCTAACCACTAAATGCACCTTTCAAATTTAAAACTCTATATACTTTCAGTTCCCAAATACTTTCACCCTCAGGGCACATTTCCAACCCTAGTCTCCATTTCCTGGTTTAAGATAGCAATTGACAGTAGTTGACAAGCAGCACTGAGGTTGGGGTGAGTCTCAGTTGAGAGGACCTATATGTGCCTTCTTTACTAAGAAGCCAGAGGAAAGAGGTGACCTGCAAACTTTGACAGCTGCTGCATGTGGCTTAGAGTGAAAGTACCATCAAGACTGGGGAGCTCGGGAAGCACAAGGCTGGGAAGGAATTGTTGTGTGGCAGCTGCACCCACAGATTCAGCAGCGTATCCGTCCACATATATAGTTCTTGGCTGTCTGTCAAGAGCCAACCCCCTCACTTTTCTTTCCCCGAATAACAAGGCTCTCTGCTTTCAGAGTTGTATGATGCTAGTGTGGTAGTGTCCAGAATCTACTGCAAGCTATGCTGCAGTGGTGAGTGGGTGGATGAAGTTTGGGATATTGCTGTAGCTGCCTCCCAGTAGTGCTCTGTTGAAACCTATTCATGATTTTAGAACAGCCCCAGCAATGCCTTCCAGGAAACAGGATGTAAAGGCTGGGGCCAGAAATCAGGGACATTACTCTAAAAATAAACATTAAAAAGGTGTTTGGTTTTCTTAAATCAAATTTCAGAGAGTTTACAATACATAAAGTTTTAAAGTTTCAGAACGGTTTTGGAGACTTTTCTTCAAACAGACAGGGAGGGATTGTCTGACATACAGAGATTCTTAATGGAAACTCTTCATGGACCTAAAACACCTGGCTGGAAAATAGGCACTCATTATGTGAGTAGGCAGCAAACTGAAGGCATCTTCCCAGGAGTCAGACCCTTGCTGTATTTCCTTACAGGAAAGCCTCTGGAATGTACCCAGACCAAACTGGAACACATATATAGACAGAAACAATGAGAAGTACTTGTGGCACCTTAAAGACTAACCAATTTATTTGGGCATAGGCTTTCATGGGCTAGAACCCACTTCATCAGATGCATCTGATTTATTTAAATAAACTGTCTATTCAAAATATACGTTCCTAAGCTTTGGAAGTTTTGTGGAATAAAAAACCAAGATCTTCCTATAAACCCACATCTAGCAGCTTAGCTCACATGTACATGTCTGTCTGATTTACACTTAATTTTCATGTTGTGTTCCTGAGTTCTGAAGAGGTACCCAAATCAAAACAGTAGTTTTATGTCTGTGTTCCAGATAATTCCACTGCCTACTAGGGAGGGAGTATTTCCTAGTGGACAGAGCACTGGATTGGGACTCAGGAGACTTGGGTCTAGTCCTGGCGCTGCCACTGGCCTGGTGGGTGAGCTTGGGCAGGTCACTTTACCACTCTGTGGCTCAGTTTCCTCCTCTGTAAAATGGGGATAATGATACTCAGCTCCTATGTAAAGTACTTTAAGATCTACTGATAAAAAGTGCTGTAATAAGAGTAAGCTATTTGTGTCTTTTCATAGCAACTGTATAGAAGGGGATGGCATCAGTACTTTGTTTTCTTTCTATTTAATATCCACCCAGCCTAGAACTTTGAGCACCCTTGAAATAAATCGAAACACACAATAAAAAAAAGCTACAAATCAAATTCAGTCAAAGCAGGAACCCTTCTCTTCCTGCCCCCGCCAACACACTGCATAGTAATTAACAGCCAGTAGATGCAATACAAATTAAAACTCCCAACCCACACTTCCACCCCCATCCCCCAAACAGAATTCCTACTCTAGTTGCCTCAGCCCTCTCCCCCAACACCTCCTCAACAGATGGGCTCTGAAGCGTGCCTCGGAGGTCTACAGGTTCAAACTGGGGGAGTGGGAAAGCACTCTCAAGGAAAAGTGCCTTCACAGAGAATGCCCTGATGACACTTCCCTCTGTTTGTATCAAGCAGGACACAAAAAGCATGGGGAGAAAGGTTGTGTCTCAGGTATGTAAAATCCATTTTGGGGGTTTGTTTATTGCACCTCTGGATCTATTCAAACATGCACTTTTCATTTACAGTTACCTCAGTTTTCATTTGCTGGCAATCATGGAAAAGACCTACAATAAACCATTACAAATCTAGATGCACTATTGGTACACTCACTGGAAATGTAACTATCAGCATTTAACATTCTTTTTACCTTCACTGTCAAAATTATATATCACTATTTATAAGAAATCTAAAAAATAATGTTTGATGTTCCCCATTAATGACTTCTTTCCAACTATGGAATTTACCAATTACACAGTTATTCACTGTTATCTGGTTTTCAAACAGCTCTCCCATGAGCTACAATATCTTCCCTTTTTTCTTAGCCAGTAATTTTTAATGTAAAACCTTATCAACATCTGATTACAGAACCACAATTGCATTCCTCTTAAAAAATAATAATAATTGGAGATATACCTATCTCCTAGAACTGGAAGGGACCTTGAGAAGCCATTGAGTCCAGCCCTGTGCTTTCACTAGCAGGACCAAAGACTGATTTTTGCCCCAGATCCCTAAGTGGCCCCCTCAAGGATTGAACTCACAACCCTGGATTTAGCAGGCCAATGCTCAAACCACTGAACTATCCCTCCCCCTCCCTTGCCTATTAAACCAGCATATCTTCAAATCCGTCGACATGTCAGTTAACCAAGGTGGCTGCCTTTAATTAAGATGTACTCCCGCACTAAAGCAAACCATAGTGTTTTTTAATGGGATATTTGTCAGGTTAAAAATCATGTTTGTAAATAAACTATAGCACAGAAGGTGCAAGCCAGGGTAGCAGGTGCTGACATGGGTTTACTCTATCTCTGTGCCTTCTGGATTCTGATCTGCTGCATGGGCCAAAAGGTCACTCTAATTTATGGTTCTTGGGCTGCCTACGGGTTTTGCAGCAGCCAGGATCCACACAGCAATCAGTGCTACAGGCACAGCTCCTTCCCACCTCTAACATCTGGGCCTGTAACAGTGAAGGGAGGGGAGAGGGCAGCATCAGGTCACTCAAGTCAGCTCTGTGCTACTCCTGTCCTAAGGGAGTTCTCCCTATCCCATGCTGCTTCTATACAGAGTGACATACAACAGCCAGGGCAAAGGCTAAAAATCAGACTCCAGGGTCTTTATCTATGTTATCGCATTTTAGGATGATTAAAAATGAAAGAATATCTAAAATCTAATTTTCTTTCCACCATGGATGATCTTTGTTTAATTTTTCCCACAAGTCTCAGCTAGAACAGTGGAAACTTAACTGAAACTGGACAGTCTAGTTCACTTTCAAGTTCTCATGTGCCTGTACAATTCTCTTATGTTTGGACTGCAAACACAGTAGGGAAATGCTTATTTAATAAATAAATAAAATAAATAATAATAATAATAATAAAAGGCTGCTTCTTCCTTTGTATATCATAGTGTTCATGAAAACATTCTTTTTTAAAATACACAAAACTCAGCTTTACATGAGTGTCTTTCTAACATTTCCTCTGCCGTATGCTGAGCTAACTAGTCCACAATTGTCTGTCACGTCCCATGGCCCATTTTAAATACATGGGGTTACTGTCATCCTCAAGTCTCTCAAGAACCTGATCAGTCATTTAGGAACACCTGAAATACCATTTCAGTTTTGGAGTTTCTATGTGTATTTTCTTTGAAATTAGTACTCAAATCAGATGTTGCCTCCTTCTCGGGCTCACGCATGTGCCTCAGCATAAAAGCTCAGAAGTTTGTGAAGAACAGGGGATACTGGAGCTGGATAGTCATCCTGCCTATCTCCCATGGTTCCCACCAAAGTGTATATAAGGGTAGCAGCCCCAACTTCCACACAATTCCTTTTGGCCAGTAAGAAGGACTGAGCTGTGCCTGCTGCAGTACATGAGTGTCCTTTTAAGGGGTCTGTCTCTGTTTTGTTTTACTTAGCTAGATAGGGTAGTTTAAATCAATCAGAGATGTTATTTTACAAGCTTGCCAAGTTTTAGTTTCAAGGCTTCACTGAGACTCTTTCTGCTCTAACTACTGGAAGCATCCCCATCGTTAGGCACCGTAGCTCATTAATGTATTCATCCTCACCCCACCACGGTGAAGTAGGGACGTACTTTTATTATTATTATTCCCATTCCTACAGATAGGAAACTTTACTGTGTCAAATCTTCTGTTCCTGAGCAAGCTCACAGAGAAGTTAGCCAAAGGCCAACTTTGAGCTCATTTAGTTGAAGCTAACATCCTAGACCTGACACAATCTAGATTCAGGCCAGGGTATGAAAACCAAAACCATCTTAATGGCACTGATGGGTGACAGAAGGCAGACATCCATTCTCATCCCCCTGGGCCCCTCCGCAGCATATGATATTGTCTACCATAAGATACTGCTGGCTTGCCTTAAAGTAGCCGCAGCAGTCCAACATACTATGCTAAAATGGTCTGAGCACTCCGTGGATGGAAGTGGTGATGGGAACGAGTAGTAATGGGAAACTATTCCTCCACTACTAGTCCCCTCATGTGTGAAGTCCACAAAGATCAATTCTCTCCTGAGCTGACTGGTTCTGACACCTAAGAAAAGCCCAGTGCCTAGGAATTCAGTACACTAAGTTCCAGTGTTAAGGAGCAGCTGCAAGCCAAGTGAATGTGGCTCGCTCCTAATGTGGCTCGCTCATTAGGAACATCAAATAATTTTACACAGGTCACTGAACAGCAGCTATATGTCCACTACCAAACTGGGATAAGATGTGACAAATACAAGTGTCACAATGTCACATGTCACATTCCTAATTTCCCACCCCCTGAAAACACAGGAATGCAAACGTTCTATAGAGAGAAATCAAATTCTGATCTTTACAACTTACGTGCAAAAGCTCCTACACAGCTCCATGTGTCAGTTTCATGTACACACACACACACACACACACCCCTACACACACCCCATTCATTCCCTTCTACACTGTGTTCTATACTAGACTAATGGGATCGATTCTCTTGTTGTACGTACAATTTACAAAGATAACTGATTATTTTTATTGGAAGTTTCATACATGCTTCAGTTGAAAACATCTCCCCATACTGGATAATTACTGGAATGTTACTAGATTATTTGTCCCACTTGGATACAAATCCTACATATCGATGTAAAACAAAAAACAGAAATCTTTACTACTGATTAATGTGATTTCTTAATTGTACATGGCTAGGTCGTTGTTATGAGTATGTAATGAGAATTGTGCAGGCCAGTCCCAGTATACAAATTAATCCTTCTCACAGGTCCAGTTTATATTATGTAGTCCTATTTTTCAAGGGTATGTGTAATTCTTTAAAAAATATTAAATTATGTTTTGGAGAGGTCCCATCCTTTGTTTTGCATTTACTGTCTAGTGTGACAGATGAATATTCCCATTTACATGTGCATTATCATATAGAAAATATGCACTTTTTTTGTGGATGGCAAATACTGTTTGAATAAATTTAAACTTTGACTTTTCCTTGTTTAAATTCATGTTAAAACCTATGATTTTCTCTTACTCGTAAAAATAAAATATTTTTAAACAGTTTGCCCTTCCTTTTCTATACCGAGGAGCTACTGATGGAACTATTTTTGTGAAGTAGAATGTTCTCTTCTGTTCAATAACCCACACATTTTCTTATGTGGCTCCACATATTTTTGAACTTTCTATTTTAAAACGTATTTCCTCCTTTCTTTGTTTTCAATTAACTGCTTTGTTTGAAAAGACTTTTTGCTTATTACCCAATGCTTTATCATTACTAAGTAGAAATACAATCTAAATCACATTTACAGTACAGTATTAAGAATCTGCAGCAATCACTCAAACATTAGAACTAAAAGTAAGTCCATTACATACTAGTGTCAAAGCGTAAGTACTAAGGGTTTCATCCTACAAAGTAAAGAGCATGCCTGCCCTTTGCCTTCAACTCGGACTGATTTCCATAGGACTCAAGGAGATCAGCCCCTGACAGCAGTATGCAGCACTTTGCAAGACATAGTCTCAAGCTTTCTCACAAAACAAGCTGCTACTGTTTAAGAGTGTCATCTTGCAAACTATTTATTCCCATGTGAATGCTCATTCTCACCAGTAGTCCCACTGGAACCAATGAGACCAAGTGTGGAACTATGCAGAGGAGTAACTGTTTATAATATTGGGCTCTTTGCTTTTAAAGAGCACTGGCAGCCTGCTGCTTCTCAATATCATCTTTTAAAAATTATAGTGGTGATACAAATAAGCATCAGCAATCCCCTATCCCCGCATTCCATGCTGGCTAGTTAGAGGACCTGTAGTGCTTGCTGAGATAGAGAATCACTTATATTTATTTATATATTAAACCAGTGGTTCCCAAACTTTAACAACCTGTGAACCCCCTTCAATAAAATGTCAAGTCTCGTGAACCCCTTCCTAAAAATGAAATTTCCAGGTATTTTCTCCTTTACCTGAGTATAAATTATAAAAGCAATGATCTTGGAAATATAAAATTGGGTTTTAGGACATGCTTATTACACACTATTATTAATTATTATTTATCATTACAGTATTTTTATTACATTATGAAAATGGCAACATTCTTCCAAGATCTCACTTTCGTAGCTTGTATCACTTTGAATAAGCCTGTTATAAGACAAGGCTCCTATGTTTCATCAAGGAGTATCAGATGTGAAACAGCATCAAGATATTTAAGAAGGCAACTCAAAGAGTTCCTCCTACACAAGCATTCAGGTCTTGAGCAGTCCAGGCAACCAACGCATGTTACAACAAAGCTTAAACTTGTTCTTCATAATAATTTTTAAAACGATACTAGCTGCCTTTCTTAGAAGGAGTCTTGAAGTTTAAATCTCCTCAGTGTAATAGATGTGCTTCCTTTGATCTGCTTAGCTCTTGGAAGTCCAGGGGCTCCAGGCTGCTGACCCTGCGCTGCCCGAGGTCCCTAGGGACGGCTCTGTCCACCATTAGGGAATTTTTCCCTGAGAACCCCAGTTTGGAAACCACTGTATTAAACAAACAAAACCCTTGCCATTTTAAATGATTTGGAACCATCATGTCATTTGCATGGCTAGGCTATATAAATATGGTCTTCCCCAATCTCTTCTATTGTTTGTTTATTAGATTGTAACCTCTCCAAGGCAGAGAACGGTCTCTTCACATGCATCTATATATTGCATAGCACACTGGGATTTTAATCCTGACTGGGGACACAGTCAGTAATGCATCACAAATGTGCAACATTAGGAATAGTAATAAGTATAACTGGTCATGAATGTAACAGCGATATTTACATTAGTTGGTAATTTCATGTTGTCTTTACATTGAATTTGGTAGTTTAAATCCTCCCAAGAAGTTACATTTCAAAACACAGAATCTGTTCTCATTCATTGCCCCAAGACCATGCCACTTCCTAAATCACAAAGCAGGCTAATAAAGAAATAATTAGTGACTGCCGGATGTACACTGCCAATATTAAAATTCACCAGTTTTAAATCTGAATTAAAGGATTACATGACTTTTTTTTTTTTAAACTACATATACATACACCTAGGTATATTTTGTCTCACTAAGTTTTGGTATATTCCACACAAGCGTCTTAGTGTGTTCATGGATACATCAAGGATTAATTCTGGGATAAATTCAGTCTCTATTTGCTTTAAGGGCAAAAATTAGCATAGATTATTGCTGCAAAGTAAATGCACCTTTCAGGATATTCAGATCAAGATCTGTGCAAGATGTTACATAGGTGGGGCAGGGAGCAAGGTGCCGAACACCTCCCCTGTAACAAGGCTCCAATGGTGGGGGACCTGGGGAGTGTAAACGCTTGAGATTTTTGGGAATCTGGGTGTTTTGCAGATGTTATATCTCATGCTTCCCCCCTTCCTGGGCTTCTTTCGCCCGCCAGGCTAAGGGACAGGAGGCCATAATTTAGTCATAGTGTTTCCCCGCAGCACTCTGCTTCCTGGTAATACTGTTTTTCCTTTCATGTTAATGACTATTTACTAACATTTGAAAATGGAGGCTGTCATACAGTTTAACTTGATATACAACTTTTTTGCACTGTGACCAAAAAGCCTGAGGAGACAAGCAGGGCAATATGAGTGTTATGAAGGAAAAAGAAAGAGACAGAGAATAGGGGGTGGTAGGGATGATTTTCCTTGCAATATTACTAGAATTTTCTCAACAAAATTTTAATCTAGTACCTGAAACATACTTTAACATTGACATGTAATATACGTATTACTGCACTTTGTTGGGAAAAGAAAAAACAAACACACATATCCATGGAAAAGAAAGTTTTCATCAAAGTGAATGAATGACATGCTTTCTGCCAAACATTCGGTCTGAAGGTCTGTGGCTTAGTAAAATTAATTTTCCCCACATACAATATCCAGAGAGAAATCATATTTTATTTGTATATATTATTTCACCTTATAGGATAAAGAGTTAAGGGTTCTTTCAGCTATGTCTAAAGAGTGTATAATACAATGCAATCTGCAGTTTAAGGGAGTTCTCTCTATGAATAAGAATCCACTACATTTACCAGAAATGGGCAGATACAATTTTCAGCCCCACTTCTTTATATTAAAAACAAAGAGAGGGGGAAAGTTGCCACTGAGCTCTATTTCTACTACAGGTATTTCCTCCTCAAGCAGAAAAATCTATGCCTAAAAGAAGCCAAACATAACTCAATGTATAAACTGAACACAAAACTATATATTTTATAAGTATGAAAAGTTGACATGCCTCAGAGGGGTAATCAAGCTTTCTCATCTGTTTCTTTAAAGGTTGATGCATGACATCTACAGTCATAAATGTCCTTTAAAAGGTTTTTAAGATACTTACGGAGTCCAGAGCATCGGGAAGGCATCTATTTCTTCTTGTGTGTATTCATCTAGCCTTTTGGGGATTCGGCGTGGCTGAGCAAGCTCCTCTACAAGATTATTACGTATGTCTTCTGGGATAACCTGAGGTAGACGATAATAAATGATTCTCAGCTTTCTAGTTTTTAAGCAATAAATCTTCCCTGAAATTCCAAAGAGGAAACCTAAATATTTGTGTGTAGGTAGGTAGCTTTTCAGAACATTGTTCCACAAGTTCAGTGGATTCAGTGATAAATGAATCAACCCATCTAATCAACATAATTGAGACTACTGCAAAATAATGTTAGTATCTTTAGCTGAGCTGGAATTGGAAGAAATATAATACAGACCATTTAGCATGAGAACCTAACAACATATATCCAGAAAAGCTGTATACAGTCTTGACTGTAACTAAAAATATCAACATAACACCCCAATCCAAAGTGTTGACATATATATATATTTTTAAAAGACAACAGTTAAACAATATAATGCAAAGAAATCCCCCAAATACAATTACAGGACCAGACAGAACTCCATTCCCACCAGACGCATGACTGAGTTCCTCAGAAAAAGAGCCCTGTCACCCATTCACTGGAGTTCAAACCTGGGAATAAATGGCAAAAGCATCTCAAAGTAATTTCAGACAATAGTAACTGACTTGATGAAGTGAAAGGTTAAAAGCCAAAAGGACAGAAGTAGTCTCAAAGACAGTCAGATACAAGTCGGTTAGCATTATGTACTACAGCATACTCGTCAATCCTTCAGAAATAATACGCTTGCTCCAAGAAATGAAACTCAAGAGATTAATATTTTTACTGGTATCAATAATCTATGTAACTGTTTAATGGGGGAGGGGGGTAGATGTTACCAGACACTAAAGGTATGTACACACTATGATTTTGATCTTCTTAATCCAGCTCACAGTCAAGCTTACTTTTCCACACTTTTGCTACACAGAATGCCAATAAAAAAAAAATAAATCTTTTTACTGCTGTGCTTTCTATAGATTGTACCCCAAGACAATAGTGCATACGCTAAGCACTAAAGATCTGGGTGTTGGCATTTATTTAATAAAGCACAGGCACACGCTTCACATATTGTTGCTAGAAAGATCTATATAAGCTACTGGGTTATAAACTTGACAAAAATGAAAATATAAATCAGGCTCTGTGTTTTCCCCAGAAACCACAGCTGGCATGTTCACAATATATTTATGGGTCACTGCTTGACTTAAAATACCTCATACGGAAAGTAATATTCCAGCTCTTTCACTAACATGCATCTTTACTTCATTTAAGACAGAGAAAGGAAACGATGGTGTACAGAATAAACATATACATTTTTTCCTGATCACCGCTCTCATATTCTCTGAGTACACACGCTTCATTTGTTAGAATGTCATTTTTATAAAATTCCAGTGTAAGGCTGCTGTGCATTGGCTCCCAAGCACAATGTACACTATTACGATTACCCTTAGTACAGGAACAACATTTTAAATTGTGACCCTAACAGCATCTGCAAGATGCTCATTGGCATTTGGTAGCGAATTTCAGTAGGCCTGACCAGTTGAATGTATGTAGCAAGGGGAGGAGATTTGAGTAAACAGATCAATATGCATTTTAGCAAACACCAGAGCAGGAAGAAACCAGCATGGAACTTCCTTCAAGACCAGATTCCATGTCATCTTCCCCCCAGTTTGAAGGCACTTTACTTTTGGGAGTAACCTTCAAAAGAATCCATTTCAAAGATTCACTGGACTATAAAAGAAATGGGTGAAGAACCCAAAACTATCTTTCACCTTAGACAACAAAGGAACCAAGCACTTTGGACTCTATGGGAGATCCTGACGGGCTGGTCAGCCTTTTCACTGGTAGGTAGATTGGTAAGGAAACTACCTTGAACAAAGGTTGTGGTTTGCTTTGTTAAGACTTAGCCTCTAGAAAGCATTTCTCACTTTTATTTGCTTGTAACCATTCCTAACTCCATTCTTTATACATGACCCACTTAAAATCCCATCTCTTTTTATTTTACTTTTCTTTTAATCTAAACCATCCTAGTGTTGTGTTTGATTTGAAGTGAAGGTTAATGCCAATTAATGTGGCAAGCTGCTGAGTACTGTCTCTTTAAAGGAACAAATGAACTTGACTCTCTCTCTGAACGGTCGAAGAGAGGGATGAACATTGCAGAGCACACAGTTTTGGGAAAATTCAGGACTGCGGGGTGTTGGGATCATCTTGCCGGGTGTAACCAAAGCTGGGGCAGACCAAAGTGTGGTGGTGATGTTGCAAGTAGGCTGCTGGAATCAGAGTGCTAAAGCAGGGCTGCTTAACAGAAAGACACTCGGGGCATGCTTGTACACTGGCTGGAAGCATCCAGCCATGAAAGCTACAGCAGCACAGTATTTTGAGGCACTCGGGGTTACATGTCAGACAGTGGCACAACTCTTCACTGGTCTGGACTGCACCCCAGAACCTGACATTAATATACATACTGATTAGTGGTGTAGTCTGGTGAATGAGTACCTTCTGGTTTGGGAGCAACTGTGCTCAAACTCCCACCTATATGGATGCATTATGCTTTGTGATGTAAATTAGCAAGTCCTGTCCCTCCCTGAGAAGCAAGCTTGGAAAACCTTAAAGTGAAGATTCTTAGTAGCTTATGGAGATTTTATTGGAGTTCTGGAAATAACTTTGGGAGACTTTTTCCAATGGCTTGTGAATTCACAGACTCATTTTTATGCTTGACAATTCAGCTTCTCCACTGTAGTGCTTCAATGTAGACACTACCTACAGTGACGAGAGGGGTTCTCCCATTGGTGAAAGTAATCCACTTCCTCAAGAGTTGGTAGCTAGATCAACGGAAGGATTCTTCTGTCAACCTAGCGCTGTCTACACTGGGGGATAGGTTGACTTAATTATGCCGCTCAGGGATGTGGATTCTCCCCCCCCCCAAGTGATTTAGTTAAGCTGACTTAATTTTCTAGTGTAGACCAGGCCTTAAATTTTGAAAAACAGTTCATGGAACCAAAGTTTACAGATATTGTACTCTATCTAGATTTCCAGTTAGGAATAATCTTGTACAGTAAAAGGCCCTTTGTTTTAGCCAAAATACAGAACAATAAGCCTTCCAATGCTTGACAAGTTATAAAGAGCTTTATGAAGTTATAAAGAAAAACATTAATATTCAAACTGCCTTTAGCTATAAAAGAAACAAGCTGCTTTTTCTCATGAAGGGAGATATTTCTATAACTAAATCTATACTTCCTCAAAGCATGAGAAATCAGAACATAGCCAAGTACAGCTACTGACTTACATCTTCTGGAAAGAGGTGCAGCCTCTGCATCATAGTTCTTCTGTGCAGGTTCTTTGGAAGCATTCTATAAATAGCCAGTTTAACAATCTGTAAGAGACATATATATTATGAAAAAAATATACATCGGGGTATGAAGCAGACATGCCAAGAGCAGAAACACTGAGAAAGAGGTATGCTGCGCTTCCCCCTGCCCATTCCTCCAGATCTTGGACTTTGCTTCAACTCCTCCCTCCACAGGCAAGAGCTCCACCGCCATCTTGAGGTGCAGCCTGACCATTCCAAGAGGCCAGAGGCTCTGCCAACTGTCAAAAGAGCAGCCAAAATTGGAGGGTATATGGAAGTGACTAAGAAGCTAAGAATCCTAGAACACTAGCAGCATATCTTCACACCACATTTAGCTGAATGGACTAGCCTTCACAAAGGATGCAGGGTATGAAAGATTCAGCTAAAGGGTATTGAACCTATGAGAATTTCAGGATATCTGGGATTTTTTACTAGATTAGACAGAGCTATATGTACATCAAATTTACATAAATCCTCTTCATACCAACTCGTTGTTTCTCTTTCCTGCTTAGTCATAATGCTTCTCTTCTAATTATTTAGGTTCCACTGGGAGTGTTTCAAGACTCAGGAGAAGCTGCATCACTCTGGCTTCGAGTGTTTGATTTCTGTTAACCCTTCCCTGCTATTTGAATATTTTTATTTATTTACGTATATTAATTGTACTTCACTCCCAATCCAACCCATCTCACTCCCCACTACTGCTCTGCACAACTATTTAAAACTCTAGCGTTACTGAAATACTTTAAATTGATATCCTTCAGAGAGCACAATCCTGAAAGGTATTGAGAGCCTTCCACACTTTGCAGGATTGGGCTCAGAATGAGGAACGGATTAAGAATAGTAAAAGCAATTTGTTTTCATCCACAACCAAACCAGAGATCAAACCACCTGTGAAGTCTTGCTGAGAGTATTTCGAACTTCTAAGATACTTGATCCTGTTCCAATATTGTCCCTAATCCATAGCATACTCAGTTCTATGTCTCTACTAATCCAGGCTTCAAAGTTTTGTTCTGGTTTATTAAAAACTGTTCCCTCTCCCCATAGTTTTAAAAGAAAACTCTCTGTGTTTGATGTTTTACAAATAGCCTTTTGATATGTGTATTACTAGCCTAAAATTACTCCTTGTCTTCCCTGCATAGTCTTTCAAAGACCAACTGTAAGGATTTCTGTTCCAGGTTTTTCTTCCAAAAGGTAATCATTATGCAGATACAAGTCTATGCATGTAAGTGATTTTTAAATACAGTAACATTCAAAAGGTAAGACTGTTTTAAGCTCCCTTATTTTAATGCCTACAGCTGCATACATTGGGGTAATGACTCCACTGCAGGCTTCCTCACAGCATATTGCCAGTGTTAAATCTTGTCCTGTTTTATAATTATTCATAGTAGGTGAAATGTGCTCGGAGTAATTGTCAACCACTAATTCTTTGCCAGCAGCAACACAGCCTCTAAAAACTGTGGCCAACTTACATACAGTACTTCTGACTTCTTTAGACTTGTTTTATACTCACTAATTTTCATGTGAAGTTTTTGAAATAATCAATTAAATTTTGCTTATATTTTCAATTAGAAAATACAGTGAAATTTTTAAGTGAATATTTATTTCAGGCCAAAACTTTCAAACGAAGGTGGCTGAATTAGGCTCCTAAATCCATATTTAGGCACCTATCCAAAAGTAGCTTCATTTGCAAAAGTGCAAAGCATCCATAAATCGCACTGAAGTCAATGGGAGTTGCAGGCACTCAGTTGCTTTAAAGTCTAGCCACTTCCATTTTTAGGCACCTCAAAAGATGTATGGGGCAAACTTTAGGCATAAAACTTTCACAATTCTGGTCTCAAATTTTACAGTAATTATGCAAGTGAACTAAAATGTCTATATGTTTTATTTTTATAAAAACTGCCTTTGAGTTCCAAACATCTGTGTCTTGCAAATAAACAAATGGAAAGGACATATAGTAATTCCTCACTTAACACTGTAGTTATGTTCCTGAAAAATGCGACTTTAAGCTAAATGATGTTAAGCGAATCCAATTTCCCCATAAGAATTAATGTAAATAGGTTAGTTCCAGGGACATTTTTTTCACCAGACAAAACACTATAGATATATATAATAAATAAATATATATAGACACACACACACACACACACAGTATAAGTTTTAAACAAACAATTTAATACGGTACACAGCAATGATGATTGTGAAACTTGGTTGAGGTGATGAAGTCAGAGGGTGGGATATTTCCCAGGGAATGCCTTGCAGCTAAATGATGAACTAGCACTCGGCTGAGCCCCCAAGGGTTAACACATTGTTGTTAATATAGCCTCACACTACAAGGCAGCCAGAATGGAGGGAGGGGAGACAGCATGGCAGACACAGACACACACCCTGTGTGAGAGAGTGATGCATTGCTCCTGTAAGTACACTGACACCACTCTAAGTACATTGCCTTTTTAAGTAGATCAGCAAGTTGAGACAGCAGAGCCCTGTTGTGTCTCCCCCCTGCTCTATGGATGGGGTAAGTGGGGGGGCAGGAGAAGGGGGAATGGGGACACCCTTACATTAGTCCCCTCTCCTCTCCTCCACTTCACAGCAAGCAGGAGGCTCCCGGGAGCAGCTCCTAGGCAGAGGGCAGGAGCAGCACATGGCAGTGGGAGGAGGGACAGCTCAACTGTGGGCAATTGATAGCCTGCTGGGCGGCTGCTGCACAGGGAACTTAGGGGAGCGTGGAGCTGATAGGGAGGCTGCCAGTCCATCCTGGTTCCAAGCCCCCACCAGCTAGCTGCAACGGGCTGCTCTTCCTGCAAGCAGTGGACAAAGCAGGAGGCTGCCAAACAACATTATAAGGGAGCATTGCGCAACTTTAAACGAGCATGTTCTCTAATTGATCAGCAATGTAACAGCAAGACAACGTTAACTGGGATGACTTTAAGTGAAGAGTTATTGTAATCTCTCTGCTTTTTGCTTTCAAAAATGTTTTTAAAAAAATCAACAATCCTAAAGCAATTTTCTTTGCTCAAATTGCCCAGAAGATTGGCAAACAAATAAAGGAACAGTTTAAACTGCTCAGCTAAGAAAGATTCTGCTCTAACTCAGTTTTCATTCATTTATAAAGGATGAAGCACTAGGATGCAGCTCAGGGTTAAATCAGCAGAAGCTGTGTTACTCCTGACACAGGACCCCATGCAGGCAGAGACTCCACCACTGGAAAGGTTGGGAGTGTGCAGCCAGGTAGTCAGCATAATTAGTGGGCAACATTGGCAAAATAGGGACATAGTTTGGGAGGTCCAGTGACGTGCAAGTCAATGCATTCCCTTGGCATAAATTAAAGTTGTCTCCAACATATGTCCCAAAGGAAATCAGAGGTGGTACTACACATGACCTGATTCACCAGCACAAAACTGAAGAAGAGGGAAATCATTTTAAAACTATGGCAACAGGAGGTTATCACACTGAAACTAGAGAAGAAATGTATTATTAACAAAATCCATGGATTGTCCAACAATCTGCACTTAATCTAAGGAAGTCAAGTGAAAGGTTAAAAATGAAAGGGTAATTTCTTCTTCATTAAACACTTCCTGAATAATATGGATAAACCCAATATGAAGGAACCACTAAAACCGCCAGTGTAGAAGACACAACCAAGAACATTAGAATTAGAAATAGTTACTTTAAAACACAGATCTGATCACCTGGTTTTGGAGGCAAAAATTTGCCAAGACAGGTTTGATGACTCTGATAACTCCTTGAGACTATTTTTTTCTTGTTAGAGATCAGTCTTTGAGGAAAAAAGGTCAAAATCAAAGGTTCACAAGTTAATAGCCACTCTCCTCTACTTGTTAGACGGAAATATTAGCAATACTTAAATTTCACCCTATAATGATGGTACTTCATAGCTCCAACAAGTGGAAAGTTCAGGAAAGAAGTTGTATGGCAAAGATGTTGTGATCAAAACTATTCTGTTGAATAATATGTCATCCATCCAAAGATCTGAAGAAGATTGTGATGAAGGGGTATGACTATCCAGATATTTACTTGCTAATCAAAATGGCTTGTTGCCATCTTTCATTTTTTGAAAGCCTGCTTCCAATTAAAGGAAGGAGTTCCTAGACTGTCACTTGCCTGAAATATACTCCTAAAGACAGCCAGAACATTCAAGTCAAGGAACATGCTTGTAAGGGGATAGAAGTCCTCCAAAGACTCTCTTTTTTGACTTGACATAAAGACTTCTGCAGAGTAACTCAGGTTACAGGTTGAATAAGATTTCTTGGGAACTGAAGAGATTCTTGGTTTCTATCTACTTTGTTGAGAATTAACTGTCTGGAATCTAACTGGGACCCGGAAGCATATAAAAATAAAGTTCATTTCCAGATAAGGATGGAAAATACAGAGGAGTTCCCTTCCTGTGCTCCAAAGATAAATCTCTCAACTTACCACATTGGGGATGGTGTGATCAAGGCCATGTCTACATTATCATTTATGCCGGCAAAACGTATGTCATTCAGGGGTGTGAAAAAACACACCCGAGCACTATACATTTCGCCGGCAGAAGTGCTATTGTGCACAGCGCTATGTCGGCAGGAGAGCTTCTCCTGACTACATAGCTATCGCTGCTCGTTGAAGTGGTTTTATTATGTCGATGGGAGAGCTCTCTCCCATCAGCATAGAGCGGCTACATGAGTGATCTTACAGCAGCGCAGCTTCATGGGTACAGCTGTGCCGCTGTAAGCTCCCTAGGGTAGACATGGCCTAAGACCTGGTCTCCACTAGGGAGGTAAGTCGATCTAAGTTATGCTAGTTAAGTTACATAAATTATGTAATTTAAGTCGACACAGCTTTAGATCGACTTACAGTGGTGTCTACACCATGCTGTGTTGGTGGGAGATGCTCTCCCGCTGATATAGCTTCTGCCTCTCGGGGAGGTGGAGTATTGAAGTCAATGGGAGAGCACTCCTCCATTGATTTATGGTAGTGAAGACAAGCCCTAAATCTCTCTGTGGCTGGAGAGACCTAGGATCTTCTTTGGTGTTCAGCCTGACTGTCTGCATAGGAAAGCCTCTGGCTAAGGAGGGTGGATGCTCATCTACTGGGACAAAATGTTTGGCAGCTAAAAATTCAAGAAGATTACAGATCTGAAGTGTTGGAAATAGGCTATAAAAACATTTATAAAAAAATAGAACTGGAAGGGACCTTGAAAGGTCATTGAGTCCAGACCTCTGCCTTCACTAGCAGGACCAAGTACTGTCCCTGACAGTTCCCCCCGACCCCTAAATGTCCCCCTCAAGGATTGAACTCACAACCCTGGGTTTAGCAGGCCAATGCTCAAACCACTGAGCTAGCCCTCTCTTCTTAAGATTGACGGTAAAAGGGTTACACAGATTAAGATGTCAGAGATCCACTTGGGCTGTTTCAGAATACAGAGTAGTAACTTGTTTGCTTCATTTGGCTTTCCCCAGTAGAATTTCTCTGAAATGTGAAAGACTTGATCTGCCTCAAGGCAACCTCATCACTGTTTCTCTTAAGCTTGACCGGCCAATTTAAGAGTCATTAAAACTTCTTATCCAGAGAATTAAGAGAACAATTTATTTGCTTACTCTGACCATCTGTTGCGATTCCTCTAGAGCCAATTAGATCTGCCATGCATCAGAATGGTGTAAAATGAAGGCAGGCTGATCACTTGTTGCTTTAACTTGCCATTTCTCTGTGGCTCCTACCAAAACCAGAACACAGAGGCATGCACGGGCATTTAAATTTGACTGCTTTTGCAGGGGCATGTTCTGTGACTCCAGGGCCGGAGGAATTCTGTACCCTCACCAAGGAATACAAAGTGAAGCACTGATTAGAATATGTTGTTTAAACAAGACCTTGTATTGAAGCAGCATGGAGAATGTCAATGTTTGGGCGGGGGAGAGACCATCCAAATAATAATAATAAAAAAAGTATGGTTAAGTAAAGAGACAATGGGAAAAGACAAAAAATATAAGGGCAGAGAATGAAAGAAATAAGGGATCAAAGCTAGGAAAAAAAGGAGGGAGAGGAACTGAGAAGTACAGGCAGGAGCAGGCAGAGAAGTGAGCGGGTAACAGGGACACAGTTTTAGGAAAAAAAGAGGGCTAATGGAATGTGGAGGGTAATGAGTTTCTACTCTCCCTTGAGACAAAAAAAAATCTTTCTTGGCTGCCTTTATTACATCTACAGTATGAAATGTCCTCTTAAATATCTAGAGTCTATAGCAAAATAAATGGTGAATTAGCATAGTTTTCCACTTCGAAAAATACCGTTCAAGTTAAATTTACCAGAAGCTAATCTTGACAGATTCTTAACTATAAATGAATATCACGGAACCAACTCAGTATGGAGTATAATCTGGTAGTATCTGTAGATTTTTCCTATAATTCAGGTCCTGTCCTTGGGCCACTAGACCACTCTGCCTTTCATCCTTGCCATTTCATTAAGTTACAAAATATTGTTGTCTGTGAAATGCAAGTTAAAAAATTAGAATACACCTCCAAGTTGTTCACAGAAACAGTTTCATGCACATTCAGCTAACTGTATTATTTTTTGTCATGTCACTGTTTGTACAGGTTGCAGATAAACTGCTTGTTATGCCATCATGGTACACTAAACTTATCAAGATCAGAATGATCTATAAGAATCGCTACACAGACAGAATATTTGGCATTCTACACTACCATCTACTATTTTAAATTATTAACGTGACAAAAACAGAAATCAGATCTTTTCCTGATCTCTCTAACCATCTAATTAGATTTTTTGCTTTGAACACAGAGTGAGTTAATTCCCTAGAGTTCTTTAGAGGGTTGTTACACAAGAACACCTTTCTTGCTAAATAAGATGAAATTCTGAATTTGATCACCATTTGCTGAGTCTTTGTCAAACATGTTTTAACTATTGGTAATGCTTTGAATTTGTCTTAGATGAATTTCTCTGGGAACAATGGGAGTTTGGCAAGAAAACCAAAACTCAGAGTGAATGCCAGAAGGGATTCAGTTCTCAGACCCTTGCAAATAAATTAGGCTATAGTGCCTCCCAATGTACAGCTACTAATATCTGAAGTTCAAACAAAAATGGTAAAGTAGAGAACTGATTTTAGACATGGAACTAATAATAGTTTAGGAAGTCAGTACAGATATATTAGAGCCTTCCCTTTAAGTGCTTTTTAGTTTGGCTTTAATTGAGTACAATTAGACAACTGACTACAAGCAGCAAAGCTCTTGGTGGGCAGTGACTGTCTTTTTGGTCTGTATATATACAGTGCCAAACACAACAAGATCCTGGTCCATAACTGTATCTCTTAGATGGTACCGCAATACAAACAATAATATTTCAGCAGATGCATAATATGGTGTGATTAGATCAAGTGCTTTAAAATTAGTTATATAAATGTCCTGGAGCCAAATCCTTTTGAAGTCAATGGGAATTTTATATTGGCTTCACTGGGCTTTTAATCAGGCCCTAATGGATTTGTGTCTTGGTGTATGTCTATATAGAAGTTATATACCTGTGGCTGGCCCATGCCAGCTGACTGGCTCACAGGCCTCGGGCTAAGGGGCTGTTCAATTGCAGTGCAGACATCCAGGCTTGGGCTCTCCCACCTCACAGGGTCCCAGAGCCCAGGCTCTACTCTGAGCCCAAACATCTACACCGCAATTAAACAGGGCCCCATGAGCCCGAATCAGCTAGCATGAGCCAGCGGTGGGTTTTTAACTGCAGTGTAGACATACCCCCAGGGTCTAATCCTCAAAGGCGCTGCATGTCCACAACTCTCAGTAAAAGCAAGGGAATAGATTCCAATATGTTTTTCCCAAGTTAGTGTCAGAAAGCTCATATCTATATATCCAGAGCAGGCAAGATTTTCAAAAATAGGAACCAGAAGTTAAATGCCTAAATCCACGGTTAGGGTTCAATTTTTTGAAAATCTTGGCAATCAATAATATTAAGCTATCAATTAATCCTATTAATCTTCTCCCTCAGCAGAAGTAGTAGTATCCTGTTTATGCATTACACACTGAACCCAGATTTTACCCAGGGGGCCAAGTTCAACATGATCAACATTTTTCAGTTCCTGGATACATCATATGTTCAGGATATACCATTGGAAAACAGCTAAAAATCAATCAGTAGAATCCACTGTTGAATTTCACTGCCAGAGAGATGCAGGTGTACTGTCTTGCATTCTTTTTTAAAATCAGCACTATTCCTTCTGGCTGCTAAAAAAGGACTAGGATTATTAAGCGATGTACAACTTTGCTAAAACTGGATTGGGGTGGGTGATTTATGAAACAGTCAAATCTTTAAAACTGAAGGCAGTCAGTCAAAAATGAATCAAGTTAAAAACCTTGATTTGCCTATTTGAATAGCATAATGTGAACCAGAGTTTTAGCTACGAAGCACAGCATTATAAATATGTTGTTGAAATAATTGTCCTTAAAATTGTCACACTTTAGCTCCATATTAAAGGTTAATACAAAACACATTAGTTTCACACTAGTTATCATCTCACTGATTTTTTATTAGATTAACCTGTTTTACCCTCTTGACTAGTTCCCCATATGTTATTCTAGTTTTGTGTAGTAGGTTGGAAATGGTAATCCACAGTGTAGAGGCATTACTCCCACAGCAGGGAGTTCTGGTGAAGGATCTCTGGTCTGCACTCCATTTCTCATGCTGTCTAAAGTGCATGTAAGAGCAAGAAGCAGAGTACTCCCCACTTGGTCTGATACACCCACCTCAAGAAGAGCAGAAATCTAATTGACTTTAACCAGTAAACCTGGCTATATTTGAAAAGAATAAACAGTGTTCCTATACCAGTGGTGTGCAACCTGCGGCCCATCAAAGTAATCTGATTGTGGATCGTGAGACGTTTTGCTGATGTTGACCGTCCGCAGGCACGGCCCCCCACAGCTCCCAGTGGCCCCAGTTCGCCGTTCCCGGACAATGGGAGCTGCGGGAAGCGGCGGGCCACAGGGATGTGTTGGCTGCCGCTTCCCACAGTTCCCATTGGCCGGGAACAGAGAACCACGACCACGGGGGCTATAGGGAGCCGTGCCTGTGGAGGGTCAACGTCAGCAAAATGTCTTGTGGCCCGCAATCAGATTACCCTGATGGGCCGCATGTGGCCTGCAGGTAGCCCACCAGTGTCCTATACCATATGGCTGGGGAGGCCACCACAGGAGGAGTAGGGGAGAGACAAATCAGGGAAAAGGACAAAAACCAAAGAGGAAAGAAGGACCATAGAAAGATAAAGCATGAGAAGAAACAGACACAGTGACACAGATTTAGGCCACCAATTCAGTAAAGTATCCCTATTTAGAAGAGCATTTAAGCATGAGCTGAACTGAACCCACACCAAAGAGGAGAGAGAGCACAGAGTAGAAGGTGAAAGAGTGAATACATGAAGAAAAAGGTGGGAAGGGTAAGACAGAACTCGCAATAAAGTAGAAGAGAGTAGCTGGCCAGTCAGGAGATCCCAACTACAAGCTAAACACCAAAATTTCTATTTTCAACCCTTTGCAGTAGCTAACGTTTTTTTCTTTCTTTCTTTCTTTTTTTTTAAGTAAGGTTTGGTGAAAGGGCAAATGGAAGAGCTTGATTAAATTTTTTGTCCATCAGAAGAATAGCAAGTCATTATGATGAAATAGTTCCCCTACACTAACTAAGGAAAGCAAAAGTTAAAATGAAAAAGAGGTTACTTACTGCTGTTGGATCTTTTAGGTGAAGTTGCGTTGCTGTCACTTGTTTTAAGCCACCTGGATAACTAAAAAACATCCAAAGAACATATTTAATATTAAGACAGTGAAACAAAATAAAACAGTGAAAAAGACAAAGATTTTTTTCCAGTACAGTGTTTGATTCTGTAAACACTTTTTCACTATTACTCGTTGTTGAATTATATTTGTAACATGTTACCTGAGTATTATAAATTTTATATAAATGGCTTTCATGGATCCAAGCAGATCAATACACAAGGCTGAAAGGTTTGAACTAAAAAAAAAAAATTGCCAGCTGATCACAGCTAGGCAGGTTGCAAATTACATCATGTGCAAGCTATTATCCCAACAAACAGCTTATTATTTTCATTACCTTGCCCTCTGTTCCCCAATCCCCTTTTGTTTGTCTTGTCCACTGGTTACAAGTTATCATTTACCTAGATTGTAAGCTTTATGGGGGAAGATGTTGGGTTTACTGCAGTTATAAATCTTATCAGGTCCTACAAATTTGGTATTTTTTCCAACTACTGATCTGAACTATGGACCTGGTCCAAAGCCTATTGAAGTCAAAGGGGGACTTTCCATTACTTCAATGGATCAGCTCCAACATCATAAAATCTCAAGAACTGAAAATATCAATATTGTCAGTACACGTAATACTGTACGTTTAGAATATTCACTGAAAACTGCAGTTATTTCAATATTACTACAATTCCCTCCCTCTACTAACACCCTCAACTCCACTTTTATGTTTTCCATACAATTTATTCATTTTCAGAATAGATTTTAATAATTAGAGATAAACCAACTACCGTGGTCATGTTAGAAACACGGGAGCAATTGTTTTATTTGCTTTGACTGACTGATTCGAATTCCACCCAGAAACAAATTATTCCTGCCAGTGCTAAATACAGAAGCTTGGGAAATAACCATTATTGAAGCATATACATCAATTTTGTCTCCATAATATCTCATGTCTTAAATATTTTCTCAATGATTTTTAGAGAGGTTTAAATCACTCAGATGTAATCTTAACATCAAAATGCCTTCTTTATCTTTATTCAGTTAAACCGTTTGCATTGGAAAATTATCTTGATCTTGCTATTTGCCCTTTGGTCTACTGACATAACTCAAGATGACTTCTGCACTCCTCTTAAATTGTTGGTTTTTGTTTAGTTGGCTTTTTTAGTGTTTTAGACCAAAAAAAAAAAAACAAACCCGTTTTGCTATTTAACTAAAATGATATTCCCGTTCTTTGGCTTCACCTCCATCCAGTAAGATTGTTTTGCTAGGCAAATTTAACTTATGCCTTCTTCTGACATTTTGTATCTCAGATTATTTCCCTAGCAATACATATTGTGCCAGGGAAGATAGAGACATTTAACAGAACACAAGATTTATAACACACAAGAGGAATTTCCTTTGAATTCACATTTTAGAGTTAATGAATTTACTTAAAAGCAAAACCGACTTCAGCATCAATCTCTACTACTAACTTCTTTGAGCATTTACTATCAAATCATGGAACACTTACCCTGTGTGAGAAGAATACACTTTCTGTTCCCATTTGTTACCAGAAAATGCAATGTGTCTCGTGTTTATTATGACAACATGGTCTCCACAGTCACCTAGATTATAAATGATAGACATTTCAATAGGAGATATCACAAGGGCAATAAAAACATCCTCACAAAATTACTCACAGAAATAGAGCAAATATCAAATTATAATGCCTCAAATGAAACAATCACTAAAAAGCATCACCTTTAAAATAAACATCTAGCTATAAACAGAGAATTTATTCACCTTTTTCATTATCATCATCACCATGTTAAATGGTGGGTGAATGCGTGGGTAGTTTAAGTCAATGCAATTTGCATGAGTAAGATTTGCATGTCTTAACTCACAGGGTAACATTTCATTTTATTCAATATACTATATGTTTGCTCTACACTACGAAAAGTCAATGTGAACAAATTAAACACAAACTAAAGATCAATCTTTAAAGCAGAATTTAAATTAATTTCAGATTTATAAAACAATTTTTCATAATGAACAGTTTCATAATGAACAATTTTTCATAATACTGAATTTTGGACTAGAAATATATTAGTACGAAATGATCTTAGGACCTATAGCTAAAAATATATATTGGAACCTAAAAGAAAGATTTAAAGTCGTTAGCTTTGTGCTAGACTGAAGCATTTGTACTAAAAATCAAGTAGAGTTGAGTGCTACAATATAGAACCATAGAATTGCAAGGGACCTCGAGAGGTCATCTAGTCCAGTCCCCTGCACTCGTGGCAGGAATAAGTATTATAAAATACACAAATGGGCGCAATATGGAAATTTGCCTGCTATATAGAGTGCATCCGTCCCATCTATAGGTACCAAAATGAAAAAAAAAACCTGTATTCTATTACTAACAATACTTTTCAAGGATTAGAAATTTTGACAGATCTTCCATATTAAATAAAATGTGACAAATTCTTTTTACTAAATTCTGACACGTATAAAATAACTGTGAAACAAGTGCAAGTTTTCTAAAATAAATATATATTTTTGATGAGTCATTACTATCTCATTAATTCAGATCTCTGGAAGATGATTCACCTGGAGTTCATTTCCATATTGAGATTTAACCAGTTAGTCTAAAAAGTGCCATATTAAAGTATAATAAAAATGTAATTAATATTTGAAGAAACTGGCAATGCAAAACAAACATTGTTGTGAAGAAAGATCTCCCAAAGGTATATTCCTTACTACATACATCCAGAAAATCTACAGGAGTTTGCTAAGGGGTCTGTGTTATTTTATTTTCCATGTTTGTTCTCAGCACTTTAGATCAGAACTTGATTTCTTGAGTAAAATATTCCCCTCCATGAAAGTCTTAGTTGCCTTTACAGAGCCTGCACAAGTAAATTTATATTTAAAACTTACATGAAAAGGATTAAAAGACACAAATGTTACTATTTTTTTAAAATCCTTAATGTTCAGCCTACTGTAGATATCTGCTACAGTATGTCATACAAATCTAAACTTTAATCTTTCAACTACAATTTTAATTTTTTTCTTTTAATTTCTACTTGTTCATTTTGGCAGGAAGGTATTTTAAATTTGACACACTAGCTAGGCATTTAAATACGTAGCTAACATGCTAAAACTCCATGTTATACTTTTCTTTAAAAAGTACTCTGAGTAGCTGTGTAACTAGCTGGTAGACACACCATAGCTAGGGTTGCACTGTTAAATGGACTTAAAATATAAAATCTCTGTTTTTCTCTAGAAGTAGAAAGTCATTTGGGGTGAAATTTCAGTTTTTATGCCCCTTGAATTTTCTATGTATTTTCCCCCATATTCTCTTTACAACTCTGTTTGAGTTCTGGCTGAAATTTGTCCTTGGCAATGTGACCTGTCATTGCTGACTGATCACTTTTACAAAGTATTGTCTATCTACACAAAATATGGAAGGCAGGTGAATTCGGAGGAAAACTGGTATAATTTGTAGGTTTCTGGGAGGAAAAATGGATTTAAGATCATTTTTAGCAATTATTCTTCAAAATTGAAAGTTTATGCACCAGCAGTTGCTGATGGAGAAAATCTTCGACATCAGCAGCTACACTTTTCTGTCAGATTTTATCCTACAATGCTGAAGGTTTCATGTGCTGTGGCTGGTGGATGAAGTTTTCTCTGTTAGCACCTGCACTTCTACTCTCCTACAGATCCAAATCCTCATGAATCTGCAACCTTGTTAACTTATGAGCAAGTTTGGTCTCACAAACTAAACAGGGTCATTAGGCGATTCAATAATTGTCAGTCTACCATTTGAACCAATATTGAACCAATGCTCCAGTATGTTACTGGAGGTGCCAACTTTCGGATTAGAGATAAACCAAAGGTCCAGACCATTAAAAATCCCAAGAAATTTTTTTATTAGAGTAGACATCATAACCCAGTTTGTAATTTGTTTATTTAACGTCTTGCTTACAACAAGTTGCTTTAAAAACAAACAAACCTAAAATCAGTTTAAAGCTGATTTTGTTCAGTGAAAAATCCTGTGTGAACACACTTACACTGGTTTAAAACTGGCCTATA
Organism: Mauremys reevesii; assembly: GCF_016161935.1. Classification (NCBI taxonomy): domain Eukaryota; kingdom Metazoa; phylum Chordata; order Testudines; family Geoemydidae; genus Mauremys; species Mauremys reevesii. The sequence goes on from NC_052624.1 coordinate 264,029,166, forward strand.
TGTGTTTAGTTTACATGATAGCATAAAAAGATTTAAATACAATTAACATTATTCACACATCACACCTTCAGTTAAACCAGTGCAGCTCTGTGGAAAGACCAAGCCTATATAAATATATCTCAGAAATCCCTTGCACTTTCAGTTGGACACAGTATTCTTTGCTTCTTGTCTTTAAATAGTATGCACTGTTCCTGTAATACTTCAGAGGTGGCCTCATTCAAGAAGTGGGAAAAAGGGAAAATGGTATTATATACAAAATAAAGCTCAAAATTTGTTGACAGCTCCTGCAGCGTAGACCCAATGAACTGTACTTGAAGAAAAAAATGTTCTGCCGGTTCTCATATATATCATTGATTTGTCATATTTTAAGTTTAATTAATATTTCCCAAGAAACATACACACACACACACACACACGAAAAACAAAAGACCAAGACCTTAAATCTTCATTAATTACTTTCCAATGGTAAACAATCAGTTTTGGAGTACAAGAATTTTGGTTTTTCTTCTTTATTAAATAAGTGCTTGACATCTGCCTAGGATCACAAGTCAGTCTGCCACTTAACTTACAAAACCAACAACCTACATGCCAAACTTCTTGTTCATTTTAAGATGACAAGTCTTAACTCTTTCTCCTAACCATTATAAGTACTAAACATTACAAACTGAAGGAATTCATGAAGTTTTCACCCTAAAGGCTGGTCAGCATTTTTTTGCAAGAGGTGAAGAATAATTATCACCTTAAGGTAGTTGTGCTGAGCTCCAACACAGTAAATTACCAAGAGCATTTTGGTTTCCTTTAATTGCTTTTGTCAGATTTATTTAATCTTCTAAGAAGTTTTAATAACAGTTAAGTATCAATGTTTAACTTTCATTATGGAAACAAAAGTACAGCGAACATGATCAATATTCTTAAGCTCTTGAATGCTTGGTGTAATGCGTGTGGTATAATTTTATCTAAAGTTTTGAAATTTGCGGAAAAAGTATACCACTATTAACAGCTTAAATGCAAATAAGTTTACATTAAATCAAATTTCTTCCCTCCATCTGAGTTTGAATTCAGTTCACTATACTTGGAAAAACAATAAATAAATAGAACAGTTTTCCTGAACAGAAGCATTTGACAGAAAATTCAGTTTTATTCCATTTAAGATATTGAAATCTCAAAGTTCTGAGAATATGTTAATTTAAAAAAAACAATAGTTTGAACTTCTAGCATCACGAAGCAATAAATGATGCAAAATGGAAATCCATACAGACATTGCACTTTTACATATCACTAATCTCTCACCCACAGTAGCCTCCAGAAACATAATAATCAAATTAAAAAACTAACAGTGTTCAAGACAATACATCAAATGCTACTTGCATAATAAATGAACATATTAAATACAGTATCCTGTGTGCAATACTGTTTAAGTGGTGCTTTACAGATTAAAAGTACTGTTATCTTATTAAAACGATTTTAACCTGTTTCATCACAAGCAGCAAACCAAATAAAATCTTTCTGGAAACAACCTTTCTTCCCTGCCCAGAAGTTAAAAATTGAATGAATGTGAAGTTGAATGATCTTTTGCAGTGAATGATCAAAAACATTAATTTTCAGGAAAGTTTGGTCTCAAGTGACATCTTGTGGCTAAAAGTTGTTTTGCAGTTTTAAAATTCACATTATTCAGATCACTTCTACAATCACATTGTAAGTTATACTTTCTGCTATGAAAAACAACAACTAATCTAAATTTTCACATGAAAATTAATTGTGAAACAATGTATACCCAGCACAAACCAATATTAGATTCATTATTTCAAAGACAATATCAACAAACTATAGCAATACAGATAAGGTTTTGGAACATAGGGTTGTCAAGTCAAAAGATTCATATTTAATAAAAGACTCTGAACTTAGTGTGCACACAAGGATTGAAAGTGTCAGTGTTTCTGTTAGCCTTACTAAATCTTTGCGATAATTTGCACAAGGGCCATGGAAAGATTTTCCATGTCACAATCTCAGCATTGTGGACAGGGGCCATCTTTTTGTACAATTACCTGGCACAATGGGGTGTCAATCCATGACTGTGGCTCCTAAGTGCTATAGTAACAGAAATACCTTTACTGCAGATTAGCCAGCCTGGCTGGAAGGGAAACAAATCTTTTGGTTTAAATTAAAATAGATATTTGAAATGTATTTTAAAAAAAGAGATGAGAAACATTTTATTAATAGAATATATTTTGAAAATTCTATTTTAAAAGGAAGTAGCCTTTTAATGAACAATTTTGTAATGTGTTTTACATAAAGGAACAACCAACCTGATATATTTTAATCTGTCAATTTAAAAAAAAGTTAAAAAGTAGTTTCAGTTACTATACTTGCCCTTGTGTTCACTTTCATATTATTCTGGTTTCACAATATTTTGCTATTTTTAAAAATGTTTCTCTTTCTGTTATGTGAACTGCCCAGTTATATACATAAAACAATGATGCCAAACCACAAGCAGCCATATTGTGTTGTCAAATGCACAAAGTAAAACTGAAAAAAATAGATATTTGTTGTTCTAATCTCTTTTAACACTGTAAGGTGAAATCACAATAGATTTTAAACAAAATCTATATAAGAAAATTCCAGGATTGTCACTGTGTGTGTCACTCTAAAGCCTAAAATGTCTGTAGTCTCATTGTAAAGCGATGGAAACAGCTACAGCATAGCTGAGGGCTCTTTTTGTTCAGAATATCACCAGGCTGAATCATCACTAAATTTTGCTGACTCCTACCATCCAATTTTTAAGTTCTTAGCCATTCTTACTTTATGAATTATACCCATGAGGTATAGCTACAGTAAGGCCTGGTCTATACTACAAAGGTAGGTCGAAGTAAGCCACCTTGTGTTGACCTAAACATGCACAAGTCTACAATTAAATTTAACTCCCACAGATGTAAAGTGGCCCATTATGACGGCATATATCACCAGCTCCCTGAGTGGCTCTGAGCCATGGTCAATGTATGGAGGTTGGTGCAGCATGAGTGTAGATGCTGTGTTACCTATGTGTTATCCTAACAGTCCTCAAGCTGCTGTCCCACAATGCCCGACACTGACCACTCTGGTCACAATTGTTAACTCCACTGTCTAGGACTCATGCATACCAGAAGCCCCCAACCCTGGCTTTAAAACCCCTGTGAATTTTTGAAATGCCTTTTGCTGGTTGCCCAGCTTGGTGAGCACCCCTCTATCTGCTTTTTGTTCTTGTGCGCAACAGCCCAGCTCATTATGCCGGCTACGTGCTCTAGACACACACCTGCCTGGAGCAGAGAGAAGATACTGAATCTCCTGGGCCTGTGTGGAGAAGAGGATGTGCAGGCACGGCTCTGAACCAGCCACAGAAATATTAACATCCATAAGCAGATTGCTCAGGAGAGCAGTAGAAGGGGTATGACAGGGACCAACAGTAGTGCTGCATGAAAGCCACGGAGTAAGAGAGGCCTACAATCGATGTGGTGCTGACCTACAGACTGCCCACTTTTATGAAGAGCTGCATGCCATACGTGGCAGAGACCCTACCACCACGCCGCAAACCACCGCGGATAACTGTGAGGAGCTCAAGTCACAGGCTCCTGCTATGAACAGTGAGGATGAGGAATATGGGAGACAGGTGATGGAGGGTTCAGCTGTGCTGTGCACCAGGAACCATTTTTTATACCACTGCAGTCCAGCCAGTACCTGCAATCGAGCATGAGCAAGAACATTACAGGGGAACGAACTTTGGGTAAATGTGTAAATAAATTTCCAATTACAGTGACGGCACCCCAAAATTGTTGACTTTTCATTAATTTATTCATGCTACAAGAGGTAGAGGTACAACAAAGAGAGAGAAAGTTTCTATCTGCTCTTCATTCTCCTCTAGAGTAAGGTGGGGTGAGGGGCACATGGAGCAATTTGTTTGTCCACAGGGATGTCCCTTGAATCCTCCTGAGAGATCTCGATGGAACTTCCATGGAAGTATTCTGCCATCCTTTCCCGAAGGTTTCTAGGGTTGGCAGCCTTATTTCTTCCTCTGTGATGGGCCACTTTCCCATGCCAGTCAGTGATTACTTTGACAGGCACCATTGCTGTAAACGGGCTAGTGGCATACTGTTCCAGGTGACTTTGGGATGCTAGCAGCAGCTGTGCTCTCTCTGCATTTGTTACCTTCAGGAGTGAGATATCAGCTAACATCACCACCTCCTGTGGGAAATGATGCCAGCATTCAGTGCCAGTGCCCTATATTCAGTTTCATGCAACTGAGCAACTCCCTCCTTGTTTCCCTCACCCCTGGCAGGTCATACTCACAAACGCTTAAGCTGAGAGTGGCAATAGGCACAAGCACAACTTAAATTTTGCTTTCCGTTCCTACTATACTGACAATGGTACTTCTATGGGTACGTCTACACTACGGGACTATTCCGAATTTGCATAAACCAGTTTTGTAAAACAGATTTTATAAAATCGAGTGCGCGCGGCCACACTAAACACATTAAATCGGTGGTGTGCGTCCATGGTCCGAGGATAGCGTCGATTTCTGGAGCGTTGCACTGTGGGTAGCTATCCCGTAGCTATCCCATAGTTCCCGCAGCCTCCCCCGCCCCTTGGCATTTCCGGGTTGAGATCCCAGTGCCTGATGGGGCAATAATCATTGTCGCGGGTGGTTCTGGGTAAATGTCGTCAGTCACTCCTTCCTCTAGGAAAGCAACGGCAGACAAGCATTTCGCGGCTTTTTTCCCTGGATTGCCCTGGCAGATGCCATAGCATGGCAATCATGGAGCCTGTTTTGCTTTTTGTGACTGTCACCGTATGTGTACTAGATGCCGCTGACAGAGGCGATTCAGCAGCGCTACACAGCAGCATGCTTTTGCTTTTGCATGATAGCAGAGATGGTTATCAGCCATACTGTACCATCTACCATACCATAAATTGGTAATAAGATGGGCATGGCTACCAGTCCTTTTGCACTGTTCCATTTGCTGCTGTCATAAGTGCCCCTGGCTGCTCTTAGCCAGGGGCGCAAAATTGGGAATGACTCCCTGAGTCAATCCCTCCTTTTTGGTATCTAAAAATAGAATCAGTCCTGCCTAGAATATGGGCAAGTGTACTAGATAACCGCTGTATCAGAGAACCAGAGAGCACAGCTGCTCTGTGTCAGATCCTGCAGAAATTATGAGCTGTATGCTATTCACAGGGGGTGCTCCTGCAACAACCCCACCTGTTGATTCCGTTCTTCCTCAGCCTTCCTGGGCTACCGTAGCATTGTCCCCCCACTTGTGTGATGAAGTAATAAAGAATGCAGGAATAGACACAGTGACTTGTTAGTGAGATATGAGTGGAAGGCAGCCTCCAGCTGCTATGATAGTCCAGACAGGACAGTAAGGAGTGTGTAGGAGAGGAGCCCAGCATCTCTCTGCTAGTTCAGGGGCACTTGAATCTTTTCTTTACACATGAAGGGTGGGGGCTGATGGAGCTCAGCCCCCTGTTGCTATGACGACGATGGTTATCAGCCATACTGTACCATCTACCAGGAAAAATTAGGACCAGGCGACCTTGATCGACCGGTCCCAAGCAAGTTGGTATGGTTACCAGTCCTTTTGCACTGCCCCATGTGCCAATAGGCTGATGATGAGGACTGGTACCAGTCGTATTGTACCATCAGCCAGCCATAGCGTGGGGGGAGCAAGGATGTTGGTGTTGAGTGCTGCACCATCGCGTCTATCTGCAGCATTCAGTAAAGATAGGGTGACATGTAAAAGAGTCAGAGGATTGTTTTCCCTTTCGCTTCTGGGGGTGTGGGGTGAGTAGATTGCCAAGCTATTCCCTGACCCACCGCGGACACTGTGTTTGACCCTAGAAGCATTTGGAGCTCAGCCAAGAATGCAAATACTTTTCGGAGGCTGCAGGAACTGTGGGATAGCTTCAGTCCTCCAGTCCATGAGCGTCCATTTGATTCTTTGGCTTTCCGTTACGCTTGTCACGCTGCAGTGCGCTGAGTCCCTGCTATGGCGTCTGTCTGGAGATTTTTAAAAAAGGATTCTGAATTTCATCTTCTGTAATGGAGCGCTGATAGAACGGATTTGCCTGCCCTTACAGCGATCACATCCGCATGGTCCGTGCTGGAGCTCTTTTTTTATTTTGATTTCGGACTGCATCGCCACCCGTGCTGATCGGAGCTCCACGCTGGGCAAACAGGAAATATTCAAAAGTTCGCGGGGCTTTTCCTGTCTACCTGACCACTGCATCCGAGTTCAGATTGCGGTCCAGAGCGGTCACTGGTGCACTGTGGGATAGCTCCCGGAGGCCAATGCCGTCGATCAGCGTCCACACTAACCCTAATCCGATATGTTAATACCGATACTAGCGTTACTCCTCTCGTTAGGGAGGAGTACAGAAACCGGTTTAAAGAGCCATTAAAATCGATATAAGGTGCCTCCTAGTGTGGACGGTTGTGGCGTTAAATCGGTTTTACGCTCCTAAAACCGGTTTAAACGCCTAGTGTAGACCAGGCCTATGTGTTTTATCTGTAGCTGCGGCTGATGCGGTCTTGAGGGGTTCCCCCTCCACACCAGCAGAATGACTGACCCAGAAAAGGAGGATGTGGAAGGACATGTTCTGTGAGATCCTGCAAGCCAGTGCTGCATCAGACCTAGAACAGAGGTCCTGGGGGGTGAATATTCCAGACCGCATGGAGAAGGAAAGTGCAGCAGGAGAAAGACGCAGGAAAAGGAATGGGAGATGCACCAGGAAAGGCAGCCAACTCAGATGCTGCAGACTCTTGTGGACCTCCGGATTCACCAATCCAGGGCTCAACTCTCATTGCCATCTGTGGAGAACTGCACCTCCCTATACCCCCCTCAGCTCTCCTCATGGCCTCAGGGCCTGCACACTTACACCTACCAACACAAACCATGGAAAGGCATGGACAACCACAGCTTCACTTACACTGATCTGTGAGAGCTTCGACTGATGTATGTGTAGCTACAAAGGACTTCAATGTTTCATCCTCTTATTTACTAAGATTCCTAAATGTTTTTAAGTTAAAGCTGAAGAACTTAAGTGTGGGTTTTTGGAGTTGTTTTCATAAATGGAAGTTTTGTTTTGAAAGTTATTCATCTTTATTAGTTTACAATACATGGTGTATAATGCCTGCTGGCAGTAAAAATAGTGGTCTGGTACACTCACAACCAATAAGATCAGTGCCAAACAGTGTAGTCATAACTGTACAAGAGGCATCCCAGCTTGCACTGTCAAGTGATATATGCACAGATATGAAGCAAACATGACAACTCTGAAACAAGCCCCAAACTGCAACGCCAGGTTGAGCACAGGACACTACAGCACATTCCTGTGGCTCACTGCTTTTTCAAAGCCTCCCTAAGCCACACAGCTCATCTGATAGCTGTTCAAATTCACAGACAGACATTCTACCTCCACACCTGCAGCAACATTTCCCCCTTTGTTTCAAAAATATTATGCAGGACATAACAGGCAGCTATAACCATTGGGATATTTTTCACACTGAGCTCCAATCGAGTGAGTAAACACCACCAGCATCCTTTCAATCTACCAAAAGCACATTCAACTGTCATTTGCACCGGCTGAGCTTGTAGTTGAATCTTTCCTTTGTTATCAAGATGGCCTGGGTACAGGTTCAAGAGCCAGGGTAGGCAGGATCCCTATTAGTATTTCAACATCGCCAATGGTAATCTGTGGTTGAAAAAGAAGGCTGCTCCTTTTATCTTTCTGAAGAGTACTGTGTCCTTAAATATGCAAGCAGAATGCGCCTTTCCTGACCAGCCAGTGAAGCATCACCGGTGATCCTTCAGAGCTTGCATAACCATGTAAAAAGAGCCCGGTTGATGTACTCTGTAGCAAGGTGCTCTGGGGCCAAAATAAGAATGTGTCCCCCATCTATTGCTCCACCACAGCTTGGGAACCCCATAGCTGCAAAGCCATCCACTATGTTCTCCACATTGCTGAGAGTAAGAGTCCTGTCTAGCAGATGACTATTAATGGTCTTGTACACTTGCATGATAATGGCCCCCACAGTGGATTTTCCCCCTCCAAAATGAATTCCAACTGACTGGTAAGTAATCTGGCATAACAAGTTTCCCCAGTGTGATCGCCACTTGCTTCTCCACTGTTAGTGCAGCTCTCAGTTTGGGGTCCCTGCATTATACGGCTGTGGCAAGTTCAGCACACAGATCCAGGAAACTGGCCTTACACATCTGAAAGTTCTGCAGTCACTGCTTGTCATCCCAAACCTGCATTACGATGGGATCCCACCGGTCAGTGCTCATCTCTCGGTCCCAGAAGTGGCACTCCACCACTTGCAGCTGCTCCATGAATGCCACCGACAACCTTGAATTGGTTCTCGCTATGTACCACAGCAAACTGATCATCAGAAAATCGTGTTCCTTGTGGTTCTTCTTGCAGCTCTGCAAATACCGGAGGATCATGTGTGCTGCACTTGAAACACTCAGACAATAATGCAGAGCGGTACAGGCTCCATGCTTCTGTCAGAGATGGCAGACAGTGACAAGCCCCGTGTGGGTTTGTGGGAAATTGAAAATAGGTGCAAAAATTATGAGATAGATATGATATTATGGGATGGAGAACACTGCATTATGGGACGCTGACTCCTTCCTTCTAGTCACCCTTGCATGGGTCTTTTCTCGCCAACCATGCTTTGTCAAAACTACGCAAAAGACAATGTGCTCAACAGTGGCAGGCTGCACACTGGGATACATACCCAGGGTATATTGCACTGTGCATCAACCCAAGCACTCCTGGTAAGTACAAGCAGCGCCAATGGAAGGAGCCAAATACGCACATGCACAAGCGACATACTAACTGTGGCGGATGTCAGGGTGGTTAAGCACTGGAATAAATTGCCTCGAGAGGTTGTGGAATCTCCATCACTGGAGATTTTTTTAAAGAGCAGGTTAGACAAACACCTGTCAGGAATGGTCTAGATAATACTTAGCCCTGCCATGAGTGTGGGGGACTGGACTAGATGACCTCTCGAGGTCCCTTCCAGTCCTATGATTCTATGTAAGCGAATGAAACTTGCATCAGCAAAACTTGGTAGACATGGCCTAATGCAGGGGTCCCCAACGCAGTGCCTGTGGGTGCCATGGCATCCCCAGGGTGTCTAAGTGTTCCCGCGTACTGGCCGGCGGACATTCATCCGCCGAAATGCCATCGACAAGCTGTGTCATCCAGAGGCGTCGCTGCCGAAATGCCGCCAATTTTCAGCGGTATTTTGGTGGCGACGCCTCTGGATGACACTGCTTGTCGGCGGCATTTCGGCAGCGACGCCTATTGACGTTGCCGCTTGTCAGCGGAATTTCAGCGGATGCTCGTCCGCTGCCACAGTCCTCCGCAGCTCATCGTCTGGCGCCCACCAGACAAATAAGGTTGGGGACCACTGGCCTAATGCATGTATCTATACCATGCCAAGAGTCCTAGATCATCGTGATGTTAAATGTGACGCAACCAATCACCATCCCATTTACAGCTAATTTGCATGCAACAATTTCACTGGTTGTAAAAGGAAGACTGCACACTCCAGCATACCTTCCATTTACCAACCACACAAATCAACACAATCCCCAAAACACGGAGCCCATCAATGCACTCACACCCTCCTTTGGCACCTGCAGAAATCCACACAACTCTCCCAAAACTACACAGACATCAACCCAACCAGCACACACAACAAAAACCACAAACATCACTCAGAAGCCTAGAATTTCTGTTCAGTCACTGTGAAGCGATGGAAACAGGTATAAGCATAGTGGACATCTCTTTTTGTTTAGAATATCACCAGATTTGCAATCTGTTACTATCCAGCTATTTTCTGCTTTTTTTACACACATCTTTACAAATCATACCTGTGCAACAGCACAGGATTGCAGCTACTAGTAAATTTATAAATTAGGAATATATTTTAAAACACGTTCCACTGGAATGGGATTAAAAAAGTAAAAATTGATACACATCTGTTTAAAAAAAAAAAGAACAAAAATACTGTCTACATTAGTTCTAATTCTTCAAGTTGCTCCACATGGGCAGACCCTCACATTGCCTGTAAAATGCCTTAGTGAAGGCAATGGGAACCTTCACATGGGTGTAGAGGTTTACCCACATGGGCTCTTTGCAGGATTGGATCCTCAGACTGTACAGCATCAAGGACCTAATACAAAATCCATTGAATTCAGTAAGAGTCTCTCCATAAACTTCAGGCCCTTTGTGAAAGGGGGCTGACTGGTGACTTCAGGTGTGCCAAAATAAATATAAATTTGATTTTTAGTTTCCTTAAGAAATAAACTATTTTTTCTGCTCGAAGATTCAGTGGTTTAAAAGTCAACAAGCTGCAAAGAGCATTGGTGCTCTGTCTTAGCTTACCTCTCTTCAACCAATCACATACTGGCAAAGCTCTAACCTTATCTTCATGCACAGGGGATTGTCATTGATGGAACTGGCTTAGCATGTTAGACTATGCCCTCCTCTTCCATGTTTTCACAGCTGACTGGCAGGGGCGTCTCTAGCTTTTTTGCCACCCCAAGCAAGGCAGTCAGACAGCCTTCAGCGGCGTGCCTGCGGGAGATCCCCGATCCTGTGGATTCGGTGGGTTGCCTGCGGGAGGTCCGCCAGTCCCGTGGCTTCGGTGTACCCGCCGCCAGCAGACCTCCTGCAGGTGCACCACCGAAGGCTGCCTGACTGCCGCCCTCGCAGGGCGCCCCCCGCAGCTTGCCTCCCCAGACACGCGCTTGGAGCGCTGGTGCCTGGAGCCACCACTGCTGACTGGCATTTGTTTTCATACATGATGCACAATGTAGGGAATATTACTGTTATTTGTTTTACAGAAGTTGCTTAGAGGCCTCAAACCAGATTCATGGCTCCATTATGCTAGATGCAGTACAAACACACAGGAAGATACAAAATCCCTACCCAGAGAAGCTTAAACATAGGCCAGGGACTATGTGTTTATACAACATCTAGAAAAATGAGACTCATAAGTGCTCCTACAACGTAATTGTTCAGTATTAAATGCTACACAGCCTACTTTTATACGAAAGAATAGTTCAGTGACACAAAGCCTCAGGGAGAAAAAAATGAAGGTGGGGACAAAATGGTGAGTCTTGTAATAAATACAGAAAACACAAACTTAAAAAAAATATGATTAATGAAATTGAAAAGAAAGGATACCTATAAGTGAAGGAAATCAAGTTTGCCTCAGTTTACTACAATACTTACTTAGTGCATGATACACAGGTTTATGCTTCCCCTGAAGTCTGATTACACTCGTGGCTGCAAGTTTTCCGGGTGGTTGCATCTTCCCATCTATGAGATACCAGGCTCTGGCAAAAGTAGCCCATTGCTAAAGAAGATTGACAAAGTTGTAGTTAATGTAGTAAAATAAATACACTCAGCCTAAATAACTCCACAAAACCACAAACATGTTAGGTATTTACAAGAAAATACATTAGGTATTTTAGAGATTAACTATCATGATTTTTAACCAATATATAAATTATTTTTTAGGAAAAAAACCTTTAATCACTGTTTCTAAATACCGTACAAATGTTCAATTATATTTCCCCAAGATTTTAAGAAAGGGTGGGGGAAACTGTCTGGCGAGTGCCAGACGATGAGCTGCGGAGGACTGTGGCAGCGGACAAGTGCTGTATAAATTATCTTCAATCGTGATAATGCTATGAGGAAATAACTAGAGGTCTTTTCCACTTTCTGTTATTGTTTTCAAAATCTTGATGTCCTCTTATAAATTATTGCTAACTAACAAGATAATAAGAGTTATAGGCCATCCTAATTCTGACTGCTTTCTTTATTTTCATGGGGAGAGGGGGGCACAATTCTAAATGGAAGAATTTCAGCTCTGACCCTGCAAACACTTCATTAGTGAAGCACAGGATTAGCAGGAATAGTACTGTTGACTTCCATAGGTAACGCCCTAAACCTGCAAACATTTACACACTTACTTAACTTTACGGTTTACTTAATCCTGCAGACACTTAGGCCCATCTACTACAAACATTTACGCAGAAGCTTAATTTTACTACAAGAGAGATGCCCGCTTGTTGGCAGAATCCCGGTCGGTCTAAGCGTTTGCAAGATTAAAGCCTATGTTTGTTCCTTCCTTTCGGTACCTGCCATGTTACTGGCTGCCCTACAAAATTCGCTGCTCCCCGTGGGCACGATGAGCTCTGCTCGTCTCTCCAGGGAGGGTAAATACAGCAACGCGTGGAAGCTTCACCCGCAGGGGAAACTGCGAGGGGAGCGCGGCGCTTCTGCAGCCCCCTGCCTGCCACTCTCCACAGGCAGGAGGGGCAGACTCCTCCCCGGGAAGCGGGGCACTTACACCAGGAAACGCCCCGGCCTGGAGGAGGCAGCCGGCTCTCGCCCCGTAGGGCAGGGACAGCCCCGCTCCAGGGGAGAGGGCCCCGCTCCCCACTGCAGAGAGGGGGCACCAGGCCGAGGACACGCAGCCAGGGCGGGGCAGAGCCCGCGCCCCGCGAGAGAGGCGCCGCCTCAGCGGCCTGCCCGTGGGCTCCCGCCTCCCCTCACCCGGCGGGGAGCCCTGCCCGGGGCCGCGGAGGGGCCGCTCACCTGGGCCGCCTTGGTGTAGCTGGCCATGGCGGCGCGCCGGGGGAGCGGGTTCGCCGCCGGACCCGCTCCCGACTCCCGGTGGCAGGAAGCGGAAGCGGGGGCGGTGGAGGCGGGAGAAGCCGGCGGCGGCTGCTGAGCGTCCCCGGGAGGAGGCGCCCGGCTGCGGCAATGGACCGGTACCTGCTGTTCGTGAGCTGGGAGGAGCGGAGAGCCCCGCGGGGCGGCGGCGGCGCCGAGCGCGTAGCAGGTGCGGGCGAGCGGGGCTCGGTGGTGGCGGCAGAGCCCTGGGGCGAGACGCTGCACAGCGCGGGGTCCTGCGCCGCCCGGAGCGGCTCCTCCAGGCACAGCCAGAGGGGAGTCTCGCCGCGGGGCCCCGGCTGGGGGCCGCAGGAGTGGGGGGAGCTGTCATTGTGGGGGTGCCTAGGACCCCAGGCGTCACTGAGAGGGGCCGTGGCATCACTTCCGGTGTTCGCAGTTCGCGGTGGTGGTCAAGGCTTCTAGTTGTGGCTCTAGGGTTTTGTGTGTTTTTCCCCGCAGCGCACATTCCTGGTGGGACCAGTCCCAGGTTTCAGGCCGGCCGAGTGGAGCAAGGGGCACCCAAGTGCCTTCTCCACGCTGCCTTGCGCTGCAGGCCGCTCAGGGAGCTCTGAACAGATTGGTTCGAGCCCTCATCGTTCCCTCCTCACTCTGCCATCTGCCAGGAGAGCTTAGGAACAATCCCACCGTGCAGCCGGCCGGCAAGGGAGAGGAGCGTGTATCGTTGAGGATAAAAGAGACCTGCAAAATTGTGGTGTGAGATGTTTACATCGTGTGGTCATGTTTGCATTGCACCATCACACCAATGTATAGGGACACAGTCATGGTGGTGATATGCCATAGCACATCTCAAAAGATGGCCCTTTATTACTTCAAAAAAGAGGAGTATTTATGGCACCTTAGAGACTAACCAATTTATTTGAGCATAAGCTAAAACCCACTTCATCCGATGCATGCAGTGGAAAATACAGGAGGAAGATAGATATACACAGAGGACATGAAAAAATGGGTGTTGCCATACACACTCTAACGAGTGATCAGTTAAGGTGGGCTATTATCAGCAGGAGAAAAAAGAACTTTTGTAGTGATAATTAGGATGGCCCATTTCCAACAGTTGACAAGAAGGTGTGAGTAACAATAGAGGGAAAAATTAGCATGGGGAAATAGGTTTTACTTTGGGTAATAATGACCCATCCACTCCCAGTCTTTATTCAAGCCTAATTTAATGGTGTCCAGTTTGTAAATTAATTCCAGTTCTGCAGTTTCTCATTGGAGTCTGGTTTTGAAGTTTTTTTGTTGGAGTTTTGCGACTTTGAGATCTGTAATCGAGTGACCAGGGAGGTTGAAGTGTTCTCCGATCGGTTTTTGAATGTTATAATTCTTGACGTATGATTTGTGTCCGTTTATTCTTTTGCGTAGAGACTGTCTGGTTTGGCCAATGTACATGGCAGAGGGGCATTGCTAGCACATGATGGCATGTATCACATTGGTAGATGTGCAGGTGAACGAGTCTCTGATAGTGTCCACTATCCACTATAGTGTCCATTTTTTCATGCCCTCTGTATATATCTCTTTCTACTGTATTTTCTACTGCATGCATCCGATGAAGCTTATGCTCAAATAAATTTGTTAGTCTCTAAGGTGCCACAAGTACTCCTCGTTTTTTGCTGATACAGACTAACACGACTACCACTCTGAAACCTTTTTGTGGTTTTGTTTTTTCATTCGTAGATCAATTCATAGATTCTACGGCCAGAAGGGAGCATTGTAATCATCTAGTCCAGGGTTGGGCAAACTATTTGGTCACATTGGGGTTCTGAAACTGTGTGGAGGGCCGGGTAGGGAAGGCTGTGCCTCCCCAAACAAACAGCCTGGCCCCCACCCCCTATCTGCTCCCTCCCACTTCTCGCCCCCTGACTGCCCCCCTCAGAACCCCCGACCCATCCAACCCCCTTTGCTTCTTGTCCCCTGACTGCCCCCTCCTGGGGCCCCCCACCCCTAACCACTCCCCCAGGATCCCACCCCCTATCCAAACCCCTGGCCCCGACCACACCCCCCAGAACCTCCGCCCCATCCAACTGCTCCCTGTCCCCTGACTGCCTCCCTGGACCCTCTGCCCCTTATCTACCCCTCATTTCCCACCCCCTTACCATGCTGGTCAGAGCAGCAGGACTGACAGCTGCGCTGCCTGGCTGGAGCCAGCCATGCCACTGCGCTGCCTGGCAGGAGCTCGCAGCCCCGCCGCCCAGAGCGCTGGCGGCACGGCGAGCTGAGACTGAGGGGGAGGGGAGACAGCAGGGGAGGGGCCAGGGGCTAGCCTCCCCAGCCGGAGCTTAAGGGCTAGGCAGGATGGTCGCACGGGCCAAATTGCCCACCTCTGATCTAGTCTGACCTCCTGTATAACACAGTCCATAGAACTTCTCCAAAATAATTTTTAGCGCAGATCTTTTAGAAAAATATTCAGTCTTGATTTAAAAATTGTCAGTAAGGAAGAATCCACCTAGACCCTGGGTAAATTGTGGCAAGTAGAACTTTCTTATAGGTAGGGAAGTGCAAGCTCCCATGATATTGCTCTTGTGAGTTCTCTTCCTGATGTGTCACAACATCTGTCAGGCCTCAAAACAGGCTCTTCTTTGCATATCCTTTCAAGGCACACTCTGCTAAACAGACACTCAAGACTAACTGGATCTGTTGGCCTAACTAGCAAGTTTTCTGGCATTTGCAAGAAAGGAAGGAATTGTTTTTGTTTTCTGTTAATAGAAACTTTTTTTTTTTTTGCAGGTATAACTGCTGCAAATGTTTGTAACCTTCTGAAAGAAAATTGTAGAACCTTTATAAATGAGGATGTAAGCACGTTCCCAGGTAAATACAGCAATATAAAGGAAATGTAATTGTGGTGGTTGTTTTTTAACCAGGGCTTGAAAAATCATGTGCCCTGGGCAAATAGGAAAGTTTGAATGAATGAATGAATCATCAGTCTCTGCAGAATCTGTGCTTTCATTTTTTTTTAAAATCCACAATTAAAGCCATTATATTTGTGAAGAAAATCTTCCAAACGTGAAACAAGTATAACCAATGCAGATTTAGCCAGAGAAAACTCCTGACAGCCACAGTGTCTGCTACAGCTTGTGGCTTTCCCAAGCGACAACAGGTATTTTCATTGCTGTTCAGAACAGGGCAGTATTGAAACTGACAAAAATTGAGTCACTTTCAATTTGCTGCTGCTTGGGAAATGGTGAAGTCTTCCCTAGACCCCTTGTGCAGGAAGTAGCCAGGTGATTGGGGGTAATGTAAAATAGTAGACACCGCCACCCTTCTTTGCAGCCAGGAGAAGGAGTTGTTTCAGGGGTATGAGGTGGAACAGAGCGAATGCTTTTTCTCTCTTCTAGCAGTTGATTTAGGGGATTTCATGTGTTTTAGAAACCTGCGGGCAGGAAGCTAGAATGAAAGATAGGACCTTTAAACAATGTCTTGGGATAGCTGCCTGACAGGAACCCCAGCATTTTCCCTGCCTTGCCCAGCAGCTTAGTGGAGGGAAGGGGGATTCAAATTTGGGCATTGCCAAGACAGTCACATTTCCTTCTCCCACCTGTTTTCCATATTTTTCTCTGGCTAATAGGCTTAGTTCTGTAGATATTAGGTGTTCGTAGAATTTCCAAGCCTGATGGATGAGTGTGGGCAGGAGAAAGAGAGTGAAAGGACTGATGGGGTAAGTTGAAAAGGGGAAGTAAGGTATGTAGTGAGATTTTTGTAGTGAGACATTATGTACGGAAAATGGGAGAGGCAGACACAAAAGGTGGGTGGAAGGAGAAAAGAGGAAATGGATACAGAGGACAACTCAAGAAAAGATTGATTTATCATCAGGAAGAAAGCAACTGGAGTGAAGCTGGGAAGGGAAAGAGGGGATAACACATGCAAGAGAGATGTACTAAGTTCCAAAGAGCTTGTCAAACTGTCTAGCTGTCAATATTTTTGCTAAATAGTATTTGAGCAAATTCCAGTGAAACGTGTTGAATAATATAGTCAAATTATTTTTCTGCTTTTTCAGTAAAACCTAGCAGTAAGCTATATCATAAAAAAGTATTAAATAGAACATTGACAATATTATAGTTAAATACAGTACACACTATATGTTTTATTCCTTCATTTGTAAAGGTAAAGCTTGTCTGTGTGGGAAACAGTACTTTCTTGGGAGTCAGAGACTGTGGAATCAACTTCCACATGAACTAAGGACCATTGTAAACCTCACACCTTCTGCTCTAAGGCAAGGCTCATCTCTTTGATTTTGTCTTCTTTAACATAAATACATAGACATGTACACTTAAAAAATAGTAAATCCTACCACAACAAGGCATTCCAGCACACACACTTCTTCCACGGGGAAATGATAGAGAAGAAACAAAATGTGACAGATTTTATTCACATTTCTTAATCTACTACTGGAAGATGCTCGAATACTATATTGATGAGCGTGGTATAAGAATCTGTATGGAATCCAAGGTATGTGGCTTTGGGTAGTAGGAAATGTGGTCTCTCAGGTATTTTTTATTTTGACTCGTAAGTGTCAGGTAAAAAATGGTTGTCCAAAAACTATATTAATCTACAGGATTGTGGCTTGTTCCCAGCAGCCTAGATGCTGTGGTTTAGTGGCAGTAAAGTCAAATAGTGTACCTTAGCTAAGGACTGACCTGTGAGGTGATGAGCTCCTTATCTCCCATGATCGGGGCCTTCATTATTATATTTGTGGTCCCAGGTTTATTGTTATAAATGATATTCTCTGCGCCCTGGTTCATTTTAATGGATGCTGTAAAGCTTGCAGAGACATTGTAATGAACATTTGTAAAGTGCTTTGAGAGCCTCTGATGAACATATACAAATTTCTAAGGTGTCTGAAACTCACTATTTAATTTCAGAGTATTATATTACTGATTTACTTAATCAATAATCAACCTATTAATCTCTGATAGCTGTTGTATTTGTGTGACTTACATAGCACAATTGTGACCTTACTGAGTACTATAGCTTTCTGCGTAGGTCAGGAATACTGGATTTCAAAACAACTAAACAAAGTAATTTGTTAATTTTCAGCCAAAACTGAATTAATTACTTTACAAAATATAATTAACTGATCTGGATATGCTCTGTTTGTTTACGGCCAGCCCATTACATCCAGTGGAGAGCTGATTATGAGCCATGAGGAGGGACCCAGCTTTTAAGTTAAGCAGTTTGAGAGGAGTTATCAAACCACTGAGCTGGCTATGTTGTTTACAGCTTTAGGGAAGTCACTGCAATGCACTGTATTGTTGATTTAGAGAAAACATTAATCTCTCATTCTATCAACCATCTGAGCAGGCTGATGAGTATTGTGATTCAGCTGAGGTATGGGCATAAATTGTGAGAGGGGATAATTGTGAAGAATCAAACTGAGAAATTGTCTTACATTATCCTTGGTACAATTAGAGGCTCACAAATGACTTAATGCCCATGGCTTTAGTTGTAATGCCAAAAGAAAACTAATGCTTAAGCAACAGTGGCATATTAAAATGTACATGTTAAGCATGTTTTGCTACAAAACTAAGATGCAAATATGACATTCCAATGCTAGTAACTTTTACCATCTACAGATTCACCACCATTCAGTTTAGTCTGGCATGATTTGCAATTTTTATGCATGCCGTACCTATGCTACAATACAGCCATATGGGGGGAACTGATTACAAGGCAGTTGCCCCTATTATTACTGGTAATTGGTTTCAACCAGTCTGGAATGGAATCAATTTGTAGTGCAGACTGGACCTTCAACATAGCTGTAGACTAAAGCCCCAATATTCTGCATATATACTACAAATTAAGACAATGTTTGTTATTGTGTTCGGGGTAACCATGTTATAACCAGGTTACCTGATAATGATTGTATTTGTAACATAGACAGATCCTCAGATTACCAAAATAGAGCCTGCAGTGATAGAGGGCAAATTAGAGCCAAAAGGGGGGCGGGGGGGAGAGAAAAAGGCTGTATTTGCCTGAAAAGTTATATATGATTGGGTTACTTAAATTTCTACCTCAAGTAGTAAAGTAAGGTCACAAGTAAAAATCTTTATTTAGACTCTTTGTAAGAAGGAAATGAAATTGAAATAGGAAGAATGGACTGTGTGGATTGCTTTTGATGTTTTAAAAAATGTTTTATTCCTCCTTAGCATGTTCTGTGGCTGGCGTTCCAGGTATGAGGAAATGGTATTTTGCAAATCAAGTTATATATGATTTCTATCAGGTAAGAAGAAAAACAGTTCTGTAACTCTTCTGCTGACAGTGCAAATTTTGATTAACATAAATCAGCACTTTGACTAATACATTCCTTTTGCTTTATTAGTTTTGTAGTTCTGACTGGGAGGAGATCAATGTTGACATGAAGAAAGATGAAAATGAAAACTCTCTCCAAACCAGTATAGAAGAATGCCTGGGTGCTATTCAGAGTTTTGAGGAGGAAGACAGTAGCAGCAGAGAGTCACTGTCACTGATTGAGTATGCTTATTACATTTTTATTGAAACATGTAGTGATTCAGATCTGATACAGAATAAGGGAACCAAGAGAACTAATTTAGGTTTTTTTTATGATAGTTTGTGTCCATTTTAATTAATCAGTAATCCCCCAAAACCTTTAAATCCAAAATTCAGTGTGGTTTTACATGACTCTTAACTTTTATGGAATAACAAAATAAGATATTTTAAAGTAAAGAGTCATGTAAAGCCATGCTGAATTTTGGATTTAAAGGTTTTTCATTAGTTCTAACTGCTGACTTAATTAAGATGCCAAGACAGGCATGAAACATGTCCCCTTTTTGTTCTACATCAAGATGTTTGAACCCGTCAGTTAAACGTAAATATAGGGGATTGATTTTTGTTCTGTGCTTCATAAGAATTTTGACATAATTTCAAAGTCTCACAAAGATATTTGTTTATGCTTGCTAATCTGTCGTTTTACTTCAAGCTGTTCAGTGACTAGAATACCTAATACTTTGCCTGTCTTGAATGATGTTTGTATGCACAGTTAAAATTTATATTATATTCTTATATTTTATTTCCTTGAAAGGGTTCGTTGTGGTGACATGCTCCAGGATTTTCAAAGGAGCCTGAGGCAGTTAGGTGCTCAAATCTCAGTGAAATGAGTGTCTAATATAGCTGGTCAAAAAATATATAGAAACGTTTTCCACTGGAGAATGCAGATGGGTCAGAACCAAAACTATTTCATGGGAATGTGCTGACTTTGACCATTGTGTTTATTTTGACTTTATTGGTTTGATTAATTTAATTGTGGTTTTTATAAGTATAACATATTACATTTAATACTAGATATTGGTTTGACATTATTGAATCATTTTGTTGATTCCAAATTTAAATTTTTGGAATATTTGTTCCAAGGGAAATTTTGAATTTTGTATTTTTGTTCCAATTCTGAACAAAAACAAATTTTGAAATGTCAGAATTTCTGACAGAACAGAAATTCCTGCTTCCTGTTAGTGCTCATGTCTAACTATTTTAGGTCCCTTTGATAATCTCAGGTATAGCATATAATCTGTTATAATTCTGTTTAGTCTTTATCTTAAAATGATAGAGTGAAAAGAGGTTAAAGTAAGTTTATGGAGAGAACGGAGAGCAAACAAATAAGTAAAACAAGTTTAAATCATGTTGAAAACTGAAAAACCTATAAGAACGGCCATACTGGGTCAGACCAAAGCCATCTGGGTCAGACCATCTAGCCCAGCATCCTGTCTTCTGACAGTGGCCAATGCCAGGTGCCCCAGAGGGAATGAACAGAACAGGTAATCATCAAGTGATGCATCCCCTGTCGCCCATTCCCAGCTTCTGGCAGACAGAGACTAGGGATACTATCCCTGCCCATCCTGGCTAATAGCCATTGATGGACCTATCCTCCATTAATTTATCTAGTTCTTTTTTGAACCCTGTTATAGTCTTGGCCTTCACAACATCCTCTGGCAAGGAGTTCCACAGGTTGACTGTGCGTTGTGTGAAAAAATACTTCCTTTTGTTTGTTTTAAAACTGCTGCCTATTAATTTCATTTGGGGGCCCCTAGTTCTTGTGTTATGACAAGGAGTAAATAACACTTCCTTATTTACTTTCTCTACATCAGTCCCAGTCTTATTAATCTCTCCTCAAACGGCAGCAGTTCCATACCCCTTATCATTTTTGTTGCCCTTTTCTGAACCTTTTCCAATTGCAATATATCTTTTTTGAGATGGGGCGACCACATTTGTATTCAAGATGTGGGCATACCATGGATTTATATAGAGGCAATATGATATTTTCTGTCTTATTATCTATCACTTTCTTAATGATTCTCAACATTCTGTTCACTTTTTTCACTGCCGCTGCACATTGAGTGGATGTTTTTACAGAACTATCTGTAAAATAGTTGTCCAGCTATATTCACCTCTTGGGACCTGATCCTGTGCTCCACTTAGGACTAAATCAAGAATTGCCTCCCCTCTTGTGGGTTCCAAGACTAGCTGCTCCAAGAAGCAGTCATTTAAGATGTCAAGAAACTTTATCTCTGCATTCCATCCTGAGGTGATATGTAACCCCAGTCAGTCTGGGGATAGTTGAAATCCCCCATTATTATTGATTTTTTTGTTTTAATAGCCTCTCTAATCTCTCTGAGTATTTCACAGTAACTATCTCCATCCTGGTCAGGTGGTTGGTAATCTATCCCTACTGTTATCTTATTATTATTCGAGCATGGAATTACTATCCATAGAGATTCTGTGGTACAGTTTGGTTCATTTAAGATTTTTACTTCATTTAACTATGCTTTCCTTCACATATAGCACCACTCCCCCCACCAGCATGACCTGTTCTGTCCTTCTGATATATTTTGTACCTGGTATTACTGTGTCCCATTGATTATCCTCATTCCACCAAGTTTCTGTGATGCCTATTATATCAATATCCTCATTTAATACGAGGCACTCTAGTTCGCCCATCTTATTATTTAGACTTCTAGCATTGGCATATAAAGACTTGTTGTTTTTTAGCTGCCTGCCATTACATGATGTAATTGAATGAGACTTTTTTTCATTTGACTGCTTCTCATCAGATCGTACCTGTATTTTATCTTCTATACTCTCCTGCTTACTAGGATGTAGGGAATCTCCATTTATAGGTCCTCCCTGAAGGGATGTCTCTGTCCGAACCATGTGCTCCTCCACACCTGTTGATTTTCCCCCAGCCCTTAATTTAAAAACTATAATATATGCTAATGTATTAAGGGAAAAAATTTCCACTAAAAGAGTCAGTCGGTTATTCTCTGAAACATAGCAGTATGTCTTCAAATATACTTTTTAAAATCAGGCTTTTACTTTTTGTATACTCACTTTTGTTGTTCTGATAATAATGTACAAAAGTTATTTCCAAGTAATACCAATTGTAGGATCTTCACTACAGTATTTTTTACTTTGTCTACACTGGAGCATTTTGGCAATGCCAGCGCAGATGTAACCCCCAAGCACTTGGGTAGGTGCCATGTGTCTACACTCACAACTTCTCCTAAGAGTGCACTGACATTCATACCATTGTTGTTATTTCACTTACTCTGAGCAAAGATAAACACAATTGCATCCTCCACTGGGTCCCTCTGCACCAGCGTGGCCTGGACATGACAGTTGCAGTAGTGCAGTTGGTTCTCCCAGTACTACTCCACAGTGTTCTTGCCCACAGTTCAGTGACATCTCTGATAGGTCTCTTTCACTTGTCTATTCATACTCCATCTCCTCTGTGTAGGCCAGAGAGCAGCTGAGGTAGTACTCATCTGGTCTTGGCTCGGCTTTTCACTTGCTTTTCCCATTTTCTCCCACTCCTTGTATTCAAAGGCACAGAGTCCTAATACTAGCAAAACTTCATTTTAGGTTTTTTCCCTTGGCTGTTTAACAATGTATAATCTGCATAATAAAGCATTTGTATAGTTGAAACGTGTTAGAACTCCAACAATAAACTTTTAAAAGAGGAAGTGGTTATGCCTCGTGGGGAGCCAAGCAGGCTCTCTTCCATGACAACCAGGCTTTCACCGTTCCCCTCACAACATCTTAGTGGAGATACAAAAGAGAAGGAGATGGTTAATCCAACAATAATAACTAGGGCCCTACCAAATTCACCGTACATTTTGGTCAATTTCACGGTCACAGGATTTAAAAAATCATAAAATTTCATGATTTCAGCTATTTAAATCTGAAATTTCATGGTGTTGTAATTGTAGGGGTCCTGACCCAAAACGGCGTTGTGGGGGGGTGGTACTGCTACCCTTACTTCTGCACTGCTGCTTGTGGTAGCGCTGCTTTCAGAGGCGGGCAGCTGGAGTGGGGTGGCTGCTGTCTGGGAGCCCAGCTTTGAAGGCAGAGCTTCCGCTAGCAATAGCGCAGAAGTGGTATGGTACTGTCACCCTTACTTCTGCGCTGCTGCCAGCGGAGCTGTCCTCAGTCAGCAGCTGCCATTCTCTGGCCACCCAGCTCAGAAGTAAGGGTGGCATGGCATGGTATTGCCACCATTACTTCTGGGCTGCTGCTGACAGGGCGCTACCTTTAGAGCGGGCATGTGGCCAACAGCCACTGCTCTCTGGCTGCCCAGCTCTGAAGGCAGCACCGAAGTAAGTGTGGCAATACTGCAACCCCCCCAAAAATAACCTTGCGACCCCACTGCAAATCCTTTTTGGATTGGGATCCCCAATTTGAGAAACGCCGGTCTCCCTCGTGAAAGCTGAATAGGATAGGGTAAAAGTACACAAAAGACCAGGTTTCATGGTCCATGATGCGTGTTTCATGGCCATGAGTTTGGTAGGGCCCTAATAACTAAAAATCCCAAAAGCAAAACAGCTGTATAACAAAATATGAACTCATGAACGTAATCACAAGAAAGAGTAGTAGGAACACAAGCTTCTTGCCTCCTCAAGTATGATCACTCCAAAAAGGGGATGCTCACTCTTGCAAAAATCAGGATGCTAGATCTAAACTGATTAATTGTAACACAACATTTGCTCAGGTGACTTGAATTCAGAGAAGAGCTTATGAAAAAAATCCCCAAATACATATCTTCTAAAGAACAAATTCCAAATCTTGATAGTGAGGAAATGGCAGCATAGAGCTCAGGTTGCTAACATATAGAGTAGTTGGCATTTTAGAGATATTAGGGGTTTTTTAACTTTAGAGGGAATCAATTGACTATACTTTTTTTCTGGCTGTTTGAAATCTTAGATACTTAAATTCCTAGAGTTTTTAAGTTTAAAATATAGACTTTTATGTAGTGAAGGCATAAATGGTGTATGTTCTTGTGCTGTCCCTTGTACCAAGATAAGGCATGCCTTGCATGTTTCTTCTAGAAAATAAGATTATACATGTAAATATAGTAGATGCTATTGTAATAGATAAATGTGCAATACTGAGAATGAAACTTCTCATATTAAATGTAAGTAGTAAAATACATAGAATGGGTAGTTATCCATTACTGTTAATATGTTGATAGCTATAGTACTACACAGCAGAAGATTGTAAAAAGCTGTAAATGAAGCTGAAGATTTTACCTTTGGTTACTTGCTTTGAGAGGCAGCATAGACTAGTGGACAGATCAGAGCTGGGAGCCAGATACTCTTGAATTCTAAACTCAGTTCTATCATTGACTCTGTGGCCTTGGAGAAATCACTTAACCTATCTGCCTTTGTTTCTCTGTAAGTAAAATGGAAATGTCAGTGATTCCTTGCAGAGTTAATATGGTGGTTGCTTAGTGCTTTGAAGATGTAGTGTACTTTCATAAAGTGCTAAATATCATTACTGGTAATTTAGTTCTGGATAATTTTGTATATAAACTTTTTCAATCTGGTAACCCTCTTTAATTTCAGTGTCTATGAAGAATCTGCAGAGAGTCTACATCAGTTATCGGACAAGCTCCCTGCTCCTGGTAATTTCACAAGCTTGTGTTTATCTTGAAGGTCCCTGTTCTGAGGAGCTTGCAGTCTAAGGACAGATAGTTAGACAGAAGTTAAGGGAAGGGGGAGCAGCAACTGAGGAATTTTGAAATGTCAGCTAGTTTCAGTCTAGGTGGCATTGCAGAAGTGAGTACTTCAGGGACTTAAACATGGACAGGGTATTTGCCTTGTGAATAAGCTCAGAGAGGTTGGACCATGCATGTGGTGTGGAAGAAGTGATGGAGGTAACTGACTGACTGTGAGAAAGCAGATGGAGTTGAGAACATTGGCAGAAAGGGGGGTGGAGGGTAGGTAACATGAAGCCCAATGTGTGAGTAGGGAGGAGGCATTATAGAGAGTTTTGAAGCTTAAATTTTATTCACTAGCTGATGGGTGGTGTGGGTTGTCAATGGAGAAATCCAAAGGAGAGTAATGTTCAGATCGACAGGCAGGGAAAATGACTGGACTGAAGGGAGCAATGTGTTTTTTTGGGAGGTCAGAGTGGAGGATGTTGCAGTGGTCAAAGCAGAATATAGAGGGCCTGAATGGCAGTTTTCACTGTGGGGGATGGAAAGAAAAGTATACACCTTGGAGATGTTGAGGAGGATGAAACAAGAGACAGTCTGGTTGCGTGGGGCTCAAAAATAACCTGTATATCATTGACTTGAGTCACAGGGCTGGAGTTGTTGGGGGCTGGAGTTTAAGGGCTGGAGTTGTTGATGGTGATAGAGAAGGGAGGGAAGTAGAGAACGTTTGGGAGAGAAGATAATGTGTTTTGGTTTTCCTGTGAAGTATAAGCTGATGACAAGACATCAAAGAGGAGAAGCTAAAGCAGGAGTTGGCAACCTACGGCATGACTGCCAATGGTGGCACGCAAGCCGATTTTTAATGGCATGCTGAGGTCCCGGCCGCCGGCCCCACTCAGCCCACTGCTGGCCTGGGTGAAGGAACCCCAGGCTGGTAGTGGGCTGAGCGGAGCCAGCGGCTGGAACCCCTGCTGGCAGGAGCCGGTGGTTGGAACCCCAGACTGGCAGTGGGCTGAGCAGGGCCCTGGCCCTGTTCAGCCCGCTGCTAGCCCAGGGTCCTGGCCGCCGGTCCCGCTCAGCCCGCTGCTGGCCTGGATGGATGGAACCCCGGGCAGGCAGCAGGCTGAGCGGAGCCAGTGGCTGGAACCCTGGCTGGCAGGAGCCGGCAGACGGAACTCCAGACTGGCAGTAGGCTGAGCCGCTCAGCCCGCCGCTGCTCTGGGGTCCTGGCCCCTGGCCACGCTCAGCCTGCTGCTGCTCTGGGGTTCCGGCTGCCGGCCCCGTGCCAGCCGGGGTCCCAGCAGCCAGGACCTTGAAGTGAAAGTAAGGGGGAGCGTGCATGCTCAGAGCTGGCCGATGCTGGGGCGCTCCGCTGCGGCTGGAGGCACAGCTCATGGCTGCTGGCTGCCGGAACTCTCCGGCAGGTTGGCGCTGGCGTCCCTGTGCTTCGGACTAAGCAGCAGGCAGTCAGGCAAGTCAAAGGGGCCAGCGGGACGCTGCTCCTCTCTCGCCACTGTGGCTGGATACCAGGGCACTACAGGCATGTGCCATCCCTGTGGCGTGCACAGCTGTGGCCCCTCGTGGGGGAAGGGGAAGGGAGCAGCAGGCCAGCGGGTCTTCGGCCACTGTCCCCCATTTGCCTGCAGATGCAGTGCCCCCACACAGCTGGCCCACAGCTCTCTTGGCAGGAACAGGAACAACGTGGGGCAGGGACCCATCCAGGTGATCTGGCTGCAACCCAGGTGATCTGTCCCAGGCCAGTCCCAAGCCCCTCCTTCCCCCCCCCCGAACTTCCCCCCCTACATACACACACCAACCCCCTGTCCTGAGCCCCTCATGCCACTCAACCCTGACTCCTGCACCCCCCATGCTCCCACCCCTGACTCCTGCATCATCCACATCCCCATCCCCTGCCCTGAGTTCCCCGCACCCAAACCCCCTGCCCTGAGTGCTCCACACCTACACCCACACGTCCCCAGCCCCTGAGCTCCTCCCCACAAGGGGGGTTGCAATATGACAGTACCTGTAAGAAATGTAAGCTACTTTCACCCCTGCTGGAACCCCAGACCAGCAGCGGACTGAGCGGAACCAGCGGTGGGCTGAGCGGCTCATCCTGCTGCTGGTCTGGGGTTCTGGCCGCCGGTCCCACTCAGCCCATTGCTAGCCTGGGGTACTGGCAGCCAGCCCAGGGCTCTGCTCCTGGCCTTGACCCAGTGCTCTTCAGTCACCCCCTGCTGTAGCCCACATTGGAAAACTCAGCAAGGAAAAGCGAGGGCAAGGATCACGCTAAACTGATAAAATCTGCATTTTAATTTTATTTCAAATGAAGCTTCTTAAATATTTTTAAAACTTTATTTACTTTAAATACAACAATAGTTTATTTATATAATATAACATAAATTATAGAGAGAGACCTTCTAAAAACGTTAAAATGTATTACCGGCATGCGAAACCTTAAATTACAGTGAACTTGGCACACCGCTTCTGAAAGGTTGCCTACCCCTGTGCTAAAGAGAGAGGCTGAAATTCCAATAGCAGTGTTTCAAATCTTGTTCCTACATTTCTTGATTCTGCCCCTTTAACATACCTGATCACAATCAACAGTAAAGCATATTTTCTTAGAATGGTTTATAAATTTGTCTTACTCTTTAAAATGAGATGAGTGCTTGGCTCTACAATGTCATAGTATCCCATTAATTTGCATCGTATGTGTTTTATTTACAGGAAGAGCCTTGGTTGATGTAATACTACAGTCTGCTGAAAGAGATGCCCCCAAGTTAAAAGACTGCTTACCTGCTATTGGTGCCCTGAAACATCTGAAAGAATGGCATTCTGCAAAAATCACTATAGCAACAAATGACTATAAAGGGTAAGATTTTTTTAATTGTTCAAGCAGGTGCATTATTTGTTTTGCATCAACATACACTACTGTTTTTAAATAAAGCTTATGAAATGTCTTAGTTCTTGACAGATATTCTTTAGGAAAGTATGGATTTCTCTCTTAGAGAAGCGGAGGAGCATTCCAGACAATTCTATTGCTGTAAATACATGCTTTCAGCAAAGGAGCCGACAGAAATGCAAGCATTTAAAATGCTCCTAATTTCTACGGCACAATATATAAATATATTTAATCTCATTTTACTTAACTTTCCCTCATTAATCTAGTTTCCCCTGATATCCTGGCTTCATTTTACATTACATATTGTCTAAAGTTAATATATTACAACACACACAATTATTATTGATTAACTTTGAATCTGGGTTTGTAATTTTTATAAAATGGGTATCAAGATGGTGTTTTTGTCTTTTGAAGTTAAGACTATTGGCTTGAATATTTTTAATTACACACAAGTTTGCTGATTGCCTATTATCCTCCCACCTAGTCAGCTCAGTGTAAAATATAGAATGACTTTGGATATGTTTTATTTTTAACCACAAGTTTAACCACAAGTCAGCTGCTTTTTTCCCCATGAAGAGGATTGGGAACTAGAGTAGGGGTGCCTAAGCTTTGTGTCCAATAAGTAGGCTCAATCCTCCATTGTCTTGCTGTCATTTGCCATAACCATGTACTTTTCAAATCCAAGCTTAGAATTTGGGACAGAGGGTTAATCCCATAATATGTTACAGTGCTTGAGATCTGGTCAACAAAATTGTGATTAAAACAAGGAAACTAAATGCGTAGTCCTGAAATAAATGCCTGTAGCTAGAGAAAATATTTACTTGTCATAAGACACCTGCTAGTACACACAGAGGGAGATGAAAAACTATCATGATCAATTTATCATAATGGAAAATTCCTTCCTGATTTCAAGTATGGCAGTCAACACTTCCCTGTGCAACCTGCTTCGGATCAAGTAGGCTTAGCTCCGTGCTGTACTGCATATCCCTTATGCATAATGAGGCAACGTAGTCCTGCTCTTACAACATGGAACAAGGGTAGGGAGATCCTCTAGTTGGCAAGAGAAGCCAATGTCTTCCCTTTCCATCCATGCCTCCTTATTCCCCTTAGTACACAGAGATGGCCAATAGTAGGACGTGCAGATCACAAGACTGCTAATTACAAGCTGACTCATTTTGCCAAGCCAGCCATTGCTCGATACATGCCAATGCACCCTACTGTCATCTTTGTGGAACACGGAAACACCTTCCCCTGCAGAAGGGGGCGCCAGCATTTCTGTAAGAGTTTGTACTTTTCAGAGTACAAAGTTTTACTTATTTGTCTGCGTTTACATATTTTCTGGTCTGTTTAGTGCTAAGATTTAGTAGATACATTGGATTAAACTGCATAGCATGTTAATCTGTAAAACTAGATGAAATGAGATTCATTATTTTTTCTTTACATTTACAGTAGCTGGCAAAAAATTGCAGACTACCTATCAGCAGATGTTGTGGCTTCAGATAATCTAATAAATATTATTGATTCAAAAGAGCTGTGGAGAGGAGAGATTCAGATATGGGAAAGAAAGGTAAATTAATTTTTTCTAGGTTTGGTTAACTTTGTTTAGGTTCACTGTGTACGTATGCTGCATGAAATTGTTATGGGATACATACTTTATTATAAATGCTTAAGCTTCATTCTTTCTTCAGAATTTTTTAACAATCTAATTATATAGGAACAAGTATTAATAATTAACACTTTTTTTTAAAACAGAGACCGTACAAGCTGATTTTTTTTTTTTGTTTATAACTTATATTATAACTAAACTGTGGAGTTTCATGGTTTAGGGGCCTAACTTTTTACCCTCTTTACCTTAGGTTTGTGTGTGTGTGTTTTTTAAGCCAAATCTTTTGTTGTTCATGACAAACCATTATCCTCTTTCTGTGCTATTTTGTAGTACTCAGATGAAACCCCACATCTAGCACTTGTGCAAAAGCAGCAACCATTCAACTGTAGAAGACAGTACTTGTGTTTGCAATGTCTTAATCTTGAGCACATTACCTGGTTACCCAACCCTAATATTATTCCTACTCAGTTGTTTGTTGAAATCTGTTGGGCCATATCCTTTTAAAGTAATTGTATATCTAATTGACTGAAAAAAATGGGTTTATTAAAATAAGGCTTTGCTTTATGTAAACTTTATTTCATCTTCATCTGCTTGTTGCACCAAATGCTTGATATGCAAGAACATGAGAATTTTTCTAATCTAATTCATCTAATTAACATCAGGCTTTATATCTGTCTTTTTAAAAATATTCTATTTTCTTTAGTTTGGATTTGAAGTTAGGTTTCCAAAATTTTGTATAAAGAGTGTCTCAGCCAAGCCTTTCAGCACATCATATTTGAATACTTGCTTCACTGCCAAGAAAACAGCACAATCAAAGACTACTAATATTTTGCCAGAGGTAAGTTCTGTGTTTGATCTTTCTTTGTACTACAATAATTCACTTTTTTTTACCTTTCTGAGAAAATTAATAATGAGGGAAGGGGTAGTCAGGATTCAAAAACAA
Organism: Mauremys reevesii; assembly: GCF_016161935.1. Classification (NCBI taxonomy): domain Eukaryota; kingdom Metazoa; phylum Chordata; order Testudines; family Geoemydidae; genus Mauremys; species Mauremys reevesii. The sequence continues at coordinate 264,059,290 of NC_052624.1, forward strand.
ATATAAAAGTACTGACTCTGTAACGTACATCTCTTAAGGCTTATCTTGTTCATATTTTTGTCTGGATAGTATCAGTGATATTTGATCTAATTATATGTCTAAAATATGATACTACGTTCTCAAAGTAGAAATGAAAAATTATTCTGATTTCTTAGCTTTCAAAAAATTTAATGTTAAATACATGCTGTAGCATGTTGAAGCATATATTCATTTATTTATTTGTATTATTGGTGGAAAATAATATAAAAACTCCTTTAATGTAACTACATATATGAATTTTAATAGTTTTTTACAGTTAAAGCTTCTAAATATATTTTGTCATTAATTGTATGGTCTTGAATGATTTTTATTTGTAGTATCTGAGGGAAGATCGGCTCAGAAGCAGCCCTGCACATATTATTTCATATGCATATGTGTATTCTACAGGGCCGGCTCCAGGCACCAGCAAAGAAAGCAGGTGCATGGAGTGGCCAATGGAAAGGGGAGGCACGTCCGGGTCTTCAGCGGCAATTCGGCGGCGGGCCCCTCAGTGCCTCTTGGAGCGAAGGACCCGCTGCCGAAGAGTGAAGGGATCGTGGCTTTATCTTCTTTTTTTTTCTTTTTCCCCTGCTCCACTTTGCCACTTGGGGCAGCAAAAAAGCTGGAGCCGGTCCTGGTATTCTAAGGAATCTATTGGAAGAATCGTTTTAAGCACCTTCCATAAGTTTGCCCTTTTAAGATGTTTAATTATATTTTAATTTGACTATATTGCAAAACCTTCCTCTCTTTCTCACCCCCATTTCCCTACTTCAAATGTGTTCCTAAATAAGGACCCAGTTCAGCAAAGCACTTAAAGCAAGTGATAAAGTCCCATTGAAATAATATCCAAAATATAAAAGTTACGAATTCTGAATTTAATTTCTTTTCAGGTTTTTCATTATTATGGTCCTGTGTTAGAATTCATGCGGCTGGTGATGCTCTCAGATCTGCCATCCTATTTTGTATCAGATCTTGAATTTGAGCTGTATCCTTTTGTTTCAAAGCTCATCTCTCTCTCACTCACTCACACACACACACCCCCACTCCCCCCCACACCCACACCCCCGGTGTTTGCAAATGGGGGGAAGAGAACAGGGGCTATGGTGGGTTACCTTAATTTGCTAAATTTATGATGTATATTTAGTTATGTCAAAGGTGCCTAGATTATATAGACAGGCACCTTTTAGCGCTTTTATAAAACTAAATAAATAAAATAAAGATGCATATTAATATTATTAAACTATTTTTCTGATTATACCACCAATTATGTCAAGTACTGCGTAGTATATAAGCTGATGTGAGACTATGGTAATATTTATCTTTCTATAGAATAGTGACACTTTTCTCTTATTATAGAAATCTGTGATTTAAAAAAAAACAAAAAAACTTTCAAAATATCTCTCCGGGTGCATGAAGGTTTTAACATATTTGCAATTTCCTGAGAATGTTTAATAAGATCTAATTATGAATAGGTGATATTAGAACTGGAATGTCTAATGAAAATTTTTCCCCATATGGAGGATTTCAGGTAAAATAAACTATATTCAAGTGATTCAGAGTTAAAATTGAAGCTAGAGCAGATGCAGAATATCTTCATATCTGAAACACTTTCCTTAAAGACACAACTTTCAGCTCGTTTAACACACTTTTTTTTTTGCAAGCAGCATAAAATATATATAAACTTTTCCTGATCAAATGTATATTTTAGAGCATGAGTTTGAACTACTTATTGAACCTTGCAGCCCTCATGGCGTGCACCTAATATTTGTAATTCAACTAGGAGGGGGAAAGGAATCTTAAATACTAAATGCATTCTCATGTGCTAACAAGAATTTTGTTTAAGGAGAACATAGACTAAATTTACTATAGTTATAAAGAGAGGGCTTAAAATAACACCAGCGTAGTCAGAGGTTAAATGTATACATCTTTGGAAGTGCCTTTCTGCAGCCTCCATTGGCCTGGAGTAGCGAACCGCGGCCAGTGGGACCCGCGATCGGCTGAACCTGCAGACGCGGCAGGTAGACAAACCGGCCCGGCCTGCCAGGGGCTTTCCCTGAACAAGCAGTGGCCCTAGTTTGAGAACCACTGATTTGGACTGTACTATATATAAAAAAAGTGAGAAATTCCTCCCACTCCCAAGTTTTTCAGAATACAGAATTACAAGTATATTAATTTATACTTTTCTGTTACATTGGAACTGACATCTGTGGCAGTTCTGTTGTGAACTGGAGGCAGTATTGTAGCTCTAAGGGTATGTCTGCACTGCAAAAAAACAAAATAAAACCCCAAACAAAAAGTAACTGTGGCAATGAGTCTCAGAGCCCAAGTCAACTAACTTAGGTTTGCGCAGTGAGGCTAAAAATAGCAGTGTAGACGTTTGGACTCGGGCTGGAACCTGGTGAGAGGGAGTGGAAGCCTCCATCCATAGTAGTAATTATCCTTACATATAATAAAAGTAAAAAGATGATGGATTAGTTTGTGACATGCAAATAGCATGGTCAGATGTAGGCAAAAAGCCCTGTCTTTACAGCCTGCTTAAATAAAGTAGGCTCACAGCCTTATGAAGTTTGTCATGCTTATGAAGTTTGTCATGCTTAGTTTTGTAAGTGGAGGTATAAAGTGCACTTGAAGAAACACACTGTCTAATGCCATGATAAAATTAAACAAATAAACTTAGCCTCTTAGCCCAACTATGCGTGCTGAAACAAAGAGGGCCATGCAGCTATTTGTAAGATGAAGAGGAGAAGGGGGTATTTTGCTAGGCACTCCTATTTTGTTATACTGACACTCCACTAATGTTGAGCTTTTCTGCCTTAAGTGGGTTTTAGTATGTATAGCTTATTTCAGTGTGTAGAGACACTTTTACACAAAATGTGTATAATTTAAAGGGAATGGATAGCTAAGGAGCCCTTTATCCTCTAGCACACAAGTTAAAATATCATTCAGACCAGCACTTACTTCAGTTGATACCATCAGTCTGATTCTAATGCTGCTAATCAAATGCCTTTCAGAACTAAGAGGTGATGTTTTTATCATACAGAAGGATATTCCATGTACTGTTAAATCAGTACACTTGAAAACAGAGAAATTGAGGAAGAGGAAGAGAATGCAGTATTAAATATAATTGTGCCTCTCATTAAAGCCCCCAGTAAAGTACAAATATCACTGTAGTCAAAATGCAAATACCCATCTTAAACTGAACCCATTCATTATAATGAACAGCTTTCTGTAAAGGACCCACCAGGAATCATTCACTCACATATGTTGAGCACACCAGAAAGAAAGAACATAAAAATACAAATCTAATCTGTTATCAAGGTCTGCGGGATATATCATTCTATAGTTTAACCACTTTTCTTTAAGACTTCATGAGTAGAGGCCTGTCAATACCTCAAAGGATTAGATCCTAAATGATTATCTCAATACTATCACCTGCTATTTTGGTGGTGAAAGATGGATCTCAGATTTTGTTCCAAAGAACAACAACAAAAAAGTAAAGAGAAACACAAGAAGGCAACTCACCATTCAGGTGGTATGAGTTGTGCTGGTGCCTGGAGTGCCTCAGTTATGACAGTATATCTGTTGCTTTATAGAAGTTATCAATCAAATCTGCATTCAGTGGGAAGTTATAAGAAATTCAGGATATATAGTCATGAAATAAATCATTAACTATCATAATGGTAAGAGATTCAATAAACTATATAATAATTTACTCCTACATGGTTACTTGAAAGCTTTCAATAAATATGCTGTATATCATAACATATATTTACAAAATGCCTGAGTTAGTGTATTACCGCATCTGATACGGAGAATTTACTCTTTATAATGCTTTGACAATAATGAGGACTGTGTTGGTGGTTTAGTTTGTATTTAGGTGGATTGAAATGTTTCTTTATGCAGAATATGATCATACCATCATTTATAAAATAGGAACAGGTAAAAGTATTTGAAGATGTGGCTCCTTAAACCTTTCTATACAGGAACTTGACAAGAAACAATATCAATGAAAAGTCTACACTGCTTTTGGACCAGATTTCTTCTCTCTGTGAAAAGGTATAATTTTTATCAACTTGCAGCAATTTTTTTTCAAAATTATTTGTGCATAATCTATTTTAGTATACTTTTAATTTAACACCTAATCTCTGTGGAGCTGCCTCCAAAATTTTTTTCTAGGGCCTTTAGATGTGTGTGTTGTATAGTTTCCAAGAACAGAACTCAAATGCCCATTAAATTGTGAACTTCAGCTAAGTTTTGACCTCATAGCACATCTTGATACTCACTCTGAATTCCACTCATCCTCACTCCAATAGCTGTCCTTGTCTGCTCATTTTCATAATTCAGTTTAACCCTTTAACCCTCTTTTCTGTTCCCACAAATCTTTTTTTAAGTCCCTTTACAACAAGAGCCCCCCCGCCCCCTTTTACCCCTGCCTACCTTCATAAACACAAATAGCAGAGTACTTTGAGTAATTTTGTATGTTCTGCAGGGCAATACATTGCACAGATGCTATACTGTTGGGCCAGCCATATCTTCAGTGTATTTGCTGTATTTTAAGACCAGAAGGGACCATTTGATCATCTATTCCGACTTCCTTTATATCACAGGCCATTACATTTCACTATTTACCTATATGTGGAGCACATTTCATACAAACTGAGGTAGTGCTTCTAGTGTAAACCTGCCCAAAGTCACTGATTTCCTCGCACTATTGGACATTCTTGTTTCCTAGGGGAATAGGAATAAAAACTGGTGATAGCCTTATCCCTCCATTTCTCACGTTGAATGTTGGTGGTTAGAAATGTTCTCAACAGTGCATTCTAAATGCTGTTGGACAAGCCACTTATTATCTTACCTCTTATTTCTCTAATGCAGAAAACGAGAAAGCATAGTGCATCATTTATTTTGCAGTCCTAGGCTGATGGAGACGTTTTTATTTTTTGCAGATAGTGATTGCAAGAAAAGCCGATATATTTCTATATTATCATTTTTGAAAAATTGAGAACATTGTATAATTTTTGTAGGACAGTGCTTTTAACTCTTTGCTCAGATATAATAGTTATTGCTTTTTCTTGGTACCGTAGCTATGAATAGTTATGCAGTAATGTTCATTTGAAAATGCTGTTTGCCTAAATTTTAAGGCAATATAAGTATGTTTACACAGTGTTTCTGATGTTTATAACTCTAATCTACAGTAATCAGAACATTGGCTGCAGTGAGCAAAGTGATATGATTATAGAAAGTTACTTATGTTATAGTGTAGAGTTGTGGTTCCATTCTAAAACCATATTTTTAAGGGTGTACAGTGTAAGTGTTGAAAACTGGTTCCAGTTGTTCAGCTTGATATTTAGGATTTCTGCTAAGGAATGTATTTTCCTCAAACTTCTTCTTCATTTCGTACGAATAAATAGCTTAGTTATTTTAAAAATATACCTGTTCCAAAAAACAAACAAACCACAAGGTTTTTGTGTATTGGTATAACTCAGATAATTATGATGTGTAAAAATGGTATTTAGCAGACATGTCAGTTATGTATAGTAACTTTAGTTTTTACTCATAATTAAAAAAAAAGCTTTTAGAACATTTCATGCATACTTATTATGATAAACTAGAGATGCTCTGACAATTGTGTGTAATTATCTGTACTAGCAGATTAAAACTGTTCTAAAAGTTTTATATTCAGTCTACTAGATACAGAACAATGCATATTTGAAAGTACATCAGAAACTTGCTGGAAAATGTATTTTTCCTGATACCACAGCCTGAATGCTCGTGTAAATAAGTATAGTTACTTCTGTTGTTCTCCTTGTTACTAATATTTATTGTCCTGAGAGATAAATATTGGCAGAAGCAACAACCAATATCTGAATTTATTTGGAAAACAGAAAATATAAAAAAGATATGTCTTCTCTTGAGAGTGGAGAGTAGCCCACTGTGGCTATTTATTGGGGTACACAATTAATTTCAGATTTTATAATTATATGGAGATATTGTTAGCCTTGCCAGATTTAGGTTGAGTTGAGATTTGCAGTTATAATGTGAATTAAATCTCTGTATCAGGCATGAAACAGAAAATACAGTATATGTGAATCCAGCAGTACTCCATCTCTTAACTTTCCCTTGATTTTAAAAAGCAAACTTTTCACTGTTGGGAATGCTGCTTCTGCTTAACTCAACTCAGCATGATACCAGTACAGACAAGTCCTGTTTGACAGTGAACAAAAAAAGGAAGGAGTGTCTTTAATAGAAAGGTACTTTAATCAGCCTCTAATCAACAGCTAAAGAAGAGGAAATCTCGAGCAGATATAATCTAATCAGATCATGCTATAGGGTTTCAGCCAGTCACCAGCATGGATTAGGAGGGAATCCACCCCTATCCTCCCACCCCCCGTGTATTCTGGGAGGGTTTTCTTTAAATCTCCTTCCTCTGAAGCATCAGGGATGACTACAGCTGGAGATGGTACACTGGTTGGGATGGGCCAGGGCTCTGAGGTGTTGCTGAGCATTCCCCCTCTCAGGTGCTAGGCTGGCCAGTTCTTGCTCAGGGTCTAACTGATTGCCAGAACTGGGTTCGGGAAGGAATTTTCCCCCAGGTCAGATTGGCCGTGACCTTGGGGTTTTTTGCCTTCCTCTGTAGTATGTGGGTGCGAGTCACTTGCCATAATTATCTAGGGATATCTCACATAATTATATCCCTGCCATTGTGGGGGCATCAGGATTGGTTTACCTCCATGCCCTCTATTCTCTGCCTGTGGCACGTAATAGCTTAGTCTTATGTGGATCTCATTTCCATTGTTGGGCTTAATGTGTGAGCAGTGGTGGCCTGTGATGTACAAAGAGGTCAGACTAGATGTTCTAGAGGTCCTTCCTGGCTTTGAACTCTGACTATAGCAGTAATATTGAGTGCACTGTTTTTGCTCTTTCTACAGGTAGGCGCCTTATTTGTTTTGCCTTGCAATGTAAGCAACATGTTGATTCCCTCTCCTGGCCAGCTGAGTACAAAAAAATGGAAGGAACATATGGCCAAAAAACCGAAGGTCATAACCAGTAAGTAATGTATGTGTAGGGGTGTTGTGTTTGTGTGCATCAGGAGTATATAAAATAAGTAGGCTTGGCAGAATTTTGATTTTTATTTTATTTCAACAGATAATATCAATATTTGTTTTTAAGCATTTTTTTCTGATTTTTGTTGATTTAAATTTTCATAGTTGCAGGAAATTGGTGTGTGTGTGGGTTAGACGATAATTCTTATTCACAGTAGATACTGAGATTCAAAAAATTAAAGCTTTATAACCATTAAAACACAAATTGTCAACATTGCATATCAAAATGTACAAAGTAAATATTCTTAAATTAAACTCTAGTAAGTTCTCAAGCAGAATTTTTCTTTCTTTGCCTATCTAAATTTTGATTGTTATTGATTGAAATAGTTTTTTGTGTATATGGTGAAAATGACATTTACCAATAAAAATCTAATCCTTTCAAGCCTAAATATAAAGTTATTAGCACGAATATAGAATAGTTGCATTACTTCAAAATGGAGCTGCACTGGGGTTAGTGACAGTATCTCCATAACATACAAAGGGCTGTAGTTATAAGTTCAACTGTGCTATATGCAGAGCAGAGAAAAATTAAAAATAACCTGTGCAAGTTATGTGGTGGGTCCAGCCAGCTCCGGGATCAGGGGAATGTAAATGTGGCTTAAAGGTACTGTTGTGTGCCAGTCTTCAGGTTCAGCTGAGGATCCAGCTCCTATGTCTCTCTCCTTTCCTTTTTATTTAAAAAAGATGAAATCCTCATTTTACACATTAATTCAAGGCCATTGGTTTATGTTAACACTGTAGTTAGCTAACAATGATAATAGCTGCAGAAGTTGTCAGAATCGTTGGTCAATATAACTGAATAATTTACTTATGCCCCAAGATTTTGACCGTACTCTCTACAAATTTGTAATTAGATTATCATGGACTCTTTCCAGTCCACTCTCTCCATTGTGCTATACATTGTACAAACACTTATGGAAACATGGTCTCTTTCCTGAAGAGTTTACAGCCTAAGAAGACAAGTGACAGAGGTTTATGGGAAGAGGCATATGATCAGATAATTCAGTATGTGCATACATTTGTAGTCCTCAAAATATATGATAAATGAAGTGTCAACTATGCTCATCTGGCCCCTGCCTGTTATGTCAGAGGTGTATCTTGAGGAAGAGATGGAAGGAGGAAACGATAGTGGCCTTACAAATCTGTTAACAGAAGACATCCATCTATATGGGGCAAGCATGGAATAGGCATGGTGACATTTTGCATGAGAAGCAGCCACCTCTGCCTATTTGTCATCATTGGCAAAGAGGAGGATATATGGGGATAAATGACAGGGAGAGAGGATCAGGATTGTGAAGGGCCTTCAAAGCCAGGGCAGGAAGCTTAATGCTGTGAAACGTGGGCTGGGCTGGGCGGGAAAGGGAGAGGAAGGGCAGATGTGATGTGGTTATAGAGAAGATTAGCCGTTGGGTTTTCATTGATTGGAGTGACAGCATGGATAGAACAACGTGAGCACAGAAGAACATTCTCATATTGAAGGCGACTATACCTAGTCTCCCGGCTCTAGTGGAAATACATTGTATACCACTTTCTCCAAAGCCAGCTAGCCTGTTTATAGTAAATTGAATCGGTGCTGGTCCACAATCTCTTAATTATATGAGAGAGGTACAGTGCTTCATCAAGATTACAATATAAAAGAAGACGTGAAAACACACTTTCTTGACATCTCAAAATGAGAATGTGTCTGAGATTAAGAGAATACTGGAGGCGGGGACATAAAGGGAATACATAGCAAGAATGGATGTCTTGAATTTAATCCTTGTGCAGCTATAGATACCAATTTGATTTTTTCTCCCTAATTTAAATTAAAACTGTTCTAGAAAACATTACAATAATTTATACAATATTAATACAGATTATTTGTTGAACTTTCAGTCCTTAAATCTGTCTATTATTTGTTGAGACATTGTTATATATGCCTCAGTCCAAGAGGGATAACAAAGCTTGAAGGTGGTATTAAGTGATTTGATCTTGAAGCTTAATACAGTATTCTGAAGTGCTCAGTCTCTGAGCTTCTTGTGTTTGCAGACATCTGCCAATTTAATAGTTTGTATAAAATCTGAAAAAATAGTTTCTTCAAAGTTATTACTGTCAAGTTCATCATTCATTCATTCATTCATGCCGCCTTGGGGTTCCACTGCAGTGCTTGTCTGGTGATGTTGGTTGGCTGAGCCCCACCTTCTCCTTCTAATTTCTTCCTCTGCTGGGGAGGTGGATGTTACTGATGGTGTCTGGCCAGCGGATCTGGAGAATCCTTCTGAGGCAGCTATTAATGAAGGTCTGGATCTTCCTGGTGGTTGTTTTGGTTGTCCTCCAGGTTTCAGCTCCATACAGTAAGACTGATTTCACGTTGGAGTTGAACAGTCGAATCTTTATTGCCAAAGACAGCTCTCTGGAGCTCCAGATGTTCTTGAGCTGTAAGAAGGCTGCTCTTGCCTTACCAATCCTGTCTTTGATGTTGATGGAATTGATCTAGGATCTTGGTCTTGTCCTTGTGGATGTTGAGGCCAACCTGTGATGGCGTGGAGGTCATCAAGCTGGGTCCCAATGACCATTGGATTCCATTTCCTACGCTTGTAAGTGGATGTCTTCATAATCCAATCGATGATCAGGTTGACCACCTTTGCTGGGATGCCATAAAACCTGCCTGTTCATCCATCCTTCATTCTCTCTAAGAGGACTCGGTTGAAGACCTTCCTGGCACATTTTGATGAGATATCCTCTTTCCAGTCAGCCGGAATCACTTCTTCTTCCCATATTTAGGCATCCAGGTCTGCTTTCAGGGCCTCTGCTGTGTTCTTCATCATGGTGATGGCTTCGATGTCTGGTGGATTTGGTGGTGCTGGTCTGTTCAGGAGTTCATCTGTTCATCTGTAGTTCTATTCCTGTTATAGACTTTCCCTGCTTGTCTGCTGAACTTTCCAGACAGCAGCTGTTTCATGTTACCTCTGTATGCTGCCTGCTCTGCTTCTGCTGCCAGTCCATCCACATAATCTCTCTTGTCCTTCCTAATATTCCTCTTCACTGCTCTGGCATACTCTTTTGAGCTTTGGCCTTTGCTGCTCTAGTCCTGCTGTTGTTGACTGCTGCCTTCTTCTTCTTTCTGTCTTCTATCTTTGTCAAGGACTCTGCTGTGATCCACTCTTTCTGCTGGTGTTTCTTAATTCCAAGCACTTCCTGGCATGCTGACCTAAGTGTGTCTCTCACTTTCTGCCATCTGTTGAGTACACTGTCTTCCTCTTCCTCAGACCGATCCTGTAGTACTGAAAACTTATTCTTCAGCGTCAATCCAAAATCTTCCTTGGTCTTATGGTCCTTCAGAAGGTTGCTATCCAGTTCTTCTTCAGCTTCAGCTTCAATCTGGCCACCACTAAGTGATGCTGCTCCTCTTCTAACTCTAACGCCCTGCAAGGATCTTCTGAACTTCTTGCTAATGCAGACATGGTCGATCTGGTTTTCTGTCATGCCTGCTGAGGTACTCTTGTGGATCAGGAAAGATGCTGCCTCCTATGACCAGATTGTTAAGTGCACACAGATCCACAAATCTCTCTCCATTCTCACTCATCTCTCCCAGAGCATGGGTCCCCATGACTTGTTCGTATCCTGTGTTATCAGGTCCAATTTTGGCATTAAAGTCTCCCATAAGGATGGTAATGTCTTTGTCTGGGAGAGTCTCTAATATTTTCTGGAGTCTGTTGTAAAAGTAGTCTTTGTCCTCCTCTTCACTGTCATTGGTTGGAGCGTAGCACTGAACAACATTCATCTTAATCCTCTTCATTTTAGTTCTGAAGGATGCTGTGATGATCCTGGGACCATGTGCCTCCCAACCAATCAGTGCTCTCTGTGCCTGCTTGGACAACATGAAGCCTACTCCCTGTGTGTGGTGCTCTTCATGTCCTGAATACAGCAACAGCTCTCCTGTCAACAGTCGTCTCTGTCCAGCTTGCCCATCTTGTCTCGCTAATGCCTAGTAGGGTCAGGTTGTTGCTCCTCATCTCTGCTGCAACCATGTGCCGATGGTAATCCTCCTGGCTGCAAGAAGGGTGATCGCATGCATCTTCGAGTTGAAGACCCTTCTTTTCCAGGCAAAAAGTATCAGTTAACTATAATGTTGGCGTTTCGGTACCAACCTGAATTTTACAGGGTGGAGTTTCCTCCTTTACCCTGACTTGGGACAGGCAGATGGCCCCAAAGGACCTCTCTGGTGGAGTTTGTCAAGTTCACAGTGACAGATTTTATTTTAGTACAATCCGTATGATCCATGCTTTTGTTAGGAAATAGAATGGAGTATTTTTCATATGCTTCACAGCAGACATTTCTTGCTATCCTTAGATTTAAAATTTAAATTTTTATTAAAAAGTATATTTGGATAAATACCCCCTTTGTGAGTAGTATCTGCCTCATAAAAAAGCATTTACAGAAATTTACATAGTTAATGAATAATTCTATTTTCTCTCTTTTTGGGGGGAGGAAGAGAGTGGTGAGGGTGCCTAACACTTCATAACACGTTTCTAAAAAATTAGGATTGTTTCAATCCAAATATTCCAACAAGGGTTTCCCACTAGCAAAGATTCTATCCACCACCACCATCTTTACAAATGTAGGAGACAGTGTACAGTTTTGCTCCTGTTTTAGGATAGAGCTATAACTTTTTTGCCTCATAAATACCTTAAATCTTACCTTGTTATCTTCTCATTTAATAATAACTGAAATTTTCTGGGAGTACCTCTCATCCAAAGATCTCAAATGTACTTTACCCAACTACATGCAGACATTGCCTCCTACATGGGTATATGGCAGCAGCATTTAAATAACACACAACTATGTTATCCAGTAGTTCAAGACTGAAAGTGAAAAACAACAAAAAACCGCATCCTTATACTGTTGAAATTAAAGTGATATGTCAGGCAGAATACGCTAACCCAATCAGATGTTGGCAAGGATACCAGAATTAACCTTGCTAATATTGTAAAAAGTGCCTAGGATTTTTGATGACCACAAGTGGTCAATACCTCATATTTATCTCTTGTCCATAAGCATCGTACGTGGGTACAGGTTGAAAATTAATGTGAAAGAATCAGTGGCACATCTGGATTTGGTATTTGCACCTGATGCATTTAGAATATTTTAGAGGTCTCCCATGAAAATACCGAGCACGTTTGATGCTGCTGGCTAATGTGATCTGATGCAATCTCAGCTGGCAAGGCTAGAGGCTATGCAAGTAACACCGTGTTAGAATCTAAAAAATATTATACAAGAGTACTTGTGGCACCTTAGAGACTAACACATTTATTTGAGCATAAGCTTTCATGGTTTATGAAAGCTTATGCTCAAATAAATTTGTAAGTCTCGAAGGTGCCACAAGTACTCCTGTTTTTTTGTTTTTGTTTTTTTGTTTTTGTTTTTTTTTGTTTTTGCAGATACAGACTAACACGGTTACTACTCTGAAACCTGAAAATATTATGCTTATTGTAAAGACTTTTTTTTTTCTCAGAATGGTTCATGATTATCTGTTGGTGTTTGCTTAGTTCCAGAAGTTGAGCTAAAAGGAGAGTCTTGCCAATATTATTTCTTGGTACAAAGCAATGGCTTCGGAGGGTGTAAAGCAACTTTGATTCATTCAGCCAATCAGATCAATGGCACAGCCACTCTTGCTTTAATAAATGGAAAGCTACAGACAAGCACAGAAGAAACACAGTCAAGTAAGACTTAAACTCTGTTTTTTAAGGGTGTCTGGGGGGGTTAGTGGTGGTGACTGACAATATGTGCAATTTATTTATAGTAACAAAGTGGGAAAAACTAAGGGGAATAGTTACATTTGATAACCAATATTTTTGTTTCAGCAATATACTTTTTATTCAGACTTGTAAAAAATTATTTAACATTGATGGAAAAGTTCAGAAGAACTAATAACTTTAAACTAAATATTTAAGTTCAAGTTAAAATGCATGTGATTTCAAAATATTCTATATGAGATGCACAGCCCATCATTTTTATACCTTCATTGCCACATGGAGCAAAGAGAGTGCTTTATTGTACAACTCCAGTTAAAATGAATACTTAAATCAGACTTGCAAAATTGTCATGAAAATTGACCAGCCCAGCCCAAATTCTAGTTGCCTACCCTTGAGGTGGTGATGATTTAAAAAAAACAACAAAAGTACCTATTTCATTCACTTGTCTGAAAATTTATTATTTTCCCTAGGCAAATAGACAAGTCCAGTTTTGCAAGGCTGACTTAGATGACATTCAGATAGAAGAAGTCTGTTCCCTTGTAATTGGAGGAAATAGAAGTGGAGTAGAACTGCCTGCCTGATCATAATAGTTTATCCTAGTCAGATGAAAAAGGTGGTGGTGGGGAAATCCTAAAGTCCTTCCCAACATGTTATAGAAATTGGGAATAATGGGTTATTTTTAAACATCAAATGCAGTAGCCTGTTTACCTCCTATGCATGTTAATTATATTAACTGCAATAACATATCAACATTAAAAGTCTGACTTTAATGCATAACAGCATGGAAATTCAAAGCTAAGGGTTAGGCAGATATTTCATCCAAACCATGCTTATTTATTACAGCATGTAATATGGAAAAAGATTGCCAAGCATGTGGAGACCTCCTTGATAGTTATGCACAAGAAAGTGACTTCTGGGTGGATTTTCAGCCTTTGATATTAATTTCCTTGCTTCAACAGGATTCAGCCAAATACTAAATTCTAGCTGTGGCTTTCGTAATGTGAAATGTGTAGTAATGCGTGTAGATAGCTCCTTTAAGAAATAAACATGAGCTGTTGATTTCCTAAGTCATATGAGACATACCTAAGAATGGCTTTCTCATAATCCATACAGGCCTTTGTACTGGTGACTTCATCAGTTCTCTTCCACATTTCTATGGAGAGCAGATACTACAGAGAGAAAAGAAACTGGCTAATGTCCAAGCATTTGCCTTGAAGGAATGTCTCAGTAAGTAATGGAGAGAATATCGGATTAAATCACCACTTGATCTCAAATCGATATTCAACAACTATATCTTCATTTTGAATTTGATGTGACAGTGTTTACTTTATAAAGTCCAAGGAAGATAGTCTATGAAGAAGGAATAGAAACATTTAATATTGTTTGCCGTTGGGAAACAATTAGTAATATATCTGTGATGACTTTTTGCTATGTTTTTTTTTAAACCTTAGAGATGAAAGAGCTCTGGTTTTTATTTTGATGTTTTAGAGTCTATATTTCATAAATATGTTATGGAGAGCACCCAGGTTTTATTGTTGAAAAGATGATTTCATAAAGAGACTATTGTGGTGATTCAGTACTCTGCTACTTTGTAGTTGTTTTTGTTAATCTCCAGCAGTGTATCTTTCTCTCTCCCTCGCTCTCTTTTATTTTTTTAATGGTGGAGGCTGATTGTCTATTAGAGATTCATGTTTATTGTAAGTGGGTGTATCATTGTAAACCGGACTGAAAGGTTTTTCTCTTTAAGTGACTCAAATTTGGGTGGGTAAGGAACATTTTGTTTGTCCCTTGATATTTAATCTAGTTTCATTGATCGAGCAGATTTAATTAAATGAAAACGTACCTTGGAGAGACTGCAGTTTTAATAGCCTGATCATAATGTAAATGGTTTGCAGTTAACAGGAAGTCACTAGACTGAAAGTAACTTTCATTATAAAAAGCACTTGTGAAAATGGTCTCTGAACTTCAGCCTTCCCAATGTTCCACATGTGCTGATGGAATAAACTAGTAACATGTCCCTAAAGTATACAATATTGCATGCCTTGTCAACTAAATTCTCTCCCAACCAGGGTTCAATCTTTCCTAAATGTTTAGCAGCTTGAACAGTAATTTTTTCCCCTTTTTGTTATTGTTTTGCAGAGAGGCGGGAATCGGGCGAGCAACCTTCAACTGTTTCTGCTGATGAGCTCAAAACACTGTTAACACTTACTAGGGAACGTTTTTTAGAGTTGTATGACACCAGCTTTCCAAAAACTATTCTGCACAAAGCAATCAACGAAACTAATCCCATCACAATGACTAGTGGTAGGTATCTGTATTAGAAAATTCACCACTGTTTTATTGTTTTGTTTTCTGTAAAAGCATCTGCAAACAAGACTTTTTATTCACTTATTGGAATTGCATTAAAATGAATGTTAAAGGAATTAATCCAGAGAGAGAGAGAAGTGGAAAATCCATAATATTTGCATTTGTATATTCATATAGCAATATTTCTCACCATTGGACTATTTACATCTTTTTAGGTATTGCTGACAATGATACTATGATTTCTGTATGATACTGAAAGCTCTTCATTGAATGAATGTACATCTTATCATGTTCTTAAGATTCTTGTCCAACTTCACTACAAAACTGTTCATATGTGAGAAGTAGTACTTTTTTTTTATTATATATATCACCTTTTGTTTTTGTTTTTTTTCACACTTTCATTGAAGAACTAAGGCGGTATTAATTCATCTGTTTAATTCCCCTGGAAGAATAAGTGCATACATCTGGGATTAGTGGGCATAGTACTAGAATAGCAAGATTATTCTACGGAAGACCCAGCACCTACCATATCATATCATAGCTTTAATAAAAACTTTCCCAGGTTCACAGCTGCTATTTACCTGTGGCATACCTAACACATATCTCTTCAGTCAGAAAATTGTTTGCTAGCAGCAGTTATTTAGGCCCACAGCAGTATATGCTGAATACAGTACATCATCTTCTTAAGTGATGATTTTAACACATGCAGATAGGGACTATGAATTTTTTTGTATGTGTGGAGAGTTCTCTAGAAGCAACCACTAAATACACCACACACAAATGTGCAGGATTCCTTAGTCAGTATAAAACTGAACAAGATGTTCCCTTTTTGAATTATTTATCAAGTAATTTTGCCAGCATCATATATTTAGGTAATATCTTCTTTGTAGACACTATAAAATTGTTCTCTTTGCTCCATATTAATTTTAATCTGATATAATTCAATGGAGTCACAGATCTCCAATATGATTGCCATGTGATATCCAAACACTACATTACCATGTCTGCATCATAACCTTTCCTCATTACAACTCAATGTGTATTGCTACAGCATGATGAAAATATCACAGTGTCAGGATTTTTTTGGGACTGAATTTACTACTGTGTGCTCGCTCTTTCTTTCTTGACCACTGGGAAGAATCTTCATGACTCGTTCATTTCCTCAGTACTCTTCCTGCTGCCCCAGATGTGCCTGGCAATGTGGAGTGTGCTACTGTGAATGGCTCTGTATTTCCCTCCAAAAAGCAGAGCACATGGATATATATTCAGTTAGAGCCATGTATTCCATGAAAGCCTCTTTTGGTGCCTTAAAGACTTGCCAAGGGGCACTAGAGCCACAGTTTGAGTATCCTCCTATTAGTACTAATAAACCTGGCTCTTACAGTAATAGCTTTGTATTAATCTAACTCTGTTTCCCCCCCTTAGAATCTGAATTAATAGCACCCAATCCTTTGGAGTGGCCAGAAAGAAGTGTTCTTCAAAACTTGGAAAATTTTGAAAAAATTAAACAAAAAATGAGGTAATGATAAATACTGTGTATTTTCTAAACAGATGACATTAAAGTTCATTCTACAAGATCTGTGAATGGCGACTGAGGTTTTGTAAATCTCGTAAAATATGTTTAAGGGTCCTGCAGAAATGAGGAGAGAAGGGAAATTTATGTAAGGTTGAAACTGGGTCCCTGGTCCTCTGCCATTTTGAAAAGGTATTGCAGAGGTGTTTCAGTATTTATGAGTGAGCATTGTTATGCAGCCTTTTGATAGAGCACAGTTCTAAGTTTGTGAAGTTCTAGTAGGCACAATTGGGTGGGTAAAAGATAAAGGCCATAGCCACACTAAGAACTGGTGCATAAAGGGGTCAAATTTGCGCAACAAGTGGCACAAGCTGTAATGTAAACACAGCGGAGCAGTTTTTGCCACTATGTCCCAATATAGATGCACCATTAATCTTTTCGTGTTGCGTCATTTAAGGCCAGGGTCATAACATTTTAAAAGCATAAGAGAATTAAGAGAGGTTTTAAAAATGTTCATTATTTAGACTCGGGTTGAAATGTTATTGTTAGTTTGGAGCAATTAAAAATGACTCTTGGCAGGAGAGATTTTACTTTATTGTTTGTTTGTTTGTTTTTTTCCCCCCAGAGTTTCTATGTTGGCGCATTCCTCTGAGCAGTTACTGGGCCATAAAGATGGTCAGAGGGAATCACTGACATTGCTGGATGCTAAAGAGCTACTGAAATATTTCACTCCAGAGGGGTTACCTATTGGAGATCTTCAGCCATTACAAATTCAAAAGAGGTAAGGTCTTAGAATGCACAAAACCTGAGGGCAAAATTCAGAACTGATGTAAGCAGGCACAACTAATGATTCCATTGCTGGGAATGAATTTGGCCCTCAGAATCTCCTGCTCGGTTTTGCTGCTCACAGTTGTGTAAATGATGATTTATATTGTTGGTGATGATGGAGAATAGGCTTTGAATATGTCAGAGTTGTCCCAAATAAGCACCAATGATTAACCTAAGTAGCTTTTCCATTGCAGTTGAAAGTATGAGGGGTTTTAAAACTTATCTCCTGCAGATGGGTCAGAGCCATACGTTTTCTAGCATCTGACAGAGAGCACTTGGTGGATAGGAACAAGGAGACTGTACCATTTGTAGGGGACAGCATGATAGTGTGGATGGAAGAGAGAAAGGGGGAACCAAAGTGAAAAGCTTGTGGAGACTATAATGATGATGGAAACCATACAAGATAATACTTAGCTCTTATATAGCACTCGTCTTACATAGACTCCAAAGCACTTTACGAAGGAAAAGGGGAAAAATCCTGCCCAGTTTACAGATGGGGAAGCAAAGGCACAGAGAGGTGAAGTGACCTGCCTACGGTCACACAGCAGGCCAGTGGCAAAGTCAGGATTAGAACCCAATTCTCCTGAGTCCTAGGCAGCCCCTGATCACTGGAGCCATCTGCCTCATGGACAGTGATGGGGCAGGAGGCACATGAAGGGGGCACATGAGAGCAAAAATGTAAGTGAAGGCAAGATTATAAAGGGTCTAGTATGGGTGGATCATCAAATTTGATGCAGAACAAATGACAAGACAAGGGTGCGAGGTAACTGGGTATTGGTGAAGAAGAGCCAAAGTGGTGATTGGAAACCAGTGTTTGATAAAAATCAAGTCCGGAGTGAGGGAGACAATGAGTGGAGAGGTCAGATCAAAATTGGAGCTTGAGAATTAAACCTATTTTCTCCATGGAACGTGTTGTACATTAAATGGAGTTACTTTGTGTTCCCATCCCTTACTCCCTTTTAAACACAATTTTAAACACAATTCAGCTCACAAAAGGATACTGATGACCGCTTGCATCATTATCACTGCAGAATCGTCCTAAGAATGTACCAGCTCAAGTACAAAAATCTACGTGTCCTCTCTGTACCATAATGATTGATGGTAAAGAAAAAAATATTTACTCATGTCCAAAAAAATTACTTTCCCCAAAAGAATGGGTAAGTAAAATTTTGCAAGACTGATTTAAATGGCACTTCACTTATTTCAAGTGCATTGCAAACATTAATTCTCAGAGAGTTCCACAGATCCTCAGTGTGAGTTGTCACCTGTCTGTAGCTATAGGGGGCAGAATCAGATCTGATTGGAAGGCTGATGAGGGAGTAGCCCCCACCTTCCGAAGACCCCATTAGTTTTATTCTGCCTCCTGTAGCTACTGGCAGGGCTGCCGAGAGTGGGTTTGGGTCCCGGTGGAAAAAAAATTTGGGGGCCCCCCAGCAAGGGCGGACCGGCTAAACAGGGCCAACGAAGCTGGGCCCCGGGCCCCCTTCCGGACCGTGGGCCCTGGTAATTTGTAACGGCTTCCCCCCCATCTCATCAGCCCTGGCTACTGGCAGAGTTCTAAAATCCAGCATCTAATGTGTGAGAGAGAACTTTTGTTAATTAGTCATTTGGATAGCATTTGGTCTAATTTGGACATATTGGATACCCTAAAAAAAGGGTGGAGGGCTTGAAGAGGCACTTTGTTTCCTCTCTGGAGGGTATGGCAGCAACCCCTCCCCTGCCCAGTGCTCAGGTAATAGGCTAGGAGGATGGTGAAGAAGGGCCCAAAGAAGAGGGGACTAAGGCAGTGTTCCTTCTGCCCCATACCCATACCAGAGCGTGTAAAAGAGGTTTGTGCTTTGTGCACTCCATCCTTCCCATCGACTGGGACCAGGAGGGGCTCACTTTGACTCCCTTCTCTGACCTAAGTAAGCAGTCATGGGACAAGAGGGAAGGTTCTCTCATAGATCAGTAACTGATTAAAAGACAGGAAACAAAGGGTAGGAATAAATAGTCAATTTTCAAAATGGATGGGTCCCCCAAGGAGCTGTACTGGCACCTGTGTTAGTCAATATATTCATAAATGAACTGTAAAAAGTGATGAATAGTAGGGTAGCAAAATTTACAGATGATACACAATTACTCAAGATAGCTAAGTCCACCGCTGACTGTGAAGAGTTACAAAGGGATCTCACTAAACTGGCCAGCTGGATGGCAAGATTGCAGATGAAATTTGATGCTGACAAGTGCAAAGTAATGCACATTGGAAAAAAGAATCCCAACTATACATACAGAACGGTGGGGTCTAAATTAGCTGTTACCACTCAGGAAAGATCTTGGAGTCATCATGGATAGTTCTCTGAAAACTTCTGCTCAATGTACAACAATAGTCAAAAAAGCTAACAGTATGTTAAGAATCATTAGGAAAGCGATACATAATAAGACAGAAAATATCATAATGCCACTATATAAATGCATGATGTGCCCACACCTTGAATACTGCATGCAGTTCTGCTCTCCCCATCACAAAAAAGATGTATTAGAATTGGAAAAGGTGCAAAGATGGCAGCGAAAATGATTAGGGTGAGGAGAGATTAAAAAGACTGGGAGTGTTCAGTTTAGAAAAGGGATGACTAAGGGGGCGGGGGGATATGATGGAGGCCTATAAAATCATGAGTGGTGTAGAGAAAGTGAATATGGAAGTGTCATTTAGCCTTTCATGTAACACAAGAACTAGGGGGGTCACTCAATGAAATAAATAGTCTTTTCCTTTATATAGCTTGGGCCTTTGATCTTGTCCTCATGTAACAGGTGACCAGCAGACAGTGGCTCACTCCTCAGGGCATAGCTTCCAAAGGCTGGTTTGCGTAATCAGAGGTAGGGAATTTGCATTTGCTTCTCACTAGATATTTCTCAGGAAAACCACCTAACACATTTTTGTTCCAGGAGTCCATTCTTGTCTTGCACATTGTTCAGTATAGTCTTTTGAATCCCTCATCTCTCTTCCCCCCCGCTGCCTCCCTTGAGAGAGGTTACATTCAATCCTGGCCGATAATAATACATAACCCATTTATTTAACACAATGGACCCGAAATGCGGGGGGGGGTCAGTAAGGTCTCCCAAGGATATGGCAGGAAATTGTTTATGAAAGCAGTGTGTTTTGTAGCATTGGGGTAAACTGCTGGAAAAGCAGTTTTAGAACTGCTATATTCAGAAAACTAATTTAAAGATGTGCTGATTGCACACAAGTGGTAGACAATTTAAAACGAAGACTAGCCATAACAATGAGAGACTTTTACAAAGTTTTTAGTTAATCAGTGCAGATGTCTCCAGGATCTTGGCTAAATTACAAATAAAACTGCGTCATTCCAATTAAGTGTGTGAGAGAGAAGTGAATAATTTGTTCATTACAAGAGTTCTTTTAATCGCCAATTTTGAAAAACCTCCAGAGTTGCTTTATATAGCCATGGAGTATTTTGATTCACTTGAATGGCTTGCTTTGAATCACAGTTCAATAAACCCTGAATTTGAAGGGATTTTGCTCTAACTCACTTGTAGCAATAAGTTGTAGAATCCAAAGGGTTGTGATGAAACTTTACATCTTGAAGTGCTTTTACTGTAACTAGAAAATCTTAGAGCATTACAAAATAATTTGGGTAACTGGGAAGTGCAAAACAAATGCAAGAGGTATAAGATACTAGAGCAGGACTGGCTAAGCTTTTTGGCCAGAGGAATGAAAGATCTGGTAATGGCATATACTGAATATCCCTATCCCATTCAGTCCCAGAGAGAGAGAGTGTGGAGGCACAGCAGTGGAGATTTTCCAAAACACCCTCCTCCCTCACCCCCAATATGTTTAAAATGTGAAACCTGCAAGATTGATTGAGAACCTCTGTCCGCACCAAGCTTTCCTGCATCACCATGCCAGCGTGCTTGAGTCTTGATCTGGGTGAGCAGTGACATGGGCTTCTCTGCTGAGATGATCAACAAAGATGGCAATTGTAAATGTTGTTTGAAGCTTTGGACACTGGGGGCTGAACTGATCCATTGAAGTGAGTAGAAGTCTGGTGAGACTGAGGAGTTGGATCAGGCTATTGCCTGCTAAGAGCTGCACTGAATGGCTTTGTTTCTCATTCACTGATGACCAGCCATCCGATGGTCATGAGTTTTTGCCACCACCAATAAGGACTGAATTTGACTAGCTGACCAGGCAGTTCTGTGTTCTTGCTTTACCAAGACTATCAAGTCTCCACCATGCAGCACATTCTAGCTTTAAAAAAAACCCTAATAGGTTAATAAGTACATATTTAACATGGGGGTATTTTTAGCTTAGATTTTTCTTCCTCTTTAGTTTTCTCATGTTGTCTTTTTCTCTTGTTCCCCCCCCTTCTTTTCTTTCTCCTCTATTCTGTCATCAATACCTTATCTGTAAAATGGAGATAATGGAACAACAAACACAACTTTTCATTTTGAAAATGGCAAAACTTTTTTGACTCTTGACAGCCATTATAACTGACCCTTTCAGTAAACTGTTTTGGTTTTGACAAATTGGTATTTTTCCAACAAAAGAACAGTTAATTGAAAAATTATGGACCAGTTCTAGCTCTAATCACTAAACTTCTCTCTCTCTCATGGAGCACAGTGCTGCAAAACCTCATGCAGGAAATGCAAGTGGCAGAAATGGTTTGAAGTTTACCCAGTCCTCCTGTTATAGCTAGCACTTACAAAATGCTGCTCATCCATAGATCTGAGTGCATGCAAAGTAGGTAAGTGTCATCTCAGATGATGAATTGATTTAGGGAGAGGTTGTGAGTTGCTCATGGTCACAGAGAGCAAAGTTAGTGGATGAGCCAAGAATAGAACCCATATTTCCTGTCCTGTGTCCTGTCCACAGTGCCCCATTGTCTCCATGAACTTCTCCAATATTTGTATTCTTTCCTGTATTAGGAGAAAATAAGACAGATGGGAGGTATGGAGTGGATCGGTGTGGGCAACCATGGGTGTGCAAATAGTAGAACTCAAAAAACCGAATGTAACTGGAATCTACTTATTAATCCTTTTATTTATATATTTTTCTCCCATCTAGATTTAAATTAAAAAATTGTTTTCTGTGTTTCTTATTGAATGGCATTGCAGTATACACAGCATCAATCATGAAAGGCTTTTTTCCACCTACATGTATTTTGTGTGTGTATAGGGCTTGCTGACTTTCCAGTTGAGGAAACCTTTTCCTCCTCAGATGCCCTCTGGCTTTAGGACTCTGTGCTAGGCAGATGAACTGGCTCAAAGATGGATTTATAGTTGTGTGTGGTGCAGAAAATTGCAAAGTAATTCCTATCTTCTAAGCTTTGCTTCCTCTCAAGATTCCTGATTGATTATTGCAGCGGGATGTCCTTCAGGACATGAATATAGAATTCTGGTGCCAGTTTGCAGTGAAAACTTAATACGTATACACAGGTAGTGTGTCCTTGTTGGATATTTTATTCCTGCTATGGGGCTAGATGATGAAATTCAGGGATAATTTAATATTGAAAGAATTTCTATTTACAAGCTTTAAAAAAACCCCAAACCTTGAAAGTTAAATATGAAGGAAAGTAATGATAAACAACATATGCTTCTGTACAAACATGCAGGAAAGACCACTGAGAGACAAGACAATGAAACTCAATGACAGATGAAGTTGGTATTACTGAATACTTAATGCTCTTCAGTAAAATGTCATAGATTGGGGAGGAAGCAACTTCTTGCCTCTGGGATAAGTAACTTATGTAGTTCATTGTAAGGCCATCTATAAACTAAATAGTACTCTCAAGTTGAGAACATAAAAACATAAAGCTCAGGAAAATACTTGGGTGATATTGAATATAATCCATGGAGATAATCCAACTGCTATGAAGTGTATAGGTCGAGATGAGAAGTAAAAATCATCAGACATTTGGACATAAGTTAAAGATTTAAGACCCAATTTGAACTATTTTATTCAACTCTAATCACCTAATTACTGGAAGAACATTGCTGAGATTGAAAGTAACCATGAAGAAGTAATACTGAGTTCATAGAGGTATGGGAGATATTGAAAAGAAGAGAAATAGGAGCGTTTGCAATGACAAAAGAGAATATAAGGAAAAATTATTTATGTATAATGGCTAATTACCTTTACCATTTTTTTAAAAAGTAGGTTCAGCATATGAGAGTAGGTGAAAGAACTACAGTATGGCCAGGGCAGCCTTTTATTTCCAGTACATAACTTCCTTTTCTTTTAAGATAATGTAGGGATGAATCTTTGTCATAGCTGTCTGTTTCTTATTACAGATAAATGATGATCATTCTGAAACATTATTGATTTCAGTTAAACATTTTTACCTGTTTTATACTGTGTTTACACAGAGAAATAATATTAGGATAGTATGCAGGACCACATTTTCAAAAAAAGCTCATTTAGGTACTTGACTGAAGTTGCCAAATTTTCAAAATTGGCCCGAAGACTTTCCATATTTGCTTTTCCATGTAATCAATTGCTCTATTCTTTTCCAGTTTAAATTTGGATTAATCTTGCTGTATGTGTTGAAGAAGAAGAATGCAAGAACAGGAATGATGCGTGTATTTTACATTTTCGTTATGCAGTATATAACTCTTTGCCTTTTTATATGAATCATAATTGACCTGAACAAGAGCACTCAAAACCTCCATTGAGTTCAGTGGGAGTCATGCCCCCATAAGGAGAACAGGAGCATACTTTTTATTTACATTTGGCATTCTTCAGACTGTGTATTTCCCCCACTGCTTTTAAAATGCAATTTAATTTGTTTGCTTTTGTTAATTAAAAAAAAGGGGGAGGAGGGAGTAGCAGCTGTAACCGTGTTGGTGCATCACTAGTCATCACTAAACATTATCATGGCACAGGAGCTCCAGCAATCCATGCTACTAGTAGGTAGAAAGAGTGCCCCATGGAGCTGTTGCTGATTAAACTCTCATGAAACACAAACACAAAGAAGCAGCAGAGGTCCTCTGTGGTAAGCAGAGTATTTATTTAAACCATATTAGCATAAAAGAGCACTTTGAAACTCCCTTTAAAAATAAATAGGATTCCTGTTCTTTTAGGTTTTGCTTGCTCTTTTACTGATAGGTTTCCAAAAAAGAAATAGCCGTAAAAACCACAAACTACTTCATTAAAATTTAGCAACGATGTTTTCCTATAAACTTCAATAATTCCATCATACTGTTTTTTTTTTTAAACTGCCTACTTTTGAATTTAAAGTGTAGCACTGTTTCCCTCTAGAGGATATGGAGCAGCTTGGAAATGAAGGATACATGCACAGAACAGCACCATACAAAAGTAATGCCATCAGATATGTTGCCTCTACATCTGCTCTTCACTGGTCCATGACTGCATCCTACTCTCTTCCTGTTCACTAGCCTGCTGTATTTCTCCCAGTCACCTCTCCGGTATACCTCTTCCCCTTGTTCCCTGGTGGTCTTCCCCTCCTAATTCTCTTTGCTATCTTGGCACATTACTAGAGATTACTGTGTATGCATAGAGTCGGCTCTGTGATACCTGGGCATTGTGATTCTAGTCACTTGCTGTTAGAATATACAAATAGCTTAGATATAAACATCTACCAAAACTCATATTAATGTAGTTTTATGTACCTCTCTTAGGAGGAATAAACATTTGTTCAGTCTGTTGAATTTAATAACCACATCCCTCTATATTGTGTGAATAAAACTATAAATAGTTATAGAAAATTGTGTTGCCCGTAAAGCAGCTCTTCAGATTAAAAGTAATTAATCTCACAAGGCGTGTGCAGGTTTCATGTCATCTAGAAAGCTCTCTCCACTATGATGACTTGATGATCTGTATCCTGATTATATATACAGAATCAGGTGTAGGCTTACCAATATTTCTACAATGTTTAAAGACTTCACTGTTGTTTTTAATATTTATTTTACCATAGCACTCAAAGGATCCAATCAGGAATGGGATCATTGTGCTGAACAGTGTACAAATTAATAGGAACAAGTGGACTGAGCCTTAAAGAGCTTACAATCGAAAATTTCCATGCAGTTTTGTTATATTAAATTGTGAAACAGTTTGTTATGTAGCGGTTAGCTATTGGTTAAAATATTCTCTGAACTATTTTTCTTCTTAAAAAAAAATTACTAAGCTCTCTTGGATATAAACTTGGAATCGTAGCATTCATGTATATTCCTGTTTATTTTATAATGACCTCTGTTATTACAGTAGCATGCTGTACTTGGAATACTAATTTACTGAAACATATTACAAATGTTTGTCATATAGCATTATAACTGACTGCATAGAAAATGATTGTACTATAGTAAACGTACACTAATTGGTTATCTAATTATGTTCTCGTGTACACAAGTATCAGATCCTAGAATGTTCATAGGGTTGATAGTTTGTACCATGAACTAAATTGTTCAGATCATGTAAATGTTTGACATTTCCACTTGTGTGTTCTGCTGTGCAAAACAGAGACATAAAAAGCTAGACAGTGCTTCTTGGAAAGTGATTTAAAATTTGACATTGACTATGGGTATCAGGCTTTCTTCCAGTCTGCCTTAGCTTGCAAGGATTTAATTTTAATGTTTTGAGAGACAGGCTATCCCACCGTAGTCTTGCATACTAGAGGAGAGGGATTTAAACACACAGGAGTAGAGTGGAGTAAATATTAGAGGGACCCATTTTAAGTATCATATCCATTTCCTCCAGTATAGGCTCCCTTTCCCCTATCCATTATCCTGCCTGCCCCAGGTTTATGCTCTTTTACTGTCCTCACAACCCCATTTCCTCTCTGGTTCGGGGGAAATCCTGGGGTTTATTGGGAGTAAATGCCAAGTCTCACAGACAGAAGACTATCTCCTAACTGGGAGCCACTGGACAAAGAACTCACTGTAACACGGTCACTTCTCTCAATGCTAATCATATTCAGATGTGCTAGGGAGAGAGGGAACCATGGCTCATTCTTACCTGCTGCCTTCACCCACCAGGAGTCTGATCTCTTGATAAGGACTTCTAGCAGCTGTCTGTTCAGCTGCTCTCATTAGCTAGAAGGCTTTATATCTGGTCTCTCCAGAACAATCAGTAACTTCATGCTGCTTTCTGGAATGTTCCATGTATGTCAGCCATGGCATCTCTGATGTAGACTGTGGTTTCTTTGTTGCGTGCGTTTAGCTTATGGATTCTTTCAGCTTCATCTGTTCTTCTCATTGTTCCTTTGGCAAGGAAGAGGGACTTAGGCACATGTCCTATGGGAGTCTTAAGAACAGTTGCCGTTGAAACATCATCTCTGGATCTTTCTAAGGACAGGGCTCTGTGGAAAACAGTTTCTGGACTGATAGCTGTGATTGTCCCTCCCTTGCTAGATTTATATTTTTGGCCATGTCAGCAAATGTTTTTATTCCAATTTTCTTGACTGGGCTGTAGAAGTTACTTGTCCCATCAGAATCAGTTGCACCACTCAGAAATCTCTCTGCTTGTTCTTCACCAACATCTACTGTTTTCAGTAGAGACTCTTGTACCTCTGATGTTACTTGCAGTCCAGTAGATACATTGATAAGCACCTCTGGGTATGATTCAGAGTCAAATGGGTTTGTCATAGTGTTGATGACATGATTGGTAAGAACTGTAACATTCATCCCTCTTCATTGCAGAGGCAAGGATTTGCTTGTGGATTTTGTCTTCAGTACTTGTTATTAGTCCACTTCTTTCATAGCTTTGGATATTCACTTGGATTCACTTTGGATATTCATTTGGATTTATGAGGGTCCTCTGAAAAGGGTAATCTGAAGAAGGAACTTAAATCATCCATATGATTTGTGGCTGTTGCTCTGGTGAGTGAGCCTGATGAACAGCTTTTGAATGAACAAGTGGTTTTGTATAATGGCACTTCAGTCCTTCGGTCAGAAATAGCCACAATGAAAGCCTCAGAATATTATCCAAAGCCAGTGATTGTAGTATACAGTGGTCAGCTACCTTTGTGCTCCAGTTGGTACACGAGTTTGTCCTTTGGTTAACAAGCAAAGAGAAATATAATTCAGCCAGCAAGTGTCATCCTTCAGAAGACATTCAAAGAAGGTGCCTCTCAATTGCAGAGTGCAATATACTAACGTGAAATGTTTTCACATTGCATATTCTTAATTGATGAAGTATCTCACAAGTCATTATAATAGTTTTCTGTATTTTCAATTGAAATTTGCATGCCAGCAGATCAGTTTCATACTTGAAGATTGTGCATTGGTAGCTGTAGATTGCCTGTCCATAGTACTGCATTAGAAGGTAGATATAAATGTACATGAATTCCTAATGTAATTCTTTTCCATTTGTAAGCTTTTGTACGTACAATGTAGCATCTAGTCTTCTCGGAGGAAGGTTTTAATTTGTAGTTGCCTGTGCATGCAGTACTAACTTTTGAAATAGCTTTTTAATTTAGTGACTCTTACGCACAGGTCAGTTACAGTGTTACAGATCGCAATACACAGCTCCATATTGGGCTTCAAAGTGCTCACTAAACCAAATGGCAATTTTGATACCAACATATAGATCTGATTTAAAATACATACTCTTTTTTTTCTTTTAGTGAAAATGCTTTTCTTCTGACGCCAGAGCTTACTCCACGAAAGCTGGGAGGTCTGTCTTTTGAAAAAGCAGCTGGGTGCCATTATCATGGGCTTGAGTAAGTTTTCTTGCACTGCTTGATGTGATTATTTTCTCAACACTGTCATCTAGCATAAAATCCAAGTTATAGGTGGGTCCCACCTATTTTATGCAACCTGGAAACTATTTATAGAGAAGTAGATAT
The DNA here is from genome assembly GCF_016161935.1 of Mauremys reevesii. Lineage (NCBI taxonomy): Eukaryota > Metazoa > Chordata > Testudines > Geoemydidae > Mauremys > Mauremys reevesii. The sequence goes on from NC_052624.1 coordinate 264,087,596, forward strand.
AGAAATATGTTTGGGATGTTTACAAAATGGTTTTAGTTCTGAATATAACATGTTTTTTGTTCCCTCCTGAACCCACCCCCAAAAAACCCAAAACCTCTTCTGTTTTCTTTACTCTCACTTTCTGGACTAGTATCAACTGTTATGCTCCTGTCTCCTTGATGGTAATGAAGAATGTGACTTTGGCCTTGTCTATATACACACAAGTTGTACTGCTTTAACTTTGCTGCATCTATATTCAGGCCTGTAACTTCTGAGAGAGATGCTTTATTTGCATAATTAAATGTCTAAATTAAAATATGGTTTTACTTCAAATCAAATTATAAACATTTTCAGCTGAATAGTCATGAGATATGTTTATAACAGTATTTTTAATGTAAATGAAAATAGTCGTGAAGATTGCTGTACGTATCTATATAATATTCCAGGAATGTTAGTGTGTGTGTGTCACTCTGAAGTCTAGCATGTCTGTTGAATCAGTATGAAATGATAGAAACAGCTGCAAGCATGGTAGAAAGCTCTTCTTGTGCAAAACATCACCAGGTGTAAGTTCTAGCCATGTTGACTTTACAGATTACACCCGTGTGGTGTCCAGCTACAGTAAGGATCTATGCCATGCCAAGTGTTCTAGGCAGTTTGGTTGAATTAGCTATGATAACATCACCCTTCCTCTATAGATTATTTGCATGCAAAAACTTCACACACAAGTCAACACAACCACCCACACAACAAAACAAACTGCACACACAATAACGCCAAACACACACAGCCCTGCATCTCAGCACAGAACCCCATTTTGGGTTTTTTTTTTTACTCATGTGACTTTATACGTCTCTTAGGAGGAATAAACATCCTAAAATACAGGAAAGGACCGAACAATAAGCCATCAGTTTTGCATCCTAATCTGATGACCAAATTTCAATGATTTAGCACTGCAGATTTATGTAGTATAATTTTATCACCCCGTTGGTGTTTTATGGATACCTTCAGGAAGAGCACTTGAGGTGTGGGTGAGGGGAGGAGAAGGAATAACATGGACCTAGTTAATAGAGTGATGAGCTCCCTAGAAATACCTGACATAGAGTAGATAGACATAGACTTTCATAGAAGTCTGAAAGCTCACTTAAAATACTGTGGTTTGGAGGAGGTGAATAAAAAGGGTTTGAGGAAAGGGACTGAAGTATGCTCTCAGGTTGTGGTGCTAATTTTGCTTGAATGTGATTTTTCTTGCCCCTAATCTTAATCCTTGCACTCTGAAAAAGAGTACCTGATGTGGGTGAACACCACTGGGTTTTGAGTTCTCAAAAAAGGTCTGAGGTCTTGGGGCTGTTGAAACCATTGAGATGGTTTCTGTATGAGATCTATACTATTTGAAAGTCACATAGCTTAATGCATTACTAGAATGCAAATGTCTGTCAGGTAGCAGGAAGCTTTCAATAAAATATAAAGCAAAGGAACTGATAACTTTAAATATTTAACAAGAGCCTGATTGTATTTATAAGAGAAACACAATCTATTGTCAACATCCTAGTATGTGCTAAAGGGAGAAACAAGACTTCCATAATGCCAAATCCTGCATTCAATAATTCAAGTAAACTTTCTGTTGCCTTCAATGGAAATTTTACTCGAGAGAGAACTGAGTAAGGATAGTGGGATTTGCCCCATATTAAATATGTAACCCAACTTCATCTTGTTGATTTGAATATAGCAGAATCCACGAGAGAGTCTATCATGTAATCTAGTTTATTAGTTCATTCACCGCAGTTGTCAAGGGCAACCTAGCGATTCAAGTAAAGAGGCACTGCAGACATTTCCATAGTTGAAGTTAAGCATGGTTATTCAGTTTTTTTAATGGGAAAAAATTCCCCAACTTTGTTACAGTGGTCACTGGTTTTGTGGTTCTGTTATTTTTTTTTATTTCAATTTTAGATACTGTCTAGATAACAGAAAAGCTTTAGAGAGAGATGTGAAATTTGCTGAACTTCAGACTCGTCTTATTCGCTATGAAACACAGACTACCTGTACTAAAGAGTGCTGTCCTGTACCATGTGTCTTGAGCCCGCTTCCGTCTCCTGCAGTTTTGTCAGAGCCTGGAAGTGTACCCGATGGGGAATCTTTACAAAGTGAACTCAGAACAGAATCATCAAGGCTAAAACGCAGATCAAAAGACTTGGATTGCTTTTATCCCAACAAGAGGTAGTGTACAAAATAAAATTAAAAATTCAGATTTTTTTTAAAGGATCTGTCTATTTAAATGTTCAAATGTTTAATCCCTCGTCTATCAGTTTGATATTTCTCAAGTGTGATCTCCGATTGACTGCATTAGATGCCTCAAAGCCACAAACGTAAGGCATTTTAATTTAAGAAATTGAGGGCTACATCATGCAAGGTGCTGAGTGTCTCTTGAGAGGTGCCAAAGTGCGCTTAGTAGCCACTGAAATCGTTATTTGTTTTGCAATAGCGTTGTGAGGCCTCAGTGCATTGTGTTGGGGATTGTACAAACCTAGACTAATACAGTCCACAGCCCATAGAGCTCACGGACCCACTGAAATTTCAGTTCATCCAGCCCTGACCCTCTCCTCATTCAAATCCCTTTAAAAACCCAGTTTTTCAGAATCCACCACAAGAAGCATTTTTATAACATTTGCATCGATGTAAAGCCATCAGCGAGTGCATATGCCACAGCTTAGCAGTTGTGATCTTATTACTGTAATACTTCCCATCCTGTCCCTCCAGTTGTTAGTTACACTCTTGTTGGTGCACACCTGCTTTTCAAGCAGGGATTGTGTCAAGTGGGGATTTTAATATACTTCCTCAGCAAAGATCCTGCTAGATTCTAGTGTGCTGTATAAATAGTAAGAAGTGGAATTGTGGCTGTTCTCCACTTCACTGGACTGAGCCCTTACCGTAAGAGTTTCAAGCATTCTCTTCTTGACCATGTCTTGGTCTAGATACATGAGGAGAATAAAGCACTGGAGTTGGTGACTTGGCAGGCCTATTCTTCATTTTTACTGGCTTAACTGGGAGAGGATCCACATGGGAGAATATGTCAAACAAGGACGTTTTTTCAATTGGGATAGGGGCAAAGGGAAGAAATTCCTGCAGTTTTCATGTCCACCTTTAATTTGTATGTCTCCTCTGTCCCTTCAGTTAACCACTGTGATTTGTTCCAAACTCTGGTTTTTCTGTAGCATCTGCTATAAAAAAGACCCTTTCACTCTGTTCTGGTTTAACTGTCGGAGAACAAATCATTAGTAGGTAAGGGAAGAGTCTTCCTCACTTAGTAGGAAGGAAATTCCGTTAATAGTTTGTCACTGCTCACCATTTTCAGCCTCTGTTTGTTTGAGTGTACTGTATGTCTTCAATATTTTAAGCAGTTATAGTAGCCTTTTATAGTTGAGACAAAACCAGCAAGAGCATAAACACTTATCTGGTTTTTTTTTCTTTTTTTTTTTCTTCAGACTAATAAAAACTGAAAGCACAGATTCTCTCATGTCTCAGGCAAGCGGAGGTAGTGTGGGTCACCATTCAGGCGGTGTCATAAGACAACAGCCAGGCAGATCATTGTCTCTAACATCTGCATCTGTTAAGCAGCCTAGTGGTCAGGCCAACAAAGTAACTGCAGAGGCTGGCCCAGCAAGTCAGAGATGTGTGCAAGAGTCAGAAACTTCAAAGCCAATTAAGGAATCAAGATCTCAGAAACATATACGGGTAAATATATATTTGTCTCCCCTTCCAGATGCCTCCCCCCTAAAAGATAGGATTCCCCATTTGTAGCCTCATTCAGCATTCTTTCAAAATGTTGAACAAATCTCCAAATCTTTAATTTAGTTCTGCTAAAGGGAAATTTGTAGAATCAAGAGAAGTTTTGCATAAGTAAGGAGTACAGGACTGTCGGAAAAGAGCTTAGTGCACACAGTAGAGTGCCCAAGAAAACAAAGAAAGAGACAAACAGCAATAGATAACAGATGTGAAAAAGGGGAAATAGAAATGAATATAAATTAGAAGTCATGAAATATAGAAAATGGATAAGGGAAGCCAGATATCAGGGAAGGATCCATGGTTGGCAGAGCTAAAAACAATAAGAAGATTTTTTGCGGGGGGAATATCAGGAACAAAAATCCTAGCAATGATATAGGCCAATAACTAGAAGGAGATGGTGTTACTGTTAAAGATGGAGAAAAGGAAGAAGTGTTCAGTAAATATTTTTCTTCTGTATTTGGAAAGAAGCAGGATAATGTGCTTGTATCTAGAGCTATCTGGAAATGGAAATCTGTTCCTGTGGAAAAAATTGGACTCTTTGGACAAAAAAATTTTTTTTTCATCACAAATGGCAATGAAAAGTTAAAAACATTGAATTTTTCATAGAAAGAGATTTCCAGGAAAATTCCATGTTAGAAGAACCAAAATGTAGCCTTTTGGCTTTCTGCCTGCAAAAAATGAAATTGATGAGCCTTCCCAGCTGATTGCCAAAGGGTGAGCACCCCAGTTTTCCATCGCTTCCCACACCCCCTAGTTGCCAGAGAGATAACTAGGCTACCAAGGATGTTGGGCGCTCAGCCTCCTTGCCTCCCCCAAATCTGTTTGCCAGGAGGGCAGCTGGGCAGGCAAATTACTGAGGTGCTGAGAGTGCTAATGTATCAGTATTCAAAATCAGCAATGGATGACCTGGATAACTATAGACTGGTTAGCCTGACATTAATCCAAGGCAAGTAAATGGAAAACCTGATAATGGGATTCAATACATAAAAAATAAAGGGTGGGGTTATTGTTAATGCCAGACAGCATGGTTTTATGGAAAATAGGTCTTGCTGGACAAACCAGATTTCATTCTTTGATGAAATTGCAAGGTTAGTTGATAAAGGTAATAACAGTGTAGACATCATATATATTTGGATTTCTGTAAGGTGTTTGACTTACTACCGCTCAACATTCTAATTTAAAAATGAGTACTATACAATATGAATACAGCCCACATTAAATGCTAACTGACAGAGCTCACAGTAGGCGTCAGTGGGGAATCCTCATCAAATGGGAGTGTCCGTCTCCAGTGGGTTTCACAGGGATTAGTCTAAGTCTCAACATTACTCAGCTTTTGCATTAATTACTTGAAACTATATATAAAATCAATGCTATTAAAATTTGCTTAGTAAACTGGGGCTAATTCAATCAAAATGTGTTTTAATGGGGGGAGGGATAGCTCAGTGGTTTGAGCATAGGCCTGCTAAACCCGGGGTTGTGAGTTCAGTTCTTGAGCGATCTGGGGCAAAAATCTGTCTTGGGATTGGTCCTGCTTTGAGCAGGGGGTTGGACAAGATGACCTTCTGAGGTCCCTTCCAACCCTGATATCTGTGATTCTATGAATACAAACAAGTTCTGCATCTACAAACAAGAAATGCAGGTCTATGGAGTGTGGGACCATATCCTATAAATCAATAACTCTGAAAAGGATCTAAGTGTCATAGTGGACAGGAAACTCATCATTGAACTCCCAGTGTGATGCGTGATGTTGTTGCAAAAAAGCTAATGCTGTCCTTGGATGTATGAACGGGAGAGTAGCAAGTAGGAGCAGGAAGGTGATTTGATCTCGGCATTGGTGAGATAGATACTAGAATACTGCGTACAGGTCTGGTATCCCCATTTTAAAAAGGTGTTGAAAAATTGGAGAAGAAGCCAAAAAGAGCCAAGAAAATGATTTCAGAGCTGGAGAAAATGACTTACAATGAAAAACTTAGGTCAATCTGTTTAGCTTGTCAGAAAGCAGACTGAAAGGCGATCTGATTACAACATGTAAGTATTGTCACGGAGAGAAAATATTCGCACTAAAGGGCTTTTTAATCTGGCAGAGAAAGGCAGAACCAGAACCTGTGGTTGGATTCAATGGAACCAGTCTGATTCAAATTAGAAATAAGGCACAAATATTCAACAATGAGGGTGATCAGTTATTGGAACAAACTAACAGGGGAAGTGGTGGATTCTCTGTATCTTGTTGTCAAGACTGGATGCCTTTCTCAAAGATATGCTTAGCCAAACACAAGTTGTTGAGCTCCATATGGGGGTAACTGTGTGAAATTTAATGGCCTGTGATGTACAGGAGGTGAGACTAGAAGATTTGATAGTGTCTTCGGGCCTTAAACCCTATGAATCTGTGAAAAATATGAAAATGAGGATTTCCCATTACCCTCATGGATATGTGAAGCAGGAAAATTACAATATATATCACTTTATTTTAAATGATGCCTAGCAGCTATACAGAGTCTTCCATCTTAAAGCACTATGTAAATATTAACTAATCCTCAGCACTCAGGTGAAGTAGGTATTCTCTTCATTTTCCAGATGAAAGAAATGGAAACTCTGTTAAATAACTTTGCCCTAAACTGCAAAATGAACTAGTGGCAGAGTCAAGGCTAGAACTGAGGATTTCCTGTCTTCCAGTCCCATACTCAGTTCAAGTCACAAAGCTGCCTCCCTAAAATTAATCTTTGGGACAGAAGGGGAAGAAGTTATATATGGGTTTGTTCTTTAAAAGTGGGCTATTGAAAAGCTTGTCATGGTGATAATTGATCCTAATTCCTAAGTGTGCCTGTGTTGTCTCCAAGATGCTGACGGAAGTGGTTGCTAAAACACTTAAGAAACACGGCATTGCAGAGAACCACAAATGCTTTGCATCATGCAGCCAGCGTCTGTTTGAGATATCCAAGTTCTATTTAAAGGTACTTTTTTCCACCTCTTGCTCCCACAATCGTACGTAGTTACTCCACCAAAACTATATCCAGGATTAATACATTTTAAAGGGATGTGATGTTCGAGGTTGACAGTGCCAAATATTATACTTTTAAAAAATGTGGTTTTAGCCCTATTTGCATCCTGTCTGCTGAAAACTTATAAAAGGGAAATCGCTCTGCACAACCGTGTGATGGGAGGATCCAGAGCTAAGTTTGTCTGCTGTTGGACACATGAACCCATGTTTTGTGCTTCCAAGATGCAGGGCAAACGAAATTATAAAACTGAACAAGAATCCGATCACCCCGAATGTAACTGGTAAATCTGATTCTATGAGGTCCAGACTTGACAGTGTCACTATTTCCTAGTGGCTGTGTTAAGAAAATAAAATGCTAGCAGTCAACTAGTGTAAATCAACAGAGTGTAGGGAAAAGCTTTGGACTCTTAGATCCGACCAAAGTTTCATTACTGATGGAGTCTGCTATTTTGCTATTAGATAAAATAGCAGAATTCAGAACTAAGGGGCCATTTTTAAAGCTTTGTTTTCTTCACTAACCAAGCCTATATACCATATTTAGTTGGTGTATACTTTTCAGGCATATGGTTTACTGGGAAGCTGTTGTGGAAGAAATTGTGAATTTCAGTAGCAAACTTAGAGCATAGGTTCACTTCACTGCAAGGATATTTCTAATGTCTGTTTTTCAAACACTTTTAATCTTTTAGTTTGATAAATTGAATTGTATGTGAGGTGCTTATTTAAATGTGTTACTTCACAACCACTGGAGCTACTGACCATCCATTACCAACTGTTTCTGTTCTACACAAGAAAGGTTAGCAAGGCTTGCTCTTCAAAATTCATCTTCCCTCTCCAACAAGACACGTGTATTGGGCCAAACGCTGACCTGTTCTAAGATAGGGAAATTGCAGTGATGTAAGTTAGGCCCATTTTCCCAGTGTGTAATTGGGTGCATGTGGTAAAGTAGAGTAACTTGCACTCAGTTTATGTTGTATAGGAGTAACGTATCCTGAGGAGTCGGAACAATGCGATAGAGCAAGAAAAACAACCAAGATGATGATGTAGGAGAGATTGGGGGGCAGAAGAGCAGCTGCTTTATCTTACATTCTTCTGTTAGTTTTGTTGCTAAATGGCCCCTCAACCCCTTCTGTCACCTCTGTGTATACATTGCACATGCTTTGAATGCCTGTTTGGGCATTTAAGGGATGCGGATTACCCTACTTCACTGTTTGTAGCCACTTGCATCCATTTTCTGACCAACTTCCACCAATCTGATGTGTAAATGCACTGCTATTTATATCTGTTGAACATGCCCTTCCCTTCAAAAGTAGTCTTATCAATGCCTTATATTGTGCTGCAGTTATTTTGTACTTTATATTTGGATTCCCTCAATGTGTAACAGAGCCGAACGTCAGTCTGGAGACAAGTAAAGGTGCTGCTTTATCATCAGAAGCCCTCTCCTGACTTGACTTGCAGTAATAATCAGTCTCTCTCTAACTCTTTATGTATTTTTCTTTCCCTTTTTAGAATCTAATCTAAACACTGATTGCAGAGGTTTCAAAAACTTTCCCTCACTTATATAAAGCTTTAGGAAACCATTATGTTTCTCTTGTGACAATGAAGAGCACATTCATTGTTCTGGACAAAACCCATTGATTACAAGGTGAAGAGAGAGATGTCAATAAACTTCATGCTGAGTCTGTAATCTTCACTTCTTGCTGTAATGTCCTTCCTTTCTCAACTGGTCCAAAGCTATTGACTGAAAAGGAGGAGAATTTGTGCAAGTAATTGGAACTGTAGACTCCATGACGTTGCTCAGCAAAGTGCCTGTGAACTTTCTGTAGAACTCCACAGCAATCCAACACTTTTCACTAGGCAGTCTTGTGTTTCAGTTACCCTCAGTTTTCAGAAGTGATTGGGGTAAAATTTTTAAAAGTGCCTATGTGACTTTCAAAGTCAGTGGGGTTTAATCTCCTAGGTTACATAGGCATTTCTGATAATGGTACCTTAGAGGTTTAGGGAACTAAGTAGTAAGAGGCAAATTCTCTTCTTAGCCAACAGCCTGGATGAGTGGGCTGTAGACGATGGATGAAGGGGGTATAGGGTGCTTTCCTTCCCACATAGGACACCGAAGGGAGGAGTAGTTGCTGGACCTATGTAGTTGTAAATATGATGGCCTTACTCCTTAAAAAACCTATTTGACTGCAGAGAGCTCTCTGCATTCAAATAGGTTTTTTAAGGGGTAAGGAACTAAATGGTGCAGCCCCACACCTCATATGTGCTTGAGTCCGCTGAATTCTTCCCCACGCTGTGCAGTAGAACCACACTAGTACTGTGGTATTATGTTTTCCACTGAGGGTGAGGCAATATTTTCCCCTTGAAGGTTGCAGGAAATATACATACTTCGTTCTCTTTTCCCTTTCTACTGCATTCCTACTTGCTTTATCTACATGCCATTAGTAGTGGGAGGGGCCAGACTCCAAAATAGAAAATCTGTTATCCGATGTGGTGGTTTTCCTTTTTGGGACTGATCTCTCTCTCTCAGTTTCACCTACCCTGGTCACATATATTTTGGAGCTCTGCCCTTTGTTACAAGAGCGCAGTATATGTGCATGGTTATAGTTAAATGTTCAGTCAGGGGCTATAAGAATTTTGAACAGCATCTCTGTAGCTTTGAAAGCATTCAGGGGCAGGAAGGGCCTGGCTAAACTCCAAAACTTGAGTGACCAGGGATGGCCCCTGGTAACTGCAGGGAGAGGCGCAACCCATTCCTAATGGATTAGGAGAGAAGGTAGTCTCAGAAAAGAAATAAGTAATTAATGTTTCCAATTAGGGAGCTCTAGGAGATCCTCAGTCAGGGAAAGTCCCTACAGGTAACTTCAATGTTAGTATCAGCTCCAGAGGAGGTATATGTATGTTCAAGTCTGTCTGGCAGCAATTCTATAAAATGATGTGTTCTCTGTTTAGGATCTGAAAACTTCCAGGGGACTGTTTGATGAAATGAAGAAAACAGCAAACAACAATGCTAAACAGGTAACCCTATTCCTGGATGTTCTGGAAATGTGTTCCTCATCCACTGCTGTGTGAAATCTACTGCTGTTGCTTCTTGGAATGTGGGTTGGTACATGGCTTTAATGGGTGAACAGAGGAGACCATCTGTTGTGTTCTCTATGTTCTCTAGTTTGTATTGTGAGAGTTCTTTTGAGGTTAGTTTCCCTCGGTGCAAAATTCCAGTTGCAGATGTTGACTTGCTATCAGAAATGTTCTAATAAGGGTGGCCACTGTCAGAGAAATTTGAAATAAGGAAAAAGACTCAAAACTTTTTCACATTAGTGAGAAAAATGTGTACACGATCTTCCGTTTCTCAGAGGAGTCTCTGCACTAGTGGATCATTAGGGGGACCATTATGTTATAAAAGGAAATACAATTGTTCTAAAGGAAGAATTATAGAAATGGTAGATCCAAGCTCTGGGAATACCTATAAATAGAAACCTGAGGGAATGCTGACTGGGCTCATTTGGGTGTCAGGAAGATTCATGTGAATTTTAATATGGAGAAAATACTGGGAGAAAATACTCCTGTCCAGAAATTTATCAGTGCATTGAGTCTTATCCTGGATACCTCATTAGAGAAACTTTGTTATGATGATAAGCACTGTGGAATTTACCATTTTTGTTCTCTATACCGTAAAATCAAATGTAAGGATTTGCTTGGTTCATTCCCATAGCAAAACCCTTGGTGGAGGAGGGGCTAACTGAACGGAAAACTGCAAGAACTCACCATGGAGTTTCTCCATGATTATTCTACGAGCGCAGCGTTTGCCCCACCCTATCCTCCTGTAGAATAAATCCACCCCCAAGCACACAGATTGTAAAGGATAGGTGGTAAGCCAGGGATATTCATTCATAGTACCCCTGTACCTCCATACCAGTTGTAACCTAGCAGTCGTCTACATGCTAATGCTCCCAAACTCATCTGTGAGGAAAGGGGGAGGTATTATCTCCATTTTCCCGGACTGGGAAACAGACCTCATTATAAGTCAATGATGGAACCAGGCATTAGAGTTCAGTATTTTCTGTCTGCTAGACCATGCTGCCTCTCCTGCTCTGCAACAACAACTTATCGGGCCTTTTAGTGTGCCAGAATCTCTCTGATGGACCAGCATTGACTTATGCTTGGCCACCCAGTTTGAGGAATAGCAACTGCTACAGATGCAGGTCCAGCAATGAAACAAAACATTTGTTCTTCAGTTTATAAAGCAGGAAATTGTTCAAAAGGAAAACACTGGATATTTAGAATTGAGGGTGTACTTTGTTATCAGTGCATGGAGAGATTGGACTATAGTATGTCAACTTTTGAGGCTAAAAAAGTGCTCTTTTTAAATGCAAGAAATTATTTAGAAGTGAAAATCCAAACAGTTGTATGTTAATGACTGTATCTGCTCCATTCACTGAACACGTTGACTTCTCCATGGTGAAAACATTGCCTATTAAAACTTCTGTCACCAGTAAACTTTTTGGTTATACTTGCTCAATCAATAATATTGCAGAAGTTTGGTTTTTGTTCTTGAAAGTAAACCAACTTTTAAAATATGATTTCTCCTTTATTTGTATAGGTGATTGAATGGGTTTTGGAAAAGACTAACAAGTAATGATGATGAATCATTACATATGAGTGGAATTTACACCCTCTTCTCCAACTTCACAGAAAAAGCACAGTGCATTACAACAAAAGTATAAAACCAGGTTACAGGAACAAAACAGACCTTAAAAAACTTGGTTCATAGACTTAATTCCCTAATCCAATACTGTGTTATGGCCTTTAGATATTTTATATTGAGTTTTTATTAAAAAAAATCTGTAATGAACATTGCATTTTATACTATATGCCTATTTATAGATTTAATTATCTAAAAGACTGTGACTTAGATTTTCAGAAACATTTTTATATGTGTTGTACAGATTTTATTTTAGATGTAATAAAAAAATCCAAATTTGATTGTAGTAACAAGACTATTTTATTTCTTCTCTGTTCACAGTCTTTAAGAAAAGACAGTTGTTCCATACACGACTACATTTTTGTTCTTCAAATAAGTTAACTGGAAAGGTTTACATTGCAATAAAACTCCTCACATTTTATAACTTAACTAGCCATAATTCCTTATTGTTCTGCAGATTAATATAATTATGGTTAGGGTTGAAGGCACAGTAGCCTCTCCAGTCTTAGCGTAAAACATAAAGGATGTTGGTTTTGAATGAACCCAAAATCAAACATGCCATTTACAACAGTTTTTTATGGTTTTGATTTTTTTTTTTTTTTTTGGAAAGCTGACACAGCTTTCCATAAAATTTACCCTGCAAAGCCAGAAATAATAATAATAATTAATAATAAAAAAAAGAACCTTCAGTAAAATGGCTTGTAAATCTTAATCCAAAATAAGGGTCCTTGTACTATGTCTTTTAATCTCATGGTTTTCCAGTATCAATTCTCATTTCATATGTTTCTCTTGTAACAATTTGATATTTTAAACATATTCCTAGAATCCCTTTGAGATGCATTTTCATGTTGTGAAAAAACAAGTCCTACAGTACCATTGATCTAAAGAGAGCTGTGAAATTGAGAGCAGTGGCTTCCTAAACAGAACAAGAACCATTTTATCTGAAAATGAAGCAGACTGACCAGTGCTGCTTTAAAGGGGCACTGTCAGATTTACAAATAATTTAAAAGAAAATAAAATCTTTACCTATGTTACAAACACCTTTTTAAATTAAAAGTGTCAGTATAGTTATTCCCGTAGGGAAGAGGAATCAGTGATACCAGTCCTAGTATTGTTACACTGATGTAACTGCATCCGCAGTAGGGGGTGTGGCACTTTTAACTATTTAGGAATTAAAATCACTCCCCTAATGGAAATAGTTGTATTGGTACAAAACCTGTAGAGCAGGCTTTCCAGCAAAAAGCTATACTGGTATAGGCACATCCAAACCGTATCGTATACCCACAGTAGGGTGTTTGCACTGCCTTAACTATATTGGTATAAAAGCAGCACAATTTCTCTGTGTAGACAAGCTCTAAGGAGTTGGGATCCAGCTGGCTGGATGTTTAATTCCCATAGGCTCCTTTTGAAAACACAGGCCTAAATCATTTAAAGCAGATGGCAAACTCTGAGCTTGGAGTGTGTGTGCGGGGGTCTTGTTTGTACAGTGCCTGCTACAATGGGTCTTTAGGTGATACCATGATGTACACAGTAATAATGGTAACACTACTTTTCAGTATAGACAACAGAAATAAACTAGTCAATTTCACCTTTGTTACATCTTCAGTTAATTTCACTGTCAGGTTCTGATGTGTTAGCACTGTTTAAAAAAAATTCATTAGGTTTTTTAAAAAAACAAACATTACATGGAAATATTTCTACTGTTTCCATTTCTATTCTGTTAGCTGAAACTAAATCGTAGGCCAAATTTAACCTGACATTCTCTAATCATATAGCCAGTAGTTTTTTTAGCAAAGATTTTGGTGGAAACAGGATGTTAACCTACCATACAAAGGTAGGCCTTAACTTGTACTTGTAGTGTTATAATGAAATAAAACTATAAAAATAACATTTGGATTAGTGGCCTGAAAGGTTTTAGTGGTTCTTACTCTGAACTGGGAATGCTAAAGTCTTAAAATTTATCACTGTGTCTGTTCATTTAAATTAAAAAATGCAGGTACAAAACTGCTCAGTTATATTTGTTACCATATGGCTTATTTATTCTACTACCCTATTCAGATTTGTTGTTTTTCTGTTTTTACCCTGTTATGATGTCAGCTATAAGACAGAAATTAAGTTTCTATATATAATTTAATGACTTGCTTAAATTAATAGTCCAATTTTAAGAGTATAAGTACTTTGTGCTACTGTGATCTATCAAGCTAGTTATTTCTATGTTAAAGAACCCTTGAATACAGATATGCATGTTTTTTAATGTGTGATGAATGTCTAAAGATTTTGCACCTGCATGTTTCATTATGTTAAATTTAAATTAGTAACCTTAATTTTATAATGTAGCTTTTGGAAGCTGCATTTCCTACTTACTACTGGTAGTCTTCTTGCCTATGTTGTTTATGGATGAAAATGTAAACTCATTTTGTACATCGTAAATTAGAAAATTGGATTAATTATGCAGGAGGTAACCTGCACGTAGTGGGGCCAAATTTCTATACTTTCTAAAATGGCTGAGGCTTGCTAACATGAGCAAGCAAAACCTTATTCATTAAACTGATTTCTAACCTTATACTGAATGAAACGAATGCAGTACTTAGCTGCAGAGGGCTTGTATAAATTAGGTGAAATAGTCACTCTTCTCTCTGCATGTGGTGTGCCCGCAGTCAGTGCAGTACTGGAACTGGCTACTCATTTATAACTCTCAGCAAGTGAAACTCATTGGCTAGATACACACTGTGCTAAGAACCACCACGGTATCCAAGCAGTCTGAAATGAGGGGGTGGTGTGCCAGAGAGTATACTCATCCCATTTAGCTGCACCATTCCCCACCGTTAAACTATAACTCAGGCTGTAACAATATTATGCATTTATATACAGTAGTGCCTTCCATACTTTAAACACTCGCATTAATATGGCCTCAAAATGCATCTGTGGAACAAATTAGGATATTCTCAGTTTTTGAATTTGGAAGCTAAGACTGCTAGATCATCCTTTTTCTAAACAGACCTGATCCTGGCCCATTTAAGCCAATGGGAGGAGTGGGTCATATTTAACTAGGGATCTTATGCCTACCTTAGAGCAGTGTGTTTATAACTTTCATTGCTTGCTTCCCTGTTTGTGCAAGTCAGGATGGGGTACGTCTTACTCTACCGATGTGCAGTTACTTCCCATCCTCTCTCTTCATGCTGCAGGCTACGAGGGGGGAGCAATGGTGTGAGTGTGACTGCACAGAGTGAAGAGTTTACTTCCTACAGTGCTTGAGTACCTGGAACACAGTTTTCCCTCTTAAATATGATTTAACCCCATGCAAAAAATTGCCTCAGAGGCAGGAACTATTCAGTTCTGGCCTGGCAGTCATTTTTCAATTACCTTAATTTTTATATTTATTATACGTAAACAAAGGATTTGTAACTGGACTAAAACAGTTATGGCTTTTCAGTTTTTGATGTGGAAAAACTTCTCTATTTTGAGGAAATGGTGTAATCCTTGTTATTCTATAAGTCTCTAACATGCAGCACGGTTCAATTTTGTTATCTTAAGATTTTGCACTGGGTAAGCACTTGGTGCACTTTAAAAAGTCAATCTTGCTGATATTTTAGCAGTTAACTTAGACATTGTGATAGATAATGCTGTTGATCATAAATTTCCCTCTGAATTCAAGAACTTCCATATTGAATACAATTTCCAGTTACCTTTTTATGTGACCGTTTTTCCCCCTCCTGGCAAAATACTGCCTCATGGCTATTTCATCCCTCTGGCATCTATATGAAAGCACAGCTTATCTGTTCATTATTTTTCTGACTTGTAAGCAAAAAGATGGTAATATTGTGGGGCATGTACATCTTTAGGGGCTGATTCTGCTTTCAGTGAAGTCAATGGCAAAGTTTCAATTGATTTTTTTTTTGTTTGTTTTTAAAGGGAGCAATATTGAGCCATTGAAATGCCATCAGAATGGATAGCATTTTAAAATACAGTGCCAGGGGTCTGATCCTTTAGTCCAAATCAGGCAAAACTTTATTTGAAGCCAACTGGGTCCAGAAAAATGACAAGTCATGTGAAAACAAACATAACTCCATGTCCTCCAAGAAATAGGAATACTTGCTTTCATATGGAGAGGCCGAGCAGTAGTTTCATTATTTGGCAAAGATTTTGACTAATGTTGTGTGGTAGTGATTTACCTGGCAATGCATGAAAAGGCTTTTCATTATTTTACAGTGGACACTTAAGAGAAATACAAGTTACTTTTAAGTACAAAGAATCCATCTACGTTCAAAAGGCCTTTTGAAGTGAGCAGCCCCTGCTGATTCATCCTATTACATTGAAATTGACTTTCATTTCTTTCTGTGGGATTGCAGGGAGGGAACTATTAGATATTGGCATGATCTTCACATTCTTCCTTTATATACATACTGTATTTTCCAAGGATCAGAAGGTCTCATAAAAGAATGAGTCTGTTTCCCTAACAGATCAGATCAGTTTTATTTTCTGTGATATACAATGTGAATGGTAGTACTTTTCTGATGCCTTCCGTATAGATGCTCTATTCTTGCTAATATTAGTGATATTTCTATACAGGGTTTACAATTACAAGAATGTTCTAGTTAAAGTTCATTATTCACAAATAATATTTTAATAAAAGTCCCCTCCTTCTCCTTAAGTGTCTGCCTGGGAAGCCTGTTCTAAACTAGACTGAACACATTCTCTCTGAAACCGCAATATAATTAGTTAAATGACCAGGGTACACAGACAAGATATATTGTTTGTTTTTTCTATTTAAGGCATTATTTACGAATTTGAATGGTGAGAGGAAACCAGATCCTCTTTCCCCAGCTACTTGTTTTGATGAAGTGTTCAAATGCAGTGATTTGTCCACTCTCGCTACACTACTGCTACCACCAGACAGACACACTTCGGAAACTGTGTTGGGGAAAACTAAGTGAATTTAGTGCTTGTGAAATGTGCTGGAAAGATACCTCATAGACACGACAGGTTTCCCCACACAGTTGCATACCTGCCTTGATGACCCCCAGCTAGTAGAGTTGCCTTTTCCTTTTTGTCCTTGGTGATGAGAGAGACTTCCAACAGAGGTGCGTATTAGGATGTGGTTATTTGTCCACTAGGAACTGGACTGAGGCACTTCACAGGCCACCAAACACACTGCTGACATCATTAATAATGGTGCATTTTCTTTCCAATTTAAAAATCATGCCTAAAGAACATTGGCCTCACTTTTAAACCAGCTGAAGAAGTGTTTTTCCATATATTTATGTTTTAGTAAATATTTATGAATTAAGTGTAATGTTCCCTGAGACCAGAAATGGTGTAAATAGAGAATTCTCAATAGCCTATTGTACAAATTAAGCTCACCTCACAAAAATCGAATAAATGACTTTTATTAAATATATCTTTCCTCTAAAATATAAACTATACTCTTATAAATGTGGAGTAGGCCCATATTTTGTCAATCCCATCCAAATATGAATCTCTCCAAAATCTGTAAATGATGAAGAAATAACATTTGTAATTACCATAATTTTTAATTTGTCTATAAATATATAATATGAACTTTCTTTGCAAACTATTTAGTTATTCACTTATACTTCATATAGAACTGAGCACCTTAGATTACATACTGTGTAATTTAATTATTGATACTAATACGAATTCTGATTATTTACATTGAACATACATGTTTATATAACATTCCAGTGACTTTTAAGTGTTAAAAGAATAAGGACATAGTGCAGTATAAGTTACATATGTATTGTCCACAGTACACAAGCTGCAGCTTGAATCTCTGAACTTTCTATAGGAACAGGGGTCCAAATGCATAAACATTTTGTACTTGGACAAAAAACGCTTCGCATTGTGTGATCTAGAAGGTTTCAGGGGAGATGCCTCCTCTGTTAAATTCACAAACCTTGGCATTTACTTTTTGATACACTTTGCATAGGCTTTTACTGAAATAGATTCTATGATCAAAGGCCCAACCCTATACTTGCCTCCCCGAAAGAGGTAACCCTAAAATCACCTAAACCAGAAGAGATCAAAGATCTGCCACAGATAACTGCATGAATGGAAAATATTGGCAAATTATTTAACATTTATTTTTTGGGGGGTATAAAATAAGTTTTTAATTCCTTATAAGTGCCATTAAGGTAGAAATGAAAGTTTACTAGATAGGCAAATAACTTTCAGGATTTTTGTGAAGATAACTATATTTATGTACTGTTCAAAAATTATCCTCTTTCTTGGGTATAACGTTTTGCAAGTACAGTACGGTGTTTGTGAATTCAGCCCAGCATCTCTTTAAAATTTTAAAATTAGTATTTTTCTATTACTAATTAACATATGTATGAAAACCACCATAAATCAAAGGTGGAAACAGATTTGACTTATTTACTGTGCTCGAGACCTCAACTGAAAAACAATTACAATGGAATCACTGTTTTATTATGTAGTATGTGTGATTTGTTTTCTTTGCCAGTTGAGTGACATCTAAATTAAAACTTACTTTACCTGTAAAGTTTAAAAAGAAAGACAAATCATTGCAATGCTACAGCTGAACTTCTGCAAGCAATCACATTCATGACTTCTGCTTCTTTCTAAAAGCCTGGCTTTCAAAATGTGGCTTTAGTGTCAACACGTTATGAATATCTAGTTCAAAGAGTTAGTTCTGTTTGCAGCTTAAAGGTGGTATAAATTCTACTTGATCAACAGTTTTTCAGTCCACTCCTCCTAAATTCTCAGGCCACTTTTTGAATCTCAAATACATTTTTAAATGAATTATTACAGAGCTACACATGTTTCTTAATGAAATCTATTTCAATTTAACTGATTTAGCAGCAGGACATACTACTAGGTCACAATGTTAAGTGAGGCACTGTAACTTGTCTTGTGGGTAAAATTTGCAAAAGCAACTAGGTGCCCCTGACTTTCAGTGGGACTTAGGCTCTTAAAGTTAGGTTAGTTCTTTTAAAAAGTTTACCCTGTGTGCTCATAAGTTAAGGACACTTGAACAGGCCCCTTTGTGCTCTCTTGTTAAATAGCCTGTTAACCACAGAAGTCCTCTAATTACTGCTGCTTTGGTGCCCCCTACAGGAATGTGCACATATGCTCCTTATATATGGACCATTTGAAAATGCCCCTCAATGGTCTGATTTGGGTGCTGGGCTGTTCACTAAGGGACCTCCTTGCTGCTTTAGAGCAGAGGTTCTCAACTGGGGGTACGCCAAAATAAACCAGAGCGCAGGGCTGGCATCAGAGTCATTGGAGCCCAGAGCAGAAAGCTGAAGCCCGAACAACTTTGCTTCATGGGACCCCTTGTGGCATGGGGCACCAGGCAATTGCCCTGCTTGCTACCCCCTAATGCTGGCACGGGCTTTTAATCTACTGGATATGAGAAAAACAGTTTTGGGGGCACAGGTGGGCTAGAGAGTTGTTATAGCATGTTGGGGGGACGTGTCAGACAGAAAAGGGTTGAGAACTCCTGCTTTTGAGCACCCTACTGGAGTACATGCACACACACAACCTACCCGCCGGGGTATTAAAGCAGCTGCCTCTCATGGCTCCTTCTTATGGAACAGCAAGTCATTTAAATAGCACATGAACTGGGATGAAAGTAATATTTTACGGATTTTTTTTTAAATCTTCATAAAGCCGCCACTTCATATAGTATTAAAAAAGAGAAAAAAATCAAGCCTTATTCTGAATCACAACTGATAAGTGCCCAGTCTTGCATCCGCTTAGCCCTTACTTACTCTAGATAAACAAATACTTTGAAATAGGCACAATTTATGATTTTGAAATGTCTACACATACAGTACTGTACTCATTTCAACTGTACAGTATGTGGTTTTAAATTAACATTGTAATATTCCATTTTTGCTATTATTTACAATGAGCTATGTTATCTCCTGCAACTGACAGTGATTTAAAGGACTATTCTGAGTCTGAAATCTGTTGGTCTTTTTCTGTGTGCGCCTCCTTTGTAGCTGACAAAATGAAGGCTGGGCCTTGGAGAATCACCAGAGCTGAAGTCCCTGCATTGAACTCCAATCTTTTGTAGATTGCTAGCAGCTACAGGTGTCTTCTATTGATTGTACTTCTGATTAGCATGGCAGCTGCATTTTTCTTTTAGGAAACAGATGTAACTTATGCCACCAAACCAAGTCTTGTAATCTTAGCTGAAAGGAATGAATGAATGATGAACACAATTGGCTTTGGACAAGAATGAAGATCCAGTTGCTGAAATTAGAAAAGAGATGGAGTTAGTGGTTGTTCAGGTCACAAAGCACTGATAAAACTAGCAGTCATTTGCAGATTATTTACTTGATTTATTACCTGCTAATATTTTTAAAGTGATCAGATAAAAGAAACAGCACTTTATCATATCCATCACACTGCATCTTATTTTTCTACAGCTTGTCTTGTTGCAAATACTTGGGTCATTAAGAGTAATCAATGACCCTGGCACTGTGCAAAAAATCCTAGAGCTGCAGAGTTTGCTTTCTGATCGGTTTAGAAACTGAACACTATAGGTTCCTGTAGAGCTGGCTTAGCTGATATGAGCATGCCCAACTTAAGATAAGACATGCCTGAACAAGTAATTGCAGAAACTACTCACTATTGTGAATACATGCATAGTAAATAATGGAAGCAAAAACTAACTAACTATTGTGGATAAGTTTAGAATAAATAAGGTATACAGAAAAACCCTGAACTGATAAGCTTGCTTTAGAGAGACCAGATGGGTGAGGTGATATCTTTTACTGGACCAACTTCTGTTGGTGA
Organism: Mauremys reevesii; assembly: GCF_016161935.1. Lineage (NCBI taxonomy): Eukaryota > Metazoa > Chordata > Testudines > Geoemydidae > Mauremys > Mauremys reevesii. The sequence goes on from NC_052624.1 coordinate 264,107,836, forward strand.
GAGAGACAAGTTTTCCAGCTTACACAGAGTTCTTCTTCAGGTTCTGGGAAACACCTGAAGAAGAGATCTGTGTAAGTTTGAAATCTTCTCTCTCTCACCAACAGAAACTGGTCGAATAAAAAGTATTACCTCACCCACCTTGTCTGTCTAATATCCTGGGCCCAATGCTGCATACAAGCTTGCCTTACACAATCTGCAAAGCAATTGGTCTTTACATGCAAGAAGTATAGATGTTAGGGGTTAGGAAAGATGTGCGACATGAATTGGAATTGTGGTTGCCACCAGTTGTTGGGCCACGCCAGCACGGGCAAAGAGCTGTTACATGTCTAACACAATAATCTGAGTGACATGCTAGAGTCAAACTGAGTTTTTTGGATCCCAGAGAACTGGATGAAGTGTCCTCCCAGAACTGGATGAGAGGTTCTGGATAAACCGAGCAGAAAGCTCTCACAGGGAATCCCAATAGTTCTGTTTTGAGGATGGAAGTAGTTTAACCCCTGAAGTTTTCTAACAGGTTCAAGTTCCAGCTGTTAAAGGGAGCCTCACCCAGGAGAGAGGAAGGTTAGGGGGCACAGTTTGGATTGTGAAAGAGAGGCTGAATGCCTGAGGTTTGCAGGCTGTAGCAATTCAAGCCGTCAGTCTGTGTTCACTAACGGAGAACAACGAGGAGTCCTTGTGGCACCTTAGAAGCTAACCAATTTATTTGGGCATAAGCTTTTGTGGGCTAAAACCCACTTCATCAGAACACTGTCTGAGACTGGTTAATGCATTGAACCATGGCCTCCAGACTCAGTTTGAGGTAGCAGTTTGAAAGGACATATTTTAGCGAACTGAGAAATTGACTCCCCATCCAAAAATGCCTTTCAACATTAAGAAGGCAAATAGCCTGAAATATTTTTTTTAATTACCTTAATTCTGCTTTCTTTTATTTAATGTGCTCTGCTTTGCAAGTGCAAAAAATAAAATCTGTATGCGTCTGAGCCTGCCGGCAGAGTAACAGCAGAAACGGTGCAATGTGTTTACAGGCTTTTCTGAGTGAAGTACCTGACTACATTTGCAGAACATTTCAGCTGTCTCCCCCATGCTTCTGTCTGAACTTCTTGATGTAGGCATGCACACAAAACCTATTCTGAGCAATAGAGCAATAAAAAATTCTGAACTGAGTTTAGAAGCCATAAGAATAGTGGGATCGAGTGAATAATTTAGCTCAGAGATTAGGATGTATCAGCATCTCAGTGAAAATTAAACAAGAAGCTGCCTGTCGTAGACAAGCTGTCTTAAGAACGATTTCCAAATATTTAGTGTACAATTTGACTTCAGTTTTATACTAACACCACCATGCTCTATGCAGCTGCCTTTTCAGGTCCACAAGTAGGTGGCTACAATGGATTTCACTATATAGAGAATATAATTTCTAAATGTCACATGCATCTATGTCACTTTCCATTAAGGGTCTGTTCTTACTTTTTCTGACGCTAATAGCAGAACTCTCAACTTCAATATGAGTAGGCTGGGTCTCTGAAATACTTGTTCACTGTACATGTTGGCATTGTTATCCTAGCAGCTATAGATGGACCAGTCAGGATGCACCATCTTTTAACTAGCCAATGGGGTAAAGATGGCAACTGGCTGTTCTGGAGGGCCAGTGCCTCAACAACTGCTAGTCAAGCCAGTTTCCGGAAGGAAAATAGATTCTTCACTTCACCTCCTGCAACAGTAGATGGAATGTTTTGTATCCCATTGATCGTGCTATAGCAACTAGGGCTGTTCTGTTTTCTATGTTAGACCTCATTCTACATAGAATAAACATGTAAACTCATGAACAATACAGAACAAGGTGTCATCACTATGTAGTAGGCAATAGCAGGACAGTCAATTCTTCTATTATAGAATCCTGCCATTAATATTGGCCTAGCTCCACACAAGGATTTAGGCACCTAACTGCCACTCTAGGTGCTGAAGTCCAAAATTTAGATCCTCAAAACCCCTCACTTAGCTCTTCCCTAACCCTGTATGTGCCTAAACTCTCTAGGCACCTATATTTCCACCAATAAAGTGATTAACCATAGAATATCAGGGTTGGAAGGGACCTCAGGAGGTCATCTAGTCCAACCTCCTGCTCAAAGCAGGACCAATCCCCAGACAGATTTTTACCCCAGTTCCCTAAATGGCCTCCTCAAGGACTCAACTCACAACCCTGGGTTTAGCAGGCCAATGTTCAAACCACTGAGCTATCTCTCCTAAGCCCCTAAATATTTGCCGTTGGGCATGTACACAATCACCTCAATCCTGATGCCCAGGCACCTAGCTCATGCCTACGCCCCATCAGGATCCTCAAATGAGGTCTTCCCCTAACTAACTCGCTGCGGGATGTGCTCCGGTAGGCATGCTCAGAGGTTAACTAACTTATCAGCCCCCATACAAAGCAATGGTGGTGTGGATACTGCTGTCTATATGAAACCTTTAGCCCAGTGGTTAGGCTGCTCCCCCAGGAGTCCTGGGATCATTCGTTCCCTCTATGTGATTTGGATCAAGAATGTGAACTTGGATCTCCCAGCTCTCGGCAGAGTGCCCTAACCACTGGGCTATGGGATATTTGGGGTAGGATTGTCTCAATCTCTCCTGAAACTGTCCCAATTTGTATATGGAACAGGATTGGAACTTGGGTCTGCCACATCCTGGGGATTGTTCTAACAACTGGGCTCCTGGCAGGGGTGGAGATGGGGTGGGGGGGGTCTCTTGGTTTTTTTTGTGAGAAAGAGATGACCTGGCTTAGGTTCCCAATGTCAGGAGAGAGTTCATGGCTGTGAACCCTGAATGAAGAACCATGAACCCTGCCTAAGTCCCTTTAAGGGGTGGGGCTTAGGCTTAGGCCCCCACCCCCTCTTCAGTATTTCCTGGTGGCTTGCTGAGGTGACTCCCTGCTCAGCCTGCTGGCTTTTGTGACTCCCATTCCTAGGCACCTAACTCTTCACATGCCTTACATACAGAGCCTGGGTACCTAATTCAGGGTTGTGGATTCCATAGGTGGAAGGGTATCTAAGGGTAAGGTGCTACAGTGCTGAGACGAAGTCCTTTTGTGGATCTAGCCCACAGTCTCTACCCTTGAAATGAGCCTATGTTTGTTCTGCACTTGAAGCTGATATGGTTCTTTGCTTCTGATGTTAGGATTTCATAAAGCCAGGAATAGTGGCACTATATTTTAAATGGCCATTTATTTCCACTCTTTGTTTTACATTCAAGTACAGGGAACAGTGTGTTTCTACAGAAAATGACTTTCTAAGCCATTCTCTCCCACTGATCCAGGTCGATGGGATTAAAGTGCAACATTATGGCCTCATCCTGTTAGGTGCTGAGCACCTTCAACTTACAGTAACTTAACTGGGAGTAGCAAGCACTTAGCATTTTGCAGGACTGGACACATAGGACAGAATTTTCAAAAGAACTTAGCACCCGCAATTGTGGCAGATCATCAGAAGTGCTAAAGCCCATTTGTGCACCAAAATAAGTGGCCAGGTTTTCAAAAGTGCACAACAGATTGGTGGCTGAGTTCTTTTGAAAATCTGGCCCTAAGTGTCACTGTGAGTGCTGAGCATGTTTGAAAATCAGTCCCTTAGTTAACAAGTGTTTACAGATTGATGCATACAAATGCAAAAACTCTGGAGTGTCTGACCACCATGGAACTCAATTTGTCCCTAAATACAGGAAATCATTCTTCCCTCCTTGCATGGTTTTACCATTTTATCCCTACCCCATTTTTATTTTATTGACTCTTTCTAAGGACAGATCAATGAAATCATGATAAAAGGCCTTGCCAGTTTCCTTATAAATTTTAATAGATATCAGTCATTATTATTTTAGGAGTTCAACAGTGCATGGAACAATTTACGTTTTGATTACCAGAAATCATGGCACCCAAGAATTGTTTCTATGTGTATATTTAACCTATGTTAGCTAGGTTTGTAAGTGCCTGCCCCAAACCATGAACTCAAGGACAGTCAGCTTCATTGAGCACACTGTCATGCTAATCATGCAAAGAATAATTGCTTGTAATAGTTGCATGCACAAATGGTAACCTGCATTCCCATAGCTAAATGCAGTACTTACAAATTCTCCATCTTTGCCTCCGAAGTCTAAATAAAGCATCCTAATGCCATCATCTGAAGACACTTTTAGCTTTTCATAGGGACACTGTGCAATTGTTTTGGACAAGGCACCATCTTGTGGTTCAACTGTGAGAGAGAATCCATGTTCATAATGGATGGTCAAACGGCACTCCTGGTTTTTGTAGGTGCAAGCTGAACACGAAAAACAAAATTTAGATTATGAGACCTCTGCCCTTAAAAAGCTTGTATTTGTAAAATACCATTCACCTCTATGGCGACTTATTATCCACTCTACTTACAACATTAACAAGGAAAATACCTTTTAAAGGAAACAGAGTCACCCTGTCTACTTCCACATTTTGACCTGCTTTAAACCTCTTCCAAATTCTATTTAAAATAAAAAGAAACCAGCATTCTTTTATAGACAGAAACTCAAGCCACTTTTCTGAAACAAATAGAGTTAAAGTAGTGTGGGTATGAGATTGGTGATTGGAGATGAGTAGCTAAAGAACTAAGCAGTGTGGATTTTAATGTCACGGTGAGAAAAGATTACTTTATGTGGCTTTATCTGTATTTCAGAGTCACTATTCCTTAGCCTCTTCACTGGCTTTCACTGAGTTTCCTTGAACATACATAGTGGTGTGTATGTTATGCATAATAGACACACACACATATTCTGTATCAACTCCCATGGAAATTCTAGCAGGTTTCACTAGTGGCAGTATCGTAGCCAATGAGGTTAATCCGAGGCGCGATTATTGCTAGTTGAATCCTTTCACAGGATTCTCTTGGTTTCTGCTGGTCTGTGATTTCTACAAGAGGGTGAGTTGCACTTGCCGTGTTCCAAATTTTGATTGAAAGTTAACTAGTTCCAGTTGGCAAACAGAATTTCCATCAGGCATATGTAAAGCCCTTCCTCATCCTTTGCTCTTGCAGGTGAAATTAGTTGTTCCGTCTGTGCTGTTTACTGCTGTTCCTGTGCTCAGCAGGGCAAGTTACCTCCACAATGCAACTCATTGACTGCTTACAGGTATACTTACCTGAATGATTGGTTCCTTGCTCAAGAGGAGTGGACATCTGCATAGTGCAGTGTTTACCTTCATCTGCCTGAAGTTCTACCTGGAAATAAGCCCCTCATGGACCTAAAGGATACTATGCCTTCCCGACCTCCAATACGAGATCAGTTGCTCCATACTCTGTCCCTAACTATTCAAAGATATCTACATGTTCTAGTTTGAAGCTTTCTCTGCAATCCTCTCCATAAGTGCTTCACATGTTTGTTTTATGCAGTGCAGACAGAACCCCGAATTGTGTCTGGGTTTGGTGGGAAGGAGTGGTGTGGCCATGGTTTGGGCGCTGGTGGTCCCCCCACTTTTAGGCAGCTCTTGCTACTCCTGGTCTGAGTAACTAGTTTGGTTCGTCCTCCTTTCTCCCAAGAGGCTCCCTCTCTGCACTAGGACACTCCCGAATGCATTGCCCCCTGAGCAGCTGATCTGGCTTCGTGGGCACCTCCTCTGGACACTACTCCTTACAGAGTCACAGTGGGTCAACTGACATGAATGTCCTTGTCAGGACGGAGCTAGGCAGATAAGTGTTGGGTGTGGATGGAAGAAAGCCAGCTGAGTGGATGATGTAAACTGAGCGCTGTTACTTGTAAGCAGTTAAGATAACTGCCTGTCATTGGCCACAAAATCAGAGCTGGGTGGACGTGCCCTAAAATTAGAACGGTTGTTTACACCACTTAGCATTAAAAAAGGGTTATTTTTAAAGGCTGGCCCGAAGAGCTGTGGAGAAGGACTATGAAAGGCAGCACTCTGAGAACTGACTGATACCTGTGAAACTTCACATTTGATACAGACCTACAGTAAATTAATCAAATCCTGTTCTACCCCTCCAGCCCGTGAAAGACTACTGAAATTCTTTCTGCTTTACAACACCCAAACAGGAGTCAAATATATAGAGTTACATTAATTTGTTGGGTGTTGTAGGGAGTAAATAAAAAAAAGTAATTCCCCTGGACCTAATTTGTTTCACCCTTCATGTTTGTGTGCATCTCTGAATGCCAAGATACAAAAGAAAATCTCATTAACCTTAAGATTCAGGTAGCACCCCTGCTTCCAAAACAGACATTCAAAGAGCCAGCCTCTCTTTTCAAGCACAAAACGAGCATCAAAAGTTAAAAGCTGCAAAGAGAATCACTGAAGAATTTCAACGAAGATGAAGACTCTCTCGAGTACTAATTAGTTTCCTGGTAATTGAAAAAAGACCCTGATAATTGTAACCAGCATCTATTGCAGCAGGAATTCTGCAGCATGGCTGCCTTAACCTTTACGTTAGCTCGGGGACTGAGACTTAGACCTTCAGGTAGAATTGATGGAGTACCCAATTTTACCAACATTGGTGAAAGGAAAGAGTAGGTGACAAAGAGATCACAAAACAAGGATTTTACAGCTTTGGGGGATGGGTCTTGAACAGCAAGAACTGCACCCCTTTGAACAAGTAAGAAGGCAAACCAACAAATAGGAGCGGCAGGGTGAAGAGGGCTCAGCCAGGCATTTGAGATCAGTAGGCCAAAATATGGGCTTGTCCACATGGGGAAGTTAATCTGAAATAAGGTGAGGTGTGAATTTGAAGCCCTATTGCTATTCTGGAATAACTCCGCTTGTGGACACACTTATTCCAGAATGAGAGCATCCAGACATGGAGATAATCCAGAATAGCTATGCCATATTCCCCATGTAGACAAGCCCTACAAAGAGAGACTGTCGTGCTCAGTCACTCAATCTTGACTGCATCTTAGAAGGAAGGTAGATTGTCTGAAAGGGGGAGGTAGTTTGCACCCATTGTTATTAGACTGGCCTCCATTTTTTATTTTAAAAAACGCAGGTCAAGGTGGGTAAATGGCCTATATCTATTTGTGAATTTTGGACAGTTATGGTTCTGACCGTACCCACTCTTCTCTGCAGACAGGTCCCCCAACCAGATCACCAGTAACCTTTACTCCCTCCCCCCAATGTCTCCTCTTACTCCAGGAGGATGTTCTTTCCAGGGGTCACAGAGCTGAGGCCTTTGAAATAGAAGCATAGCAGCAGCAGGAGCCCCTCCTTTCTCATCATGACAATCACTTCCCAAAGGCATGAGGTCCCCATCTCTGACTCTAGCACTTCAGGCATTATTGGCTGCTAGACTCGTATCAGAATGAGGAAGAAAAGAGCAAAATGGAAGTCAGAATGACATGATAGGAGGCCTGAAAACACACAATTTGCCACAGTTCCTATAGAAGTTAAAAGCTGGCTGCAAAAGCAGCAATGAACTTTTCACAGAAACATTTTGTCTACATTCTGAGTTTCAATCAGCTCCAGTGGAAATAACTTGGAGAGACCAATAAACTTCTCCAAGCATTGATCCTGGACTAATGATCACAGATGCAGCGTTTTGATTTTTGCACTGAGAAACACACCTAAGGACAAATGCTAACGTGACTCAACATAAAGAAGAAGAACTTCCAAGTGTTACTCACAGGTTGTGATTTCCGTGATGAGCTCAGCTGAATTGTGGCAGCCCTGCACTATGTTCCTTGTCCACAGTGAGAGGTCTCTGCTAGTCTCTGTCCTGAAGAGATGGGTTTCAATCCCTTGCTTTGTACCGGTGCGCGTTGCAAAAGATAAATCCACCCCAGATTGTGGGGATCCCTTACCTGGACCTGAATGGACCAACCTGAAATTGGATTTAAAAACAAAATAAAATGTTTGCATTGCTTGACGCTACTCAGACTGCTCGGAGTTTTACGTTGCACAGCTATACGCAATGGAGTGAATTTAGTGCTGGTGAAAGGTTCGAGAGTAACAGCCTTGCAGACAGAAGGCTTCCATTTATCCACACAACAGGTACAGAATGGGCAGAAGCAGGGCAAGAGGCCTTAACACTGACCTGCATATGGGAGAGAGTGTGACTCAGTTTCCAAGCCCACTCAGAGCTTGACATCCCTGTTGAGGCTGCCAACAAGAGTGGCAAATAGTGCTAGTTGTGGGAGGTGGCTTTTGTGATGTGGACACGTCTTCCAGGAACTGGACACAACACAACCCAGCAGTCCCAAAATCTTGGGTCTGGGGTTGTATATGATCCTAGTTCTCTCTCATTTGGGCTAGGAATGATACTTGCTGAACCTGATTTTCAGAACATTGAAAGCACAGGGCATCGAGCACCAAATCTGCCTCACAGTTAAAGCAACTGCACATACAAAGGAGCAACAGGATGTCTAAATATTCATCTGGGTGTACAAAACATTCAGTTTGCATCAGGGATTGTGGCAACTGTGCGTAAAAATTAGCTACACAATTATGCACCTGACTCTGGCCTTAGTGCTTAAGCCCTAAACTGTATGCTTTGCTTCAGAGATATGAGTGCTAATTCAGATAACATTATATAGAGAGAAACCTCTTCCTTCCAGTGGCAAAATGTATCTCTGATAAAACCTAAATATCTGCAGCCTACCTTTACAATAAATGATGTTAGATAACAAGGTAACAGGCTCCTATAAAATATCTAAGGGCAGACACCAAGTACCATTTTGTATATATTTTTCCTAAAGCGCAGATAATTTCAGATGCACCAGCTAACTGTAACCTTGAACTTTTCTCTTATATTTTGTGAAACAAAGAAAAATTGAATCTACTTTTACTCCAGTACAACCAGCTGATTTTCAGAGTGACAAAGAAAGGTTTATTCACCTAGCCCGATAGCTAAATTTCAGAAAAAGTCATTTTAAGATAAAATTTACATCCAAATATCTCTTTTCTCCTTGAGATTATCCATATTTTAAGGGGAGTGCAGGAAGTTAGAGAAGTAATTCAAGGACATTGCAACAATTCAATTGTAATGATAAATGCAGAGAAACATCTCACCATTTAAAGGTTAAACACTAAATCTCGGAGAGACTGAGAAAGTGAAACCACAAGAAAACAGGACTATAAATGTGTCTTTTTTAACTCTCACCATATGGAAATGATCAATGTTATACACAGAGACAATATATAACAAAAGGCCACTGCTCCAATACCTGCAATGTAAGATAATCCCTAAATTGAAATATTAATTCCCAACTAACAATTTCTTTTGCACACCTTTAAAGAAAGATTCCTTGTGCCTGACATCACAGAACGGTACTCTTTAATGAAGAAAGTGTATTCTAAAATAAAAAGGAAGTAAAGCCACAGGAGTTTGGCATTTGAGAATCAGATGCCTCCATTCTGAAACACTGCCCCTTGGAGAGTGCTGTACACAAAAGCTCCTCTGAATAGATAAAATCACAAAGCAAAGACACTATGCCTAGAGCAGGGAGATTTTTGAAAGACATAATGGGCCAGACCCTCAGTTGGTATAAATAATGGAGGTCGGCCAATTTATACTAGCTGAGGATCTGGCCCACTCCTCCCGAAGTGCGATTTCTTTGCTGCTGAGATATAAAGTTTTCTAGGTTTGTCCATCTTTGACTTGATGGAAACTTTCCATGCATTCGTAGCTTCTGATCCATTTCCTTGATTTAAAAAAGACAAGACAAGACAAACCATGAGAAATTAAAACAGGGCCAGGTTACTGTGTGCAGATCTGCCTCTGACCATGTGGCTGGGGAAATGTGCCTCTTCCACAGAACTGTATGTCATCACAGTACCTCACTTTCATCCTGCAAGGCAAGCATGGCTTGACATATTAACTTCCACAGCTCCCTTCTGAGCTTTGGCATCCTTCCATCTTTTGCGGGGGATCCTGAGGACAGCTGATAGCACACCTCCCTTGCAGCCATGCGACTTGATGGAAGAAGAGGCAGAATCAGAGCTTGAGTGGAGGCCTCCTGAGTCCCCCGTTTGTTCTGCAGGCTCTCTTCCCCACTCCCAGTGAGACAATACGGTGAAAACTCTGCAAGGGCCATCTGGCCCTTGACTATCAGCGCGGAGGACTGGGAGTCAGTACTCCTGGGTATATTCCTGGCTCTGCTTCTAACTTCCTTGGGCAAATGACAGCATGCCTAGGTGACAAGATGGGTGAGGTAATATCTTTTGTGGGACCAACTTCTGTTGGTGAGAGAGACAAGCTTACACAGAGCTCTTCACAACAACACTGGATGCCGCATGCCTGGGCCTCAGTTCCCCAATCCGCACAATGGGTATAATAATCACTTTCACACTGCCCCGATGACAAGCCATTTTTAGTAAGAGGGTTTGAGAGCCACAGATAGAGGGTGTTTTACAGTATCAAACTGTTGTTATAAAACAGTAAGTCACAGAGCACAGACTCAACATTATTTCCCATGAGAAACTGTACACTTGGAAACTATTTCAAAGTTCTCTGTCACATCCTTTCTGCTGTGGACAGAGTTCATTAACTGCTCTAATAAGTACTTCCCAGTACTTGTCACACACCGTGCCATTCAATTTGGAAACCACATACTCCGAGATAGCAAGTGCCTAAAACTAGTTCACTTCTACAGGAAAATGGCATCATATGTTATTGATAACATCAATAATACAGCAGGACTAACATTATTGGTGCTACAGTATGTTGACGACACGAGCAGCATGTTGGTCCTACATAGTGCCATAACACCACATCCAGTATTAACCATATTTATTCCCTACTTTCTCATCCACACCACTATCTTCTTACTTACTCTCAATACTAGAATTTCAGGTACATCATTTAAAATTCTACTCATCATGGCATCAATTGTACATCCAGTTAGAGATAAGGCTTTGCAAGGTCCTGCAGTGAGACATGAACTAGACAGGTATTCAGCAGGGAGTTAATATTATGGGATATCATTACTTAGGTCTTTAAGTCTGAGACAAAGGACTCCCTAGTCTCGTTTTGGCCAACACTATTGCTGTTTATATGAAATATTGGAAACATCAGGCTACTGAAAAACCCGAAAGCCATTAAAGAAAGCCAGCTAAACCAGTTCTTTTTGCTAAACCAAAGAGCATGTTATTTAGCTGCTCAAACTGGCTGATTGACACAAAAATCAGTTCTTCGCTTGAGGAGATATGCAAAACCACTTCGAGAGCTTGCCACCAGTCCTAATAACATTACAGAACCTCAGAATATTTACTAGCATGCATCTTTCGCTATTCATATTAAAAAGAGGTCACTTGAAGGTTATTATTCAACGGTGGACACTGTACAAAGAACTCCAGAGATAGACTGGAAGCTGGTCATTAGTATAACCTTCAACTTTCAGCCAATGCAGTCACCGGAAGGACAGACTTTCCAAGGTATGAGATCCACACAGTGGTTCTCAACCAAGGGTCCAAGGCCCCCCTGGGAGCCACAAGCTGGTTCCAAGGGGTCCGCCAAGCAGGGCAGCATTAGACTCGCTGGGGCCCAGGGCAGAAAGCCAACGCCCCGCTGCATGGGAGTCGAAGCCTAAGTAATGTAGCTTTGAGGGGGGAGTCCTGTGGTGTGGGGCCTGGGCAACTGCCCTGCTTGCTACCCCTTAATGCCGGCCTTGGCTTTAATATTCAGAAAAACAGTTATTGTTGCTCAGGTGGGCTGTGGAGTTTTTATAGCAAGTTGGGGGGGGGTCTCAGAAAGAAAAAGGTTGAGAACCCCTGAAATACAGTATACGTCTAAGAAGCACTGATAGCTTCTTGCAAAAATAACATGCATCTGATGAAGTGGATTTTAGCCCACGAAAGCTTATAACATGCATCTGATGAAGTGGGATTTTAGCCCACGAAAGCCCAAATAAATTTGTTAGTCTCTAAGGTGCCACAAGGACTCTTCCTTATTTTTGCTGATACAGACTAACACGGCTACCACTCTGAAACCTGAGAGCTTCTAGAGCTTTTTCACCAGAACTCAGAGCAGCCACCAGAGGGCATAAGAATGTTGGTAACTGTAAACCAGTCTGCTCAGGATTATGTTGATATGGGGTGTATTAGGAATAGACAGATCTGTAAAATGCCCCTCCTTACATTCCGTAGAGAGCTGTAAACAGAGATTAATTTTTCAGTTTATCTGATTGCTCCCTCTTCTATTTTTATTCTGTCTACCGTCTCCATTTTTCAGTGCTTTACGTATACACAGTATCATGAGATGAAGAGTACAAACCAAGGTGTTGGTGCTAGGTGGGACTCTGTGGTCTGCATTTTACTTTAATGATATGAAAAGAATCTCAGGCATTTGTTGCAGCACAGAAAAATCTTCACAAATGACAGTGAAATTCTCATTGACACCCTGGGGAGAATTTTCAAAGCAGGTATTCAACCGCTCATCTTAGATTTATGTCAGTAGGCATTGATGTAAGTTCTTCATCAAGTGCAGTCATCAAGCAGCTCAGTTGAGCAGAAAGCTCTGAAAACATTACTCCTTTTCTACACAGGATACTCCCCAGTCTGACTTCCCCCAATGAGACCTGCTCTTGGACAACTATGCTATTTGGAAATCTGTCCCTCTCAGCTCAGTTACTCATCCTAGCTTTGTCCCTAACGTAACATCACTGGAAGACTCAAGATAAGACAGTACTAAACTTTCAGACCCTCCTAAAGGGAGAAAGCAATACAAGTTTGAAAGTGGTCTCCACATTTTGGGTTGTTTGAATGTTTTTCTAGTCATGTTGCAGAGATAGTGTTTGTGGAACTGGGGAGTACTCACAACAGCTTGGTGCTCAGATAACAGTGAGGGGACCGTTAGAAATACCTAGATAAATTAAACATAACACACAGTAATTGTGATTATCAAATATCTAAGCTTTGCTTTGACATTAATTAACAACAAAAACTATTTGTTGATTTGTGGTCCAAAGCATCAAGAATGTTTCCAGACAAAGGCATTAACTATTAACTGAGTTAACACCATTTAGGTCACAGGATGTAGCTTTGCATTAGCTTTTTGGCATCATAATGTGTAGATGGTCAATATTAACTCAGAATTTGGGATTTAGCATTTTTTTCATGTCTACTGTGATATATGATGCAGTTTTATTGTAGGGTTGTTGGTTTGTTTTTTTGTTTTTTGTTTTTTTACTTCTACAGCACTTTACACACATTTAACATTGATTTTTTTTAAGCTGCACACACTCCTGTGATGTGGGTAAGTATTGTTATCCCTGTTGGACAAATGAGAGCACAGTGAAACACACATATTATGGCAAAAATGTCTCAGACTCAGCACCAAAATGCAGGAGCCCTAACTCCCAATTGCCTCTTGTAGTGCTAGAGTACAGTGCCTCCCAGTGTATCATTTAAACTTATCTCTATTATATATGAACCATATTCCACACAAAGCTGGAAGTACAGACTGATGTTGTTCTTTAGGGCTGATATGGATGCCTAACATTTATATGTTGAAATATTGGGGGAGGGGGAGAGGGAAATCAAACATTATATATAAAAAAAGAGAGAGATCCATGTAAACCTGGTGGCAAACTGACAAGCAAACAAGGACAGGCTGAAATTCTGCTACTACAGTGCAGTAGAAATACTGTACCCCTTATCTTACCTCCAACTTCCTCTGCTCATTGCCTAAGGTAGATTGACCAGGACTCTGTACAATAGTATCTGCTACTGAACTTCATCAGTGTTCAGCAGCATTTCAAGTATGCTTTAGCTTAGCAAAAATGTTTTCCCAAGGACTCAGAAAAAAGCTGAAAGATGGGAACAGCCAAGATTACAACATGCTGTCTGCAAACTTTCCAGGTGAAAAGTTATAAATTGCACCAGTCAATGCACAGAAGGGTATTAGAGAATGTTCCAGTGGGCAAGTTAATCACTAACAAATGTCTGAAAGTAGAAGTTAACATCAATAGTAAACTGCATGCTTTAAAAAAAACAACAACAAAAACCCCCCTGCTCTGTATGGCAGATAATCAAATCAGGAGTCCCACTGGGCTTTGAACAAAATACAAAAATAACAGTATGTTTAAAAAAAGTCACCACAGCTAGCAGTAGACAGGATTAATTGGTTTTAAAAGACATAGGGACGTCCAAACAGAACCCACCTACCCACAAACAGATCAGCAAAATGTGTGCTTCCAGGCATAATCTGCTCAAATCTGCTCACATTCAGGGCTTCAGAAAGTGAAATCACATGGGCTCTGAAGGATTTTTTTTGCCCAGTTTCATTATGTGTCATTGCACAAGTGTCTAGGTGCATTGTGTCACTGATTTCCCCAGTCTTCATTTTCTTAAGCATCAGAAATAGAACACTACTGTAGGCAGGATACTGAAGATGGACTACAATGGTCTCATCAGGAATGTCAGGCAGGACAGAGCTCTTCCGTCAGCATAATGAAACCAGCACTGTGAGCGGTAGTAGCTATGTAGGCCGGAGAAGCTGTACACACCAGCGCTTACACTGGTGTAACTGAAGTCGCTCAGGGGAGTGGTTTATCCATACCCTTGAGTGACATAAGTTATAACAACATAGGCAGTAGTGCAGATGTAGCCAGAGGCATCCAGGCTGCCTCTCCCATTAATATAAGTGGGATGTAGGTGCCTAAATACCTTGGAAGATCTGGGCCTTTGGAGCCTACGGGTTTGTCTACTTTGACCACAGCAAGGTGGGGTGGGAATCTACCCCTCACTAGCCCTCTGTGGTCCCTGTGCATCCTGCTAACATTCCTTAATGCAGTGGCTCTCAAACTTTTGTACTGGCGACCCCTTGGCTCCTTACAGTAGCCTGATCTAGTCCTCTTTGAAATGGCACTAGCTCAAAGTGTATTAATGAACTGTTAACATGTGTCAGTAGAGTACACATAAACAGTTAACCACAGCAGACTAGGGCGGGGTAGATTCACACCCCAACTTGCTGCAGTCTAAGGCCTGGTCTATACTGGGGGGGGGAATCGATTTAAGATACGCAACTTCAGCTACGAGACTAGCGTAGCTGAAGTTGATGTATCTTAGATCAACTTACCTCCCGCCCTCACGGCGCAGGATCAATGGCCGTGGCTCCCCCATTGACTCCGCTTCTGCCTCTCGCCCTGGTGGAGTTCTGGAGTCGACGGGGAGCACGTTCAGGGATCGATTTATCGCGTCTAGACGAGACGCGATAAATCGATCTCCAATAGATCGATCGCTACCCACCAGTCCGGCAGGTAGTGTGGACATATCCTAATAGTTCATGCTGACAAGCCCTAAGTCTCAGTGAAAGTGTATGGAACCAAAGCTCCTATGGGCCTACGTCAATATTAAAAATGGGACTTCAGTTCATTTGAAAATTTTACCCAGTCCAAGTTGTTTAAAAAAGGCTTAAAACATTATTCCAAGTGCCCTTACTGTCCAAGCATTTAGGGCAGGGGTTCTCAAACTGGGGGTTGGGACCCCTCAGGGGGTCACGAGGTTATTACATGGGGGATCTCGAGATGTCAGCTTCCACCCCAAGTCCCGCTTTGCCTCCAGCATTTATAATGGTGTTAAATATATAAAAAAGCGTTTTTAATTTATAAGGAGGGTCACACTCAGAGGCTTGCTGTGTGAAAGGGGTCACCAGTACAAAAGTTTGAGAACCACTGGTTTAGGGTCCAATCCAACTCCCCACTTAAATCAGTGAAAAGATTCCTGTCAACTTCACTAGGGGACGGATGTGGCCACTGAAGAGCTTTAGTTAGTTTGTTTTGGGGCCAAAGAGGGCGTAAAAAGCCAACTTCTCCCTCAGAGCCTGAAGGTTAGAAGAAAAATAAGAGATGGGTGGGGAAGTACTAAAGACATATGGCAAATACTATCTTGGCATTTAATCTGTCTTTAGGGGTGAAATCAGTGTTGTGTGCGAGGTACTGATTTGAGGGTCCAAGAGACTAACATGCTCCTTTTATTCCCTGAGCAGGCACGGCATGGGCAGCAGCAGCCAATGTGTCCCTTCGTTGTCCTGCCAACATGCCTCTACACGCCTGTGGTTAATCTTACTCCCTAGCTAGGGGGACTGTTCTGGCTGCCTCTCTTGATTTAGCTGAACAATGTGGTCTGTGTAACTCAATGCACATAACGTCACCAAGGAGCAATACTTATACAACCGTGTCTCCAGTCTCTGCTCCCGGGGCAAGGATTTCACATTCTGTGTATCCTGCACAATGTGCTACAGTAATACCTACATGCTGGTACAATATGTATCCCCCAGACAAAGGAGAGAGACTCTCCATCCAGTACGTGTCTTGTATTGCTTCAGTTTTTTAAAACCCACAAGTCATTATTAGTGTTATTTCACTTAATGCAAGCTCCATTATCCCCCATTGTTTATGTTTTCAGAAAGTTCTACCAAGGAACATGGGCACAGATTAATTTCCTCTCCCACCTGCATTTAAAGCTTCCTCAGGTTACCATTTGCCCCTTCCAGGACTCATCCCCCACTGGGTCACAACATTCTGCCACTTCCTCAGCACAGAAAGATGTTGCAATGGGATGAGATGATCCATCATCCTGGCATTGGCCCAACTACCCCGATACAATGTTACAGTCTTGGGATGCACTACCACCTGCTGCTGCAATGTCGGGGAGTATACACGGTGTCAGAGCTTGGTGACAGAACGTCGGCACGTCCTGCAGTTCTGACACACCCTTCTGCTGCAACATCTTACCTAGCTTTAAATAGGGATTCTTGAATGTGAGCCGTTGTCCTTTTATTGGATTTGCTGGAGGGACACTGTAAGCTTGTCAGCGTGTTGTAAAGCACAGTGTGATCACCTTACTTTATACCAACACTGTGTGAACAGGAATGAATAAGTGACTTCTCTTTGACTACGTTTGAAAGTTCCCAAGGGTCTAGATACTCTGGGGTGAAATAACTTCTAGTATCCTTGGCCTTTTGATAAAATTTTGATTTATTTTTCATTGAATTATTCAACAACAAAATCTTAGATCGTTAGGCAACAAAACGCAGTTGAGTAAACCAAACGAGTGAGAGCTAAAAGAAACTAGTGAGCTTGCCGCGAGTGATACCACTTGTGGCTACTTGGCACCAGTCCCACTGAATGGAATGGCACTGAGAAATAATCTGACTTGGAGTCAGACCAGGGAAATGAGAGCAGAACTCCTTCTCAAGCCCCGAGACTGTTCTAGCAGACAAATATGATTAGAATTAGTGTCAAAAGCCATAGATGACTCTCAGTGTAAGAAACATATGTGGGCAAATCTCTCCATAGTGCAGGATCCCGCACACATGCCGGTAAATAAAAATGAAGTCGGTGTGTCTGACAGCTGTACATCTGACGGTGTCAGCTCAGGATTTAACTGTGCTATATTAACCCTAGCCAGTATTTCTCTCTGGGGTCTATTGGGAGTCAGATCCATGAGAGAAGCTGGAAATCCATCATACAGTTGGAAAATACTTTAACTGGACTCTGTAGGAAAAACATGATGGTATGATGCGTGCACTTCCTGTGCTCTACACGCTTGCTTGGCAATGATTTCTCATATGATGCCCATGAGTGAAAATATTTTTGGGGTGGCACTGCACTTTAGTTTTGTCTGAAGTAAATATACTGTGGATCACTTGAAGGACACTAGTTTGGTTAAGAAATATGCTGTAGTCAGGGGTGAAAGTAAAATTGAGCTCTTACCGGTATGGGGCCAGCTCTGCCCCTCCCCCCTGGGAAGGGGCGGGCCTCAGGCAGAAGGGGCGGGGCATTGCCCACAGTTAGCCCACCTGCACTGCCTGGCCTGCACTGCGGTAGCAGCAGCAGCAGCTGGAGCCCCGGGCCCTTTTAAATCAGGGCCCCGGGGCAGCTACTTCTTTTGCCGCCCCCATGGCTGCGCTTTAACGTCGCTGCCCCTTTTGCAACCCCCATCGGCGACCCTGCTGGGTCATCGCTGCCCCTTTTGCGCCCCCCATTGCCCGACATTAAAGTGCTGCCACAGCAGCACTTTAAAGTCAGTGGTACAGGCCGGTACTGGCAGCTACTTTTGACCGGTACACCGTACCAGCCCATACCGCCTTACTTTCACCTCTGGCTGTAGTCTTTGTTTTGCTGTTCACTTGCTTTCTCCACGTTATGGACACAGACACACAGAGGATAGTGAGGAGACCACATGCTTCTCCAGGTCTAAACATCAGTTTCTCTGGGCAAAACACATCTGACTCATATTATTTTTGATCTATCAGCTGAGTTACTTGATTCATTATTTAAAAAGAATGGAAATGGTACTACAGCATTATTTGCAAAGCATTTTCACTCAAACAGGTGAGTCTGGAAACATTACAATACCTTCCAATGGATTATCTTGATGTACATAGTCATGGGACAAAAAATTAGTGATTTTGGTTGACTCAACTTGACACATATCAAAGGGGCTTGATTTTCAGAGGGCGGATGCTCAGCAGTTTCAGAAAATCAAGTCCTGTTAAATTGCCTCACATTGGGCACCCAAAATCACTAGTCACCACAGAAAAGTCTTTCCCAGTATGTCTATCTCAGTAATGGCCATATAAAAGCATTTTGTTAAATCAATATTTAAGCATGTCATCCAATCAGTGTTATTCATTGGCTTGATTAGCTATGGGGAGCATTTTGGCACTTCAACACACTCCACCAGTTGAAGAATTTCAGTATCTACCGATTTCTTTTGGATAGAGCGCGGGCATTACTAGAGATGGGCAGGTATGGTAACTGGTGTTGAAATACTATGGTGATGGGAACCCTAGACATACCTTAGATAGAAAGATAGATAGATTAGATAATGAGAACAAAGAGTTCACTGAATTAGGAAAAGCTGTAAATAAGCCACTTAGAACAGGAACGCAAACAACACTGAAAGTAAAATATTCCAAAAATGTGCATGACTCTTGGTGATAGGTGAGCTTCCAAAAAACTCAGCTGTGGAAACACTACTGGGTGTCATAGTTCCAACCCTGAGTAGTAATGTACTACATTGACTTCCTGGTAGGTTTAGCACGGATAAGCATTCGGAAGTGCAGATACTTATTTCAAGCCCTTGGGTCTGCAAATTTAATTGGAAATCTCATGGGAACAGGTTCTATCATGAGATTTCCAGAATTTCTGTTTCAATTCTTGGCCCACAGCATTGTGGGAATAATCTTTCTTGTGATATTTTGGCAATTCCAGTCTTGGACGGAATTTGGAAGTGGGGGAGAGGAGGACACATAAACTGAGTATTTCAAGATCTCAACAAAAAGTTTGGTTCTAAAAACATGACATTTTCAAGTGTGATGTACGTGACAATCTCTTTTCTTACTAGGTACATCCACTCCTAATAACAACTAAAGTGCCTGTAATAAAATATAAAGCTACCTGGTGGCTAGCAGAGGGTAAGTATGGAGAGGGCTGAACCAAGCTTCTTTCATTCGTGGCATGCTGTCATATATTAAAAGGTCTTTCTCAGTCAGTACAACCAGTGCTGGCTTCCAGTGCTTCTCATTCTCTCCTGGCACCTGGAACAGAACACAGTTTCAATGAAACAATGAGTGAGGAAGAGAAGAGGGACAGGTTAGCAGCCTGCAACTACAGAGCATGCCAATGGGAGCAAGTAGGGTTCAGGCTGAAAAGATTAATGAAGAAACAAGTTTTACTACTACAGGTCTCTGGAATGATTCTGCCTCCTGAATAATATCCTAAATTTATGACTAGAAGCAGCAAAAATGGATTAAAGCATAAGGAGAACATCTGTCATTGTCATTAGTACTAAAACTTCCAAACCTGCTGTATCCTTTGCTCACTATCGGCTGTTACATACGGGAAATAAGCAGAGGAAAACGTAGACAGAGCTGGCTCTGTTATTTATATTTGATCTTTAAGAACCTATGAGGTCCGTTGTCCTTGAATAGGGAACTAGAATCAATGCAAAGCATACTGTGAGAAACAACTCTAAAATAGTGACATGGGTGGGGAGGGAAAAAATGATGCTCTCTCTCTAATTTCTATGATTAATGATTGTTGGCATGATCCTGCACTCAACTTACCACTGGGCAGAAATCGTGGCTCTGTTGAAATCAATGCAAAAAATCCATTGACTTCAATGGAGCTACAATTTCACCTCTGGTGTTTTACCTACTAACATGCACTCATTGTAGTAGTATGTTACTTCTCAGATGAGACTCCTGGAAGAATTCTGCGCCACTGGAATGGGTTACCTAAGGAGGCTGCAGAATCAGCGTCACTGGAGGTTTTTAAGAACAGGTTAGACAAACACCTGTCATGGATGGTCTAGGTTTACTTCATCCTGCCTCAGTGCAGGGGTCAGGACTAGATGACGTCTTAAAGGTCCCTTCTAGCCTTACATATCTACCAGTCTTCCTGAAGCAACATGAACAAAAACATCTTTTGGTTTTACATTGAAAAAAAAAATCTCTCAAAAAAAGTGAATCTGATTTCATGTTATGTTCAAACTGGACATAAAGGGTGACTATTACTAAGGCTGCAAGTTTGTCACCTCTGCAGCAGGCAGCCGGTCCACCTGGCCCGGGGGCAGCTCAGGCAGCCCCTGCACCAGTCGCACCAGCCACTGCTGGGGAAGTCTTGGGCCACTGCGCCCCCTGCTGCAGCAGGAGTTTGGGTGTGGGAGTGGGTTGGGTCACGGGATGGGGTGAAGTGGGCTCTGGGTGGCTCTTACCTCAGGGGGCTCCCCGGAAGCAGCAACATCCCCCTCACTCAGTGCAGGCAGAGTGCAGAGCTGCCTAGCCACGCCTCTGCCTAGGAGCTGAGCGAGGGGGATGTTGCCACTCCCAGGGAGACGTGGCACCAGGTAGGGAGCCTGCCGGCTGTGCCAACTCCCCCCTTTCTCCTGCCAGCACCACAGAGGGTCCTGGGCTGCACGTCGCTGCTCGCTCCACCATCCTCCCAGCACCAGGGAGGGTCCTGGGCCACACGCCCCAGGCCCCCTCTCTGTCCTGCAGCACCTGCAGCACTCCCACCTGAGCACCTGCGGTGCCCCCGGGACGCCCCTCCCCCCAAGATTTAGTCAGGAGTATATAGTAGAAGTCCTAGACAGGTCACAGGCCATGAAATTTTGTTTAGTGCCTGTGACCTGTCCATAACTTTTACTAAAAATACCTGTGACTAAAACAGTGTTTCTCAAACTGGGGTCGCCGCTTGTGTAGGGAAAGCCCCTGGCGGGCTGGGCCGGTTTGTTTACCTGCCCCATCCGCAGGTCCAGCCAATCGTGGCTCCCACTGGCTGCAGTTTGCTGCTCCAGGCCAATGGGGGCTGCCGGAAGCAGCGGCCAGTAAGTCCCTCGGCGACAAACTTGCCTGACCTGCCAGGGGCTTTCCCTGAACAAGCGGCGACCCCGCTTTTGAGAAACACTGGACTAAAACGTAGCATTAACTATTACCCACCCCAAAGTGGCAGTAAATCCACCTCCTTCCTTCCTAAAAAGATGTCATGCTCCAACTTTCCATTTAATATTTTTCCTCTTTTCTGCTGCCAACAGCGGGGACAATTATGGCATAGCTACCTGCTACCAATTCTCTTCAAAACACAGCTACATGTCTTAAAAGATCTCCCCCTGAAATTCACAGCTTGTAATGTAGGGTCATGTACGTGTACTTCTCCTTGATGGTGTCTGACCTGATGTTAGTAATTGTTGTCCTTTGTGGCTCCCACTCCCCAAAAAGCCACTAAAAAGAACCAATATTACTACTGCTAGTAGAAATTCTCCTTTAGCCCAAGTGGTAGTGATATGTGATTCTGGAGCAGGTCTTGAGTTTTACTCAGCAGCCAATGAGTCCCCTGATGACTGTTCTCTCTCTATTTGTGCAGTCCTGGCTTCAAAACATTTTCACAAGCACCAGTTTAAACAAACAGAATCAGAACCAGGTATGGGCTTGAACCAGAACATTGATCCGAAACACCTCAAAGTGAGAGGAAGTTCAGATGTGGTTCTAAAGTTTGTGTATGATGAATATGAATTGAAACATCTGAAACCAAACCACTTGAATGGTAGAAAAATCCAGAGCTGAAACCAAATTTTGAAACTTGGGAACATCTCTATAGCCCAATTAAAGAACCATGTTTTATTGTACTAGGTTACATAATTAAATCTACAAGTGTTAAAATATGGGCCTGAGTCTCATTTCCACTATTATTCTTTATTATTTGTATTACCATAGTGCATAGGACTTGTAGTCATGGACCAGGACTCCACTGTGCCAGGCACTGTACAAACACATGGGCTGTAACCATGGAGAGGACATGCAAAGACCAGACCAGGATAGGGATGGTGGAGCCATATTTGTGCCCTCATTGACATTTGACAGCATGAGAAGGGGAATCAGATTCAGAACCAAGTTTAAACCTGGGTATTCTTACAGACCAAACAGGCCCCAATTAAACATCCTCAAGCTTTAGGGAAGTTCAGGTCTACTTCTAAGATGGTTCCCAACCAGAACACCAGGCCCCAAATCTCTCGAACTCTGCATAAGTTTGCATCTCCAACTCAAGTGTGACTTAGTCCCACTCTAAAATACCAGAGGTATTTCCCATGTGAATTAAGTCTTTCAATAATCACACTCCTTCGTAAGTAGGTAGCTGGTTTCTCCATAGTTATTAATGCCTTTATTTTAATTACAAGGGGAAAAAAACAGCCTAAACCCGATTAAAGGTTCATAAGTTTGTTTTGATGAGCATCCATATATTTATTTACAATTTTTCTTGCGGCAACATCTCATTTTCATGTGGTTCCCGAGGGAGAGCAGCCACACAATTAGTCCATCAAACAGTCATGCAAGAACACAAAACCCAAAGTATTAATAGACAAGTGCTAATCACAAATATGCCAGTCACCAAAAAGATATCAAGCAACTAATAACACAGATACCACAGTTATCAAGGAAAAATGAAGGGGAACCTTAATCCTGTATCAGAGGGGTAGCCGTGTTAGTCTGGATCTGTAAAAGCAACAAAGAATCCTGTGGCACCTTATAGACTAACAGACGTTCTGCAGCAAGAGCTGCAGGGTTGTGAAGTGCACATAAGCTCTTGCTGCAGAACGTCTGTTAGTCTATAAGGTGCCACAGGATTCTTTGTTAATCCTGTAATTTCCTAACTTTTGAGTGCTGGACTTACTATGGGAGTGTTCTTTAAATGTCATTTTTTGGATTTATATTTTCTAGGTTTAAAAAGGGAAAATTAGAAAATATAAATTCCATCATGTGGTCATTAGCAGTTTGAAGGCAGGCCCTTCAGATCCATAGCACAGATCGCTACTACTTGAGTTAAGACTTAAGAGCAGTAATAGTCTGTTATTTTCTCTATGGACCAGCCACTAGAGCAGGACATGATACACTTGACAGCAATGCAATGTTGGGAGTAAGCATTCCTGGCTGGGAATGGGTCTTGTTGTTAGAGACACAGTCACACACAGATTTGGCACATTCATTCTAACAGGCAAATTGGCTATGGAGGAGATGTGGCTCAACCACAATGGAGAAAGGGTTGCATGCCCCCAGCTCTGCCCGAAGTGAATCTGTGCAATCTCTCACCTATCCAATCAGTAAAATGGGAGGTTATATTTGCCAGGCCTCTGAGTTGAGGCCTTGATCATTAATAAGGGTTGTGAAGTGCACATAAGTACTTAAGATCTGAGTCTAGAACTCATAGTCTTTTCCTGGCTCCCAGCTCAGCACTTCTTTCCATACACCGAAGTGGTGGCTTCTGATGCTTTTCTCTTCCTGGAGCTCAAGTTCTGTGGGGCCAGGAAGCATGTTAAGTGAAGATGGAATCTTCAGAGATTTTAGCAGCAAGCCTCTAAAAAGCGATCAGTATTTGCAAATGGCAACTTTTAGCCCAATTTGGATGGATTTTTATGGGGTTAGCAAAAGATGCTCTCCAATTCCAAAGTGATCCCCACTCCCCACCTTGCCAAACATCAAATTCCTGCTCCCAATCATGGAAGTGCTAGAATTCCTAAAAAACAAAGAAGGTTGGGAAACATTTTTAATATTGACAAAGTCACCTATTCTCCCCTAGCCTTACTCCTAGAAATGACTGAGTTGTTTTTGCTGCAATTTAAAAAAACAAAAAAACAGGACAAGCATGGAAAATTTCAGTTCAAATGGTTAAAGTCTGGCAAAGTTGAGGCTTATAACGGTAAGTGTTACACAACTTTAACTGCAGGCTTTGCTACCAACTCCATCTACAATTATTATTTGTTGGATATTAATATGGAAACACCAAAGAACAATTAAATCTAAAAAAAGAAATTGACTTATTGAGTTGGCAAAATAACAGGGAGCAATATAGTGAGTTGTAGTGTACTGTCTCCATTTTACAGATGATGAAATAGAGTCACGGAAAGGTTATGCAACTTGCCTATGGTTACATAGGAAGCCAATGACAGAGGCGGGATAGCACTAATGTCTCCTGACTCTCGGTCCCCACTGAACCAGCTGGTCAAAAAATGGAAAAAAGGGAGAAAAAAAGAAAAATCTGTACAAATGTCAGTTTTTGCAATTTTCTTTCCCTCCATCAAAACACTGACAAATTATTTCATTGAAAAAAAATCAAACCTTTGAAAATTTCAACCAGCTCTATTGCTTCATTGGTACAGAATGCTGGCATGTTTGCTGATATGTTCCTATACTATTCAAATTACTTACACCCATCTTGTCTTTCTAATATGCTGGGACCAACACAGCTGCAATAACACTGCAAACAATATTATGACAATTATATGTGCATAAACTGATGCATGTTTTTGTTATTACTATTGTTAGGTATTATACCTTGTACAGTCCAGTCTCCCCTAAACTAATCATAATAATGATTCTGCCTGTAAACAGAGAACAGGCTGTGGAGTTTTCCTGGGGGAGTGACCTCCAAAAGCAGAACATGTTGATAGGACTCGGCCCTGCTTGGTCCAAGTTAATTTCCCATATCCAATTGCTCAAAATGTGTCCTTTTGCCTGGTGTTGTCTATTAGCTTAGTAAAAGATCTGATCAACTTCAAAATTACTGTAAATATCTGACATGTCTTAAAGATAGCATTAAAGACACTTCCAAGTATAAATTTCAGTATTATTATTTTAGATATGTAAAGTGATGTTTTGTGATAATATTTTGGGTGCTGGTTCCTAGTCAATGGCCTTTTAAAAATTCAGGCACTCACAGTGTAATCCCTTCACTCCCATTACTATTAACAGGCATCATATTCACATAAAATCCAAAGTGCCTTTATCTTTCAGACATGTAAAACCACCATCCGATCAAGCATTTAAGCCGGAGACCTTGTTCAAAGCCAAAACACTGGATTAGATTAAAGATGAATGTTTCTAGATAAGAGCTATATAAATACTTTTCAAATTATATTTGGGTTCAAAAATCTTCATCCCATGTCAATAATATGGAGTGCAGCTCTTCCAAACCTGCTAACATGGTTGCCTTCTGCATGTGGCTATTAAAGTAGCCCCCAAAGCAAATTAGTACCTAGTTGCTCATCCCAAAGCCTCCTAGCCAAATTCACCACTTGCATAAGCAGCTATAATTCCATTAAAGTCAACGGAGTTGTGTACCTGTTTGTACCTGTAGTAAATATGGCCCCTGAAATTAGAAAGACACTGATGTGGTCTACCAAGTAAAGGGTCTTTGACCACACTAGACAATCTGCATCATTTATAGGTTTAATCGACAAGCAAACTTGAAAAAGGAGAGAATACCCTAACAAGAAGAAATGCCCAGAACAAGTATTCTTTGTGCTGTTAGCAACCCAGCTTATTGACCTACCTCATCCAGCAGTGCAGTTAAAATCCTGGTTTTACAGAGACTGCCTGTAAACACTTTTCAGTTTTGTCTTTACAAAGCTAGGTAACAATTCTGTGGTACATGGAGCACTTTCTAATTTTCCTGTGTCTAGTACAGGGAATTTCTCGGCCCAGGACTGGAACACAGGAAATCAGTGTTCAAGTCTCACTCTGCCACAAACTTCCTGGGTAAATTTGCGTAATCTCTTTGTGCCTCATTTCTCCATCCGTAAAACAGGGATAACAAGATTTCTCCCCCACACACACACACTTTTTCTTTGGACTGTCAATTTAGACTGTAAATTCTTCGGGGCAGGGGCTGTCACTTACTCTGTGTGCGTACAGTGCTTAGTACAATGGCTCCCTGATCTCACTTTGGGGCCCCTAGGTGCTGCTGTTTTACAAATAATGCTGCATTTAGTGACAGCAGCTGAAATACCTGTATGGGTGACCACTGCATTGTCAACAATCTACAGCCAATCCACAATTACAGTGTCTTAGAGTTAGCATTCTGACTTCACCAGGGCAGGCACTTGGAGAGGGAATGTGAGATGGACATGGGAGAAAAACCTTGTTTAAACGTAGAGAGCATCCTCTTAATTTATCATTGAGAATAGCACATGAAAATAAAATAGAGTTACGATACAGCAGAACAAGTTTGAGCCTTCTCTACCCTTGGATGCATTTGCAATGGCTGGCCACAATGTCAGTTCTTCTACCACCTTGAGCATCAGGACATCGCCTGGCCAGCACCATTGCCGGTGCTAGTCTCCTCAGAGAGGTGCAGAGGCAGGGGCTACCCGCCACCAACTCGCAACATCGGCTCCATGCAGCAAGAAGAGCAAGTGCCTGCTGTGGTCAGGGGCGGCTCTAGACATTTCGCTGCCCCAAGCAGGGCGGCATGCTGCGGGGGGCGCTCTGCCGGTCGCCGGGAGGGCGGCAGGCGGCTCCGGCTCCAGTAAAGCCACAGGACCAGTGGACCCTCCGCAAGGACACCTGCGGGAGGTCCACCGGAGCCGCCTGCCGCCCTCCCGGCGACCGGCAGAGCACGCCCCGCGGCATGCTTCCCCAATCACGCGCTTGGCGTGCTGGGGCCTGGAGCCACCCCTGGCTGTGGTGATGCCTCCACACCATCTCTCCCCTATTTGAGGGCTGCGGCTTAATGCCATGACTTAGCCTTAAGGACCTGGCCCTGCAAACACTTAAGCACATGTGCAATTTTATTGACATTAATAATCCAATTGTCTTCCCAAAGGCTACTCACATGCATAGGCACCATTCTTTCCAAGATCCGGGCCTAAAAGTGCAATCCCTCTGTTACATGACAAACATAAACCAATATATATTTCAGAGGAAAGCAGGGTCTCCCCCGCCCCTTGGGAAAAAAAAATCTCCCTTGAAAGACATCCTAGTTTTGTGACACCTTTTATATTTTTACTTATATACTTTGAGCCATAGAGTCAGCTGGTATAAATGGACGTAACTCCACCGAGTTCAACAGACCCATTTATTCCAGCTGAGGATCTGGCCTCTGATTCTTTCATCTCCCTTAGGTTTCTCTTTTATAAGTTTTTATTTTAAACTTCAGTTATTTGTCCATTTCAGACTTTCAGGAATGGATGAAAGAGTACTTTCAATTTGTGAGTCCCACGGATAATTAAATTAGAAGCCTTGGTCTATTTTGGAGAGCTAGTTTATATTTTCATTAACTCAAAAGAGCCATTTCAATTACATTCCCTGTTTAGTAAACAAATTATCTATTACTAGCAGACTTCATTTCAGGAAGCATCCAAACATGGCCTTTAAGAGAACTGTTCTGTTATGGTGGTTTATGCTTCGCAAAAAGTGGTTAAAAAACCTCAGATATTGTGGTGTTACATTATTGGGAATCCAAAGTACAACAACAAAAGACCTTTTTGAAAACTAGATCCTTACTATGTTTCCTCTCCCCCTTTTAATGCTCTTTTCTGTTGAAGAAAAAATAAATAGCTTTGACACATGCTGGGGTATGTTTGCCTGTGTATTCCCCCCCCCCTTTTCTTTGTCTTTGATGAATTGGTTATGTCCACATTCATAATAAATTTGATTCATTTACAGAAAGCTGCTTGTTAATTTCTGAAAACAATGACTGTGACCGAACAGTATTTCACTGGCTGAAGCAAAACAGTCTCAACACATATATATCAAGCAAAGTTTATGATGCCAAGTGATGTTCGTATTCGTAGGAGCTCATTTGATTCAAGATAATTTTCAGTGCAAGGGTGGGTGGAACAGACAGCCACAGGCAAGGGATGTCAACACCTCCCACGCAACATGAAGATGCAATGTGTTTTACTTCTGAACTTTGTAGTTTTAAACAGGAAATAATATGAAGATTGTTTAAAGAGAAAAACGTGTCTGTTTTCATTCCTCTCTCTCTCTCTGATCCCAATGAACAACATAATAAAGGCTTGCACCTTTATCAGATTTGGATTTTAGTCAATGTATACAAAATTCCAAAAAGGACATAATATTTCATCCTGCGACTATCTAACAATTACACGTAGGACTGTCAATTAATCACAGTTAACTCACGCAATTAACTAAAAATTAATCACTATTATTCGCACTGTTAAACAACAGAATAGCAATTGAAATTTATTAAATATTTTGGATGCTTTTCTACCTTTTCATATATATTGTATTCTGTGTTGTAATTGAAATAAAATGTATATTATTTTTATTACGAATATTTGCACTGCAAAAATGATAAACAAAAGAAATTGTATTTTTCAATTCACCTCATACAAGTGCTGTAGTGCAATCTCTTTGTCATGAAAGTGCAATTTACAAATGTAGATTTTTTTGTTACATAACTGCACTCAAAAACAAAACAATGTAAAACTTCAGCCCTACAAATCCACTCAGTCTTACTTCTCGTTCAGCCAATTGCTAAGACAAACAAGTTTGTTTACATTTACAGGAGATAATGCTGCCTGCTTCTTATTTACAATGTCCAAGAAAACATCCAAATTTTTTTAAATAAATGGTATTCTATTACTGTTTAACAGTGCAATCGCACTATTAATCACGATTGACAGCCCTAGATCAAATATGTTGAAATGAAATGTTTTGACCTTTCTGAATCATAATTTTTTGAACTTTCCATCTCACAAAAAATATTGAGATTAACAAATTTGGGGTATTGTGATTTTCCATGGGGCAGAAATTTTAATATTTGAACAGCTCTAGGAATTTAACACAAAACAGGAACTGATGATGGATTATCACACATATGCCCTCCTTCTCTTTAAGCAATCTTTCCTCTGTTCCGGTGAGTCACGCAATAAATATTTATTGCACTCCGGATTTTATAGTCAAAAAGTGATGCAAAGAAAAGGTGATTACATATGCCCAGCTGTGGTTCTGAGAGTGTGAACTGTGAGATGAAGACAGCAGGGATGGGAGCCTATGCAAATGTTCCAAGTGTCACAAATATCAGCAGTGTTTGCATCCAGGCAGATACCTCAGATTAGGTCCCTTATAAGTGGGCCTGGAGTACATGCAGGACTGGAGCACAGGAAACGTGGTAGGAAGCAACTGTCATTGCCACAGGTGACTATAGATGGGACTGGATATCATAGACTGCGAGTTATATGGGCCCATGGTGCCCGTGCTCCACCAGTATTTAGGAACGTGGGCCTGGCTCCGCCAATGTTTGGACTTAGGAGGACATGGGGTCCAGGGCAGCCTGGGGGGCTAGTGGGGGGGCCTGGTGCCAGCAGCAGCAGCGAGCAACCCAGCCCCAGCCCGCCCACTCTGCCTGGCAGGCTCCTTGCGTCACTCGGGGAGGGGGCGGAAGCCAGAAAGAGGCAAGGAGGGGGCTTGGGGGAAGGGGTGGAATGGGGATGAGGAGGGGGCGGAGCAGGGGTGGGAAGACGCGGAGCGGGGGCAGGACATCTGCCATCCACAAGAGCTATTACCTCTACTGCCGCTGTTCCTCAAACCAGGGGCTGGCTGTGGATGAGTTCAAACTCCCAGTTCAATTTACAGCAGCCTCAAGGATGCTTAAATCAGTGGTGTGCAAACTTTTCCAGTCACGCCCCCCCTTACCATTCACAGGATTTGTCGCCGCCCTCCCCGCCATTACTTGTAATTTGAAACTGGGGTTTTTTGGCATTTCTTGTAATCTGAAACTGGTTTTTATGCCGGAAGGTGGAGGGGAAACACAAAGATGAGACTGTTCATTCGGTTTAGCGTTAGTGTGTCTGACTCACTCAAAAGGTCCTGACTGCTCAACTATTATATATATTGTCGGTTTATGTCTTTTAATATAAATTATTAATCATTAAATGAGTTTTAAAATTCATGACAATCAAAAATAATTTTAACGGGATAGTAGGCGTACTATGGTTATGAAACTTACTAAATTGTTGAAAATAAGGCAGGTTGTGCTGTTATTTGTATGTTTGTTTTTAAAACGGGTTAAAAATTGAAGTTTCTTCACACCTGCCCAGAGAACCTCTTGAAACCTTCTCCCCCGCACCGGGGGAGTGTACCCCCCAGTTTGCACACCACTGCTCTCAATTGCCCCTGGCTGCCCAGGCCACCTCAGGGGACCATTCCAGCAGCTGGAGATGTGTTCCAGCCACAACCCCTATCCCAGCGGTCAGGAAAGAGGTAGTACAGAGCTGCTATGTGGCTGGCCCTAAGCAACTCAGGGATTCCTCCTATGCCAAGGAAATCATCAGGAGCACCAATAAGCTGGCTTTATAGTCCCTTTGTGCCGGCCAGAGCAGCATAAGGAAGCCGTAGTTGGGCTGAGGCTCTTTAAAGTACAATGATTTGTTCCTGATAGCAATTGTTTCTTCATATTACAGCAATTAAAAGGACATCTACTGTGCTTTAAAAAAATAAGGAAGTCTCTGATGCTTTCTGGTTAAAAAGATCTCTTTCTTTAACGCAGCTTTTCCAAACCACAAAACTAATGTCTGAAGTTTAAAAGTGGTAATATTACAAGGTGCTGTAAATAGCTATTGCCCAACCTCAAACAAATGCCCCGTAGTGCTGGATATCTTCTGCAGGGCATGCTGTAGTGCTTCTGCTTTTCATTTTCTCTCTTCCTTAGAAATTGGGGGGAAAAGAAAACCCCAACCATCAACAGCAGTGGCCTGACTATTAAAGTACAAAAGAAGAGACAAAGGGTGAGAAAGCTCACTCACAAAGGCCGGAAGAAGACCAGCCAACCCTGGAAACAGAAGGCTGATCCAGGGACAGTGAAAAGGCCAGTTGTATTTCAACTCTGACCTTCAAGGCCAGTGTGTCTGTGAACAATTTTGTGCTGGCAGAGGGCACAAATTACAGTAGTGTTTACATTTCTAATATAATATATTTATTCATTAACCTCAGGCTTGCTTAGGCTAGCAAAATTTGCACTCAATCTGTTACACTGGCGTAACCTTTTAAGGCATATTCAGTGCTCTGGTGCAAGACCAGGGTATATCACACCAGTGTAAGCCCTTTCTCACAGTAGTGCAATACGTCGCCACTGGGGTTTGTACCAGTGTAGCTACATCAATGAAAAATAATCCCAGGATAAACAGGGCCTTACAGTATGTCTACACTGCAGCTGAAGCTGTGATTTCAGCTCACAGATGCTGCTGCATCTTCACTGCTATTTTTAACCAGACTAGCTAGATTAAAGCTAGTGTTAAGTGTGCCTAGCCAAGCTGCAATCACACAGGGCCGCCCAGAGGATTCAGGGGGCCTGGGGCAAAGCAATTTCAGGGCCCCCTTCCATAAAAAAAAAGTTGCAATACTATAGAATACTATATTCTTGTGGGGGCCCCTGCGGGGCCCGGGGCAAATTACCCCACTTGCCACCCCCCACCCCCCCGGGCAGCCCTGCAATCACATCTCTGACTGTGATGTAGACCTACCCTCAGAGCTGCTTAGCTGCATAGCCCATCATCATCTACATTCCACTCTGTCAGTTCCCCTCCTCAACTATCTCTTCCCAAAAATTCCAACACACACAGAGCTGGGGCATCTCCACTCTCATCTTCCACATTGGGGCCCTTGACCCATGACCATGTTTATCCATTGCACGTTCATGGCTTTTGATGATTACTACAGGGTTGGGATAGGTTTTGTAAATGACGTCATATAGAGTTCTGTATGGACGTTTTATCTGTGTAAGTGAGCAAGTTATGGTATCAGATTGCACGTGATGCCTGCAAGATACGGCTTTCTCCAATGTTTAGGAAAACGCATATGAATAGGTGGCATATTGTTAGGAATTGTTGTAAATTTGCGATTCATTTTTATGTCGCTATTAGAGAATTAAAATCCGCAATGGTATACTTCTTTTAGGGCAAATGTAAGGCTGAATGTTGGATACTCAGCAGAAAGCTAGATCCATTTAGGCTCCATCTCTCTCCCCCAATTCCACCACCAAACCCTGCACTATCTAGCCTATCTCCTGGGATCACCAGGTATATGTGTAGAGTAAAAAAAAATCGAAATAAAACCTATCCCAACCAGAGCTCCAATCACCAGGGAAGGAAAAGACACAGGAGTCTCTATGACATCCTCTAGGGATTTAGCTTTGTCAGTTTAATTATGTGGAGAAGAGCTCATTAACTGCAATGATGCATGCAGAACAAAAAATGGGAGCTGGGTGGAGAATGGTAGTTCTATTTTCCATTCAAAATTTCAAAATCTGGTTTCATTCTAATTCAGGATGTAAACCAAAAGTTGTGAAATTCTCTACCAAAGGGCATTCCCGTACTCTGCCTGTCTGTCCTGGGGGTAGAGATCATGGAAGTCTGGGTTGTGAAAGAGGCAAGAGCTTGGGAGCTGGGACTCCCAGACTCCCTGTTCCACATCAGCCTTCTAAGGCAGGCTGCTGAGGAACTAGGCTGGTGAGCTGGCAGGAAAGCAGGTAGGTTTGCAATAGAAACCTCCGCTGTTCCATTTGATGAGAAAGAAGGAAACATCCTTGTAGCAAGATTTTTTTTTTTTAAACATGCAGCTGTTATAAGCAGCTCAGAGGTTTGGAATGTTAGAAGAACTATGTCCCACAGGGAAATGAGTTAGGGGCTAGAGTGCAGAAGGTGCACGATAAATGCCTCTTATCAGCGAGTTCTGTAATTTATTATGTGGATATCATCACCATACATATGGTATATCCACACACAACCATTCTCTTGTAAAAAATGCTAGGGGATCTTTAATGACTAATCAATAGTGCCAACCTTAAGCAGTCAAAAATCACAAGCCAGTCCCCAAAACCCATGAGACTGGCTATGAATGTATGATTTTTTCTGGAAAAAAAAAAAAAAACACCCAAATAATATTAGGGTTCTTTTTTGTTACTCTTCTGAACCTTTAGGCTGCATTTGCTTTACATTTTCGACCTTTTTTCTGCAACCACAAAAGCAAGAATCTAATCTTATTTTTCCCTTTTACTTTTTTTTTTTTAAAATGCAGAGATTTTCACGCACTCTTGATTTCCAGAACAGTGGCAATTAGAAGTACACCAAAAATCATGAGACTTGTGATAAACTCATGAGAGTTGGCAAAACTGGACTATAAATTAGGGTCTCCATTTTTACACCTCATTCAAATGAGATACTATATCTAACATCATTGTTGGGCACCTGTTGAGTATGCATTCAGTTAGAAGTATACCATCTACTGAATTAACATTGCTCCTTTCTGGAGAACCTTGGCTCTTTGTGGGGCATCACTGACCAGGCCTGATGCTGCTTAGTTTATGAGATATGACAAGATCACAGCCCAAAGGGCTATGGCACCAATCTTTTAACTAATCAATTATCTGTGATAAAACATCCGCCCTCAAGAGCTTGCTACATTTAACAGGAACTATGAATATTCAACATAGGTGAATTAGCAGTATGATTATATCGAATCTTCTACTTGGTAGTTATCTATGCTGAGTTTTAAATTAGCCACACATGGTACTAATGGATTTAGTGCAATGCTATGTTATTTCATAAAGATTATTAAACTATAGACCATTAGCGCTGTCAATCTTCAGACTTAAGTTCTATGAATATCAACAAATTATATGGTATGAGCAATACAATTTTGAAAGTTGATGCTTTTAAACTATATTTTTAACACTTTCACTATGTGACCATAGCATTTAATTTCCAGAAAGGGCATTCCTACTGAGCACCGATCATCTCTCTCTGGTAGAAATGTTTTAGAGGAATAAAGTAAAGAACTTGTCTAAGCAGATGACATGGGGCGAAGGTTTCACACATACTTTTAAGAGTCACCATTGATGTATATAATTTAGGAACCTTAACAGTTTCCTGGTGATGATATCATCTCTTCTGTTTCTCTTTGCAAATTCACATCTCTAAACAAAAATGTGTGAGATGCATATCTTTTAATCAAGTTGGTTTCATCAATAGATGAATAGTTAATAAATCATAGTACATAGCAAATGCCAGGTACATTCGGAAAGAATCAGCTTCAGTATTCACAGGATTCCCTAACAGTTAAAACAAACGTAGATCAAAGGTCACCATTCAAGCCACATAAAAGTGAAAGAACGTAGAGCTATGTGTAGAGAATCATCATAAATTCGGCATTCTTTATTCAGATAAAGCTCCTATTGAAGTAAAAGGAAACTCTGAGTAAAGACTGCAGGATTTGGTCCGGAGATTAAAAAAACCATAAAAGGCCATTTGTGCTATCCAGTGTGATCATCCCCATCGAATACAGTGCATGGTCCCGGAAAATGCAGTTCCAGTGATGTCTTATTTAGCCTGCTCTTGGCTATTTGTTGTGATGGTGCCACAACTACCTCTTCTTGATTAGTTTGTGTCACTGTTTTCAATTGCTCAGATCTTTCTCCTAACACATAACACACTTTCTTTCCTTCACATAGAACCATTGCTCTATATCTTCCGAGACTAAGAATTATTCCTTTCCTCCAATTATACTCTTACTATGAAGGTAAATATGAGTTCCCTCTTTTATAGACTTTATGGGCCTGAGTCTCTTCTCACATAAAATGGTGTAAATCAAGAATAACTCCACTGAATTACCGGGTATCAGAAACTACACATACCACTTATACCTCATATATCTCGTTCTCCAATTATGTGTTAATTTGTTGCCCTCTGTGTAGTCTCCAGTTTTTTTATATAGTCCTTTTTAAACTACTAGGGAACCAACTGCATGCCACACTCCCAGTGTAGTCACAAAGCAGTTTTTAAAATGTGATTTCTCCTATTGGCTTTTAGTTTCCCTAACCATATGGAAAGTATTAAGTATTTGACAAAAAAAGAAGCTATCAGTGTTCTTTTTGCAATTAATTAGCACAATTCTATTACTAATTGTGTGAATGAGCAGAAACTCTGTATGGTATGCCTGTATTCAAAACTAAACATAACTACAGATAAGTTGCCTGAGACAAGTGACCAAGGAAAAGAGAACAGCTGTGTAGAGACTTTATAAATACAGGACAACCTCAGAGTTACAAACATCTCAGATAGGGTGACCAGATGTCCCGATTTTATAGGGACAATCCTGATTTTTTGGGTCTTTTTCTTATATAGGCTCCTATTACCCCTCACCCCCTGTCTCGATTTTTCACATTTGCTGTCTGGTCACCCTAACCTCAGAAATGGTGGTTGTTTGTAACTCTGAACAAAATGTCATAGTTACTCTTTCAAATGGTTCCAAATGAGGAGTGTGGTTGACTGATCAGTTCGTAACTCTGGTGTTCGTAACGTAGTAGCAGCCAATGGAAAGATGGATGGTCCATAGGACCAGAGGGGCCTCACTGTCTCATCTCGCAAGCAGACCTTATCAATTGATCTTTGATTGAACTTGGGTGGAAGTGGATTTAACACTAACTCAAAAGTCTGTATCAAAGAGAGTCAGAAATGAGAGTGAGTGGAAGAATCAAAGTGTATAGCATTTTGCACTGGCTTAATTCCACTGACCTCAAAGGAGTTAGTCCTGATTGAAGTTAAAATCAAGCCAGACATCCCTAGTTATCTGCTACACCAGTTTAGGATAGAACAGCAGCCTGACTGTCACCTCTGAGACAGGTAGGCACCTTCTTGCCTTTACTTTTTTGTAACTGTCTGTACAGTAACCGGAGCTAAAATCAATCCATCAGCCCGCTTTTCAGATCGACCTTGCGTGTCCAAGTTATTCAGGTTTACAGATGCATAACAATTATCAGATAGTGCTTGCTTCCTTGTGAATATTTTTCAGAATTGTTCATTCTTTTGGATATTATCCTAAAGCCACATCCTATTTCTGCTGCCTATTCTGGTACATGTTCAGGCAGATGTCAAAAGCCATTTGAATAGAGTAAGGAATAATTTTTATTCAATGCTTTTCTTGACTAATGGAAAGAGATGTACATGACCTCCGAGAGTGCAAACAGACCTTGTTTCCTATCCTAAGTAAAAAAACAGAAAAACTAAGACTCCTTTCTTGGAGATCTCCTTGTAAAGCGAAAAATTAACCTCAAAGTTATAGCAGGTTCAGCCGGGGCTGGTTTGGGTCTTTCAAATGAGGAACTTTATAAGAACTATCCATGCACCTATTTTGACTCAACATTCTCATCTCTGTGCTGACTGAGGAACCAGGTTGGAGCAAACAGCCTCTTCACTTCAGCTTCACTTCACACATGACCATCATAATCTCCTTCCTCCACTGCCCTCTCCTCCACCTTCCTCCCTTCGATGCTCCCTCATCTTTCCCTTTTCATTCCATTTAGCTTATCTCCTCCTGAGTCCCACCTAAACCCCGCCCCTCCAAAAAATCCCCATAAAACTAATATGACAATTGCCACCATCACATTAATCTCTCTGCTTGTGTGTTATACTCCTTTCCTCTTCCTCTTGTCTATGTAGATTGTAAGCTCTTTGGAGCAAACATTGTCTACTACTCTGTATTTGTACAGCACCTAGCACAATGGGGCCTCGTTCTCGGTTGGTTCCTAGGCACTGCCATAGTAAGCATGATTATTAAATAATCATGGTTTAGTTGGGTTTTTATACCCACCCCAGGCCCTACCCCAAGTAGTAAAACACCACAGAAGAAAACAAACTCTTACTCAAGCTTCTCTTGCCCCGACCCCATCTAACCAGAAAGGCCCACTATCTCAAGAGAAGCAGTCCTCTGAGAAGATTCCCCACTTCATCCCTCCAGCTGCATATGTCCCATCCCTCTCGAAGCTGATCTTCCTTTGTGACATTTCTGCCGTCTAGGTACTAACTGCTCCAGTCTCCTCCTGTTGCCAGTGCCTTGAGCTCCTGCCCTACACCCCCACACAGAAGATGGATCACTTGACTACCTGTTCTGTTCATTCCCTCTGAAGCACCTGGCATTGGCCACTGTTGGAAAACAGGATACTGAGCTCAATGGACCTTTGGTCTGACCCAGTGTGGCCATTCTTACATCCTAAAAATGCTTCCCTTACTGAAAGCACCCCATAATGCCTTTTACATGAGGTGGGGGAAAGAAGCACAAAAGGGTGAGTGAAGTGAAGTGAGATCACAGAGCAGGATATATATTTATTTACATAAATAAGTGCACAAGCTTTTCCTTCCATAAGCTTTCTTCTCAACATTCCTTTTTTAATTAGATTTTTCCCCTCCACAAATGTCATTGATGTTGCTAATATAAACCAAACAAGAAGGTATATCAAAAATGTACAGCAGCATTCTAAAATGTACAATTATTTTTAGTAAGAGATCAGTAAACAGACACTTACATGGTACAACTTGTTCAGCAGGAACCTATAAATAAGGGAAAAAACCCACAATACGCAATATGTTCACACAGCTTCAGGAATGTTCAAGTGTGGCCAAAGTGCATAGCTGTTGGAGCCTGGTGATTAAAAAAAACAGGTGTTTCCTGCCAGTAGCCTAGGTTACCATATGAGAACCCAAGATATACAGTCGCCTAAATAGCATCTGAGAAGAGATTTGGAAATGTCTATTTGTTTTCAGAGGTAATGCCATAGACACTGGGAGCAGCAGGCCCCAGCACTTAATGGAAGAAACATTTAAAAAAGTGTATGCACACATCTGAATATTTATTCATCCTCCTATTAAAAACTTCTTGTTCTCTGGCTGTACATACTTAATTGTGAGGTCAACGAATATACAATGCTTTCCTGACCAAATTCTCAAAAGCAAAATGTAAATTTGTGTGGCATGCAAACCCATTTTTTTCAATCTTCCCGCAGAGGTCATGTTTTCTAGACCTTTAATTATTTTTGTTCCTCTTCTCTGGACTTTTTCCCAATTTGTCCACATCTTTCCAGAAATGTGGTGCCCAGAATTGGACACAATACTCCAGTTGAGGCCTAATCAGCACTGAGTAGAGCAGAATAATTACTTCTTGTGTCTTGCTTACAACACTCCTGCTAATACATCCCAGAATGATGTTTGCTTTTTTTGCAATAGTGTTACACTGTTGACTCATATTTAGCTTGTGATCCACTATGACCCCCAGATCCCTTTCCGTAGTACTCCTTCCTAGGCAGTCATTTCCCATTTTGTATGTGTGCAACTGATTGTTCCTTCCTAAGTGGAGTACTTTGCATGTGTCCTTATTGAATTTCATCCTATTTACTTCAGACCATTTCTCCAATTTGTCCAGATCATTTTGAATTTTA
Source organism: Mauremys reevesii (assembly GCF_016161935.1). Taxonomy (NCBI): domain Eukaryota; kingdom Metazoa; phylum Chordata; order Testudines; family Geoemydidae; genus Mauremys; species Mauremys reevesii. The sequence goes on from NC_052624.1 coordinate 264,146,284, forward strand.
ATTCTATCCTTCAAAGCACTTGCAATCCCTCCCAGTTTGGTATTGTCCGCAAACTTTATAAGTGTGCTCTCTATGCAATTATCTAAACCATTGATGAAGATATTGAACAGAACCGGACCCAGAACTGATCGCTGCAGGACCTCACTCGATATGCCTTTCCAGACTATGAAGCACTGATAACTACTCCCTGGGAATGGTTTTCCAACTAGTTATGCACCCATCTTATAGTAGCTCAATATAAGTTGTATTTCCCTAGTTTGTTTATGAGACGGTCATGCGAGACCTTGTCAAAAGCCTTACTAAAGTAAAGTTATACCACATCTACCACTTCCCCCCTATCCAGAAGGCTTGTTACCCTATCAATTTATCATGTTGGTTTGACAAATCCATGCTGACTATTACTTATCACTTTATTATCTTTTAGGTGTCTGCAAATTAATTGTTTAATTATTTGCTCCATTATCTTTCCAGGTACACTGTACATTACAAGAAGGTACATGATACATTTATTTGCTTCCTGCAAAACTGAGCATATTCATAAGAGCAGGTACTTAACTAGAGATAAAGCTGCTCAGTGGAACTCTCAGAGTTCATATGCAGCAAGCCACAGAAAACTACTAACCCGAGCAGTGACCAAACCCATTTTGTCCTATGAACATTACAGAATATAAAGGCTGCTTGCTTTTTTTGGCTGATCCTTTTCTATGGTAATGGGACCATACATTAGCATAAATGGTTTCCTATATAATGCACTGCCAAAAACCACTCAATCAGCACTTCAGGGATGTGATATTCAACAACAATGCTCATACTCTTCTTTTTGGCACTATCCAGTGTATGTTTTATTACAGAGCCCAAGTAGATCTTCTATAATTAAGATTGGATTCAGTTTTTCACTTAAATCAAGTTAAATCACTTTAATTCAGCCTCTGTTTTGCATGAATAATACCATATATCGTCCCCAAATTTATGCACATAATCTGTGAGTAGAGTGTGAATTTACAGGATTTTTAACCACATTTACTTGGTTTGAGTTAGAACGAATTTAAAATGGAACCTTTATGAAAAAACTTCCTGCCGTGTCTTATCTGTTTTTGGACTCTTTTCACTAACCAATTCATAGGTTTTTAATACTACAAGGGACCATTATGATCATCTAGTCTGACCTCACACATAACACAAGGCATAGAATTTCACCCCATAATTCCTGCATCAAACCCTAACTTCTGGTTGAGCTAGGGCAAATATTTCAGAAAAATATCTAATCTTGATTTAAAGACTTCAAGTGGCTGAGAATCCACTGTCCATCTTGGTAAGTTGTTCATCTTTTTCCAATGCAAAGTCTGAGTAGGGCTGAGAGTTAGGAGCATATTCCATCCACATCTGTTTTGAGCTGTCATTTGAGCTATTTGGTATAAGTTGTTCTAATATTTAATTGCCCTCACTGTTAACAATTTAAACCTTCTACCTCATCTGACACCAGATCTCATTATGCCTTTATCAGATTAAAAAGGCCATCTATTCTATCAGAACTCTTCTCTCCATGAAGGTGTTCACAGGCTGTAATCAAGTCACCTTTGAATCTTATCTTGGATAAGCAGAGTACTTAGTTTTCGGAGAAATTATGTTGTGATTAAGCAAAGTTATTAATTAATGTAGTGAATCTTTACAGTTACATTCACAATTTGCCTTTGCACAAAATGTCCGTCATTTCATAAAAATCGAGGCTGCCCCTAAAAAGGATGGCCAACATCCCCTATGGTGTCCAATGAGACTGAAGCCAGAAGATGCCCTCAGGGAGGATGGCCACAATTTTACTAAAGTCTTGGTATGTCAAAGTGAGGTTTCCCCTAATAAAGATGGGAAGCCATCTCCCATTATTTTCAATGGGGATGAACCCATGGTGAGCTCAAGGACAAAGCATTCCTATGCTGTATGTTTAGAAAGCTAGACAGGAAACTGTAAGGAGATTCTATGCAAAAACCTGGCTGAGCCAGGGGGAACAGCAGCTGGGGCTCCTGGAAGAGGGAGAGCTGTGTGTCAAGGGCAAGAAGAAATTGTGATCCAGTAAGGCTGTTTGCCTCGAGTCTTATCGCTGGAATCTAAGATTTAAGTAGTACTGTCTAAAACTTGCCCATTGTGCAGCATTGATAACTATGCTATGTTTCCCACATTCCCTCTGGGCAGGACTGTATGATAGCTTGGGACTTTGTAAGGTACTTTGCTATATCTGGTTAGGAAGAGAAATGCTGGAGAGCAGCAGTTCCCAAACTGTGGTCCAGGGTCCACAGACAGCGGACTGGTCATAGGGTGCTGGCTCCTCCTTGTTCCCAATGGCTAATCTGCTCATCAAAGATGTCACTAATACTAATTCTACAGGTAAGCAATTGCTGTAGTTGCCACATGTAACCTTGATTTATGTGTTCCCAATAGTTTAAAAATAAGGAATAGAACCAAACTGAGCTCCTCAAGGGTCAAGCTTCTGGGGCAGTTACAAATATTTTAACTTAGTGGAGGACTATGAATGACATAATGAGTGATAGAATTAAGACTTTATTAAATAAAATTAGTTAAAGCAAACAGGCTTTCCAATATAACCATATACTGCATCGATACTCACATTCTAGGATGAAATGGTGTATGTAGGGGTGATTAATCCCTGTATGAGTAGAATGGGTATGTAACCCTCTCTAATGGTACCTTGATGGTGGATGAGCAAGCTAATCTAAAATTAGCCTACTGCCCTTGGTATAATCATAATACCCCTTAGTTAATTAGCATTAAGCCTACCTTTTACCATATCTGTATTTTCACTACCACCATTAAATATTTTCTACTTTCTCACTGGCTATTTCACATTAAACGTCTTAATTAACAACTGCATCAATAACTATCGATACAGATCCCATTCTTCCAAAATATTCACATTTTGTCTAAAACACTCATGAAAACCAAAACACGTTTATAACATGACCTGGGGTTATGTCCTAACTTTTCTCTCACTTGCTTCTGAATTGTCTCACTTCACTTCACTCATGTTTTACTAGGCCTTGTTATCAAACCCAAATTTGGGCCCCAAAACCTACTCTCTACTTACATTTCAACACACTTCTACTTAACATAAGCAAGCATCACCTCTACATGCTACACACAGGGATGCTATCTGATCACTGAAGGGAGGGAGAGAGCCCACAAGACATTTTCTTTAGTAAGACATGGGTAAACACTGCTCTCAAAATCGTTTCGGGAGCCCTACTAGAGAGCTATTTATTGTTCAATGCTTCATGATTTTCTCTCTGACTTTCTATTTCAAGCAATAACATTCTTTCAGCCTTACTGATAAGTTTTTGTTGTATTAAAGTGATGGCTTGGAACTGTCTGGGAATCTGTGGTCGTATTTATTCAAACTTTGCATGTCTAATGTCCTCCTGCAGCTGGATGTTTAAGGCTTATACTCATCCCAGCATTCTTTGTTTCATATTCATGTGGTTAACATGCAATGTTTGTTTTTTTCCTAATCCTTAAATTGGGGTAAATGGCCGGGAGTAACAGATTGTGCATGTTGGGATTTTTGCCCATGGCTCTATGTGGATGGTTAACCAGCTGCCTGCTAACAAGGCCATGTGGGTAACAATCTGTTACTAACTTGGGGGCAAATCCTGTCGCCCTTACCCAAGTGAAATTCCTGTGGCCTCGGAGACTGAATATGGAGTGCAGGATTCGGCCCTGTGTTTTTTAGTGAACTAGCATCTTCAGAATTAGCTGCTAACAGTTTGAACGCAATGGGTCAGATATGAAGTAACTCCATTGACTTCAATGGAAGTACTTTGGATTTACGCTAGTGTAAAATGAGATCATAATCTGGCCTGTTCAATCCAGCACCATTTCTCACAATTGAGCAAAAGCACTTGCATATAAACTAGCTGTTCTGACAATGTTATAGTACCTCAACCCCTGATCAAAGTGGCCTTCTCCTATGACGATGGAAGGCCTCTCCTTGGGTAATATATTCATACATGCGTGATCACATGTTTGTCAAATGGAAATCATAGCCCTGCTCTAAAATGCCTTCAAATCCAAGGAGAATCATTGTGTGGTAATCGGACAGCCTTAAATGTATTATTCAATGGCTGTTCCCCAAAGCAGCTTCCCCTTGGTAGTAAAATCATTACCTTACTGTTTAAATGTTCAGGCTTTAATCTCTATTTCACAGTTCATAAAGCACCTTTATGATGCAGAGATTTTTTTTAAACAGACAGAAGATGGCTTGTTTTTTCCTCCCTTGATTACATTCTACTCCCACAAGCAGTGAACCATTGACATGTACTACTGTTTTTAATTGCACGTTTCTATTAAGATGCCGGCACAGTGCATCTCTTTGAAGCCCCAGTGTGATTTGCTACGTGCTTGGCATCTGCACAGTCAGGTCTGAGGTTAATGTGTACACCATACAACTCATTAGCTGCACGTAACTATCAGAGCCAAAAATCAACATGATTGATCCAACAATATGTTTGGTCTTGGGACTGAGCCTCAAATGAGGTCTTATCAAAAGCAAAGGTCAGCAGCTTGGCACAAATTATGCTGTACATATTAAAAGCTTTTCTTTCAAACTATTCATTAGGGAAGGTAAGAATGACAACTAATATGGGCCTCATTAAAAACTGAGAAGGGGAAACCCCTTGGAGAAGGCAACGAGGCTCCATCACTATCAATTTGTTTTTCAGTCTTTCGCTAAATCTTTTATTTATGTTACAGTGAAGACAGTGGAGTGCTTAAGCAGGAGGGGAGAAAAAATAACAACACTTCAGGGGAATTAATATAACTCATTACCACTCCAAATGAGCAGACAGGATAACTTTGCAGCAAGAAATCAGCCTATAGGGTTGAAGAGTTTGGGGGGAGAAGGGGGAATTGAGCTAAAGCACTTCTGTCCATCTTGCCTATCATAAAACAAATATCTAAAATAAGCACACACTAGTATTGGCTGTGGGGAGTGGAGGATATAAGTGAACTTTTCAACTAATGACACGTTTCAGAGTAGCAGCCCTGTTCTTTTTTCAAGTAATGGATTCCTTTCAACTGCAGTCCTTTATGAGAATTTCCCACAGAACTCAACTGTTCTTGCTGCAGAAGGTCCCTGTGACTAGTATCTCGCAATATACTATTTTGCATATGGCACTGCCATGTTCTCACCTTCCGTTGCGACCAGGAGCATTGAAAATGCTGGCAGTGGAACAATTAGGTTAAGAAAGAAATACTGCTACACTGTCTCCAAAGTTTTGTTGCAGTGTAATTGTCTAATGGCACATTTTTGTTAGGGCTGTCATGGTATTAGGGTATTTTCTTTTTATAGGATGCAATAACAGGGTAAAAGCCTGGAGTTAATAGCTGCAGGGGAATATTATATAAGCAGAGGTTCATGGCTAAAATTAGACTGATTTTATAGTCTGCATTGAATTAATGTCTTGCCATGTTGTAAATTATAGTGCATGTAACTTTTCCCTCACCATTATATTTTTTACTCTCATATTTTCCTAAAGGTCAATCTAATCACTCCAGCAAGCAAACTTTGAGTCAGAATTTAGTTTCTTTTCAGGGTATTTTTAGAAAAATTTGTGTTATTTTCCATCTCAACTCTTGTTTGGCGAAACAGACACTTTGGACTGAACGGTCTGTCCGAGAGCCAATGCAGTGCTGGGAGATGGGCTCCAGCAACTGTAACCCCTGAGCCAAGCAGAGGTGGAGGGAGGCACTACGCATGTGAAGGACAAAGCATGCATAGTGCTTCTGGGAGCATGCTTGGCACACCCACCTGTTTACACCTACGTGACAGGTACTGTCAGCCAGAGACAGCATCTGAGCAATATAACTGGTGTATGCACTGGCAGGGATGGCCAGGGCCCTAATCCAATGCCCACTGAAGTTGAATGGTCAGAGTCCCATTTACATCAATAGAAGCTGGATCAGGCACATACCCCCAACAGGTCCAGGCGCACCACTTCTGGTGTTAAGGACACAGTTTTTAAAAGCAACCTCTAATATGTTTCTATAGGCATCTAAACATTGATGCAATAACTGCCAAGCAGGATCAGAACTGTGATCTCTCTAGTCTGGTTGGTATGGAGGGAACTTGCCTTCCCCCAAGATTAGAGTGAAACTTTGCTGCTTGCTCTGCAAGTGGTTGCAATAGGGGTTCCATGCCTGGTGGAGGCTTTGAAGAACTTACCGCTGGCTCTATGCCACTGATTCTGTCCTGGTCTCAGTGAAGGGAGCTTCCATGCAGCCTCCTTAACCATCTTGGCATGGCCCTCACTAGCACACAAGCTGGCAGCCTGGTTTCTCTGCAGCCTACTCAATTATCTCAGCATGGACACTGTCTGCATGCAAGCTGGGCACCTGGTTTCTCTGTCTTGGCATGTACTTCACCCTGACACCAGTTGGGAGCTTTGCCTTTGGTGCAAGAGCTGCCCTGGTGACTGTGTGTGTGTGGTGGGGGGAGGGGACTACTCTTTGTCCAACATTTCCAAAGTTGGGGGATTGGGACGGGGATGCTTCTCCTCAGAAAGCCAAAGGGATTTTTTTTTTTAAAGTTTAGCAATTTTAACTTTAAGACTTTTCTCCCTCAAATCAAGAAATGGAGAGATGTTTAGCTAAAAATGTCTCTACAACTCAGTGAAAATTCTGCTCCAAAGGGAGCCATCGTGTGTGCCATCTGGAGGCAGAGAATTATGGAGAGTTCTCCTGTGAGGTGGTCGTAAACCCGGGCTCAGAGTAAAGACCTGCTCTGCCCCTCGCTGCCACTGTGAAGACTGTCTGACACGGAGCGAACCAAGAATAGCATAAGCAAGTACACTCAGGCAAAAACAGCTGAGCCAAGCAGCAGTTGAGGGTCTTTGCTACATAAGGCAGGAGAGTTAAGTAAGCTATATAAGGCAGCAAACAAAGAGCCATGCTTTGATCTAGACGTGTGTTCATCAGTCAACAAGCAGGCCCCATCTCTAACATACTTTAAAATGTTTTAGGAAAGCAACACAGGCAGTGTGGTTAACAGTGTACATCACACTTTTTAAAACATGAGTCTGCATTATGTGATGAATTAGTGACTGTACATTTGGTAACACTTACTGATAGGAACTCAGCAAAGGGATAGCTCTGCTGAAAACAGCTTAGTTAAAGTGGCTCTCTTTCAGCGAGGACAGGGCTTAAGCCATTTCTGAAAACTATTCTGATCTGTGCTTCATGTGGGTGAGGTACATGAGATTGGGCACCACAGAGCTATCTGTGGGATGAAGCACATACCTTGCTTCAGCCAAGTGATATTATTGAACCTTTATATTTCAGTAATGCTTAGAAGCATCAGTCAGGTTGCACTGGGCCAGCGTTTCTCAAATGCGGCCACGCTGGCCACATGCAGACACCAGGGACTTTGCTTGTGGCCAGCCACAGGCTCCTCAGTGGTGATTAGGGAAGAGGTGCAGGGAGGGAAGGGGAGGGAAGCAGCGGCCCTTCCCCCAGAGCCACCAGCAGGGGTTGGGCCCTGCCCCTCTCTGCAGCAGAAACACTGGAGAAGCAGGCAGCTGGTGAGAGTTCCCCACCTTCCTGGGACCGGTGGAGCTCGGGCTTCTGGCTTCAGCCCTGGGGTGGCAGGCTCCCATGGGGCGGCAGGCTCTGGTCCCTGGCCACAGGACTTCAGCCCAGACCCACTGGCCACACTGCTTCCTCCAGCCCCCCAGCCATTGTCCTGGCCCCCACTGCCTCACTACCCACCTCCCCATTCAGGGCTTAATTTGTCCCCCAGCTTGTCGGGGCTTTGTAAATTTCCTGTGAAAAGTGATATCTATATGTTTTGTTAATATCACTTTTCATTGTCTCCCAGCTAGCTGGCAAGTCTGCTGCTGTGAAAAATGATATTAACAAACATACAAATCTCACTTTTCATAGCAGCAGACTTACTAGCAAGTCTTCAAAAAAGCAACCAAAAAAAGCAAAGGAAACAACAACAAAAGCCAAGAATAGGCGATGCACCTTACTTTGGTTTCTATTCTGTTTAGGTTCAGTAGAGAATAGAGACAACTGTACATTATTTTTATTATTGAGTTTTCAAAAAAACCCAAACCCTTACATAAATAAATTACAATGATTTGGAGATGTATACATGCATATTTATTTGTTTTTTCCAAAAGTTAATGAAGTATTTTAGGAAAAACTGTCAGAGAGGCCACCAGCAAGAGTTGGTGGCCGCACTCTGAGGCCACCAAAAAAATTGTTGTGAGAACCCCTGCACTGGGCACTGTGATATGCACAGAAGCTGTTAGCAGTAGTTTAATAAAGAGAGTTATACACTACAGCTCCAGAGGATGAGACTGAAGGTGGAATTAAAAGGAAGACTTCTCCTAAGATCCCTGAAAAGGCAGAGAGATATCCAGTTTCCTTCGGGCAGTTCTCTGCACCCATTTCCACTGCGGTGCTCTCTCCAAGTGATGGGTCACAATTTCCTCTTTCAAAATAAATACTTCGTTTGTTCACAACTTTAAGTATATCTTCAGAAGGCCAGACTGGCTTTTAATTTTTACTACATGTTCCTGCAAATTCTGTGGTCACCCACGGGAGTTCATACAAGACACATGTGTCTCCTGGTCCGGAAATTGTAAAAGCAAGCAAAATATCACAAACAACATAATCCCACCAATGAAATGCAGTTTCCTCTGGGTCTGAAATAACAGTAGCACCAATATGCAATATTTTAGGACAGGAATGAAGACTATTGCTGTAAATTAAACCATAGGGAGAACTCAGAACATACATAATGTAATTACCTCTACTGGAATTTCGCTAGGGCACTGGGGCTAATTATAGATTCATAGAACCCTTGTGAAAAGTGCTATGAGGGATATGTAGGGTCTGATTTTTAAACTCAGCCTGCAGTTTCATGTTACTTCAGGTTTACGTCTTTCCTAAGCAGAGGCTGGTCATTCTCCCAGATAATGCAGTCTGTTACATAATTGAGCACTATGCTGTGCTGTTTTAAGAAGCAAACAACCAAGTTCTGGAGTTAATAAGTTACAAAGTCAAGCAAAATGGGGCAACAGGAGAGATCTCCCTGTTCTTATACAAGCGTTCAAAAATAAGTGAGCTAGCCAGGATTTAAAAATCAGTTTCTTGTTGGGGAAATGTATAGGATTTTTCCATTTTTGTGAGATAAGTAGCAGGAGTTTTATCATTGAGGTGAATGGGAGAGTGTATAATGCTGCAATGAGGTAATTATAGATGGGGTTTATCCACTGACCATCTTCAAGGGCATATGACATGATCTTTCTCATTGATAACATTTTCACCAGATGTGTGGAAGAGAATAAATGAATGAAAATTATAATTAAAACAAATTCAACAATATACCCAAGTCTCCTATGACAGTGAAGGGAGAAAAACAGATGTGATAAAGTGCACTGTGCATGTTCTGCAAACTTTTTTGGGAAGCACTTAGATGTTATAGTGATGGGATCTATAGAAAACCCTAAAATAGACAGCATTTCATTTATCCAGGCAGAAAGCATGTTGATTGGTTAGAGGAATTATGGCATATTAGAAGTCAAAGGTCATTTTGGCTTAAATGAAAAACACCACAGCGCTTTCTAATGACTTTCTAGCAATGAGTTGGGAATCAGGAGCCTGGATTTTATTCCCGAATGTATCACTGGTTCCTAATGTGACTTTGCTTAAGTCCCTTCACCTCCATGTACCATCTATAAAATGGGGCTGCTTAAAGAACTGATTAGTCAAAATTTGTGGGGGTACAACCGCAATACCATATTTTAACTTTCTATTCTAATGGTTGCTTAGCTTACACCCTCTGGCATTAAAAGATTGAATACATGAAGGTGGTTAAACCAAAGTACCTAAATACATTTTTATCTAACCTAAAATAATCTAACTACATTAAAGTTTTTTTTTCCAAACACATTTTATTATCATGGTTATTCTAAGATCCCCCAAATGGTATCACATTTTCACTGAGGTTCCCCTTTAGTTCTTTAAAATGTACCAAGTCATTACTGAAAATCCATGACCACAATCCATGAGTAGAGTAACAATATGACTCTGCTGCTGCTGCATGCTTGTTTCACTAACCAGAGTGTAAATGAATGCAAAGCAAATGGGAACATGGACACGTTTTCATTTGAAGCCCATAAATGGGTTAAAAGGAACTTTTGTGCCATTTGACTAAATCTTGTTTGGACAGCTTGCATGTTTCACAACCAGAGTGTTATGCTTCGTTCCAAAGGATAAGGGAAAACAGGAAAACAGATAACACAGCACTATCCAGTCCAATACTGAAGGAGACAGCTGTGATAAAGGACATCCCACATGTCTTAATTCCAGTACAATGATATGGTTATCTGACTGCTGAGGAGTCCTAACATTCTAGAATATATTAGCACACTTTTCATTTTAGAGATATCATACATTGAAAAATAATTCCAATTTATGTTGCCAGTTAGGCAATTTCTTCTCCTTTTCCTCATTTGGGTATGTTCTCCTCTCACATCCAGCCACTGGATTTTGACAACAATAACTGCCTGCCTGCTAGGCAGAGTTCTGTTAACATGTGCCAAACACTGTAGTTAAGATCCAGTGGGCAAACCCAAAAGAAGAATCTTCTTTTTTTACTTTCAAACATTATTAATATTATCAGGGACCTTAGAGCAACTCTTACATTTAAGATGCCTAATACATGCTATGATAAAGGATTCTTCAGACCACTTCTTTGAGAAGCATTAAACACTTCTATAGTTTGCAAGAGGCTTTTGAAGTTCGCTGCCTCCAGGCTACAGAAACGCATTTTCTAGGTCTGCATTTATAAGTTTTGCCAGCATAGCTATGTCAATTAGAGATGTGATTTTTTTAAGATATTGCTGGGCCAGCAAAAGCCCTGGCATAGATGCATTTACACCAGGGGGAAAAAGTGTGATTGCAAAAAGTTATTTTGCTTGCCAAACCAGAATAAGCTATACTGCCAAAAGCACTGTTTTCCGGGATCATTGTATAGATATACCAGCTAAACCTTTAAGCATAGACAAGGCTTTTTCCCCAGGAAATTCTGTTCAGCTTTTGCTGAGATACAAACTGTTAAATCACCATTTCCCACACAGTATAGCTCTCTAGTGCAAGAGACGGATTTTGCCCCATACCCCACTGTTCTGTTCTTCCCATACTGAATCAAACTACCATAAGCATCCCTTTGCTTGCATGATTGATAGGAGAACACCACTCAGGAACCCAGGTAAGAGAAGGTGGACATTGCCAAACAGATGGGACCAATGTACACATACACACACAACCCAGGCCTCTCCAATCTCCTTATCTTGTCCCCTAGGATCTGATATTACTGTCATTTAATTCAGTGGCAAAACTCCCATTTACTTTAATGGAGCAGGACAGAGCTTCCAGTTCCCTTCATGTTGATGGAGCTCACTCCGGATCTTCTGAGTGAGACTGCTTAATCTGATAGCTAAAACAATGAATTTTTCTCTTGCCGGAGCTCATATCCTTCTTTCACCAGTGGTATCTTCAGGTTTTTTGTAATTATCCACATTTCTTTGCAGACTAAGCCCTTCCATACCGAATCATTTTTCCCTTCAATTCTTGCTTTATCTAGGGGTGGAACTACTGACAAACACAGAGAATATCTTAGACTAGAAGACTGTGAATAGCAGCTGCATACAGTAAATAATAGCACAAGTCTCTCAGTGCATGAAGAGATTGGGTAACTGCTAGCAGAAAAAAAATCACTGACCATCTCCATCCAGTGCAAACCTAGCAACAGGGACACATGCAAGACTGGATTATTGCAACTAGTTCCATCAGGGCTGAACCAAGAGGTCTTCCAAAAGCTGCAACTATTGGCTGTATGCAAAGGCCACGACTCTAAGCAGACCTGGCTGGCATGAGTACATCACACCAGGGTCTTAGCCAGTCAAATTCTGGGACTTGTTCAAATTCCTCATCTTCCTTAAGGCTCTAAATAGGCAAAAACTCCTTTACCCTAGGAACTCTCTCTCTCTAAGGTTATAGCATGCTTGCTATGCCCTGCTGAAAGAGTCTATGTTTTACCTTAAAAAAAAAACAATGAGGAGTCCTTGTGGCACTTTAGAGACTAACAAATGTATTTGGGCATAAGCTTTCATGGGCTAGAACCCACTTCATCGGATGCATGGAGTGGAAAATACAGGAGCAGATATAAATACATGAAAAGATGTGAGTTGCCTTATCAAGTGTGAGGTCAGTCTAATGAGACAATTCAATTGACAGCAGGATACCAAGGGTGGAAAAATAACTTCTGAAGTGGTAATGAGAGTGGCCCATTTCAGACAGTTGACAAGAAGGTGTGGGTAACCGTTGGGGGAAATTAGTATTGGGGAAATTAGGTTTAGGTTTTGTAATGATCCAACCACTCCCAGTCTTTATTCAGACCTAATCTGATGGTGTCCAGTTTGCAAATTAATTCCAGTTCTGCAGTTTCACATTGGAGTCTGTTCTTGAAGTTTTTTTGTTGAAGAATTGCCACTTTTAGGTCTGTTATTGAGGGACCAGGGAGACTGAAGTGTTCTACTGGTTTTTGAATGTTATGATTCCTGATGTCAGATTTGTGTCCATTTATTCTTTTGCGTAGAGACTGTCCGGTTTGACCAATGTACATGGGAGAGGGGCATTGCTGGCACATGATGGCATATATCACATTGATAGATGTGCCGGTGAATGAGCCCCTGATGGTGTGGCTGATGTGGTTAGGATGGTGTCTTTTGAATAGATATGCAGACAGAGTTGGCACCAGGGTTTGTTGCAGGGTTTGGATCCTGAATTGGTGTTTTTGTTGTGTGGTGTGTAGTTGCTGGTGAGTATTTGCTTCAGGTTAGGGGGCTGTCTGTACGTGAAGACTGGCCTGTTCCCCAAGGTCTGTGAGAGTGAGGGATTGTCCTTCAGGATAGGTTGTAGATCCTTGATGATGCGCTGGAGAGGTTTTAGTCGGGGGCTGTAGGTGATGGCTAGTGGCGTTCTGTTACTTTCTTTGTGGGGCCTGTCTTGTAATAGATGACTTCTGGGTACCTTTCTGGCTCTGTCAATGTTTTTTTTTCACTTCACCAGGTGGGTATTGTAGTTTTAAGAACGCTTGAGAGATCCTGTAGGTGTTTGTCTCTGTCTGAGGGATCAGAGCAAATGCGGCTGTATTTTAGAGCTTGGCTGTAGACAATGGATCATGTGATGTGGTCTGGATGAAAGCTGGAGGCATGTAGGTAAGTATAGCGGTCAGTAGGTTTCCGGTATAGGGTGGTGTTTATGTGACCATCGCTAATTATGTAGTGTGTAGGAAGTTGACCTCTTGTGTGGACTGGTCCAAGCTGAGGTTGATGGTGGAGTGGAAATTGTTGAAACCTTGGTAGAATTGGTTACCTTGTGGTGGTAGGGGAAATAGCATTCTGAGTGGAGGAATCACAATTATGGATGTGACAGATATCACAATATCCTGGATAAACCTTATGGAATTAAGTTTTAGTGGGGGAAACCATTATAATGAAAATGCAAAAGGCTGTGTACTATTGTGGGATTGTACAGAATTTCTTTAAGAGGAAGGCATGATTAACGCAATCTCTGGAGCATATTAGGAACGTCAAAGACTTTTGGGGGACACTACATGTGAAGTGGATTTCCTAGGACATACTTGGGGATGACGGGAATACAAATGACGCACCTCAAATCCATCCTTTTGAAGCTACACTTTGAGCAGAGACCCACTGTCTGACTGATTACCTATTCTGTCTCTTTAAGAAGCCAAACTGCATAAATTTGTGACTGACAGAGTCATGGATTGTTCTTTTTTGGAGCAAAGGGTTTAATGAACTTGAAACTGCAGGAAAACTCCTGGGTTGGGGTTGAAGGACTGCTGGGAACTGTTCAGCCTGGAAATACCCCACTTAGAAGGGAGAGAAACACGGGTCTCCACACAAAAGACAACTGGGGAGCAAAAAACTTAGAGTGGGTGCCCTTGCTGGACAACAGAGAGGGGAAAGAGGTGCAGTTGCCCTGAAATATAACAATGGCACAGGCTTCTGCATAACAAACTGAGCTCAAATCTCACCAGCCTCTGAACACCTTGTAAGACACACCTGTCTAAACAATCACTTCGCCAAATACCCATCAGGTAATGACACCTGATGCAGAAAGAATCAAAGACAGCCCCTTTCACAGTGGTGTTGAGCCCCATCAAAATGCCTGAAAATAAATAACTAATTTCAGTTCTGAACATGAGCTTAAAAGCACAGCTATCAAGACAGGCAAAGTCAGAAGTATGGACACCTGGGGGAAAAAACAAGGGTGCATATTTTAATGCCATTGAAATACAATGGACACAGAGCTCTGGTAGAGGAACAACATGGAAATATGGCAATGACATTACTAAAAGTGTCTCTCTAATATAAACACATTTAGTATGTGTGTAAAAGTCCCCTCCCACCCCCGAAGGTAGGAATTTCTTTTATGTATCATTCTACCACTAAAAGGCTCTCAAAAAGGGGCATGAAAAAGGAGAGGAACTGTAAGGGAGAGGGACATCACCGTACCCTCCTGCCCACTAGCCTTGCTAATCCCATGGGTCTGATTGATTAAAGAAATAAATGAGAGGGTAGAAACTTACATACTGGGTAATGTATACACTTCCTTACAAGCTGATACTTGGTATTGGAGTTAATACCAGAAAAGCATTAAGAATGTCTGACTAATAAAATGGTCCACAGAAAAGTTACAGACCCTGTCACAAAAGTATGGAAAGCAGAAAAAACCCTACGGAGATGAGTCAAGTACACACAATGTAACTAATGGGATTGTGATAAATAAAGTGGGGGGATAGCTCCCTTTGATGGACACCCAGCCAGCCAGTTAGCTGTAAAATCCCTCTTGGTGGCTGTTCTTTACTTGCTTTATCTGCAAAGGGTTAAACAGTCCCCTAGGTAAAGAAAGAAAAAAGTGAGCCCCTGACCAAAAGAGCCAATGGGAAGGTAGAACTTTTTTAAATTGGGAAAGAAACTTTGCCTTTGTCTGTTGTTCTCTGGCCTGGAGGGACAGAGCAGCAATGCTGTAAGCAGCTTTAAGCCAGGTATGATCATAAATCATCAGATCACACCTAGAACTACTTATCTGAACTCCAAATGTGTAAGTAAATCAGAATGTTTAGCTAGACGGGATTAAGGTTATTTCTTATTGGCTTGTGAACTCCTCTGTGCTAACCCCAGATGCTTTTGTTTGCTTGTAACCTTTAAGCTGAACCCCACAAGGAGGCTAGTTTGGGTGCTTGATTTTTGGAATTGCTCTTTTAAAATCTAGCAAAAGCTTAAGTTCCAAATGTATTTTCTTTCTTTTTGTTTTTAATAAAATGTACCTTTTTGTAAGAATAGGATTAGATTTTTGGTGTCCTAAGAGATTTGTGCATGTTGTTTAATTAGCAGGCAGCCACAGCTAATTTCCTTTGTTTTCTTTCTCAGCTATTCCCTGGGGGAAGGAGGGTGAAAGGGCATGAGGGTAATCCACAGGGAGGAATTCCCAAGTGCGCCTTCCTGGGTTCAAAGCATTTTTGGGGGGTTTTTTGCATTTGGGTGGTGGCAGCGTTTACCAAGCCAAGGTCAGAGAAAAGCTGTAACCTTGGGAGTTTAAGATAAACCTGGAGTGGCAAGTATTAATTTTTAAAATCCTTGTGGGCCCCACTTGTGCACTCGGAGTGAGAGAGTGGGGATTCAGCCTTGACGGGGCTTCATTCGACCATGTGGGAACACCATGTTGTGTTCTTCCCCCCTTCCCCACCTATGGACAAGTGGCAATTTAAACAGAGAGGGGACTCCCTTTCATGGGAGGGCAGACAGTACTGCTGCTGGCTTCCGCAAGGCACTTTAACCAGCTGGAGATAGCTTTAAGTTCTGACCAGGGCTCCACAGGAGTAATTCTGCCAGAGAAGGCACCCAGGGAATGTGCTGAATTCAGCACCCTGTTCAAGTGGGGAGAGAGATAACTCAGTGGTTTGAGCATTGGCCTGCTAAATCCAGGGTTGTGAGTTCAATCCTTGAGGGAGCCACTTAGGGATCTAGGGCAAAATCAGTACTTGGTCCTGCTAATGAAGGCAGGGGGCTGGACTCAATGACCTTCCAAGGTCCCTTCCAGCTCTATGAGATAGGTATATCTCAATTATAAGGTACCATGACTGCTCCCATTTTCTGGGTTGCACCAACCAACTCCTGGCTGGGACTGTAGGAAGCTTGCACCATGGTGCCTCACCCTCCAAGTCAGATTTCTACAACCTGGGACCTGCAGCTTGCATCCCAGTGACAAAATAAAACCAAGCTGAATTATTTTATTTTATACATACCCTTTATTTCCCCTTCGAAATGGGCTCCCACAATAAAGCAGTTAGGAGATTTTTGACTTCTCACCATTACTACTGTACACAGCTGAGTGGATAGGTTGGTGTGAAAACATGTTTACTTTCCAAAGACAACACCTCTTAATATCTATCAATGCTAATTCTTCACCGTAGCTATTCTAACGGTACAAAAATTAGTACACACACAGCCAAATCCTGGCTCTATTAAAGTCAATGCACATTTTGCCATTTTGGTGCTGGTCCACAATGAATACTAAAATTTGATGCAAGATTTTGAGCCACGTGAAGGGGTTCCGCTCACTGCAGGCACCGCCTCCTTGTGGTTAGAGCTAGGAAATAGTTCTTGCCCCATCTGGTGCCCCCTTCCATCTGCTACTCATGCTGACCCCTTTCTGTGACTCAGGGTGCTCTCTCTTCATGACTTGGCCTGCTGGCCAAGGTCACTAGATAGACCCCTCCCTTCCAGGGCAAGAAAGGTTCCACCGGACAAGCTGTCCATATGCCGTCTCAGGCAGTCTTCTGTCCAACTCCAGGTCCTGTGCCACTTTGCCAGTGGCTGGTAAGAGAACCTGGGCTCATCTGCTACTCTGGGTTCCAGCCCAGGGACCTGATGACTAGCAACCTCTGTCTGCTCAATCGCAGACCCTGTTGCTGTTTCCACCCAGGCTCCTCCATTCCTCACCTCTCTCTCTCCTAGCCTATCTCTGGGTTTACTCCTGGAGCTTCTTCTGCTCTCCGTGGCTACTTCATTCGTCTAGGTCTCTTGTAAGTTTCCCGAATCCAGGGCAGGACCCCACAGCTTACTCTCCTCCTTGTCCCTGGTCAAGTCCCTTTACCTCTAGTAAGTGACTGCAGACTTCCTCATGGTAACTTCTTCCTGCTCTCACCTCCTGGCTCTCCCAGCTCCTCCCCAAGCTGGATT
This sequence comes from Mauremys reevesii, assembly GCF_016161935.1. Lineage (NCBI taxonomy): Eukaryota > Metazoa > Chordata > Testudines > Geoemydidae > Mauremys > Mauremys reevesii. Next base: position 264,163,632 of record NC_052624.1, read on the forward strand.
CCATCTACCGTTAGGCCCTATCAGTACCTGGTTCCCCTCAAGGTGCAGCATCTAAAGAATTTGCCCCTCCTGGCCCACATTAACCTGCCCAGAGCTTGTGGGGGGTGGACACCCCATCACAAGACATGAAGAAAGCGAGGGGACCACGTGTTATGCAGATTATATGGTGATTGTGAGGATGAGGGCAGACGGCAGATACTTTTCCTTCTGAATGAGGAAACACTGGGTTCAGTTTATAAATATATACACTCAGTAATAATTTTAATGAGAATAAGAACAAGCTGCATTTACGGTACCTTTGATCCTGAAGGATTCACAAAAGGATTCAATGACAAGAGAAATCAATTGCCCACCAGTGGAAATGCAGCCCCCCACTTTAGGGTGGAATATGGAAGCTATTTTATGCCAGTATCACTGCATAAAATGTCAGTGTATTTTCAGAATGGATGCTCATCTCTTCTTTATTTAAATGCTAGCACGTCCACAGTGTGCTGTTCTGCAAACCTGCTGTGCTGCTAAGGAACTGTTTGCAATTTCTCAACTCTCCTTTATTTTAATCCTGCTATGTGGTGCTGATCACAAACGCTTGAATAAGGAAAGGCACCTCTGCAATGTATTCTGAGAACATGCAAAATATGATGCTTTAAGTGACCTTTTAACCTGCTCATCTTTAACATGGATATTTACTTTAAGCCTATCGATATACCATTGCAAGGTGTGTAAATATTCTAATGCAGAACAGCTACATTCACCTAGGATTGGAAGACAGTCTCCTGTTCTGAAGAATACAGGCTGAGCATATAGAGGTGTATGCCTTCAGAATGGGGCTACATACTCAGATGATAATAAAACTTTTCATGCCCAATAACTATTGGTGTTTTGCCTCTTCTTCGGGGAGATGATTTGGAAACAATGAGAAGCCAAACCTATTCTATGTTCAAAGAGCTTATAAAAATGAGTGGGGGAAAAGGGAGGCTGCCCTGATGACCCCAAAGCTGCCAACTGTAAATTTCAAAGTTAAAATTCATTAATGAGGTTCAGCAGTTCTAACAAAGGGCCCTATTCTATTATGGTGAAATTCAACCCAAAATTTTATGTGGTATATAGGCCTCAGGCTGGCTCTCTACAGGATGAGCTTCACCTTAACATAAAAGCAGGGTTAACGATCACGGACTTTTAGTGGCTTTTCTAAGCTTGGATGGAGCTGGGAAAGGTATCTGAAAATTTTTGCATCCTTTGCCTCATTATGAAGCACTAATACACCACATGTGCTGCTGATGAAATCATGTGTCTTTTTAAGTACACTGTAAAAATCAGAGAACACAAACTATTAGAGTGTAAAGTAGATTTCTGGAGCTCTGGCACTGAAATAATGTTGGACCTGTTCCTGTGCATGCCTGGATTGTTTTCTCATTACACCAATGGTTCTCAAACTGCGGCCCATGAACCACCAAAGGTCTTCCTAGTGTATGCAGATTTTAACATTTGAGAGCCAAGCAGATGGGAGGCAGGCCCCTCAGAGGATCTGGTTACTAAATGGTCTGCAGAAGCAGAGTGTCTGGGAACCACTGAGTTAGATAAGATACAACAGGTCACAGCAGGCACAATCAAAGGCCTTTGTAAAAGCTAAATAAAAACAAATATCTGATTCAGCCTCTACTTCCAGACACACAGAGAGCTTTGAAATGAAAAAGGAAATATCTCCATTACCTTTTCTGCAAGCCAGCCTAGATGCCTAATCTCTCGACTTCCAGCGATCCCACTTTTACCCAGCTGGTCTTTCACCTCTGAAATCACCCTGGGAATAAGATCACTCACACTGGAGTGGATAGCATTGAACCAGGCCTGGGCTGTGGCTGAATCCTTACTCCTTAGAACCACAGTGTGCTTGGCATCGGGTGAATGGACTTCAAGAAGCCTAGAAAAACAGGAGGAAAAATATTACTTTCGCTCTCAAAAACTTGGGTTAATTAATTGACTAAATATACTACGCCCTTTTACAATAAAGCAACTGAGCTAAGAGGACATCGGCAACGTCTTAAACTAAACTTACCTTTACTGTTGTTGAATTTAATAGCATTCACCTTAAGGATTTCAGCTCTGGTGAGGTTAGTAGTTGTTGCTCCTTTGAAATGCTGATCCTTAAAGGTGACTTGCAGAGCAAGACCCTGTCCCATACTTGGAACTTCAGTGGCAGTTCCAAGCGCGGAGTGACTAGGTTAGAAGGGACATTCATTTGTTACTTAAAACATATTTTGTTGTTTTTCAGGTCCCATGAATTTCCAGCCTGCTGTGGATCACCACCTCCTGCCTGATGCGATGCCCCAGCAAGCATTATGCTGGTGACATGACACCCTCCATGAAACCCTGATGGAGACTAGAGTGTATCAATAAGGGTTAGGCAATTCCCTTCTTTTTCCAGTATTACAGATTTTCCTGCAATGATTAATACACCTGTTATAAACCCTACAGAATAGTGCTACAAAGAAATAAAAACCCCACTACCTGATCCTATATAAGGTGACTTAAACAGAGTTCCACTGTGAGCTTGATGTCACCACCAAGCAGGAGCCAGCAGGCCACACTGATTCAGATTTCGTGGGAAGTAAAGTAACAAATGTTCCGAATGCTCCCTTTAGACCCTGTTCACACAGAATGGGAATGTGTTAGCTATAACCATATCAAACAATGGTTCTTGCTAGCAGTGTCCTGTTACGGTTTCCCTGACTAGCATGGAGATGGGTACTTTTCCCCCGAGAACCATGCCCCACAAACCATAATGTGGGTTGCCACCTGTAGTTTCAAAGTACAGTTTAAAACAGTTTTTGGCAAACGAGAAATTTCCTCTCCATGCTGGTCATGGGAACTGTGCCAAAAACATTACTAGCAACAACTGCTTTTAATGTGGGCTGTCTCATACAGCTCTGCTCCCAGGGTGGACAGAGCCTTAGATATGGATTGGTGGGGTACTGTGTGCGTGCGTGCACACACTTTTTTCAGTTAACTTTGTGGGCCACTTTTAATGCCTCCCATCAGAGCTTGAATAAGTTAAAGCGTGGCCCAGCTATGAAAAAAGAGAGTGAAAACGGCACTGTGGGCATCCATATTTATTGCCTCTGTGACTCCACATTGCATTTGCTGTTTATAATACAAATAATAAGACTTCCTCATCTAAATTCCATCTTTGTAAATTCATTACCTGAGATCAGAGTCAAGCTGTATACTTCCTGGTTTGAACCTCACTGCTGTAAGCTCTTTCGGGAAAGGCCAGGCTATTTCTATTTCTGTGTGTACATTCCTAGTACAGTGGAGCCCCGCTCCTTGTTTGGGGATGCCAGGCAATACCGTAATATTCATATATACATCATTATCAAGATCCTGAAATTTGGAGCTTAGTTAACAATTCTGCTGATATACAAGTCAGAGCAGAATCCAACTTACTCTCCCATAGCTGAGTTAGCACTATAGGGTTGACAGCAATCATTACACTTTTGGGGGGCTGAGGGAGCGAGAAGGGGGGTGTGTGTGACTCTAAAAGCCCCTCAATGCGAACTGGCAGAGAACCCACCATACTGTAACTCATGTCAGGCCTGACACACTCATTACTTCCAACACACAGTCATAAAATGTATCTAAAAGGTGTTATGTAAGGTATATGTAAATTGATGACATGCTGGTCTTGAAAAATCATTGTATGATGTATGTGTGAGTTGTGTATAAAGAGTGCTGGAAATATGTTCTTAAAATATGTTTGGGAGGCAGTGCATAAACCCAGTCTGCTCTAGACAAAGGAATATTGTTGTACCTGCCTGACTGGCTTGGTCACATGCAAAGGACAATGAAAATACATTTACATATAAGGTAAACAAAGCCATCACGCTAACAAGCAATGGAGAGGATAGCTTAGTGATCATATCAAGGGACAGAATCTGCACCCCAGGAATCCTTCCTGGCTCTTGAGGCATAGACAGTGGACTTTGGGAAATATAAAGGGAGCAAAAACTTAGGGGACATAAGGTATAGCACCGTCTGAAAGTTGGATCCCCTAGCGTGGAGAGCTAGAGACGGTAACTTGATATAAGAACGAAAACTACTTAGGCAAAGATTGTAACTTGCTAAAATTAAGATTTAGTCACTAGAAACCATGTTTTGTTTGTTACCATACCTGTCTCTTTTTCTTTTCCTTAGTATCACTTACATCTCTGTTCTTTATTTAATAAAAACTTATTCTTAGTTTTACTATAAACCATCTCAGTGCTGTTTTATACTGAAGTAAGTGTGAGTCTTCAGCTAACCTAATCAGCTGGAGCGTACACTATCTTTGGAGGCAATGAACTTAATTTCTGTGAGTGCCACAGTGAGAAGGAATGGACACAGCAGAGAGACATCTCTGGGGAACTCAGGTTCACAGATTCTTACCTGCAAGGCAAAGTTTAAACTGGCAGAGTCTCGAGGACTTTGCTGGTGAGGAAAACAGACCCAGTGCTCTCGCCACTAGGCCACACTGTCCTCCATTTTAATAATTCTTCTAAGGAAAAGTATTATGTGGGGGAAAGACTTGTATTGCGCTACTTGTAACAAAAGTTAATGTTCAGCTTGATTTTGTGAAACAATGCTCTTTGCAAAAGTATTATATGACAATATCTTTAAAAGAACCCCCAAATGTACTGTGTTACAAACAAAACATTGTACAAGCACTGTATACCAATCTCCTAGAACTGGAAGGGACCTTGAAAGGTCATCAAGTCCAGCCCCCTGCCTTCACTAGCAGGACCAATTTTTGCCCCAGATCCCTAAGTGGCCCTCTCAAGGACTGAACTCACAACCCTGGGTTTAGCAGGCCAATGCTCAAACCACTGTAATGAGAGACTGTTTTCAGTTACAATGAAATTGACGGCAAGTTTGGTGTTTGGTTCTTTTTAAGTTAATTTGCAGCAATGTTTGGTTTAAAAATAAATTCTCCATGGCTAAATAACTTCCAAATGATAACATGAATCCTTGCCATTTTGAATTAGCAGCCTGAATGATGTGTGTCACTTTAATAAACAGCTATTTTAAACACACAAACATATAACTTGCTACGTTTGCCCCCCAGAGTGTATTTTCCTTGGCTGCATCAATTTAAAGTGTATGTCTAAAATAGCTATATTCCTTTTCCCTCCCATCAGCTGTGTCAAGATACAAATACAACAATATATAAATAGAGTCCTTCAGTTTCTTGGCAAAATACATCAATTTAGTTCTTCTTATCCTAACCATCATGAGCATTTAGAGGGTTTATCCCCAATAAATTCCTTTAATTGAATCAAAATAATCAAATCCTGTTACAATTTGGAATTATGCAATACATTTAATAGAAAAATTTGCAAAGTATCATCTGTATATGATTTTTTTGATAGGGTTTATTTTTAGGAAAGGTGATTACACCCGGTTTCTTGTAAATTGCCTGTCAGACACCAAAGCTTGATAGTGATGTACTAACAACTGCAAATGGCTACATTACTCTTCACCACATGACAGGAAGATGGAACAATATATACTGTATTTTTTAAAGTGATTTTAGAACTGAGGAAAGATGCGTTGACAGTAATGACAACTGAGCCCTTCTATCCACAGAAAAGATTCAGCATGGGAAGTAACAATGCAAGTGTAGCACCCCTCCCTGCCCCCTTGTGGACAGTCCACATAAGATGAGAGTCTACTATAGCTACCAGCTATTTACTCCTTTTGCTCAGTCAGCAGAGACTCATGATTTTATGCGGAAAGTCCAGAGATCAAATCTTGCAGCTAGCCTGAATGAGGGTCATTATAAGAGCTGTGTAAATAACAGATTTTTTTTTTGGTTTGCTGGCAGTTCCAAAATAAATAATAATAATAATAATAAAATAAACTGGCTAGGTTGAACCAAAACTGATATTCTTTCTGAATTTTCAGCAAGTGAGAAAAATTTCATTTAGTTTCTGTGCATTTTTAACCCTTTCTTTTTTAAAGCAAAGAAAATGAGGGGTTACATTCATAGAGGAGGGGGAGGTTTACAACCCTACCACTTCTCCTGCTGATAGGCACCTAAGCCCTTTCTCACCAAAAAAAACACACCGAGAAGGAGGTGCCCCTCTCCCCCAATAACTTTTAGCCCAGTGCTTAGGGCACTCCCCTGGGATGTGAAAGATCTAGGTTTCAAACACTACTCTGGAGCAGTGACTGGAACCCAGGTGTTTTCCACGTGGATGCCCTACTCACCAGACTAGTGTAGTTCTCACTCTGACCCCATGGCTGTTCAAGTATTATCCAATCTATAAAAAGGGAAATAAGGACAACTGGGGAATTACAGACCAGTCAGCTTAACTTCTGTACTCAAAGATAATGGAGTAAATAATTAACAAATCGATTTGCAAACATTTAGAAGATAATAAGGTGATAAGTAACAGTCAGCATGGATTTGTCAAGAACAAATCATGTCAAACCAACCTGATAGCTTTCTTTGATAGGGTAACAGGCCTTGTGGATAGCAGGTGAGCGGTACATGTGGTATATCTTGACATTAGTAAAGCTTTTGATACTGTCATGCATGACCTGCTCATAAACAAACTAGGAAAATGCAACCTAGCTGAAGCTACTATAAGGTGAATGGAAAACTGGTTGGAAAACCATTCCAAGACAGTAGTTATCACTGGTTCAGAGTCATGCTGCAAAGGCATAACAAGTGGGGTCCCACAGGGATCAGTTCTGGATACGGTTTTGTGCAATATCTTCATCAATGATAGAGAATACACTTATAAAGTTTGTGGACAATACCAAGCTGGGAGGGGTTGCAAGTGCTTTGAAGGATAGAATTATAATTCAAAATGATCTGGACAAACTGGAGAAATGGTCTGAAGTAAATAGGATGAAATTCAATAAGGAAAAATGCAAAGTACTCCACTTAGGAAGGAACAATCAGTTGCACACATACAGAATGGGAAATGACTGCCTAGGAAGGAGTACTGTGGAAAGGGATCTGGGGGTCATAGCGGATCACAAGCTAAATATGAGTCAGTGTAACATTATTGCAAAAAAAGCAAACATCATTCTGGGATGTATTAGCAGGAGTGTTGTAAGCAAGACACAAGAAGTAATTCTTCTGCTCTACTCAGTGCTGATTAGGCCTCAACTGGAGTATTGTGTCCAATTCTGGACACCACATTTCTGGAAAGATGTGGACAAATTGGGAAAAAGTCCAGAGAAGAGCAAGAAAAATGATTAAAGTTCTAGAAAACATGACCTATGAGGGAAGATTGAAAAATATTGGGTTTGTTTAGTCTGGAAAAGACAAGACAGAGGGGACATGATAACAGTTTTAAAGTACATGAAAGGTTGTTACAAGGAGGAGAGAGAAAAATTCCTCCTCTTAACCTCTGAGGATTGGACAAGAAGCAATGGGCTTAAATTGCAGCAAGGGAGGTTTAGGTTGGATATTAGGAAAAACTTCCTGTCAGGGTGGTTAAGCACTGGAATAAACTACTGAGGGAGGTTGCGGAATCTCCATCATTGGAGATTGTTAAGAGCCGGTTAGACGAACACCTCTCAGGAATGGTCTAGATAATACTTAGTCCTGCCATGAGTGAAGGGGACTGGACAACCTCTCAAGGTCCCTTCCAGTCTTTTGACTGATAGGAGGGTGGTGAAGCACTGGAATGGGTTACCTTGGGAGGTAGTGGAATCTCCTTCCTTAGAGGTTTTTAAGGCCTGGCTTGACAAAGCCCTGGCTGGGATGATTTAGGTGGGGATTGGTCCTGCTTTGAGCAGGGGGTTGGACTAGATGACCTCCTGAGGTCCCTTCCAACCCTGATATTCTATGATTCTGCAAAATGTAACCACATCAGCAGGAAACCCATCCCAGAGTAGCCAATAGAACTGGGGTTAAGGCACTCACCTGGGTTCAAGTCCTTGTTCCAGAACAGGAATTCTAGCCTGGGTCTCCCACATCCCAGGTGAGTGCTTTAACCACTAGGTTAGATTTTATAAGGTCACCCCCCCCCCCAACCTCCTCCTCCTCTTTTCTGAACGGTGCCTAAATCTTCTTGTGAACCTAGCATGAAAAAATCAAAACAATTCATTTAGATATTTCTGAAGTCATTTTTTCATTTTGACCAAAAACAAGGAGCCAAAACAGACCTGAATTTGCAAAATGTTTCAGTCAACTCAGATGTGCTTTTTTCAGTGAAAAAAAATGTTGAGCTGGGTGGAATTTTCAGACTCGTCATTGTGCAAGTTTCCCTCATAGAGTATTACACCAAGTCACTTCTGTGCTCAGAGGTCAAAAGCATTATAACTTCACTGCCTATCCCTCCTTGTCTCTTACAGAGTGTACTTGATACATTCACAAATCCTATTGGGAAATGCTTTGTGTTAACAGCTATTTGCTGACTCATGGTATTTCCATATTTTCTGAAAAGAAATATTGATGATCTTAGTAAACTCAAACTCTAAAGTGCTTAAATGTTTCCAGCAGTCCAGTCTTTGTAGCTTTAATTGGCTCCCTGGCTGAACTGACCAACTCTTGCTGAATTATGTTTATCTGCAGTTTAGTGATAAAGTTCTCTTTTAATTCCCCATTGAATAGAAATATTTAGGGCAATGCCACAGCTGTGTTTACTCTCACACTCCACCACAGTTATGTAAATACTGCATATGGAACTATTTCTGATAAAGCCCATACCAACCCAAAGGAATTATATGTTAGCTCTAGATGGCTGCCAAGATGTGCGGTCTCTCTCCAGATTGGCAATGCATATGAATGATATCACATTTTCTCAGAGATCATTTGGCAAACCTTATAATAAAAGAGTAATTTTCTCTCTCTTGCAGAGTTCCAGTGAGCCAACGAATATCTCCCTGTGTGCCTTTTCCTACTTACAAAAACATGGGTTCAACATAAAACCCAAAACCTCTAAATGCTGCAACTTTGCAATAAAAAGAACATTCACCTCCCCTCCCTGAATTCCAGAGCTTTTATTTTATAGAGGGGCAGATATCTAAGACAAATACCCAGTATACTATATTAATCACACATTTGATAAGATCTCACTAGAAAGGAGTGTTTGTTTTCTAAGAACCACCTTTTGTCAAATCACTTGAGGATTTTCCCCTCCTACATCATCTTAGGGCCAAATTTTGCCCAGATTTACACTCTGTACACTCTCTCATGGATCAGATTCAGGAGTCTGTTACTCAAATTAAAGGGAATGATAACTTCATTGCAATTAACAAAGCGTGGCATCAACAGAGTTCCTGAAGTCAGCAGAACTACTCTGGATTTACGCCACTGCAACTGAGAACAGAATTATTCCCACTGATTCCAGATTTCCATAGGGTATAAAGTCAGCACAGCACTTGATCATTAGGGCCAATTTCTTTTCTCAGTTACCCTTGCGCAGCCTGCTTGGATCAGTGGGGACATTTTGGTGCATTTCTCCAGTGTAAAGAAGGCCATAGTGTCCCAAGAGCTCAGTCCCCATCCCACTCCAACATATAATGTTTCCCTCTGACTTCCCAGGTGGCTCCATTGGCAGCAAGTGCTGTTAGGGTTGTGCCAGTTCAATTCCAGCTCTGGTATCAGGGAACTTAACTAGGAATAAGATGTTGAAATTAAGAAATGGAAAAATTTAGGTTTCATTTCAAGGGAAAAGTCCCAGAAGTCCAACCTATTAGACAGTGGAATAATTTCCTAGGAAAGGTCGTGGAAGCCTCATTACTTGACATAATTAAATGTGGACCAGAACAATGTTATAGGGTGAGATAATCCAGGCCTTTTCCACCTGAACACTCTGTGGTCCCATGATTGTCACAAGAATGACAATTGTGCTCAGCATTTAACAGTTTCTTGCTGACTTGCAACTAATGCCAGTTAAGTTGAGGATTTGTATGATGTAAGATACCTGTTAATTGGGAACTTGACTGGACTGAAATGCCCAGCTAGGGTAGAATTTTGTCCTGCAATAAAAATGTGTACTGACACCGACTGGTCTACAAATCCAAACTAACCATTTACTTTATCTAGAGCGGGTAACAAAAGACATCAATTTAAAAAAAATATCTACAGACATTAAGCAATTTTTTCCCCTTTGCACAAAACTCTTATCTTCTTCCCTTTTCATGCTCTAGTCGTAGTAGTGCTGAATGCTGAGACAGTGATATCCAGTCCAACCCTCATTACTATGGGTAACTGGTTTAAGTACTGAACCATTGAACCAAACTGTTTCAGGTACTGGTGAAGGTTATTTGAAAAACCAAGGAACAGTGGAGTGAATTTGTCACAGAGAGTTTAGTGTCACATAACAGAACAAAATCAGAGACACTGCAGGATCTTGCCTGTACTCTGGACTGAAGCACCTTTAAAGCTTCCTGATATACAAAGCCTGTTCACGTTGCCTTCCATGTGTTTGGGGTGAGAACCTAGAGCACAGCTCCTTGAAGCAACTAGCTGTCAATAGAGGGGGGAAATATATGTGTTTTGATGAAAAAAATACTTTAAAAATCTCTCTCAGAAGTTACAGCTATCCTAAAACCATTGCCAAGTTCACAGAATATAGCGTGTGCAGTTTGTGGTGAATCTCCACTAAGTGTGACTATACTACTGTACAGTGCATAGTACGATCACTTTATTCAAGGAAAATCTTAGAGAATATGGGACAGAATCTCATGCCAAAGCACGCATATAACTTCCACTGGCTTCGGTGAGAGTTAGATGAATTCTGTGGTGGGAAAATAGGGCCTCAATTAAGAGAAATCAGGCAGCAATGTCACAAGACACTGGGGTGAAGAACGGGACTCCAGAAGCATCCATAAAACAGCTGAAAAAAGCAGAAGAATGAGGATACAGTCTCCAAGAAGACTGTCTTATTAGTCGACTTCCTGCCATAAAGAGATTACTAGAAGAGCACACTCCAATTCTTTTAATTTTACACTTCTTTGTGGAGACACTTGTCCTTTTATCTTAAGAGATCACTAATGGGCTGTGCAAAAAGGTTAAATAAAAGCAGCAAGAAGAAGAAAGGAACATCTGAAAGAAAAATCACAAAATTACCTAGGGTTCAATTCCTGGAAGCACGGTCCAGTGGAAAGAGCAGTAGCCTGGGAGTCAGCTCTGCCACTGACATGCTGTGACTTGGGACAAGTAATTTCACTTTTCTGTGCCTCAGTTCCAACATCTATAAAATGGGGCTAATGATACTATCACATCACACCCATATTCTTCATAGAAATATGCTTATGATAGGAATATGGCATAACTAAGTTCTGTTTTATGCAAGATGGGTCATGTGAAGTATCATTGAAAAGGTTATGATTTACTGAATATGATTATCCTATTTTTACGCATGTATCATTTCTGTACCTGAAGTTAGAAATATTGACTATGTAACAATTACAACTGTGTGTGTACTTGGGGGAACACCAGCCAGACAACAGGCAATCAGCCTCAATGGGCCATTTAAGGAGGACAATAGAACCTTGAAGATACTAATTTCCCCACCTTCCTGAGCAGCTGCTTTGACACTGCAAGGTCATGTCTTGATGTCATCTGGTACAAGTACCACCGTAGACACTGCTGGTATTTTTCCACTGGAAACAAAGCATTCCCACCTTATGTAAATCTTATTTAAGGCTGAGAAGGGAGTCAATCAAAGCTCTTCTCCACTGCCTCCCCGCCCAAGAAGGAAGACTGCTGAAAGCACCCGAAGAGACAAAGGGACTAAGCTGGGGAAAGTCAAGGGCTGAGTCCAGGCCGAGGCAGGAGTCTAGCCTGTGAAGAGAAATAACTGGAACTCGAAGCTGCGGAAACTCTGTAACCCGCCTAAAACAATGTTTAGGGTGAGAAATTATTGTTTGTAACCTGTTTCTTTAGTGAATCAAGCTAGGGTTGGGTGTTTTGTTTTATTTTCTCAGTAATTTGCTTAATTCTGTTTGCTATCACTTATAATCACTTAACATTTATCTTTTGTAGTTAAACTTATTTCTTTTTTATTCCAAAATCCAGCTTGTGCAATTCATGGGGGGGGGGGGTTTATGAGCTTGCATTGTACAGATCTCTCTATACAGCGCAAGACAATGTTGTTTTGGGGGTTATACCCCAAAGGAGGTGTGCACATGAGTGGTGAGTAAATCCCTTAGCTGAGTCCTCCCACAGAGAGTTAATCACAGACTCTGTGTGATTCTGCAGCTGCGTGTCCCTACCTGCGTGTATGCTGGAAAAGGGCTTAAGAGCATATCACAGCAGCATCAGTATAAGGGCAACCCAGGTTGGTGGGACAGGTAGACTCAGTGGGACCCCAGCACATCTGGTGGCATCCCAAAATGGGGGTCCAATCTCATCATAGATACTTATCCTCCTTTGTAAATACACTACAAAAAAGCCCTAGGTAAGTGCTAAGTATTCCTATCCTCATGTGAGCAGATATAACAATGTCAGTCTAACTCCCTCATATTGTGATCGCAATCAAAGAAAAAGGCACTTAGTATGAGAACTGTGTATGTGTGTGTGAAAACATGAGCGCAGTTAAGTGGCCATAAGGAGTTAAGAATAGCTGGGGTTGTATGTGTAGATTCTAGTAGAACAATTCCAGCAATAAGAGCCCCCACCATTACCTGTAACCGAGTCTGTAGTTCACACACGCTTTCCTTTTAAGGACACAGCGGATCATTTATGATGTAACATTTATCTAGTGCAATGCTTTACAGAGACTCGGAGGGCCAGTTCATTGCCCTGCACCTGTAGTTATTTACACTAATACAAAATGAGTGTAAAGTGGATGCAGAAATGCTACAAAATCAGAATATTAGCATTTTGCATTGGTGCAAAATCAGCAATTCTCAAGCAGGGGTCCGGGGCCCTCTGGGGGACCCACGAGCAGGTTTCAGGGGGTCTGCCAAAATAAACCAAAGAATAGGGCCAGCGTTAGACTCTCTGGGGCCTAGGGCAGAAAGCTGAAGCCCGAGCCTGCCTCCTAGGGTGACCAGATGTCCCAATTTTATAGGGACAGTCCCGATTTTGGGGGGCTGTGTCTTATACAGGTGCCTATTACCCCTCACCCCTTGTCCCGATTTTTCACACTTGCTATCTGGTCACCCTACATGTCTGGCAAAACATGTCTGTGCCAATAATCTTACTTATACAGTGAAACCCCGCTATAAACACGATGATTGGGGTCCAAAAAATTGGATCGCGATAAATGCGGGGTTGCGGTATAGTGAGGTTTACCATTTCAAGCCGGTCAGTTTCAAGCCGGTCAATTTCTCTTGGGCAGAAAACGACATGCGTTTGCAAACTGCCCATAACAGTAACTGAAAGGGTGCAGCTCCAGCAGCGGGGCTCTCAGCCATGCAGCGAGAGAGGCAAACACTAGGGGAGAGCAGGGGAGACGTGCAAGCAGCAGAGGAAGAGCGAGGAACAGCTGGGAAGGAGAATGACTCTTCTAGCCAAAAGAAGAAGCGAGGGTAAGGAGGGGGAAGAGGCAGTGGGGGAAGGCACATTCCATTTTTTTCCCCCCCTTCGGCGGCACTCCAGCCTCTTTTTTTCTTTTTTGCACTTCAGCAGTGCTCTGGCCGTTTTTTTTTTCTTTTCTTTTTTGCGCTTCTGTGGCGCTCCAGCCGCTTTTTCTTTTTTTCACTTGCGGCGGCCGGAGCCACCTTATGATCGCGTTATATCCGAATTCGCGTTATTGCAGGGCGCGTTATAGCGGGGTTTCCCTGTATTATAACTAAGTTCTTGAGGCCTTTCATTCCAGGATACCCAAGAGTTTTAACAACCATTAGTTAAGGCTCCCAACAGCCCTTTGAGGTAGGTAAGGCATCCCCATTTCAGAGACGACTTGGCCAAGGTCAGATAGCAGCTTTGAGACAGAACCAGGAACAAGACCCAGGTCTCCTGATTTCCAGGCTTCTACATTCATTCTTAGACCATACTAACAAAAAAACACTATCTCACACACACAAGTCACAAGCTAACAGCAACAGAAGTATGAAGAGAGGGTGAATAAAGCAGACTGTTAATATTTATTATTTGTATTACCACAGCACCAAGGAGCCCTGGGAATGGACCAAGACACCTTTGTGCAACAAAAAGACGGTCCCTGCCCTAAAGAGCTTACAATCTAAGTATAAGCCAAGAGACCACAGATGGGGGAGTACAAGGAAACAATGAGGCCTGGTCTACTCTTAATAATTAGATCAACCTAGCTACGTTGTTCAGGGCTGTGAAAAGTTTTGTGCCCTGAGCTCTGTAATTAAGTTGATCAAATTCCTGGTGTAGACGGGACTAGGTCTATGGAAGAATACTTCAAAAAGAATTTGTCCGTTGACCTACCTATTGCCCCTTAGAGAGATGGATTGACAACATAGCTGGAAAAAACCCTTCTACACTGTAGTGCCATAGCTGTAGTGTTGACATGCTGAGACAATATTAGTCCACATGATAGGTAGCGGTCTCAAGTTGTTTGTGTGCATCATGGCAAAGAAGATATTTAGGGAGGGGTTTGAAAGAGGATAATGAAGTTTCATGGGAAACTCCTTGTAAGCGTGATGGGAGTAAGCAAGAAGCTGCTTGTTTGAAAATTTTACAAGTGGACGATGGAAGCTAGGATTGGAGGTAGGAGTCAACAGCTTGATAGCAACTGACAGTTGACAGGTAGAGTGGGGATAGGCTATGAAAAACCTTGAGAGAAAAAACAACTAGCTTATGTTTCTGTTAGTAACCAGCAAACTGCGTGCCACTGGCTGCTGTGGAGATTACACCCACGCAAAGTAAAATTGTTTCTCTCTCAATTAAATGATGATCCACAGAGAGACAAAGCAAAGTAAGACTGATTAAAGTGCTTCTTCACGATAAAAACCATTACTCACTTGCTACAACTTGGTCATTCTTAACTTGCACAGTATGCAGAATACACTGCCACAGAGGGCCGGATTCCCTTCCCACTTACACTAGAGCAAATCCACTAGCTGTAATGGAGTTACACTGATATAAATCAGGAGTACGAGGAGAATCCAGCTCCTATTTTGTAACATCAACTATGCACTTTTTTGGATACATGGAAAACAGGGCTGTGGGCATGTTTCATAATAGTGAGGTTTTCAAATCTTGATGAGTGTCCTGGCCAACTTCCCATTCAGGTAATCACATCTGTGTGCTCTGGCTTCCTAAAACTGCCCCAACCCTCAAAGTTACAGAGACAGACACATTCCACCTCCCCGCCAAAGCAGGGAGGATGGGACACTCACCTAGGTCACCCCTGCCCCCTAAATTTGAAAGAACAAGACATCCACCCACCTTCACACCAACACAAGAAGCAGGAATGGAACATGAACCAGCCTTTCCCCTGTTCTAATGATCAGCTGCATGGATATGGCCCTGCAAAGTTTCGGGGATCAAGAAAGCCACGTTTGAATACCCCCACCAAAAATCTTAAATTCTCATGAGCTAGTGCAACTAGTGAAACTGAGAATCCAGGACCGATGTTAGGTGCCAAGCTACATGCTCTCCTCTCTTGTGGGTTTTATTAAAAGTACGGAACTCCCACTGTGAAAACACATATTTATAAAATGACTAGACAACACTTACAATGAAAGCTGACCTAATAAAACAGTTCATTGTTTTCTAACACAGCTTTATTCAATATCATGTTACTGTGCCTTGCCCTCTGCTAAAACATAATCATATTTTTATTCTGTCCTCCTCCCTTCACTGCTTGTTTATTTCACTCACCCATTCTGCCTTGTCATTAAGACTGTGAGCTCTCTGGGGCATGGGCTGTATTTTACTATCAGAGAATCATAGAAGATTAGAGTTGGAAGAGATGTCAGGAAGTCATCTAGTCCAACCCCCTGCTCAAAGCAGGGCCAACACCAAATAAATTATCCCAGCTAAGGCTTTGTCAAGCCAGGCTTTAAAAACCTCTATGGATGGAGATTACACCACCTCCCTAGGTAACCCATTCCAGTGCTACACCACCCTCAGTGAAATAGTGTTTCCTAATATCCAACCTAGACCTCCCCCACTGCAACTTGTTCTATCATCTGCCACCACTGAGAACAGCTGAGCTCCATCCGCTTTGGAACTCCCCTTCAGGTAGTTGAAGGCTGCTATCAAATCCCCCCTCACTCTTCTCTTCTGCAGACTAAATAAGCCCAGTTCCCTCAGCCTCTCCTCATAAGTCATCTGCCCCAGTCACCTAATCATTTTCGTTGCCCTCCACTGGACTCTCTCCAATTTGTCCATGTACTTTCTGTAGTGGGGGGCCCAAAACTGGGCACAATACTGCAGATGTGGTTTCATCAGTGCCAAATAGAGGGGAATAATCACTTCCCTTGATCTGCTGGCAATGCTCCTACTAATGGAGCCCAATAAGCCATTAGCCTTATTGGCAACAAGGGCACACTGTTGACTCATATCCAGCCACATCCTCTGTCACTAGGTTGCCTCCCCCATTCAGTAAAGGTCCCACACTTTGCCTGACCTTGTTGCTAACGTATTTGTAGAAACCCTTCTTGTTGCCCTTCACATCCCTTGCTATACGTCTGTACAGTTGTCTATGTCATATGTCTTCACTATATGTCTGTACAGTTTCTAACACAACTGAGACTCAACCTGGTTCACACTTCTAAAAATAATTAATAGCAGCAGCATGACTGGATATTTCCTCTTATAGAAATGTCCCATGGAATTTACCAGAGAATAAACTTTCTAAAGCAATTTTTAAACTTACCGACAGAATTCTACATTAGGGTTCTAATTCTCTATTCAATCACTAAGATGGTTTAAAAATTCTATAATACAAATTTTATTCTATATTATATTCAATGAGTATTTTCAGTAATTTCTGTAGGACCCTAATGGCTTTACTATTATATGCCTAAATACTATCACTCTGTGCAGGTTGCCTAGCTAGCTATGTGTCACTCAGCTGCTTGGCTGGATGGTTTTTGCTCACATGCGCAGGGTCTAACTGATTGCCATATGTGGGGTTGGGAAGAACTTTTCCCCAAGATCAGATTGGCTGTGACCATGGGGGTTTTCCACCTTCCTCTGCAGCCTGTGGCATGGGTCACTTGCCAGGATCACCTGGGTATATCTCACTTAATTCCCTGCCATTGGTGCGCCTCAGTCCCTGCTATTCTCTACTGTGTGACATAATAGTAATACTTTGGTCTAATTTTGGTTGTTGGGGGGGGGGGGGGGGGAAGACGTGTCCTGGAAGATGACAGCCTGTGATATAAAGGAGATGCTCTGGTAGCCCCATCTAGGCTTAAACTCTATGACACTATGTCACTGTGAAATTGTCCTTAACTCCCCTTTCCCATCAAAGGGCCCAGTGTTACAAATACTATGCTCATAGGTAACTTTATCCTTGAGAGCTGACCCACTGAATTTACTCTTTAGGATCACACTGCTTAGTCCAGCTGACCTGCTGCCAATGGGTAAAGTTACTCATGTGAACCAGTGTTTGAAGGATTAGGCTGAACACATTTTGTTTAGATGGATAAATGGCAAGCGGGGGTTTGAGTCAATGCAAAACAGCAGAAACCTGAATTGATTCAGCTTGGCCTCATCAGTCATTTTATCCAACATGTGTCACATCTTTTGCATACTGAGCCCATAAGTGTTTTTGCATCAGGTGCAAAAGAGGCTTTAAAAGCAGAAGAAAACAAATCTCACCTAAGGGAACTCATCAGAAATTGATGAGAAGGTTTGTTGTGCTGTGGAAACATTTATTGCTTAGCAATATTAATAACTTTTCCCAGTCTTGAGTTACTGGGTTGGGAGGGGGAACTTTTCCCTTTGAGGCCTGACAATCTCTAGTACTGCTATTGTATATGACACTTGTCAATAAAAGTGAAGGCAAACAGGCTGCAGTGGTAATTACCTCAACCTAGCTTATTCCACCCTAAAATATAACAACATAGGCTCCTGTGTCTGGACCAGCATGAGTTAGATAAATAGTGCTAAAATGCTCTTCATGTTTTCTCCTTTCACCATGTTTGTGTTTATTAGAAATACTGTCCTACAGTCCTCAGACCTTGCATTGATTTGTATTGCATGGGACATATTTTTTATTGTCCCAATGTCTTCAAGTAGCAATGAAAATCATACACCATCCTGCTAACACTAAACTAATGCACAGAAACATTAGGAGAGAGAGAGAAACAGAGAGAGAGAGAGAGAGAGGGATGGGCCTGTAACAATGCTCTGGGTCTGTTTTTTGCAGAGCCTGCACCCAAGACCTGTGGATCTAAAAGCATGCAGCTTTACTGCTGAGCTAACAGGAACAGGTACATTAGACTGTTTAAAGGCAGTTACAGACTAATGAATCTCTTTACATAGTCCAGTCTCTAGAAGGAGAGAAAGACCCTATACAGGCCCAAACTGGGAAAACAGACCTCGTATCTCCTCCGTGTCTGGGGAAATCTGGTTCTAGAAATCAAACTTCAATTTAAAAAAAAAAGAGGTATTTCCTTCTCAGTCTCTTTCAACTCAGGGGAACAACAGTGCTAAGTAAAACCAGTTCAGCAGAAATCATTCTATAATCTAGCCCTTCTCGCTGATCTACAAAATGGTTCTACTGCACAGCTGTGACCATGTTGTATGCAGACCTCTTCACAACCATGTTTGGGCTTAGCCACATTTGAAAGTGATTTCAAATACAGTTTCAAGTCCTAGTATGGAGAGGGCCTTAGTGCAGGCTTTGGCAGCCAGCTGATTCTGCTACTATAAACACTACAGTAAAGTTACATCATCAGTTATAGGATCCATGTGTGTTAGGGAACTGTGTTATAAAACAGTAGTGCACTGAACATGCTGTAACATAGTGTGGTCTTGCCTGTGCTTTAAGAATGTTTTGGAATCCAGCTACTGTCCTGATCTAAGTTATACAGGGTACATCTTCTAACCTGCATTATGATGTCATTCCACTACGGAAAACTTCAGTTCTGATATTCAGATATCTAAAAAAAGAAATTATGCTCATGTGACCCACAATATTCTGCGATTTCACTGCTCTTGTCGAGTGGCAGAGAGACCGTTTGCTTGTATGGAAAAATCCAGCATAAGGTAGTGTGAAATTTTGCATGCTGGACTACAGTAAAAATCAGAAGTCACTCTTTCCACAGGAAACAAAAGCAACCGGAACAGAAAACCATGCTAATGAGTGACATGGCTCTCCCACGCATTATTTCTTAGTCACACCAAAAACTGCACATGTCACTACCATATTTTGTCACAGATAAAACTTGTATACTATTTAAAAAGTATTATGTACAATGTGATGTTGGTTCCACAAAATGGTTTTTAAGCAAATTTTAGGGTCAGGGTTGTGGTAGAGGCCCAGAATTACAACATAGCGAAAGACGATTAGGCCTCAACTGGAGTACTGTCAGAGTGGTTAAGCACTGGAATAAATTGCCTAGGGAGGCTGTGGAATCGCCATCATTGTCTAATCTGCTCTTAAAAATCTCCAAACACCTGTCAGGAATGGTCTAGATAATACTTAGTCCTGCCTTGAGTGCAGGGGACTGGACTAGATGACCTCGAGGTCCCTTCCAGTCCTATGATTCTAAGAAGGAGAAAACTGAAAGAATCTAAAACTCACATGTGACAAATATTGTTATTCTCATAGCGGTCCATACAATGGGAATGGAGAGGGTTTTTTCCCCCCCTATCAGACAGCCTGTGACTGGGAGAACTGCAGACTGGAAAGCTAGTGATGCAGCTGCCAATTTCCATTTAAAAAACCAACCCCCCCAGCATTCTAGAGTGATGGTCCAAACCATGCACTCTGTAGCAATGACAGCTTGCAATAGTGCTTTGGGTTGTTACTGCAGAAAACTGGAATACTCTTTTATAAGGGTTGACTACCACTAACTTTGCCAATAGCCCTTTGATGAGTTGGGGACTAGGAAAGGAAAAATGAAAATAGAATATCAGCGTTGAAAGGGATCTCAGGAGGTCATCTAGTCCAACCCACTGTTCAAAGCAGGACCAATCCCCAGACACATTTTTGGCCCAGATCCCTAAATGGCCCCTTCAAGGTTTGAACTCTCCACCCTGGGTTTACCAGGCCAATCTCAAACCACTGAGCTATCCCTCCCCCCATAAGTGAACCATAAAAGCAGTATGTACAAATAAGGAAGAGAAAAGTGAATGAAAAAAAAACCTAAATGAACAATAGATCTAGAAGTGGACAGGAGAGGTGGAGAAAATTAAAAGAAAACAGCCAAAATATTGGAACCCTTCCAAGATGCAATACAAGGGAGCCAGGAGCATGTATCCTTCAAACCATCATGGGGGATGGGAGTGTCTCCAGCAAAAACCAAAAGCATGGGGAATCATTGCCTTACACAAACCCCACCTCCTCATTCCACATGAAATGCTAACTCTGAAAATGTAAATTTTCAGTCCCTCCGATATGTAAGTGCTGAGAATCAAAAGAGCTCCAAGCAGCTTCTTTAAAAACTTGTGTGCTAGAGAAGAACAAAAAGCTCATTGTTTGAATGGAAGAATCGGTCTCTATTTCCACCCCCTCACTGACTCTATTGGTTCTCTTTGTTAGCAGCTGTTAAAATAGACGACCATTGAGCGTGCTGGTGTGATGCAGCTGTTCCACACATGGTATAAATAAGGGCCAGTAAGCTCATCTTATTTTTAGCATTGTGAAAAAAATTTTAAAAAGCCACAGAAAATCACCATTTATTTTCTCAAATGTAACCTCTCTCTCATTCTCCCCTTCAATAGTCAGAGTTGCATTTAACTGACAAGACAATTAGGCCACCCTTTAATAAAAAAAAAAGCAACTTTTTTCCTTCTTGTCTGATCTTATTTTTCTGATGCTGCTATTAGTGAGTGGGGGATTATTCTTCTTGAAGAAAATCATACAACTGTGCTAACAGCAAAGTGTTAATTTGTGTATTTCTTATGAAAAATATTTGATTGTGCCACCAGAGCTTTTTTCCAGTACACACCCCAAAGCTGATGAATGTGTATTTACCACAGCAATCTCATCAGTGTTATGAAATGCTTTGTTGTGAAGTGTTTGCAAAAATACTTTGAGATCCTCACATGGAATGAGCTTTGTGAAAGCCAAGGGCCAGATTATTATCTCAGTTCAATGGAGTTAGATGTAACAAAGAATCTGATCCTCAGTGTTATCGTTCACAGTATTCAAGCTTTATAGTTAACAGCTCTAAGATGAATAATAGAATAGCATGTTCTAATGCAAAAAATTAGGCCAAGACAAAGCCATAGCTTACCTGTTTTCAGGATCCGACACAGCCATGTTGCGCGTCACGTAGCACATTTTGAGTGGAATTGTTTTTTTGTCTCTCTGGATGGCGAGAGAAAGCTGCGACAGTGGGTCGAAGGATACACCTCCCAACCGTGGAGATTCAGGTGGAGGCGTTTCCCACCCAATTTCTGAAACTGGAGAACCTTTCTTCACATATGGGGTTGCCTCTCGCATGTATTTCACTATTTAAAAAAAGGACATAAACAGACACTCAATAGATGCTTAGGTCCAATGTGACTTCTAACAATTATTACTATTTATTGTTGCCGTTGGGCTAGCATCATTGTGCTAGATGTTGTACAACCCCATAGGAAGATATGGACCCCACCCTGAAGAATTTATAATCTTCTTCAAAATGACACAATAAGTTGGTGTAACAAACAAAAGAGGGGCTGGGAGAAGGAGAACAGAGGTAACAGCAAGACGACTAGGTGGATTCACAGAAGGGACCATTATGATCATATAGTCAGATCTGCATAACACCAGTCATAGAACCTCAGCCCATAATTTCCATATCAAGCCCATAACTTTTTTGCACTATAGCATATCTTTTAAAAATATAATCCAGCCTTGATTTAAAGGCATCCAGTCTGTCTTGACTTAATTACTTCAATCCCCCACACCCCTAGGTAAATTGTTGCAATGGTTAACTAACCTCACTATTGAAAATTTGCATCTTATTTCTGGTTTGAATGTGCAGTGTGGCTGTAGCCATGTAAGTCCCAGGATATTGGAGAGACAAGGTGGGTGAAGTAGACCTGAAGAGGAGCTCTATGTAAGCTCAAAAGCTTGTCTCTCTCACCAACAGCAGTTGGTTCAATAAAAGAGACTACCTCGCCCACCTAATCTGAATTTGTCTGGTTTCAGTTTCCAACCACTAGATCTCATCACACCTTTTTCACACTAGATAAAAGACCTGCCTATCAGCCCTCTCTCCCCAGTGTAGGTGCTTGTAGATCATGATCAAGTCCACCCTTTCACCTTTGTGATGATCTAGAGATATGTCTGTATAACCTATGAATTCTGGGTGATACCATGGAGTAGCATCATGAAATTCCTGTCTTTTTGTATGTGACATTCCACCTTGGTTGGCATGGGCTGTATCACTTCCTCCTAGAACAGATACAGTGGGGTGGCACTCAGAACTCAATGATCCTATTCAGTTGCAAACACCTTGGAACAATGGGTGAGCTCGAGCCCTGGAAAATCAGACCCCTGGCTATGTCTATACTGTCACTTATGATAATATAATTTAGGTCACTGAGGGATGCGAATAAGCCACCCCCCGAGCGACATAAGTTATCCTGACCTAAGCACCGGTGTGGACAGCGCTACGTCGGCGAGAGAACGATGCAGCTGCGCCACTGTAAGCTCTCTAGTGTAGCCATAGCCATAGTTTACACTACAAATTATTTTGTGGATAATCCACACCCCAGAACAATGTAAGTTATACCAACCTAAGCGCCAGTGTGAATAGCACTATGTCTCCTGCTGACACAGTTATGGCCTCTCACGGAAGCAGACGTTATTAAGCCAACGGGAGAACTCTCTCTCATCATCTTTGAGTGTCTTCACCAGAAGCACTCCAGCAGCGCAGCTGCATTGGTGCAACTGAGTCGCTGTAGCATAGACATAAGGTGTGTCTATACTGCCACTTTTGTCAGTATAACTTCGGTCATTCAGGGGTGTGAAAAAACAATTTTTCAACTGTAGACGTGGCCTAAATATTTTTTTAATGGATTATTTTCAAACTAGAGTTTTTCAAACTACCTATTGAAAATAAGTTCCAATAGGTTACTAAACTGTGTGCTAGTGATGTACCAGCACTCGTCAGCCAAAAGAAACTTTGGGCCCCAATACTGTAGCTACTGCATGCATGCTATTCCCACGCTCTTCAACGGGAGCTATGTGCATAGGGAAGCAATAGGACTGGGCCCTCTAAAATTAAGAAAAGAGAGAGGGGAAAAAACTGAAGTTGGAGTCAAACCTTTGGATCCAAATCTAAACATTAAGCAAGAACATTGAAATGTGAGTATAATTCCCAAGATACTGGGAACTGAAGCAAAGACTGTTCCCTTCCCCATGCCAAGTGAGTTTCCATGCAATGTAATGGTGACATCATGACAAGCTGCTGCACTATTTCAGAAGCCTCTGTGAAAGGACTGAGTGGAAATATATTACCAGGAGAAGGGGGTAGAAAAACAACATGCTTTCCAGGGATCCGAGTACCAAACACAGTGCAATCTAAGAAAATTCCCAGGAGGGAAAAATCCTGTAGAATCTGGTTGGGATTTTCAGCTCCCTTGAATTTTTGAGAGAATGATATCTAACTTCCACAGGAAGTTTTGAAAATCCCAGACTTTAATACAAAAAGAAAAAAAACCCACTGATAGAATTTGATAGAGAATTACTTCCCTGCTATAGAATTCTATTGGATGGTATAAAAGTAAGAAAAATGAAAAAAAAAAACTGTAGAAGGAACAGTAAGGAACTAAAGTTTACTGATTTTTAGAGTAATTTCTACTGAACCCTATTTCTACAGAACTCTTTTGGTTTTGTCCCTATTCAGTTCCACAGAGTTTTTTCCAGAAGGGCTTTAATGCACTTGTGTGTTCAAATATTTTTTTAAAAAAAGAAATATATAGAGAGCGAGCCTATAAAAATGACGTATTGTTGTAGCCATGTTGGTCCCAAGATGTTAGAAGGACAATGGGGGTGAGGCAATATTTATTGGACCAGCTTCTGTTGGTGAGACAAGCTTTCAAGCTTCAGAGACCTGAGGACGAGTTCTGTGTAGCTCAAAGGCTTGGCTCTCTCACTATCAGAAGTTGGTCCGATGAAAGGTATTACCTCACGCACCCTATCTCTCGCTAACAGTGATGGCATATAAACATAGCAGGGTTCATGGTTGTATTGGGTGGCAGAATTTGACCCTATGTATATTACATAAATATTTTTGTATTGTGTATATTTCCAATGCATATGCCATCACTGAGTCAATGGGGGTGGGCAAAACTAAAAGCAGGATTATGGTAATTGACATTATAGGCCCAACCATTTCTATTCCATACTCTGGTATCAAAAGGGCCTTAAACCCACTGACTTCAATGGGAGTTTTACCATTCGCTTCAACAGGTTAGGCCCTAACACTGAAAAACTGCAATACAGAATCAAAATATTAATGGGAAAAGAGAAGGTAATGAGTTTTATGTTAGGATCAGAAAATTCCAGAGCTGGTGTTCCCTCTCAGACACAGTGACACACAAGTCCTAACAGCGATTGAAAGTAAGGTTGCCAACTTTCTACTTGCAGAAAATCGAACACCCTTACCCTGCCCCCAGCCCCACCCCTTCTCCAAGGCCCTGCCCCCGCTTACTCCATCCCTCCTCCCTCTCCTCCACCCTTGCTCATTTTCACCAGGCTGGGGCAGAGGGTTGGGGTGCGGAAGGGGGTGAGGGCTCTGGGCTAGGGGTACAGGCTCCAGGGTGGAGCCAGAAATGAAGGATTCAGAGTGCGGGAGGGGGATCCGGGCTGGGGCACGGGGGGTTGGAGGGTGAAGATTCTGGCTGGGGGTGCAGGCTATGAGGTGGGTCCAGGATTTGGGGTGCAGGAGGGGGCTCAGGGCTGGGGCATGGAAGATGGCTTGAGGTGCAGGCTCTGGGTGGGGCTTACCTCAGGCAGCTTCCAAGAAGCAGCGACATCTCCCTGTGGCTCCTAGGCGGAGATGTGACCACATGGCTCTTTGCACTGCCCGCGCCTGCAGGCACTGCCCCCTCAGTTCCCATTGGCCATGGGTCCTGGCCAATGAGAGTTGCTGAGTTGGCGCTGGGGGCAGGGGCAGCATGCAGAGCCCCAGTGGCTGTCCCTCCATCTAGCAACCAGAGGGAGATGAAGGCAGCTTTCCAGGAGCCATGCGGAGCCAGATAGAGAGCCTGCCTATGCTGCCAACCAGACTTTTAACAGCCCAGTCAGCGGTGCTGACCAGAGCCGCCAGGGTCCCCTTTTAACCAGGAGTTCCGGTAAAAAACCCGAGGGGTAGCTGTGTTAGTCTGGAACTGTAAAAAGCAACAAAGAGTCCTGTGGCACCTTAAAGACTAACAGATGTATTGGAGCATGCGTCTGACGAAGTGGGTATTCACCCACGAAAGTTTATGCTCCAATACATCTGTTAGTCTGTAAGGGGCCACAGGACTCATTGTTGGTGACGCCTGGCAACCCTAATTGAAAGAGAAGCAGCTCCAGAAAGCACTAAGTTTTGGTCTGTTTTTTAAAAAATCTAAGGTCTATAATGAACCAAAACCAAAAGCATGTGATAAAAAGGAATAGGAAAAACCACTGAATAGTACACAAGATCAGCTGTTATCCTGAAGTATTAAAATCTCATTCATTTTATATATTTTTCTTTAAAACACCAGAGTGTGTATTCAAAATACAAGGTTTAATCTGCAGGGACTGAAAATCTAGTGATTACATAATTGTAGCTTGGTGTAGTGGTAGACAATAATTTCAGTCTAAAACTGTCTAAACTCATCCACTTGATGCTACAACCCAACTCCAGAGAGTCTTTTAGTCTGTACTAATTAATAATCATGCCCTTTTGCTGCACTGCAAATTAATAACTGTGGTCAAGCAATTAAAATTCCAAACTGCAGAACCAACCCCTCCCCATTCCTTCTGTGCATTCCCTGCCCCCCCCCAAAAAAAGAAAGGTGGAAATGGCAGTCAAATGAATTAATCCACTGATATACGTTCAGATCCCTATTTTTTTCCCCCAATTTGGAAGGCAGGCAATGAAGCTTCCAAAAAAAAAAAAAAAAAACCACACACTTCATTAATGCACAATTCTGCCAAGTCCCAGGTCCCCACAATTAAGTCTTTGTAGCTTTCCACAGATGACAAAAGAAAGCATGCCTCTTATATCTTATGAGAGAAATACTACAGGCAAATCTTGTCAAGTCTTCTACCAGACACGATACTGAAGAGTCCGGAATTTCCATGGACACATTCAAATTGGTTTTGCTTAAAAAACAAAAGAAAAGTCTTCAGTAAATCTCCTTCATTACTACGGAGGCATGGTCAGGAAGTGGACGTTGACAATATGAAACTGAAAGGAACAGCATGTCCTTGTCGGCTCAAAGACAGAGGATCAAGACTTTTACCTTGCAGGGAAAGACAGAGGGCATGCAATCTGTGTGCATTCTCTTAAAGAAGTGATTGTTGATTGCTACTGCACTGACTGCTTGGTAAAGAAAAAATAAAACTCAAAGACTATTTTCAAAGTTGTGCAAATGCTAATGGAAAAATTCAACCAAACAAGAAACTTCATTGAAAACAGTCATTCAAATTCCCCTACACCCTGTTTCCAGATGGAAACATTTTTCTTATTTTATCCTCTCTCAGGATGAAAGTTAGCCCTGTGCAGAAGCCCTACGCAAGCCCCTCATACCAATTAAGACCCATGTCAGCCTTGCATTCAGGGCCAAACCTTGATACAATGGAAGCCCATGAGGGCTGATCCAATGAGACCAGTCTTTGGCCTTCTGGGGTTAAGTGGTGTGAAGGGCATTATCTGGGCTCTCTGCACTGGACTGACTTTCCCCCTTTCTGACACAGATCTGACCACAGGCGATATAGCACACAAAGAAGGAGGGGGGATATATCACACGCTCCTGACAAAGCAGCTATGCTGGATGCTCCTGATAACCATGGAAAAGACCTAGTACAAGAGAACCATATGAATGGTCTTCACAGAGCCTGTCAGTAGGAAAGGAGAGAGGAGAATGCAAACTCACACCACCGAAGTAGCAGAATGGAGAAGAGACAAGGGCCATCTAATCTAATGCTACTACAGGCAGTGCTAACCATCCATAGCGACACAAACGTTGGCAAAGAGACGTTGTAGAAACACTCGGGAAGAAGCAGATCAGCTGAGCAATTTGATTATTCAACAGGGACGTGGCCTTTGCTTTACAGAAATGTCATATACTAGGATTTCAAATGCAGCAGGTTCAGTATGTTACCAAGACAGTTTCAGAGCAATTCATAATTAAATACCTTAACAAGTTATTTTCAGTGACACTTTTCCCTGTAACACACACCGGACCAAATTCAGTACATAGCTACCCCAGCATAACTCCAGCATTAGCTAAGGTTGTAGTCAATGGAGTTACTTTGGAATGACACTAGTGTAACTGTGAGAAGGATCAGGACCATAGGGTCAATTTCTGCTCTCATTTACATCAGGACAGCATAAGTATCAGTGACTGCAGAGTTTGTCTCTGATTTCAAAGCTCAGACCAAAGGCCAAATACTCAGTTAAATCCGTGCCCCTGCACAGATGTAAAATGAGGAGAGAATCTGGTCCTAAACAGCTATAGGTGCTGTCATCATAACTAATAGTGAGGAAAATGCATGTTCATCATTTACTCTAGGGAAAAAAAGTAAAATTATGGTTTCTATGATAGGGCCACAGGAAATAGTTTTAATCACTTCTATACTGAAATGGAGAAATCAGAGCAAGTATTACTGTACATTTGTGGGTGTTAAGTTTCCATCCACTTTCCTACAGACACAACACCTGTTCTCATGACCAAAGAAAGCCACCTCAAGTATTTATTATGGTTGCTGAATGCCAAAAGGTTCTGAAATATACTAAACCTCTTGATCTGTCAACAGCCTTAGGTCTCTGTTAACAGACATTTTACAAATTAAACTTTTCTAACATGTTGAAAGAATACAAATGCCCTCTTCACTCTCTTGCACACAAAAAAGTTAGAGAACTTGGCAAAGAGTTCCGTTTACTGTTTTCTGTCTTTCTTAAATGAATTCAACTGAACTCTGCATACCCTGCTTCAGCTCTTAAAGAGACAGGGTTTGCGGGCCCAAATTGTGACCAACCATTTTTTAAAATCTGTGTAATTCCTTCTGTGTATGCTTGTATTCTATTTTATTTGAAACGGAGGAGTCAGTGCTCTTTAAGGAAAAAATAATCAGTGTCTTCAACTAAGCACTCATGAACCACCATACAGTACACCTGAGCTATGATACATAGGTGATTGGGCAAACAGTTCAGATAGATTCTGGAAACAGACACTAGATATAAGTTTATTTACATGGGTTGGGGGAGGAAACTGAGGCTAGACACTTCTTGGTAAGGAACCAGATTTCAGCTTCAAACTTCCAATGTTCTGTTATAAATGGGGAGGGTGAACAATTTTTTAAAATTAAGGGTATGTCTACAGTACGAAATTAATTCAAAATTATTCTATTCAAATTTTCAGAAGTGATTTTTATACATTCGGTGTTGTGTCCCCCCACTAAAGCGCGTGAATTCGGCGGAATGCATCCCCAATACCAAGGCTAGCATCGAATGTCGGAGTGGTGCACTGTGGGTAGCTATCCCACAGTTCCCACCGCCCACTGGAATTCTGGGTTAAGCTCCCAGCGCATGATGGGGAAAAACATTCTCGTGGGTGTTACTGGGTGTGTGTCGTCACTCACTCCTCCGTCCGTGAAAGCTACGGCAGACACCATACTGCCAGCAGGTGGTGCACCAACTGTCTCATGTTACTATGTATTATGAATCCACCTCGCATGTCCTCTCGTCTTTCTATCTACTCTTTTATCTAACCATTTCCCGCCTTTTTTCGGCCACTGTGAGCTGAGCAGCACATTTTCTGCCGCAAACTCTGCTCTCCCGCTCTTGCAGCGCTAGCAAATTTCTCCATGGTCCTGGGCTCACGTGGAAGCTACAGAAGGCAACCATTTCCTGCTATTTTTCGGCCATCATAAACTGAGCCACACAGCTTCCGCCACAAACTCTGCTCTCCCGCTCTTGCAGCTCTAGGAAGCTTCCCACCTCCATGAAAGCTACAGAAGACAACCATTTCCCACCTTTTATCGGCCATCTTGAATCAAACAACTCTCCTACATTTTGCACCTTTTTTTCCAGGATTACCCGTGCAGGTGCCATAGCGCAGCAATCATGGAGCCTGCTCAGATCTCTGCTGCAGTTTTTACCATTGTAAATAACTCTGGCATTATCCAGCAGTATGTGCAGTACCTGCAAAACCGGGTGAGGAAGCGACGACAGCATGATTACTATACTGATGAGGACATGGACACAGATGTTCCTAGAAGCACAGCATGTGGCAAATGGGAGATCATGGTGGCGTTGTATCCTGTTTTGACTGTATCCTTTTAAATAAACCTTTATAACAAACTCTGGTGGTGGCAGCAGGCTGTGGCGCTTCATAACATAGTCACACCCAGAGGTGAACACTGGTCTATTCACATCCTGGATGCAATCAGTGATTTTTCAATGGCTCAGAGAACCTCCTTGAAAATTTCATATCTTCTTACAGGTAGCTACCTACCTATTAAAAACGTTAACACATCCAAGGGGACTTTCCCTCCTGATCCTTCAATTTACTGTATTTATTTTCAGCCTCAAAGTTTCTTCTTCAAACAACCATTGCTGCCCAGTTCAGTTTTACATTCTATCATGAGCTGTGAATTCTAGTTTCAAGTTTCCATATGTAGTTGATTCGTATCTCTTTTTAGTAGGGTTGTGCTTTCCCTAAATAAAGTAACAAAACAATACATCACCATATATTTTTCATTAAAAAATGTAAGTGTTTTTGGTAAATATTCCACAAAACCTAAAAGTATAATGCTAAGTTTAAAAAGTGAACACTCATTGTCACTTAGAGCCTGAGATAAAAGACAACATGGGCTCTGCCCTGAACAGCTTACAGTCTAATACACAGCAAATCAACAGTGAGCAGTGGACAGGTACAACATACAAGCTAAGTAAACAGGTGGTCATTGGCCACATCCTGATAATTTAAAAACAAAGATATATTGACTATAGCCAAAGTACTGCAGAGCCTGGTCATGAATCAGCCAGTTCATTTCTGTTGAGCGTCCATTCTAAGAATGTTTGCATACACAGAGCACATCTCTTACTATAGGTGTATATGACAGTGTAAGCTTTGTAACTAGAACTGTGTGAATCTTTCATACTGAAAGATTGTTATCATCGATAGTACATGGCTGCACTTTGATTTCCTCCAAAGAGGCCTACATTTTTTTAAGGTGGATTTCCATGGTCACATAGTAAGCTATCTATGCCAAACCCTTGCAAAGCCACAAACAATATAACACAAGACACTATCATGGCACATGCAACAAACTACAAATTTTCTTCAGTGGCCTACTACAGTACTTACATTTGCCTGGGCTTTCTCCCCTTCACAATGTCAAGCATTTTTCACCAATACTCTTAAAAGTAAGGTTGGTATTTAAAATAGTTTATCTAAACTTCAGAAATGAAGTCAAAGCTTCTTATGTGCTTTACAAGTGTGTTGATTTTTCTTCTGTTAGTTTGCAAAACTCCCTCTCTAATCATCCATACTCTCAGATGAAATTCAAGGTGTCTGGTGTTGCCCGTACACTATAATTTTTCTATTTACCTGACTAAGCTCAAGTGTCAGAACAAGATACATACGGGCATTATGTTTTTGGAACATGCCATTATTTCAGCAGTCACACAAATCATGGAATAATGCAGGATAGACCGGAATTGGCACACATCAAGGGAAGTTATTACACTTGGTATTATTATACCTGTTTTACAGCTGGGCTAAACTGACACAGACAAATTAAATGACTTCCTCAAAGTCACACAGTAAGTCAATGGCCAAGTTTGGAACAAAACACATATCAGTGCCAACTCTCAGTCCCCTGCTCCACCCAGGATTCCATTTTCAGTCAGTCTGTCCCTCTGCTCCCTATATTCTGGGGCAACTGGGGCTTGCCCAGCCCTTGGTGCAAGTTAGAACAGTTGCAAGTTAGCAGTCTAACTTATGCTCTGCCTCTAAAGGCTCCCCCTCCCCCAATGGACCCTGGGAAGTAGAGAATAAAAGTAGCATTATGTCCTCTCAATTCACCTCCTCCCTTCCCTCGCCTTCTCCTCCTATCATCATACATTCCATATGGTTGGCAAAAGAGCTTCAAAAAGCTCCTAGATCAGCTGGGAAGGCCCTACGCAGGAGTTATTCTCAGGAGGCAGCTTCTTCCCCCTTTATAGATTTTTGCTGCCAGAACAGCATCAAAGGACCACAGGGAAGTGAGAACTGGACCAACAATATATAATGATGTTTATCTAACAAGATACAGATGTATTTTAAGGACACTCCATACTACTTGCTGGTAACGACACATAGGAATCACTTCTCCCGTCAGTGAGTTGCAACCATCTCAGAGTTGTCATGCTGCAGCTGTTTAACAGAGCATCCACAATAACAGCACAACGGTAGGGCAGGAAGAGCATAATGCCTTATTCAAATGAATGTGTGGGGAAATTTGCACAGAAATGTTGGGATTTTTGATGCAGATAGGAGAATAGGAAATACCAAAAACTGTGAGGAACTACACCTGATAACTAGGCCCATTGTCCCAGGGCTACATTCATTGTGTAATTATGGGATAGCATGGCACCCACAATTTGACTTATCTTGGCTTGGGATGAATGGGCATGCAGTCCTTTGCTATGCGGTGGAAGAGGACAAATCTATGTGCACATTAAGAACCCTCTGCTTGATATTACAGATCCTGCTCAAAGTGGCTGCATGCCAGGAGGACTGGGAAGGGAGAAGCTGAACCCAGTTCTAACCTTGCGTAGCTCGACCACTGAAGCTCAAGACTTGGTATGGGGAGACCTACAACAAAGCATGGGAGAAGGAGACAGAGCCTGAAAACAGACCTCAATTCAGTCCTTTCCCCGCCCCTAGCGCTTCTGCCAATGAGGCCAGTTGCTGAGCCTCTGGAAAGAGGGATGGGCCTTATTCCACATAATCACTCAATGGCAAGAAGGAATCACAGACCCGCACATCCAAGCAAGGTGGAGAGAGGAAGAGAAGAAGCGACAACACAAGGAGGAGATGGAGACCCCAAGACAACCCCAGGACTGGAAAAGAAGGAGCAAGGGAAGAAACAAAAAAAAATGGCTTTTGTGTTTAAGGCTGGGATTTGAATGACTTTCCTTCCTCCCTGGGATTACTGTTTCCAATAGACACAAACAGCAAAGCTCCAATAACAAACTAGAAGAATTAACTTAAAACATCGACCAGAGAGTCACAATAAGCACAGGACTTTTTTGAACAGGGGAATTTCTCAGAAACGCAACGGCTGAACGAACTGCTACTGAAACCCAACTCTGCATTCACAGAACAATGACATCGCCCACTAGTCACTGCAAACCACACCAAGCAGCTGAAAAATCTCTTTTTAACAGCAATATAACTTTCCCATCCATATCCCTGATGAGTCACAAGCTATAGGACCTTAAACTTGTCACTGATCCAGGACTGAAGATTGCCCTCCTGGTACACCAGGCACCATAACTTTAAGGAAAAAACATCACAGCTGAGGGAAAAAAGGAACTATTTTTATAGCAGGTTTATCACTTTTAAATAGTATTGGGAAGTTTCTCTGAGGTATGGGATGCTACAATAGGCCTGATCCTGTTAGATACAGAGTATTCCCTACAATGGACTAAGCTCTTTGGTCAATAGGATATGGCCTTAAATCCTATTCAGGAAGAAGGCAAATCTACCCTTTTCGGTTTAACATGTAGCTTTAAAGGTAACTTCAGGAGGGGTCAAGCCCTTTAGCATAGTAGACAACACTTATTTCACAGATGGCCCAGCAGTTATCCTGTAAATATAATCGTTTTCAGTGGACACTTAATCCTCCCAGAAAATGGACAATGGTTTCCTGTCTTTACACAATCTCATTAATCCTCAATTTACTGACAAGAAAAGTCTTCCATCCACCCGGGCTTTTACTCAGAATTGTCTGGCACTGTTCAGTTGTTAATGCCAGCATGTTCACCCAGCTTCTCCACAGGACAAGGCAGATATAGGTTGCCCATAGCAGCTGCTGAGCAGTGAGTGCAGTTGACTTGGCACATCAAGACAGATTTTTTCCACTGAGCACAAATGCCAATTCAGAGTGTCCCAGGTCAGGTCAGAATCAGGTTAAAACAGTAAAACGTATTATTTTTCACAGGCAGCTAAATGCTTGTCAAACATGTTTTTGGTCAACTGCAGCACAGGAGGTTGATAATAGCAGGGATTCTCAAACTGGGGATCATGATCCCTCAGGGGGTCACAAGGTTATTACGTGGGGGCTGTGAGCTCTCAGCCTCCACCCCTAAACCCCCGCTTTGCCTCCAACATTTATAATAGTGTAAAATATAAAAAATGTGTTTAACTTATAAGGGGGAATCACACTGAGTGCCTTGATATGTGAAAGGGGTCACCAATACAAAAGTTTGAGAACCACTGAGTTAGAGGCTGCAAGCGACACAAGAAAACAGATCACATTTTCTTGGCTGAGTCACTAAGGCCTGGTCTACGCCTAAAAATTAGATCATTCTAGTTACATTGCTCAGGGTGCAAAATTTTTCACAGCGCTGGGCAATATAGTTAGGTCAACCTAATCCTGAAAACATTTTGGAACGGAATTCTTCCATCCATTTAGCTACACCTCTTGGAGAGGTGGATTAACTACATCAACAGAAAAAACCCTCCCATCAATGTAGAGAACATCTTTCTCTACAGTAGAGCTCCAGGGTTGCAGCTCTGCTGTTGTAGTGCAGACATATCCTGAGTGTTATAAGGAAAAGCAGACTTATCTATTTCAACCCCTCACCAGCATAGAGCAGAGAAAAAAAAACGGAATATTTTTAACCAGAAGCAGCTTCATAGTAGAAGGACATTAAACTCATTTGCACATCTGTTTACTTTTTGATTTAGTAATTATAATGTACGCTATACTGGAGATGTGGCATTATAGACCTGGAGAAGCATTCATGGTATTTAACACAGTCTAATGGACCAAAATAAATATCTCCTTAAGTGAATTTTCTTTCATCTTTAAAGCAAACCATTTCCCAAGCTCCATAGCAAGAATCAAACTCAGTTTGTTGCATCCAAACAATATCACTACCTTGAATTCATGTTAGGGGCTAGACTCTGATTTTAAAGATGCAGCCCTATGATAGTAGGGGATGCGTCATGTAGTGCTTGCATTCTACACCCATTTTATAGCTGGATCCTGCAGAAGTGAAAGTGGGTTGGAGAAAGAAGCTCATGGCATCTCCCTATTGTTTATCTGCACAGGGCTAGCCATAGTCTGACCATAGACATCTAAAGGACAATATAAGCGCCTCTTTGTAGGACTTCACTTTTTTTCCTTTAAGGAATGAAAGGGGTTAAGGTCATGCTCAAGTATTGCACAACCGCTGGCCAGAGCAAGATTAACAGCCTGCACAAATCAAACTATTCACCGTCATCACAAAATTCCTTTATTAAGTGTATAGCTGCAGAGCATCCTCCAGATAAGCTTCCTTTACAGTTCTGTGTCCAGTTGCATTATCTTTACTAACCTCCTGAAATTTTAACAGCTATGAAGCAAAGGTTGTAACGGGGCACTGTATTACTTGCCTGTAAACCTAAAGAAAAGGACAATGATCCACAGTTCAGAACACATGGAAATAGTACAGGGATTACCCTGAACCATGATACTCTACTAGACCTCTGTATTCTGGATGGAACCCAGACATAAACTCAACCTTGACTGCAAACAATAACAAACTGCTATGGGAAACAGTGGCTGCTGGTGAAAACAAAAAAACAAACAAACAAAAAAAACACAGTTGGATAATACAATAGCAAAATGTGTGTTGCAAGTGGGGCAATTTGCCCCAGGCCCCGCAGGGGCCCCGCAAGCCCTGGCCCGGCAGTGGTCTGGGTCTTCGGCAACGGGGGGCCCTTCAGTGCTACCGAAGACACAGAGCGACTGAAGGGCCCCCCCGCATTTTGGTGGCGACGGGCCCTTCAGTCACTCCAGGTCTTCGGCGGCATTTTGGCGGTGGGGGGGCCCTTCAGTGCTGCCGAAGACGCAGAGAGACTGAAGGGTCCCCCCCGCCGTCGAAATGCCACCGAAGACCCGGACCGCCGCCAGATGAGTACAATCGCCACCGCTCCCCCGTTTTGTCCCAGGCCCCCTGAATCCTCTGGGCGGCCCTGATGTCACCATCTAATGGAGATACTCTTTAGCTCAAGTGATTGAGGTCTATGCTGCAACACTAAAGGCCTTAGGTTCAAAACCCTACTGACCACCCGTGTGGAGAACTGTTGCAGTTGCAATGTATTTTCTTGTAACAAAGACAGATGTAGTAGGTGGCTTTTCTGACAACATAAGGAAGTAAAGGAAATCAGAGAAGAGTTATACAGTTGCTAAGATGCATTTGTATGTAACTTGTATGAGTGATTTTTATTGTTTGCACTTTCACACTCTATTCAGGGACCAATCAAGTTCTAAAGCATTTCGGTGCCAGTGCAGTGTTGGGAGATTTTAGCACTGGGGACCCTGTATCAATACTATTTAAGCCTACTTGTCCCAAGCTTTGTTTTTCACTTTATTAATCTTCATGTAGTTGCCATTCGGTATAAATAGCTCTAACAAAAAAGGAAAAGAGCTTCAAAGAAAGGCCTGCATATATTTGTCTCTCACAAGTCTTGGAGATAAACTTGCTAAGAAAGAAAACAAAACTTGCAACACAAAAGAAGAGTGAAAAAAATACCCTATTTGTGCTTGTTTGTTGTTATACTAATAGATCTTCTCTATGCTCCAGTGCAGGAGGGGGCTTTTACAGAGGGGGCTGAAAGCACATCTTTACCAGCCATATACAGACTCTGTGACAAAGAACAGTGACAGCTATGTGCTTGAGGATTATCTGCTTTATTTAGTTCAAGAGCAAATATGTTGCCACATTGCACAGAGTGCAATCAGGTGATATCACTTGTTGTTAATTTCCTATAGAAGATAATAGATTCATAAATTAGAAAGCCAAAGGAAACCACTGTGACCATCTAATCTAATTATTTTTTGTCAGGGTCCAAATTTCTTGGACAAGGTGTAGTCAAGGTCCAGACTCCAGAGAAAATACAAAAAACACAACAATAATGATAAGTAAATAAAAAAGATTTTGTGATCTGTTCAAAATCATCTGGTGGTCCAGATTTGGCCTGCAGTCCACCTATCCCTGATCTAGTCCGGTCTCTTGTTTAACACAGGCATTAGGACTTCCTTGAATTAATTCCTGTTTGAAGTAGAACATATCTTTTAGAAATACACTTATTCTTGATTTAAAAATTTCAGCAATGAAGAATCTACTGCAACCCTTGGTAAGTTGTTCCAATGGTTAATTACTCTCATGGTATTGTATAATTCTAATTTATTAATCAAGAAGTCATTAGGTACCAAGTCAAATGCCTTACAAAAGTCTAAATATATTACATCAACAGTATTACCTTTATCAGCCAAGCTTGTGATCTTGTTTACACATACAATATAATTAATGTGTGTGGGTGTGTGTGTATCATATTAATTATATATAAAGTTAGTTTGATAAGATCTGTTATCCACAAACCCACATGCTTGGCATTAATTCTTTATGGATCAAGTCCCATATCAGCCATCACACTGTTTTGCCTGGGATCAATGTCAGGCTGACAGGACTATAATTACCTGTGTCATCCCATTAACCCTTTTAAAATATTGGCACATCATTAGCTTTCTTCCATTTCACGAAACTTCCCCAGTGATTCAAGACTTATTGAAAATCAAGATTAATGGTCCAGAGTTTCTCAGTCAACTCTTTTAAAACTCTTGAATGTAAGAAATCCAGACCTGCTCATTTAAAAATGTCTGAGTTAGTGTTCGAATGGAAAGTATTTCATCAGCATATGATATGTCATCATCCACTTTTTCTAAATAAAGAACATTTATTGAACACTTCTGCCTTTTTTGCATCGTTATTGATAATTCTACCATTTCCATCTGGTAATGGAACAATACCATTGCTAGGATGCTTTTTGTTCCTGCTGGACATAGATTTAATCTTGTATCCTTTCACTTTCCTTATCAATTTTCTACAATTCCTAGATTTTAATTTATAGTCATAACCATCAACTTCCCCTTACTTCCATTTGTTACATACAGGGTTGTGACACTTCCCAAGGCAACCCAGAGTTGTGAGGCACCTCACCACCACCTGCCCTTAGCATGAAGAAGTCTTTTCTGTGCTTGCTGTGAATCAGCTGCCTGAAACCACCAGCCTCTGGCAACACAAGCACTGCCTTCCAGGCCTCACTCTCTCTGTGCAGGGTAGCAATAGGCACACACCATCCCCCCGAGTGTCTCTCTGGAGTGCTCAGTCCCCGTACCAATGAACATTCAAAGAACTCTCTGATTTGCTATTCCCAGAGGAAGAGTAGACTTGAGAGATTCTCAGGATCACCACTTTACTTACCACACAGCATGTGAGAGAGAGCAAACAAGAACAAGTTTATCATCTAAGAACAGAGATTCAAGTGACAGACAGTGAAAATATTGGAAACAAATGGTTACATATGTAACAAAATCATAACATGCTTTCTAGAGCCTAAACTTAACTAAAAAGGCATTCCCCTATCTCCTACAAGATAGCTTCCCCCAAATCCTTTCCCCAGCATTTTCAATCAGTTTGTCCAAGATCCCTTCTCACAAGCAAGCCCATTGGCAAATTGTCCTCACAGACTGAAGGAACACTCCGGAGTGGCGCAGTTATGCCAACCTTAACCCCACATGAAAATTGCACTATATCGGTGATGGGACATAGCTACTGCCTCTTGCTGAGGTGGAGTTATTAAGCTCTCTCCCACTGACTTAGTGCAGTGGTTTTCAAACTCTTTCTGGTGACTCAGTTGGAGAAAATTGTTGATGCCCACGATCCAAAGGACTTGGGGATGAGGGGCTTGGGGGGGGGTCTAGGTTTGGCTGGGGCTCAGGGCTGGGGCAGAGGATTGGGGCCCGGGCTTACCTCGGGTGGCTCCCAGTCAGTGGTGCAGCAGGGGTGCTAAGGCAGGCTTTCTGCCTGACCTGTCACCACAGACTGTACTGCGCCCCAGAAATGGCCAGCAGCAGGGCCGGCTCGTATGCAGAGGCACGCAAGCAGCTACACGCAGCTCTCGCCCATAGGCAACACCTCTCCCCAGCTTCCATTGGCCGGGAACTGGCCAATGGGAATGTGGAGTCGGTGCTTGGGGTGGGGACAGCATGGTGTCAGAACAGGTAGAGACTAGCCTGACATAGCCGGGCAGCACCACCCAAGGGACTTTTAATAGTCCAGTCGGCAGTGCTGACCAGAGCCACCGCGACCCAGTGCCTTACATTCTGCGATCCAGTATCAGGTCGCAACCTGCAGTTTGAAAACCACTGACTTAGAGCATCTTCACCAGAAGCTGCTACAGAGGCGCAGCTGCACTGATTCAAGTTTGTAATGTAGACATGCCCATAATTTCATTGTCTTGATCCTAAACAGGATAAATCCTGCTGTTTTTCCCCTCCAACCCCCACAATCTATTGATTAGTATTTTGATGAGACTGTAATTGGGTGTCCACTGTGAACCATACAATACTTCATTTGCACGTGATCAGCCAGAGTGAGGTAAGTATCTCTTCCCCTTGCCTGACAGAGCTACATTTATCACCTTTCAGAGACTTCCTTTAGCTCAGAGGCACAGAGAACATAATTGTAGTACATATACAGAGCTCTTCACATATTTTCTATAGATACGTCTCACAATGATTATGATGACAAGCGTGACACAGGCTTTTATTAGAGACCTTACATGACATTTCTGAAGGACTAGTAGATAGATACCAGATGCAGGGGCAGGAGCGGTGGAAACTCCCTAAAAGTGGGGAGCCCACGGGCACCCAAACTGTAGCCTCATCCCCCCCATGCTACCCCTTCCCTGAGGAATCGTCCCCCTGTGCTGCCCCTTCTCCCCAAACCCACACCCTTACATCATCCTTTCCCACAAGGCCCTGTCTCCACTCGCTCCTTTCCATCCCCCTCCCCCCATCGCTCGCCCTTATGGCCGGTAAAAAGCAGAGGGCATAGTCCTCCCACTTTTAAAAGTAATGGGGCTATGCCCACCCTGTTCCAGCCCCCTGAGCAGGGGATCTCTAACCCCTGTGTACCCGTGCCCTCTGCCAGTTGGCATCAAGATGTCCGTGGGTCACAGGGTTTTAGTACTATTATTTA
The DNA here is from genome assembly GCF_016161935.1 of Mauremys reevesii. Lineage (NCBI taxonomy): Eukaryota > Metazoa > Chordata > Testudines > Geoemydidae > Mauremys > Mauremys reevesii. Next base: position 264,203,106 of record NC_052624.1, read on the forward strand.
TAGCTGCATGGCACTCTAAGTAAATCAAAGCGGGATTTCTGCCCAAAATCTTAAAGACTAGCTCCAATTCCTAATAAAGTCAGTTGAAAGATTTAACTTCAGTAGGAGTTGGCTCAGCTCCAATATTCAGATAAGAATAACAGGCGACAATAACCTGGAGCACTGGGATGGAATTGGGAAAAAATATTAAGGTCAAGCAATCACTTGGGTGACTAGCTGATGAACCCCAGCTCAAATGACTCTTATTATTTGTGTTACCATAGCACTGGGGAGGGCGCTAATCAAAAACCAGGAACCCAGGGTGCTTGATGCTGTGCAAACACAGTGGCTGCACCCAGGGGCTTACCATCTATGCACTTACTATGGCTTTGAAGCCACTGGCAGAGCTCCCATAGACTTGCATGGCACAGAGTCAGGGCCCTGTGGAGAACATCAAGCGCAATAATGTTAGTTAAATGTTTGCCGGGGTTCACAAGCTCAGGATGCTGTTCCTATGACTTTCCTCTCTACTCCCCACCCCAGAAAGGCCATCAGAGTGAAGTAAACACTGCTCCGAAGAGATCAGCCACCTGAAGCCAGTTGACCTTTGGGCTCCTTGCCAAAGCAAGGGTGCGCTCCAATTTTTAAAGGACAACTTTGAAACCCTAGATTTCAGCAAATGTCACAAACCAATAAACAATTTAACATTTATAATATGCTCTGGATGCCCTCATTGCCGACCTTTCAAAACCCACCTCCCTAGTTCCTCCCTCTCCCAGAGGCAACAAAAGGCTGCAACAGAGAACTAGTGGCAGACAGATGGGCTTGCATTCTTCAGAAATGTTATTCTGTAACACCAGTCTGCTTGGTTTGTGCTCATGTTTAAAAAGAAAATGTCATGAGCTAAGCTAAATGATGAACTCAGCTATCTTATTCCTATTTATGATAGATTAGTATCAGGTAAATTAGTGCATCACCGACAAAAACAAAAAACAAAAACCAAAAACAAAGAGACAGGCCTCTGTCCTGAGGAGCTTATAGTCAAAGAGCTAAAATAATCTCTAGTGTAACCCCACAGAATTCAAGTGTACAGTCCTGCTGCCTTAGAGATCAAAGTCAAAACCTCTATTGACTTAAATGGGAACAGGATCAGAGCCTAACCAATCTATTCTCTTCACTGTACTCTGTACAGATCCCATATACTGCACCGTCTGTATTAATCTATCAGTATCAGTGCTGTCAGGGGATTACTGAGTTGCTAAATTACCCAGGTAGGATTCTGATTTGCTCAGTCAACAAGACAATGTTGGGGGAAGAAGATCGGGTTCAGTTGTTTGTATGTTTTGTTTTGTTTTTTTAAAGAGTTATTTTCACTCTGCTTATGTGAATGGTCAAAAGCACAACAGAGCATCCAGTTACTTAAAATTAGGTACTGAGAGGACTGAACAGTTGTATATACTCTCTGTTACACTAAGGGCTAGATTAAACCAACGCAGGTCAGGGAGAGCACACAACACCTTTCACAGCTCATATAACTGGAACGAGTGCAGACCACACAGTGCAACTCTGTGGGACTTTGTCAGTGCCAAGGTGGCCTAAAACTACTTTTGATTTTCACCAGACTAATTCCTTTGTACAATTTACTGTGGCCTGTACTAAGCTGTACTGCTGTATAGAGCCCCAAATGGCCATTCAAGCATCTTACCTGGTTATATCGCCTTTTTCCTATTCATGATCCCTGTGCCAGCCACAGGGAGAGGGCTTGGCTATCACAGTTACCAGGCTAACTGCATTTCTGACCCCTAGTCTCTTCAAGTTCACATCACTCAGGTTTCAGGCCTTGAGCCCTCATCACTTTTCGGGCAGGAGTGAGGAAGGAGAGAGACTCTTGGGGGAGTTGGGAAGGGAAATCACATCATTCTTACATTCTCAGACCAGGCCCCGGGCTGCAGACCCCAGGGCTAACAGTGATTACCTCAGCAGGCCTGGCTTATGTTCAGTATCTGCAGTTCTCTTCCCTCCAGGAGCAATGACATTGGTAACCAGTGACCAAACAACCTTCTTAAAGCAATGTATTTATTTTAACTGGGGTTCTCAAACTTCACTGCACTGTGACCCCCTTCTGACAACAAAAATTATTACACGACCCCCAGAGAAGGGACCGAAACCTGAGCCTGCCTGAGCCCTACTGCCTGGGCAGGGGGGCCAAAGCCGAAGCCTGAGCCCCGCCACCTTGTGCAGGGTGGCCAAAACCAAGGCCCAAGGGCTTCAGCCCTGGACGGAGTGGCTCAGGCTTCTGCTTCAGCCCCAGACCCTAGCAAATCTAACACCAGCCCTGGAGACCCCTTAAAATGGGGTCCCAACCCACTTTGGGGTCCCAACCCACAGTCTGAGAACCACTGAGAGCCAAAGCACTTAAGACAAAAACAGATCTTAAAACAAATGAGCAGTCTGCATGGGTGCCTGCCTCTCTCTAAAGCTTACCATTCCCTGGAAGTGGGGAAAGCCGAGCTTCTTCAGCCTCCCTCCACCAAGCCTTCCTCTGTGACAGCCTCCCTTGAGAGCGTTTTTTAACCGCTTGGTGTACTCTTGATAGCTAGGCTCCCAGCACAGGCAGAACAAGACTTCGCACTTCTCTGCGGACACAATAGAACAGCTTTTTCCATTGTCTTTCAGTTGTCTGCCATTGTGTTAGCTCCCTGCTTGTATTTCCAACGGTCCTCTAATTACATTAGATTGATACACTCATACAGGAAATTGTAATAACCTCCAGATTTCTACAGTAACTTTACCTCACTCACCAGGTCACATATAGTATTCATCCCATTGCATACCATGTCGGCGTTCTTAGATTATTACATAGCAGCTCCACATCTGCCACAGCAGCACAGAGTCACTAGAGGAGATCTGTACCACTCAAAGATTGCCTTACGTAGGAGAGATCCTTCTGGCACCTGCTAAGATGACTTTAGAAGACCCATGCGCAGGCACAAAGCTGCCCCAACCCAGCTGATGACCTAACCTGTAACATTCATAAGGACCCAAAACCCTTTAACAACATACAGTAAAATTAAACTTTGAGGAAAGGATTAATGCTTGAACTGGATAAGAAAATGTTATCAAATTAGAAGAGTAAATATAGGCAAAGAGTATCTTTTATAACAGGAAAATCAGATCCACTGTTAGGGCTATTATTGATATAGACACATAATAGGATGAGCATAGCAATTACCGACTGTCTACTCTTTTAACACACTCGACTTTGTGATCGTCTACAGGACACAGAGTTATTCGTAATGGTAAATCTTGGCTGTATTTAATACAGGCAGTAATTAAATGGTTATAAAACGTGACACTGGAACACTGACAAGGTCCGCGAGTAGTATTATCAGCACTAATGGTCTGATAGTCAATCTGCTGCACTCCTACAGTTTAAATAACATTTGCCAGAATCCTCCAGTCAACACTCCCTGCCCCCTCCCCCCCGCCTTTTTCTTTTTGCATCAGGCTGCAGTAATCTTACAGGATCCCGCTGTGTTCAAATGATGAAAAGCTCAAGAGGTTCTTCAGTGAAAAACCACATAACTAAGCACTGTTTCAGCATCCGGAGACACTGGCAAAAGGGATTACAAATGCCTCCTCATGTACCCCAGAGAAACACTGGTGATCCTATTATTCCCCTCTCATTGTAAAGCCTATATAACAATTGTGTTAAAAAAAATCCAAACCATAATTATGTGACTGACAGACATCCATTAAACTGAGCCCAAGCACAACTGAGTCCATTTAAAGAAACGTGGAGCTAAGGTCTCAGCTATGGACAAGAGATACTAGCACAGCTGAGGGGCAGGGGATACACAGTGGTGCCTGCTTTGAGATTCCATTGATCCTGGAGCTGGCTAAGAGACAGTCCAGTCTCCAGCATTACTAACAACCACCTCAGCAGCTGCAGGCTGCTGCAATAGCAAGAAATTCATGGGCGCGGCGATTCCCAGGGCACTTTTTTGCCTGGAAGTACCTCCAAGGTTGGGGGCTAGGAGGGGGGTTTGCATAGAGCTGCCAGGCTGGCTCGATGCCCCTTTCACATGGGGGATTCTCAAGCAGCCAGTGAAGCCAGACTAGGAAAAGTGCACATAACGGTTGTCACTTTCCCTTATCACCTCTTCTTTTGTTTGTCATCATCATCACTGGCTATATCTATGTCCAAACCTGATGGCCCATCCTGCCTACATTTCCAATATCAGTGGGACTACTCAGGGTAGCAAACATAAGAGAGAGGTCAACAAGAAAAGAGTCCATCCCAGCCAGTATCTGTCTCCCAGGTCAGACCCCAATGCCCAGTATCCCAGGTGCCAACAGTGGCCAATGGCAGGTGCCCTGAGTCTCTCTCCTATCTCCATCTCCATCCTCTGATTCTCTCCAGAGGCTAGAGACCCACCCTCCTCTCCCTGCTAGCATTTATTTCTTACCATACCCTCCTCCATTCCTCCCCCTTTCTCCTTTTATTTTTATAGTCCTAGCCTTCACAACCTCCTAGTCCAAGTCCACTAGCCACAGTTGACCAGGCGCTGTCACACAGACACAGGAATTGTATGTAATAACCTACATTCTACAGTAACTTAATAATCCTCACCATTTCACATATAGTATTCATCCCATTGCAGGTCACATATAGTATTTAGATTATTACATAGCAGCTCCACATCTGCCACAGCACTTCACTTCATCTAGTCATAAATATTTGTAGGATCTTCATCTAGTCATAAATATTTGTAGGATCAGGTCCTTCCATTATAAGTTTTTCAGGGCATGGACCATATATTTTATTGTTCTGTAAAACATCATGTGCTTTAAGGTACTGTCAAAATAATAACCACTTTTCTGCCTTTTTCTCTTTCTACTTCCCCCTTCCTCCCCAGGCCAGATTCATCATTTTACTGATTATATCCCATTGTAGGAACCAATAAAATGCACAGCACAGACAAAATCCATTTTGCTGTTTCTCTCACAAAGCAAATCTTGTACAGACTGTGTCTGTTACAGTTCATTTATAGCAAGACACGTAGAAAGCTCAATCTGTGGGAGTGTGACTTCTGTGTTCTACAGAATAAAGGATGTGGTTTTTTTTTCTTTTTAAAATAAACTACAGCTGTAATCCCAACTATTTGAGTTAAAACTTGTGCATTTTTAGTCTGAGTAGAAGCACGTTCCAGTGACAGAGATTATGTAGAGCTTCATTGTTTTCCTTTAAGCCTTTTAATATTTATCATTTATAGAAAAGGAAACAGTGGGATATACATACAAATGCACACTTTACTGGTTCCATGTTATGGGTACAACCAGTTCTTGGTATGTACCACTTTGCTCTGTTGTTAGAAAAACAAATCAGTCACCAGAAAAATAACGTGGTCATAGCTACTGTACGCTGAAGCTATTTAACCACATCACAGATAATGAAAGAAACTCAACAATACTCAAATGTACCCTTCCCTGTTTATCCCTCTATCTTATTTGGGTTGTTCCTCCATACCTTCTACTTCCAGAACAAGGAGTAATGGTCTCAACTTGCAGTGAGGGAGGTTTAGGTTGGATATTACGAAAAACTTTTTCACTAGGAGGATGGTGAAGCACTGGAATGGGTTACCTAGGAAGGTGGTGGAATCTCCTTCCTTAGAGGTTTTTAAGGTCAAGCTTGACAAAGCCCTGGCTGGGATGATTTAGTTGGGAATTGGTCCTGCTTTGAGCAGGGGGTTGGACTAGATGACCTCCTGAGGTCCCTTCCAACCCTGATATTCTATGATTCTACTCCGCCAACCTCTACTCCATCTACTCCAGTGATGCCAACCTCAATTAACCATGTGTCCACCTCTCCCACAAGCATTTCTTCCCAAGTGCCCCTTGCGCATAGGACACCCTGACCATATTCATGCATAAAGCTACTCCTCTGACCATCCTCAAGGTCCACTTTCTACCATGAAGCCTGTGGGAGGTTTCCAACGAACAACGTCTAGGGGGTGGACAACAGGGATTACCACTATCTGTTTTATTGTCAGTTTACTTGTTTCCTATAATTAACAAATCACTTTAAATGTGTCAAGATCATGTAATAAACTTAGATGCACTATGTAACTACACTTTCCTTTCACTGTTACCCTCATCCTCCCTCCCACTTGACACATTGTGTCTTTAGATCCTAATCTCTTTGGGGAAGAGCCTATCTCCTGTTAAGTGTTGTACAATGGAGTTCTAATCCTTATGTTTGCTGGACTGGAGAACGAGATGCTTATTTTGGTATTATGTTCACTGGGGGCCAAATCATGGAACTAACACCAAGCCCAACAGTCAGGCTGCCTGCAGGGGACCTCTTTAGAGTGTTGGAGAGGCAGTGGGAATGACTGGGCCCACCTCATGAACAGTAGCATAGTCCCATGGCCAGTACATTCCTCCTCCATTTGAGAGGATGGCTGGTGGAGCTTGGCTTAACTCAAATCCCCTTATATGTAGGTGCACAGGGAACCCCAACAGAGAAGAACTTGATACGGCACAGGCTTTTCAAATCCTCCCTCCCTCTTCCTCAGCAAAACCTCTGTAAAATCAGCCCCTCTATACCCCTGGAGAATGGGGAAGTATTTGGCCTCCAGATCAAGGCAGATTAAGACCAGCACTGTTATTCCTGTCTGGCTTTCTTCAGTTCCCTTCTTGACTGTAATTCCATGTGTACCCAGTATAGCATGAATAGTAAAAAAAATAATGTGAAGAGTAGAAGCACGAATAGGAAGATATTAAAATTCAATGGTCTACACCACAAATTAACTGGTGTTACAAAATTACATTACAAAATTCAGTTTATAAAATTTAAGCAGCTTACCCTGTCTTCCAGTAATATATATTACAGGCCACATTCTGCTTTTAGTCACATGAGTCCAATGCCCACTGCAGTCAATAAAAGCTGCACACGTGTAACAGAGCAGAATTTGGCTCTACATCTTATGAAACAAAATTCAGATTTTGTTTCCAGTTATAAGCTTAGCAATGAAGCACATACTAGTATACGTAACCCTTTATTGGCCTGGAAGGTTAAGGGTCTTTGCCGGACTAGGAAATGCTTACTGCAGTGGTCCCCAACCTTTTAGTCTTGCATGGCGGCGGTGGAGCATCCGCTGAAATGCCGCCGAATTTCAGCGGCATTTCGGCGGCGACACCTCTCGATGACGCCGCTTGCCGCCGACAAGCGATGTCATCGAGAGGCATCGCCACCGAAATATGCTCGACCGCCGTCCAGGACACAGGCGCATTTAGATGCCCCTGCGGGCGCCATGGCGCCCACGGACACTGCGTTGGGGACCCTGGCTTACTGTATTTCTCATTGTAGCTCACTTGTCAAACACAATTCAGTGTTTTATATACTTTGTTACACCCAGACACTGGACCTGGTTCTCTGATTCCTTGAACCTTATGTAGTCATTTATATCTATTCAAAGTGAATGTAAAAAGCAACCACCTGATACACAAGTGTGAGTTTTGAATTTCTGGATATGTTATGAAATGATCTCTTGGTAATCTTTCTGGAGCTTCCTAGCAGAAATGGTCACACAACAGAAAATGAAGAATTAATCTCTCACCTGCTAGTAGCCAATCAGCTATTTATAGCCTATCATTGGAAAAAGAAAAAACAGTCCAGCTGTAGCGGAATAGTTCAAAAAATAAGGGAGGTTGTGGTTATGGAAATGTAACACATCAACTACATACACAGCAAAACAGACAGAGGACAAGTAGATACTTAGGTATTTAATAACCTCTTCTTCGATACTCAGACAAAGTACATTCACCAGCAAAAAAATCCAGCACCCCATCCATTTTAATATAACCATTTGATACACATACCTCAGCCATTAAATATGTATAATCAGAGATTTCACTCAATTGAATAAAATCACTAGAAATGACGTGTTACATATATAATGATGCTCACACTGTAATGGGGTAGAACCTTGTTCGATAGGTCTGATGACTATATTCCCATTTAATGGCTCTATAAACAAATGTTCACTGTTACCACAAATATCAGAACAAAACAGTAATCATTACAAGGATGTTTGTAAACCTGCTAATACTTCATAAATAAATAAATTAATAAATAGTGAATTCTGATTCAGAGGGCACTCACTCTGCACAGGTATAAATGACTACCCTAGGGTCAAGGCACGTCTATCTTATTCAGGATACTTGGTTGAGAATCACACATGTAACTAACGTGGCTTGTTCTGCCATATTGTGGACAGGGCTTTGGATTTCCCAAGACTCATTCAGGATTTGCTCTTAAATTGCACTTGCATTTCTCCTACGTACATGAACGCAAAGCAAAATTGTGTTATGTTTAAAACAAGTAGTTCTGAGATTAAAATAAAATGTTACTGGGCTTGTGGTTTTGTATATAAAATACTTCGGTTACCCAAAGTTTGATTTGTCGTAGAGAACAAGGGAGTTGTGAGACAAAATGTTAAATCAAGTCAGAAAACTGAGCAAAGGCTAATGTTTAAGTCAAGTCTGGAAAGAAGTAGTAAGAAACAGGTATTTGCTTCTGCTCACAGCTACATCCACGCCATCCAATTGACTTTAATAACCAAATGCAGAATTTGGTCCTATATTTCACTAGCACTCTGATTTAAGAACTGGAGACATACTTTTCCAAACGTTGCTACTCATCCAGCATGCAAAACCTGAGTCTACTCAGTCTTGGATTCAGAGGTACAGTGCATCCTCAGCTCCCACTGAAGTCAAATTGAGTTTTAGGGGCTCAGCATCTCTGAAAAATCAGACCCAAAGTGTCGCAAATTATGCGACCAAAACTTGAGGCCCTTGAAATCAGTGGCTGCTTTTTAAAAATTCTAGGCTTAGGCCTTCAGACTGAAAAGTCCTGAGAGAAAATTGGAAAAATGAACACAGAGTAAAAGTGCTATTGAGAAAAAATTCTGGGGGGAAAGGCTATGGAACAACCGAGACACATTTCTTGGCCTGGAGAGTGTACCCACCACCAGGAAGAGCCATGAAGTCCCCTGTAATCATCCATGCTCACAGAGAACACTGACTTTGTCGAGAGACAGCACGAATAGAGATGCGCATCACACTCTAAAAAATGATGAAAAAGAGAAGTTCATTGAGATGTGACGGTTTGTTTGCAAGAGAGAATCCTGTTAGCCCCAGCAGACTAAATCATGTAAACCACCACCACACTAAGCAGCTCTACCAGTGGATATATCAAGTGACATTAATTGACATGTCCTTTTCTTTGCCCTTTAGCTTCTTTTTTCCCCTGCAGACATGTGGAATCTCCTGTCTAAATAACATTTTAGAAAGCTGTATAATCTAGGGTTTAGATGTTATAAAGAGACAAGGAGAGGTGCTGTAGGCCTCCCTTTTTTGGGAGTGTGGGGGATGGGGGGGCGATGAGACTCTATCTCACTGTCCTCAAGCAAACTACTAGAAAGTATCTTGAGGGGAATCATTTGGGGAAACATGGTTACAATGCACAGCAAATGAAGGGGGAAACAAAGAAAGCCTGAGGAAGAGTAAGCAGCAGGTTTACTTTAAATCAGGGAGAAGCAAACCTAAAAAACACCCAAACAGAGCACAGAGCTGAGCCTGACCATTCTCATTCACCCATAGACTCAGGAAGTCTAGTTCAGTGGTTTTCAACCTGTGGTCCATGGACACCTGGGGGGTCCACAGACTACGGCTAAGATTTCCAAAGAGGTCTGTGCCGCCATTTGAAATTTCTTCTGGGTCCGCAAATGAAAAAAAGATTGAAAACCACTGGTCCAGGTTGACCACAGCATAAAAGAACATACTGCAGCTTGAGTAAGGAATTCATAAGGCAATTTTTTTTTTTTTTTTTTTACTTTCCTGGTAATAAAACAACAGGAGGCCCTGACATTTCTGCCATAATTATAGTCTAGTATCAGCAGTAAGAGTCAAGCTGAAATTTAAAACTCTCAGGAATTTGTCATTTTGTTTAGTTGCTGCAGGGGACTGATACAAAGGCCAAAAGTTATCCTAACAATGTAGCAAATCCATTCTGTGTCCAGAAAGCCTTTCTATTGAGACGGTCTCCTGGTTACAATAGAAACAAGATCAGAGTTAATCTCCAACAGAGAGCTATGTGCCCTGGCTAAACAAAATGTATACCCCTTCATATTCTGCATCAAAAAGCCCTGCTGACAACAGCAGAACCTATGAACTGTTAGTTATGAGGACACAGTAGGACTGCTGAGGTTGAACTGAAATTACTTCATCATCTCTGTTTTGGTTAGCTTTTTTCCCCCCTCACTGAAACTCTGATGTTTTCATACAGTGCTGTTTATTTTAGCAAGGAGCATTAGGTGTTGGAATACTAAAGAACCATGTTTGCTATTGGACTTCTGAGCTGTAATCCACCCTAATCAATGTAATTACACCACAGATTAATCTGGCCTTTACTGAATTTTCCAGTTTCTTCAGTTAACCCACCTCCTGTCCTTCCCCCTCCCCGCAAGACATACACATATATACCCCTAAAGGATTCAAGACAAGATTACACGAATTCAGCCCTGGGGCAAACAGATGCAACTCCATTTGCTTCAGTTGAGTCACACCTGCTTATGACAGGGCTATTTTGGCTCAAAATATTGGTAACTACAAAACTTGTAAGAAATAAATGCTATCCCCTTTTGGGTGGTGAGCTGCAATTTTGATTAGTAGAGGGCCAATAAGCCTGAATCCATACAAGCCAGACACTAGGAAAAGAAGTTTGGAGATGCTGTTAACTGAGGGGAAAGAATTATTCCCAGAGAATACCAAATATCCATGTACATCCCTAACATGGGGGTCTAGTACAGTACTTAGAATTAAGTTGTGTTTTTTGCATAGAGATTAGTTCCTGATGAACTTTTGCCATTCTATCCAGCAAGTTTGGCGTATACATCCATTAATTGCTTCTTTATATTGTTAATGTCTAATCATCATCTTGACCCAGGCTATAATTAGCACAGTAACTGGACAGGTTTCTGTGAGGTATAGGTTTACTCCCAAGTATTACAATAAAGACTTATTCAGATAACTGAATCCTGGAAAGTTGGACATAATTGCATCCTTCTGTTTCACTACTGAGGAAGAAATTGAGAAATCGTGCTAATGCAGAAGCATTCTGGAAGATTGATTAATGCTGGTTTAACAGAGTTCGTCCTATTCGCTTCCCTTTGTTGATCTGGTTTTCATCAGCTGTAACATTCCGTGTCTGTATGAGTTACCAGAAAAAGGGTTGTCCTCGGTCAGGCACAGACTTTTTTTCCAAGCTATTTTCTCTGCTTCTGTATGGAAGTTAAAAATGTGAATGAATATTTGTGGAAGTGGTTGGTTTTTTTGTTTGCTTTGTTGTTTTTATTTATTTATTTTGCATTACTTGTCCAACTGTATGAGTTTTTCACTGATGTTTCCCTTTTAATTTATGGAATTATTTTATTAAAGGAAATGCCACATTTAAAACACAGAGCTAATAAGTGTCTGGCCAACAGCCAGGGCCAGATTATGACATTCTGAGGCTCTAAACCAGTGGTGGGCAAACCTGCGGCCCACACCCGGCCCGTCAGGGTAAGCTGCTGGCTGGCTGCAAGACAGTTTGTTTACACTGACCATCCACAGGCCTGGCCACCTGCAGCTCCGTGGCCACGGTTGACCCAGTGGTGGGTGACCAGCACGTCCCTGCAGCCTGTGGCTTCCCGCAGCTCCCATTGTCCGGGAACAGCGAACCGCGGCCACTGGGAGCTGCGGGCGGCCATGCCTGTGGATGGTCAACGTTAACAACGTCTTGCAGCCTGCCAGCGGATTACCCCGACAGGCCAGGTGCGGGCCACAGGTCACCCACCACTGCCCTAAGTTACGTCAAGTGTAAAAGGCCCCATACCATAAAAAAAATGAATTTATTATTTTCACAGAAAGGACAGTGAATATATAAACACAAAAGCTTTATATTTGCATATATACAAAGGTGAATAATCTTCATTTTCAGCAGCCCTCTCTGTTATGATGACATCAAGACAAACAAATTTTAGACAAATTCTTTGAACTGTGTATGTAAGTAAAGTAAAAGTAAACAATACAATATAAAAAATCCATAATAAAAAATATACAGTAAATAATACAATTTACTAGAAGATTTCTCAGGAATTTTTTCTTCTCCGTTGGCGCATCTAGATTGTGGAATTCCTTGTCTGAATACACAATGAGACTCAGAGGATGGCAACAGAGGATACAAGAGGCAATAAAGGATATAAAATGCAGATAACCCACAAGCTTAAAGCTCAACTATTAGTTATATTGATCTGAATTACACCCAGGTAATAAGCAAACAATCAGAAAACTGTATGTGGGTGGTATTTTTCCAACAAATTGATTTGTTTTTATTCTGAATTTTCCAATATTGGTACTAAAATTAGTAGCAGAAAGCTTTTATTGAAACCAGTAAAAAATTATTTCTATTATAAATATTGAGATTTATATATCTATACAATAAATAATAATATTTTATTAATATATATATATGCCAAAAACCTGTGTTATTTTACCAGGATATTTCTGTGAAAGTTAGTGCTATTTTGTCTAAGTTCTCACAGGAAAACAAGAGGATATATAATTTTTTTTACACCATGAATATGGAAAATTATCCTTTTTTTCATAGGAATAAATGAAAAAATGTTTGATTAATTTTGTTAGAGAATACAAAGTTTATTCAGACTATATATAAAATATATTTATAAATGTTTATTATGATTTAATTTTTGCTACGAAACAATGAATTGTTGCTATTTTTCTTTTGCCATACTATAAAAATACAAGGTATTATGCATATGATGTGATTTATTAGTCTATATAAGAATTTTTACATAGCATACTACCTATAATAAAATATTATCTTGTGCGTTCCAAACCCACAGAGCAGAAAATCCCAGTCTTTTTCCTAGGCAGATATCTCTCTTCGTGTTCGCTTCTCTATCCTCTGCTCCCCCCAGGACCACTAATTAATCTCGAGTAGAAAGAGAAAAAGAGAAAGGACGAATTTAGCAGAAAAAGACTTGTAATCTCTAGACAGACATTGAGAAAGTGAGAAAAACTAGCTTATATTTAAGCAAATATAATGAATATTATAGGCTTTAATAGCCTATGAATCATATATTCACATAGTTTGAAATAACTTGTTCACCAAGTACTCAAAATATTTTGATATATGTATATCTTCCTTAACTTCACTCAAAACCCTCTATTTATCCTTTCATCAGCACTCTCTGATATTTACTGTGAAGATTCCTGAAACTGACAGAGGGAAGCCAACACAAATTTTGCTCCTCGAGATCCACTCGACCAAAGTCCATAAGACGATCATCTGCAAATCCAATCACGTGAACCATGGATAGTGCATGAAGCAGAAAGCGATGTGTGCATTAAAATACACAATTGTGTGTATGTACAGATCAAAAGAAGAACACACTAACATATGAGTTTGGCAGGATTGCTTCACGACACTGCCGTCTCCGACCTCACATTTTTCCCATTTTTATCGGCAGTGAGATTTATTTATGTCATAACTATAAAGGGAAGGGTAACAGCCCTCCTGAGTACAAGAGACACCAAAATCCTTTTACCTGTAAAGGGTTAAGAAACTCAGGTAACCTGGCTGACACCTGACCCAAAGGACCAATAAGGGGACAACATACTTTCAAATCTTGGTGGGGAGAAGGCTTTTGTTTGTGCGCTCTTTGTTTTGGGGGTTGTTCGCTCTTGGGACTAAGAGGGACCGGATATCAATCCATGCTCTCCAAATCTTTCTGAACCAGTCTCTCATCTTTCAAACTTCTAAGTAACAGCCAGGCAAGGTATGTTAGGTTTATCTTTGTTTTCTCAACTTGTAAATGTTCCTTTTGCTAGAGTGTTTACCCCTGTTTGCTGTAACTTTGAACCTAAGACTAGAGGGGGTTCCTCTGAGCTCTTTAAATCTGATTACCCTGTAAAGTTATTTTCCATCCTGATTTTACAGAAATGATTTTTACCTTTCTTTCTTTAATTAAAAGCCTTCTTTTTAAGAACCTGATTGATTTCTCCTTGTTTTAAGATCCAAGGGGGTTGGATCTGGACTCACCAGGAATTGCTGAGGGGAAAAGATGGGGAATGGTTAATTTCTCCTTGTTTTAAGATCCAAGGGGGTTGGATCTGGACTCACCAGGAATTGCTGAGGGGAAAAGATGGGGAATGGTTAATTTCTCCTTGTTTTAAGATCCAAGGGGGTTGGATCTGGACTCACCAGGAATTGGTGGGGGGAAAGGAGGGGGAATGGTTAATTTCTCCTTGTTTTAAGATCCAAGGGGGTTGGATCTGGACTCACCAGGAATTGGTGGGGGGAAAGGAGGGGGAATGGTTAATTTCTCCTTGTTTTAAGATCCAAGGGTCTGGATCGGTGTTCACCAGGAACTTGGTGGAGAAGTCTCTCAAGGCTACCCAGGGAAGGGTTATAGTACTTGGGAAGGAAATATTTGCGGGGGAGAGGGAGGTAGACATAGTTTCCCAAATGACTCATAAATAATTTCGGTGGTGGCAGCAAAACCAGATCTAAGCTGGTAGTTAAGCTTAGAGGTTCTCATGCAGATCCTCACATCTGTACCCTAGAGTTCAGAGTGGGGAAGAAATCTTAACAATTTAAATAAGTTATGAAGGCCTGGTCGGAATTTTACCAGTAGCAGCTGGCCAACAATGCTCCCTTAGGAGACTGACAGCAGACTTACTCATAGAAATATTAATTTTACAAGTGCAATTATCGTTTTTTCCCTCAGCCCTGGCCTCGCGCCTGTCAATAATGAACAATTAGTGAGGGAGAAGAGTATTTGTGTAGCCAGATATGTATATTTTTGTCATGTTTGAATGAAAATATGTCTATATTTAAGAGAGAATCTTCTTTTTCCCCATATCTCCTTTATCAACCAATTTTGATAAAATTTGAAATGGAGTTAGTTTTTTTCTTTTTTTTAGAGGCCCCTCATATTGCGAAGCCCCAAACCGTAGCTTAGTTATCTTATCTGGCACTGCCAACAGCAGTGGCAAAAATGTTAGAAATGGTCAGAACATTTTCAACTAAATGAAATTTCATTAGAATGGGCTGTTTTGTCAAAGCTGACAGTTTCAATGATGTTTTCAGTGGGAAGGTTTTTGAGGTCCAGGGCTTTCTCATCACCTCTGATGAAAATTGAAAACCTGAGCTATTCGATCTGAAAACAGCTGTTTTGACAATTCTATTTCATGAAAATGTTTAGAACAGGACCAAAAACGTTCAATGTAGGAAAAAAACAACAACTTTGAAACTTTGAAAGTTGTCACAAAATCGAATTGTCTTCCAGACAGCTCTAAAATAAGAGTGATACTTCCTCATTCTCAGTGCATGGTTTAATGCAAGGCTTGTGCATAGCATTCACAAGCCATGGAGTCTCAAAAACACCCAAAGGTTGTCTCTTTATTAGTTTATGTCCAGACAACAGAATCATTTTAAGAACTAGCTTAAAGAGATCAACAAGCTCTGTTACTCAAATCGTTTACTAAATTGAAAATTACAAGTTAGCTCGCCTGAAGGGAAAAAACAGGTTTGCTACACTAATTTCTTCTGAATCAGATGCACTTTCTCTGAATCATCTCTGGCAGCCACAATATCCTTTTTCATAAGGATGTCTTCTTTTCCCAGGAAAGTCACATGTTTGTTTGCACAAGTCCTGCCATTGGTTTTGCTGTGGAACCATGAATACTGACAATGTATCAAGTTGAGTCTGGCCTAATAAAGTAATATTGCCTAAATGTATATTCCTTATCCTGCTGAAGGGAGGTTTGTAAACAAGATGAAGGTATAATTAGTGACAAACAGAGGTCATACTTAAGAGAAAAAGAAGAACGTGTTTATGAAAAGGTTGAAATGCTGTAACAAACAGGCACTTTGCTCCTTTTAAAGATCTTTGAAACTCTTGCTTCCAAGACCAAATACCTGAAAGATCTTCACTTCATTACTGTGGCATGCTGCCAGATCATAATGCAAAGAGGGTGGGGTGGATGAGCCATAAGAAGGGTTTCTGGTGTATTAATTCCCTAACTCTCTTAGATCTTGCTTCCTGACATCAAACTTTGTTTACGGATCAACTCTCAGTATTTGCTCAATATAGATGGGGGTACAGAGAGGTTAAATGAGTCACCCAGTGTCACATAGTAGGGCAGTGATAGAGCCTTACCAGGTGTCCTGACTCCCAGCTTTATCCCGTATCCACACTCCCTTCAGGTTATCAGGTAACTGACTTCACCACCAATAAGTTGGAATCAATAGAGTACCCAGGACTATCGGCAGATCAGAATTAAGCAGAAGACTCCACAGACTTTAGAGAACAGAGTTTCTGCTGTATAATAGTTTCCATGTGTACAGAGGATGCTTAGTCCCCAAGCCTCAGATATTGGGGCATGTTAGTCAGGATCATCTTTGTTTTTTTCTGACAGCAGAACTCTCATAAGGGCTCTTGCATCCCAGGACATTTGAAAGCATGGTACAGGAAAGCATAGGTAATAATGAGATATGTCAGCATACTATGGAAAGCATCTCTCCCTTGGCTATGTCCCCAGTTAGTCACCCCAAAGCTAGCAGGGCCCTGATCCTCTGACATTCACACACAACTTCTTCCACTGATTAAAAGAGGGTGTGAGGGAAATGATGCTGCTTAGGCACAATGCCCCACCCGCAGACAGAGTTTTGGCCATGTGAGAGAGTCATCCACTCTTCCTTTCTCACCTCTGGAGCTAAAATCAGAGGCAATAACCTGGCCCCAAATTCAGATCAACTTCTAGGTAAAGCCACCCTAGCAAGAAAACAGCTTGTTTAGAAAAGAGTTTAAGAATACTGTGAAGTCATTTGATTCCTCCTATTTCCTACTTAGCTCAAGCAGTTGTAAAAACCAGTGCCACAGGCATTTACTACACACAGTGGTTTAGAGACATACTTTTGCCTTGGTCTAGCTAGTTTCCATCCCCCTACTTCAGAACGCTGAACACAAAAGTTCAACCCTTCCTTCTAATGAAAATGGGCTGTGATGTATCTTAAACAATTTTGGATGGCAATATGTGCAAGACTAACACAAATGAAACCTGACCGCCATATGAGACAGGAGTCTAATCTTTTGTCCTTAAATCATATTAGAGTTTCATTTTATAATCAAGTGGAGTCTAAAAATTCTGCATGACACAGCTGTAATTACAGAAATCTGTGGCCAACACAGACTCCTTGGCTTCCTAATCAATGTTCATCAGGCCCATCCAGCCTCATCTGGCTGACAAATTGATGCTTGCAATACAGAGGGCTGTACTCAGACCACTTTGACAGACAGCCTGCTGTTCTGCTGCTAGCCCATACAAAAACCTCTGAAGTGCATATGCCACAGCAACAGAAGTCCCAAAATCCAATGCAGTTTAATTTGCAGCAAAGACGTGAGCAGAATTCCCTACTACTCAAAGAAGGAAGGCCATGCGTGAGATATGAATAAAACATTAAATGCACAGCAGGTAATCAAACGACTGAAGATGTTTTGAAGGGTTTTTCTTTTTTTTATTATTATTTTTGGCAGGGGGTATTGAAGTCGTCTGTCTGTTCCTAAAGTTACGTCTCTCAGTTGGAAGCACAACATGCTGCTGTTGTGCTGCAAGGCTGAATTAAACTACTTTTTATATTTTACACCAGATAACTCCTACTAAATTTAATGGGCTAAAGAAAAGTTGTATCTTATTAATTTTCATATTTCGAGCTCTCTTCGACTGAAGGAAGGCTAGGAGGCTGCATTCTGCCAATTCAAGTTCAGCTCTATGACTGACTGGCTATTAGTATCAATAGCCAAGTCCCCAGTGTGCTACTGCTCTCAGTTACACTGGTGTAAATCCAGAGTAACTCCGCTGACCTCTGCAATTACACCAGTGTAACTGAAAGAATTTGGCCCATGTGCCTTTCAGAAGATGAGAGTGTAATGTTACCACTGATTTCACTGCAGAGTAAACCCACCCGATTTGCTAGTCATTCCTAACAATAGGGGTTTCTTGTAAACACACAGCAGACTTCAAATGCTAGAGGGTGTATGTCTCACAACAGGGAGCAGAATGCACCTAGTAAAGCAATGGACAAACAGGCAGAAGTTCTGGGTTTACACATATTCATAAAATCATGGATAAAAGCTAGGAACTGGGCTGGGAATCTGAAATGGAGAGGCAAAGGGCTACAGAAGAACTCTCTTCTTCTCATCCTGTCACTTTAAAAAATGCCCTTACCTCTTCCCTACTGCTCTCTTTTCAGAATATCTTCCTGAGCTGCCTTTAAGCCAGAGTGGCATATTTGAGTAACTTTAATTAAACTCTCCTTATGCTCATGAACTTGCTCAGGCATCTTTTGCTTTTGGTGTTTTGTTCCCTCCAGGGCTCACCAGGAGGTCCCCCACTCGCACCCCTCCAAAGCTGTCACAGCTTTAATAAACACCTGCTCCTCACTACAAATTTACCAGAGCCCAAGCCCAGCTCTCCCTCTACTTCAGCGTGGAGAAGGAGGCTGTTCCTGAACACGGATCAAATGCTTGTCTCTCTGTAAGCACAACGGGGCGCGGGGGAGGGGAATCCTTGAAACAAACCAGGAAAAGAAAAATGTCACAAGCCAGCTATTCCTAGGATGGAGCCATGTGTCCACTGGCAACTAGTTTGAACATAAGAATGGCCATACTGGATCAGACCCATGGTCCATCTAGCCCTGTGTCTTGTCTTCCAACTGTGTCAGGTGCCACGTGCTTCAGAGGCAGCGAGCACAACAGGCAGTCATTGAGTGATCCACCCTGTCGTCCAGTCCCCACTTCTGGCAGTTAGGGACACCAAGAGCATGGGGT
Source organism: Mauremys reevesii (assembly GCF_016161935.1). Taxonomy (NCBI): domain Eukaryota; kingdom Metazoa; phylum Chordata; order Testudines; family Geoemydidae; genus Mauremys; species Mauremys reevesii. The sequence continues at coordinate 264,222,044 of NC_052624.1, forward strand.
TGCATCCCTGCCCATCTTGGCTAATAGCAACTGATGGACCTATCCACCATGCACTTATCTAATTCTTTTTTGAATCCCATTATAGTTTTGGCCCTGGCAACGAGGTTGACTCTGCCTTGTGTGAAGAAGCATTTCCTTTCAACACCCTCTTCCTTTCCTGAAGGTCACTGAACAGTCATCAGATAACCATAACATCCAGTCACTACTGACATGGACTGAATTTGAATGGTCTGTGGAGAGGTAAAGGCTCTGTATCACAATCCCAATACTCGTGGCTAGGTATTCCCCACTCAAACCACTGCTACAAATGGTACCTTTGCTGGTTAGCCAAGGACTGAATGGAAACTGAGCTTCCTGTTACTGGATGGAGTCCCAGATTAGAGAGGGTTGAGACACACCAACGGGGCATGTGAAGGCTTGTGCTGTCACTGGCCATGCTGTACCTGTTCTATGGATAAGGATGGCTTTGTATTCCAGGACTATTAACCTAGCACTGTTGCACACCTCCCAGCTGCCTGAGCCCACCTCCCAGCCAGATTTCATCCTCCCCTCCCCACTCCACTGAACCTCGGCAATTTTATTTTCAGTATGTTTAATATTTTCTCTCAGAGGACAGACATTTAGCATTTTCCATGTACTAGCACAAGCCACATTTGTGGGATTCAAGTGGGGGGGGAAATGGATAATTATAAGTGAGGTTAGATGTTTAACTGTGGTGAGTCTTACTCACATGCACAGTGTTAAACAGTTTGCTAAATGTGGAGACAGCAGGGAATTTCCCCTTTCCCTCCCAGATACACAGGTGTGGAATGTGGAGTTTTCACCTTTCTCTGAAACTCTGAGCAAATACCACCCATTAGGGTTTGGAGAGTGTATCCCATATGCTCAATTCACTGCAATTCCAGGAGGACCTGGGAATTGCTGGAGTAAACATCTACATTTACTGTTGCTATTAACAGTGTCACAAGAACAGGCTATTTTTAATCAGGTTCGATGTTCAAACATTTTTAAAATGTGCTAAAAACGAGAGGGAAGAAAACAAAGGTAGAATGCTACCTCCTTCCCACCCACCCCCAAAATCACCAGTGAACCCAGGTGCCTAGAACAGAAAAATAAGATATTTAACCCCCACAGCAGCATCTGCTTCTTTGGCAAACTCCCAGGTACTCTAAAAGCAGAGATGTGCTGAATGGATCAGCCAAAAGATAAGCAGGAGGAAGATCAGAGGGAGTGATTCTATCTGCTGGTTTGCAGGCATCATACCACCTGTGGCCCTTCCTACCTCTATAGAAACTGCAGCTGAAGTACTGGCTGCCAAGAGGATTCCTGTAGTCTTGTTACTGGGAATACAATAATAGGGGCAATAGGCAAGAGAACATAAAATAAGACCTTAAAAAAAAAAAAAACCAACAACAAAACAGAACATGTCTGCAGAGCATCACATTGTTCACCCTATTCATATGATGTATTTCTTTTTTGCCGCATCTGTCTTGTTAATTTAGAATGTAAACCCTTAACAGCAGAGACTGCCTCTCCCTCTCTGTTTGTACATTGGGACTCCACTCTTGGTTTGTCTCTGGTGCTACTATAGCACAAAATAATACAAGACTTTATGCATAACCGTGCCAGAATTTAGACAACAGATAGGTACGTTAGCCAACCTGTTCTCCCTTCAACCCTCTACTGAACTACAAAGTCAACTCAGGATAATCAAGGAGAGGGAAATTAAAGCCTCTCTAAACCTTGAGAGCTTTACAAAAATGTATAATTCAAAAATTTATCAAAGTGGTTGCTTCTACGTGGCTCAGAAGAACGGTAACAAGCCCTTCCCTCATTTGCATCTATCCCAAAATGGTAGTGACCCACGATCTTCACCATTATATGATTAGCAACGACAAGAGAATATGAAATGCATTGCAAGTCTGCATCCATATTTTAACAGACAAGTGTGCTCATTTCCAAAAGACACCAACGCATATCATATAGTTTTGCACCCTTCTTGGCAGTATTATGAGAGACAGGAGACCAGCATCCAAAAAGTGAGCTATCTTTTCACTCCTATAGAAGGCCCCTTCATATGTTTGAGTGGAGGTACTAGTGAGGCAGCACAGAGGAAGCTTTCACTGCTCCTGCTTGCAACATCAAGTATTTCAGGCTCAAATACGGCTGAATTCACTTTTTAAAGCAGTTTTGGACCTTTGGATTGGGTTGCCTTTTAGGTTTGCTTTGTATCTGCTTTTAAATTGGTTCACCAATTCTTACTACTACTAAATACAGTTAAACGTGCTGTCTTAGAGATGCAAAGTATCTCATTAGGAATGTCCTCTCAAACATTAGCATCTCAGATGCAAGGGGTGTATATTCAGAGTAGCTCCCGTAACTTTATTCCAAGTTTATCTTCTCCAAATAGGTATTTACACCCTGCTTATCACCACTGTATCAAGGTACCTTACTAAATCTGGAGCTCCCAAGCTTTTTCCATAGTTTGGACTACAATGTAGTAGAGAAATTGTTTTTCAGACACCTCCTACTCTATTCATGCATACACTATCTCCTGTGGCAACTACGGCTAATGCTTGCATGGAAGAGTAATACTCAAAAAATATTTAATGTGTTTTTAGCTGCTTTCTAATGAGATTAAGCAGCTGGAAACAAGAACCAGCACCATGGGACCAGCCAGCTCTCCACAGACCACCACTCACCACAGTTTGGAAACAACTGACATATCATACAGGCCCTGAAGCAAAACCCACTGAACTTAATCGAAAAAACTTCATCCGACTCCAGTGGTCTTTGGATTGTGCCCATGTACAGATAGTTTGAATACAGGACTCTGAAATTCTCTCCCCCATTTCCCTGCAACTTAAATTACTCCATGTGGATGGACTCTGCATTTGAAGTAAAAAATGAGTTACTTTGTAGGGGTCCATCCATGCGAGTAACTTATAGGATGCCATGGTTCTTTGGAGAATTGTTAAGCTCCCTCAGGTGCTAGTCTTGTCTAATTCCCCCCAGCTGTTTTTTTCCTCCACTCTAGCATTTTAGCTCTTCCTAAGGACAGCATCTGCCTCCCAGGTCTATGACTTGCAGAGCAAGCAGGACAGAAAGTCTACCCAGTTTGTTATAATGTGGATGGCAAGGAACATGTTCCAATGAAGTATTACTGGTGATATTACCATGTGTGGATTCACAGTAGCTCACAGAGCTATACATGTGCCAGTATTTGAGTTTATTTCCCACCTGACGGAAGTGGTATGGTTATCAAGCCTTTGGGTGCTAAGCCTACCTAGAGGCAGCTTTAGGTCAAAGTGTATTTCATGGGATCATTATGACTTTGAGAGGAATAATCAAGTGCAGGAAGAGGCTATCTAGTCAGAAGACCCCTACTTACCCCCCACTTCCAGAGCAGAGCTTGCAGGAAAACAGCATCAGGCTGAATGACTCTGTGCCCAGGACCCCATCACTGTTTCATTAACCAGGCCAGGTGCCACAGTTCACGCTGCTAGTTGCCGTTCTCCAGAAATGCTTACAGACAAATTGCTGCCACTGCGTTTCATGAGCAATAAGTGATGCAATGAAAAAAGCGGGCAGAGTTGCATGCATACGGACCACTGTTGTATGCCAAGAGACCTGCGTTTCCTGGGGCCAGCTGATGTTCTCCGAGCCCTTGGTGTCACACCAAACCAGGTCCCTCCTGAAACCTGACCTCCTTTCTCCAATTCCACTCATCATACTACAAAGACGACCTGGCAAAAGTCCCCACCGTTGTGAAGAAGATGGGAAGAAAAGAGTTAAAGGGGAGGGGAATAAAGGAGTGGAACAACTCAGGAAATGAAGACTGGAAAGAGATAGACTCACTTTGAGGATTTGGAGAAACATGTTTTTGTAAACAGGCAGAATGCCCACGCCATTCCCACACTCAATACGATATTGTCGAGACTCCTATTCCCTCTTGGGGTTTGCCTTTATTTTTAAAGGAAGTAACAAATCCCTAAGGCTGCTCTGCACTTACAAACATAAAAGCCTCAGCCTCAGATAACTAGTCTCTGGGTTTTACTTGGCCAAACTTTCAGTCCTCCCTCTAGCTCTCCCCTTCCTCAGAGGGATGCTCAGTCTTTTATAATGATGAGATGGAGCCAAGACAGACACCTGGTCTGGATGCTAGGTGAGTCAAGACAATAGCTCTGTATCTCTCAATTGTGTCTTAAAGTCTGAAACGGTTCACAGAGGCAAAACAAACATTTTTGCCTAGGGCCCCAACATAGCCAGGGTCATTTGTGGCCATACTAAGCTTTTGTTACTTCCTAAGCCCATGGTGAGATCACTTCTCTTCCAACTGAAAATAAATTCAGTCTACATATAATTACTATTTATGAAATGTAATAAAGAAGATGACCAGGACCATCATTTGATTACATTAAAATGGATTAGATTCCAAACAGAGCTTTTCCTGGCTACCTACAGGAAGTTTATAAAAACAGGGCCATTCAAAAATGCATCTGCTTTTAATTTAACTGTTGCACAAATCAAAGTAAAAGGATAATGCAGAATATCACACTTTAATATTTTGTGTTACAAGTGTGCACTATTTATAGGCAATAGATTGTTTCACTGGTTTCTCCACCTAAGAGTGCATTTCGGAAGCCCCTCAAAGGAACATTCTGACCAGTTTCGGCATAATTGTCTTCACCACTGAAGGTCTTCAGTGACTGAAGTAAGCGCAAGCTGGTTTTTGTTTACTGAATTAAGCATATTGTATATTTCAATTAACCAAACTATTTACCGGAGGGTTCAGTGGCGGCAGATACCTTTTAGGACAATTTAAACACAGACATCCAAATTCAGAGGGGTGCATGCAAATTTCAACAATGTTTGCATGGATTTAACCGAGAATTTAGCCCAATTATTTGCTGTCTGTGGGCTGCTCCAAAGATCATTGAAGTCAACAGAAAGACTCCCTTTGACTTCTATGGGCTTTGGATCAGGTACTGGATGTCAGATCATTAAGATCTGCATCAGTCATTGAAACTTCTAAAATACTTTCTTGTTACACTGAGAAGGAATCTTCTGATTTGATTAGCTACTAAAGATATTCTAGAAATTAGACTTTCTTCAAATGATGTATTTTTAGTTCTTTTAATAAACATGCCTTTTGGAAAGTGCATTCAATTATAACTATCCTTTCCCTTAAAATTAAACTTTATATTTATAAATGAAATGTTCTGTCATTACTATTTTTAAATGGACAGATCCAAGACTTGGCTAGAGTACAGTGGCCCTGATTTTCATAAGTGCTGAACACATAATACCTACTGGGAGCTGCAGCTGCTTGGCACATCTGAAAATCAAGCCCGGTAGGTTACATATCAGACACTAGCACTCTGAGATAGAACGATGGAAAACTTTCATCATCATAATACTACTATTCATTTCAACAGCATTTTCCATTGGAGGATCTCAATGTGCTTTACAAACATTAAGTCCAACATTTTCTAAAGAATCACTGATTTGGGGTGCCTCAATTTTCTGTTGCCCATTGTCAGAGACCCTAAGTGTTCTGCTGATAACCCTGTGGTCACTCATGTTGAACAACCAAAAACTGATGTAATGGACATGTTGACAGATGTTGGGCCTCAACTACTTTCACCCTCACACTGTTCTGCTGTGAGGTAGGTATTATCATTATCCCCATTTCATAAATGAAACAACTGAGGTACTGAAACATTTCTTTCCCCCCTCCCCCCGCCCCCACTTATGCTGGCAGAGCTCTCACTGAATTGACCCTATGGGTATGTCTGCACAGCCCATGGATGACAGGCAGCAAGCCTCCAGCCCCAGGCCGGCTCACAGGGCTTGCACTAAAAATAGCTGTGTAGGCATACTCCAAACAACCTGTTCTAGATCACACAATAGAGGGCCTGATTTTCCCTTGCCTTGCACATTGTCATTTTTACCTGTACAAACCGAGTGTGTACTGTGTGCAAAAGAGAAGAGATATGAATTCTCACAATCTGAAATTAAGGGGGGAAAATATTTGCATGAGTTCTGAGCAGTTCTACTTACAAGGGAGCCTAGAGATCTCATTCCACTGATAAGAAAATCTCCAGTGCACCTTGCAAATGACAGGTCGAAGTTCACCTCACTCACTAATCATTCCTATGTCTGACTGTTCACGAAGTGGCACAGACAGTTGTCACAAGGACACTACATGAGCAATCATGTAAGAGGGAACATGAGAAAAACAGGGATCAAAGAGCGACCTAGAATGAAGGTGGGGGGAGGAGGGGAAATCAATGGACCCCTTCTGCATTTGTATGAAGGTTAGACAGAATATGAAGAAGCCTCACTTCCCAGAATATTTGACAGACCCAGGTAGAGCAAATGAATGAAATATGTATTATTCTGATTGCATGCCCTTTCTACCAAATTCTCCAGACATCAAACTCATGCATTTTGCAAAGAACATACCCTACTTACTCTTTCTGTACAGTGTTTCCTGTTCAGTCTCACTTGTTGCTTCATCTTGTGAAGCCAAACCTCTGATCAACTACTAGAGATTAACAAAACACACACTGAAAAGTATAGTTTATTCTTACACTTGAACAATTGTGACATTTCACGTGTTTGTAATTCTGATCAGCTCAAAAGGTTAACAGAGCAGATATATTCCCACAGGCTATTCATATCCTTAATGGATTCTTTACTAAATCTATAAGCCAATGCAGGATGGGTTGAATATATTTAAACAGTAAAAACTAATTAAACTAACTCCAAATACTGCCTTTGAAGTTTTAGTAGTTGGTAGCAATTTCCATTCATCTATTTTTATGTGCAAATTGGAAACATTTGTGAAACTCAGTGTTCTTCTGTCATGGAAATTAAGGACAGTATTTTCAAATACAGAATCATCAGAAATCCTACAACAAGTAAAGCCATTAGTTTAATCACTGTGCTTTGATAATTCTGCCCTGGCAGGGCAAGAATGAGATGACAGCTTTTCTCCCCGATTTCTAAATATGATTGTTTGTTGAAAGGATTCTTTCTCTGAGAAGTTTCTCTGTAAAAGGAGGTATGTTTCTTGTCTCTCGGGCTGCTGTTACACTCAAAGCTTGGGGCAAAAGTTTGCTAACACCAATGCAGCTCTACCAGTAGTAGCAACTGTGGAAGCTCTAGTGTTAACATAGTTCCTCCCAAAGCCTGCTGACATTGTGTCCTCTAGCCTTGATCACAACAGGTCTATGACTAGGGGGTTAAAAGTGCTAGTGGGTTTAAATCCTTATTTATATTAGCCTTGTTACCGCTGGTAGAATAGCACTGGTGTTGAAGACAGTCTAAATTTTTTTGCCAAAATAACCTAGTAGAAGAAGGTCTCAATGGATTTCCAGATCCAGTTTGCCCAGTCTCCAAGTGAAAGAATGTTGCAATCTGGAAGTCATGCTGTACTACCACCTTCATTATCACAAGCAATTAAGATTCTTCAGGCCAAATTCTCCCCCATCCCTTCCCTCCCCTTACACTTCCCCTACTAATTTTAGTGCAGATATTTACAGTTAGGTTGACGTAAGCTGCCTTGTGTCAACCTAACTCTGCATTGTAGACCAGGCCACAGTAACTTGGGTAGGGCATTCCAGTGTGGCTGTTCACACCTGAGCAAGGCTAACCTGGGTGCACAGACATAGATACTGATCACCAGGGCTAACTCTATGGTGAAGACATACCCTAAGATACGAATTCAAAGAGCATAAGGGCCAGTGTTTTGCACCAAACATCAGGTGCTTTAAATGTAAGGTGATCAAAGGAAGGTAAAAAACTGGCAAAAGAGATGTCTAAATTTATAACATTACAGTATTATTGCCCTATGAACTCTGGTGAAAGGTCAACAATGGGAACAAACGCTTTGCTACTGAAATTTTTGCTACCCATCTTTCCCCATGGTAAATGAGCACTCCTTCCTGACATAAATACGGGCCCTCCTCTGCCGTCTGAGCATCTTGAGCATAAAACTCAGGGAGATTCTATTTTCCAGCTCTTGACGGGTAGTCCAAGAGACGGAACTCAATTGTACAGCTGGAGGAGAGTGAAGCAAAACCTCAGCTCCTGCTTTCAAACACTGAGTAGAATTCTCCACATGGCGACAATAAAATAATGTTCCCAGATCCTAAGGTGGATAAAAAGTTTCCCCTTTAGTTAAAAATAAAGGAATCTATTTCTTTATTCAGCAAGAAGCAGAGATTTGGCATTCTGAAGCAAATTTTAAGGGAAAAAAGGCAGGGTAACCCCATCACCCACCCCCTAAAACATCTTACCCAAAAGGAATCAGTTTTGTAACAAAGAAGTCTTGCTATCACAGCTCTTCCAATGTGAAGGGCTTTTTTTTTTCTTTTTTTTTTTTAAATTGATATTTGTTAGATCCAGAGGCACTAGATCAGGGATTGGCAACTTTTGGTACACGGCTCGCCAGGGTAAGCACCTTGGCGGGCCGGGCCAGTTTGTTTACCTGTTGCGTCTGCAGGTTCGGCCAATGGCGGCTCCCACTGGCCGTCCCAGGCCAATGGGGGCTGCGGGAAGCGGCAGCCAGCACATCCCTCGGCCATGCCGCTTCCCACAGCCCCCATTGGCCTGGTGCGGCAAACTGTGGCCAGTGGGACCTGCGATCGGCCGAACCTGCGGACGCGGCAGAGAAATAAACAGACCTGGCCCGCCAGGGTGCTTACCCTGGCGGGCAGCATGCCAAAGGTTGCCGATCCCTGCACTAGAGTCTGGAATCAGACAAGAGAGCTGTAGAAAAGGAAGAAGAATAGATACAGAAGCATGAAAGAAATTTGCTGGCTAGATCTGAAAGGAAAAGAAACAAACACACACTCTTCCAGGTACAGCAAGTACAATTTCCCATTTACATTTACTTCTCTTCATTTTCTCTCCCACCTGTACCCGACTTTGTGGCATCCATCCCACAACAGAGCAGTCTAATTAGAAAGGGGATACTTCATCCTTTCCGTAACCTCATCAAACAAAAGCCCTGGAAAAATATGGGGATTTGACTATAACAAGAGTTAAGATAAGCTTAAGTAGAGTGCATGAATGCTGGCACTGTGCCCAATGCTCTTGAAGGGTTTTCAGAATGCCAGCACAATGTACTTTCCAGCTGGCACTAGGCCTAACACTCTTCAGGGACATTTAGAAGGTAGCCTGTAGCCCAGGACCTGATGGATTTGTAGCTTTCTATAGACTCGCCTGCTTATTGGACTGTTTGTATTTGTCTGACGTGACTTAACTAAAGACCGTGGGGAAAACAAATTCCATTCTAACATGCCAACCCTGAAAAGGGGCTTATGCAGGACAACCCTTATGCCACGACTCTTCTGTAGGATCAGGGCCCAAGATGCATTCTGGAAAATTCTAGGAAGGACTCGCAAGTGTTCTTCAAGTGTTTCCTGACAATGTCACAGCAATAAAACACAGCTAAATAAAGGAGCTTTTGCACCACTTTTTATTATATTCTAATAGTTTGTATAGTCGTAACATGCATTATCTAGCCATTTGCTAATACCAGATATCAAGATTCTGGGTATGGCATCATGCTTATACTTGACTGAGACTTAAAGCTTCAAATATCTTAATAGCATGCAAAAGCAACAGAGGGGGAAAAAAAATCAACTGCTGGAATAAAATAAAACTAAGTACAGCATACTGTTGCCCCACTGAAATCAATGGGAGTTTGGGGTCTTTACTAGAACACTCTTACAAACTGAAGGGAGAAGCTCTGATGAGTACTTGTTAGTCAGATAACGTACTCTATGCTTACACAGCATCTGCTTTCTGATGATCTCTAAGTGTTTAGCAAACATTAAGGACCCAATCATGAGCCACATATCATGCTTGCACAGGAAAGTAATGGGGTATTAGGCACCTCCTTGCTCCCCTGCACTAGCTAAGAGAGAGACTGTGTGTATGTAACGCCTACTCACCCTCATGTGCAGGTGGGCACAACAACCCTCTCTTGTCCTCCCCCAACATGAAACAAAGGTGCAGAGGGGGAAGTGAGGTGTGCCAGAAAAAGAACTGGCTTTGGAGCAGGGACCAAACTGTAATTGGGGTCTTGCCTATACATGGGGTTATTCCTGATTATCTCCACAAGTGAACACACTCAATCCAGAATAAAAGAGTGTCCATACATGCAGTTATTCTGGAAAACCTAGTGTGCTTTAAATTCACACCCTATCTCAAACTATATTAACTACCAAGTGTAGACAAGCCTTAGATCTCAAGTCAGTCTCTGCTGGGCTCCCAGAGCAGCACAACTACGGGCCTACGTCACACGGCCAGGTGCCAATCCAGCCCTAGTAAATCAAGCCTTAACACCCCAAAGAGATAGGTGCTAGTATCCTCACTTTACTTACGGGGAAACTGAGGCATAGCAGGATGTCTATAGTGACTGAATTGGGAATAGACCCTCTGATTTCCTGACTCCCAGTCATGCACGTCAACCACAACACCCATCTTTCCTGTTATCACAATAAACCTATGTTATGTCCAGGCTGAGCACTTTCTGAAGAATTCTATGAAAGATTTATGTTTCGGTTTTATGCAGTAACACATAGTTATATGAAAGCTGGGTTACATGTGCACTGAATCAGATTACAGGTGAGGAGCATCCTTAACTAGCAGCTGACAATGCACAGTAGAAATTCAGGTTTCTCACCATGGCATGGGCTTTACATAGGACCTTTCAAACTCTTAAAGACCTAAGGGGGATATGGATAGAAAGGAAATGGCCCCAGGAATGAGTGGTGTGTGGGAGACAGTTCTGTTACTGTTTTTTTAAAGGCACAGGCACCGCCTTGCTGAGGGAGGAATGAGCTGAGAAGGGGAACAAGCATAAATTATGGCTCTTCCCTCATAGGAGAGTAGACAGGAGCAGGAGCAGGCTGCCAAACCCTCTGAGGCTGAGGATTAAGTGGGCCCAACTGAGGTAGTAGCTTGCTAAGGCCGTACAGCAGCTAAATCACAACCCTGCTCCCGGAGGAAGCTGGGGCTCCTGCTGATTTAAAGAGAAGAAGAATAATTAGCTGAATTACCCAGCTCCAGGAGGAGGCTTGGGCTCCTGTTGTAAGCAGAGATAGAGTGACAGAGAGGACACCATGAGGGGACTGGAAACAAGGCCCAGATGGCAGGCCTAAAGAGGAACCCAGAAAGCCAGAAGAATCTTTTGTTTATCTGAGATTTTTGTTATGGACTATTTTGGACAAGATTTTATAATAAACCAGCCCTAAGGAGGATACTGTTGAGTCAGGAGGACCTGAAATGGAGTTATTGGGTTCCTGAGAGGGGAAAATGAGGCAGAGTGTGCCTGGAATGCCACACTTAGCCAGTAGAGGACACTCCAGGGCAGTCACATCCTGTGACACTTAGCATAAATAGTTATTTTAATATTCCTTTACAAGCTAAGCATTGCCATCGCTCACAATTTTATCATGATCCTTGCAATATTTGGTGTTTTTCTTTAAACCCCAGCTCCTGAGGTCATGTGACTATGTGAGAATTTCACTTTTCATTTAAAAAAAGGTTTCTAGCCCTCACAATTAGAAGGGAGGAGGGATAATTCAGTGGTTTGAGCACTAGCCTACTAAACCCAGGGTTATGAGTTCAATCCTTGAGGGGGCCATTTAGAGATCTGGGGGAAAAAAAAATCTGTGTGGGGATTGGTCCTGCTTTGAGCAGGGGGTTGGACTAGATGACCTCCTGAGGTTCCTTCCAACTGTGATATTCTGTGATCTGAGTAGTTGCAGAAAACAGCTTGAAAGCATAAGCCTCAAGGTCAAAAACCAGAAGGCAATAAAAAGAACTCAAAATTTTCGTTTAAAAAAAAATGTGGGTTTTTTGGGGGGTGGGGCAGAGAATCTAATGATGTTTGAACACTTGAGGTTGGCAATACTGTAAAAGCGAGAGGAAACTTTCAAAGAAATGAACATCTAAATGTATAAAACAAAAGGGAGGGAGTTAGCCTCTCTTTCAATAAAATGCACAAAAGACTGTTTTTGTCATTGTCCTTTTAAGAACATGCCCTACATCTCAAACTCCCCTAAGAAAGAGGTCCAGATGCTTCTTTTTTTTTTATGAATGGGGCCCAAAACCTAGATTAGTGTTTAATTTCATGTGGAATCCAGTTCGCACCTATGTTAAACATTGTGCCTATATGCAAGTAACTCACAGTTACTCAAGAGGTCAGAAGAGTCAGAATATGACTAGATCTCTTGCTGCATGTTCTTCTGGGCATTAAAGAACAGATATCCTAGTAATGGTTCTGTTAAAAAGCTGTATGCCTGTTCTTATTAGATCAGATTTTATACTTTTTTTGGTTGGATTTTTGGTGTCTCTGACAAAATGGAATATTTAATAATTAAGAAATGATATCACACTCTCTTTTAGTGGACAATCCAGCTACAAGATCCACTAGCATGGACCTATGAGAAGTCCCATTGATTGACTTCAACCCATTAACTCTGATCAGTGGAAACTCCTCAAGCTAAAAAAGCTGGCACTTCCCTGCAATCACTGGTGTGGGGAGATTATTTGCTGGCCATTTTTTCCTCCTCCTAAGACTCCATCATTGAACAAACTAGCAGAAAACCAAATAAGCTGCTATACATGAAAACAGCTATAAAATTCTTACAGCACATGGGATGTATGCTGGACACAGCCATGCCACACTGTGAATGCTCACCAAAAGATCTTGAGTGCTTTCTTCCACCACCTCTCCCTCAAAAGCACGAATATCAAAAATATCATAATTGGGATTTGTTGCAAAGCTAACAAAATTTAAAGGCTATGAATCACGTAACTTCACTTAACTTGGTTTACTGGAGTCTCGCTCAATCTACAGTGATAGACAAGTGAAAATAATGGGCTTTGGCTCCAGCACAAAGCCTCTTAAGAATTAGCTTTCTAATTAGTGTCAGTAGACACTTGGTAATGCTCTCTATTTTACTGGGCAACGATTGTTAGGTTCCCCTCACATCTGACTACTTCTACAGTTGACTGATGCAATTAAAAAAAAAAAAAACTTGAGGCTAGATCCTGCTCTAAGTGTGCACGAACTCTGATTTCTCTATCGGCCATGTGCTGTTTTCTTAGGGTGGAAGATCCATGGAACAATCAGGAAACATTTAGTCAGACAGTGGTACCCCCTTTGTACACAGAGCAATAAAAGCATTGTCCCCAGTGCAAACATTCCACACTTTATTACAGACTGCTTAAACTTGCTTACTGTCCCCAATTTGCTACATGCCAACTAAAATCCTAAAGATATAAAGCGCTAGGGGAGGATTCCAGGAATTCCACCTTATGCAAAGGCACTGAAGAATGTTTCAGTATCAGCGAGTTGTAGGCGGTTTCCTCCTGCTTCTCCCAAGTGCAGCTGAGATATGCTGTAATTCAGAGGTGCCCAGAGTATGATGCACACATGAAATGTTGCCAGAGAACCTGGCAACTCCCTATCATTAAAGATATGAGTGGCTACAATCTGTGTCATTTTATTCAAATTATGTGCCGCTCTTGGGTTCCTCACAAGTGGTTTATGTGGTTCTTAATGGAGCCAAATCTGGGCACCCCTGAATAATATGAATAAAAATACTGAGCACTTTACATTTTCAAAGCACTGTAAAAAAAATAGGTCCAATCCTGCTCCTATCGACATCAACAGCGGATTTGACATTGAATTTAGTGGGAGGATGACTGGGCTTTCTACTTCTGAGCCACGTTATCTGCTCCATATTCTTCTCTTATGTTGCTTCTAAATTTATTTATCTTTCAGAACATCCAACAATGAACACAATTTGCCTGATTCTCTTCTCTTACATTGGCATAACTCAATAGTATCTTGTGTGGAACAAGAATCAGGCCAGAGTTCAAAGTCCAGCTAGTCATTTTCAGAATTAGATGAAAAACAGGGACTAAACAACTCAGATTTGTTTGTTTACTTTCAGTATATGAGGGAGGTTGAATTACCCCATTGCCTGTCATATGGAAGCACTGGTGTGTACCTTCCTGCATCCCCTCCCCACTAGCTGGGATTCATTAAGGAGGTATTTCCACCAAATCATTGCAAAAGAGCAAAACTGTCCAAGGAAAAAGATTGGAACAAACAAAACATAAGAACATAAGAATGGCCACACTAGGTCAGACCAAAGGTCCATCCAGCCCAGTATCCTGTCTACCGACAGTGACCAATGCCAGGTGCCCCAGAGGGAGTGAACCTAACAGGTAATGATCAAGTGATCTCTCTCCTGCCACCCATCTCTAGCCTCTGACAAACAGAGGCTAGGGGCACCACTCCTTACCCATCCTGGCTAATAGCTATTAATGGACTTAACTAGATAAATTCATGGAGGTTCGCCTTTAAACCCTGTTAATAGTCCTAGCCTTCTCAACCTCCTCAGGCAAGGAGTTCCACAGGTTGACTGTGCGCTGCGTGAAGAAGAAATTCCTTTTATTTGTTTTAAACCTGCTGCCCATTAATTTCATTTGGTGGCCCCTAGTTCTTATATTATGGGAACAAGTAAATAACTTTTCCTTATTCACTTTCTCCATGCCACTCATGATTTTATATATCTCTATCATATCCCCCCTTAGTCTCTGCTTTTCTAAGCTGAAAAGTCCTAGCCTCTTTAACCTCTCCTCATATGGGACCCATTCCAAACAGGGCCGGCTCTACCATTTTTGCCACCCTAAGCACAAAAAAAAAAAAAAAAGCCACTCGGACTGCCCCAAGAATGGACAGAATGCTGCCAATTAACATGTGCCGCCCCAGGCACGTGCTTCCTCCGCTGGTGCCTGGAGCCGACCCTGGTTCCAAACCCCTAATCATTTTAGTTGCCCTTCTCTGAACCTTTTCTAATTTTGCTTTTTCAAAAGCAGCTTTGCAAGGCAACACAGTGCTGCTCTATAACCCAGTCTTCCATAAAACTGCTAGCAACCAAATTCAGGGAACCAATTCTGAGTCTCTAATCAGAGAACAAAATCTTAGTAATTAAAGTGCCCTGTACAGTCTTGTGACACAGTTGAGGTATTTTATGGCTTATGTTAAACTTTGGCTAATATACATTTACTCAGATTAATTACTTGGTGGACAGTTCACTCAGGAGCATTTTTAAGCTGACTGAGGGAAAAGACACTTGTATCCCATTTTATGATGGGCAAACTGCAAATATGTTACTGCTTTGGGTTAGAATCCATTTTCCCCCATTTCCCATGAAAGAAGGCCAGTAGCATAATTCTGTTTGTGTGCTGTACAAACAAAGCCATTTTGTTTCAGGCTTGGGTATTGTTCTCCTGGGCAGCTCTGGATCACAAATTTTATAGCGTTCAAATATAGCTGACACCGTTCAAATATAGCTGATCTCATATTTTGCTAAATAATTGTAACAATGTAACAGATTTTTAACCATTAGACTCCCTTCATCAAACATAAGTAATCAAATTGGATACTGTGGGGAAACTCGTATGCATAAATTTGTAGGATCTGAGTTTAAATTCACACATTCTGCAATACTGCTCTTGTTTTGAAACCATTTTGAAGTTTCTACATTTTTTTTCCTGATGTTACTTTTCCACTGGCACATATTACCTTTTATTTGCTTGTTCGGTTTTGGTATGTTTGGATGGGAAAGGAAAGAAGGGAGCAGGACTGTTAATGAAAAAGCTTAACACTTTTTGTTCTCACTTTTGGCTTGTGAGAGTATTATTCACCATCAGTTTCTTCAAAAGTGAGACATTTTAGACAGTTGAGTGAACTCATGTGGACACAACAGAGGAAAAACAATCTGGGCCTGCTCCCGCAGACACGTCCTCAGATGAGTAACTCTACATACTTAATAAATTCCACTGAAATATGAGAGTCTACTCAGGGTGTGTAAAGTTACTCAAGTGTGTAAATGTTTTGCAAGACCAGGGCCTAGGCAAAGGAATAGTCTTCAGCTGTACTAGCAGTATAGGGGTTTATGATAAACAGGGATATGTTTAACATATCTTGATTCTCTACTTTATGGTTAAATCCCTCTTTTAATTGTAGGTGGCAGCATTGCAACTCTAAAAGAAACAAGATAAAGAAGCATGTCAACTCTGGCATTTAGCCAAAAGGACATCACCAACTGACGAGAGCTCTCCCTGTCTTAGGATACCACTCAACCCCAGTGAATGTCTGTGCAGTTCCAGGAAGGTGTACAAAACATTTAACAGGAGGAAATCAAGTTTAACACTTCACTCATGCAAATTGTTTGTTTAGCTGTAAATGCAGTTTCCTGTATAAGACTATTTTGATAATCAGCCTGAGCGGCATCTGGCTGTTTTTAACATCACCTAATATTATAATCAATGCATAGAAAGGCAGACTGACTTATGTTTGTGACAGTCACATAGCAGCAAGTTTGCACTTCACTGGAAACCAGAGAGGAGTCAAATGCAATCTCCACAGTGATGGGGCTTCTAGAATGGTGTGTATTCTGTCTGCCCAGTAATCACAGAACTACATCTTGAACTACAACCCTCCAGAAGACACTACAGTTGGGCTGATCGGAAAACCAGAATTTTTCTTGCAGAGCCGTCCACAATTTTTCCTAATTGTATCCCAGGGACAGCTCATGGGTATCTAGTGTATCTACTGCTATATAGGGAACACAAATGTCTGCTAGCCATGACTATGCCCACACAGCCTCTAGCTACTTCTCTCTCTGCACCCTGAGCTACTCCTCTGCCTGCACACAGCCCCTAGCTACCACCCTCCCTGCACTGAGCAAACCCTCACCTGCACACAGCCCCTAGCTACCCTTCTCCCTGCCTCCTGAGCTGATTTCAAAGTTTTTGAGCTGAGCCCCCAAACTGAGTTATAACATTTGGTTGCTGCCCCCCCACACACACACCCCAGACAGGTGGGTGGCCTGTTGAGGTGAGTCAGAGGGTGGAGGTGGTGCTCCCTCCCCAGACTCCACCGAGCGGAGCTGGCTTGAGCCCCGCTGGCCCCTGTCCACCCACAACAGAAGTCAAACTACACCTATGCCTGAATTCCCACCCCCTGGCCCAGAGCGCCACATCACCCCTTCCCCTGCTGGGCCCTGGAATTTTTATAGCATGTTGTGGGGGGCCTCAGAAGGAAAAAGGTTGAGAACCTCTGACCTAGTGGATGGAAAAGGACCATTGGGGCAAGCTAAGAGATAGGTGTGGATGGTGCCTCACCCCCTTGTCCCATATCAAGAGAATATAATGACAGATCCAAATGCCTGGTCATTGACACCCAGCAAACTATGACCATATATTGCCCCACCCCACCCGTCTCAGGAACAAAGAACTGGAGAGATGGGGGTTGAGTGTGGGCTGCAGGAAGCAGGCAGGCACACCTGGGAGCCTGACAAAGAAGGTCAGATGGAGGGAGAGAGATGGAACTTCAACTGTGGGGTTCACTACAGCTTGGCAGGGCTCCAAGCAAAGCAGAGGGGACTACGCTTTAAGCTTCATTCCTCTATGCTAACCTAAAGACTTCCTTTGCTGTGTTCCAGATGACTAATAAACCCTACTGTTTTGACAACACAGCGAGAGTGTCACTGCAAATGCCTGCAGAGGTGCATTGATCCCTAAAAAGGATACAAATCTCCATCAGGGGTCTGTCTCAGTTGGACTTGCTGAATGGAACTTCACAGTTTGAAGCAGCAGCACTGCAGGCCCAGAAGTCCAGTCTAAGGAGGCGGTGAAGCTGTGTGGATTAGCCTAGAGGAACAGTGAAACACCTAAGGGGTCTCATACACTGTAGGAGTCCTTCTTAGAGACCGTTCCAAAGTTGGGGCCATAGCCCTGACTCTGTGGTGCCTGTCACGGATCCAACATCCAACCCATAACTGACAGTATGAATAATTCACTCTCTTTGGTTAACACCGAACATTAGGTTAAAAAATAATTGGTGTTTAAAGAACTATCAGTGACCACTGAAATGAGCTCAGAGGCTGAACTGGTATCATATCTATTCTATTATCTATTTTCTTGTTAAAAAAAATTCTGGAACGCAGAAACTCTCTCTTCAATAGGAGACAGAATAGCTTTACTACCAGAGGATACAGAAACTGGAAGGCAGGTTGCTCCCACAGGACACAATCCTGCAATAAGCTCTGCGCAAATAGATCCCTGTACTCATACAGAGCCCCGAGGAAGTCAGTCAGACTCCATCAGTGAGTGGAGTTTACCCACAGAGTTCATCACAGGGCCACTTGACCAATAGACTAATACAGTCAGGATATAAGCACATCAAATCTTCCTTCGCCTCCGTAAACTCCACTTAATACACACACATATATATACACATATTTAGTGGGGTGAAAAACACCTATATATATATATAGGTGTTTTTCACCCTACTAAATTTGTGAACAGGGAAAGAGGGAAAAAAAGAATGAAGTACTATTACCTCAAGTCCCTCCACAAGAAGCTCACCTTCTATGACTCTGTGAACCCTTCTCCCTAATTAGCTCAAATAGATATCTCTACATGTAAGTCTTTATTAAAGCAAAAGTTAAAGGTGTTATGATTCCAAGTGAAGTAGAACTGAAGTTGCAACTGTAACAAAGAGTAGTTAAAAAGTTATGCATATTTTATGGCAATTTTTAGAGGCTTCAGAAATTTATTTAAAATTTCTCTTTTTCTTTGGGTCTTTACTGTGAATATCCTGGTACTAAGGAAACTTACCACCTTACAGGTAGGAGTATCTGAAAAATACCAATTTAAAAATTAAAATTTTATCATAGATTTGTAAAACAGTTTCCTGTACGACAGGCAACACATGAGGGACACACTGTGGCATAGTATAAAGATTTTATGAGAACTCACATTTCATAGTATGTCACTCACAGCTTCACTGCTCATTAGTAATGCAGCCATCTCAGGTCATGAAAATACAACCCCAATACCACACCACAGCACCATGAAATGCATGAAGATATATGTAATAGGAAACAGAACAGAACCCAGTTAAGAGGGATAACATGTCCAAAAGCTTTGTTGGAAAGATATAAAAATACAGATGCTTGGGTATATAATGAACCACGTAATTATGATACTTGATAAACTTCTACCTTGATATAACGTGACCCGATATGACACGAATTCGGATATTACGTGGTAAAGCAGTGCTCCAGGTGGGCGGGGCTGTGCACTCCGGTGGATCAAAGCAAGTTCGATATAACACAGTTTCACCTATAATGCGGTAAGATTTTTTTGCCTCCCAAAGACAGCGTTATACCGAGGTAAAGGTGTATTTCAGAACTACTGTGTAGTGATGTCCAAGATTTTCTGGCCAAATAGTTTTCCCATTTGAAAATGTCACTTTATCAACATTTCCACAGGGAAAAAAACAAATTCTTAATTGACAGATTTTCTGATGAGAAAATTCAAATTCAAATTTTTGATTT
Organism: Mauremys reevesii; assembly: GCF_016161935.1. NCBI lineage: Eukaryota > Metazoa > Chordata > Testudines > Geoemydidae > Mauremys > Mauremys reevesii. Next base: position 264,241,492 of record NC_052624.1, read on the forward strand.
TGAATTGACATTTTGAAACTAATCCACTTTAAAAAAATTTTTAGAAATGTCATTTCAAATCAAAATGAAATAAAAAATCCCATGGAAAACCTGGAATTTTTCCCAGCCAAAAAATTGCAAAGTAGTATTTTTTTCCAAGAAACATTTTTACTAGAAAAATATGGGGTTTCTGACAAGTCCTATTAGTATGTAAAACTATATTCTCATGAAAATATGATGATCTTGTAGGTTTTAAATAGCAAAACCAGACATTTCAATTACCCTACAATGGCCCTGATTCAGTGTTCCTCACACAAGCAAACCTCAGTAGGAGTTTGCTCTGTTTTGGTGGGATGAGAATTACCATAGGGGTTCAGGCCCCATATTTATTTCATCTAGGCTTTATGGATTAATTCTGCTATTTTGACAGTATATTCTACTTTTTAAAAAACAAGTATAACAGGCAGTGAAAGGGAAATGTAACCGACTTAGGACCATTTTTGAGTTTTAGGAATATTTTGTAAATCATCTTTTTAGGATCTGTATTTATAGCCTTTCCTTAATGGGATCTTTGAAGGTTGATTTTGTTGTTTGTGAATTGGAAACACCAATAATTTGTTCCTTATAATGTTTCCTTTATGGTCTGCCCCCATGAAACATATGGGTACAATTTATTTACCCAAACAGCTATTTGTGAATGGAGTGTGAACAGATTTTAACATAATTGCTTTCACTGGCACTTTTACTGAATGAGGATCCTGTATTTTTCCAAAGCTTTTTTGACTGGACACCTCTCTCCTGAGCTAGAAGACTGACATTCTTGCCGACCTTCAGTACTTGCCATTCAGTTTCTAACACAGGAAACTGGACTTACAATGTAGGCTCTTCTCTAGCCAAGATGAGGAAGCGTCCCTGCAGTGGCTAGGGACTGCATGGCAGAAACAATGGATTAGCAGCAGCCTCTGCAATACCAGCAGAAGTTTTGTAGACAGACTTTATGTTGTTTTGCTCTGTCTCCTGACAGCATGCTCAAGACTACTTCAGTTGTTTAAAGAACTGGAGTTGTGTTAACATTTTGTCAGGCCATTTACTTGGGCAATATCCAGACTCTACTGTTTGGAAATGTGCTACATGAACTTAACTTTCGCAAACTGCAGTAATCACATCTGGATGCTTCATGAGGAGTATACAATTAACCAGTTCATTCTGGTTTTCAGTCCATATCCTTTCTAGTTCAACTCAGGAAGACATGTTTGTTTTCAGGGAGTTAAAGTCAGCTGAATTCTGCTGCTGTAGACCCTGGACGAGGCCTCTAGTGGCAGAATGCACAGAAATCACTACTCTGTTGGGGTGGGAGGGAAAAATGAGCCAGCACTGCCCATAACACTGAAATAAGGTTCACCACATTCACCACAGAAATAAGTTTTAAGTTGCCTATTATATATATCCTCCAGGAACGTACTCTTCTGATACTGGTTCTCAGGAGGACCCCACCACCACCACTATGCATCATGGATAGATGTCACACATACCAGGCAAATCAGTAATTGTGTAAGATTAGCTGGTCTGAATGAGGTAAGAGTGGACATTTAGAGAGGATTAAATGTTCTTTGGAAAGGTACGGCAAGTTAAAACTTTTGTATACACAACCCCCCTCAAATTAGGGGGGGACTGAGGGAATAAAACTCAATTAGCTCAAATAGCAGCAGTGTTGAAGACAAAGCTTGCTTATTTTATCCATGCAAAATATTCATTAAGTCCAGGTGTTAAATTCCCCCCCCCCGGTGGAATTTCAAACCAATGGGGGTCTTGCATGAATAAAGCAAACAGGATGTAGCCCACTATGAGGAATCAGGTCTGCAACAGCATTTTCCATTACCTACTTGTTATTCCCTTTAAGGCCTCAATCCTGCTCCGACTGAAGTCAATGAGACTTTTGCTACTGACTCCAGTGGAAGAAGATAGACACCACCCCGGCTGGGGAAGGGGACTATTTGCAGTGATTAAACCTGGGACCTCTCTCTGGATGTAAAACATGAGCCCCTATTACTCACGCTAAAACACCAGGACCATCCACTGAGAGACTGTAACAGACTCAAACTTCTCTGTGTGGCCTAGCCACTAGAGGAAGGCAAAGTACCACATGGTTAGGGTGGGTTATGCTAAATCCCTCCTGAACACCTTGAATACCAAATTCACTTTACTGTTAGTCCAATGAAAAGAAGAAACAATTGCACCAGCAATGAATTTGACCCCTCAACTTCAGAACCTTGCAGATTCAAACCCAATGTCAGTTTGTAGATAAAACAATTTTGGTTATCTTAATTAACCAAACCTCATCAAATCTCTCTCTCACCTAACTGATCAACATTCACAAGTATTCATTACATTAATGGTATAAAGTGAAAATTGCTTTTGTACCATTGAACACACTAACAACAATAGAGCAATAAACTTATTTAAATGGCCACGTTACTCTTAGGTCTGACTGAAATATCTGCCTCATGAGTAGGACCCACAAACTGTAGGGTCAATTCTTTTGCTGGTGTAAACAATCAAAACTCCATTGAAGTCAACAGAACCCTCTTACACCAGCAGAAAATTTGGACACTTTCCTTTTTTTCCTGAAGGTTTTATAGTCTGATGTTCAAACACTGAATATGCTTTAAAATGGAGAGTTAAAACAACAAGTGGCAGGTGGAAGGGAAGAAATACTGTTCTCCTAGGACCCAATCCTACAGATATTTATTCAGTAAGCAACCTTACATACACTAGTTGGGGCCTCTGATGTGAACAAAACCTACTAACACGAACAAAAGTTACTCACGTGTATTAGTGTTTCCAGGAGTAAGCTCTGACTTTAGCTGAAATTATTATTAGTGTGCTTAACTTTAAGAAAAACAACACATAAAATATCCCTAAACCTCAAGGAAATAAAAAATGTATTCAAAACCCTATTTTGGATCTGGCTTTATTAGTTCTGCCAATATAGTTACCTCCAGTAGCTCAGCAAAAGGCTACATAACATTTTAATCAGGAGTGCACTGTATGTTAATCATTTCAAATCAGAGACAGTCTCTCCCATCTACTGTTCTGGCTCATTTCCTTACAATTAAGAACTACATCTTACTCAAGTGCTACAATACAGATATTACTTCAGATGACATACGGTGCAGTGCCCTAAGTACAGATTTAGAGAATGCTTAACTCTTTCAGTACTTGGAATTGTAGACAGAATAATTAAACAGACCAAAATGAAAATGTACAGCAGCAGATAGTAAATCTAGCTTGCCAGTTAGCCAAAAATGATGCTTCTTGATTTCATTAACGTTAAAAAGAATACAGCAATGTAGCAAACAGTACATCAATCTGAACTCTGTGTGTAAAGCAAACCTGAGAGATCTGTTCACAAAGTATATGCTTAATTGCATTCTATGAAATAAGAGCGAATATAGACTTCAAAGCTAAAACTCCATAACAAAATACACCTCATAAAATACATATAGTCACTCACATGGACAAACCCAGATAACTGATGAGTTGATGCCATACTTGGTATTTTTATGCCGATATTTCTGGTAGTTTAGTTGTTCCATTTGATGCACTGCATTATAGGTAGGGTGACCAGAAGTCCTGATAAAATCAGGACTGTCCTGATTTTGAGGAGTTTGTCCCAAGTCCTGATCAGAGTATGGTTGGGACGCCATTTGTCCTGATATTTTGTTTCCTGGTCTTCGGCGGCAATTCGGCAGAGAGTCCTTAAGTCGCGGATGGTCTTCAGAGGTATTTCGGCGGTGGGTGCTTCTGTCTTTGGCGGCAAGGTTTATTACCCACCGCTGAAATACCGCCGAAGACCGTCCATGACTGAAGGACTCTCTGCCGAATTGCCACTGAACACCCGGACGGGTGAATGTAAAAAAAACGTGCCCCCCCTTCCCCTGCAGCAGTCCCAATATTTTCCCCTTAACATCTGGTCACCCTAATTATAGGTGATATGCATTAATGTTTAAATGTAAAAAGTTGTACCTCCTTGTAGGCAAGCTTGCTAACACTGCTGTTTTGGACAGATTTAAACCTGAGTAATTACTGAGTTGAAGTTGGTCAACTGCATTCTGATTACTTCAATTCCCCCTGCAGGTGCTGTTGGATCAGTTACTTTGTGTCACAACGTATTATATTGTGTTGCTATGCTCTGTGAGCCTGCAAGATGCTGGACACTCTCATTGCAATAAACTCCCCCTCTTCACAGGCACACATGACACAAAATGCAGTAGAAATATCTCCTTTCTGCTAGGCACGGAGGCCAAGCCACAGGGACCCATGCAGAGGCATTCTAAGTTGCCAACGAACGGTGCTCTGCAGAGGGCATCTACACAAGATTGTGAAGTCGATGGGGAGCAGTAGGTGTATGACTCAGGGCCCAACACACAGCGTGATCCACAGCCCCAAATGCTGGGTGAGGGGCAGGGAGGAGCTATGCAAAGGAAAGCAGCCATTAATCCTACCAACAGGCGCTCACAGCTGACATGACCTGTCTGCATGTCCCTTCTGAGTTACTCGCAAGCCTCTCTAGCCCTGAATAATTGTGTCTCTGGAATTTTTTCATACTCACTGTTCATCCCATTTCCTGCTCTCTCTGGTAAACAGATTAGATACTGGCCCTAGAACAGAACAGTTCTCAGCAGTTCTCTGGGGCACTGCTGAGAACTGACTATTGATCCCCAACTCTTCGTTGTGTCTCTCTTAGCTAGTTTCCAATCCATGACAACACCTTCTCTCTCCCTCCATGACTACAGAGTTTCCTTAATACCTCTGGTGAAAAGATTTTTAAATGTCCAAATAAATTACATCTACTAAATCTTCTTTTCTACTTGTGACACTTTCTCAGGGCATCCAGAACCATAGGACACCATGTTACCTCCCAGCTCAGCACGAGACACATGTTGGTGCTAAACTGAGTATCAGTTCCCTGCCCCTACAGCAAACTTCTCAAGATCCTTTATTTTGCCTTGCAAGTTAATACTTTGTGTACCCCCGTCCCCAAACTCCCCGGAAGCATCTCCCTGTAGCGTCCAGCCCGTCACTCAACATTCACGCTAATTAGCAGGTAAGCTGTCCCCAAAGAGACAGTGTACACACAGCTGGAAGGTTACTCCACAAGCTCAGGTCCTTTATAACATAAGAACATAAGAATGGCCACACTGGGCCAGACCAAAGGTCCATCCAGCCCAGCATCCTGTCCTCCGATAGCGGCCAGTGCCAGGTGCCCCAGAGGGAATGAACAGAACAGGTAATCATCAAGTGATCCATCCCCGTCACACAGCACTGTAATCTATTGTGAAAACAAATATAAGTCCATTAACAAAGAGCAAAGATTCACAGATTCTAGTGAGGGTTGAGTAAGAATAATGGAAACAGAAACGGTTATAAATAAACCAAAAGTATATCACGCTTTCCAGAGACTAAAGCTTAACAGGTTACAGCCCTAGTTTCTCACTCTCAATATCTTTCTGCTTGCCGGTGTTTAGTCTATCCAGGACCCATTTCTTCAGAATCAACCCCCTCTGCCAAGGGTGTTCCTCAGCAAAATGTATAACAAAGGGGTTCTTTTTCCTCCCTCTTACAGCGCTTTCAAAGTGCACCCCCAGATAAGACTCTTCTCCTCTGTTCCTTGTTTTCCAGTGTGTTGGTGCCATGCTGAGTTCTCATCTCCCCCATCAACCTGTTTTTCCTATTGACAATATGCAAGCAGGGCTTCCTTTCTGCTGATTCCACAATGCTTAATTTACAATAGAGACAGGAAGATAACTACCTTTCCTCCTGTCTGGAAGAAACCAGCTTCCTCTTCTGTTTGGTTACAGACTCTAAAGCATCATACTAGTATCTAAAATGCCTCATATATAGTGTTAATACATATATTTCACAATACTAATACCCATTGTGTCACCAGCTTTCACTGATACCTCACACAACATTCTTTATAGATAAATACTATGACAGCAATGTGTTAGATGTAGTGAGTTTGTCAGGCCTGACAGGAGCTGCTGCACAGAGTTGTGAGTCATCAACGGGCCTCTGTGTCACACTACTGACCTGCTCAAATAATTCTTTCAGATTAGAAAGGCACAGGTTTCCTTTGAAACAGCCAGGCAGGCTTGTCCCTAGCATATTTTGTTCATGGTGGTATTTTACGACTCTTTATTTACCATTTCAACCAATTTCCCTTTGTACTGACATAGTTGTAATACTTATAACAAATCCATGGCTACATAATCGAACAGATAAAGGCATAAAAAGATCCAATGGCTAGAAGTTGAAATCAGAAAAAAATTCAAACTGGAAATTTTTCACAGTGAGGTTAACTGACCATTGGAACAGATTATCAATGGACATGGTGAGTTCTCCACCACATAGGAGCCTTGAAAAGAAGACCAAATGCCTTCCTAAAAGATATGTTCTAACTCAGCCACAGGCTATTGAGCTAAAGAGAGAAAATCTATGCCTTGTGTTATGAAAGAGGTCAGCCTAGGTGATCATAATGGCCATTCTGGCCTTAAATAGCTATGAACAGTAAATCTACTTGGGAATCTTCACTGTTATTACTATGCTGAAAAACATGGCCACTGAGAACTTCATGGCAACAGAACTTAGATCCTTTTGTTCCAAATTCAGTCCCCTATTTGAGCTAAAGGAGAATATCCATTACTTGTTATAGGACCAATGACATATAGCTGAGCAGTTCTGATTCAATCCAGCAGAGGGTAGTGGTCTATATTAGCTAGTTCATTACGTAGTTAACAGTATTAAAACTAACTTCCTATATGTTTAGAATGGTTATTGAAAAAAAAATGGCAAAATTAAGATACAGTTCTATTTCAATAACTGCAGCAAATCCTTAGCCTTTGATATTTGATATTATTTATCTTAGAGGAATTCTCTATTTTTTTTTAAATGTACATCAAACGAAGTAGCTAACAATTCATTTTTACAGTTCAGTCTTTCATTATGGAATTACTGCCAAGAGTTGTGGTTTCCTTTCCAGGTATTCTTTGACTTGAATGCCAGACTAAATTCATTTAAGGAAGTTTAAGCGACAAAGTGTGTTACTGGGCCAAATCATGTTCCACTTACATGAGCTGAGCCTAGTAAACCCATAAGATTTAGCCCATGGTATCCTTGTTTTCCTTATAGCAATTGAAAAAGGAAAATTTTCACCAGATTTACTGGGAGGAGGTACTGATTCCTATTTGTGCATGGTAATACAGACTGCCTACAGACTAGATTAGCCTTTATAGATGATCCATTGATTAGATTAAAGTGTTCCCTCTCAATTCAAAACTAAGCTTCAAAACCTTTACCATAATTTTCAGTCAAACATAATTATCAGGACTCAGATTATCACACAGTTCTTGGAACTGGTATAACTGAGACTAAGATTATATAACTTTCTTCTTTATCTTGTGATTTGATATTCAAATAAAGGTGTTTAAAAGATATCTAGGAAACCCATTAAGCACAATCCAGCTTCTAGATGATAACAGAAGCATTTGTTCAATTAGATCTTTGCTGGCATAAAGGAAGTGATTAGACTATTTTATATATTTGCTGTAGGTATAAGAAGTAACTTTATAAGTGAGGAACAATACATGTGACTGGCAATCTCAATTTTAGCTCTACATTCCCGGGGCCAAAGCATACATAGATTTCGTTAGTGGCTACAATGTAATATATAGGTCAGCAAGGACATATTTTATGCACTATATCTCTCTTACTATTTTCACATTCTTGCAGGAGATGGGCATTGTTTGACAAGTAATGTCTTTTGCAATCCCCAAAAAGTAACTTGTTGCCAGATCACTGCTGTAGGAAACACATGACAACATAGGTAAGTGAGAGCAGTTTTTCAGTAGTCAACAAGTAGTCTTTGGCCATGTTGCTTTATGTGAAGTAGACTTCTGTTTTATAAGGGTGAATTATTTTGTTTTTTTTCCCCCAAGAGAAGATTAAGAAAAGGGAAATTTATTATAGTAGTTGTTTTTCACACGTTGCTTTAGTTCACACTTTAAATGTACATGATGCCAGTATTTTCAGCTCCTAGAAATACTGTATATAAATTCCACTGGGGAAATATTACACCATATAATAGTACAGAGCAACAATATGCTTCCATTCACTCTAATGAGCAGGAAATTGCTCCTATATGACTATTATTCTAGTCTAAATGAGAATATCAAAAAATGCTGAGTGAAATACATACAAACATTAAGAACCCCTGTGAAGATCCATTCTGTGTTCAATGCTTTGCCAATTGCCCACATCCATCATGTCCACCTCCATATTAGCCTGTTAGAAAGTATCCGAATCCCTCTGACGTGAACACATACATTGGTTAGGTTATTTTCCTCTACCCCAGTCCAATGAATTAGCAGGCAGAGGCAATCCTGCCTGAAACTAGCATAGATTATGTTTAGTTTTTTTAACTTTATTATAGAAACATAAAAAGGGAATCTGTACAATACAATCTGTTTGGCCCGTTAGTACTTACAGAAAGTGCCATGATGTAGCGATCATTCTTAGATGCTTTTTAATATTCCTGTGATTCAAAAAACAAGATATCTATCTATTTGAATGTAAGTACCTCGCATCACGCAATCTCAAAGATCATTAGGTTTTCTGTGGTGTCTACTGTAAGGGGACCAAATTTAACTGGAGGGAAAATATAAATTACACACACACACTTTTTAAGCAGTAGCTATTACAACAATTAGGCAGCATTCCAAGCCCATAGGTAAACAGTTCACATTTTATAACGAGATATTCTAGTTTCCCATCTAAACAAAATCTAAGTGCATATATGGTTAAACACGAATTTGAGGATGACAATCCAACCTAAGCTCCAGTGCTATCCCCACTCCCTCTGCTCACCAGCCTGCCTCCTGCCCCCATCACATGATTTTCCTGTTGTAGGTCTAAGCAGGGACTAAAGTAAGGGGGCTCAGAAAGAAGCACAGCTCCCCCTCAGGAAAGATCACAGGGGAGCTGTCCCTCTTCACCCTGGCAGCATTTCCTACAGTTCTCCCACTTCCTTGGCTAGTCAGGGACAGCTCCCCTGCCTTTTTCCAAGCTTCTTTAAAACCACTAGGTGTGAGCACCTTCTACCTAAAGCTCCCAAAACAGCATCCTCTCTGCCTCAATTACTTTCTATTTTCAAATTTCTGTAACAGACTCCTCCTCTGGGGATCGGGCACCGAGGGGGACACAGCACACGCTGACCAGGAGGTTACACAAACGTCTTTCTCTAAACATACACTCTAAATTGGTGTTGTCTTGCTTTCATGTTAGATGGGTACGAGATTGAGGGTGTGCCACAAGCCCTGAGCAAAGCACAGCGCATTGTTCTGCTACCCTAAGAGCAGAAAGAAATTGAGCCATCCCTATACTGGTACAGATTACAGCCCCTTGCACCAGCTCCGATACGTTGGCTGATGCAGTTGGGGAGAAGGGGTTAGACCTAAGGTTCATCCCTATTGCATGCACCCCCATTCCCCACGCCCACCCATGCAGGAGGGGAAGCAGCCACGTGCCCCATATACACATCGCTCTCTTTCATGTTAGTACCCGCAATGCAGGTGGCAAGCACAGGGGATAAGGGGGTGCCTTCCATCGCCTTAATCCTCTGTGCTGGCATGCGGAATGCACCCCAGTTTGACTCCCACTTTGTAAATACATCATTTAGCTGGTCAAGCATTTTTGCATAGTGTTTCTATAGAGGACACCATATAAAATGAAGGCCTCACTGCTGTGAGATGCTGGGTGCCTTCAAGTCTCACCCACTTCAAATTGGGAACAGAAAGAGTCAGCATCTTTCAGGATCAGGCCCTTAGAACTCCATTGCACTAAACTCGCCCCTTCAGATTTTGTTGCCCAGCGGGCATGAGTAAATTCCATTATTTCCCCAACAATATAAGCATAACGTATCACGACACAAGAACTAACGTGTTAGCACAGCAGCTGGCAACGTTCCTCTGCCTTGCCAATTGTTTTTAATGGGGGAGAATTCCTGGAGGTTTGTCTCTTGCACACCTGTGTGTTTTTCCTGCAAAGCCCACTGTTTTTAATACAGAGCTCTCTAGGAGGCTAAGGTTAGGGAACTGCAAGTAAATAATATAGGGCATAATCCTGTCCCCACTGCAGGCAACAGCAAAACCCCCATCAACTGCAGCAGGATCAGTCCAGCTGTGTCAGCCTCTTTAAAAAACAAAGTTTAAAGAACCTTTGATTTTCCTTTCTTTAGTCATAGAAGGACTGTTTTAAATGGCATCACTGAAGAATGATCTGCAAAGTGGGAAACTGACTCTCAAACTGGCTCTCTTGTTTCAAGCTGCCTGTCCTTCATAGATTCCCTGTCAACTGAACAGCAGGATCTGGGAGACACTATGGCAGATTCTGATTTCTCCAGTGGACCTGGCCCGATGTAAATATTTCAGCATCAGTCATCCATTGGGGTGACTATGAAAACATACCATTGAATGATGAGCACTACTACTCTGTTGCAGAAATAAGGCATCAGCATTAATTTCAATGGAGGAACGAGCCGAAGGCAGCAGCTGCAATAGGGTTTAAAAACGGGGATGGAGGGGGCAGGAGTAGACTGAATCCCTGGTCAAACTGCCTGGTCTTTGCTCCTATAGGGAACAACACTGACTCTTTTATAAGTGTCACATCGCTTCTGCATGTCCAGTTTTATGTATTATGCATAGGGGAAAAGAGTTAAGAAAATTGTACAGTATTTGCTATGTTAATCATTAGACAACACCAAAGTTCAAATTCTGTCCATACGTCGGTAACCTCTTACCAAAGATGGAATCTGGCCACAGGAGCCTCTCCCTTTCTGCTCTCTGACCTAGTAGACCTTCATGAACTATTTCACTGCTGGGTGAAGAAAAGGGGCCATTACATAAGAAAACTCTGACAAACAACTACCCAATTTCTTCTGGGTGCTGAGGTCCCATTGTTATAAAATGCAAAGTTGATCAGTTCCTCACTTTCACAGCCACAGAATCAGCTGAAATGTTCTGCCTTGTCTTTTACCCCACAGACTCTATAAGGTTTTAAACCAAGGATTCTCATCCCCTTTCCATACCATAAACTTATAGTCCGCTATTTACAACTGATCCTCAAATGCACCCCATTCCAAGAGGTATTACGGTTCTTCAGTGACTCAAGAGAGGCACATCAGAAATTGTATTGTTGTTTAGTAGAACCACACGTGTCAAATGACTGAGCAAATCCATTTCAAACTCAGATAGGCGGTATGGAATGGCAGCAGGTTCACCACCTCACTCCACAGATGCTAATGACTCTAAGGTCAAGAACCTCTGGTTAAATGAACTTATGTACAAACAAACAAGCACTTTATCAAAACACACACATACACACCAAGGGCATTTTCTTTTTAACATACACGAGGCGTGTTTCTTTCTGCTGAACCTTTTCTCAGGTCTAGCATCTAAATTAACCCTCAAGGAAAAAAGACACATAAAAGATTTTTTTTTAAAAACAGCTTTCAATTCCGCTCTCACAAGTCTTGAGATCTATGGAACTTTTTATCTGGTCTCTCACTTATCCTCTCTCTTGTTTTTGTCTCTCCTCCCCAAACACTTTGCCTTCTTTTTTGGTCTTTAATACAGTGTGTGCCAAAACTAACTCATTTAGAGTGAGACTCGCTTCTTTTGCATTCAGTTTTTAAGGTGGCTTCTAAAAGATCATCTCACTGCTGCTTGGGAATCAATGTCTGTTTGTTTTTTCCCTGCAAATGTTTCAATGAGATATTTGCAAATTTCTATCAGATTTGTTCCCTTTCCCCCCTGCTATGACCTAGGAAGGGGAGGGTAAATTTCAGTCATTTAAAGTCACATAGGTTGGCATAGCCCTGTGTGATCTGATCTGCTTGTTTCTCCCCCCTTTTGCAGAGCAAAAGTAGTAGTCAAACTCTCCTCCTTGTGGATCTGAGGTCTGCTTCTTCTTTTTTTTCCCCCCTCACCCTGTCATGTGTTATCTCAGCTGTTTAGGAAGGCTTTCCTAACCACTTCTCCTTGCAGAAAGAAGGGCTGCAAAGCCGCAGGCTGGGGATCCTGGAGATAATTTTCACTTAACCCACGTCAATGTGTGTGATCTCTGTAGTTCCTGGAGTTCTGTCACACTTCTTTCCTCCCAGTGACAGAGAGTTTCAAATCCCTCAACTGTGTGGCCAGAGACATGCAGTTGCTTTATATCCTGCTCAGGTTTGCACCGTACTGTAGTTTGTGTTCTGATCTGGCAGGCAAAGCTTTCCTCCTCTTTTTTTTCTCTCTCTCTTTTTTTTTTTTTTTTGTTAAAAACATACACCCAGAGAAACTTGCAAAGCCGGCAGCTTTGCAGCTGGGGTTCCTGGAGTTTCTTTAGTCAAATTAACTCCTAACGTTCCCTAGCCATAGGCTGGAACCTCTCTGCTAACGTACGATCCGATCTGCTTTCCTTATAGAGTTGCAAAGTCCTGAGCTGTGCGCCTGGGGATCTTAGCGCTGCTTTAAAAGAAATTAACTCTTTACTTTCCAGTCACACAGACTAGCACAGCCCTGGAGTTTGTGATCTGAGCGCTCCGGGGCGGATATGTCCCTCCGCCGCGCCATAAACACGCCAGAGAACAGGTAGCAAGAGTGGCCAGCTCTGCGGCGTCTGTCACCCCTTACCTACCGCTGCCCCATAGGCACCAGCAAAGCCCTGACCCGCGAGCCTCTCACGGGAGCAGGGAAAGTGGCTGGGGCATACCGGAGTCACGGTGTCTTCCCCCCTGCTCACCCCCCACCTGCCCCGCTGGGCGACCCTGGCCTCCCCGTGCGCGGACGGGGAAGGGGGAAAGGGGGGAGCTGCCGGGCCCATTTTAACCCCTTACCTTCCAGCAGCACCTCCTTGCCCGCCCGCTTGAGCGCCTGCACCGCCTCGTCGTGGGTGGCGTCCCGCAGGTCCGTCCCGTTCACGGCCAGGATGGCATCGCCCACGTAGAGGGCCTGGGTCTGGTCGGCCGCCAGCCCCTTGAAGATCTTGCTGATGAGGATGGGCATCTTGTTCTCCTTGCCGCCCTTGATGCTGATGCCCAGCCCGCCCAGCTCCTGCTTCTGCACCTTCACGCACCGCTTCTTGTTGGAGATGGCGTCGGGCACTTGCTCCGGGAGCTCGGTGAAGGCGGTGCGCACCCCGGGGCCACCCCCCGCCTTGGGGCTGCTGCTGTTGCTGCCGCCGCCGCCCGGAGGCTCGGCCGCTCCGCCGGGGTTGCCCGCGGCGCCCGGCTGGCTCCCGCGGGCAGCGGCAGCCCCTCGGCAGGGCGCCCCGTTGCCGCTGGCCCCGACGCCGTTGTGGGCTGCGCCGTCGGCGCGCTCCTCGCAGCTCAGCACCAGGGCATCCTCGCCCACGTTGGCCAGGACTTTGTGCCAGCGGTCCCGCACCAGGACTTCCAGCCAGCCGCTCCGCTGCTGCGCCCGGCCGCCGGCCGCTGCCGCCGCCGCTACCGCCACCGCCATCTTTGGAGCATTCTTAGCGCGCCATGTGATTGCACAGCCCGACCGACAGCCCCGCACAGGACAGGGCTGCGCCCCGGGAGCGCCCCGAGCGCCGCCAGCTGCGCCGGGGGGCGGAGCAAAGCCCGCGCTCAGCCTAGCGCCCCGGCCGGCCGCCGGCAGCAGCCTGGCAGCCGCTCACCTGATCCCAGGCGCCACCCCCCGCCCGCCGGCCGCCGCTCACCTGCTGCGGGCGCCACGTGGAGGGGAGGCAGGGGCAGCGCCGATCCCAGCCCGCTGCGCGCCCCGGCAAGCCCCTAGCAGCGGCCCCCGCGCTGCAGGCACCTGTCAGCTCCTGCGGCTCCCTGGCCACCTCCAGCCCACAGGAGGGTCCATAGCAGGAGGCACCTGGAGGGCAGCTCACCTGCTCCAGCCCCACCTCCCAGCAGCAAGCACAGATGCGTCAGTAGACCAACGCTAGCTGAAATCTACCCAAATCCGCTTTCAACCCCATTCCTCCCAGCCCTTTACCTCCCATTTCTTCCGGGGAGCAGTCTCGTCTCTCCACCCCTGGTTTTGGAAGTCAGGGGGCTAGTTCCCTTCCCCTACCTGATCTCTCCACTTTGCCTATCTTTCTCTTTATAGTCTGCATAAGGAGGGACCCCCCACTCCAGCTGAGCCAGTGTCACTAACCACAAATGCCCCTACAACAGTACAGACTCAGAAGGGTGGTTCTGGTTTTGGGACAGAACATGAACATAAGAACGGCCCAGTTGCCTGTCTGCTGCCAGATGCGTCAGAGGAAATGAGCAGAACAGGGCAATTATTGAGTGATCCATCCCCAGTCCCAGCTTCTAGCAGCGAAGGTTTAGGGATACCCAGAGCATGGGGTTGCATCCCAGACATGGGCGGCACATATCACAGGCTGGGGGAGGCTGTGCCTCCCCAAACAGCCCAGTGTGGCTCTCCCCTAAAGGCCCCCTCTTGCTTTCCTTTCCCTCTTGGCCCCAGCCCAGACAGGCTAGCTGCACCTCTTCAGGGAAGTGGGCTGGGGCTGGAGCTGGGGCTAGGGCTAGGGGGCCGTGGCTGGCCTGCAGCTGGGACTTGGGGTGGCTGGGGCCACTGGGGCTGCCCAGTGCTGGAGGGCCCCTGGGCACTGGGGTCGCACCATGCAGTGCTTGAGGGTGGGCTGCCAGCGCTGGGGCTGCCTGCCCTGTGCTCGGGGGAGCCTGGGGGCACTGGGGCTGGGAACCACGTGCCACCCGGCACTTGGGGGCTGGGGGGCCGCCTGCATGCCCAAGGCTCAGGGGTCCGCGGCCCACCTGCCCACCTGGCACTTGGAAGGTCGCCTGCCCACTCAGTGCTCAGGAGCTGGCGGCCACAGGGTGGAGGGGGGGCCTCTGGGCTCTGGTGAGAGAAGGGGGATGGGAGGAGTAGGGGTAGTCTCCCCGAGCCAGCAGGTCACCTGCTGCCCATGATCCCTGACCATCCTGGCTAATAGCCATCAATGGACCTATGCTCCATGAACTTCTCTAATTCTTTTTTGAGATGGCCTTTTTGGCAACAAGTCCCACTGTGCATTGACTGTGCATTGTGTGAAGAAATACTTCCTTTTGTCTTTTTGTCTATTTCTATTTGACTATTATGAGAAGGAGTAACACTTCCTTATTCACTTTCTCCACACCGTTTATGATTTTATAGTCCTCTATCATCTCTCCCTTTAGTTGTCTCTTTTCTAAGATGAACAGTCCCAGTCCTTTTAATCTCTCGTCCTATGGAAGCTGTTCCATCCCCCTAATCATTTTTGTTGCCCTTCTCTGTACTTTTTCCAATTCTAATATATCTTTTTTGAAATGGGGCAACCAGAGCTGCACTCAGTTTTCAAGGTGTGGGCGTACCCTGGATTTATATAGTGGCAAGTGAACCGAGTGCTGACTCAGGCTTTCATACCTAGCACTCTGTCACTCAAGGGTCTCTGAGTAGCCTGTCGACTGAGAGAGAAGCAGGACCAAGGATGCCCTGTTACACAGCGTTATATACTTTCTGTCTTATTATCTATCCCTTTCCTCATGATTCCTAACATTCTGTTCGCTTTTTTAAACTGCTGCTGCACGTTCAGCAGATGTTTTCAGAGAACTATCCACAATGATTCCAACATCTCTTTCTTGAGTGGTAACAATCAGAGATGACGCGTGCCTCCTGATACTGGGGAAGGGGGGGTCACAATATAAAGAGGGGCACACATGACCACCCCACATGTCGCCTCTGAGAGGAACTTCCAGCCACACCTCCCTGGGCCGCCAATCCCACTGGCTCCTAGGGGGCTGGGGCCACAGGAGGGGGGAGCACACCCCTTTGGGCCTGGCTGGGTGAGCCCTGGCTCAAGGAGACTGGCAGCACCATCGCCTCTCCGAAGCTCTTGGACACCTCAGCAGGGGAGGGCGGGGCATGGGCAGCGCCCCTACCTCTGGCTGAGCCGAGGCCAGGGAACCTGCGCCCAGTCCGGGGCTGCCACGCTCTCCCTGCCCCACCAGTTACCTGCCAGGGAGCTGGGGGCTCTGTCCTTCTCTTGCTGCACCCCCGTCCCGGTACGTTCGGCCCCTCTCTCTGGCACCGGGCCTGGGCGGGAAGCAGGATGGAGCCACTTCTCATGCCCGCTGAGGGTGTCTGCTCCAGGCTGCTGCCTCTGTGCCTGAGAGAGAGCCCAGCTGGGGAGGGATTGGCAGCTGGCCACCTCCATTCCCCATCCTGGCCCGACTGCCGGGGACAGGGGCTGAGCAAGCCGGAAACGTGCTCCATGGGAGGCACTAGGGCTCAGAGCTTCAGCTCCATGGGACACACTAGGGCTTGGGGCTTCATCTCTTCAGGAGGCGCTGGGCCTCAGGGCTTCTTCCCTGCAGGGCATGCCAGAGCTCAGGGCTTTAGCCCCACCGAGGGGTTTGGGGCTTCATCCCTGTGGGGTGCGCCGAGATTCAAGGCTTCAGACCTGCAGGAGGTGCCAGGGCTAAGGGCTTCAGCCCTGTGGGTTTGTCCACTCTGGACAGCTCCAGCTGAATTTAAGTCCAGGCTTTAGGACCCTTTGGAGTGGGAGCTCCAGCCTGAGCCCAGAAGTCTACACAGCAGTGAAACAGCCCCACAGCCTAAGCCCCACAAGTCCAAGTTGGCTGGTCCAGGACAGCTGCAGGTTTTCCTTTGCTGTGTGTACATACTTGTAAGCAGGGTCTGAATGAATGCTTCCCTGACAGCTAGCTGGGAGGGGGAGAGACTTTGGGTCTGTTTATGTAAATACAATTTGCTCCTGCTCTGTTTACATATTCAACAGACTTGGCTGGTGTTGGGTTACAAATCACCTTAGTACTGTATGCAGGGGGTAGTGAAATACAGTTACCAATGTTGTAATTATTGTAGGAAAACAGGAAAGCAGGACTGTACGTAACCTAGCCCAAATAGGGGGGTCACCCTCAGTTGAAAGAACCTTGTTAAGCCAGGGGCTTGAATGCCAGCTCCCTATAAGAGTAAAAGGTGGGAGATATTCTAGTCAGGAGGTAGCATAGCCTCACTAAGGGTTTTTCTCTACTGTTCAAAGAATAGCACTAAATAGGATTTATTAGGAGTTTTATTAAAATGTTTCTTTTCTACACTCAGACTTTGTGCTTGCGAGCGGGTAAGTATTGCCTTTAGAGGTGCCAAGGGTGGTGTGTAATTTTCCCAGCTTATTGGGTAGGGGCTCGAGCTGGTTCTGTGGTGTATCAATGGAAAGGAAGCCCTAGAGATAGAACCCAGCCCTGGTTGCTGCTGGCTCTACCTGGCAGAAGAGCTACATACTCACAGTGAGACACAGCCCCTGCCCCAAAGAGCTTTCAGTCTAGTTTTACAAGGTGTAATAAGGTGCTGAAACAAATAACTGGTAGGGAAGTAGGTTGGGCAATGTTGGTGATAGCTGAAATACAAGCTTATTTTTTCATAGACTAAGCCATATAGACACAATTAAACAACACAGTGGAAATGATTCTTTTTAAGGGATGAGTGGATTTAAATAAATACAGTAGCACTAATGTATAGTGAATACAGTGAAACTTCACTTATCACAAAGTAGAAGGAATGTTCCAGGTTGTTTCCATGCAGTCCAAGGTGCACATGGAAAGTGGTTCCTGTTAGGGAATCTTTGCTCTAAGCCCTGTACCTGGGGAAGAAGCCCAGTAGTGTCCTAGGCCAGTGGCTTTCAACTGGGCTGGGTCTAGAGTGCACAGCACCTTGTGGGACCGAACCAGTTATGCCTCTCTGCCTCTTACTACATGAGCCTAGTACTTCATGTTTGCCTTCCAGTTCAAATACTGCTAGATCCGTGGCTCTCAGCTTCTCTAGACTACTGTATCCTTCTTAGGAGTCTGATTTGTCTTGCCTACCCCAAGTTTCACCTCACTTAAAAACTACCTGCTTTCTAAATCAGACATAAAAATACAAAAGTGTCACAACACACTATTACTGGGAAATTGCTTACTTTCTCATTTTTGCCATATAATTATAAAATAAATCAACTGAAACTCCAAAGTAAATAACAAAATGTTTTTAGATGATAAAGTCAGGGGAGAGAAACTAAATGGATTTTTTGCCAGTCTTCACACGCTGGATGTTAGGAGAGATTCCCAACCTGAGCTGGCGCGTTTGTAGGTGACAAATCTGAGAACTGTCACAGATTGAAGTATCAGTAGAGGAAACTAATTATAAGGTTTGTAACCTGTCCTTTAAATCGACCCGGTACCCAATGACTGGAAGTTAGCTAATTAAACAAGTTGAAAAAGAATAAAAAAATTGTCACACACAAAAAAAAAAAAAACTGAGCAAGCAATAACATGGTTTCTGTAAAGGGAAAGGAAATCGTCTTTACTAATCTATAGAGTTCTTTTGAGGGTCAACAAACATGTGGACAAGGGGATCCGTGGACGGATAAAAAGAAAGGTCCTTTCATGGATTGATTAATGGTAAATTCTCAGAATGGTATTCAATATTCATAAATGATCTGGAGAAGGGGTAAAAAAGTGAGGTGGGCAAGTTTGCAGATGATACTAAACTGCTCAAGATAGTTAAGACCAAAAGCATTTGTGAAGACTTCAAAAGATCTCACAAAAACTAAGTGATTGGGCACAAAATGGCAAATGAAATTTTAATGGATAAATGTAAAGTAATGCACATTGGAAAAGCAAACAGGATGTTAGGAATCATTAAAAGGGGATAGAGAATAAGACTGAGAATATATTAATACTGTGTAGATGTGGGTCTCCTCACCTCAAAAAGATATTCTAGCACTAGAAAAGGTCAGAAAAGAGCTAAAAAATGATAGGGGTTAGAGAAAAGAGAATATGAGGGAAAGATTAAAGAGGCTAGGACTCTTCAGTTTGGAAAGAAAAGAAGAAGGGGGGGGGATAGAGGTATATAAAATCATGAGTGATGAGTGATGTTGAGAAAGTGGAAAAAAAGTTTTTTTACTTATAATATATATAAACTAAGGGTCACAAATGAAATTAAATAAGGCAGCAGGTAAAAAAAAAATAAAGAAGTTCTTTTTCACACAGCGCACAGTCAACTTTGTGGGAACTCCTTACCTGAGGAGGTTGTGAAGGCTAGACATATAACAATGTTTAAAAGGGACTGAAATTCATGGTGGCTAAGTCCATAAATGGCTATTAGCCAGGATGGGAGGATGAGATGGATGGCAGGAGAGAGATCATTTGATCATTGCCTGTTATGGACCTTTGGTCTGACCCGGTACGGCCTTTCTTATGTTCTTATGTTCTTATGTTCTTATGGAATATAAATATTGTACTTGCATTTCAGTCTATAGACTATAGAGCAGTACAAACAAGTCATTGACTGTATGAAATTTTAGTTTGTAATGACTTCGCTAATGCTTTTTATGCAGCCTGTTGTAAAACTAGGCAACTATCTAGATGAGTTGATGTGCCCCTGAAAGACATCTGCATACCCCTTGGGGTACAAGTACTCCAGGTTGAGAACCACTGTCCTAGGCTGTGCAAGCTTCTCCTCTGGGCCCTGCCAGTATGCCCCAGTGCTGTATTAACAGGGACACTTCCACGTGAAAGTAGTCTCTGTGCTTATTCTGTTTTTTAAATATCTGCTGAGATGTGGCTAAACAACAGGCAGTCTTGCCATACCCAGTGCTCAAAAGTCATGAGGCTGTCTTAAAAATCATGGCATGCAAAAATAATACATTTTTGTGTTTGTTTATTTGCCCTGTGGCTTTTGAGCCTTTAGGGTGCACTCATGTGACATTTACAAGCTTTCTTTGCAGCTATGAGAGCTAGAAACATACCTTGTTAGTGAAAGATGAAATTCTCCTGCAATCACCTAACTGTAGGAGCTGAGGCTTTAAGAAAAATATCAAAAATTGCAAAAGTTGGCAACACTGACAATGGATTGAGGCTATTTGGGCATTTCACAGAGGCCTCTGCACAGCGATTACCTAATCTGTATTCGAGAGGTAGAAAGGACCATTGTCTTAGTAACAAGCCCACAAACCATCACTCCTTTCTACTATTTGTCTTTCAAGTTATGTGGTGATTCAGGATCTTTCACTTACGACTGAGCAAGCATTGTATGGAAGGGACTCTAACATTAACAAGGAGTTTGAAAACTTTAAATTTCTATGATTAGGAAAGATGAATAATACTTTTCCCTTTTCTAGCTTCCTCTTCCCAAGGATCTCAAAGTGCTGTACAAACATTAATTAATTAAGCCTCACAAGGAGGCTAGTATTGTTATAGCCATTTTATAGATGGGGAAGAAGAAGCATGGAATTGATAAAGGCCTGGATCCACAAAAAGGACTCAGTTATTGTGATGCTGAGTGTCACAACACCTAACTTTTAGGTGCCTATAAAATTATAGGTGAACAACAGTGCAATGTACAAAGTCTGAGTTAGGTGCCTAGGCTCCTATACAATGAATGGGGAGAGATACATGCCTCAGAATGCAATCCACAAAACCAGCATGTCAGGGAGCCGTCAGGGTAGCCAATGGGAGATGCTGAGGAGACAGGGGTATACTAAACCCCTCCCCTCTTTCATAATTTGGTGTCAAAATCTGGGTTCAGGGAGGCACCTATTTCTGCTTGTGATTCACAAATGGGGGGAAGACAGTTATTTAGCTGCCTAAGTTGTGTGTGCGGCCTGATCAGAAGCCGCCTAATTCCACAGGAAGCAGCCAGGATGAGGGGCAGCAGACAGGGGTGCTGGCCTAGAACCTAGTGGTTGGGCAAGGGTACCAATCCAGGTGGGGAGCAGGGAGCCCTCGTTTAAGTTCCCCTCCTGCCTCTGAGGGGGTCTTTGAACAGGGATCTGCCACCTCTCAGGTGAATGGCCCAGCCATTAGGCTACGGAATAGTCTGATGTGGGGCTTCTTCAATCCCTCCTATTGAAGTTGTTCCACTTTTAGTAGTAATTAAACATTATCTGGGCCAGAGAAAGCATTATAGCCTAGTTGTTAGGACACTCATCTGAGAGATGGCAGATCCCTATCCAAAACCCTTCTGTTCAGACAGCGGGGGGACTTGACCCAGAAGTCTCTCACATCCCAGCGGAGTACCCTAACCATTGGGCTAAACATTATAAGGGTGATGGTTGTTCTCCTGCTCCTGCTCCTCCTCTCCCTACGGCCCCTCCCCTACTCCCCCTCCCAGCTCTTTTGCGTGGGGTTAGGCTGTCTCTGAGCACACTAACTGGACCAGGCCCTGCATGCGACTTAGATAGCTGAATACCTATCTTTCCCCTGGTTCGTGAATCCCTCAGGGCTTAGGTGGGAGATAGGCACCTAAAGTGATGCAGCAGTGCACTTGCCCAGGGGCAGAACTATAGGCACCTAGGGAATCTGTTACTGCAAAAACTTAAGCAACAAATGACAGAAATTTGACGCTAAGTATTTTTCAAACTTTAGAAACTTTATAAGCAAACAAACAAACAAACAACCCCCCACCACCAATAGCTTAATGATTTTTGCCCTGTTTATAGAAAAGCCAAGGTTTAAATTTTACAAAAAATAAAATGAATGTTATTTAATTAATCCAGCACACTGAGGTTACTATATGCGTGGCGCATGTTTGTGCCATTTCAGAACTCCTGCGTGGTTCCCACTGAAATACCTATAGTATATTGGCAACTGCACTGTATGTAATTGAGGCTTGTCCTTGTTCCCAACTTATTTAAAATCTCCTCCCTTTCCCTTCCCCGTTCCAGCAGAGGTAAATAATAAGGGTGTGCAGGGCCAACATCACAGGTGCTGGTGCCCTAAGCGAGAGTCTCATGACAGCCATCACCCCCCTCTTATCCCAGAGTTGGGAGAAACCAGGGATGACATTTTTCTCATTAAAAAAGTAAAAAGAAGGAGATGTAAGGGCTAGAGTGGAGCTTTAGGGGCCAGTCCAATGGTAAATAGCTGGACATGCAGAGGCACATCACCCCAGCAGAAGCACCCCAAGGAATTGTACCTGAAGCAGGCACGGTGCAGCATGCCTTCCATCCTGTGAGGGGCCAGTCCTGGTACCTGCTGTGGAGAGGGGGAGGTGCTCTTGTTCTGCTGTATTTGTGCCCTCTCATTCTATTTTGGGAAGCTGAGATCATAGTTGAAGTTAGATTCTAACTCCCCTCATGTTCTCTGAGAACAAAGGCTGGGATGGTATCTGGCCTCCAAGCCAAGGGGCAGGAGCAGACGGTTCCTTGTGTCCTCTCCCCTCCTTGTGTGCTCCACAGAGCCAGACACAGTCTAGTCTTTAAATCAGTAAATCACACTCTTGAGAATGGTCCCTGAAATGCCGGTGAGAGTGTACAGTAGGAACAAGAATAGATTAAAGGGTATTTAAGGCAATATTGTGGGGCTTTTCCGGATATTTTTTCTTTCCATTTCCTTTCTCTCCTTCAGGCTCTCAGTTCCTTTCTTTATAAAAAGCAAATGATAAACACCGGTTGCAGTATAGTGGACTCTGTTTCTTGTGCATTAGAATGAAGGCCCTTAGTTGTTACCAGAACATTGCAGTGTGCAAACTCTCATCCCAGTGAAGCTGTTCTGTGAAATAATATAATCATCATACTATACTGGTAGGGTTCAATGCTCCCTTGAGGGCTTCAGTGGGAGTCCAAGGTGCTTAGCGCCTCACCGGAGTGCTCAGCACCATGCAAGGCCAAGTCCATGGTCACTAAAAAGGGATCCACTGTAGACATAGCTCATAAATAGCTGCACCAGATGACCGGCCTGTTTGGAAAAGCCCCATATAGAATTTAATAGGGATTCAAGCAATAGGGTTCTATCGTAATTTAACATTTCTATTGTAGTAGTGCTGAGGTCCTCAACCTGCTCAGAGCCACGTTGTGCTAGGCACTGTATAAACATATGATTATGCTGGAAAGTGTTAATGACTGCCATCAAGTGGATCTTTGCTCTATAGATAATCATCAGGCTGGTGAACACTGATGAGTGTGCTAAGCACCCTTCTTTCAGGCTCTGTGGAAAGAACAACTAATTCCGTTTACGCAGTGAGATAGCTGGAAACTATAGAAGGCACCGCCCAAGGCAGTGGGCCACATGGCAAACCCTGAGCAGAAGTTGACTGTGCAGGCTGAGGCTAAGGTCTGGTCTACACTATAGAGTGAGGTAGACACAAAGCAGCGTACATCGACCTAACTATGGAAGTGTCTACACTTAAAATTTTGCTCCCACCGATCTAACTGCCCTGCTATGCTGACTTAATAACTCCACCTCCATGAGCAGTGTAGAATCAAGACTGATGTAATTAGGTTGACACAGAGTCAGTGTAGACTCTGCGTTGCTTACGGCAACTGTTACTGGCTTTCAGGAGCCGTCCCACGGTGCCCTACACTGACAGTACAATCAATATAAGCCTTCCTGGTGAGGACGCTCATCGCTGACACAAGACGCAAAGTGGAGACACTCACAAGTGATGTAATTACTGTGGCGGCTATATGCTGACATAAGTAAGATTGACTTAATTTTGTAGTGTAGACATGGCCTAAGGGATCATTTGGCAAAATGTGTGTGTGCAAGAAGGAGAAAGCCAGGAAAAAGCAAGCAGAGAGGGAGCGCAGCATTCATGAATGTGGCCCTGAGAGGTAGCAGGGAGAGTTTGTTGGGTGCAGAACTGACTTGGGGGGCCTACTTGGAATAGTGAATCAGAAAACTTCCAGCTGCTATTTGTTCCTACCATATGCAGGGAACTAGGACCTACTGTACATCATTTGTAAATCAACAGGATTGCACCAAGGAATATATCTGAGTCCACCATCAATCTCTCCTCCTAACAGAAACAAGGGGCCGAATATTGTCGAACCATTGGAGCCACATTGGCAATAATATAGTGAATGATACTCCCTGCCTCAAAGAGCTTTCTATCTAAAATACAAATGGCACTAAAAAGCCATACCATAGTGGTGAATGATGTCCTATTTATAGGTTTTGCTTTTCTATTAACGTCTATGGGATATCTCAAAGCTATTAGAATATCCTAATTTCCTATTCAGTGTGGTAGGGGGCTTTTAAATCAGAAATAGGGTTATGATCCTTGAACATGTTTCAGACAATGGAGGTTAGAAAAAATCCAGTGTGCATAATAAAGTTGCCACTTTGTTACCCTGAGCCAGACCAGCTCAACAGGGGGAACCCAGGTAGGATGAGAGCCTAGAGATGGAAGCTCGAGAACAGAGAGGAATAGAGTCTGACTCCTACAGTCCTAGTTAACACTGCAGGAGCCAAACTTAAATGAATCCTGCTTAGGGGCAGTGTCAGGAACCAGAACTATTTTCCCCTTGCCCCTCTCACTGGCAGCCCATTGTGCTACAGCATTGGGGGAGACAGTCTGCTTTGAAGTCTCCATGCAAGTGCTCCCTTAGCTCTTCTGGTTAGCTGAAGGCTACAGATGCTGCGTGAGGCCTTTGTGTGCTTGAGGTTGCATTGTGATTTGCCTCCAACACTAGTAGAGCATTCTGATTTTTGTTACTCTCTAGCTTCAAGATGGCCAGAAGTTTCCACATAAATCATTGTAATTAAAAAAATAATAAAAATGTGCTCATTAGCTAGCACGTTAGGGACTAAACTTTTTAAAGTCAACGCTCACTTGCATGTGCAAGAAGTTCCCATACATGCACTCATGTGTGTCACAAATGGGTGTGCAAATTGGGAAAGTGCTCCCACCACTGGCAGCTTAGGAGCCAAGAAGCCCTCAACACATATGAAAGCATTTCTACTCTGCATGCACAATGCTGGGGGCAGGTGGGCATGCACACAACTTATGCACAAAGAGGAGGGGGGCACATCCATTTAAAAACATGAGCTGGATCCTGCTCCCATTGAAGTGAATGACAAAATTCCCATTGCTACCTTGTCAGGATCAGGCCCATAGTTCTGCAATCTAAGCCTCAGCCTCAGTCAGTTTTATGGTAGAGGTAAAAACAACAAACCCTACAAATAAAGGCTCATAACTAAAGTGTTGGCACATCCTTAACTACAATAATGAGGTTTTTTCCCCCCTCTCTTGGCATCCTGTACTTCTTCTGCTGGTCTGTTTCAATGCAGTTAGTTTTCCCAGACACTAAACCTCATAATGTTTTTTTTCCAAATGGCTCTGATTTTGTCACATTATGGTTTCTTGAATCAGTTTTATCTGTTGCATAAAAAAGCAGGTTGTTTCAAATGCCTAGATCAAAGATTTAAGCTGCAGTCAGTTACTGAACAAATACAAATATGAATGAGAAGATCAAAGGGAAACAGGTTAATCTGGTTAGGTGTCAAAGATACCTAACTGCTTTTTATTTCCTGTGTTCCAGCCCCATTCTTTCAATGTTACAGAGGCAGAGCAACAGACACCCACACATTCCAATCACGGAATTGAAAGGCCTCGTCCTGCAATTCTGATGTAGATAAGATTCCCATCGAAGCAAATGGAATAGCCAGGATGCTGCGGAATATGACTTCATTGACCTGACTACAAGTTTTGTCCCCATAAGGACTGAAGGATTTGGGTCCAAGATACAGAAACTGCATCACTGAGGAGTGAGACCCAATCTGATGACTCAGTCTGCATGCTTAGAAAGTTCCCCAGGGCTGGGGAAAGGAATTCTCACCAACCAATCCACAGAAATCACTGAGCCTCTCAGCAGCTGCTATTTCCCAGTTCAGGGCTGGAGAAACGTCCCAGCCCCAATTCTCCACTGCACGCTGATGCATGCAGAACCCCACTGGGCTCTTCAGCATACTAGTGTGTGCACTTTCTGAACGAGCAGTTGGAATCCTGTTCCCACCCTCTGCACAGCAGAACCACACTGGTTCTCACTGAAAGATGGAGGAAAGGGACGGGATTTCCCCCATATAACACAAACACGTGTTTTTTGTCATACGTATAGTGCATAGACTACACCAGGAAGGCCTGTTTCTCTGAGGGATGGGAGAATATAATGTTAACAATATAGGAACATTAGGCATAATGCTATTTACTCTCAGTGCTCCCATACACATAGCACTGCCAACTTCTTTCAGCTTTTACTTCCATACTCTATGAATGTTCACTCCCAGACTCCATTCATCCCCATTGTTACAGTAAATGTATGGACCTGGTTGCCCTCTCACTTACATTGCTGTAAATCGTGAGTGACTCCATTTAAGTTAATGTAAAACGGCGTAAGAGAAAAGAGAATCAGCACCTGTGTATTTTTGCTGACTGACTCCTGTCTGTATATTCCAGAAATCAGAAACCAAGCTACAGGATCTATAGTTAATTCACTGGGGAAATTACCCTTTTGTGTCATGTTGGCAGTTATGGGGGTCTCAGACCATGTGTGTCTTTCTCCAAACCAGCCAGTAGGCCTTACTAGGCCAAAGAGAAAACCACTGAAAATGTATCTGTGTGTGAGTGCTATTATTCCGAGAACAGCACTTTCAAGTGTCAAGAGTAACTTGAAGGAAAGCCCCAGAGGGGTAGCCGTGTTAGTCTGGATCTGTAAAAAGCAACAGAGAGTCCTGTGGCACTTTTTAGACTAACGGATGTATTGGAGCATAAGCTTTCGTGGGTGAATACCCACTTCGTCAGACACATGTGGGTATTCACCCACGAAAGCTCATGCTCCAATACATCTCTTAGTCTTAAAGGTGCCACAGGACTCTCTGTTGCTTTTTGAAGGAAAGCGAGAGCCAGCTCCAAGCCAGCCACAGGAGCTGGGAGAGTCAGTGGAAGAACAGACCCCCTACACAAAGCAAACCCAGGGATTGCTAATATTTTAAAATAGATCCTATATTTCTTTGCTAAATCAGGGACTTTTATTAGAAATAATAAAGGCACAGCCTAGAGAGTGCTGGGAGAGGTACCATGCAGCTCCAACATCTGGGCTGCAGCTTCCCTCTCTGCAATTTCCCTGCCCTCAGCCCCTTTCCTCCTGTGTATCTTTGGAGAGGCTAACAGAGAATAGCTGACCATGAAGGGCGAAGGTGTGTGGGGAGCGAGGGAGCAAGATTTCCTTTGCGTTAAACTCTAATATCATTTTCAACACTTTGCAATACCCCCCTCCACACACACACACCCTGATGGCCTTTCATGACCCTCCTGGGGATTACAACCCAGTGGTGGACAGACGCTGGCCTACAGGATTCCTACTACAAGGGAATCGCCACCACTTGCTGCCCTTGGTATCCTTCCTAGATGGTTTCACAGTGCAGAAAGAGATGGGGCACAGTCGGCATTAATGTGCAAACATGCTGTAGCTAGAACTGGTGCTAGGCATAAGCAGACTAAGCAATTGCTTAGGGCTCCGAGCAGTTTAAGGGGCCAACCTATCCCAGGGGTGGCAGAGCCTTCCCAAAAATGAAGGGGTCAGGCGTCCCCACTCCCTCTGAGGCTCCACCCCTCCTCTTCCCCCCCAAGGCCCTGCCCCTTCCCTACCTCTTCCCCAGAGGCACCTCCTCTTTCCCCAAGGCACCTCCTCTTCTGCTGAGGCCACACCCCGCCTCTTCCCCCAGAGGCTCCGCCCAGTGTGGGATGGGGCAGAAGCAGCCCCCTGCCCCTGCCAGTGTCCTCACCTGCTGGGCGCCCCACCCAGGGTAGGTGGAGGGACCCATGCTCCCCCACAACTGCCCGTGCAGCTCTTACTCCAACCAAGGTCTGGCTGAGGGACAGGGTGGGGCCTTGGAATCACAGCTTGGTCATGGTAAGAGCCATGCAGGCAGCTGTGGGGAGCCAGCATGGACCCTGCACCTGCCCTTGGTCGGGTGGGGAGCACGGGGGGTGGGGACATAGACTGGGGACTGTTCTCAGGCCCCCCACACCGTGGGTAGGGGGAGGGTCCATGCAGCTCCCACGTCTGCCCAGCTCCCCTGCTGGGCTCCACTGGCTGCTGGCCTGGCTCGGGGGATGGGGCCTCAGGGTCCACTGTGGTGAAAAGTTGACAGGCCAGGGTGAGTCTAATCCAATTCCCTTGGAAGGCCCTAGTAAGACTTCTGTCCACTTCAACAACAGTTGGATCAGGTCCCATATAAATCAGAAGATTTATAAATGCTGTTTTATTAGAAGTGGGAATCATGTTAGCGTGATAGAGAGAGTAAAAACACCACCACACCCTTTATGATGTTTCCTAGGCAGTGGCATCACCTACAAATCCTGAAGCACTAAAATTAATTAAGAGGAAGACGCATGTTTATTCTCAACAAGAGAATGATACTTTGTTCATTATAAATAAAAGTGCTTTAAGCCTTTAAAGATGCCCTGGGAAAGCAGAGCAGGTTGTGGGCATAAAAGAAATGAAGTGATCAAAGAATTCTGGTTTCAGCAAATCATGTTCGTGCATGATACTCGTAATTCAGGGTGCTGGGTAGCTAGTCAAGTGTAATTAACTTCTTCTGGGATCTGACATCTTATTTCTTTTTTGGTAGCAAGAACTTCAGTACATAATGTTTGTGGTAGAAAGCTGATCAATGGAAACCTGCCATTACCTGGAATACTATGCTCTTTTGATTCTCTTTCTGGATTCTGTAACAGGGAAAGCTCCTTTTGTTCCTTGAGCAGAACTATAAAAGGACTCGGCGCAGAATAAAGTAGAGAAGAAATGTGCTTGCCATCACATCCACACCAAGAACATTATAATATGAGTATGGGATGTGATTTAACCAGAAAACTTTTAGTGCCTTATTGGGGAGGAGTGGGGAGACTGGTCTATAGAAACAATTCTGCATTTGTTAAGTGACCATATTTGGTTTACAAGTACATAAGACACTCCACTTCAATTCAAACAACCCAGCAAAATAAACAGAGTGTGACAGTGAAAGATCAATGAGAAATTAGTCCCATTAGCATTTAATTTTTTTCAGTGGCAATATTTTCTGAACAATGGCCCCTACTGATGCTGTGAGTGCCTGCATTGTGCCTTCTACTCATCGAACAGACATCACTTTATTCTTAGCAGCTGTGTTCTCTAATTGGGAAAGAGAATGTTCCAAAAATGATAAAAAGGGAATCTCATCACAGTGTTGAAAATCAGTTTGGAGCATAACTGATTCTGTTGCTCTGGTCTTTTCTTTCTTTCTTTTTCTTTGTTAGCATCCCTGTGAAGAATTTGTTCTCAGAAGTGGCAAGGTAACTAGAGGCCAAACCTAAATACAGTAGGTTCATTTTTTTAACTTCTGGAGTCATTTGTATTTTATTAGTGCTTATCAGCCTAAAAAGATAAACAGGGGCTTTGTCTACACTAGAAAGCATTTGTTGCTGTAGCTAGATGGCAAACTTTCCTAATGGAGATGCAGCATATACCGGCAAAAGAGTGTTTCAAGACCTTCCAAGCCCACCAATTGTTTACAGGTGTTCCCCCAGAGCTCTGCTAAGATTGTGGGTGCTTCTATTTAACCCCTTCAAGGACAATGTGGCAGGAAAGCAAGGAACCAGGGCTTAGCAAAGGAATTTCTTAACCACAGAAACTTCACTCTTGAAAGCATTTGTGAGTTATGGATCTTTGAAAAGAACCAAAGGTCCTGAGATGCACCCACCCCATGTTTGATCATGATCCTTCTGTGAGTCCAAGGTTTGTCAGCATTTCAGGCTGGGCAGATTTCCTTCTGCCCTCTTCTCTTCAGAAAGTCTTTCTTACATGTGGTGATGGTTGGACCCCTTGCTCAGAGTAGTATCCAGCTCTTAAATAGAGTCTGCCTCCTTCCTTGCTATCAGAGCTGGATTTAGGGGCAGGTGACCCAGACGACTGCTTGGGGTGCTGGACTTGGGTGTGTGTGCTGGGATCAGGATGCTGTTTTTGTTCTTAACGACAAAAGGGAAAATAGAATGTGTGAAGTAAAATGTTTCAGGTATTCCATATATGGATTCGTTTTTCACTAACCTCCTACAATGTTACAGTGTTGACCTTTGTAGAATCTCATGGAACTTTCTAGACTTTCTGAGAACTACATTTTCCTTGAGCCTGCTAGAATGTTGTCAGCCATGCCCTTGCGGGTATATGAGGGGCATAGCATCACCAGTCAGTCAGTGAAATATAAGAATGAAGTGAAGTGAGGGCCCAGCTGCAATATTGTGAACCTTGTTTTATTGTGTAATTGTGAAAGAGTCCTTGTGTTTTAAGACTTGAAGAGTGTAAGTAGCACTAATAAAGGACATATTTAATGAGATGCCAGAGATATCTATCAAACCCCTGTCTACTCAACAATCTAAAAGGAATACTGTTACTTCTTTTGCCATGCTTAACATGTAACATGTGATGACTTTCTAAGACTGCACAACATAGACTTTTGTTCTCCCTAATACTGTCTGTTTTCCCCTGTAGAAAATAAAAGATGCCCCCAAAGAAGCCTTCATGAGCTCAGTATAGGAAGCAGAAAGCTTAGTTGCAATCTAGTTTGCAGAAAGGCAAATTTGATGGGAAAATATCTGAAACAGAACAACATAGACCAGGCTTTAGGCAGTAGTGATTGTCCCAGTGCAGAAGAAATTGAGGCGCAAAGCATAAATGATGGAAGTCCTATTACTAAGGGATTAGCAGATTTACCTGAAGATGAGGAATGGAGATGTGAGGAAAGTGATGGAGAATCATCCAGTTTTCCTGGCAGCATAAAGGAGAGTGATGATAAAGAAGAATGTGGCTCAGATGAAAAGAAGAGTAATGACAAAGAAATCTGGTTTACATGAAAAAGAGAGAAATGATAAAGAAGAATCAGCCTTGCATGATGACAAAAACAGCAGTGAGAAAATTTGTACATCACAAATGGATACACCAGATCTTGCTTTATGGCTGGTGATCCTAAACTCTGCTGATATTGATTATACAATTTTGAACAGGCTGGGCAAAATCAAGGCTATGATGTTTTCAGTAAATGAGCAGAAGTGACACTTCTCAAAGTCACACTGCGAAAGAGTGCTCAAGACTGGTGAGAAACTGAATTGGCATTGGTTAGTTTTCTCAAAATTAACTGACGAAGTTTTCTGTGTTTGTTGTAAAATATTTGACAAGAATGCCAGATCATTGCTTGTGCTTTCTGGGTACAATTATTGGCATAACTTAGCTGATGCTCTGAAGCAACATGAAAAGTCACCGGACCATTTTACAGCCTACTCCAAATGGATGGAGTTCGAGTCCAGGCTCAAGCTGAATAAATGCATAGATGCAGAAAACCAGCTCAGTATTAATGTAGAAACCCAGCGCTGGAGGAACGCTCTCAAACGTCTGAACTTAATTAGCATTCTCCTTGAGTCAGATGCAGTGTCATCTTCTTTAGATTCAGTATCTCTCTTTGGAGTACTATAAAGTATATATGTCCTGTTTAAAGCATCAAATATCAGGTGGAAGATCCTCACGGACAATGTTACAAATCTGACCATGAAGCTGCTAAGTAACACTCACTGTGAGAGGCGCTTTGACAGTGAGGTACCAAGTGACTGAGATTTATGACACCCTGATGGAGCTGGTGAAGTCAAGTAAAGCCAAGGCTGGAACCCAATATGAGGCAAACTAGATCACTGACTTTAAATTTCTGGTCTCAGTTGTGGTTTGGCACCATATCCTGTTCCAAGTAACTGTTGTAAGGAAGGCATTACAAACCCAGTCAGTGGACATTGCAACTGCTACTACTTTGATGAGAAGCTGACTTGATTTAATTGTGGCCCACAGAGACAACAGATTTGAAAATACCACCAGTGCTGCCAAAGAAATGGTGGAAAACTTAGGAGTTGAACCTGTTTTCAAGGAAACTTGTATTCATCAGAAGAAGAGATAGTTTGGTTACGATGGCAGAGATGAGGTGCTGGGAAGCTCAGAAGAAAAATTCAAAAGAAAGTTTTTTTGCTTACTCATTGACACTGCTTGAGTGTCCATCGAAGAAAGGTTTGGACAAATAAAGCAGCACAAAAAGACTTGTTTTTTTTGGTATGATCTTAGTAAGCTGTTGACAGACAGGGCAACACTCTTGAACAATTGTACGGACCTTCATCAGATGCTGACACATGGGGAATGTTTGGACATCAATGATAAAGACCTCTATGTTGAATTGGATAACATCCGTCACATTTTGCAGAGCTGAAGAACACTTTTCCTAATATGTGGATAGCGTTGAGGATTCCGCTCAAGTTGGCGGTCAGAGTTGCGAGTGGTGAGTGCAGTTTTTTGAAGCTCAGGCTCATTAAAACATATATTCAGTCGATGATGGCCAACAAGAGACTGACATTGCATGCTATTTTATCACTTGAAAATGCCATTGGCTACACTTTGGATCTCTCTTATGCTGTCAGGTTTCAGAGTGGTAGCCATGTTAGTTTGTATCAGCAAAAAGAACAAGGAGTACTTATGAACAAGGGCATAAAACTTATGCCCAAATAAGTTTGTTAGTCTCTAAGGTGCCACAAGTACTCCTCATTCTTTTTTCTTATGCTGTGCTTTCGTTCGAGAGGGCAAAAGTGTGAAAAGCAACCTTTTGAACTAAAGGACGAGGGTTAACATTCCATGGCTGTCTCTATTGTAACACTATTTAATGCTGGTCCACCCAATCTTGGCACACAGTTTCATTTCTTGATGTTAGGACTTTTCAGTTATTCTTAAAATCAATAACTTTCTATCAGCTTAGAGGAAATGAATTAATTTTTATTTGCTTATATATGGCATGAAACTATACAGATTTACAGATCATAGTGAGCAAATTTATCATCTTACATGACAGGGAGAAATCATGCATGCAAATCATGCATCAAAGTCATTAAATGGGCTACAAATGCAATAAAAATAAAGCATTCAAAAGTTTAACAAAAGGGGTGGCACTGAAGACACTCCTTACCTAGGGCACCGTTTGGTCTAGGGCCAGCCCTGCTTGCCATGTTTCCACTGGAAAATGCCAGTTCCCTTCCCTAGTCATGCTTGCCTCCCACCCACCCTCCCTCATGGCCCCATGTGTAGGAAAAAATCATTGTCTCTCAACTGTTGGCCAAACCTCAATCAAACCCAATGACTCCAGATTTCTGTCTGGATGACTTCTTAGTGATAGTCCTTCAGTGAGGTGTCAAGTAACTTTTCTGGCCTGGGCCACTGTCTGGACTGCAACCTATAGGCTTGCCTGGGGCAAATTTAAACATATGTTCAACACAGAATACAAAATAGAGTTAATAATTTGATACCAACGCAGCCCATTCTGTCACATATCTATATATACTAGCCTATGTGTGCATTCCAATAGATCTGTGATGGGGTATGTACCCCACAGGTAATGAAAAATTAACTGGAGACAGAGACCCATTAGTGCACTTGGTTGCAGCTGGAAGGTGGGCCAGGCCCAAGTGAAGATGAAGCCCAGCTGGGGGGGTAATGGGGTGGTCAGTATAAAGCCCACATAAAAAGGGGGCTGCAGGGAGAGAGAGGAAGAACTCTGCAATCCCTCTCTGGTTGCTAGAGAGTGAGGGAAAGGCTTGGAGATGTACAGTAAATCCAAGCAAAGGGTGTGGGAAAGGGCCTGAAGGAAGGCCAAGGTAGGAAGACGTCCAGGAAGGCAGTGAGAGTCTGAGGGAGCAGCCACAGGGTCTGTGTAGTGAAGCCCAACAGAGAGGGAGGGTCTGGATTCCTCTACTGACCACCAGGAAAGATAGTATAGAAACACCCTTGTCCCTGGTCCAACAGGGAGAAGGACTATTGAGTCTGGAGCCAGGCCTCCAGGGAGGAAGCCCTGGGAGGTGTTGCTCTGCACAAGAGTGGAAGGATGACGCTGCAGAGCCTGGGAAGAGGTGAAGAGTCTGTAGAGGGGTGAGCCTGGGTAGGGTGAAGAGTTATGTTTATTTGAGTTTAGTATTGGACTCTTTATTGATCCCAAAAGGGGTGGGCCTAAATGTGACCTGGCTGGGTGACTGACTCATGAGAAGAGGCCCCCCCTTGCAGGGCTGGAGCGACTGCAATCAGGGGTCCCTAGAGGGGGACAGCCTGCTACACCAAACTAGCCATGAGGGCATAGGTGCTGGAACTAGCGGTTCTGGGGGTGCTGCCGTATGCCCTGGCTTGAAGTGGATTCCATTATATACAGGGTTTACAGTTTGGTTCAATGGCTCTCAGCACCCCCACTATACAAATTGCTCCAGCATCCCTGCATGAGGGGGAATGCGAGCAGTGAGTCCATTCCTCTACAACAGGTTTTCAACCTTTTTTCATTTGCGAAGCCCTAAAAAATTTTGAATGGTGGTGCTTGGAAATCTTAGGCATAGTTTGCGGATGCCCTGGGTCTGCAGACCACAGATTGAAAACCACTGCTCTACTGCATTATTTATAATAGCACCCAACACATGCTCAGCACTGGACCAGTCCCTGCTCTGAACGGGTTTACAATCAAAAGAGATCCTCCTTCCCGCCCAAAAAGAGACACACAAGAGTCCTGCTCCTGCAAACACTAATGCCCGTGTTTAACTTTATGCACATGAATAATCCCGTTGAAGTTAATGAGATTATTCATATGAGAAATTGTCAAAAGTCATTGTGGCTCTTGGAGGTAGTTGTGGGATGGGACCAGAAAGGATCTGGGGATGGGGCTCATGGCAAGAAGCCATAGAAATGAAGTTCAGGATGAAAAACCTTAAGGAGTAATAATTCTCTTCTTTGACCTGCCCTGGGGATTGTTAATTATTGTTAATACTGAGGAAACATATTTGATAATAATTAATGAAATTTACTTGTATATCACTTTAGACTTTCAAAACAATGCACACGCCCATATTAAAAAAATTATTCTCACAACAGCCCTCGGAGTTAGGTAAGAAAAAACTGTTTTCCCTAGGCTGCATAGAGGGAAATGATCTTGTGTCGAAAGCACTGGTTTAGAAGCCAAAGGATATTACTTGTATTCCCAGCCCTGCCACAAACTTCCTTTGTGACCTTGGGCAAGAAATTTAACTGCTCTGTGCCTCAGTTTCCCCATCTTTTTAAAATGGGGATGATAATACTTCGCTTTCTTACAGGGGCTTTGTGAGGAGGGTGAGTAAGGCAATGGTTGTGAAGTATTTTGAGATTGTAAGACTGGAAGCGTTACAAAACTGCAGAGTAAAATAAAAAGATGAAGACACATACCCGAGACAGAGAGGTTAAGTAACTTGCCAAAGGCTGGGCACTCAGTCAAGACAAGATCAGAACTCAAGAGCTTCTAGCTCTCAACCATATAAATAGACAATCAACAATCTCTGGCTGAAGCTCTTGGGTCCAAATAGCCAATTTATGTACAAACAGGATGTAAGATAATATATTTGCCACAGTTCCCCATCTCCACTGGATAGTTACTAATACAGATTCCATGCTACCCAGCAGTACAACATATCCAGCCAGATGTACTGTGGCATTTGGCAGCAATGAATGCCACGGTTTGTGAAATGCCTGTCAGTAAAATTAAAAGCATATCACATAGGCTGACCTTTTGAGTGTTGCTTGGCGCCTAGACTGCAAGTGACTGCCTCAACTGAGACATGCAGCTTTTCCCTTCTCCGAGGGTCTATATGTCAAAAAATGCTACAGCCCCTTTTTCATTTTCCAGCAGTTTGCATCCTGCTGTTTCTCTGGCATTCATGGGGTTCTCAAAGAGTTAATTCAAATGAAGACTAGTTTTCCATGTACTTGCCTTTTGCTGTTTATTCATCCAGTGTGGCAGATTTGTGATTACCCAGAGATCTCTGGGGAGACTTAATTGGAAGTCTGGTTGAGAGGGGAGCTATTTCTGTGCCTTGAAGTTGCATTCAATAAGGCCCCAATTCAGCAAAGCACTTAAGTACGTGACTGAATTTAAACCTGCTGAATGCCCATATAGTGGGATTTAAACACGAGCTGAAGTCCTCTGGTGAACAGGGACAGACTTAAGCACTTAAATTTAATGATGGACTAAAATACTTTGCTGGATTGGGGTCACTGGGCCAAAGTCTGGTCCCAGTGAAGCCAGTGGGAAAACTTCTTTTAACTTCAATGCACTCACAATTAGATTAATAAATGTATAGGGTTTAAGGCCAGAAGGGGCTATTAGATCATCTAGTCTGACCTCCTACATATCATTACATTTCACCCAAATACTTCTACACTGTGCCCAATGACTTCAGTTAAACTACAGCATTTTAGTCCTCGGGAGACAAAACTGTTGTGTGCCACAGGCAGATAACTGGAGAAACCGAGGTGATACCAATGCCTGAAGCCCCTGTGCTGGCAGGGAATTGAGTAGGGGAAACATGATGGGATGATCATAGCAGCCAATCCATGCCCCATGCTGTAGAGAATGGTGAGAAACTCCTAAGGTGCCTCTGATATCCCAGGACTCAAACCCAGGACTGTGAGTTCCCAGACAGCCATTGCATCCTGGTCCCCATCCAGTGTCTACTGAAACCTAGAGGGAGGAGGAGCTAACAAAACTATAGCCCCATCCAAGGCACCACCCATGGGAACCCTGATTAGAGATTACCCAGCTCTACCGATTGGTCCAGCCATACTGTTTAAGCCAGACGGAGGCATAGGCAGTTGTCTGAACGTAGGCGGTGCACGACTCTTTCATTTGGGGAGGCTTACGCAAGTGCCAGAAGCTCTCTAGC
This sequence comes from Mauremys reevesii, assembly GCF_016161935.1. Lineage (NCBI taxonomy): Eukaryota > Metazoa > Chordata > Testudines > Geoemydidae > Mauremys > Mauremys reevesii. The sequence goes on from NC_052624.1 coordinate 264,278,088, forward strand.
AATGGGGGGGGGCACCATCACCTAGATTGTGACCCACCCCCTGTTCTGCCCTGAGGCCCCACCCCTGCTTGGCCTCTTCGCTGCCCCCACACCATCTCTTCCCCCAAGGTTCTGTCCTACCCACCACTTGCTCCTCTCTGCCCCCTTCCCCGAAGCCCCCTTCCTCCTCATTGCTCACCATTAAGGCAGGAAAAAAGTGATGGGGCCATGAACCCATCACTTTGAAAAGTGGGGGCTGTGCCCTCCCACTGTTTTCCTGCCTTAAGGGTGAGTGATGGTAGAGTGGAGCGAGTGGTGGGAAGAGGCAGAGTGGGGGTGGGGCCTTGGGAAAAGAGGCTGAGTGGGGCGGAGCATGGGTGGGGCCATGGTCCACGGCCACTTCTAGGCAGCTTCCGGTGACAGCGCTCGAAAGGCGGCAGGCCAGTGTGCCTCCAAACGGTAGTGACCTGCGCCACATCCGGCATTTCTTGTCCCCTGCATGGCCAGCCTTTTCTGGGGAGGACCTTCCCAAGCCTTTTATATGTGCCGCCCGTGTGTCTGAGGAACTAGGTGTTTCTCTGTTGCATTGGACACTGCTTGTGACTGCTTCCTGCATTCCGCATGCAACTCCTCTCTTGATTCCTGCTCAACTCCTGCCTCGCCCCTGCCTTCAGTCCTAGTTCCCACCGTGCTACTGCTCCATGCCTGATCCTTGCTTCTCTTCTGGTTCCTACCCTTATGCCCTACTTCTGACTATCTGTTACCAGTCCTGGCTCTGACCTCCAGCTCTGGCTTCTGACTCTAACTTGACCCTTGGCTCTGGCATTTTGTATTTGATGCTGGCTCTGACCCCCAGCTTCGATTCCTGGCTCTGATGGTGGCTTGACCCTTGGCTCTGGTAATCAGCAGTTGACTCTGGTTCTGACCCTGAACTCTGTTCCCTGACCTGGATGCTTGCTCTGGCCACTAGACCAGACTGCCCATATCCTTGTCCCTAACATCCCCAGCCAATCTGAACCGGTGGAAAATTCTTTCCTGGTCCCCAATATGGGGATCAGTTAGGCCCTGAGCAAACCCTACCATCCAGACATCTAAGACAGAGGATTTTTATGTAGCACTTAAGAGCACCTGTCCACCTCAAATGGTATCCTGTCTCTAGCTGAGGCTATTCTCTGGTAATTAGGAGGAAGGTGAAAAAACAAAACAAAATCTAGATTACAAATATGCATTGGGAGAAAAAATTCCTTCCTGACCACTGCAGTGATTGACTGAAGCCCTGAAGCATCGGATTAGACTATAGTCATCATAATACAGAACTACAAGTGAGGGCATGTAGGCAATCCCATGTTCTCTGTTGAGGCCAATGGCAGGGGATCTCACTCTTCCCAAGGCCCAGGACGGAAGGCGACCCACAGGCTCCAAGACCAAATGGGACCATCACAACCATCCAGCCCAATTCTCTGCACACGCAGACCACAAAACCTCTCCTAGAAACTGTACTAAAGCCTTGCAGAAATCTATCTACTCTTGTGAAAGACTTCAAGTGATGGAGACTCCACCCTCTCCCCAGGGAAACTGTTCCCCCAATGTTTAATTTGGCCCATAAAGACTTCAGTTCATCTGGGGCACAATTCTTATATAGGCACTGAAGTCAATGGGAGCAGAGGATACCCAGCACCTTGTAGGATCAAGTTCCCAGCCATTATACACTGAAGTCAGAGCTTGGTGAGAAGGGATATACTCATCCTCTGGGTAACCAAAAGCTCTGGGTGAACTGAGGGTTGAGTCTATGTGTGTGTTGTTTTTTTATGTGATAAAACAGGGAAACTATTTGTAGGTCACTGTATCTAAAGTGATGTGAATGCAATTGTACCTGGGTTATTCATTAAATGGCAACAGTAACTGAGTTACTTATGAGAAAATACTAACTGAATCCTACTTCACTGTAGACCAGGGGTCGGCAACCTTTCAGAAGTGGTGTGCCGAGTCTTCGTTTATTCACTCTAATTTAAGGTTTCACGTGCCAGTAATACATTTTAATGTTTTTAGAAGGTCTCTTTCTATAAGTCTATAATATATAACTAAACTATTGTTGTATGTAAAGTAAATAAGTTTTTTTTTAATGTTTAAGAAGCTTCATTTAAAATTAAATTAAAATGCAGAGCCCCTCAGACCGGTGGCCAGGGCCCGGACAGTGTGAGTGTCACTGAAAATCAGCTTGCGTGCCGCCTTCGGCACAAATGCCATAGGTTGCCTACCCCTGCTGTAGACAATAGAATCTTTGCTGCACAGAAATCAGGAACGGGACTAGGTGGTCAGGGTGCTGTGAAGATTAGGGGCTGATGCTACAGTTCTTACACCTTGGCTTCCTCACGAGTTTTTTTTTTCCTCAAGGCTGGGCCCTTAATAGATTAATGCTTGTAAAACATTCTGAGAATGAAGGGCTAAATTCTGCCTTCGTTTACACAACTCTCTCCATTGAAATCAATGGGGTTGCACAATGCAAATAAGGGTAGAAAGACCAGTGTATGCTAAGGGATGTATTTACAAAAGTGTCTAAGCACCATTAAAATCAATGGGAGTTCGGCACCTAACTTGCTTAAGTGCTTTTGAAAATCCCATTGAACACCCACCTGCATCTTTAGGCACTTAAATACCTTTGAAAGTCTGTTCTGATGAACCAAAAGGGACCCAGCCACAACCACTGTGTGGAGCAGAAGGACTGAGTGAGTCCCAGCAATGGTACTAAATTCCCTGAAGGAGGCAGAACGGAGCTGAACGGATGTGAGGGGATTTGTATACAAGCACTTACTAAATCTGTTAATTTTTAGTTGTCTGCCTTCATGTGGTATAACTGAATGGGACTCTTTTTCATGTGACTGTTTCCCTTCAGTTCCCGCCTGTACTTTTGTGGACAGGGAACACGACTAAATTCACCTGTTAAACTGTTCACAGCAAATTGTTCACCCAAAGATAAGGAATGTACTCCTCGCTCCACTCTGTGTATATCCTTTGGCCAAAGTCACCTTCTAGGTGGACACTACAAGGGTAACCAGCTATCAGCATTTTAAAATCACATTCATTATAAAGATACAATAATGCCGTTAAGAAAGATCAGATTATTGTGAAGCCTGGACAAAAAAATCGAATGATTTTTTAACGAGGCCTAGAGCCAGGTGACACTGACTTTTCCAAGCTTTGCTTTGGACTTGTCTAAACACTTTTCTGCGATTGATAGGAAGAGATTGAATCTCTTCTTATCAATCTCAGAAAAGTGCCTTTGGCATTGGCATAGGTACTGGATCTAGGGGAGCTGGGGTGCTTCCCTGGCTTGAAGTGGTTACCATTATATACAGGGTTTACAATTTGGTTCAATTTGGTTTCTCAGCACCCCTACTATACAAGTTGTTTCAACGCCTCTGGGAATTGATGGCACCTTGGTTGCTCCTGTTTTCTGCCTGTGGTATACAATGGTTTAGCTTCCTGAGGACTCAAATGCTTTAGTGTAATGCAAGTTACTGGGCTCAATACAGGGGTAATCTGGGTGGAATTTAATGGCCTGTGTTATACAGGAGGTTAGACTAGATGATCTCATGATCCCTTCAGGCCTTAAATGCTATGAAACTATGAAAAATAGATTAGTAGAAATGGAGCGACTTGAAAATAATAATAACGGCCATACTTTGCCTGGAACATTGTCTCACCCAAATCAAGTATTCTAACTGATGGAGTATGTGCCACCTTGAAGGAAAGAATGTGGCGCTGGAGGATGGAAAGTGATGATGGCCAGGGGACATGCTGGAATATTGACAATGGACATGTACTTGCTGAATTGTTTCATGCTTCACAGTTTTCATTTTCAAAGCACAGAAAAATGGATTCACTGCAACTCTTTGGGGTGGCCTGTAGAGTACATATACTACATGCCCCTAGCACAGGGGTAAATAGCAGTGAAGATGGTGAGCCACTGCTTTGGCAAGTAGAGTAAAAACACACCTGAATGCTGTATGTACCCAAGTAGATACCCTACTCCATTCACCCAATCAGTGCTTCCCTTGTCTACACTGCTATTTTTAGCTGTGTAGCGTCCTGCTGCTGGAGCCTTTCCCTGCTGCAGAGAAGGACTCTGACAGCAGGGAAAGGCTCTGGCAGGGGGAGGCAGGACAGAAAGGCCCCAGCAGCTGTCCATGGCGGAGCCTATCCCCACTGCCTCCTCCCTGGCAGCGCCTTTCCGTGACACGCGCAGCTACGCCCTGCTGTTTGGACGCAGCCTGCTTTTCACTGTGGCTTGTGGCTACACATATCGCACATGCCACTGCAAGTTTTAGGTAGTTCAACTGATCCTATTGATGAAAGGCTCTGCAAATTAAACTCACACTAAAGCAGTGATTAGCTATACCACATAGAACTCCTTAATTATGGGGACTGAGCACAGCAATCAACAATAGAGTTTAATCATTTAAAACGGCTTGTAATTCATTTTTCAGTGTTTGGGAACTAAAATTCATCGTGTGAAAACCTGCCTTCTTTGTTCGGGCAAAACTCTGACTGATGACAATGCGGTTTTTGCCTCCGTAAGGAATAAAGATGGTTTGATTTGGCTCAAATCCTCCACGCCTTGTAACCGCTGCACAACATCCAAATAGTCAGACTTGTGCAAGGAGTTTGCTATGGGGAAAGGAGATGCCCACGGGCTGCAGAGTGGCAGTGAGCCTAGTTTGTGGTGGGGCTACAGCAGCCCTCACCATTCCGTGATGGGGGATATGCTGAGGAACAGATCCACCAGTTCTGCCATCACTGGTCTGCCCCTACTCATGCCCCATAGTGTGGGGACCAATATGGATCCCCCATAGGGCTCAGCTCCTGTAAATGCTCCATAAACCTTGCCCCCTTTGCAGAGTGGAACCTTTAGCATCCACTGTGCCTGGAGCCACCACAGCTATGGAGGAGAATTGGACCTTCACATACTAAAATCCACTGTACAAACTATAGAAGTCACCTACCATACCGAAAAAAGATGTTCATAATATTTGACTGCACCTAGTTCTTTTGAATGAAATCAGCATTTGCTTCATCACTGCTTTGTTATTAAATGTATGAGAATCTAGTATAAATGAATGTTAAGAACTAGTTATTTGCTTATGATACAATTAGTCAGGGTTCAAGCCAATGTCATGCAAGCTTCCCCACACAGTCTTGAGTGTACATCTAATTCCTGACCCGTGACACCTCTATTATTGCAGTCCTGCTAACCTTGTCAGATTGTGTGAGATCTTTGTGATATGGCCAAAGAATGACTAAAAAGAGGATTGACACAACTGAAAACATTGGTACCTACCTAAACTCATATTTGAATCCACATTTATAGGGAGTAAAAAGGCTAATGCAATCAAAGGAAAAACGAATATATAATCTGAAAGCGGGATGAAACTAGAGGATTAAAAAATTTATTTATAAACCTACAAAAATCCCTTTATGCTTGGAGAGCTTCATTAACTTTACACATTGGTACTTTATTCATTGCTGGCATTGCTTTTGTTTTTATTCTTTACTGAGAGCAGAGTAAACTTCTTTTGCAAGAAACAGTTTGGTGCCTTTCTTTTCATCTCTCATATTGTGAAATTAAGGAAATTCGAAAAGAAGTAAGTAGGGAGCTGAAATTAAAAACAAAATGGTGCATTTAGAATCAGTTAATTTTAAAGCTCCTGCAAGGTGCTGAGAGCTCTGGCCCTGAGCCAGGAAAACAATTAAGCGTGTGCTTATCTATAAGCACCCGAGTAATCCCACTGAAATCAATAGGACTACTCCTGTCCTTAAGGTTAAGCATATGTTTAAGTGCTTTGCTGGGCTGGGCCAAGAGTGCACAGCACCTTGTGGGACAGAACGAGTTATGTCTCTCTGCACCTTACTACATGGGCTTGTTACTTCACGTTCAGGGCCGGCTCCAGGCACCAGCCCAGCAAGCAGCTGCTTGGGGCGGCCAACGGTGAGGGGTGGCATGTCCGGGTCTTCGGCGGCAATTCGTCGGCGGGTCCCTCATTCCCTCTCGGAGCGAAGGACCAGACGCCGAATTGCCGCCGAAGACTGAAGCAGCGGCGATAGAGCTGCAGATCACGATCGTGGGTGGTTTTTTTTTTCTTTTTGCTGTTTGGGGCAGCAAACACCCTGGAGCTGGCCCTGTTCATGTTAGACTTCCAGTTCAAATACTGCTAGATGATACAGGATATTGAAACTAACGGGAGTGTTTCTATTGACTCAAAGGCCTTGGCTACACTTGCGAGTTACAGCACATTAAAGGAGCCCCGAGTGCCGTAGCTCACTACCCGTCCACACTGGCAAGGCACGTAGAGTGCTCTGACTCCGCAGCTAGAGCGCTCCTGGTACTCCACCTTGGCGAACAGAATAACATTTGAGGTGTTGCATTACTGCACTCTGATCAGCCTCCGGAAATGTCCCTTAATCCCCTTAAGTCAAGTGGCCACTCTTGTCATTGTTTTGGATATGCCCTTTGAAAGCTCCGTTTGACAGCCGGCTGCTTATCTGCTCTGAGACATAGCAACCATTACTGTGGAATGCTGTGTGTGTGTGTATGTGAGAGAGAGAGACAGGGGGTGGGGGAAGGTCTGCTGCTGTCTGAACTTACAAGACAACATGCTGACATGCTTTCAGCCCCCCAGAAACCCACTCTCTCTCCCCCCACATACACACAACACACTCCCTGTCACACTCCACCACCCACCATTTGAAAAGCACATTGCAGCCACTTGCATGCTGGTATAGCTACCCCCAACGCACTGCTCTCTGTGGCCATTGCAAAAGCTGCTAATGTGGCCACACCAGTGTGCTGGCAGCTGTCAATGTGGACAGACTACAGCACTTTCCCTACTGCGCTCTACGAAGGCTGGTTTAACTCAAAGTGCTCTACATTTGCAAGTGTAGCCATGCCCTAATAGAGCTTGGCTCAGGCCCATAATTTTTATTTTCTGAGACCCTCAGAATATGGGAATGCTGCTGAAAATTAAGATCCTATGTAAAGACATTCAATAGCATCACTAATAGATAAGCATTGTGGGGTTACTTGTTCCAGGAGTCAGGATTTTGACATAACTCTCTATTTTAACACAAACACAGTAGCTACCATGCTCATCACTGCAATAGCTTGTTTGGTTGTTTAGTGCAGTAGTACCTGTAAGATCAGACAACCAATTGCTAGATGCAATACACACACATAGTGAGAGACAGTCCCTGCACTGAGGAGCAGGGACTCCTAACTCTAATAAGTTTCAGTGGGAGTTAGGTGCCGAAATACCTTTGAGGATCTGTACTTTACAATCTGCATAGCCAAGACAGACAAAGGAAGTATTATTTTACCATATCAAGGCACAGAGAGATTCAGTGATGTGCCCAAGGTCACATAAGAAGTCTGTGGCACAGCTAGGAATTAAACCCACATTTCCTGAGTCCCAGTCCAGTGCTTTAATCACAAGAGCATCCTTCCTCTCTGGTTAGAGGGCGTATTTGAGAAAATTCAACTCTTCAGATTGCAAAGGAGTTACACCAGGGATGAATTTACCCCAGTAGATTTTGAGTTTAAAAACAGGGTTTTAAAGGGGGCTAATCAATGGGACAGTCAAGGCAGCATCACCAGCGATTTAGCAAACAAAAATGGCAGGTTGATTCCTGTGTATGAGTCTTCATACACAAATAGACTTTAAAGGCCATTGTACCACATGAATACAGCTGGAACAGTGTATAGTATATTTGGTGATGAAAAAGTTAAGAAACCATTCTGATCAGGAAGCCATAGGCATTTCTGTACGTTTCTGTCATAATGATCCCTTAAATTATTTACTGTAAATCCTCTGGAATGAAAACCTCACTTGATTCATTTGAGGAAGGAAAAGGTTTGTAATTTTTTTCTGTATGTTATATATATATACACGTTTACGGCTATACGGATTATAATCCACAATTTCAGGCTTGCAACTTTAGTAATCCTCACTTGCCTTCAAGAAAAAAAGAAATCCCAAAGAGTCAAGGAAACTAAAGTCCTGGGGACTGCAGGGGAATTCCACACATGCCTGTCTTTTGTAACTCCCGTCTTGTGAAAAAAATGTTATCATGGGTTTTGCAATAGTTACAATCAGGCCAAAGGAACTCTGAGACAGGAAAACCAAGGTTATTTTTTTTCTAGTTTTTACATATAACTTTTTACATATAACTTTTCTTTCTGAGATTATTTTGTTTACATTTCTTTTCTTCAAGTTTCCTGTCCGATTTAAAGTGTATATTCTTTACATTAAATCCTATTCTCCTGTTATATCTTCATTCAGCCTGTTTTGTACTGTTTCATGGCATACACACAGAGAAGTTAGATAAAAACATAAATTACTCTTGCTGTAAGGTTGCAACATAGCACTACTTTATTTCTTAGAATTCAGAACAATAAAACACATGAATTCAAAAACAGAGAGAGACGAAGCAGGCTGCTCCCTAAAACAGAGATGCTCAACACACCCCGCCTTTCTTTAGGCTGTGAGACTCGGATCCCATGCTTCTCTACACAGCCCCCAAGCCTGAAAGTAAGACTAGGAAAACATCCTGAAATTTCAAGTGACAGTCTACAATTTTAACAGAATTTTAAATATACCACATTTTGAAGAACAGTCCAGAAAATATTTTTCTATGCCCTTTTAATTTTCCTTCCCCTGATATTACCTATAGGCTTTTTCAGACTTTATATGACTATTATTATGCAGTGCTCATGCAGCCAAACACCTAATAAAAATCTATGGGCTAAATCAGGGGTTGGCAACCTTTCAGAAGTGGTGTGCCGAGTCTTCATTTATTTACTCTAATTCAAGTTTTTGCATGCTAGTGATACATTTTAATGTTTTTAGACGGTCTCTTTCTATAAGGCTACAATATATAACTAAACTATAGTTGTATGTAAAGTAAATAAGGTTTTAAAAGTGTTTAAGAAGCTTCATTTAAAATTAAATTAAAATGCAGAGCCCCTGGACCGGTGGCAGGACCCAGGCAGGGTGAGTGCCACTGAAAATCAGCTCGTGTGCCACCTTTGGCATGCATGCCATAGACTGACTACTCCTGGGCTAAATCCTGAAGACCGGATTCAGGCAAAACTCCTGTTGAAGCTTATTATTTTTGTTGTGATGGTGGTCTTTTTAATTGGAGTGAATAGGTTATGGTAGGTATGATAAGTAAACATTATTATAATCTGAGAGTAGGTAAGTAAGTACCCATTTTACTGGTTAGGAAATGAGTCACATTTTGCGACTTTCACAAGGTCAGTGCAGAGCCAGGAAGAGAAGAACCCCAGGCGTCCTGACTGCCAGTCTCCTACTCCAAACCCTAAACCACACTCTTAGTTTTGGAACTACTGTACATAATTTGTTATTAGATATTATTTAATATTTCCTTATGTAGCTCTAATATAAAATCTCTCTGATATTTTGTGATTCACTTGTATCGAAACGGCTCCGTTAAATGATGTTTGGTTTGTTAGGTTTTGTGTTCCCCAGTTCTCAGACAGGGACACCAAAATCAGAGCTGTATTAGTCTTCCATTTTTTTCACTCCTTTCCCATTTCCGTCTCCCACATTCTACTTGGGATTCCACAGTAGGGGATTTGGTGTCGCTGTGTGGCAAAACACTGACAAGTGAGACCAAGAAGATTATTCTAGATTTATGGAAGACTATAACTGTAATTGATGTTGCACATAGGTGCCAACTTTCCCCAGTTCCGGTGGGTGCTCGCACCCCCCTGCCCCTGGCCCAGCACTGACTCCACCCTTTCCCCGCCCCCATTCCAACTCCTTCCCCAAAGTCCCTGCCCCTATTGGACCCTTTCCCCAAATCCCCGCCCCGGCCCCGCCTCTTCCCCAAGTGCACTGCACTCCCCTCCCCCCAGCACTTGCCGTGTGAAACAGCTGTTTCGCGGTGCAAGCGCTGGGAGCTAGGGGGAAAAAGCAGGCACGCGGCATGCTCAGGGGAGGAGACGGAGGCGAGTTGGGGTGGGGAGCTGCCGGTGGGTGCAGAGCACCTACCAATTTTTCCTCGTAGGTAATCCAGCCCTGGAGCACCCACGGAGTCAGCGCCTATGATGTTGCATATTTGCAGCCAAGATCCAGCTACTGAGCAAATGTTGTTTAGGGGAGCTAGATGTTGGAATGTGCAAAGGTTACAACTCACTAACCTCTCATGTGACGTCTTTGCTTTAAATGCAGATTATTTAAAAAAAAAAAATCTCCCAGTGAGAGTTATTTGCAAAACATTATTCAGCAAGTTGAGACCTTGTTACGCTACTCATGCTTCCTGAAAAACAGCAGGCAGGACATGCAACGCAAGAACAGCAAACAGGATTTTAATCTTGCTGAGCCTGTGCCTCTCCCCGTGTTCTGTCTTGTGGAACTCTTACATGAAACATTTCAACTTCCTTTGAAAACAAACCAACTTTAGTTGGGATCATTAGGCACAAAGAGTCACATTTCTCAATGGAGGAATCACCCTAAGCCTGGGGTTGGGCCATCAAGATTAACTTGTTTGAAAATCAGACTTAACTAATAAAATAAATAAAGCTAGACTGTTGTGTTCTGGGTGTTATTTGAATAACAAGCCAAATGGAGAGTTTTTTGGTGCCAGGGCTATTGGGTAGTATAACAGGAAGAGGGGTTATACTGTGATATCTTCATTTATGGTGAGTAATACTTTACTCCACTAACAGTTCAATTAAAATCAATGTGATTTATTCAAGCAGCAGGGCCAGGGCTGGATGTAGGGGCAGGCGACCCAGGCGAATGCCTGGGGTGCCGGGCCTGGGGACCGCTGGGCTCGGGGAGCTGTTTTTTTTTTTAACAAATGGAGCAGGGGTAACACTGAAGAAGCTCCTGGTCTGCGGCGCCATTTGGTCTAGGGCCAGCTCCGAGCAGGGCCTTGTCTCTATGAAGGAAATTGACCAGCATAGCTATTCTGAAATAACTCCCCAACATGGACTCTCTATTCCAGAATAAGAGGGATTTTATTCCAGAAGAAATTCCCATTTATTGCAGAATAAAGTATCCACCTTGGGGAATTATTCCTGTTAAACTATAGCACAGTACTAGTACTTAGAATAGAATAGCTATGCTGGCCAATTTCCTCATGTAGACAATCCCTAAGGTACTATTCAACTTGAGTAAGGGTTTCAGAATTTGGCCCTAAATGATCGAGTATTATTAATTATTTTTGCCATAAACTAATTATGCATGTGTGTGTTAAAATTGCTTTACATTTATGATGAAAAAAATCAAGCTTTTCATATGTAACAATGTTTTGAAAAGAAATGTCATGATCATGGTATGTGACAATCATCACTCAGACCACATCATTGTACATCATACCCCCTTCTTCTGCTTTTCATCTATCTGATTGTAGTTATAGACTAATCTCTTCAGCACAAGGACTTTGCCTTCTCATGGATTTGTACCTTATCACCTAGCACATTTTGAGTGCTGCTGTGATATAAATAAACATAACATAGCATAAGATTCCAGCATTGTATACAAAGTCAGATTGGAACTTGTACCAAAATTCTTCCATTTATGACTTCATGGAGTATATTTGTATTCACAGACATGTAGGGCCCAGTCCTGCTAGGTGATGAACTCCTGCATTGTTTTAAGTGCTCTCAACTGCTTTTAAAGTAAGTGAAATTGAGGGGGGGTGATATTTGTAGGATTGGGACCTTACAGCCTGATCCAATGCCCATGGACCTCGGCAAGAATGTTTCCATTGAGTCAAATGGTCATTGGATAACACCGCAGGGGAAGAGGGAAACCACTTGGTACAGTAAAGTGCCATTTGCAGAAAAGTGGTTCTGCAAAAATGACATTGTGGGGTCCCATATTTAGGCTCCCTCTATGACTCCACAGCCTCTGTTTACAAGTCAAAAGATAATTTTCTAATTGAATACTACTCTGGGATATGAAAGTCAAGCTGAGTGCACTCTCTTAGATTACTACAGTTAGAAAGATTCTGAAATTGGAATTTTAAGGTGATACAAGGAAATGAATCTTCACACTAACATAATTAAGCTGTGGCGCTCTCTGCCACAAGGTATCATTGAGTCCAAGAGCCTGGCAGGATTCACTAGAAGATTGGATGCTGGTGTGGGCAGTGAGAATGGTCACCATAAGAGGATTCAAAAACATATAAAAGAGAGAAACTCTCAAGCATAAGGACATAAACCAAACCCTAATTGCCTGGGTTTAAGAAGAAACTTTACATTATCAGGTTTTTGGTGTATTTTTTTAAAATCTCCTTCTGAAGCAGCTAGTACTAGCCACAGCTGGAGACAGGATACTAGACTAGATGGGGACTGGTCTGATCTGTTAGAGCTCTTCCTATATTCCCGTAACTCCTGAGTTCAAATCCTGCCTTGATTTGCAGCCTGGACAATCCCACTGAAACCAGTGAAAGGCCATGGGAAAATCAGTGCAGGATTTGACCCCTACTGTGCAATGGTGTTGTACACACCACAGAGCTAACTGACCCTCTGAGATCGTCTGGGAAGGACTCATCATCTCACAGGATTAAGCTGAGGACAGCCCCAAATTATGAGTCCCCAGTTGCTTCTTAAGTCCATGTTCCAGTGTGCCCAAATCTCTCAAATATGCTGTGACACAGCTATAATAACCCCCTGACTTGGGGCAAAAATGTCCATTTCCCAGGCAAAACCCCTGGAAGGGGAAAAGAGAAATAACAAATGCACAGGGATGGCAGTGTAGAAAGTGCATTGCAGTTTGTTCTCGAATAGGGTACGGGGTGAAGGGGCGGAACCATGGATATTCTTGGCTCCAGCCTTGCAGAACTTTTGGGTATTTTCAGGGGATTTCTTGCATTCCCCTCTGGCAGTTATATGCTACTTTTCCCTCCAGAGCCGGAGGTGGGGGAGAGCAGAAGTTGCAGAATGGAATTAATGCTGCATTAAGTAACACATGGTAATTCGTTGTGTAATTAGCAGCTGCTTGCTGAGAGACCTGGCCATGCACTGGCCCACCCTCTCCATGTCCATTCTTTAATGGTGATCACCATATATGGAAACCTCCCAGTAAATGTCATTGGCAGCTCTTCCTTGGCCTCTTCTTTCCCCTCCAAACACATAAACAACATACACTGTACCACAACCCAGCAGTGACTACAGTTTCCGTTTTTTTGAGGAACAGGAACCAGCTGACAGGCTGAAATTTCACTCCACAGAGCTGAAAGGCTGAGCAGAGGTCGCTCTTTAAAAATGGAGTCAATCAACTTCAAAATCCAAGTGCCTGATTGTCCTCTCGCTGTGTTTCTTCTACATGGGTGTCATTCCAGTGACATCAGGGAAGTTACTCCCACTTTACCTCAGGCATAAAGGCCTGAGTCACCAAAGCACTTACACAGGTGTTTAAGCATGTGGTTAAGTCCATCCCTATTCAGCATGTGAATCAATGAGACTTAAGAAGGTGCTTAAAGATAAGCTTTGCTGAATCGGGGCCCAAATGAGTTCAGAATCAGGACTTGACAGAAATAAGGGGTCACATAGATCTCTCAGGCTCATATTAGCACATGTGAGGTTTGCAGACAAAGGGTGGTACAGTTTGCTGTGCCTAGTCCCAGAGGTGCAGCCCAGAGAAATGGCTTTAAGTCACATTTGTCCCCTCCTGATTGTGGAGTGCCACCTGGCCATAATTTAGGCAACTGGAGGTCTGTCTAAGTGACCAGCAGCCTGTCCCTGGCTGCCTAAGGGCAGTTGGGCTGCCTGGAATCTCCACAACACTAGGTGCTTTAGTCCCACCCTCAACAAGCCCTGCCATGCCCTTACACTAGGGCTTGCAAGGAGGTACTTGGAGGACATCTTGTGGAGGTCTTCCTTGGTGCCTGTGGCAGGGCAATTCTCCTTTGGGACTTTTAGGGCCCTGTTACTTGACATAAAGAGGTTGGAGGGGGTGAAAATCTCATTCAAAGGGTCACCTTCAGCTTTCTAGTTGCAAGCATGGCCAACCCCACTAAATTCCCTGGAGCTGCAGCTTATTTCAGAACTAAATATCTGAATTTGTCCTGATGTCGAGAACTCTTTTGAAGGGCTTTTATTTCAGTCAAAATTCACATGAAAGAAAAGCATCTGAAAGATATTCTGATTGCATGATTTTGATTCAAAGCTGCCAAGTTATCACAGGGACCAAATGTGGCAATAAATAAATTACATGGGAGACCATAACCACAGACTCAACACAGACCCACCTATGAAAAGAACTTCCTAACAATAAAACCTGGAAGCCTGTTGATTCTTGAACACCTATGGCTTTAAAACATAGGCCAATTGTGAGTTCTTATTTGGATTATAAACTGTTTGGGGCAGGGACCATCTTTTTGTTCTGGCACCTAGCACAATTGGGGTCCAGGTCCATGACCATTACAAATTATTAATAATAATAATAGGCCAAAACTTTGAAACTTGTGTGTCTAAAATTAGGCTTCTACATCCATATTTAGACACCTAAAGAAAAGTTTATATTTTGGTGCCTAATTATGGATTTAGTAGGTTAATGTTAGGCTCCAAGGTTTAGAAATTTACATAGATTAGATTTAGACAAGGGATGCATATTAAAGAGGTATGCATCATTCTATCTCATTAGATGGAATCAGGAAGCTGAGCCAATGTTAAATGCCTTTGCTGCAAATTAATCTGTTTAGCAATAGCAGCACATAAGAGACATTTCACTCATATTTCTCAGGCAATTTTTTATTCCAGTTTCTTACGGGAAAGGAAACAGTTAATATCTTCTTTGCATAAAGCATAAAACATAAGGAGAAATCATTGTGAAATGTATTTGCAGTGTCAGTTTTCCTGGATGACTACAGGAAATGGTAATATTCGTTGTTTAACTCTAAATAATACTTTGCCCTTTCTAATACCTTTCCTCTGGGATTCTCAAAGCACTTTATAACCGTGAATTAATCAACATATCACTCCTGTCAGGAATAGAATTGTTATACCCAATTTACAGATAGGTAAACTGAGTTGGAGAACGTTTAATTGACTTACCAGAGGTCACAAATCAAATTGGTGGCAAAAATGGGACTAGAACCCAGGTGTCCTGACAGCCAGCCTTGTGAGCTAACCATTAGATCAGACACCTTATTTCTAAAAATGAAATTCTTGATACTGAAGTGTGAATATGATTTCTATTTATGACAGTGCATGAAATACAATATAAATGACCATTAAAAAACATTTGGTGAAAGAACTAAATTATAGTATTTGAAACTACAGGACAAATATTCAGATTTATGGTAAGTGAGATTTTAAAAAATTGCTAATGCTGATTCTTTCTCAATTTAATTGGCAAATCCTTCCTTTTCATATCTTCAACTTTTCAAAGACAGATAGAGTTGATGAGAATGTGTCTCATCAACACATCAGGTTCATTAATCAGCATGCACGAACACATAGGCTTTAGAGAAAAGTCTTCAACTCCTCCAGTTTAGAGGGAAACATTGCTCGCAAATATCACTGCTGGGTGTAATTGATGCCAGCTACAGAGTTGCTGAGAGATCCATGCTCACAGCATGTAAGGAATAATGCATGTGTAGTTTATCTGTCTCCTGTTCTCTAGTCATTTAAACTGTGAAAGTTGCATATACAGTGTCATTTTGAATGGACCTGAAGCACACAGAGAACAAATGGCATTGCTGGCTGTGCCAGATCAGTGATGAGGCCAGAAGCTGACTAATACAGACACTCTGAGTTAGGCTTTTATGGCCAAAGTGAACCATAGGAATCTCTGGCCTCAGTATTTATCAAACTGGTTGAGTCAATGGGAACAGTCAAAGGGTCAGGCTTGTTGAATTTACAGTTAAGAGCCTCATCAATGCAGCATAGGAAAGCCAACATTATGGGGTTTTGATTATGTTGGGGAAGTGTCTTCTCATGATCACACTGTGTAACTCAGGAGTAAATCCACTGGCTGGAGTTACTGTGGATTTACACCAGTGTTAATGAAAGCAAAATTTGGACACTGTTGCCTTTCCTTTGGTCTGATGTATAATACCATCCACACCCTTACCCCTTACTGACTGCATCAACAAATCCCTGTGATCTAATTTAGTTTGTTGAACCTTCTGTGGAACGGTGCTGCCTTTTTGTGTTTGAGATCACTGAGTTTCAAATGATTGAGTGCCTCTAGCACTATAGTTTTTATCCAGATCGTCTGTCCTTGCAAGAGATTTCATTTACCAGACTTAATTTCATACAGCTGCTAGACTATATCAAAGTGCTCAGCAAACTCAGCCCTCACACAGTCTCTCAGTAGTGGAAGCTGCCATCTGTCTTTGGCAATCTTTATTAGGTCTCTTCTTCCAAGAATCCTGAGTATTTTGTTTTAGTCTCACATGCTGCTCTTTAAAGGTACGCTCTTACGTCAGCTGATGTCCAAGTGACAATGGTCCCTGGTGTAATCAACACTGGTAAAGAGAGAGCTGGGGCAGGAATGATTTAAAGCATACATCTGCTGTAATGCATACAGAAACCTTCCATCTGATAATGTCTGACAGGTGTCTAAGGCCTGCGCACACAACTAGTCTGGGTTAATGGATCCTAGGCTCAGTTTTCCACTGCACCTTGTGTAGTCATTTACCCCTGTGCAAACTGGGTGTAAAGCACTACCAGAACGGAGTGACGCCATATCCTGCCCACTTTGCATCAGTGACAACAGCTACTGAGGGTGCAAGGCAGTGGATAATTACACATCCTGTTCTTTTGGTTACCCCTTTCCCATTTGTGCCAACATGCTTGTTGATTGCTGGTTTGTCTACACACAGACATTGCACTGGTTTAGTTTAAATCAGTTTTCAAACCAATTTAAATTGGTGAACAACCCTAAGTAGATACTCTTAGGGTATGTCTACACTACTCGCCAAATCAGCAGGCAGCGATCGATCCAGTGGGGGTCCATTTATTGCATCTAGTCTAGATGTCATAAATCGACCCCCGACCGCTCTCCCGTCAACTCCTGTACTCCACTGCCGTGAGAGGCGCAGGCAGAGTGAATGGAGGAGGGCAGCAGTCGACTCACACAGTGAAGACACCGTGGCAAGTAGGTCTAAGTACGTCGACTTCAGCTACATTATTCGTGTAGCTGAAGTTGCGTAACTTAGATTGATCCCCGCCCCCGGTGTAGACCAGGCCTTAGTTCAGTTAAAGAGTGACTTTGTTCAGTTTCACTGAAACCTGTTACAAATTGACTCAAACTACATTGACCACTACCAGGCACTGGCATCAGAACCAGGGAGGCCAAGGGGGGGGGTCATAACCCTCCCACTTTTTGAAAGTGAACCCTGCCCCCTTCCCCTCCTCTTCTCCCCTAACCTCCCCGAGGCTCCACCCCTTGGCCAGGCCAGTGTGGAGCCCAGCCAGGAAGTTGTGGGAGCCACGCGGACCCTCTACCTGCCTGTGGAGCGGAGGGGCTGAGAACAGCCCCCGGCCCGTGTCCCTGCCCCCTGGGCTCTCTACATGGCCCAGGGCCAGGACAGGTGGAGGTGAAGGGTCTCTGTGCTGGCTCACCACAGCTGCCCACACGGCTCTCCCTGGCCTAGGGGGAGTTGCTCCAGCTAGGGAGGGTTGGGAGTAGCCTGCTAAGGCCGGAAAGGTCCTGAGACACCAGGGGAGTTTGGGGCTGGGCCCAGCTTAAGGGCAAAGGATTTTGTGTTTAGTTTTTGAGCGTTAAGTTACTAAACCAGTCCCTAAGGAGGGCTGTTGTCACTGGACTCATGAAAACCTTTGTAGAGTCTATTTAAGAAGCCCCTTGAAGGGGAGAGGGGATCTGAGGCAAGCCACCTGCAGAATAACCTTTAGCCACAATGGGGCACTTAGGAGGCAGCTGGTCGGGTGACAGCCTTTAGCACCGGCTTCCCTAAACCAATTCCAAATCACACCTTTAGTGAGATGGTGCCACGGTGCAGGTAGACAAGAGTCTTAGACTATATACGTTTTGGGGCAGGAACTGTCTTTTACTATACATTTGCACAGCACATAGCATAGCAGGGCCCTGATCTGGTGGAGCCTTTAGGAACTACCACGATATAAATGTTTCATTATAATAACAAAATGTCCCACTGAGATTAATACTAACAGGGAAGAAAGAAAACCCTTTTAATATAATAATATGATAATAACACTTAAGACCCTTAGAGCTTTTACTCTTCACAGTAGCTAATTAACTAATATGCAGCCAGTCACACCACAGAAGCAACAGGGAGCAAACATGCAATCCTGCTAAGGTCGGGTTTTCAGTCTGAGCTTCAAAGCTATTGATTCTGGCATATATCTGTCTGTGTATCCCCATCATGGCACAGTCCAAATGCCAGACTGTACCCTATGCTTCAGCCAGCAGAGGGTAGAATCTAGTACATCCTAGCTTAGGGGTTGCACTGCTCTGTGGCAGGATTCCTCTGCTTTTCTCTCCATGGTGGAGGCCCATCTGTGGGTGCTCTCTGAGGTATGGACCAGGACATGAGGAGGGATCAGGAATGAGGAAGTGGGCACATGCCAACATCACTTCCTCACCAACCCAATATCGAATGTGTCAGTAAAAATGTACCCACCTCTACCTCTCACTGCAGTGGAATTTCCCTTTAGGGTTTTTTTTAGGTCCAGTGGGAGAGCACCTTCCAGCACAATTCATTTGGCAGCCATTTTGATAGGGAGCTAGAGTAGCTGGGAGCTAATGGGGTTCAGAGCACAAGGCTTGCATGCATATGGACTGTTGCTGGATACCCTAAAATGTGTACAGATCTCAGGGACTTACTAGTTTCAGGGGGCTGAATCCCTTGCTGCTTGTGGGGTGGTGGTTGTGGGGAAAACTCTCCCCCTCCATGGGAAGAACCCTGTGCAGGTCCCCCCATTGGGAGCACCCTACATAGCATATGAAGCAGTCTTTCTCTCGTATACAATACTTTCTAACTGAAGTTTGGGAGCTGTCTGAAGGAAACCATTCTTTTGAAGTGTTCTGCCTGCCTGACTGAGTCTGCATTCAGTATACAGACTTACTAAATGGTTATTTTTTGGGTGATGGGTTATTTCTGGATTCTGTGGTTTTCTGGTGTGCATAGATAAGGTAACCACCAATGCCCTTGCAAGAGGAAAAAAACTGCTGTAAACGAGGGAGACTGGAACTCTACTGTCTATTCTTGGTCATTTTTATTAACTTGGTCAGCTGAACCACTTTCTCCTGGCTTCCTTACAGAGATGGCTCAAAACTGACACCATTTTCCCAAATCTGTGAGTTCTGGTAGAATTGGACCAAGTTTGGAGCAAGACTTGGCTTCGGGCTTTACGAAAACCAAAGCTCAGTTGAGCAGGTTTTGGATAAGTTAAGCTATCCATCTTTATGATCCTTTTGGGTTCTGTAGCCTTATTATTCCTCAGCAAGAAAATGGGTGGGGAACCACTTATTTGGCTTGCTGAAGACAGTGTTTCTTTGTAGAACATAAGTAAATTGAATCAGAATAGATAGAGTGCTCACTGGATTCTGCATTACAAAATGTAGTCACTGTTTTCCCATCACCACTGCTGGAATTTAGGCAACCACATTTTCTAGCGTAGCAGTGTCCCTGAGTGCTCGACTGCAAATGCTGAAAATGCAGCTGGCATTCCACAACACTGAAGACAGCAGATTGGTCCCTCTGTTCTTGAGATTCCTCTGTCTTGAACGAGTCAGCTTCAAAAAAATCTCATATTTTGCTCTTGTCTTTTGTTGCTGTGATTGTGTTCATGTCTGCAGTGAGTCATGCTGACCGGTCATTTGCCATACTGCACGACTCCCATGTACAAAGTCCTTTTGTTCTTCATGCAGAGGCAAACTGATTTGCTCAGTCTAGGATTAGTGACTGCCCTCCTACATCATATGCTTTACACAGAGAGACAACTGCAGAAAGAAAGTAATGAAGACTCTGTGTGATCCTCAAGAGTTTCTCTCTGTAGCTGACTCCATCTGTACATAGCTTCTGTGCTACTCATCCACTGCACAAGAAGCATCTGGGCAAATTGCAGAAAATTGATCGGGGGGAAAAAAGGCAGAAGCACCTGCCACTTATGCCTTAAGTGATGCACAGGGGACCTGGTGCACACAAGCTTTGCAGGCAAAACACAGGTCAAGTATCTTCGTACAAATCAGAAGGCTCAACACCAAGCCAAATTTTGCTTTTAATTCCACTCATATAACCTCATTGACATCAATGAGATTGCATCAGTGAAACTGAGCAAGATTCACCCCAGAGGAGAAGGAAATGGAGTTGATGAGAAGGAGAGATTAAGGACCACATTTAAAAGAAGCCTCTAACTAGTCTCTTTTGCTCCCACTTCTTTTGTTGTCTGAATTTCTGGTGGGTTCAAATGCCACCACTTACGCAAATAAGCCCCCGATGCAGCTAAGTAGAATACATGGATGCAATCAGAAATTTAGCCATTGGAGTAGTATGATTTGTGGCCACAATTAATTTCAAGTGCAAAATATATGGCTGCACCTTTGGCAGGTGTGCACAACCCTCACAATAAGGGAGATGGCCCTTTGGAAATGTGGGCTTAACGGTGAATCAAAATGCTAGTTTAAATAAAATTGAATATCCCAAGTCGCTGACTAGATTGGGACTCAGGGACTAGGGTTCTATTCCAGGCTTTGCCACTGACTTTGGGCAAATTATCTCTGTTCTCTCTGCCCCTCTTTCCTCTCTGTCTTGTCTCTTTAGCTTGTAAGCTCTTCAAAGTAGGAACTGTTTATCATGATGTGTTTGCATAGCACCTAGCACAATGGGAACTCAGTCTCAGCTGAAGTCACTGTGCTCTACTGTAATGTAAATAAGACACAATAAATCAGACTCAGAAGTTTACAAACTATCAAAAGAGCTGACTTTCAGGCTTCCCTCTTATCTGGATAAATGGGGTTGGACTGTACTTCTGAACACTTTTTCAAGGTGAACCAAAATATACATTACCTGCCAAGACCTAAGCCAGGACCATCACTAATACTTAGGCAGTGTAGGAGCAGAGCTGTGTTTCTAAGCCTGCTTCAGGTGTTAGTTACATCAGCCATTGAAACCAGGCCTGAGCCTGGGTCCTGCCAGGTAATGGAAGGAAGAAGTGATCTGAAACAAGTTTCTTTTCTCCATGCTGGTGATTGCTGGTGGTGACACTTTCCTGAGGAGCCCAGGATTGAGAGTCACCTTGTTACCCACCTGCCTCCAGGAAGAGGGAAACTTGCTTGTGCTTACCTGGGTGTCAGCTCTCTGATATCACCAGTCTGTTAGCCACCTAAACAACATCCTCAGGGCTCTGCCTGCCCTTCCTTTGCCTTGCAGGTTAAGAATAGGTGCATCCCACTCCCTGAGCCCCCTCAAAGTGTTCCCCTGTGATATCTGGCCCTTAACCACTGGATGCTCACAGAAACTATTGGTAGCAGGGCACAAACCAGCTTGTTGGAGTCAGCTGAGGATCAACTCCTATATAACATCATAGCACTGAGCTACATTATAGTGAAAACAATCACACATTAATATAAAAGAGTAAGGTGTCAGAGACAGTGAGTAAGGATAATGGAACCAGAAATGATTACATGTAAAATGAAAAGTGGGAACTGGAGAACAGGAGTGGCTAACAGGGGAGTTTTGAGAGGGAGTTGTCCAGGTGAAAGAGGAGTGATTACATGACCCTTGGGGTAAGTTTGTTGTCTGTAGTGTGTGTGTTTGTGTTTGCGGTGTGCTTGCTGCTTGACTGAAATATACTGTGTGGTCTGTGTGACTGGGGGACCGTTTGCTAAGCCTAGCGGCCTGCGAGGCAAGGCTGAGAGCATCTCAGTGAGGCTTTGATCCCTCAGCCCATCAACCCTTAACCAGGGGGCGGGGCTACTCAGGAAGACTGGGGCTTTAAAGCGACCTAAGCGACCAGGAGCAGCTAACAGCGGAGTTTTGAGAGGGAGTGTGAGGGGGGCTAGATATATTTAACATTCTTTAAACTTAAAGCCCAAAACACCCCCTGATAAAAACAAAACAACAGAGGAACAAGTTTCAGGAGTAAAAAGATAATGCAGGCAGAAGTCCAACAACAAAGTGGGGGCTATGCAGTTTATTGCCCCCAATGCAGCATGTATTATTACTTGTCATATGGGTAGGCGGCGTATGTGTGCATTCAGTTCAAGGAGCTCCTGGCCCTCAGAGACCATGTATGGTCTTTGCAGGCCAGAGTGGTTGAACTATAGGAGCTAAGGGAGACAGAGAGGTACAGATGAGACTTTCCGAGACACAGTAGAATGAACCCACCCCCGGTCTGACAGCCTTTGTGCTATTGAGGAGGATGAAAGTCTCAGTGACGGAGAGCATCTAACTGGAGCAGAGGGAAACAATCCCATAGTTGGGACCCTCTAGATGATGTTGTGGTATCATCTCGCACAGAGGATACCTCTCTGGGAGAGGGAACTCCAGTTATTAGGAAGAGACAGGTATTAGTTATGTGGGATTTGATCATTAGAAACATAGATAGCTGGGTTTGCGATGACCAGGAAAACCGCATGGTGACTTGCCTGCCTGGTGCGAAGGTTGCGGATCTCTCGAGACATCTAGATAGACTTATGTGTAGTGCTGGGGAGGAGCCAGTGGTCATGGTACATGTAGGTACCAAAGACATAGGGAAGGATAGGAGAGAGGTTCTGAAGGCCAAATTTAGGCTGCTAGGTGAGAGATTGAAATCTAGGACCTCCATGGTAGCATTTTCTGAAATAGCAGCAAAGAATCCTGTGGCACCTTATAGACTAACAGATGATTTGGAGCATGAGCTTTCGTGGTTAAAAGTCTGTTAGTCTATAAGGTTCCACAGGATTCTTTGCTGCTTTTACAGATCCAGACTAACATGGCTACCCCTCTGATAATTTTCTGAAATGTTTCCAGTTTCACATGCAGGGCCAGTTAGACAGGCAGAATTGCAGGGTCTCAATTTGTGGATGAGACAATAGTGTAGGGAGGAGGAGGTTAGATTTATTAGGAACTGGGGAAACTTTTGGGAAAGGGGGACCCTATACAGGAATGATGGGCTCCACCTAAACCAGAATGGAACCAGATTGCTGGCATTTAAAATTAAAAAGATTGTAGAACAGTTTTTAAACTAAGGGCTGGGGGAAAGCCAACAGGTGCGGAGGAGCACGTAGTTCGGACAGAGACATCCCTTAGGGGAGAATCTATAACTGGAGACTATCTATATCCTAGTAAGGAGGAGAGGATGGAAGATGATAAAATACAGGTAGGATCTGATGAGAAACAGTCAAATGAAAAAGAGTCTCATTCAATTACATTATGTAATGGGAGACAGCTAAAAAGTTTTTTCAAGTGCTTATAAACCAATGCTAGAAGTCTAAATAATAAGATGGGCGAACTAGAGTGCCTCATATTAAATGAGGATATTGATATAATAGGCATTACAGAAACTTGGTGGAATGAGGATAATCAATGGGACATAGTAATATCAGGATACAAAATATATTGGAAGGACAGAACAGGTCATGTTGGTGGAGGCGTGACACTATATCTGAAAGAAAGCGTGGAATCAAATGATTTAAAAATCTCACATGAACCAAACTGTACCATAGAATCTCTATGGATAGTAATTCCAATAATTACTCTGCTCTACAGCCAAAATGCTTCTGAAATAAATGTAGTCAAACTTTACTAATTCTGGGTCACTGAGAACGAAAATGATGCTTAAAATTGTTGATTGGCTCTAGTGTTCAAGTTATGCTATTGGGTCAGTATATACGACCCTTGACTTGGGAATAGCGGAGGATAAGTGAGTTATAAAGGGAAGGGATCTCAATTTAAACCAGAAATGACTAAAATACATCTTTGACTGGATCTATGAATAAATCTATGACTGGGTTTGGACAGTACTTGCTTTTTAGGCAAAACAATGAATGATGCAATCTGAAGCTGGTATTGCGTCATACATTATATGAATTGCATCATGTTATTCCTAGAAGTCATGGATGATGCAATCATAACGAAGCTTACATCACTTTGCTGAACAAATTGCCCTATATCAGCTCTAGAAATCATACAGTGCCGTGCTCTCTTATTTGTCAGTGTTTGATTTTGCAAAGGGACACATTTCTGTTTAGCCAAAGTGAGCAGAGATGCCTCGTACTTGTGTGAACAGTGCAGATAATTTCTGCTATGTTTGTGGTGAAGTGACTTTTGCATCACAAAAGCGCAGTATAACCACTATGGTTAAGAAAGCCTATCACCTTTATTTTGGCTGCAAAATTGGAGATCAGGACAAGAGGTGGGCCCCACACATATGCTGCAACACCTGTGCAACAAATCTTCGCCAGTGGTTGAACAGGAAAAGGAAATCTATGCCTTTTGCAGTGCCAATGATTTGGAGAGAGTCAACAGTTCATACCAGCAATTGTTACTTCTGCATGGTGCCTCCAGTTGGGAAAGGTGTGTCAAAGAAGAAAAAGTGGACTGTGCATTATCCAAACATTCCATCAGCTATACGCCCAGTACCCCACGGAGAAGGACTGCCAGTTCCTGATGCACCAGAATCATTCTCACTTGAGTCAGACGAGGAAAAGGAAGAGGATGAAACTTCTGGTCCTGAACCATCAATGTCACAGGACCCACATTTTCTCCCATCCTCCTCCTCTGAACCACACCTCATAACACAAGGTGAACTGAATGACCTTGTCAGGGATTTGGAACTACCCAAGAGTAAGGCAGAGCTGTTGGGCTCCAGACTACAGCAGTGGAATCTCCTGGCAGGTGATGTTAGGGTTTCCATGTTCCGTGACCGTCAAAAGGATCTTGTCCCATTCTTCTTCATGGAAGGTGATCTTGTAGCCTGCAACAACATCGATGGTGTGATGGCAGCCCTCAACATCGTTCATGATCCAGATGAGTGGAGACTGTTCATTGAGTCATCGAAGACGAGTCTTAAAGCTGTTTTACTGCATAATGGCAATGTTTTGCCATCAATTCCAGTTGGTCATGCAGTCCATATGAAGGAAACCTATGACAACATGAAACAACTTTTGAGGTGCATAAACTATGACCAACATCAGTGGCAGCTTTGTGGTGATTTGAAGGTTGTTGCTCTCTTGCTTGGTCTGCAGACTGGATACACAAAGTACTGCTGTTTTCTCTGCGAATGGGATAGTCGTGCAAGAGATTCCCACTACATCAAGAAAGATTGGTCACTCCAACAGTCATTGGAGCCTGGGAGGAAAAGTGTTCAGCATCCACCACTTGTTGAATCAAGGAAGATTTTGTTACCACCCTTACACATCAAGCTGGGTCTGATGAAGAACTTGGTCAAGGCCATTGACAAAACACAAGCAGCTTTCAAGTACCTCCGTGGAAAATTTCCAAGGTTAAGTGAAGCTAAGATAAAGGAAGGTGTCTTTGTTGGTCCTCAGATTCGTGAACTTCTTAAAGATGATGCATTTGAACATGCACTGCGTGGCAAGGAAAAGATGGCATGGAAAGCCTTCTCTGGCAATGAATTTTCTCGGAAACAACAAGGCAGACAACTACAGGTTGTTGGTGGAAAACCTCCTCAAGGCATACAAAAGCCTTGGTTGCAACATGTCACTAAATATACATTTTTTGCTCTCTCATCTAGATTTTTTTCCACCGAACTGCGGAGCAGTGAGCAACGAGCACGGCGAGTGATTTCACCAGAACATTGCAACAATGGAGAAACGCTATCAGGGCAAATGGAGCCCATCAATGCTTGCAGACTATTGCTGGACAGTGACAAGAGATGCTCCATTTAATGAATACAAGAGACAAGCCAAGAAGCGCCGAGTAGACACTGAATAGGACTAAACTATGTACATAATAGTTTTTTGGCTTTTGTTTCATAATAAATTTTAGTTATATAACCCTTTTGCTGATTTTTAAAGTGTTACATAAACAGGACAGGTGAAATATTATCATGTAAAGCAACCATAAACACATGAAAAGACCTAGGTTTACAATTTATGATTAAAACTCTACTATATACACAATATACATAGACATAAAATGTAAAATCTTAAATAACTTAGAAACAGTAGCCAATCAGTTGTTTTAATTGTCATATTTGAATTCAGCACATCAAAATACATAATAAATAGCACATTTTATCTCTGAAGCAGACGACTTCTCAAAAATTGTAGAGCAGTGTTATAATAATAAGAAGAATATAGCAGTAGGGATATATTACCTACTACTTTACCAGGATGGTGATAGTGACTCTGAAATGCTCAGGGAGATTAGAGAGGCTGTTTAAATAAAAAACTCAGTAATAATGGGGGATTTCAACTATCCCCATATTGACTAGGTATATATCACCTCAGGATGGGATGCAGAGATAAAGTTTCTTGACATCTTAAATGACTGCTTCTTGGAGCAGCTAGTCCTGCTCCACAAAAGGAGAGGCAATTCTTGATTTAGTCCTAAGTGGAGCACAGGATCAAGTCCCAAGAGGTGAATATAGCTGGATCGCTTGGTAATAATGACCATAATATAATTAAATTTAACATCCCTGTGGTGGGGAAAACAGCACAATGGCCCATCACTGCAGTATTTAATTTCAGAAAGGGGGACTACACAAAAATGAGGAAGTTAGATAAACAGAAATGAAAAGGTACAACACCAAAAGTAAAATCGCTGCAAGCTGCATGGAAACTTTTTAAAGACACTATAATAAAGGCTCAACTTAAATATATACCCCAAATTAAAAAACATAGTAAGAGAACCAAAAAAGTGTCACTATGGCTAAACAACAAAGTAAAAGAAGCAGTGAGAGACAAAAAGGCATCCTTTAAAAAGTGGAAGTTAAATCCTAGTGAGGAAAACAGAAAGGAGCATAAACTCTGGCAAATGAAGTGTAAAAATATAATTAGGAAGGCTAAAAAAGAATTTGAAGAACAGCTAATAAAAGACTCAAAAAGTAATAGCAATTTTTAAAAAAAAATACATCAGAAGCAGGAAGCCTGCTAAACAACCAGTGGGACCACTGAACGATTGAGATACTAAAGCAGCACTCAAGGACGATAAGGCCATTGCGGAGAAACTAAATGAATTCTTTGTATTGGTCTTCATGGCTGAAGATGTGAGGGAGATTCCCAAACATGAGCCATTCTTTTTAGGTGACAAATCTGAGGAACTGTCCCAGATTGAGGTGTCAGTAGAGGAGGTTTTAGAAAACATAATCCCAACTATACATATAAAATGATGGGGTCTAAATGTTAAAGTTAAGTTTAGACTCTAAGTAGGAGAGATGCCAGGCAGGAACTTCCTTTCTCCGGACCACAAAAATGCAGATGGGGAGTGCCCACTCCCTACAGGATCCTGACCCAGCCGCCCCTAATCTCATAATGCTATACAGGCGCCTTGGACAGTGAGGAGGAACGTGAGAAGGAACTCTCAGTCACCGCCATGGTGGTAGAGGTGGTGTGGTGTGTGCAAGGGCGGAGGTGAAGGAGTGTGCGGAGCTTACTGACTCGCGGAACACAATAAAAAGAATATCCCGTAGATTGTTGCTGCTGTCGTGCTCCACAATGTCTGTGAAGCAGAGGCGGACCTTTTTGCGGATGGGAGAGGCAGGGGCAAATCGCCTGCTGGCTGTACAGCCAGACACCCCGTGCGAAAAGAGAATCAGCCAGCAGGAAGCGCTGTGGTCCGGGAGGCTTTGAAAGCAAGTTTCTCGGAGAGCAGCTAAACTATGACTCTCCACTTGATTTTAAGAGAGCTGATCCTGGGCCTGTGTGGTGTGGGACGGTTTAGGTTTAGTAACGCTGCGCTGCTAATTTCTTTAAAGTCCTAGTGTAGACCAGGCCTAAGAAGTGTATTACATAAGGACATAAGAAAGGCCATATTGGGTCAGACCAAAGGTCCATCTAGACCAGTATCCAGTCTTCCGACAGTTGCCAAAGCCAGGTGCATAGATGGAACGAACAGAACAGGTAATCATCAAATGATCCATCCCCTGTAGTCCATTCCCAGCTTCTGGCAAATGGAAGTTAGGGACACCCTTCCCATCTTGGCTAATAGCCATTGATGGCCCTATCCTCCATGAACTTATCTAGTTCTTTTTTGAACCCTGTTATAGTCTTGGTCTTTACAACATCCTCTGGCCAGGAGTTCCACAGATTGAATGTGTGTTGTGTGAAAAAATACTTCCTTTTGTTTGTTTTAAACCTGCTGTCTATTAATTTCATTTGGTGACCCCCTAGTTCTTGTGTTATGAGAAGGAGTAAATAACACTTCCTTATTTACTTTCTCCATATCAGTCATGATTTTATAGACCTCAATCACATCCCCCCTTTGTCATCTCTTTTCCAAGCTGAAAAGTCCCAGTCTTATTAATTGCTCCTCATATGGAAGCCGTTCCATACCCCTAATCATTTTTGTTGCCCTTTTCTGAACCTTTTCCAAATCCAATATATCTTTTTTTGAGATAGGACAACCACATCTGCATGCAGTATTCAAGATGTGAGCATACCATGGATTTATATAGAGGCAATATGATATTTTCTGTTTTATTATCTATCCCTTTCTTAATGATTCTGTGTAGAAATAAAATAACTTTATTGATATTTTCCACCGCTCTTAGTCACTTTAAATATTGTCAAGGCAGTTATAGGAAAAAAAAACCTTTATCTTAACACAGAGGCCTGGCTTCCAGAAATGCTGTTCAAATATACTTGTCTAACTTTCTCTCTTGCATGTTCTTGTTTTTAACTTTCACTTAATATCATTCAGGGATTTAAAAAAAACAACAACAAAACACTTGCTAATTTCAAACATGAATGACCGTGCTTTAATATGAACATATGGACTATACTGAGTATATGCAACTGACCCTCTCTGTAGTTTATTTTATTGATACAATCATCATATCTAATATTTAGTAAACTTTTTTTAAATTTGTCAGTTGGACAACAACACTCCCTCAGTCAGCAACCAGACAACAGTATGATTGCTTATTCAGGACAGGGCAACGAACAAATGAAGTGTAATGCATAGATCAGTGACACTAAACAATGGACACATCTGGTCCATTTAAATGGCACACCTACTGCTGTCTGCAAAACTATACATGGTAATTTCAGACCTGAGTCTGGGATTTGGTAGCATAAACTCTCCACTCACTGCTGTAGCCTTTGTAGTCCTGTCTTTGCCACTGATTTGTTGTGTGACCTTGTGCAAGTCATTTACCTTCCCGGGACCTCAACTTGTCCATCTGTAAAATGGGTCACACAGTACTCACTTATAGTTCACAGTGGTGTGGGAGCCTGAATAGATGTTTGCAAAATACTTTTGAGATCTGTGGTTTAAGGATCCTCCTTAGGGCCTTGATCCTGCAATGAAATCCGTGTGGCAGACCCCTATGCAGGCATGAAGGGCTGTTTTGGGGCATGAGGAACATCTGCCTCTGCAGAGCTTATTGCAGAATTGGGGCCCATTTAAGAGCAAAATTCATCACCTGCTCCTCTGCTGTTATTGTCGCTGCTGAATACATTGATTTCACCTTTCCACGTAGCTTTAAAATGATCTCCACAAAAGCTTGTTTTCAAAAGGGACTTTCTCTCAGCATAATATATTCCAGTGAGGCTTCTGATAATCAGAACAAGAACTTAATAGGCACATTTCTGCTTCTAGCTCGGTGTTCCAATTAAGAGGATTCTGCACTCAGAGCAGAAACTGTTTTGATAGAGAAGAGTGACTACAGCTAACTCTACAATTTGAAGAAGAATTATCATATTGCAAAGTTACATAACGTTTGGGGGGTGGAGGTGATGTTCCCCGTGTAGTAGTTTGCCCAGTTAGTAGATCTAGCCTTAAAGTCAATACAGCTGACGCGCAGTAGAATTCATTTTACGAACACTCATCTGACAAATGACCAGTTATATAAACCGCTTTTCCTGTGGAGGGTGGGGAGAGGGAAACACATAACAAAAGTGTTGTTGGTCCCTTCACATGCCGACGCCTTCAGTGCACTGGAAATCGCTTTGCAGTGGTTTGAAGGACAAAGAGAGAGCAATGCAGTGCATCGTAGTATAGATTATGCACCAGATGTACTGTCATTTTGAGACGTTCCAGTTAATGAACATTTCCATTTTATGAATTCTTTAATCCCCGGTGAGTTCATAAAATAGGGGTTCTGCTGGCTAGTAATGAAAAAAGATCATGTCGCAAATATCTGGTCTTGTCTTTCCGATTTACACTGACTAGAAATGTTCTGCACTTTGAGATGGATTATCACATTTAAAGTGTATTAGTGGATACCAGCTGTGTGCTGTAATTATTTGGCTAAATATTCCTACATTAGAGGAACAAATCTGGGCTGCTGGTAGAGATAATGGGCCTGATCTCCCACTGCCTTGCATCCTTGTGCAGCATTTATACCTGTGCAAAGTGGGGGGTAAAATGCTGGTAGACCAGAATGGTTGCATTTGGCACTCATTGTGCCGGGGGAGATGACTAACTGTGCTGCAAGGCAGCAGATAAGGCGAGGGACACGCTGTGATCGGAATACTAAATAATCCATAATAATAGCCCCGGATATGAAGGGGAGAGGATTTTAAGTTGCACAGTTTTCTTTCTAGGTAATTGTAACTCCTGGCTGCGATAGTCGAGCACTGTAATCACTTTGGATCCTCTAGAACCCTGAAGTATGTGGTTGGTGTGTGTGTGTGTGGGGGGGTATTTGTATTCATAGCTTCCCTTCCAGGTGCCTGATCTGTCACCTCTGGGTGTGTGTGTGCGCACAACTCCCCACTGACTCCATTGGGGAGGAAGGAAGCACCTCCCAGGTTCATAGTCAAAATCCTCTGAGGAGTTGCTGCTAGTGAAGTGCCAGTGTAACTGCAAAGTCATCAGGTGACTGAGGGTACGTCTACACTACGGGATTATTCTGATTTTACAGAAACCGGTTTTGTAAAACAGATTGTATAAAGTCGAGTGCACGCGGCCACACAACGCACATTAATTCGGTGGTGTGCATCCATGGTCCGAGGCTAACGTCGATTTCCGGAGCGTTGCACTGTGGGTAGCTATCCCGTAGCTATCCCATAGTTCCTGCAGTCTCCCCCACCCCTTGGAATTCTGGGTTGAGGTACCAGTGCCTGATGGGGCAAAAATCATTGTCGCGGGTGGTTCTGGGTACAGCCTCACCCCTCCCTCCGTGAAAGCAGCAGACAACTGTTTCGCACCTTTTTTCCTGGGTGAACTGTGCAGACGCCATAGCACAGCAAGCATGGGCCCTGCTCAGCTCAATACCGCAATCGTGGACGTTTTAAACACCTCACGCATTCTCGTGCAGTCTATGCTGAACCAGGACCTGCAAAGCCAGGCGAGGAGGAGGCGGCTACGGCAGTACGGCGATGAGAGTGATGAGGACATGGACACAGAATTCTCTCAAACCGCAGCCCCCTGCGCTTTGGAGATCCTGATGGTAATGGGGCAGGTTCTAGCCATTGAACGCCGATTTTGGGCCCGGGAAACAAGCACTGACTGGTGGGACCGCATAGTTTTGCAGGTGTGGGACGATTCGCAGTGGCTGCGAAACTTTCGCATGCGTAAGGGCACTTTCATGGAACTTTGTGACTTGCTTTCCCCTGCCCTGAAACGCCATAATACCAAGATGGGAGCAGCCCTCACAGTGGAGAAGCGAGTGGCAATAGCCCTCTGGAAGCTTGCAACGCCAGACAGCTACCGGTCAGTCGGGAATCAATTTGGAGTGGGCAAATCAACTGTGGGGGCTGCTGTGATGCAAGTAGCCAAAGCAATCATTAAGCTGCTGCTACGAAAGGTTGTGACTCTGGGAAACGTGCAGGCCATAGTGGATGGCTTTGCTGCAATGGGATTCCCTAACTGTGGGGGGGCGATAGATGGAACCCATAACCCTATCTTGGCACCGGAGCACCAGGGCACCCAGTACGTAAACCGCAAGAGGTACTTTTCAATGGTGCTGCAAGCACTGGTGGATCACAAGGGACGTTTCACCAACATCCACGTGGGATGGCCAGGAAGGGTTCATGACGCTCGCGTCTTCAGAAGCACTACTCTGTTTAAACGGCTGCAGCAAGGGAATTACTTCCCAGACCAGAAAATAACAGTTGGGGATGTTGAAGTGCCTGTCGTTATCCTGGGGGACCCAGCCTACCCCTTGATGCCATGGCTCATGAAGCCATACACAGGCAGCCTGGACAGTGGTCAGGAGCTGTTCAACTACAGGCTGAGCAAGTGCAGAATGGTGGTAGAATGTGCCTTTGGCCGTTTAAAGGCGCGCTGGCGCACATTACTGACTCGCTCAGACCTCAGCCAAACCAATGTCCCCTTTGTTATTGCTGCTTGCTGTGTTCTCCACAATCTCTGTGAGAGTAAGGGGGAGACCTTTATGGTGGGGTGGGAGGCTGAGGCAAATCACCTGGCCGCTGATTACGCGCAGCCAGACACCAGGGAGATTAGAAGAGCACACCAGGAAGTGGTGCGCATCAGAGAAGCTTTGAAAATGAGCTTCATCACTGGCCAGGGTAGGCTGTGACTGCTGTGTTTGTTTCCCCTTGATGAACCCCCACCCCCCTTGATTGACTCATTCCCTATAAGCAACCCACCCTCCCCCTTCGATTACAGCTTGCTTAAGGAAATAAAGTCACTATCATTTAAAAATCATGTATTCTTTATTAATTCATTATAAAAAGAGGGAGAGAACTGAGAAGGTAGCCCGGGTGTGGTTTGGGAGGAGGATAGAAGGGAAAGAAAAGGCCACTAAAAAAATTTCACATTAATGACAGCCTTTTGGTTGGGCTGTCCACGGGGTGGAGTGGGCGGGTGCACGGAGCCTCCCCCCATGCGTTCTTACACGTCTGGGTGAGGAGGCTAAGGAACATGGTGAGGGGGGAGGATGGTAATACAGGGGCTGCAGCGGCACTCTGTGATCCTGCTGCTGTTCATGAAGCTCCACCAGACGCCGGAGCATGTCAGTTTGATCACGCAGCAGCCCCAGAGTTGCATCCCGCCACCGCTGATCTTCCTGCCTACACCTCTGACCTTCCTGCCGCCACCTCTCTTCTCCAGCATCCCTCCTGTCCTCACGTTCACTGGCATCTTTCCTGTGCTTTGCTACCATGTCCTTCCACTCATTCAGATGCGCTCTTTCATTGCGGGTCACTTCCATGATTTTGGAAAACATTTCTTCTCGCGTCTTTTTTTTCTGCCGCCTTATCTGAGATAGCCTTCGGGACGGAGTAGGGATGCTTGAAAAATTTGCAGCTGCATGAGGGAGGGAAAAAAGGGAGAGAAGTATTTAAAAAGATACATTTTACAGAACAATGGTTATACTCTTTCACAGTGAACAGCACTATTCACCTTACATAGCACATGTGATTTCACTACAAGGTTGCATTTTGCATCTTAATATTGGGTGCCTGCGGCTCTGGTGTTACAGATCTCACAGACGCAGGTCCGGGCATCAGAATTCAGCTTGCATGCGGCCATGGTAAGCCACTGTCTTTCGGCTTCCTCAGCCTTCATATATACAGTGCTTTACCCCTCCCCGCACTGCATGGCTGGTATCATGAAAGCTCACTGCTAATCACCCCCTTCCCCCCCCCCCCACTGCGTGGCTAGTAGCTGGGAAGATCCCTGCTAGCCAAACGCAAAAAAGCTTATCGCTATTTCACTCCTCCCGTCCCCCCGCTTGGCTACGTGCAAGGAAGGATTTTTTTTAAGCAGCAGGCCATGAACCCAGTAGGAAAATGGGCATCTCTGTCCCCTTAATTAAATTCCTTATTTTCAACCAGGTTACCCTGAACGATATCACTCTGCTGAGGATAACACAGCGAGATAAAGAACGGATGTTTCTTGAATGCCAGCAATCACTGGGACCATACGCTGCTATGCTTTGTCATGCAATGATACCCGATTACTTGCTACATGCATGGCGTGGTAAAGTGTCCACCATGGTGGACGGAACAAGGCTGCCTTGCCCAGAAACCTTCTGCAAAGGCTTTTGGAGTACCTCCAGGAGCGCTTCATGGAGATGTCCCTGGAGGATTTTCGCTCAATCCCCAGACATGTTAACAAACTTTTCTAAGTAACTTTACTGGCCGCGAATGCATCCCAAGTCCTCAGGGCAAATCAATCATTAAAAACCGCTTGTTTTTAAACCATGTTTTATATTTACAAAGGTACATTCACCAGAGGTCCCTTCCATGGCTTCATTGTCTGGGATAGTGGCTTGGGAGGGCTGGGAGGGTAATTCCGTCTGGGTCAGAAAAAGCTCCTGGCTGTTGGGGCTAACGGAGTGCTGTGTGCTCTCTGCAAGGTCGTCCTCCTCACCTTCTTCATCGTCATCTTCCCCGTCCACATAATCCTCAGCCATGGCTGAGATTACAACCCCGACCTCGGAATCCACGGACAGGGATAGGGTAGTTGTGGCACAGCCCCCTAAAATTGCATGCAGCTCAGCGTAGAAGCGGCATGTTTTTGGCCCTGCACCGGACCTTCCGTTTGCTTCTTTGGTTTTCTGGTAGGCTTGTCTGAGCTCCTTAACTTTCACTCTGCACTGCACTGAGTCCCTGCTGTGGCCTTTTTCCATCATAGCCTTGGAAATTCTTTCAAATACTTTTTCATTTCTTCTTTTGGAACGCAGTTCTGTTAGCACTGAATCCTCTCCCCATATAGCGATCAGATCCAGTACCTCCCGTGCAGTCCATGCTGGAGCTCTTTTTCGATTCTCAGGAGACTGCATTGTTAACTGTGCTGATGAGCTCTGCGTGGTCACCTGTGCTGATGAGCTCTCCACGCTGGGCAAGCAGGAAATGAAATTCAAAAGTTCGCGGGGCTTTTCCTGTGTACCTGGCCAGTGCATCCGAGTTCAGATTGCTGTCCAGAGCGGTCAGTGGTGCACTGTGGGATACCGCCCGGAGGCCAATACCGTCGATTTGTGGCCACACTAACCCTAATCCGATATGGTAATACCGATATTAGCGCTACTCCTCTCGTTGGGGAGGAGTACAGAAACTGGTTTAAAGATGCCTTTATATCGATATAAATGGCCTCGTAGTGTGGACGGGTGCGGCGTTAAAACGGTTTAACGCTGCTAAAATTGGTTTAAACGCGTAGTGTAGACCAGGCCTGACTATGTCAAGGGGGGAAGGGAGAGAAACATTGCTGATTTCAGTACAGCATTGTAGAGTTGTTAGCTAACTTTTGCAGCCTCTACTGGTCAAATGTGGAATGACAAAATATTGAGGCTTTTATAATAATTTCTCAGTGACAGGGTGGTAGATCGGTGTGGAGTGAAAGAGATATTTGGAATCTGGAGGATATTCCTGTGACACTCTGTACCTCAGGGTAACACCCTGCACCCCCATGTTCATCCTTATAATATGATTGTGTGGTATCCAATGCAAAGTTTGTTATGTCAGGTGTCTTTGGAAAGCTCATGATGCACTGAGTATTGTTGTTATAGTAATGTTATAGGTTGTAATTTCATGTATATAGTTATGAGGCTGAAAATGTGTCCTCATGGCTTAAAACAAGCCCAGGCAAAAGCTCTCCAGGAGCAGAGGCCCAGGCAAAACTCTCCAGGAGCAGAGGGGCTGTTCACACCTCATCAGGGCTTGTATGGGACAAACCCAGCCCAGCCTCACAGGAACAAAGGACACTGGCCTAGGCAGCAACAAAGGAGCTGTTGGACTCTCGAGTGAGTCACCCCCTTCCCTTGGTCAGTTTGGGACTATGATGAGGTAATGCTCACCTGACTCTGAAGAGGAGAGGGGAAAAGCCAAGAGGGAAGAAAGGACATGATAAAAGGGAGAGACATTTGCCATGCTCTTCCTCTCTCTTCCGCCTACACCTACAGACGAGGCCGGCTTTAGGAAGTGCGGGGCCCAATTTGAACATTTTCGGCAGGGCCCTGCAGGGATGACTAAAAAAAAACATGTAAAAAAAAGCCTTTCATTTCTTAGCAACTGGTTCCCTATAAAAAGTTCTGATTTAAGGGATGTGCCACAGTATGTATTTTTTGGACCAACAGGGTTACCATACATCCGTATTTTCCTGGACGGCGATTTAAGAACCAAAATGCCTGACATGTCCGGGAAAATACGGATGTATGTTAACCCTACCTAAAGTTCTTTTTTAAAAAGATGGGCCTGAACTAGAAATGAGCTCTGTTTCACATGTGTGGGTCCCCGCCACTCCCTGGGGGTGTGCTAGGGTGACCAGATGTCCCAATTTTATAGGGACAGTCCTGATTTTTGGGTCTTTTTCTTATATAGGATCCTATTACCCCCACCCCCGTCCTGATTTTTCTCAGTTGTTGTCTGGTCACCCTAGGGTGTGCACAAATGTGGGTCCCAGCTGCTTCCTGCCCCCCTCATTGAAGCAGGTGTGCAGGGTTACTGCCCTGGGAACTGCAGGGCACCAGTGGACATGGGGCTGGCTGGAGGCAGGGCTGGGACTGACTGGAGGTAGGGTCTGGCTGCAGGCAGGGCAGGGGGTGCAGGGCTGGCTGGAGACAGGGGTGTTTGGGGCGGGCTGGCTGGCTTCAGGCAGGGCTGCAGGGGTGTGTGGCAGGGGTTGGCAGGGCTGGAGACAGGAGTGTGGGACTGGATGGTTTCAGGCAGGGGCGTGTGGCAGGGGTTGGCTGGAGACAGGGCAGGGGGTGCAGGGCTGGCTGCGGGCAGGGGGTGCGGCAGGGGCTGGCTGCAGGCAGGGGCTGGCTGTGGGCATGGCAGGGGGTACGGGGCTGGGGCGGGGGCTGGCTGCAGCAGGGGGTGCGGGTATAGGGGGTACAGCCCACCCTATACGGTAAGTGCCCCCTCCTCCACCAGGGTAGAAGCAGAAGCCCGGGGCTCGGGGCTTCCCTGCTTCCACCGCCCCGGCCCTTTAAATAGCCGGAGCCCTGGGAAAGCGGCGGGGCTCTGGCGACTATTTCAAGGGCCGGGGCGGTAGAAGCAAGGACAGCCTTGGACTTTTTAAGTAGCCCCCAGAGCCTCGCAGCCCTACCCCAGGGCTCCAGCAGTGGGGCTCTGGTGGCAATTTAAAGGGCCTGGGGCTCCAGCCCCTGGTGGGAGCCCCAGGCCCTTTAAATTGCCCCCTGGGGAAGCCGGGCCACCCTGGTACAGCACCCTGGCTCTTGCCGGTATGCCGTACCGGGGCTTGGGCGCGGGGCCCTCTTAGGGGTGGGGCCCGATTCAGGGGAATCGGTTGAATTGGCCTAAAGCCGGCCCTGCCTACAGACACCACCACCACCAAGCGACTGAAGCGCTGATCAAAAGGGAGATCCTGGCTGAAGGGCAACCAGCCAGCCTGTGGTGAGAAGCATTAAAGTTTGCAAGGGCATTGAAAGTGTTAAGATCAGCTTAGAATGTGTTTTGCTTTTATTTCATTTGACCAAATCTGACTTGTTGTGGTTTGATTTATAATCACTTAATCTATCTTTGTAGTTAATAAATTTGTTTGTTTATTCTACCTGAAGCAATGCGTTTGGTTTGAAGCATGTCAGAGACTCCCCTTGGGATAACAAGCCTGGTACATATTAATTTCTTTGTTAAATTGACAAACTCATATAAGCTTGCAACTTCCAGTGGGCATAACTGGACCCTGCAAGATGGAATTTCCTAGGGTTGTGTCTGGGACGAGATATTGGCTAGTGTCATTCGGTTGCACAGTCCAAGCAGCGGCTGGCCAAAAGTGCTCACTCATGTGCTGGGAGCAGCTTACGTGCTAGAAGCTGTGCGTGAATAGCCTGGGAGTGGGGGTTCTCACAGCAGAGCAGGGTAAGGCTGGCTCTCAGAGTCGAGGATTGGAGTGACCGAGCAGATCACCCATTCAGATAACACCAGGGGAATGTCACATTCCCCACCAGTTTAAAGGAATTTAATGCAGTTCAAACCTGAGCATAAGTTACAATATACTATCCCTGTAAAATATAAAAAATAATGTGAAGATTTTTCAGTCTTCTCATTGTTTGAAGAGTGCTGGAAGGAGACCACTGAAATGCACATTTGAGGCACACTTTCCATTTGACAGCACAGTGCTGAGCCTTGCTCAGAACAAATGTGGTCCCAATAGTGGTATGAAGTTCTGGGCACCTTGAAATAATGAGATTAAACCCCTTCCCTCCCTTTTTTTAATTTACTTTCTGGTTTCTGAATATCTATGGTTTACCCACTTCATGTTTTCAAACTTTTCTCCAAAACCCTCAGGGCTAGAAACTTGCTTTTTAAAAAAATGAAAGCTGAGATTCTCATACAATCTCTTGGTTTTAGAAGCTGGGGCTTTAATGAAAATACAGACTATTGTGAGACTTATGATAACATCACAAAAGTTGACAACCCATCAACCCATCAACCATGTGTGTTACAGGCATGCTAGGTGCTTCTCTAGTGTAGACAAAGTCAAAGTATAGGTCCTGTTTATCATATACCTCATGCCCTTAAACTGTAACCCTTTAGGGCTAGGGAACTGGCTGCTTGATTAAGGTACAACATCACACATACATGCAGTGCCATGTAAAACAGAATTCCCTTTTGGGGCTGGTCTGTCTGCCCCTCCGTTACATTGCATCCGAAGAAGTGAGCTGCAGCTCACGAAAGCTCATGCTAAAATAAATTTGTTAGTCTTTAAGGTGCCACAAGTACTCCTGTTTTTTTTGCAGATACAGACTAACACGGCTGCTACTCTGAAACCTGTCATTGGTGAATGAGACTTTCAGATCAGATCAGCAATGATTTCTCTGATGTTCTCAAAAGTAAGGAAATATTTAAGAGTAATACTCAAGTCATGGATGGCATGTGAAAGCTTGTGGGGGTGTTAATTGGAGCCAGTTATTACCAAGCAAAAATATTTCTATGCTTAATGTTGTAAATATCCACTGATTATATTAGGAGGGGAAAAATCCTTAGCAGATTGCTGTAGCTTTCTAGCACAATCATGAGAGAGCCTGGAAATTCCATGTTAAGGTTACATATTAAGAAAATAAAATGAGACTTCATAAGTGTCCCATAGACTTTAACATGAGTGGGATAAGATTGACAGTGCACATCTAAGCTATTCAGAACCCAATTCTCCATTTCATTGTGGCCTTTGTAGTCACTGATGCTTGTGCAAAGTGAGTATAAACTGCTACCATTACTGTTAGCAAAAGGAGAATTCCTGTCAGTAGCACTTTACACCCACGTTGTGCAGGTGTAAGTGACTAGACAGGCTACAAGACAGTAGTGAGTTAGTCCTTCCAAGTTACAAGACCAAATTATGATTTCATTTATACCAGTATAAATTTAGAGTAATACCACTGAAGTCAGTAAAATTAGTCTGGGTTTACACTACTATAAATACAATCAGAAGCCGACCCTTTGATCCATATTCATATGCGTTAACTCATGGATGAGTTTGGACCTTTGTGTCTAAAACCTTCCTTAGTTATGTGTATCTACACTCTCATTTAGACTCTAATTACCTCAGCTGGCAACGTTAACTGTATTCGAAATAATACAATACATCTGCAAGTGAATACTGCCAACTTAATTTTAAAATGCCCATTAGTTATTAAAAAAAGAAAATGATGTCAAGATGGAGGGCTTCTTGTTCCATTAAGACTATCTCATGCCCATGGAATTAAAAAACATTTTTTTTACCCAGTTGTCGCCTATCATAGTTATCATGAAAAAGTCTGGAAAAGTTCATGACAAAATATCCTGCAAACTGGAGTCACAAAATTAAAAACTTTCCAATATTCTTCAGTCTAGCTAGCCTATGAATTGGGAGAGAGACTGTTGTTTAATGTTTGGCAATAGCACTGAATGTTCAGACTCTTGAGTTCTATTCCAGACTCTTTCACT
Source organism: Mauremys reevesii (assembly GCF_016161935.1). Taxonomy (NCBI): domain Eukaryota; kingdom Metazoa; phylum Chordata; order Testudines; family Geoemydidae; genus Mauremys; species Mauremys reevesii. The sequence continues at coordinate 264,317,987 of NC_052624.1, forward strand.
GACTTGTCATGTTACCCTGGGGACATCAGTGCTTCAGATTAGCTGTATGTAAAATTATGATAAAATGCTTTTTATGATGCTTTTTATAATGATAAAAAAAACTTTTGATATGGTCTCCCACAATATTCTTGCCAGCAAGTTAAAGAAGTATGGGCTGTATGAATGGACTATAAGGTGGATAGAAAGCTGGCTAGATTGTTGGGCTCAATAGGTAGTGATCAATGGCTCCATGTCTAGTTGGCAGCCGGTATCAAGCAGGGTGTCCCAAGGGTAGGTCCTGGGCCAGTTTTGGTCAATATCTTCAGTAATGATCTGGAGGATGGCGTGGATTGCACCCTCAGCAAGTTTTCAGATGACACTAAACTGGGAGGAGTGGTAGATACGCTGGAGGGTAGGGATAGGATAGAGAGGGACCTAGACAAATTAAAGAATTGGGCCAAAAGAATCTGATGAGGTTCAACAAGGACACGTGCAGAGTCCTGCACTTAGGATGGAAGAATCCCATTCAATGCTACAGACTAGAGACCAAGCGGCTAGGCAGCAGTTCTGCAGAAAAGGACCTAGGGGTTACAGTGGATGAGAAGCTGGATATGAGTCAACAGTGTGCCCTTGTTGCCAAGAAGGCTAACAGCATTTTCGGCTGTATAAGTAGGAACATTGCCAGCAGATTGAGGGACATGATCTTTCCCCTCTAGTCAGCACTGGTGAGGTCTCATCTGGAGTATTGTGTCCAGTTTTGGGTCCCACACTGCAAGGAGGACATGGAAAGATTGGAAAGAGTCCAGTGGAGGGCAACAAAAATGATTAGGGGGCTGGAGCATATGATTTATGAAGAGAGGCTGAGGGAACTGGGCTTATTTAGTCTGCAGAAGAGAAGAATGAGGGGGGATTGATAGCTGCTATCAACTACCTGAAAGGGGATTCCAAGAGGATGGATATAGACTGTTCTCAGTGGTACCAGATGACAGAGCTAGGAGTAATGGTCTCAAGTTGCAATGGGGGAAGTTTAGGTTGGATATTAGGAAAATCTTTTTCACTAGGAGGATAGTGATGCACTGGAATGGGTTACCTAGGGAGGTGGTGGAATCTCCTTCCTTAGAGGTTTTTAAGGTCAGGCTTGACAAAGCCCTGGCTGGGATGATTTAGTTGGGGATAGGTCCGGCTTTGTGCAGGGGGTTGGACTAGATGACCTCCTGAGGTCCCTTCTAATCCTGATATTCTATGATTCTATGATTAATGCATTACACCTCCCTCAAAGGTATGTAGTGATTTTGCAAGGCTTAATTAATTGTTTATAAAGTGCTTTGATGAAAATCAGTGCAAGGCAGTAGGGTTTCCAGAAAAGAAATACATAATTGTAGTTTAAAAATAAACCCATCTGCATTTCATTCCAGGAGAACAGTCTTAATGAAAGGTCAACATCTCAGCCATAAATCATAGATCTTTTTCTATATGATGTTTTTTTTACAACTAATTCTGGACTATTACATAAATAATACCATATCCTTGAAGTTGTTTTGGACAATGATTTATTTTTTTTAAATGTGGTGTAAAAGTGCTTTCTTTACATCTTCTTTCCAGCATTGATTGGCCAATAATGCCATTACAGTAGATAGGATAATTTATGCAGTATGCAGTAATATTTAGATTCTTACTGTTTGGGAAAGGGGGAATTAACATATTTCTAAAAATGTCTGTAAAATATCAAATTTTATCCTTTCAAAAAACTACTACTGAAATATAGCGAAATATTTTCAACATCATTAGAATCCAGCCTTGGGACCTTCCATGTGGTGTGGCTTTCCTCATGCCCACAATGACTCTTGCCAGCCCTTTGGTGGCACTGCCTGGGGAGGGAGATTGTAGTCTCCTTAGTGCCTCCTAGAGAATCCATTGTCTGCTTCTGGTGCAGCTTCTCCAAGATCCAAATTTAATTTCTCTCTGGCAACAATCAGTAATGGCCACAGCTAACAGTTCAGGCAGGCATTATATTTTTATTAATTAGTGTAACGCTGTAATACATAGTCGTCCAAGTTCTTTTTCTTAGCAATCAAGCAAGTGTTCGGTCTTTGAAAGACATGATGTGTGTGGTTGTTAGTTATGCAAAGTTCTGTGTAATGGCAGCTGTGAGAGCACAAAGACAGTTTACTCTTTGCTTTGGTCTCTGTTTGGAGTCCATTCTGAGACGAAGTTGCTCTCTGGGAGCCAGGCATTAGTGTTCTGCTGAGATTCCTGAAAAAGGGATTGCCTGTGTGGTGTCTGTGACCACCCCTGTTCCAGAACTGGTGTAACTAAAAAAAAGTTACACTTAGGCCTGGTCTACAGTACGACTTTAGGTCAAATTTAGCAGCGTTACCTTGATTTAAGTCTGGACCCGTCCACACGATGAAGCCCTTTTTTTGACTTAAAGGGCTCTTTAAATCAGTTTCTTTACTCCACCTCCTACGAGGGGATTAGCACTGAAATCGGCTTTGCCAGGTTGAATTTGGGATAGTGTGGACGCAATTCGATGGTATTGGCCTCCGGGAGCTATCCTAGAGCGCTCCATTGTGACAGCTCTGGACAGCGCTCCCAACTCAGATGCACTGGCCAGGTAGACAGGAAAAGGCTTGCAAACTTTTGAATATCATTTCCTGTTTGGCCAGTGTGTTTGCAGAGCTCATGCAGAGCTCATCAGCATGATGTGCACATTGCCAGGGCACATTGCCCTGCCCGTACTTTGTGAGAAGTCTATGACCATGTCCCTCTCGTCACCGCGCTGCCATCGCCTCCTCGCCTGGTTTTGTGTGAAACAATTGTTTGCCGTTGCTCTGATGGAGGGAGGGGCGACTGATGGCATAGCTTATAGGGAATTAAAATCAACAAAAGGGGTGGCTTTGCATCAAGGAGAAACACAAACAACTGTCACACAGAATGGCCTCCTCAAGGATTGAACTCAAAACCCTGGGTTTAGCAGGCTGCTGATTTCACAAAACAAATCGGTTCAATTTCTTGTTTTGATCCATCGATCTTTTACATCTTAGGCTGCTAGCAGACAGTGCAGTACAACTGCTAGCCATCGTCATCTCCTGGGTGCTCGGCAGAAGATGGGAATGACCTGGCTGAGTCACTCCCATGTCTACTCAGGCACCCCTGACGGACCTCACGGAGGTTAGCTAAAAGAGCACCCAGGAATATGACGACAACGGCTACCAATTGTAATGCACCGTCTGCTGCCAAAAGGCAATGAGCTGCTGCTGTGTAGCAATGCAGTCCCATGTCTGCCAGCACCCAGGAGACATAAGGTGACAGTGAGCTGAGTGGGCTCCATGCTTGCCGTGGTATGGCGTCTGCTCAGATAATCCAGGAAAAAAGGCGCAAAATGATTGTCTGCCGTTGCTTTCATGGAGGGAGGGAGAGAGAGGGAGGCCTGACGACATGTACCCAGAACCACCCGCGACACTGTTTTTGCCCCATCAGGCATTGGGATCTCAACCCAGAATCCCAATGGGTGGTGGAGACTGCGGGAACTGTGGGATAGCTACCCACAGCTACCCATAGTGCAATGCTCCGAAAGTCGACGCTAGCCTTGGTACTGTGGATGCTTTTTAAATTTCCTTCTTCTGTTGCCTTTTATAAAGCATTTATGAAGAAGCTATGCAGAAATAAGTGTCTGATCCTGAGGAGTATGGAGAGTTAAAATTCCTATTCAAGTCAACCAGAGCTGTAGGTTGCCTACTTTTCTCAGGATTGGGCTCGAAAGCCATTCTGTAATTATGTATCTAAAGCAAAAATCCATATTCTAGAATTAAAATGAATACTGGACACACATTTGAACTGTTTTCATGACTGCAGAAAAGGCTCGACAAGGGAGCTGCACAGTGCTGTTAGTTTGGGAGCAGCACCACTTCTACAAGCTGGGGACAACATGCTAATTGGGAGCCATTTTCAATCAGGCCTAAATGAGCCCCCTATTGTTTTGAGCAAACTAGAGGTTTGTTATCAGCAACTACAAGAAAACCCAAGTTTAAAATCTGTGTTTAAAATCTTAATTGGTATATGAAACAAGTGCTTAAAAGACTCGCTAGGTGACCAAAGTGAGAATGACATTTTTCTATAAACATTTATTTTCCCCAGAATTATACAGTGTATCTGTTTTGACTGGTTGATTGTTTTTCTTAAATACTCCCCTGTTCCTCTGGTCTCTATATGCTATAGGAATCTGTTCTGATTGGCAGGTTTGAAATTGTACTAGTCACACCCTGATTTTGAGGATGTCAACAATCAAAGTTTGCACTAATGGGTCTTCCTGTGGCTCCATAGATCAATTTGGGAAGAACAACATTTACCGCACTGACTACAGAGACATTTTGTGTTGATTGAGCTGCCCATAGTTTCTGTACCTGGCACTGTGCTTTCAAGTGAGCAATGTGGTTCTTCTCATAGGATGGACACCCAACTTATGGCATGGTGCCATGTGATGTGGTCAGTCACCGGTTGCTTGACGATCAAGTAAGAAATATTCATCTTGTGTAGATTTTGTTTCAGAGAATTTTGGAAGTGTTCTATCTGCCCATCACACATACGGTTGCCGGAGCTTAATTTAGAACATAGAATTTGTTTTGATAGACAAGTCTCCGGCTATGAATTATATGACTAGTCCATCTCAGTTGGGTGCAAATCAAATGATCCTCGATACCAACCAAACCAGCTTTTGCCAAGACTTCTATGCTGGACACCTGTTCCTGCCATCTGATGCCTAGCAGTCATTATAGGAGTCACAAATGGGAACTGTCAAGTTTTGAATGTACTGTTGACAACAGGTCCATGTTTCACACTGGCAGTGCAATGTCGTGAGGAAAACAGCATTATACACTTTGATTTTTTTTCTGTAGACGGATTCCATGTTGCTTTCGGATTCCATGTTGCTTCCAGATTCCGTGATAAAGGCAACTATATGTGCTGCTGTCTTTCTGTCAGGAGGCGAGTGTGATGGATGACACTCACCTCTCATGAGTGCTTTCTGTCGGCTAGGTGTGCTACTGCAATCTCTCCTAGTCCTAGCACCCCTTATAGATTGTTGACCTTGCTTGGTAGGTCTTCAGTGGCTGAGCCCTATGGCTAAGTCACACAGTGAAAGAGTGAATGAGGTAGCAAAAGTCCAACAAACTATCTATCTGTCTTCATCAGTGTTTTAAGCCCTGTCTAGGGCTCTTTAAATCTGGCCCCTTTTCTTGGGCTTTTTAAACTAGCTGTGCCTCCTTTTCACAACTTAGGCCACACCCGGGACTGACTTGTGGGGGAACCCAAGCCATGTCTCAGCCCAGGGAACCCGTACACAGCAGCCATGTATCGCTGCGTCCCATTTGCTCCTGCTATTTCCTGGGCCTTTTCCCATATAGCCCCTTTATTTTCAACCTTACCTCAGGTCTGTTCTTTGATCTTCTTCCTCCTTCTCACTGAATGCCAGTGCCACCAGAACCCTTTTACTGTTTCTCCCTCTAGCTACCGAAACCAGCAAGGAGCACCCTTCCTTGTTCTTGTGGACTCAGCCAGGAACTGACCTGCTCAGGCCCTGCAGCTCCTTGTATCTGAGCTTGCTGGGCTCTGATTGGCTATTCTGCACAGCCTTTCAAGGCAGGACCCACCTTCACTGCTCCTTTCCGAGGGCAGGATGTGGTAGGACCCCAGGACCAGGGCCGGCTCCAGGCACCAGCCCAGCAAACAGCTGCTTGGGGCGGCCAACGGTGAGGGGCGGCACATCCGGGTCTTCGGCGGCAATTCGGCGGTGGGTCCCTCATTCCCTCTCGGAGCGAAGGACCAGACGCCGAATTACCGCTGAAGACTGAAGCAGCGGCGGTAGAGCTGCAGATCGCGATTGTGGGTTTTTTGTTTTTTTTTCTTTTTGCTGCTTGGGGCAGCAAAAACCCTGGAGCTGGCCCTGCCCAGGACCTCTAGCAGGGGGTCTCAACAATTGAGATCTGACACCAGGTCACAGGCAGTCAGGCCTAGTTCTTGGAGTATGAATGCCAGAGCTCAAGGTCAAAGCAGAGCCAGGTATCAAAGTTGAAGGTCAGAATGGAAGTCAACGTCTGAATGCCAGAGCCAAGGGTTGAGACTGAGTCAGAGCAAGGAATCAGAGCTGAGGTTCAGAACCGGATTACTTGGAGCCAGGGAATGCAGGAACAGGAATGGTTCTAAAGCAGGAGCAGGGCTGGGACAGGACTGGAACAAGGCTGGGTGCAGGGCAGGGTCTAGGCTGGAGCAGTGCAGGAACAAGAAGGAGCAGGACATGGAGTGAGGCAAGCACAAGGAGGTAGGGAGTCTGTTGGCACGTGTGTTGAGCAGTCACTGATCCTCTGCAGCTGCTGTGCTTCAGAGCAAGGCATCTGATTGCCTTCACCAATTAAGTAGTTCTACTGTCAGAGGGGTAGCCAAGTTAGTCTGTATCCACTAAAACAATGAGGAGACTGGTGGCACTGTAAAGACTAACAGATTTATTTGGGCATAAGGTTTCGTGGGTAAAAAACCCACTCTTCAGATGCATGGAGTGAAAATTACAGATACAAGCATAAATATACTGGCACATGAAGAGAAGGGAGTTATCCTACAAGTGGAGAACCAGTGATGACAAGGCCAATTCAATCAGGGTGGATGTGGTCCAATCCCAACAATTGATGAGGTGTCAACACCAAGGGAGGGAAAATTGCTTTTGTAGTGAGCCAGCCACTCCCAGTCCCTGTTCAAGCCCTTGCAAACTTAACACCATTAATTTGGGCTTGAATAGAGACTGGGAGTGGCTGGCTCACTACAAAATGATGATGAAAATCATGTTAATTATGTTTTGCTGAGCACAAAAACCACACTGTGACTCAGATAGAACTTTGTTGATCATTTGGGCCAGGTGCCAGTTCAAGAGAATCCGTGCAAGAATCTTACAAGTCATAGAGAGACAGGAGATGCTGCAGTAGTTACCACAGTCGCTTTTTGAGCTTTTGCACTTATAGATAGTGATGATGTTGGCATCTTTCAATTGTTGAGTTATGAGTTCTTGAAGCCAGATGTGAGAAGAATTCAAAAAGCTTGTCAATGAGAAGATTTTCTCCATGTTTGAAAAGTTCAGCTGGAATGCATCAGGACCAGGAGATTTGTTATTTTTCATTGCTTGGACAGACTTCAACACTTCAGCTTGTGTGGGCTGATAGGCAAGTGCGTTAGATGTAGGCAGTTTGTGGACATTATCCAGTGATTCATCAGACACTAGATAAAAGCTTAAGTAATTCACTAAAGTGTTCATGCCACCATTGGTGGATGGCAGCGCGATCCATGATGAGAAATTCCCTATCAGCACTCGTTAGCAGTTTCAAGGCAGACCAGATAGGGTCATACACAGCTTTAACCACATCAGAGAAGCCTCTGGAGTCATATTTTTCAGCAATGAGCTTGAATTCATCTACTCTGTGGTCAACGCACATATGTTGCATTTGGTGGAGTTTGTGCTGGAGCATGCTGCAAGCTACTCTGTGTCTGACCGTCAACTGAGAGACTGGTCAGCTAAGAGCACTTCATGAGCTTGACATCAAGAAGATTAGATATTTCAGGATCATTATCATTGAACCAGTCTGCATGACAGTGTTTCGTATATCCAATGAAGTCCACAACAGTATTCATGCAGGAATACCCATTCGGCAAATACATTGTCATTGATTGTTGGAAGAGTTTCCAAAATGGTAGTTAGCTGTTGTGGCAAGGCACCTTTTCGGTCTCACCAGCCACCGCTGCATTTAGCTTTGGTGAAATAGGCTTGGGTAAAACAGTCCCTCTTGGTTGCACAGGGGAAGTCTGTTCCTTCTCTCCACCAGTCTTATGGGCTTGTTTTTCTCCCTTATGGGAGGGAATGCAACCTACCCTGCTGGTGAGTCTCACTGTCTCGCTGCTCCTAACCTACTGGCAGCATGACTCCTTCTCTCTCTCTCCCTCTTTTCCTAACAGGGGAGGGTTTTAAACGGTCTCAGGCAGCCCTTAGTTAGAATCAGCTGATCCTAACTGACCTCAGGTAACTCCCTCTCAGCTGATCTTAATTGAGTCTCTGGTAACCCCTTCTCAGCTGAACTTGATTGACCTGTAGTTACCCCTCCTCAGTTGATAGGGAGGAGGGCCTTTTAACCTTCTGGGACTGTTTTCCACCCCCACACCACACACACACATCCCCTTCCCCGCAGCTGTCTGTCCCAAGTTTATCATACTGTATATTGAGAATTGTTCAGTGGTTGACAGATTTTTCAACTGGGCAACATTTAGACACTTACTAACTGGTTTTTATCCAAATGAAAAGAGAAAGCTTTGATTGAACAAGGTGGTGGTCAGTCCAGCAATCAGCTCCATATAATATCTGAATTATGCACATGTCTCATAAGTCCTGCTGTTGGCCCGTGTAAGGGTCCGATAAGGGGCTCGTCCTTCTCAGGCACGGGGGGGTGCCAGGGCGCCTCCCTACAGGCAGCAGTCCGTCTCAGGCTCAGACCCCTCCGCAAGGGCTGAGCAAACCAATAGTCTCTACACACGGCCAAGTCCCGGCCCTTTAGCAGGGCTGAGAAAACACAGAGTCTATAAGCCCGGCCCTGGAGCAGGCGGGGCAACAAGTAGTTCAGGCTCAGGCCTTTCAGCAGGGCTGAGCAAACACAGAGAGTCAATTAGGGCTCAGGCCCTCAGGCAGGGGCTGAGCACACACAGTAGCCTGTGAGCCCAGGCCCTTCAGGCCGGGGCTGAGCAGCGAGCTAAACAGTAGCAGTCTAGATAGCCCAAGCCCTGGCTCAGGGCAGGGCAACAAACACAAGTAAGGCTCAGACCCTTAGGCAGGGGCTGAGCAGCGAACTAAACAATAGCAAAGGCCTCATCAGGGGGAGGGGGAGTCTGCCACCCTGGGAAGGGTGGCAGGGGGGACGCAGGCCTTCCCGCTCCACTGCGTCCCAGCCCGGGGCCCTAGCAGCGGCAAAGACTCGCTGCTGTCAGTGGGGATCCTGGCCGCAACACACTGACATAGGCTCAGGTATATCTGCTGCCTGACTGGGGTCGGCTACCCCCGGGCCACTTCCAATCTCCCCCTCCCTAGGTACCTGTCCCTCGCCGGCGTCATCCGGTGGGTCCCAGACCATGGGCTCCTCAGGATACCGGGCGGAGGGGAGCTCAGGTGACTCCTCAGGATACCGGGCATAGGGGAGCTCAGGCAACTCCTCCGGATACCGGGCACGGGGACACTCAGGCGGCTCCTCTAGATACCGGGCATGGGGACACTCAGGCAGCTCCTCTGGATACTGGGCAGAGGGGAGCTCAGGCAACTCGTCCGGATACCGGGCACGGGGACACTCAGGCAACTCCTCTGGATACCGGGCGTAGGGGAGTTCCGGCAGCTCCTCCGGATACCGGGCACGGGGATGCTCAGGCAGCTCCTCGGGGTACTGGGCCCAGGGAAGGTCAGGCCAGCGCTCCTCTGGATACCGGGCACGGGGAAGGCTGGCCCCAGCAGGAGCTCGAGCATCGGCGTCTGTCCTCTCCGGCAGCCTCCACCTAACTGAGCGCTGGGGCCGGGCTTTTATACTTCTTGTCCCGCCTCTTGACTTCTGGGGGGCGGGGACAGGCGGCGGTGGCTCCGCCCACTCCGGCGCCTGGTCTGACTCGTCTTTCTCAGGCGCGGCGGGGTGCCAGGGCGCCTCCCTACAGCCCACCACATTGTCGATCAGATACCAATGACATGAATGAGGGTGCATCCAGCTCATTTGTCAGGGAGCTGAAAGACAATGTTTGTGATAACTAATTGGTGCTCGACACAGGCCTTCAGCAAAAGTAAGCCATTACTATTCACCTTGACGATGCCATGTTTGCCAGGTACGCCACACCATGTAGAATCATCACAGCCAACACGAGCATTAAAGTCACCTAGGCTAATCAACTTGTCTTCATAGGGAGTCAATCAGATCATATCATTATTTTGATGTAAAATTGCTCCTTCTCCTCATCTGGGCTAGTCACTGTCATTATGTAAGTACAGATCAGTGAAGCATAATGTCCACCTGAGGGGCAGTCAGCGCTTCATCAATCGGTCATGTATACCGGTGAGTAGGCTTTCCAAATGAGAGACAAGATTCTTTCTAATTGCAAAACTGACTCATGTGCCACATGGGTCATTTTACAGGCCTCTAGAAGAAAGTGTACCTAACACTCCCCTCTGTCAGTTGACCCTCTTCAGCAAATCACATCTCGCACAGTGCCTCAATGTTGATGCAGTATCTTTCAAGCTCCTGAGCAACCTGAATGGTCTGCCTAACAGGAATGGTCAGTTTGGTTTGGACAATCTAGGTGCATACAAACATTCCATGTCACAACACGGAGACAAAAGGAAATCTTTTGAGGTTTGTTTAAGTTTTGACTGCGTGATGAGACACCCTCCAGCTGTGAAAAGCTGGTCAGGGCTGTTTGGGACGAGCAAGTTTTAGGGAACCTTTTCTAGCCCTCTCCTCAGTTTGAAGTTGGCTGTGTCATCCCTGAATAGAGCAGCTGTGTTGATCAGCTGCCAAACTACTCTGTCACCCCAAGTCAATGCAGAACAACCAGTCTTCAGCCGCCATGTGTAGATTCATGATTATGACTCCCAGAAATGTCCATTGCCTGTCACTTTTGCAGATCCCTCATGGCTGTGGGACATATTGGATGGTCAAAGCCTGCATGGGAATTCATTTAAAGTGGACAAGCAATTGCGCAACAACTTGCACACTCTCTTGACCAACAAGACAATTTCCCGTGGCAGGATAAAGCTAAGACAAATGAAGGGCTTGCTGGCTGCACTGCAGGTTTGTATTTGGATTGACCACCTGTTAGATCAGTTGCCCAACTGACAGGATAAGAAGCCTTGTCTGCCCAACCAGAGCCTCGTCAGCCAGGATGTTCCGGAATTGATGCCTATAAGTCTTCACTGCTACCATAGCAGCCTGGAGAGAACAGCTCACCAACCATATTTTGCCCTTGAAAGTAATCCCTTATTCTCCCTGTTTCCACCATCCCATCACACGAAAGAGGGGTTGGACTTGTGGGAAGCAGTTTTAAACGGCATGTTACAATTCTCCCCTCACTTTTCACAGAACTCTTATTAACAACAATGGCACTTTTATACATGAATTAAGGCTATTGTGTTGATGTGGGGCAGGGAGATGTCTCACGCTCTACGAGGAATGTATTGTTAATAAAACCCTTATTTACTGTTATATTAGTTAAGTATGGTTCAGAGGTTTGTGTTATTGCTGGTGACTCCAATTGTAATAGCCGCTATTAAAAATCTTTTAAACCTTTTATTAAAGACACAAAAAAAGAAGATGCAGTGAATGCATTTGAAACTTAAAGCAGTAAATAAGGCTTTCATTTTAACAATTTCCTTTTAGTAGTACAGTCTCTTTATAGAGGAACTCCCCCTCTCCTCACCAGTTGAAACACTCTTTACGATGGCATTAAAGATAATATTACCAGTCCTCTTTGGAAAAGGAGAAAAGGTTAGTTTAGATGGTCTGGAGCTTTTATTTTTGAAGTTCAATCCTCTTCCCTTTAAGATAAAATAAGACAAGCACACACAAGGGGAGAGAAAATAATAACAAGGAGAGAAAATGCAGTTGATCTCTCTGATACTGTCTTTCACTTGAAGCCCTGCTGCTGGAGTCGCAGAGGCCCAGCGCATGGTCTGATCTGATGCATCACACTGAGCTGGCAAACTCATCCCAGCGTCAGGCTGTTTAAGACATTACTTTTAGCTGGCCTTTCTGGTGACAGGCTCTGGACAGTGTGGCGTTGTGTGGCCAGCTAAGCCAGACTTTAGAGAAGGCAAAAAGAAGGAAATGGGAAAAAGGAAATATAAGGTGGGGAAGGAAAATGGCACATTAGGGAAGCTGGACAGCAGGAATCCTAGGTTCACATTCCAGGTGTTCAGAATTTAGCCAAAGCTGGTGGAAATGGTGATGCCATTTGGTTCCTATCACTGTCCCAGTCTGATCAGGATGACTTTCAGGATCAGGAAAATGGTGTCCGACTATATCCTGGAGTCCAAGGAGATGGTGACGGTGGCAGCAGACATCAAGATAAAAGCTTGTTGGTTCCAGTCCCCTGTCTTGCTACTCCCATTTAGCAACCCCAGATAAACAATGCCCCAGCAGGAATGGCAACCTCCTCCCACTAAAATCACCCCATCAGAACACATTTCTGTGAGTTTAATTATAAACATTTCCTCCCATTCCTAGAATGTTTTCACTTATTGCCATGCCAACCAGTGACTTTACTAGGAGCCTTGAAAACCCTTTATTGCAGTTCTTTTAGCATAAAAAAAAATACAGTTTGCACCAGTCTCTTTGTCTCCAAGTTTTGCAAACTTTCATATACAATGTTACATAACAGGCCAAGTTGGACTTTTGTTACCTTTGGTAATGTAGAGTACAGCTCTCTGCATGGCAATACCCATTCATTCTGAAAAGAGTTCCTATTGACTACTATTTTCTCTTTCTCTGAAGTCTATTCTGTTGCTCTGGGTCAGAGCCAAATTCTGCTCTCCTCCCTCAGGAGAATACTCCCATTCAAGTCAATGGAACCACAAACATCTATAAGGAAAGCAGGATTTGGTCTGTACTCTATATGTGAAAATATGCATAGTTTGTTACTGGGAAGGTGAAATTACAATTCTTCACAAATGCAACAGAAAATATCAAAGAACCTCTGCTCTCAAGAATGAAGTTGTAGAGCCCTCTTGTGGGCGGAAAATAGAAGTCCTAATTATTATGAAATAAACACACACTTTGGAATAAATTTACAATGGGTTGCTAAAAACATGCTTGCAGATTTGCATCTGCAGTATCTGTAGTGATATCCATTTGTACAGCCAATCAGTGCACAAATACAACTTCTACATGCAAATGAGAGGTTTTACAGATGTAACTTGAAGTAGATGCACGAGTGGAGGAAATATCAAACTCAGGCACGTATGTGGTTCAGTTGCTAGGAAATCCCTAAATACAGAGTCTCTATGGTGCTGTCTGTGCTGTATTGTGGGAGTGGAATCCAACCCCCAAAACCTGGCATATTTCCCCACACAAAGCCCATGACATGGCATGCAAGAAGGGACTTTTCCCTGTTGTGTCCTTAACCATCTCTTATTGACCCAGGGTCACTACCCTCTCTCATTGGGAGCAGTACTTCTGAATGTAAGTATTGACTGGCATAGGCACTTTACTAATACTTTACTTAAGGCCCAATTTTGCAGTCCTTATGCAAATTGAGTAGTTCTTACTCACAGGAGTATATTGCTTGACGTAGGAGTCTCAGAATAAGGCTGGGCCATTCCTTGATGGGGAAAATCCAGATACCCTTCTTGTCTGTTTGCTGTTTAACGTTCCTTGGTTAATTGTATTCGACATAAAATAAACTCTGAAGTCCAAGTTAGGATAAAGCACCTTCGTATTATGATACTGAAGGGTGTTTTCCATCCTTACACCCCGGTACTCTGATTAGCTACCATAAATACCTGTGCTGTGACTGGCTATTTCCCTCAGACATTTCCATCCATACACCTTCAGGATGTGGCCACTTGAAATTGTGAACCATTCACTATCCTGTCACCCACCTTTTATTTAAAAAAGACTACAATCAGGGCCGGCTCCAGACCCCAGCGCGCCAAGCACGCGCTTGGGGCGGCGTCCCAGCAGGAGGGTGGCAGGCGGCTCCAGCGGACCTCCCGCAGGCATGCCTGCGGAAGGTCCGCTGGTCCCGCGGCTCCGGTGGAGCATCCGCAGGCATGCCTGCGGGAGGTCCACCGGAGCCGCGGGGCCAGCGGACCCTCCACAGGCACGTCTGCGGGAGGTCCACCGGAGCCGCGGGACCGGCGACCGCTAGAGCGCCCCCCGCGGCGTGCCACCGTGCTTGGGGCGGCGGAAATCCTAGAGCCGCCCCTGACTACAATATTCTATAACAATTGCTGCAAACGTTGCTGAGTGTAATAATATATGATCCAGTCAGAGGGTGATTATAATTATGTTAATCTAGAAATCTTTACATTATTGCAAATCCCAAGAGTCCAGAAATCATGAGTCACACCTCAAAATATCGTAGTGGTGGTTTAACAATCATGAGATTTTAACAAACAATTCATACACTTGGGATTCATTTTATTTGTCTTCTGGTATCTGAGCCTTTAGGTAACACTGGGGTCTTGTTTTTAAACTATTCTCTGCCATCACAAGGGATAGAAACTAACTTTTCCAAATTTTATTTTAACTATATTTACAATAGCTTTCCATACAAATATTAACAGATCTTATTCATAATCTATACTTGTTTTCTTTAAAAGATCCAATTTTGTTTGATCAACCTCTTGCATTATCTTATGTGTTTATTTTGTTCAAATACCACAAAATGGTAACCTAATCTACTGAGCCTGTCTGTCATTTTTTCCATTAGAAGGATTTCCCATACTTTATTTCTTCACCCCACTAATGTTGGGAGATCTGTCCTTTTCCAAAACCAAACTGTGACCATTTAGAATACATCTGTACGTATCTATATCAAAGTACAAATTCCATTTTGTTTAGTGAGCACTGTTTTGGTTGTGAGACCATACTGTGCCTTTCCTGTTGTCTTTTTGTCTCAGTCTTGGACTGCAATTCCAAGACGTGTTGGCAGAGGGTGAACAATGCAGCACAATAAATGGTTGTTAACAATGAATGACTTTGCCCTGGCAATACAAGGGGTATGCCAAAGAGAAGACTGTGGCCAAACTGAAATAAACCAATTTTTTCAAGTATGGACTTCAGATGGGCAGTAACAGATCATCTGACAGGGGCTTTCAGGCGGACCAGGAAGGTCACATGACAGGGAATCAGGAATTTATACAAGAACAAGGTTTGCTCTTTGTAGCTGTATCTTACCAACCAGAACAAAAAAACAAAATTGGGCAGGAGTAGAAGGAAGAAGGAAAGGAGGTTCTTGGGACCCTGAAAGGAGAGAATGTGCAGAATGAAATGCTGCTACTTTAGGGCAGGTCTACACTATGGGGGAAAATCGATATAAGATACGCAACTTCAGCTACGTGAATAACGTAGCTGAAGTCGAAGTATCTTATATCGAATTACTTACCGTCCTCACGGCGCGGGATCGATGTCCGCGGCTCCCCATGTCGACTCCGCTACCGCCGTTCGCGTTGGTGGAGTTACGGAGTCGACATAAGCGCGTTCGGGGATCGATATATCGCGTCTAGATGAGACGCGATATATCGATCCCCGAGAAATCGATTGCTACCCGCCGATACGGCGGGTAGTGAAGACATACCCTTAGACATCAAAAGCAAAATGGAGACTATGTGCAGAATGAAGTGCTGCTATTTTTGACAGCCCCCCCCAAGCAGGGCTTACAAATGTGTGGACGCAACAGTGAAAGCTGTCCATTGTTACAATTTACAGCAGGGATCAGGAGTTCTTAGAAAATTGTGCAAATATATTTACAGTTTTAGATCTCAACCCCTTGTCTAGTTCCTGCAGTGAGCTTTGAAGAGGGATGTAGCTTCAAGCAGCAAAATCTCTATGGGATGATTCTCAAGAAATTTGTCTTTCATTTTGGAAAAGAATATTGCCTACACCAGTCTATGGGATTCACTTTGCTTCACATGCAAAGGGAACATCAGAGGTGTCGTGTAGCACTGCCTCGTAGAGGACAAGGATGAAAGCACCACAAAAGGCTGGTGAGGAGCACAGCCAAGCAGCAAATCATCGAGAGGTTTCCAGAATGCCAGCTCTCCTGATTCAGGGGTGGAGTCTGTCAAAACAGCTTTATATAGTTCTGTTTTTATTTTTAATGGGATACAATCTAGGACTTTCCCACACTGACCGTTACAAGTAGAAGTATGATTAGCTGTGTTTTCCTGAAGGAATGATGAATTGCTGGGAGAGCATCAGAGTCACTTCTCACACACAGCCATGTATACAAACACTGGTTCTGGAAAGAACTATTAACCTGGTCTGTTCTAATTCTGAAGGGCACTAGAGAGCTCTGATCTTGTTCTTCTAAATATTCCACCCTCTCTTTCACACGGCTGTCCATAGAGGCAATGTAGAGGCTGACATTAAAAGTATTATTATTTGGATCATGCCTGAATGAAATTGGATCTTGACTTTTCCCACCAAGAACAGAGCATGATTTTAGGAGTCTTAATCCTTCTTTGTTCAGTGATATTCACTGTAAACATTATTTAACCTCGCAGTGGCAGTTAGCCTTAGAAACCAATGCCATGCATGCAGATAATCCTATCTGTTTCTGGGAATCTGCCAAGGCTTTTCTGAGGGGAAGCTCTGCCAAGAAAAAGATGTTCAGACAGGATCTATTTGAATAGAAGGAAACAATTAATATACTAGGAAAAGGGAGAATTTAAAGAGGGGCAATAAAGCTCTGTAGACGAGTGGACTCACCCCTGCGGCTTCTCCTGCTGGTGACTTCTGGGAATTAGCTCATTCCAGCTCCGGAGTGCCCTCTGCAGGCTGGTGATCCGCCTGTCCTCTGGCCCCGTGTCCCTCCCTGGACCCTGGTGCTCTTTTAACTGGGGTGCTGCCCCCTGGCAGTACCCCACCAATCTGGGTCTCCCCTCCCTGAGGAACCCCCAACCCACTACCCCACTTTGCCTCAGTTTTGGCTACTGCTTGGTAAATTCAAAAGAGCACAAGCTAAAGGCCTGATCTGATACCATTGAATTTAACAGGAATTTTGCCATTGATTCAATAAGACCAGCCACAAGCTCTAATTCCTCAGATGCACGATATTGATGTAGCTGCTCCTTTGAAACCCTTACATAAGCTAACACTTCAAAGACTGAGGGTTTAGTGTTAGAAGAAACTTTCTCCAGTCATGATAAGCACAGTACGTTCATTCAAGAGATAGTTACATGGCAATAAAAAGCTTCTGTCACAGGGTGATCTGGCTCTTTAAAGGGATTGGGGCTCAGCCACACCCATGCAGGCTCAGCTCACCTCCCTAGGCAAAAGGAACAAGTCCAGGGGTTCCATGATGGGAGCATGTGATTCAGACCCAGGTCTGCTGATATAAAGGGCAGTTTGTGACAGTGAATCTGTTGAGTGCAGGGAGACACTCTAAAGAACAAGAGGGCTGTGTGAGCTGTTCTACATGGGGAGACTCTCCTCAGCTTACAGGC
The DNA here is from genome assembly GCF_016161935.1 of Mauremys reevesii. Classification (NCBI taxonomy): domain Eukaryota; kingdom Metazoa; phylum Chordata; order Testudines; family Geoemydidae; genus Mauremys; species Mauremys reevesii. The sequence continues at coordinate 264,335,187 of NC_052624.1, forward strand.
AGAGGCCCCGGGGAGTGCAAGCATTAGCGTTACGTGGCTTCATAGCTTAATTCAAATATTCCTTAACGTTAGACTGTGTTATATACATGCTGTCATTTTACCATGACAACTAAACGATATCATGATTACTTTGTTATTTTGGGCATTTTAACCCATGTCTGGTATTTCATGAAGAACTTAACTTTCAGTAAACTAGATACAGGTTACTCCATACATGTACCCCTTCTTGTACAAATGAAGGCTCTGATCCTGCAAAGACTTACTCCCAGGTTTGATGTTCTGCACTATGAATAGTCCCACTGCACTCAGTGAAACTCTTCAAGTGGCACAAAGTTAAGCATATGATTAGTGCTTGCTGGCTCTGTCCCTATAGAATGAAATTGGACATCTACGCTATTTAGTCATCCTTAAAGTTCAGTTATCAACACAGCAGAACCCACCTCCAAGATATATGTGAGCAACTGAATGAAACAAAGGAGAAATCTGTGAGAGCGATTTCTACTTAGTCCCCCATCCTCACCTTAACTCTTCACTGGTTAGGGGCATGGTTGACTAAAATATGCTTTGTCCACACTGTTAATAATGTTAATAACTGGTGAATCTTCACTGCCTACTGCCTCAGCTAGATGCCTATTCAGGCACATGTGTTGCTTCCTGTAACCCCATAGGCACACTTATTTTTTGCCAGTGATCTGACTAGAGTGGCAAAGACTTGGGAAGCAAGTTCCATCACCAGCACAAGTGTGTTCTGGGAAATCCAAACTATATTCATAGCCCTTTGTTATTTAAAGAATATTGGTAGCCTTAATCACAGAGCTCGTTAGGACTTGGACTGTTTAAGTGTTCACCTGCACTTGAGTCCCCCAGTGTGGACTTCCCCAGGCCAGACTATTGCCAGGCAGCATCAGTCACTAAGTATTTTGTCATTTACACATCCTTAAATCTCAGTTACTTATTCAGATTAAGAGGCAGTTACACCATATGATGCTGGGCTTGCTTGGATCTCTGAAAGTGCGTTCTTAAAAGCATGAATATGTATTGTTTTAAAATGAAATCTTTATTTTTTTGCAATTTCTAAAAATATAAACTTAACTTGAATTTTTTTTTTACATTCAGCCTTTGAATAAGGTACTGGGAATAAAGAAACTACTTCTGTACGCTGAAACAGAGTGAACATCTGTAAATGAGATACCCAAAAATGGCTGTTAAAAACACATGATTCAAATTGATATTTACAGGAAGTCACACAGCTGTGTAAGTAATTAGGCACATAAAATATACATACAGTTATACTGGTACTTCAGTTACCTCCTACTTAAAATTATAGACTCAAAGAAATGTAGGGCTGGAATGGACCTTGAGAGGTCATCAAGTCCAGGCCCCTGCGCTGAGACAGGGCCAAGTAAACCTAGAACATCCCTGACAGGTGTTTGTCCAACCTGTTCTTAAAAACCTCCAGTAATGGGGATTCCACAAGCTCTCCTGGAAGCCTATTCCGGAGCTTAACTACCCTTAAAGTTAGAAATATTTTCCTAAAATCTAATCTAAATCTCCCTTGCTGCAGATTAAACCCATTACATATTGTCCTACCTTCTGTGGATCTGGAGACGAATTGATCACCATCCTCTTTATGACATATTTGAAGATTGTTCTGAGGTCCTACTCAGTTTTCTTTTCTCAAGACTAAACATGCCCATTTTTTTTAAAAAGTTGCCTCATAGGTCAGGGTTTCTAATCTTTCTAGCATTTTTGTTGCTCTCTTCTGGACTCTCTTCAATTTATCCACATTTTTCCTAAAGTGTGGTACCCAGAATAGGACACTGCTCCAGCTGAGGCCTCACCTGGGTGAGTAGTGTGGGACAATTACCTCCTAGGTCTGACATACAACACTTCTGTTTATAACCTCCAGAATGCAATTGCATCACATTGTTGACTCATATTCCATTTGTGATCCAGTATAACCCTCATATCCTTTTCAGCAGTACTACCACCTAGCCAATTATTCCCCATTTTGTAGCTGTCCATTTAATTTTTCCTTCTTAAGTGAAGTACTTTTCACTTTCTCTATTAAATTTCATTTTGTTGATTTCAGACCAATTCTCCAATGTTGTCAAGGTCATTTTGAATTCTAATCTGGTCCTCCAAAGTGCTTGCAACTCCTCTGAGCTTGGTGTCCCCACAAATTTTATAAGTATACTTTCCACTCCATTATTCAAATAATTGATGAAAATATTGAATAGTATTGGACCCAGGACTGATGTCTGTGAGACCCCGCTAGATACATCCTCTGAGTTTGACAGTGAGACATTGACAATTACTCTTTGAGAATAGTCTTTCAACCAGATGTGCCACCACCTTATAGTCATTTTATCTAGACCAGTTCCCTAGTTTATTAGAATGTCATGTGGGACTGTGTCAACAGCCTTAAACTAAAATCAAGAGATATCATGTCTACTGCTTCCTCCCATCCACTAGGACAGTAACTCATCAAGGAAGGAAAGGAGGTTGGTTTGGCATGATTTTTTCTTGACATATCCATGCTGGCTATTCCTTATAACTAGGGCCCTACCAAATTCACAGCCATGAAAAACATGTCACGGACCATAAAATCTGGTTTCTCCCCCATGAAATCTGATCTTTTGTGTGCCTTTACCCTATACTATACAGACTTCATGGGAGGAGACCAGTGTTTTTCAAATTGGGGGTCCTGACCCAAAAGGGAGCTGCAGGGGGGTCACAAGGTTATTTTAGAGGGGTCATGGCATTGCCATCCTTACTTCAGTGCTGCCTTCAGAGCTGGGTGACTGGAGAGCAGCGGCTGTTGGCTGGGCACCCAGCTCTGAAGGCAACGCCCCACAAGCAGCAGCGCAGAAGTAAGGGTGGCAATACCATACCATGCCACCCTTACTTGTGCACTGCTGCCTTCAGAACTGGGCGGCTAGACAGTGGCGGCTTCTAATTGAGGGCCCAGCTCTGCAGGCAGCAGTGCAGAAGTAAGGGTGGTAATACCATACCAGGCCATCCTTACTTCTGGGCTGCTGCTGGCGGTGGCGCTGCCTTCAGAGCTGGGCTCCTGGCCAGCAGCTGCTGCTCTCCACCTGGTCAGCTCTGAAGGCAGCACCACCGCCAGCAGCAGTGCTGAAATAAGGGTAGCAGTACCGCAACACCTCCTACAATAACCTTGCGACCTCCCCATCCGCAACTCCTTTTTGGGTCAGGGCCCTTACAATTACAACACTGTGAAATTTCAGATTTAAACAGCTGAAATCATTAAATATATGATTTTTAAAATCCTATGACTATGAAATTGACCAAAATGGGCCATGAATTTGGTAGGGCCCTACTTATGACCTTATTTTTCTCTAGGTAATTACAAACTGATTGTTTTTAATAATTTGTTCCAGTATCTTTCCAGACATTGAAATTAGATTGGAAAGATAATTCCCTATAATTCCCTGGGTCCTCTTTGTTCCCCTTTTTAAAGATAGGTCCCTTGTTTGCCATTCTTCAGTCCTCTGGGACCTCGCCTGTCCTCCATGAGTTCTCGAAGATAATTGCTAATGGTTCCAATATTGTTCCAGCTAGTTCCTTAAGTACCCTAGGATGAATTTCATCAGGTGCTGCTAACTTGGATACATTTAATTTATCTAAATATTCTTTAATCTGTTCTTTCCCTAGTTGGCTTGTGTTCCTTTCCCCTTGGTATTAATATTAATTGTGTTGAGTATCTGGTCACCATTCACCTTTTTACTGAAGACTGAAGCAAAATACACATGAAATGCCTCAGCCTCATTGAGAGTTATTAGCTCCTCTTCCCCATTACACAGAGGACCTACACTTTCCTCATCTTTCTCTTGCTCTTAGTGTATTTAAAGAACTTTTTCTAGCTACTTTTGATGCGCTTTGCTAGGTGTAACTCATTTTGTACATTAACCTTTCTGATTTTTTCCTACATGCTTGTGCTGTTCTTTTGTACTCCTCCTTAGCTATATGTCCATGTTTTGTAGGATTCCTTTTTTATTTTCAAAATATACTTTCTGGGACAAATCCCAGCTTTTCCAGACATCCTGCTCTTTATAAAACTTCTTTAAATATTTAAAATTTTCACTCTATGAAGTGTAATTTGGAGGCAAGACTGAGTTGTGTTTACTAGCAGAATTCTGCAAGAAGTTTCCTTCAGGCTGCTTATTACTCAGAGAGTCTGCTCCAGAGCAAACAATAATGGTCAGATGACTCCAACAGTCAGGCACGGCAGTGCCACAGCATGCATTTTGAGACATACAGGGTGGGGGTGATGGAGCTGCACTCCAGGTATCTGGGTGGGGAAGGAAGAAAGGTGGCTGTAAACCACTTTTATTACTCTCTCCCACAAATCCTGGACCCTTTATGCAATGTAGTACAGCTTCTTTAAGGAAAGAGCTAAGCTCCTTGTTTACTTGAAGAGAGGGAAATCTTTGCAACTTACCTTTGAAGTCTGGTAGTGTAAAACAAACAGAACATTGGCAAAGGGATCAAAGTCGAGTGCTGTCTGCTGCAATGCACCTTCCCAGCTGTTCTGTGCTATGATCATGAAAAAGCTAGGGCTTCCCACACATGGAAAAGCTTACTTAGATAAAAGCCCCACATTTAATTATTAGGGATCATAAAGTATTCCAACCCTGTAAAGTTTACAGTGCAAACCCATACCATGTAGTATGTGATAGGATGATATAATAAGATTAAAAGGGAATATCTATAAAATGGTGGTTTATCCAGTTTTGATGTATGGTGCTGAGTGCTGGGTAGCAAAGAAGAAATGTGAGCAAATTGGTATGTTAGAGACATGCTCAAAATAACATCCATAAATTTAAAAAAGGAGTGAGAGCAGGCTCAAATGGTTTGTCAAATGCAGCCCTGACAACTATGTCAGTAAGAAAATCCAACAGATTAAAACTGAAGAAAAAAGACAGAGAGACCAACCCAAGAAGTGGTGGGATGTCCTAAAGGAAGACATGTTAACATGTGGTATGGACGGTAGAGCAGTGGTTCTCAACCAGGGGTACGCATAAGAACAGCCATATTGGGTCAGACCAAAGGTCCATCTAGCCCAGTATCCTGACCAAGAACTAGCTGCACCAGGCAATTCAACTCCCCAGGCTGTAGCTTGAAAGCTGGCCATTCAGTGAAGGAATGCTGGCAGTATTTAAGAGCTGGTTTGAAACTTTTCTTCAAATTTTTTTTCCCCAATAGAAAATATGGTTATTCCCTTCAGACCTGATTGCACACAGTCTGGGATGCAGATTTATAACATATATTTTTCCATGGTGCCTTCAAAAACTTTGACAATTCTTAGGCAGTTGGTGTGCTGAGACCATTGTCTATCATGCTGATCAATATTCTCTCATTGTGCTCCCCTGTTGTCTCTTATCTTATTCTTAGATTGTAACTCTTTGGTGCAGAAACGGTCTTTTTTTTCTATATTTGCGCAATCCTTAGGGCAATGGGGTCCCAATGGGGCTCCTAGGTGCTATCAAAAGACAAATACTAAATAATTATTCTATTTTGCTTTAACATTCTATATTTTGTTTTATACTTTTTGGGAAAATATGTTAATAGTCATTATTATGATTTTTGCCTTGGGACTTGTTGGGCAAAGAGACTGGGAGGAGGAGACCAGACCTGGGAGACAATGAGGGAAATGTGTGTGTGTGTGGTGGGGGGATTATATGCTGCTTAGAACCATTTGGGATACTATAAAATGATAATAATTGAATAAATATTTAATTTTCCTTGTGGAGGAGGAAGACAGACAAAAATCAGACATTTAGAACTGACCAATTTCACTAACTGAAAACTGAAGTACTTCAATCTACAACACTAGTTTCAGTAATTGATTTAAAAAAATGTGATTAGCTCAAGTAATAGACAGAAGCAAGAATTTGCTGGGCATTATGTACATGGGTATGATATCATTGACAATCAGTCCAAAAGCTCCTTGTCGTTTTATAGCCATTTCCCAAGACATTTTATTGGTTCAAATTGAAAGATGTTAATCTGGTGGCTCTGAATGGAGTTTAGTCGAGATATCCACCAATTTAAGCATAGGATGTAGAATCCTCTACAGAATGGGATAAGAAAAGAGATTTACTGAACTACTGCACATAAAACTGCTTATCTGCAGAGCAACAGAGAGCCAAGTATTAAACCCTGATTGTGTTTGTTTTATTTCATGGAGACTGGATTATAGATATTGGCTTGCTACTCTATATTCTATCCCAGAGCGTGGTTTCTAAATTAATATACACTAAATCAATGAATTCCCATCTCATGCAGTTTCATGATCATTATATTAGAGTCCTTTATAGCAAATACTTAAAACACCCAAAGCAAACCCAAATATGACAACAGTAGGAGCAGTTTATTCAGAGAAATACAGTAAACACTATTTTAGAAAGGAATCTTGTGCATATCAGCATAGGTCCAATGGAGCTACTCCAATTTATGGCAGCCAAGGATCTGGCCCATTGAGTAAGTCTCATGAAAGAATGGTTAACCAAACTATGGGATAGTTTCCCCAAATCAGAGCCAAGTACTGTGAGGTGCTGAGCTTCTCCTGGCTTCAACCTCCATTGTAATCTGACCCAACCAGAATTGTGGTTCTCTTGTGGTTCCAAGAGATTGACCCATGCAGCAGCAGGTCTACCACCACAAGGTGATGCAGACAATCCCTTCCATGCCAAGGAAACCATTTTCTATTACATTTCATAGGACTTTTCCTAAGAATAATGGTGGGGATCTCCCTTTTAAGAGATCCCAGAGCAAGGTTCAGCCCGGAGAGACCCTGATTACAGTGGAGATGCACTAGGAACTGGAGGAGCTGCTGGCACCACAGATGTGGCACTGACATCTGAGGCCTCAGAGTGGATGGCCTTGGCCCAGAATCTATGTTTTTGGGGGGCTGGCTCAATGGTCTGCTCCATGATGAGAGAGAAGCCCTGTTTCCCCAGTGTAACAATTTGGGAGGAAAGTATGAGGGGAACCTAGCAGAGGTTCTTCCCTCTTTGGTCCCTCTCATAGAGAAACCCATGTGAGCTGTGAATGTTTCAAACCAAAACATGGGTTTGGGTTTAGTTCGAAGATTGGGCAAATCTAAGGCTATTTATATGCCTTGTGGCTGACCCAACTCTGCAGAAACATTGTGGTTCTGTTATTTATTTTCCTGTTGGTTAGTGTGTAATAGTCCAATCATATTTCTTTACTTATATTTAATTTCCCTTAGTGAGTGTTTAGGGCATTGTGTTCAACAGGTTCTTAGAGAGAGTTTGGGCCACTCGCCAGTATTCCAGGGAAGTGAGCCAAAACCCTGGCAACAATGATTCCAAGACCATTGTCAATGCAGGAACACGTCCTCAGTGAATGTAATTTTCCCTTAGTGCAAAAAAAGAATAACATCTTGGGAACACAACCGAATGCTGTTGAACTGTAACACAATTGACTTCTGGTTACAACAGAATTAAATGCTATTTTAATCTCATAAAAGAAATGAAAAACCTTCAGATTTAAGACCGTGGACCTATCTTTCACTGCCTATCTCAAGGGAAGGTAATCCATTAGAAATATGTTTCAAGATGCCAAAAGCAATAAAAAGGCAGAGTCTCAGGGCTGGCCAAATTCTGGTTAAAGTGCTTTCTCTGTGGATCACACTCACTCATTAATTCTAGCACTGGACAATTTCCAAGCTGTATGGTTGCTTTGCAACAAGGGGCAAGACCCCAGTGATTAGATGCCTTTACTGTCTTACAATTTTACTTTCTTTTAATGTACACTGTAAAATGAAAAATTGATTTTTCAATACTTAGCTGTTTTCTGAAGCAAGATCAGTAATTTAAGTCTGTTGAAAATGGACACAAATTCTGAACACATTAAAGCAGCTTAGAACACAAGTAAATATGGGTCAGTGGTTTGGCTCATGGATATACAATATTATCCTAGTATATATTTTTTCAATGGGTAGGAAAGTACCATGGTCACCATGCTTTCAACATAATTAAATCCATTACATATCATTTTCTTTCACTATGGATTGTTGATAAATGATGGTCCCTTTGGCATATATAGGAAAGGAAACACACAAAAATCTCCTTATTAAACATGCTTCTCTTAGACATTGTAACATACACTGTTCTTAAAATGTATTTATATATTTAAAAATCAGTAAATAAACCAGCAAAGGAGTGCACTGCCAAAGCAAAAATCATCCTTTACAAAAAGGCAAGCCATGAAATTATGCTCTTCTATTAAAAGACTATACTGAGACATATAGGGATATCTGTGGTTACTTTGAAAATAGATGTGTTTTTTTTTTAAATTCAGATGCAGAAGAAGCAATTTATATTTTAAACTTCAAAGGAATACAATGAATAGAATTACAGTTCTCTCTGCTGAGAAGCATAACAATTTTATGGTAAACTTCTTTTAGGATATGCCTTGTTAGAAAAACCTAAATTCTGTTTCAAAGCCTAAAATTCATTGTTCAGGATTTTTTTCAAGATCAATCTTCTGATTCTGTTGAGGAGCTCTCCAGCATGTGACAGAATGGCCTTTCAGCCACTTAACTAATTTAACAGGGCTCCTATTCACTAGGATATTAGGTCTTGTTAAAACATAATGGGTGAAATCCTGGCATCATTGAAAGCAATGGCAAAACTCTCATTAACTTCAACAAGGCCAGAGTTTCACCCGAAGATAGATAACCATTCTTCAGTTAACCGAGAATTTCAGTTAACTGAAATTTAGAAAAACCCATGCATTATGGCTTACAGGAAGCCCCACCCCAGATCCCACACCCTCAGCTGGAGCCCTCATTCCTCCCCTCCTGCACTCCAGTCCCCTGCCCCAGTCTGGAGCCCCCTCCCAAAGCCTTAACCCCTTATTTTGGGCTCCACCCCAGAGCCCTGCCCCTGCTGGAGTCCTCACCCCATCCCGTGCCCCAATCCCCTACCCCAGCCTGCTGACAGTGAGTGAGGGTGGGGGAGAGCACGTGACAGAGGGAGGGGGATGGAGTGAGCGGGGGACAGGGTCTCGCAGAACAGGCAGAGCAGGGGTATGGCCTTAGGGAAGGGGTGGGGCAAGAGTGTGTGGGTTTGTGCAACTAGAAAGTTGGCAACCCTAGGGAAGGGGCTCTGGCCTTGGGCAGGGAGCTGGGGTGCAGGAGGGGGTGAGGGCTCAGGGGTGGGGCTGGGGATGAGGGGTTTGAGGTTCAGGAGGGGGCTCTAGGCTGGGGCAGGGGGTTGGGATGCAGGCTTTGGCTGGCACTTACCTCAGGTGGCTACCGGAAGTGGCTGGCATGTCCAGCTCTTAGGTGCATGGGTAGCCAGGAGGGCTCTGCATGCTGCCCGTGCTCACAGATGCCTCCCCCAGAGCTCCCATTGTCCACGGTTCCCAGCCAATGGGAGCTGCGGAGCCGGCGCTCAGAGCAGAGGCAGCGTGCAGAGCCCCTGTGGCCACCCCTACCCCTAGGAACTGGACATGCTGTCCACTTCTGGGAGCTGCATGGAGCCAGGGCAGGCAGGGAGCCTGCCTTAGCCCTGCTGTGCCGCCAATCGGACCTTTAGTAGCCTGGTCAGCAGTGAGGACTGGAGCTGCCAGGGTCTCTTTTTGACTGGGAGTTCAGGTCGAAAACCAGACACCTGGCAGCCCTACCATGTAGATGAATTGGGAAGGGGGCCTTCTCTCATAATGTCTAGCACAATGGTTAGGGTACTCATTTAGAAGGTGGGAGATCCCTGGTTCAAGTCCCTTTCTCCGCCTGAGGAAGAGAAGGGATTTGAACAGGACTCCACAACTTTTCAGGTGAGTGCCCTGTCTACCGTATAGTCCGAGTCTTCCACTATTTATCCACAGTGCAACAGCTTCAGCATTGGACTAAAGAAAGCAAGCAACACCTAAGTTTCTTTGTGACTCAGCCCTAAGTCTTTATAGTGCACACATTAACTGAATGATTTATGAGCAATGTGTGGGGTGAGAATTCAGAGAAATATAAATTATGCCTGTTCAGCAGGTTGACTTACTTTAATATTCCCCACATGTTTCTATGACAATCTTCATGGAGTATATATTTTTTAATTTTATTTGCATGGAAGAAGCTTGTCGGGACTGCACATTTCACTTGATTTTGTGGCTGAATGCTGTCTAATACCGGTTGTAAATCTTTTTGGAAAAATATATACGGGTTTTCATCACAAAATGACTCTCATGGCAATTCTGAAGTTTTTAATAAGCGTAATTTAAATGTAAAAGGAACTGTTTAAACCCCTCTGCAATGCATAAACTTCAAAAGTGCGGTCAGTAAATCTCCTGCAGAATAGCAGAAGCCTTCATGACAACAGTTGCTGAATATGTAGAGCAGTTAAACACATTGTTAAAACTCTTAAATCAATAAACCTTGCAAAAATATCTTGTGGTCTAGTATTTAATTTCCTGTTTTCCCTGCAATAGGTGCAGGTACATTGCAAACTCCCAGCTTTGTTTTCCCTTGTGGAGAGTTTTTGATAATCTACTGAAAAGTCCTTCATGGGATAGGAAGGCACATTAATTAGAACAAGACTCAAAAAAAATAATCAAAATACAGAAATAAATGGAATGATTTTTACAAAGCATTTTTTGAAATCAGCGAGATAATCACAGTTTCCTCCTTTCAAGTTGTTTTTCCATGTGGCAATCGGTTTTTGTGTGCATCTGAATCCAATACAGTGAAAAGTGATAGAAAGTCACACCGGCAGGCTATTGAATGTAATTATTGAGCTGGCCGGGAACCATTAATCATAGGGAGCATTAATTTCAACTTCAGCACGCAGGAAAGAGAGCATTTGATTATATTTATTCATTTTTACTCTTTATCCAGAGAAATGATTAAACAAATAAACAACATGAAAAGCAAAATCTGCAAAAGTTTAAACTAAAAAAAACTTTTGTAGTAGTATCATTACCTATGCAGAATAGTAGATGCATGAGGAGATATTTGGCCCAGTGGAATTTACACCCTGGAAACACTTGACAAACAAGGACTCTGTGCAGGATTTTTGAAACCTAAAAACAGTCCTCAACTGGCATCAGCTAGCAGGAAGTAGCACTGCTGGAAGAGTAACAGTGGTTTTATCACTGTGCCAGAAACTGCTCTGAAGGCCACCTGGGAGCATTTTGGTGACCTCCAGGACTCCATCCCCATTTCTTTAAGAATGACTGCTATAGACTGAATAATGAAGTCAGAAGCTAGAGAACTTGCCAATCTTTCTATTAAAGGTTCGAAAAAAAGGCCAGACCCTTACACAGTTCTGCTTTTTCAAATTCTTTGAAGGCACATCCACATTGTAAAACTATCAAGACCTTTGTGGCTCACCTGGGACCTACAACTTTCAATTTAACATGGATCCTTAGGAGACCCTGTGATGGGTTTGGTCAGAGACCCCCACGCTCCTTGGGACTGTCACCTGATGGGCTGACACTACCTCTGAGCCCGTTTTCTTTGCCAGTTTGGGCCTCCAGAATCCTGCCTTGTTGAGCCAGACATACCAGTCTGCTCCAACACAGACCCAGGGTTGGAACCACATGCCCCACAGCTGCAGACTTAACTAAAAACAGCTTAAGAAGTGGTCCTGTCTCCAGCACCCAGACACCCAGTTCCCAATGGGATCCAAAGCCCAAATAAATCTGTTTTACTCTGTATAAAGCTTATACAGGGTAAACTCATAAATTGTCCGCCCTCTATAACACCGATAGAGAGATATGCGCAGCTGTTTGCACCCCCAGGTTTTAAATGCTTACACTGGGACAATTAATAAGCAAAGGTGCTTTTATTAAGTGTAAAAAGCAGGATTTAAGTGGTTCCAAGTAATAACAAACAGAACAAAGTAAGTTACCAAGCAAAATAAAACAAAACACACAAGTCTAAGCCTAATACAGTAGGAAATTGAATATAGGTAAATCTCACCCTCAGCTTCTTTCACAGACTGGACTTCTTCCTAGTCTGGGTCCAGCAATCACTCACACCCCCAGTTTCCAGTTTCTTTCAGGCATATCTTGGGGGTGGAGAGGCCATCTCTTGAGCCAGCTGAAGACTGGAGAGGTTTCCAGGGCCTTTTATATTCTCTCTCTTGTGGGTGGAAACCCCTTTGTTCTCCTGTGCAAAATTGCAGCAACAAGATGGAGTTTGTAGCCACATGGGCAAGTCACATATTCATGAATTATTCCGTTTTTTGCAGGCCGACGCCATTGTTTACATGTTCGTTTGAATGTTTCCAGGAAAAGTTCAGCTGTGGATTGGCATCTCCCAAAGTCCATTGTCCATTAAGCATTTCTTGATTGGGCACTTACTGAGAATAGTCCTTTCTCAAGAAGCTGACCAAATGCTTCACTGAAGCTACTTAGAATCAAACACATTGAGATACAAGTACATAGCCAATATTCATAACTTCAAATACAAAAATGATACACACATACAGACAGCATAATCATAACCAGCAAACTACAACCTTTCCATAGACACCCCACTTGACTTCCTCTGTACAAGACCTGGTGCAACAATAGGACCCTGGTTGCAACAATGATCTATACAGTCACAGTTCTTGTCAATAATGTCACAACCTCCCCCCCCTTTTCTGGAGGCCATCCAATCTAGAAATAAGGATGGGGGCAGCAAGCCCACACCCCAGCAATTCCCTCCCTCATCAGCGGAGCCTCCATTTCTTTGTCTCTAGTGGGAGCAACATGGGGCTTACTGCAGTGCTCTGTTAGAAGAACATAAGAACAGCCGTACTGGGTCAGACCAAAGGTCCATCTAGCCCAGTATCTGTCTACTGACAGTGGCCAATGCCAGGTGCCCCAGAGGGAGTGAACCTAACAGGCAACAATCAAGTGATCTCTCTCCTGGCATCCATCTCCATCCTCTGACGAACAGAGGCTAGGGACACCATTCTTACCCATCCTAGCTAATAGCCATTTATGGACTTAGCCGCCATGAATTTATCCAGTTCCCTTTTAAACATTGTTATAGTCCTAGCCTTCACAACCTCCTCAGGTAAGGAGTTCCACAAGTTGACTGTGCGCTGCGTGAAGAACTTCCTTTTATTTGTTTTAAACCTGCTGCCTATTAATTTCATTTGGTGACCCCTAGTTCTTGTATTATGGGAATAAGTAAATAACTTTTCCTTATCCACTTTCTCAACATCGCTCATGATTTTATATACCTCTATCATATCTCCCCTTAGTCTTCTCTTTTCCAAGCTGAAGAGTCCTAGCCTTTTTAATCTTTCCTCGTATGGGACCCTCTCCAAACCCCTAATCATTTTAGTTGCCCTTTTCTGAACCTTTTCTAACCTGTCCTAAATTTTCTTTATGCTGAATCTTGGATTTATTCAGATTGATATTAATATTTAAAAGAATCTTTTGATCTGATTTAAACTTTTTCTGATTTGGGAAGTTGTTGAGATCTCTCTTTTTTGGAAAGCAAAATTGCTGCCTTCGGCAGCCAGACAAAATGGTAGAACTGGGAAAGAAAGTTACTCCCAGAGCTTTTTTTCCCAGGATAGAATTTCATCACAATAATATAGTTGCTGAACTCCACAAGCCCCCTGCTGATTCTTGTTCTTTAAAAGTAATCTCCTCTTGCCTACCACATCATGTTCACAATTTACAGGGGGCAGGGGTGAGAATTTCCACAACCCTTTCATCTAGCAGAGTCAGTCATACACTCTAAATATAGGTTCAAGCACAAAGGGTAGAGCTACGGGTTGGAACCTGACTCTATCCTGTGCATGGAACTCTTATTGACATCACCTGGAGGGAGAACGGATTTAACAGAGTCAAGCTTCACCATATGTCTAAATAGGGCTGTATCTATTGGGTTTCTGGGAACTGGGCGGGCAGAAGCCCGCCCAATGCTAAAAGGAACCCCCCCCAGCCTAAGGGGAGGATCTACAGGACCTCAGAAACCCACTAATTTCGGGGGACAACTAATAAAAGAACAGGGACAGGAGTGCGGTCAGAGGGTCATAAGAAGGGAGCCTGACGGGGACACTGAGCAGAGAACCCCGGACAGCGCCCACTGCTCCTTGAAGGCGTCAAGGGAGCCAGTGGACGCCGCCCAGAGGAACTCTGCCCGGATACGTGAATGGACTAAGGACCGGAAACAAGCCCCACAGTCGCAGGAGTCTCCATTGGCCAACCAAAGCTCCCTGGTCGCGTAGATGGCCATTTTAGCCAGGGCGAGGAGGAGGTTGACCAGGAGATCCCATGACTTTGTGGGGCCACGGATAGGGAGTGCATGGAGAAGGAGGTGAGGGGAAAAGTGCAGCCAGAAACATAACAGGATATTGGAAAGGAGCCGGTATAGGGGCTGCAACCTGGCGCACTCTAAGTAAACGTGCGTCAGGGTCTCCCTCACGCCGCAGAAGGGGCAGGTGTCTGAGACAGGGGTAAACCGCGCCAAGTACACGCCCGTGCTCACGGCCCCATGGAGGAGTCGCCAACTGATATCGCCGGCGGGCCTTGGGACCAGGGTAGAGTAGCGGCTGGCCCACCGGGGCTCCTCACCCTCCAGAGGTGGCAGGAGGTCCCGCCACTTGGTGTCGGGGCAGGACACGAGGGTGAGGAAGTGAAGGGTGTTGTGCACAAGCATGTAGGGATGCTTCCTTGGCACGGTTTGGAAGCGGACCGGCTGCAGATCGTGCAGCTGGCATGTGGAGAAGGGGCGGGGGGGCCGGTCGGGTCCACGGGACAGGGGCCCGATGAAAAGGTCCGGAGGGCTCGGGGTGAGGGGTGGGCAGGGCATGCCCTCACGTAGGACCCGGTCGAGGTAGGCCCGAGCAGCGGGCGGCAAAGCGGCCTTCACCTCCTGTAGTACGCACCGGGGAGTACAAGGGCTGGAGAGCCCCATACGCCAAGCGAGCGTCAGGGGATCCAGCCAGTCTCCCCGGTCGTAGTCCAGGAGGTCTCCGACCCTGGTAGCTTCCGCCAGGACCAACCTCTGGCACACCGCGGGGGACTCCGCCACCTGCACACGGAGCTGGGGATTTTGTAGCAGGGGCTCCGCGAGGAGATCTGCCCCCTCGGTGGCCGCCACGGACCTGGTCGCAGAGAACAGCTTCCAGGTCCAGAGGAGGTCCTGGTAGAAGACCGGCAGCCCGGAGAGGTCTTGTGGAAGACCCCTCGGATCAAGATAAAGGAGCTGCCGGTCATATCGGAGCCCTCGGAAGCGGCGCAGGAAGGCGTGCGCCAATACGCTCTACGCCGGACTACCTGCACCATAAAGGAGCCTCTGCAGTGCCTGGAGGTGGAAGACGTGGACCTGAATGCGTAGGCACTTCAGGCCCTGCCCTCCCTCCTCCAGGGGCAGGTGGAGCACCCCTGCAGGGACCCAGTGCAGTCCTGGCCAAAAGAACTCCAGAACCACCTTCCGGAGGTCGGCCAGGAACACCGGGGCCGGGACCAGGGTGTTGAGCCGGTACCAGAGCATGGACAGGACCAGTTGATTGAGCACCAGTGCCCTCCCTCGAAGGGAAAGGCACCGGAGGAGTCCTGTCCATTTCCGGAGCTGCTCCGCCTCCCTGCCCTGCAAACCGTGCCAGTTCTCCGGTGGAGACGGATGCGTGGCAGAAAGGTAAACGCCGAGATAGAGCAGCGGACCCGCGCTCCACCGGATGGCCTGAAGCGCGGGTGGGAGGGAGCTCACCTGCCACCCGTCCCCGACCACCAGGCCAGAGCTCTTGACCCAGTTGACCTGGGCGGAGGAGGCCGCCGAGTACACGGCCTGGCAGGCCTCCACCCGTGCCAAGTCGCCTGGGTCCTGGACCACGAGGAGCACATCGTCGGCGTACGCTGACAGGACCAACCGCAGCTCCGGCTCCCGAAGCACCAACCCCGTCAACCTCCTGCGGAGGAGACAGAGGAAGGGCTCGATCGCCAGGGCGTACAGCTGGCCCGAGAGGGGGCACCCCTGCCGCACTTCCCGCCCGAAGCTGACCGGCTCGGTCAGGGTCCAGTTGAGCCTGACCAGACACTCTGCGGAAGTGTACAGCACCTGGAGAAATCCCACAAACTGGGACCCGAAGCCTAACGCTCGCAGAGTGCCCAGGAGATACCCGTGGTCCACCCTGTCGAAGGCCTTCTCCTGATCCAGGGACAGGAGGGCGAACGACAGACCATCCCTGCACCCAAGCGCCAAGAGATCCCGGACCAGATACAGGTTATCAAAGATGCTACGGCCCGGGACGGTGTAGGTCTGGTCTGGGTGGATTACGTCCTCCAGCACAGCCCCCAGCCACAGCGAGATGGCCTTGGCTACGATCTTGTAGTCCGTGCTGAGGAGCGAGATGGGACGCCAATTCCGTAAGTCGCGGAGGTCCCCCTTCTTCGGCAGTAAGGCGAGCATGGCTCGCCTGCACGAGAGAGGGAGGACCCCGCTCCGCAAGGACTCAGCCCAGACGGCGACCAGGTTCGGGCCGAGGACGTCCCAGAACACGCGGTAGAACTCCACGGTCAGCCCGTCCATGCCCGGAGACTTGTTGGTGGGCATGCGGTGGAGGGCTTCCGAGAACTCGGCCAGAGAGAGAGGCAGCTCTAGCCGGTTCCAGTCGCCCGCGCTGACTGTCGGGAGCCCGTCCCAGAGCGCTCTGCAAGAGGCAGGATCGGTCGGATCCGGGGAGAAAAGGTGCGCGTAGAAGGTCCTGGCCCTCTCGCACATCTCCGCCAGATCCGTGAGGGGGGTGCTGTCCTCTGCCAGAAGGCAGGTGACATGCTTCTTGGCCCCCCTCCTTTTCTCCAGGGCGTAGAAGTGGGAGCCGCAATCCATCTCCCGAAGGAGGCGGATGCGGGATCGAATAAAGGCGCCCCGGGCCCGATGGTCTTCGAGGGCCCGGAGCTCCTCCCGCTTCTCCCGGCACACTCCGCAAAGGGATGGATCCTCGGGGCTGGCGGCCAGATGCCTCTCCAGCTCTAAGATCTCCCGTTCCAACTGCCCTATTGCCGCATCCCTCCGTCGGCTGGCGCCCCTGGTGTAGTCACGGCAGAAGAGCCGGGCGTGCACCTTTCCCACATCCCACCACCACCGCGCAGGGGGAAAGACACGCCACTGCCCTCGCCAGGCCAGCCAGAACTCCGGGAAGGACGCCACGAAGCCCCCATCCTCCAGCAAGCTGTTGTTAAAGTGCCAATAGGCCGGCCCCGGCCTCTCCGCACAGAGAGAGGCCGTCATGGTGACGAGGTGGTGATCCGAAAAAGGGGCCGGCCGGATGCTGGAGGACTGGGCCCGTGAAAGATGGAAGCGTGACAAATAGATGCGGTCCAACCGGGAGTGGCACGACCGATGGGCTTCCACCCGGACATAGATGAACGTGGAGACATCGTCCGGGTGGTGGTCGCTCCAGACGTCCACCAGGGAGTGATGGGTGACAATCTCCCGGAGGACGTCCGCGGCGGCCGGGCTCTGCTCAGTTCCCGAGCGGTCCCGCTCCTCTAGGATGGTGTTAAAGTCCCCGCCCAGGACCAGGCACTCACAAGGATCCAAGGAGCCGAGGAAGGCAGACGCCTGCTGATAGAACCGCAGCCGCTCCGGGGCCAATGTCGGGGCATAGACGTTCACGAGGTTGACCACGAGCCCCTCCATGCGGACCCGGAGGTGCAGCAGGCGGCCCGGCACAGCCTCAGCGACCCCCAGCACCTCGGGCTGTAGGTCGGGGGGGGAACAGGGTAGCCACTCCAGCCCTACGGGTTGTGAGATGGCTGAAGCAGACCCCGTCCGCCCACTCCAGCCGCCAGCTGGCTTCGACAGCCAGATCCGTGAGGGTCTCCTGCAGGAAAACCACAGAGTACCCCATCTCCCGAAGGAAGGGGAGCACCTGGCTCCTGCGGAAACCCACCCTACAGCTCTGGGCGTTCAATGTGGCAAAGGTGATGAGTGCCATGAGGAGGGCTGGGGGGGATCCTCGCCGGCAGGGGTGCTCACGGCCCCCGTTGGACCGCACAGCAAACCATGACCCACCCCGAAGGTGAGCAAGGAGTCACAGAAGCTGTGGACCTGATGGTAAGCTGCGGCACCCTGCTTCCCGGTCCTCTTGCCCTCCCCCATGAGGGCCCTCGCGGCCTGGAGGATCTGGTGGAAGTCCCCCCATCGCTGGAGAGCAAGCGGGACCTTGTTGTGGGAGCCCCGGACATCCTCTAGAAATTCCCGCAACTCCTCTCTCAGCGTATGGGGGGGTGGGGTCACTGGCCTCCGGTGATCCACCAGTGGGGCCCCTGGTGCAGCCCCATGGCCTACTGGGATGGGCAAGCAAGGGAAGGACCCGCGACGTGGCGCCCGATGGGCCGGTGCCACCTGGTCCGCCCCGGACCCTGGCTCAGTGGGGGGCGGTGGAGGGAAGAGTGCAGCCCCTAGTGGGTCGGGACTGTGAAACTCAAAGGCCGCTCCCTGGGAGTCATCCTCCGGGAAAGGGAAGGAGACAGCTCCAGGGGCGGCAATAACATCATGGGAGGTGGAGGGGGTAGGGACGGGGCCAGGAGTAAGGGCAGGGCTGGGGTCAGGAGCAGGGGTGGGGGGAGGGACAGAGATGGGACCCTGGGCCGCAGGAGCTGGACCATCAGTAGGTGGCTCCTCGCGGCCAGGCACGGGGGTTTGAGGGGTAGGGAGGGGGTCCCCAGTGACACTGGGCTCGGGCTCAACGGCAGGTAGAGCAGCCTCGGCGTGGAGAAATGCAGAACCCTTAGGGGGGCCCCTGCCTGGGAAGGAACTCGGTTGCCCCGCACCACCGAGGGACACCCCCGGTAGCCCGTCTCCCGGCCACGAGGCACCGGCCGTTGCCGCAACAGGCTCGGCGGCCAGCAGCAGGGTGCTGTCCGCGGCTGGGCAGGTCGAGGAGTCCAGGGGACCCTCAGAGGTGGGAGCGGACGCAGCAGGTGGGACGCTGGAGCATGGGGAAGGGGGAGCTGGGGTAAGGTCGGCCAGGTTGAGGCCCGCTGGCAGAGGGTCATCCTCCCCCGGGGTGACCAGGGTCAGACCCAGGGCCTCGATCTCCTCAAAGATGGAGGGGAGCTCACCTCCCACCACCCCGGGGTCCTCCCCACTCGCGCCCGAGGCGACGCTCGCCTCGGGTTTTGCAGGGGGCACAGGCGGCAAGGGAACAGGAGGGGCCTCATCGGAGGCCTCCGCAGGGAGGGACTGCGGAGGAGGGATGGTGGTACCTTCCGGTGCTGCCACGTCTTCCCTAGCCAGCACTGGCAGATGGGCCGACCCCGTGGGCATGGCGGAAGGCTCGATGTCTGCGGCCCCCTTTCTGGTCTTACAGGGGGCTTCCGCGTCAGGTGGCATGAGCGGAGCCCGAGCCTTCCGCTTGCCCCGCTTACTCTGTACCCGGGTCCAGCCCTCCATGGCATCGCCCGCGGGCTGGTCGACAGGGATTGGGTCGGGGGGCAGGGAAGACAGTTTGGGGGCTTGGAGAGGTACTGGTGGGACAGCAGGAGGGAGGGAAGAGTCCCCCTGGGGAGAGCCCTCTCCCACGCCCAGCAATACCCCTGCCGCACCCTCCTCCACAGACCCCGCCAGAGTGCAGGCAGCAGAGGCAGAAGCAGTGATGGGCTGGGAAGGAGGAGGGGCGGCTCTGGGCACCGGGCAGCCAGGGGCACCGGCGATGACGGGGCCGGCACCCTGCCAGGGCTTGGGGGTCCCAGGCACTCCTCCGTGCCGGGCCAAAGGGCAGTCCCTCCGAACGTGCCCCGTCGCCTGGCAGAAGTAACACCGGGCCTGCCCCGTGGAGTAATGCACCCGGTAATGGGACCCCTGATAGGGGACCAGGAAAGACCCCTCGAGCGCCTCTCCGCCACGCGCTGCTGGCAGCAATTGAAGTTGCACCTGCCGGCGGAACGAGAGGACGTGACGGAGGGCGGGGTCTTTGCAGCCCAAGGGGAGAGGGCTCACAACGGAAAGGGGCTTCCCCAGGGTAGAGAGGGTGGGTAACAGGGCGGCATTCGGAAGGAAGGGAGGGACGGAGGTCAGGATGACACGGACACCCGGGTCCTCCAGCGGCTCCAGGGGGACGAACACCCCCCCCACTGCCAGGCCCTTCTCCACCGCCTCCTGGGCGGCGGCCTCCGAGGCAAGGAAGAAGACCGCCTTGCCGTACATCTCGGAGGCTGCCACGATGGCCGTGGGCCCCACCACTCTCGCCAATGCCTGCACATAGGTCTCCACATGGGGCAAGGCGGGCGCCAGGAGGCAACAGACGCCGTGCTTCCGGGTCAAGGTGGGGAAGGGGCCTCGGCCGCTGTAGATGGTAGTGGAGGCGGCGGTCGGGGGAGATGACGTAGTGGCAGGCAGGGGGGCCGCCGCCACCTGGGCGTACGCTCTGGGGGCCGAGGGAGGGGCACCCGCAGAGCTGGTGGAGGGAACAGCGGGGAGGGGCGCCACGGCTGGTGGCGGGGCCGCGGCAGCGGTGGCAGGCTCCGCCATGGAGGGCTTAGTCTTCCTAGCGGGGCCCTTTCCCTTCTTTTTGCCCTGGCCCTTTCTGCCGGCTGGGGGGGCTCCCCCAGAGTCGGAGGGGGCGAGGGATATGGAAGCAGCAGAGGGCACCCCGTCGGTCACCGCTGCCGGCGCCTCAGTGGGAGCGGTGGTAGGTGGTCCGGCAGCGGCGGTTGAGGTCGAGACTAGGGGGGTTTTGGGGGAGCAGGCGGGGGAGGGGGGACAGGCGTTGTCCCAGGGGTCCCACCCGCCGCGTCTCCCGCCATGATGAGTAGGGAGGGAGGGAAAACACCAGAGAAAGGGAGGGCGGGGAAGCAGGTCACCACTCCTCCCTGCTAGGCTGTGGGCAGGGGAGGAGGGTGCCAAAATGGGGAAGGGGGGCAGATAGCGGGACTATCAAGGACTTGGGGGGGGGGGTCAGTCACTGACATGAGGTTGAAATCCAGCTCCTCTAGCTGCGCTAGGGGAGGGGAGGGGAAACAAGAGCAATGGGGGGTGCAGTGCAGTAGGGCAAACTCAAACAGGGGAGAAGCACAAGCTCACCGAAGGGGGCATGGGCACACGAGGGGAGGGGTTAATCAGGGTGAGGGGCCGCAGAGGGAGGGGAGCAACCAGGCTGGGAGTGGGGCAGAGGGACCAAGGGGCTGGCTTCAGGGCTGGGGCGGGACAAACAAAGCTGCAAAGGGAGACGGGCGGGGCAGGCAAACAAACCGAAGCTGGGCGCGGGGGGGGGGGGGGCAAAGGCTAGGAGGGGCAAATGGGGCAGGCAACAAGGGGCAAAGCTAGGGGGCCTGTTGCAGAGGGGAAGGGGTCAGTCCGGGGAAGGGGTGGGGGTGCGTGCACCCACGAGCACTTGTGCAAAGTCAAATGTTTGGCTGGCTGCTGCTGGAGGCCCAAACGGTGGCAATAGGGCATGGCAGGCCAGGCGAGCAGCTGAGTCCCAGAGGCAGGAACCGAGGCAGATGGTAAGTGGCCTGCGGGGTGGTGGAGGGGGCAGCGGTGGTGGTGGGGGTTGGGGGGACACAGATGGACCAGGGGGCAGGCTCCACACTACACCCCCTGTGCCCCCACAAACACAGTCTAAACCCCCACCACTAGAGCACAGTTAGAGAGTTACTCAGTTTTGAAGGCCCCCTCCACAGTGGTCTCCAGAGTCCTGCGCGCTCCCCCAGCAGCCGGTGGTCTTCTCAGTCCTCTTCCTCCTCCAGGCTCCAGCAGCTCCCCAGGACAAACACAGCTCCAGCAGCAGCAGCTCCAGCAGCCCTGGTGGCCAGGCAGGAAGGACCCCTCAAAGGTGGTAGCAGCGGTTGTGGTTGGGTCCTGGCTTCTCCCTCCAGAGGTGGGGGGAGTGGGGGCTGGCCAGCAAGGCCCCCCCACCCCTTGCTCAGCAGCAGTGGCAGCAGCAGCAGTCCAGAGAAGGAGCACTCCAGCCAGCAGCAGCAGCCCAGGAGGGGAGGGAGAAGGAGCTCCAGCCAGCAAGGCAGCCAGAGAAGGGGGAGCGCTCCAGCCAGCAGGGCAGCCCAAGCAGACAGAGCGCTCCCGGTAGTAGGGTGGTTACCCCGCTCCTGCCCTGAAGGGCTTAAACCAGCCCTGGAAGAGGGCTGCGGCAGGGAAAGCAGCTACTAGGCTGATTGGAGAAGCAGCCACAGCTGGGCCACGCCCCAATCAGGCCTCAGCTGACCCTATATGAGTCTGGGAGCCAAGAGCTCAAATCTCTCTCTGTGTTCAGAGAGAGAAGGGCCTGGCTGCAGGGCGGTTAACCTGCTACATGGAGTGGAGCCGGGCTGAGGAAAGGCCAAGGGAGCTGAGGAGCTCTGGCCTAGGAAAGCCCCAGGCTGCAGGCCTGGTAAGGCCTATTAGGTACTGGGTTGCAGGAGCAGCCCATGGGTAACCAGAGGCAACAGGTCCAAACCCCTTTGCCTGTAATGAGTGGCTTACACTGCAGTCTGCCCCAGTGAATGGGGGCTAGATGAGGACTGGTAGTAGCTAAGACTGAGGCAAAGTGGGGATAGTGGGTGGAGGTTCCCCTGGGAAGGAGAGACCCAGAACTGTGGGGGTACTGCCAGGGGGCAGCACCCAGTTAAAGGGGCACTGGTGTCCTGGGAGGGACATGGGGGCCAGCAGTGGTAGCGGATCACTGGCTGACAGAGGATGCTCCAGAGGGCTGGTGAGCTAATTCCCACGGACGACCAGCAGGAGGTGCCACCGGGTGAGTCTTTGCCTGCTTACACAGCCTATTTAAGAGACAATGCATTTTACCCACTGTCCACTTCTGTCAAAAATTTTAGAACTGGATTTAAGTCAAATGAATTAAAACTTTAAAACTTTCCGTTAACAGTGTGTTGAAAAATTAAAATGTAGGTATTGCAAAGCACATGCCTGTTTGTTCTAATTCAGCATAGTAGCACGAGTCTACTAATAAGTGTCTTTCATACGAGCTCGGTGCAGCTCTTACAGCTTGGATTTGGCAGGGTAAACGGGATAGTGGGAAGTGAATTAGTCAGTTTGTTGTACTATTTATTATAGCGGGAAGTTTTCAAAAGTACCTCAGGGATTTAGTTCTATTTGAAAGTGTGCTTTTGAAACTCCCCCTGCACCATAGTTTCTGCTGGGTATGCAAGTGGCTGGCATGTGGAGCTTTATAATTTTCAGATCATAACACTACACACAAAATATGTGCAGTGTTATTTGTTTAGGATAACTTTTTCTGGCAAAATAAAGACACTAATTTGGCTAAGAAAGGCATCTGGATGGGGAGCAAGGTATCAGTCTACATTGGGACATGGTCTTTGGTGACTGTTATTATTCTTTAGCTAAAGTGCCTAAAGCTTCCAGTGTCAGATTAAGAGCAAATTGCTGTATTAGATACCGTACATGCATGCTCAGAGGCCTTAAACCTGGGTCTGTGGGGCTCCTGGGAACCATCACACTCCACTTGGCAGTTCACAGGCAACAGCTGGAACTGGGGTCCATGAAGCCCAACTGGGGCACAAGCCCTGTCCCATGCTTTGATTGGGAAAGCTCAAAGGCTCCTGATTGGGCTCCAGTCCTTATTTAAGCCAGAAGAGGAAGCAATATGAACAACTGGTCTCCACCCTGCTATGGACCGGTTCCCTGGTGTTTACCTGTTGCTGCTTCCTGATCCTGACCTCGTGGTATCCTGACTCCTGGTTTCTGCCCTCCAGTACTATCGCCTGATCCTGACTTCTTGGTAACCTGTCTCTGCGTTTCTCCTGATACCTGTCCCTTGGTTCCGGCCCTCCAGTTTGTCACCCTACTCTGATCTCCTGGTGTTCCTACCTGGCCTGGTAATAGGCTCCTGGCCCCTGGATCCTTGGCCCACACCTTATGCTAACCCAAGGCCAGGCTACCCATGCCCTGGTCCTGGCAGCTTGTTCAGACCACAACATCTCCAAGGAGTGGGCTCAGTGCGATAAGAATGGATCAAGCAGGCCAGTTGATGCCTCTGGAAACTCTGGACTCACCTGAGTGGGCCACCTCCCTTCAGGCAGATAATCGAGACCTGCAGGATGGGGTCAGACCAGCTGACCACAGAGAAGCAGCTACTCCAGGAACAAGTGAACCAGCTGTTCATAGAAAACATCACATTTTGGGAACGATTTGCTGTGCCCCGGTCAGAACAGGGACATATGGTCCCTCTGCCAGAACATTTTGATGGATCCCGCCAGCGATTCTGGAGCTTTATGAACCAATATCCTCCTGTTCCTAACATGCCTCCCCCCCGGCCCCCTGATCTACACCTCTGATCAGTCCAAGGTGAGCCAGATAGTCAGCCTGCTGAAAGGAGAAACACTAGACTCAGCCTCCCCCCTGCTGGAGAACGATAGCCTGGTACTGTTGAACTGGAATACTTTCTGCCAGTCTATTTCTGTAATATTTGATGGCCTGCACTGGGCTAGAACAGCTGAGGCTGCTTTAAGAAGACTCTGGCAGGGGCAGGATATGGTGTCTACCTACACAGCACGCTTCTGCTGTCTCACAGCAGATGCCGAATGGAATGATGCAGCACAACTGTATCTGTTCCAGTGTGGTCTGTGGGAAGAAATAAAAGATGAGCTGACCCGCATAGAGACAGCTGACCTGCGTAGAGACGCCCATAAGCTTAAATGCTATTGTGGCTCTCACTGTTCATATAGATAATTGGCTGTGTGAAAGACTGGAAGAAAAATGGGGCTCCCTGCAGCCTCCCTAATCATATGGTGCTCCCTTGATGCCCACACTTCCCGCTGAACTGATTGAAGGTGAATGTGGACCATTGGCAGCTCACCCCCTGTGGAAACGGAACATCACCATCAACATCATCTGTGCTTCTACTGTGTAGAATTGGGCCCCTTTACTTCTGTCCCATGTGAGCCTCAAAGGGAAATGAGGTGGCCCAGACCTGCAAAGTGAGATGGACCTGGGATCTGAAAGAAAGGAGTTCTCCCAAACCTTAGTTCTGACTTGGATACATCCTGAGCCCTGCCAGGAGGTCCCTCACTTGCAGATGCCTGTGCAGCTGCAAGTTCCCATGGTGGACCAATGGATTCTAGTCCAATGGGCTCTCATAGATTTGGAAGCTGCCAACAACGTCATAGATTCTGTAACAGCCGGGGGGTCTGAAAATCCCTTTGCAATGCAAGGTCACTCCAGACTTCATGGAGACTATTGATGGTTCCCCTCTGTCTTCAGGTGCAGTGACCGAGGAAACAGTACCTCTGGAAACAGCCATTCAAGGGGACTGTAAGACAATACAAATCAGCGTAATTTATTCTTTGCACTTTCCCCTGACCCTTGGCATTCCCAGGTTGACCTGTCATCATCCCTTCATCCACTGGTTGAAAACAGTAAATCAGTTTCCCATCTGAATTCTGTTGACAGCACCGTCCGGGGCCGCCACATGCTGTGCCAGCACTTGGAGGGGTGCAGGCAGTGGTGGTGGCCCAGATAGGGCCACCTGAGGCTTTGTTGGAGCTTCCCCTGAAATATCAGAACTATGCCAATGATTTTGGAAAAAAGAATGCAGAAAGCCTCCCCCCACGATTTCCCCATAGAATTACAGCTGAGGGCAAAAATGCCATTTGGGTAGATGTACGCCATGTCCAAACCTGAACTGGCTCCATGGTGGGAATACCATCAGGAGACTATGGCTCGAGGGTTTATCTGCAAATCAACATCCCCAACTGGTGCCCCAGTTATCTTCATTAAGAAAACAGATTGCAGTCTCTGACTCTGTGTCAATTACTATGCCCTGAATCAGGTAACCATACGGCACTTGTACCTGCTGCTCCTAATTCCCGATTTACTGCATTGCATGGGGATGGTCCTTCCTATTACCGTACATGGAGTTTGCATACAATAACTTGGGTCATGCCTGCACAAATAAAATCCACTTCTTTGCTAACTTTGAGTACCATCCCCAATTCTACCTCCAGCTACCTATGATCTCTCCTAACCTAACTGCCTCAGACTTGGTGCAGAGGAATCACCAAATCCAGGAAGAAGTAAGGGGTCACCTGGAAAAAGCAAAAGCCAACTTCAAGTCATGCAAACCAGTGTTGCCAATCAAGCCCCACCTATGCAATGGGACAAAAAGTGTGGCTCTCAACAGAGCACCTCCACATGAACAGACCCTCACATAAGTTAGACTTCCAGTTCCTTGGCTCTTATCAAATCCATTATCAAGTTAGTTACCCCAGTCCCTGTTGAACTACACCCTACCCTAATCTCTGAAAATCCACTCGGTATTTCACCTGGTATCCCTCCTGCAGCCATATGCCAAGAATTTTTTTCCACCCAGGACCCAGTCACATCCCCCACAAGTGTGCTTACAAGGCTGTGATATTGCACTCCATAATGCTTTATAAAAATATGTTTATAAGTGAACATGATGTAACTGGAATATGCTTTATGCGAAAGGTCTCTTGTAAAGTATCATTACAAAGCTTATAATCTACTGAGTGTGTTTTGTATGAATGTATCATTCCTGTATCTGAAACTAGGAATATGCAGCATAACTCTGAGGTCCCACGGTAATTATGCAAAGTGTGGGCCATTAATGGTGGTTTAGAATCTTGATGGTTCCCATTGTCTAGGACAATTCATAGAATATCAGGGTTGGAAGGGACCTCAGGAGGTCATCTAGTTCAACCCCCCTGCTCAAGGCAGGACCAATCCCCAACTAAATCATCCCAGCCAGGACTTTGTCAAGCCTGACCTTAAAAACCTCTAAGGAAGGAGATTCTACTACGCCCCTAGGTAACCCATTCCAGTGCTTCACCACCCTCCTAGTGAAAAAGTTTTTCCTAATATCCAACCTAAACCTCCCCTGCTGCAACTTGAAACCATTACTCCTTGTTCTGTCATCTGGTACCACTGAGAACAGTCTAGATCCATCCTCTTTGGAACCCCCTTTCAGGTAGTTGAAAGCAGCTATCAAATCCCCCCTCATTCTTCTCTTCTGCAGACAAAACAATCCCAGTTTCCTAAGCCTCTTCTCATAAGTCATGTGCTCCAGTCTCCTAATCATTTTTGTTTTCCTCCACAGGACTCTTTACAATTTTTCCACATCCTTCTTGTAGTGTGTGGCCCAAAACTGGACACAGTACTCCAGATAAGGCCTCACTAATGTCAAATAGAGGGGAATGATCACGTCCCTCGATCTGCTGGCAATGCCCCTACTTATACAGCCCAAAATGCCGTTAGCCTTCTTGGCAACAAGAGCACATGGACTCATATCCAGCTTCTCGTCCACTGTAACCCCTAGGCAGAACTGCTTCCTATCCATTCGGTCCCTAGTCTGTAACAGTGCATGGGATTCTTCCATCCTAAGTGCAGGACTCTTAACTTGTCCTTGTTGAAACTCAGATTTCTTTTGGCCCAATCCTCTAATTTGTCTAGGTCTCTCTGTATCCTATCCCTACCCTCCAGCGTATCTACTACTACTTCCAGTTTAGTGTCATCTGCAAACTTGCTGCGGGTGCAGTCCATGTCATCCTCCAGATCATTAATGAAGATATTGAACAAAACTGGCCCCAGGACCTACCATTGGGGCACTCAGCTTGATACCAGCTGACAACTAGACATGGAGCCATTGATCACTACCCATTGAGCCTGATGATCTAGCCAGCTTTCTATCCACTTTATAGTCCATTAATCCAGCCCATTCTTCTTCAACTTGCTGACAAGAATACTGTGGGACCCCCGTATCAAAAGCTTTGCTAAAGTCAAGGAATAATACGTCCACTGCTTTCCCCTCATCCACAGACCCAGTTATCTTATCATAGAAGGCAATTAGGTTAGTCAGGCATGACTTGCCCTTGGTGAATCTATGCTGATTGTTCCTGTTCACTTTCCTCTCCTCTAAGTTCTTCAGAATTGATTCCTTGAGGACCTGCTCCATGATTTTTCCAGGGACTGAGGTGAGGCTGACTGTCCTGTAGTTCCCCGGATCCTCCTCCAACCCTTTTTTAAAGATGGGCACTACATTAGCCTTTTTAGTCATCTGGGACCTCTCCCGATCGCCATGAGTTTTCAAAAATAATGGCCAATGGCTCTGCAATCACATCTGCCAACTCCTTTAGCACCCTCGGATGCAGTGCATCCGGCCCCATGGATTTGTGCTCATCCACAATTGACTGTAGATGGTTCCGTTTACCTGCAAGTCTCCACTGCATACGTGCAGGCCAGTCCTGGAGGAATGGCGGGGGGCTCACAGGACATGTGATCATGTCACCTGAACTGAAATCCATCTTTAACCTGGTGCTTTTCCATTTAGAGGGAGGGGTGGGAACCCAGGGAGAGACAAAGGATTCCCGCCTGGTGCCAAAGCTATGAAAGGGGGTGGAACAGAGAAAAGGGGGCCAGTTATGAAGAAATCCCCTAGTTACCACCTGAGCTGGAACTAACAAGGATTGTACTGGGGGAAAAGATTGGGCCCAGACTACAGAGGAGTCCAGTCTGTGAAAGAAGCTTATTGGAACATCTCTGAGGATGAGATTTCATCTGTAATCAGTGTCCTAATGTCTTAGGCGTAGACTTGCGTGTTTTATTTTATTTTGCTTGGTAACTTACTTTGTTCTGTCTGTTGTTACTTGGAACCACTTAAATTCTACTTTTTATACTTAATAAAAATCACTTTTGCTTGTTAATTAACCCAGAGCAAGTGATTAATACCTGGGGGAGCAAACAGCCGTGCATATCTCTCTATCCGTGTTATAGAGGGTGGACAATTTACCCTGTATAAGCTTTATACAGAGTAAAACAGATTTATTTGGGCTTTGGATCCCATTGGGAACTGGGTGTCTGGGTGCTGGAATATTTGCTAAGCTGTTTTCAGTTAAGTCTGCAGCTTTGGGAACGTAGTTCAGACCCTGGGTCTGCATTGCAGCAGGCTTGCGTGTCTGGCTCAACAAGGCAGGGTTCTGGAGTCCCAAATTATCAGAGAAAACAGCCTCAGAGGTAGTGTCAGCACATCAGGTGAGAGTCCCAAGGGGGTTTCTGTGATCGAACCCATCATCTAGTTACATCCCCCACAAGTGTGCTTACAAGGCCATGAGGAAGATGTTGTGGATGATATCTTGGATTCTAAATGCTAGTGGGGTAAACTTTCCTATCTGGTTGAAAGGAAGGGCTACGGCCCCGAGAAGCATACATAGGAGCCAGTGGAAAACATTCATGCTCCCACCTTAATACAAGCCTCCTATAAGGAGAAGCCTGGACCTACTGAGATCAGAGGTCACACCTTTGGGAGAGGATGATGTCAGGCACTGTTGGCCTTGAACCTGAGTCCATGGGCATGTAGGGGGTGGGGTCATCACACTCCAATCCTCCAGTTGGCAGCTTGCAGGCAGCAGCTGGGACTAGGCCTCTAGAAGCCCAAGTGGAGCACAAGCCCTGCCACTATGCCCTGACTGGGAGAGCTCCATGGCTCCTGATTAGGCCTCAGCCTCTGTGTAAGCCAAAGATGAGTCTAAGAAGGAAATTGTCTGAACAATTGGGTTAGACTCTGCTCCAGACTGCTTCCCTGCTATTTACTTGTCTCTGGCATCCTGACTCTTGTTGACTGCCTCCTGGTTCATGCACTCAGATACTGTCACCTGATCCTGACCACCTGGCATCCTGACTCTGCTTGCCTCGTAACACCTGTCTCTTGGTTCTGGCCCTCCTGTTTGTCTCTTGACTAATCTCCTGGTATTCCAACCTGGCCTCCTGGTTCCTTGTAATTGGCTCCTGACCCCTGGATCCTCATCCTGTGCCTGACACTAACCCTTAGGCCAGGCCACCCACATCCCAACTCTGACACATATCATGAAAAGATGATCCCTGCACTAAAAAGTTTACAAACTAAATTTACAGTGATAGACAACATGTAGATACAACACAGAGATCAGAGGTAGGGTGATCAGATATCCCAATTTTATAGGGACAGTCCCGATTTTGCGGTCTTTTTCTTATATAGGCTCCTATTACCCCCTACCCTGATTTTTCATATTTGCTGTCTGGTCACCCTTATCAGAGGAGTGGTAAGGAACTGTGAGATGATTAGGATTAATGTAATAAGCAGCAGTTGTGGTAGAACAGCAATCTAGCCATTCTCAAGTGTGACACTGTAAGTGGAGAAGTCCATTAAGATGTGACAAGGTGAGGATTGAGTGTGTTCCATGCAAGTGCTGTGCAAGAAGAACAGTTTGTTTGCCAGAGATTTTTTGGACCCACTTAGCTACTGAGAGTATTCATAAGGGGGGGCACTT
Organism: Mauremys reevesii; assembly: GCF_016161935.1. Lineage (NCBI taxonomy): Eukaryota > Metazoa > Chordata > Testudines > Geoemydidae > Mauremys > Mauremys reevesii. The sequence goes on from NC_052624.1 coordinate 264,365,421, forward strand.
AGTTCAGGAGATGTGTCTGACTCTAGGGTGTTTAGAATTATTCATGTGCCATGTCATCTGGTACAATTTGAGCTCAGGAAAATATGACAACATCATGGTATACAACCCCCAATATTTGGATCTATCTTCAAGGGACTGAATTAAATTCCAGGAAATTCACAGAATCTTCTTTTGTATGGCTTACAAATAGCAATGTTAGATGGCCAAGTCTAGGTTGGTGATCCAATTCATTATGTCAGGTGATGTGGAGTGAATGAAAGAAATACCACCAGGATATGATTGTTTGGGACATTGGTTGATGAGGTGTTCCATAGTTTGAAGACCATTTCCTGAGTCAGAAATAGGATTGCATCTCAATCCCCATTCATGGAGGAGGTAGGCACATCTCCTTTGATGTGCAGATACAGTTCAAAGTGAGTCATATTTTCTGTGGGAGCAAAAAATCACTGGGTCCTTGATGAGCTGTCTTCCCACCTTGTTTTCTGAAGCAGATGATGACAACCTCCTTGTGATCTGTCCTCTTATGTGCTAAGGTACAACCAATGTAATCAAATCACTCAGTGAAGTCCTGGATCGAATGGCAATGGAAATAGTTACTCTGCAAAAAGCACGTTCCCTCCAGAGCTACCATATAAGAATCATAGGCTCAGCTCTACAAATTTGCCAACTGAATCTTGAATTCAGAGAATGACCTATTTTGATATATAGCAGGGTGGAATCTCCAGAGCCATCAACACTTTTACCCAAAGTGACTCCTCTCTGACAGCTTGTCATAAACAGTTAGTTAAGGGTTAAGGTCTCTTTTACCTGTAAAGGGTTACCAAGCAGTACCTGATGACCACCTGACCAGAGGACCAATCAGGGACAAGATATTTTCAAATCTCTGTGGAGGGAAGTTTTTTTTTCTGTGTTCTTTGTTTTGAGAGAGTCTCTCTTGGGAGTTAAGGGAGTCCAGACATCTTAATCAAGTCCTCCCAGGTTTCTGCAATACTTTTCATCTATTCAGTCTAGTGAGTATTAGAAAGGCGAACTAGTATTTTTTTCTTTTATTTCTGCATTGGCAGTTGTGTGTTTTGCTGAAGTAATCTCTTTATTTCAATTGCTGTACTTTGCTTTTACTGAGAAAGAAAGGGGGATGGGGAGTTCTCTCCAGGTTTATAATTTAGACTCTGTGTATTGTTCCATCCTGGTATGACAGAGATAGTGTACTTTCTTTTTTTGTTCTTTTTAATAAATTATTTTCTTTTCTTTGGACTTGGTTAATTCCTTCTCTTGTGGAGATTCAAGGGAAGGGGAGGGGGGAAGAGTGAGGTTGATTCACAGAGTTGAATCGGTGTGTATCTCTCCCGAGTGGCTAGGAGAGAGGGAGTGGGGAAGTGGGCTGCTTCCCTGTGTGTAGAGATTCAGGAAAATTGAATCTGTGTTCCCAGGGGAAGTTTTGGGGGAACAGGCAGTGTGTCAGACACTTAGAAAACTGATTGGTGGCAGCGAGAACCAGATCTAAACTAGGATTTTAGTTTAGGGGAGTCCATGCAGGTCCCCATCTTGTGAACCCAAAAGCTCCAAGTGGGGGAGAAACCTATGACATGGTAGGCAGCGGCTGGGAGAAATTAAGAACCAGAGAGCCATTGAGAGCTATTCTCTTCTCCTAAAACAGGAATGCAGGTTAGGAGGGAGAAATACCCCGAAGGCAAACAAACAAGGTTTTCTAACAAGGTATTGTTAGAAGGAATTTTTTTCAGCTGGGCTAAGCTGAAAAGAGCTATTCTCTTCTTCTAGAGCAGGAAAGCAACCTGAGAGAAGAAAGGGGGTTAGAAGTATTCAGTTTCTAACAAGGTATTGTTAGAAGGAGATTTTCAGTAAGGGAATAAAGGTTTTCTAGCAAGGCTTTTGTTAGAAGAGACCCCCTACTGAGAGGTACTTGGAATTGCTACAGGCACTTGCTAAACCGGTTTGTCTAGTTCTGCTGAGCCAGGAGGGGGACATTTTTTTCCCCTCTCTTTCTCAGTCTAAAGCAGTTGGTAGCTGTGAACCAGCTACATCAGCATAACACCAAATGCAAATGCAAAGCTTTTGTTTCTTTCTATTCGGTCGCGAGTAGACAGGGTAGGAATTGGGAAGCAAGCAACCCAATTCCCTGACTGCAGAGGGGTGTGGTCAGCATCACCAAGCCACCCAGAAAATTCCCTGACTGCAGAGGGGTGTGGCCAGCACCAGAAGGCACAAACATGAGTGGCAGTGACACAGTTGACAAACTGGAACTTGCTAGGTTGCAAATAGACCTAGTTAGAGCAGAATTGGCCAAGGAAGAAGCTGCCCACAAGAGGGAGATGGAGAAACAACTAGCCAAAGAGGCTAACCACAAGAGAGAGATGGAAGCCAAAGAGGCTGAGCACAGGAGACAAATGGAGTTAAAACAGACAGAACTGGAATTAGAAAAGGCTAAGCAGAATGATCCAACCAATCCAACCCCTCTTCCACCTACTGATCATCCTTCTCGGAAAAGATTTCCCGCCTACAGGACAGGTGATGACGTTGAGGCCTTCTTAGAAAACTTTGAAAGGGCCTGCATTGGGTACAGCATCCGTGAAAACCAGTACATGGTAGAGCTGAGGTCCCAGCTCTGCGGAGACTTATCTGAGGTGGCAGCTGAAATGCCTAAGGACAAAATAAACTACTATAAACTGTTCCTAAACAAGGCCAGATACAAAATGGGCATAACCCCTGATCACGCCCGTCAGCGTTTCAGAGCCCAGAAATGGAAACCAGAGGTGTCATTTCCAAAACACGCCTACTACCTTGAAAAGCAGTATTTTTCCTGGTTATCAGGAGCCAATGTTAAATCCATGGACGAACTAAACCTCCTGATACTGATGGAGCAGTTCTTGGATGGGGTTCCTGAGGACATTACACGCTACATACAAGATGGAAAACCAAAAAATCTCACTGAGGCAGGGGAGATTGGAGCCAAATGGATGGCTGTGGCAAAAAACAAGAAAGCTACTGTCAAGGGGAGCGAATCCCACAGGGTACACACAGACACTAAACCCTACCATCGAGGGCCAATCAAGCCCACACCTACAACCCACGGAAAGCCGCAAACTACCTATTCTTCTACCTCCCCAGTCTCCAGTAACCCACCTCAATCCACTGACCCGTCAGCGGGACGATGCTTTAAATGCAATGAAGTGGGGCATATCAAAGCCAAATGCCCAAAGAACCCAAACCGAGTGCAACTCCTTGCACCTTCACGCCAAAGAAACCCGGACCTAGATGTCTCTCAAATACCCTTACAACATAGGGAAACTTTGAGAGTGGATGGAAAGGAGGTTATTGCATGGAGAGACACTGGAGCACAAGTGTCAGCTATCCACCGAGCCTTCGTGGACCCCAAATTCATCAACCAGGAAGCCAAAGTGACAATTTACTCCTTCATGTCAAAAGCGGTTGTCTTGCCTACGGCTGAACTACCTGTTCAGTACAAAGGCTGGTCAGGAAAGTGGACTTTGGCTGTCTATGACAATTATTCCATCCCCATGCTACTGGGGGAAGACTTGGCCAACCATGTGGAGCTGGCCAAGGGGGGGGAGTGGTCACCCGTAGTCAGGCCAAACAAGCTTCCACTCCCATCCCTGTTCCTGAGCCGTCCACCAGGACTCCGTCGGTGTTACCAAAGACCCAGACAGAGGTGGTGGAACCGGATCCCATGACAGCAACTACAGCAGCCATAGTACATCCAGTCCCAGAACCGGAACTGGAAGAGCAACCAGCGGCAAAACCATTGCCAGCCCTGACCCCAGCGCATTCAACTCCACCGCCAGAGGGCGCCAATGGGCCTAAACTGGCAGAAGCAGCAGACAACCCTACCCAAGAGGCTCAGCCAGAGCCTAAAATAACACCTAGTGCACCAGCGGAGAGCGGTCCACACTCAACGGAAACAACCTCATCACCTACATCGCTTCCAGAGGGATCAAGCCCAAGTCCACAGTCTACGGAGGAACTGGTGTCTCCAACCTCAAGGGAACAGTTCCAGACTGAGCAGGAAGCCGATGACAGCCTTAAAAAAGCATGGGCGGTGGCACGGAGCAACCCACCGCCTCTCAGTTCTGCTAACCGATCCCGGTTCGTTGTAAAACAAGGACTTTTATATAAGGAGCTTCTTTCTGGTGGACACCAGAAAGGCTGGCATCCTCAAAAACGGTTGGTGGTTCCAACTAAGTACCAAAAAAAGCTCTTAAGCTTAGCCCATGATCATCCCAGTGGCCATTCTGGGGTAAACAGAAGCAAGGACAGGTTGGGAAGGTCCTTCGACTGGGAGGGGATGGGCAAGGACGTTGCCAATTATGTCCGGTCTTGTGAGGTATGCCAAAAGGTAGGAAAACCCCAAGACCAGGTCAAGGCCCCTCTCCAGCCACTTCCCATAATTGAGGTCCCATTTCAGCAAGTAGCTGTGGATATTATGGGTCCTTTCCCAAAGAAGACCCCCAGAGGAAAGCAAGTACATACTGACTTTTGTGGACTTTGCTACCAGATGGCCGGAATCAGTAGCTCTAGGCAACACCAGGGCTAAAACTGTGTGCCAGGCCTTAACTGACATTTTTACCAGGGTAGGTTGGCCCTCCGACATTCTTACAGATTCGGGAACAAATTTCCTGTCAGGGACCATGAAAGACCTGTGGGAAGCTCATGGGGTGCATCACTTGGTTGCCACCCTGTACCACCACCAAACTAATGGCCTGGTAAAGAGGTTTAATGGAACTTTGGGAGCCATGATCCGTAAATTCGTGAATGAACACTCCAATAATTGGGATCTAGTGTTGCAGCAGTTGCTGTTTGCCTACAGGGCAGTTTAGGATTCTCACCATTCGAGCTTGTGTATGGCCATGAGGTTAAGGGGCCATTACAGTTGGTGAAGCAACAATGGGAGGGGTTTACGCCTTCTCCAGGAACTAACATTCTGGACTTTGTAAGCAACCTACAAAACACCCTCCAACACTCTTTGGCCCTTGCTAAAGAGAACCTAAAGGATGCTCAGGCGGAGCAAAAGGTCTGGTATGATAGACATACCAGAGAGCGTTCCTTCAAGGTAGGAGACCAGGTCATGGTCTTAAAGGCGCTACAGGCCCATAAGATGGAAGCGTCATGGGAAGGACCATTCACGGTCCAGGAGCGCCTGGGAGCTGTTAACTACCTCATAGCATTTCCTAATTCCTCCTTAAAGCCTAAAGTGTACCATGTTAACTCTCTAAAGCCCTTTTATCCCAGAGAATTACAGGTTTGTCAGTTTACAGCCCAGGGAGGAGATGACGCTGAGTGGCCTGAAGGTGTCTACTACGAAGGAAAAAAAAATGGTGGTGTGGAAGAGGTGACCCTCTCCACAACCCTGGAACGTCTACAGCGGCAACAGATCAAGGAGCTGTGCACTCACTTCGGCCCTTTGTTCTCAGCCAACCCAGGACGGACTGAGCAAACGTACCACACCATTGACACAGGTAATGCTCACCCGATTAGAACCCCACCCTACCGGGTGTCACCTCATGCCCAAGTTGCTATTAAACGGGAGATTGAAAACATGCTGGAAATGGGTATCATCCGCCCCTCTACCAGTGCATGGGCATCTCCAGTGGTTCTAGTTCCCAAACCAGATGGGGAAATACGCTTTTGCGTGGACTACCGCAAGCTTAATGCTGTAACTCGCCCCAACAACTACCCAATGCCACGCACCGATGAGCTATTGGAGAAACTGGGACGTGCCCAGTTCATCTCTACATTGGATTTAACCAAGGGGTACTGGCAAGTACCACTAGATGAACCCGCCAAAGAAAGGTCAGCATTCATCACCCACGCAGGGGTGTATGAATTTAATGTACTTCCGTTCAGACTGCGGAATGCACCCGCCACCTTCCAAAGGCTAGTAGATGGTCTACTAGCGGGATTGGGAGAATGTGCAGTTGCCTACCTCGATGATGTGGCCATTTTTTCTGATTCATGGCCCGAACACCTAGAACATCTGGAAACGGTCTTTGAGCTCATCAGGCAGGCAGGACTAACTGTTAAGGCCAAAAAATGTCAAATAGGCCAAAACAGAGTGACTTACCTAGGGCACCAGGTGGGTCGAGGAACCATTAACCCCCTACAGGCCAAGGTGGAGGCTATCCAAAAGTGGCCTGTCCCAAGGTCAAAGAAACAGGTCCAATCCTTCTTAGGCTTGGCCAGATATTACAGGCGATTTGTACCACACTACAGCCAAATCGCTGCCCCACTAACTGATCTAACCAGAAAAACACAGCCAAATGCAGTTAAGTGGACTGATGAGTGTCAGAAAGCCTTTACCCAGCTTAAGGCGACGCTCATGTCTGACCCTGTGTTAAGGGCCCCGGACTTTGACAAACCCTTCCTAGTGACCACAGATGCATCTGAACGTGGGGTAGGAGCAGTTCTCATGCAGGAAGGATCGGATCACAACTTCCATCCTGTCGTGTTTCTCAGCAAGAAACTGTCTGAGAGGGAAAGCCACTGGTCCATCAGTGAAAAAGAATGTTACGCCATTGTGTATGCCCTGGAAAAGCTACGCCCATACGTTTGGGGACGGCGGTTCCAGCTACAAACCGACCATGCTGCGCTAAAGTGGCTTCATACTAACAAGGGAAACAACAAGAAACTTCTCCGATGGAGTTTAGCTCTCCAAAATTTTGATTTTGAAATTCACCACATTTCAGGAGCTTCCAACAAGGTTGCTGATGCACTCTCTTGTAAAAGTTTCCCAGAATCAAGTGGTTAACAACTGTTCTTGAAATGTGAAAAATCTCGTTGGTTACATACTTAGTAGTATCTGTAACAGTGCATGTGTTTTTTAATCTGTTTATTTTACAGTTCTAGAAGGAAATCACCGCCAGTGTGAGTCTCCCACTGTCTGCGATTTGGGGGGCGTGTCATAAACAGTTAGTTAAGGGTTAAGGTCTCTTTTACCTGTAAAGGGTTACCAAGCAGTACCTGATGACCACCTGACCAGAGGACCAATCAGGGACAAGATATTTTCAAATCTCTGTGGAGGGAAGTTTTTTTTTTCTGTGTTCTTTGTTTTGAGAGAGTCTCTCTTGGGAGTTAAGGGAGTCCAGACATCTTAATCAAGTCCTCCCAGGTTTCTGCAATACTTTTCATCTATTCAATCTAGTGAGTATTAGAAAGGCGAACTAGTATTTTTTTCTTTTATTTCTGCATTGGCAGTTGTGTGTTTTGCTGAAGTAATCTCTTTATTTCTATTGCTGTACTTTGCTTTTACTGAGAAAGAAAGGGGAATGGGGAGTTCTCTCCAGGTTTATAATTTAGACTCTGTGTATTGTTCCATCCTGGTATGACAGAGATAGTGTACTTTCTTTTTTTGTTCTTTTTAATAAATTATTTTCTTTTCTTTGGACTTGGTTAATTCCTTCTCTTGTGGAGATTCAAGGGAAGGGGAGGGGGGAAGAGTGAGTTCCTCCTGAGGTTGATTCACAGAGTTGAATCGGTGTGTATCTCTCCCGAGTGGCTAGGAGAGAGGGAGTGGGGAAGTGGGCTGCTTCCCTGTGTGTAGAGATTCAGGGAGATTGAATCTGGGTTCCCCAGGGGAAGCTTGGGGGACAGGCAGTGTGTCAGACACTTTAAACTGACTGGTGGCAGCGAGAACCAGATCTAAACTAGAATTTTAGTTTAGAGGAGTCCATGCAGGTCCCCATCTTGGAACCCAACAGCTCCAAGTGGGGGAGAAGACCTATGACACAGCTAGTCTTGGAGCTCACTGTAGTGTTTGGCTGAACTGCAAGAAATGAAAAGGAGGCAGAGATTGGAGAGCTAGTGGTGAGAGAGTCTAGAATAATGAAAGCTTTGTTGCATCAGGGTGTGAATGTAGTGCAGATCTATAAGGAGGAGAAATAAGGAATATTTTGATTTGGTAAACTAGAGAGGCATAATTTAGTGGTTTGAAGATGGGACTTGAGATCAAGGAGGTATGTTTTTATCCTGGATCTGATGTTGCCTTCCTCTGTAAAGTATAAGTCCTCTGTAAAATAGCATATAAAGGCCGTAGTCGAGATAAGGATGCCCTAAGGTGCTCACGTTGAAGGACTGTGGCTTGTTTCCATTCCAGCATATACAGTTGCAGCAGTTCTTTCATAGAGTAGGCATTAACCAGTGAGGTGGTAACATTTGCAGATGGTATAAAATTACTCAAGATAGTTAAGTCCAAAGCAGACTGCGAAGAACTACAAAGGGATCTCATAAAACTGGGTGACTGGGCAGCACAATGGCAGAAGAAATTCAATATTGATAAATGCAAAGTAGTGCACTTGGCAAAATATAATCCCAACTATACATACAAAATGATGGGGTCTACGTTAGGCGAACCCGTCAATAAAGAAATCTTGGAGTCATTGTGGATAGTTCTCTGAAAACATCCACTCAATGTGCAGTGGCAATTTAAAAAGATAACAGATTATTGGGATTCATTAGGAATGGGATAGATAATAGAAAAATATCATGTTGCCTCTATATAAATCCATGGTACGCCATGAATAGTTTGTGCAGATTTGGTCACTATCTCAAAAAAAGATATATTGGATTTGGAAAAGGTACAAAGTAGGACAACAGAAATGATTAGGGGTATAGAACATGTTCTGTATGAGGAGAGATTAAAAACACTGGGACTTTTCAGCTTGGAAAAGAGATGACTAAGGGGGGATATGATTAAGGTCTATAAAATCATGACTGATGTGGAAAAATTGAATAAGGAAATGTTATTTACTCCTTCACATAAAACAAGAACTAGGGGTCACCAAATGAAATTAATAGGCAGCAGATTTAAAACAAAGAAAGAGTTTCTTCAGAGTCAACATGTGAAACTCTGCCAGGGGATGTTGTGAAGGCCAAAACCATAACAAGGTTCCAATAAGAACTAGATAAGTTCATGGAGGATAGGTCCAGCAATAGCTATTTGCCAGAGTGGGCAGGGATCCAACACCATGTCCCTCACCTCTGTTTGCCAGAAGCTGGAGTGGCCAACAGGGGAACTTGATGATTGCCTGTTCTGTTCATTCCCTCAGAAGCACCTGGCATTGCCCACTGTTGGTAGACAGGATACTGGGCTAGATGGACCATTGGTCTGACCCAGTATGGCTGTTCTTATGTTCTTATATAGAACTCAGATGTATCTGCTCCCCTCTATAACCTGCTAGACCCTGCTCTTCTCCCAGAGTTGGTATAGAACCCAGGAGTCCTGACTGGGTGTCTCTCTCCACAGAGTTAGTAATAAAGTAAGAATATACATTAACATTTTAAACCTAACCAGTATCCTTTAAGTGACTTGCCACAAGATGTCAAAACATGTTATTAGAGCTGAGTGGGTCTAATATTTATTCACTTTTCTTTCTTTCCTAAAGGAATTAGGTACAGGGCTCCTGTCAGCTATTGATAAGTTATCTACCAAAAACTAGAGTTTTAAAGTGCCTAAATAGCCTCAGAAATCACAGTTAACCCTCTACCCCCACCAAAATCTGAAATGGCGCCCCGGCATTAACAGTGATGTTTCTCAGAGAAGCCAGATACTTGTACAGCTAAAACATTCTGACGTTCAGCCCCTGCTAAATTATCTGTGGATCTTGACTGAATTATTGCATAGTCTCAAATCTTCCACTTGTGTTGAGAAACCCACTATGACAGGAAGAAGAATTTTGAAAATTTCCTATCAGATGGACTAAGATGGATCACCTGATAATATCATAACTCTCAGCAGTGTGTAATAGTCATGCCTGAGCAGTGAACTGAACCTGCAACCTCATGCTTTGTTGGCAATAGTTGAGAGCAGCTTTTCTCATCTCAGAAATATTCTAAGTTGTGACAGTTTCTCAAAGACACAGACACTGTAATCCAGGCTTTGGCAATTTCTAGGATAGACAACTTCTGAGATTTGCTCTTGGCTCTTTGGTTTTATTTAGAGCTTTCAATACAGTCTACTATAGGAATCAGACTGTTGCCTTCTCTTCTAAGCGCAATCTTGAGAAGGTGAGTGATAAGTCCATTGCTACGGAAAGCCTGCACCTTTTGAACCCAGTCTCCCTCAACGTCCACAGGTCAACGTCTCTGGTAGCTTTCAGGTCAATAATGAGAACTTTTGTTTTTCACTTAAATTGAATCTGTCACATCTGGAAACATTTAAATCACATGTAAAATATTGTCTTATTTCTTTATCCACCAACACACTCTTTGTCTTGTGGGTTTTTTTTTTCTGTTTAAGGAATTAGGGGTTGTTATGGGTGTTTCCATTCTTCATTCTAATACTTGTATTTTCATGCATTGTTCTATTTTTCATCATATTGTTTTGTTTATACTTTGTCAAGGCACCCAGAGGTCTGTGGTCATGTTAAATTAAAAGTTCTGATTAGGTCTCTTGCATAAAACACCCACTTTGTGCTATCCCTTATATGCCCCAAGTGCCAATAAACTTCTGGCACATTTGAAGAATATTTGAAGTGTGAAGCACATAGCAGTGCCGTTATATAAGTGTGTAGTGCTCTTGTCATGTAATTGACACTACAGTGTTGTAGGCACTAATAATTGGTAACAAAACTTTACAATCTTGGCTGATTGATAAGCTGCTTTCCAAGTGTGGGATCGTAAAGTGGCATATGTCTACAGAGTCTACACTGCTTTTTGCTGTTTGTTTAAATGTCAGTTGCTGGCTGTGTCAGCTTGGGAGTAGACAATTATTGCTTCAAGTCTTACAAGATAGCTTTGTCTTGCATCCAGTGATGATACCCATCATTTGCTAACATGCTTGTCAAATCTCTGCATTATACTCACACTGTACATAATCAATGCACTATCCTTTTCATGCAAAAAGAACGAGGAGTACTTGTCGCACCTTAGAGATTAATACATTTATTTGAGCATAAGCTTTTGTGAGCTAAAACCCACATCATCAGATGCATGCAGTGGAAAATACAGCAGGAAGATGTGTATATACACAGAACATGAAAAATGGGTGTTGCCATATTAACTATGACAGTAATTAGTTAAGGTGGGCTATTATCAGCCGGAGAAAAAAAAACTTCTGTAGTGATAATCAGGATGGCCCATTTCCAACAGTTCACAAGAAGGTAGGGAAAAAATTAGCCTGGGGGAATCGGTTTAACTTTGTGTAATGACCCATCCACTCCCAGTCTTTATTCAAGCCTAATTTAATGGTGTCGAAGTTTGCAAATTAATTCCAATTCTGCAGTTTCTCATTTTTTTTCATGTCCTCTGTGTATATATATCTTCCTACTGTATTTTCCACTGCATGCATGCAGTGAAGTGGGTTTTAGCTCACGAAAGCTTAGACTACTAACAAATTTGTTAGTCTCTAAGGTGCCACAAGTACTCTTCCTTCTTTTTGCTGATACAGACTAACATGGCTACAACTCTGTATCCTTTTCATGATTTCCATTGTCCATTTAGTAGATTAGGATAGCATCAGAGCCTGAGAAACAGACATCATTGTGACAGAGTAGCCACCTAAAACTTAGAGTAGCTGGGTCCAGTTACCCAACCAGCGAGAAATAATAAGAAGACTTGGCTCATCTGTTCGCAGCTGGGGCTTTGTTTGCAATGATGAAACTCTCTCCCAAGTAGCTCACAGAATTATTAGCAGGGGTTTTCTCTATAGAGACAGTTCCCCATAGCTGTTCTACCTGCTAGAGGAACTTCTTTATGATGTTTGTGTTGAGTTTTAAAGGTTCATTCTGGGTTAGTATGATGCATGACCTATTATTTTTCATGGGGGGGGGGAAAATATTTTAGCCAAAAAATCCTAAACATGGGACTGCCTAGTTTATGTTGTCTCTCATCTTCCCCTGCCTCAAAGGCATATTTTCAAGAAAATAGTTCCTCCTTTTGGAGATATTCCGATGAATTTGGGATATCTGTGTACAGCTTATGAATTCTGATTGATATTGTGAAGTTGTATTATGAAAATCTGCAGTGACATGAGTGCCTATATATACATGTAGTTCCCCCATTGCTGACAAGACCTGTAGCATGTATGTACCAGACAGATACCACTGAAGTGCTGAGATTTCCTCTGAGATCTTTTCCACTTGGCTTATCTAGAACAGCTCGTTCAGCTCTGGGAGAACACTTCATCCAGTTCTCTGGGATCCAAAACTCAGTATGAGTCTAGATTGCATCACTCAGGTTCCTTTATTTGGCATACAGCAAAGCTACACTGAGTTAAGCAAACTCAGATAGCAGGGATGGGTCTATAGTGGACCATGAATCCAAAGTTACACAGAAAAACTCTTCCTTTATATATATTTGCATATTACATTGCATTCACTGTACACTGAATCACATGTATTTTGGATTGGCAGTGTTGCTGACTCTCATGATTTTGTCATGAGTCTCATGATTGTTTTTCTTAAAGCCACAGCTCCTGAAGTCAAGTGGATATGTGGTGATTTCAGCCTTTTTCTTAAAGAAAAGGTAAGTTTCTAGCCCTCATGGTTGTGCAGAAAGTTTCAAAATATGACCCCAGTGCACCCTAAAGGCTCGAAAAGCAGAAGGCAAATAAAAAGAACAGCAAATCTAATATTTTTACATAATCTCTTGATTTTAAAGCCCAATCATGAGCCTGACTCATGATTTTTGAACATTTGGGGTTGGCAATACAGTAACTCCTCACTTAATATTGTAGTTATGTTCCTGAAAAATGAGACTTTAGGCAAAACAATGTTAAGCGAATCCAATTTCCCCATAAGAATTAATGTAAATGAGGGGGTTAGGTTCCAGGGAAATTTTTTCACCGGACAAGACTATATTATTTCACACACACACACACACACACACACACACACACACACACACACACACACAGTTTTAAACAATTTAATACTGGTACAGAGTGATGATGATTGTGAAGCTTGGTTGAGTTGGAGGTGTCAGAGGGTGGGATATTTCCCTTACTGCTAAATGATGAACTAGCAATTGGCTGAACCCTTGGGGGTTAACTCTCTCACTCTGCAAGGCAGCAGGAATGGAGGGAGATATACGCATTTCCCTTAAGCACACTGCCTTGTTAACTAGATCAGCTTGCTAAGACTGCAGTTGCTACAAGCTTCCTCCATCCTGAGCCCTGCTTTATGGAAGATGGGGTAAGTGGGGTGCAGGAGCAGGGGAGAGGGGGACACCCTGACATTATCCCCCCTCTTCCTTCCTTCCCCCCCAGCACAGCAAGCAAGAGTCTTGGGAAGCAGCTCCAAGGCAAAGGGCAGGAGCAGCACAGGCAGTGGGGGAAGGGACACAGCTGAACTGCAGGCAGCTGCTGCACAGGGAACTTAGGGGAGCAGGGAGCTGATAGGGGGCTGCCGGTCCACCCTGGTTCCAAGCCCCCACTAGCTAGCTGCAATGAGCTGCTTTTCCTGCAAGCCGTAGATAAAGTAGATGGCTGCCAAATGACATTAGAAGGGAGCATTACACAACTTTAAATGAGCATGTCCCCTAATTGATCAGCAACGTAACAACGAAACAACGTTAACTGGGACAACTTTAAGTGAGGAGTTACTGTACTGGATTGGTTTGGTTACTTTGCAGAAACGAATCCCTGCACAGAATGCTCTGTCCGTGTGCTGATCACATAGAACGTGATCTTTCTGTTCCAGGTTTATCTTGTCCATTGTCCCTAGCATCAGGGTGTTCCTCCTTATCTTAGGTAGCACAGACATCTTCACTCCAGCATTCACTTTCCCAATCATGCCCACTAAGAAATGAGGTGAGTGACTTATGTCAAGTTAGGCCTAAAAGAAGATGCTTTGGACTTAATGATCTTATTCAGATGCAAACTTCAGGGACAAAGGATGAGCTGCATTCTTAGAAAATCAGTTTAGCTGACTCCTCTGGGGAGGAGGGGGGGAAGATAGGAGTTAGGGAAAGTTCCCAGGTGGAGAATAAAAGTGACCCAGGGAAGAACCAGTGCTGCAGCCTGCTGAGGGGATCCAGAGCACAGAGGCATGGGCAACACATAGCATAGGCTGGGGAATGCTGTGCCTCCCCAAACAGACTGGCATGGCCCTGCCTATGCTCCTCCCCAAAGCCCCTCCTGCTTGCCCTTCCCTCTTGGCCCCAGCCCAGGCAGGCAGGCTGCTTTTCTTCAGGGAAGTGGGCTTGGGCTGGGGCTAGGGTGACCGGGACTTGAGGTGGCTGGGGCCTATCAGCACTGGGGGGCCATCGGGTGCAGCACTGTGCGGGGAGGGAGGGGTTGGAGGCACTGAGGCTAGGGGGGTGACGGTATCAGGGAGGGGGGCTCCAGCGGCGGAAAGGGGCGGGTCCTCGGGGGGTGGGGGCTGTCCAGATTTGTGCTCAGGGATTTTTGTGCTTTATTTAGGATTTTTAAGATGCACTGTATTTGGGATTAGTAGTTATTCTAATAAAAAGATAATTTTGTTTTTTGAAAGAATACTGCCCGTGTCAATTACTTTATCGGAAGGTTATATCTGTGTCCTGTAGTGTTTCTTTAGCAAGCCTGGGAACTTCTACCTCAAGAAGGACAGAAAAGGGGCCAATAGGCAGGTTATTGTTGTAGTGCCCCAAAATTCATTTTTTGGCATAACACCAGGGTACAACATACCCCAAGAATTGACTTGTTAGAATGATTAAGGCAGAGAGCAATTGCCTTTGCTGCTTATTACAGCTCCCCCAAATAAACTGCAACATAAAATCTGTGGCATTTCTTTCAAGACTTAAACTTGCTTGCGTGTGAAGAAAAAAACTTGTAAGACTATGCTTAACAGTGCCATCTCATGATCTCTGCCATAACAATATTATGTGTAATTGAAACCAATAGAGGAATTTAGGTGGGAAGATTAGTTACTCAGAGTGAAATCTGGCTACAGTATGTTACTGAGACTAACAAATCTAGTCTTACAAAAAGTGCCATGGTATTTTCACTGCCTGTAAGTGGATCGGACTTTGGTTTAACATCTCATTCACAAGCTAACACCTACAGTGCCGTCTAACACCAGATTAGAGCACTGGCTGAGTACTCATTTTGAGGGTAGAGTTCCATTTAGGGTATGTATGGGTGTGATTCCCAGCTCGAGGAGACATACTTGCGCTAGCTCTCAGAGAGCTAGCATGCTAAAAATAGAATGTAGCTGCAGAAGCTCCAGCAGCAGGATAGGATAGCTGCCCCAAGTATATGCCCATCTAAGAATCTAGGCGTGTGTTCAGGGAGGCTAGCCCATCCCACAGCTTATGACACTGTGGCTGCATTCTATTTTTAATGTGCTAGCTTGATTGGAACTAGGGTGGGTGTCAGAACTAGGAATCACACCCCAGCTCAAAGTGTAGACATCCCTTATTGTTGGTCTTACCCTGTGCAGTGAACACTCTCATCACCCACTGACATCAATGGGACTTGAAGCCAATCAGGATTTCGCAGGATCAGGTCCCAAGTTACCCACACCATTTCCTACAGAACCCAAGTTTTCCTTGGGGTATCCCTGTAAAGTAGACTGACTAGGCTTGACCCTAGTCTAACTAGTGGTTTCTGATAAGATCAGTCTGGCATATTTACCTGTACTGAACATATATGGAGTCTGTCCTTATAGTACTTAATGTTTAAACATATCCTAGCACTTGCAAAGTCTTGAATACCTACACTAGGGATCGGCAACCTTTGGCACGTAGCCCATCGGGGAAATCCGCTGGTGGGCCACAACAGTTTGTTTACCTGCAGGTTCGGCCGATCGCGGTTCCCACTGGCCGTGGTCCGCCGTTCCAGGCCAATGGGGGCTGCAGGAAGAGGCGGCCAGCACATCCCTGGGCCTGCGCCACTTCCCGCAGCCCCCATTGGCCTGGAACGGTGAACCATGGCCTGTGGGAGCTGCGATTGGTCGTACCTGCAGACACTGCAGATAAACAAACCGCCCCAGCCTGCCAGCAGATTTCCCTGATGGACCGTGTGCCAAAGGTTGCCAATCCCTGACCTACACTGTTACATTTTTAAACCAAACATAAGGAAGTGCTTCACATAACACACAGTCAACCTGTGGATGTTGTGAAGACCCAAAGTATAACCGGGTTAAAAAAAACCCAACCAAACAAAAAACCTAGGTATGTTCATGGAGGATAGGTTCATCAATGGCTATTAGCCAAAATCATCGAGGAGCAACACCATGTTTTGAGTATCCCTAAACCTCCAACTGCCAGAAGCTGGGACTGGACAACAGGGGCTAGATCATCTGAAATTTCCCTGTTCTGTTCATTCCCTCTGAAGCATCTGGCACTGGCCCTTGTCAGAAGACAGGATACTGGGCTATATGGACCATTGGTCTGATCCAGTGTGGCTGTTTTTATGGTGTTATTTACAGTCTGTGAATGATTCTAAGCCAAATGTAGCTGATCCATTAATTCACACTGAGCCTTTGCTACTGTAATCCATCATTATCAGACTCTTTAAGTGGAAAGCTGAAATGACATTTAATGGTGTTTTGAGACACAAAATCTGGAAACTGTTTCAGCTTCTTTTTAAGCCAAGAAGAATAAAACATTAATCAAAAAGGTCATAAAGTGCAAAAGATAAATGGTTATGCAAAAAGGCAAACCACATGTGTCATTGCTACTTCCTTCATTCTTCTGTTCCGCTAGAAAAACCGCATCCCTCCCATCAGCATAATCCTCAAAGGATTGTTATAAGTGATCAACAACAGAAAAATTGCACATCTGAAGGTGTAAAGTTAAAAAACAAAAACAAAATATAATGTTTTGTAGGATGATTTCACAACCTTCACCATAGGTGACTAGTAACTGCTGATAGTAAGGGGGCACAATTTAAAGGTTATGGTGGTGCAAATTGGACAATAGAATGGGGACTTAGAAGCAAATTAGCAAGGTCTTGCTCAGACAGTTCAGAAAAATGTGCTATTGATTAGCTAGCTAGCTTTGAACCCTGCTAAAATGAATGAGAATTTTATGCCCTTGAGCTGCTATATCCCCATCAAACCAATGGGCAGCGGATCCATCTTTACTTCTGTATTACTTATTTTAAAAGACCATCCATGGGCTGAAATGTAAGTTACTGTTTTCCTGTAACACCAGCTATATAAATGGGGATACCAGGCCAAGATGCTTATTACTCTGGTCTATTTCAGAGATTTGGGCTTAATTCTCCACTATGCCCAAGTGGAAAAATCCCCAAGGACCTTAAGGCAGCTGAGAACTGGGTATATCAGAGCCTAGCTCTGCCTTCTCCCCTTCCCTCACATGCTCTGTCTTCTCCTTGCCTCCGAGAAGCCTTTGCTTTCCCTTATGCTACGCAGACGGTTCGAGCACAGTAGATGCAGAAGGAAGCAGAACCATCACTGCCACTGGGGAGATTACTTTGGCTATTTCAAGTTCATTGTGTGCTGCATAAGCAGAGAGCTGTCCCTTAGGTCTGTAATACCAGGGATGGATAATGGTGTGATTATCTTAGACCAGGTTTTACCTCTGGGTTTGTACTCAGGTGGCTTGCCCTTGCTCCTCCCTGTGCTGCCACAGCCATACTGCTATTTTTAGCCTGTTAGCTCTAGCAGAGTGAGTATGTCAGTCTACCCACTTTGGGATGGATGCTCCGGGTTGTGTGTGACATAACCCATTGTTTCTAGTATTACATTGTGTGCAAGAGGCTCCTAGGGTGCTAACAAAGTCCTTGACACTTTCAGATGGAACTAGCAAAGTGTTCCTAGTATTGACCCCCCCCGCAAGACATCTTGCCTTTGGCTATTCTCCTCTGGATACTAATGTAAAGCTTTGGAAATATTCTGGTAACTATGCTACACAGAACTGTGTAAGCAGCTTCCCTTTTGCCACCCTGGTGTCTCCAGGTCCCCATTATTATCCCTTCAGCACCTAGTGGGAATACTGATAAGGCAATGCAGCCTGAGGTTGTATTTGTTCTTCTGCAGCCTCCTTTCATGCCGTGGGGCCTCTTCCTTCATGGGGGACCTTGGGACAAGGAGTAGTGGAAGAAGCCCTGACAGCATGGCTTCTATGGGTTTTCCATCTGTTGCATTTCATGAGCACTTAAATCACCTAAAAGAACTGTCCTGAGTCATTAACAGGTACAGCAGAATGTGAGTGATTTGTATTTTCTTTTCAAATCAGAGGAGAAGGAGCATTAAAGAGAGACAGTTAAAATCTCAAACAGACAACTGGATCAGAGGCATGATCTAGGTATGTAGCTAATCAGTTGTGCTATAGATTTTATACTGCCCAGCATTTATCTAGAGAGTTCTCTAAAAAGAATGAAAATAAACCCTTAAAAATGTACTATGCTATTTACATTTTACTCCTGAAACATTTACATGTCGAAGGATACCTGATGCTGCATGTGGCATTATGGCTAAACCATCTTTGGTAATTAAAACCCATGGAAATTATAACAGTAGTTTTGCCCAATTTTCTGTATAATATTAAACAAGGAATCAAAAAAGATGTGGAAAAATACTTTGTCTGAGGTGTTGCTTTTAATATGATGCCCCGAGTAAGACTACTGAACAGGGAGATGGGCTTTCTGGTACCTCAGAAAGTTTCAGAGGTATAAGGAGATTTCAAAGTTCATCTGGAAAAATAATGCACTGAAGAGAAACAGACTTGGCATTAATGAACCACCATCAAAATGAGTTCCAAAATAAGAAGTCCTTGAATTATATTAAGTATCAGGGGGTAGCTATGGTGGTTGTGGATACAGATTAACAAGGAGTCCAGTGGCACCTTAAAGACTAACATTTTTCTTTGGTGGGTTTTCCTTAGATTCCTTTGTAAATATTTAATTTAAATAATCCTGTGTTATTTATTTTCCATTATGTTATGGGGGTTCCCTTCTACTAGGAAAATGTTTTACACAAAAGTTTCTCTGGACAAGGGTAGCAATAAACAGAAGCTGAAAAACTGCATTTATTTACCTTTTATTAACCAAATAGGTGATATGAAGAGAGGTTCAAACACAGTCTGTCCTGTAGATGTCGCTCTCCTCCTAAAAATGCTCTGGCCATTTGTGTTTCAAGGGGACTATATTGCATTACAAACATTGGCTCACTCAGATCAGTTGTTACCTCACAGTAAATTAATACATCGTTTGACCTCTTTCTAAGCTGTTCTGTGTTGTGGTGCTTGGCTTCCAATTCTAGTGCAAATGCCTCAGTTTCTGGTTGATGTTTTAAAAACCATGGGAGCTGAAGAAACATATGTGCTGGAGATTTATTTTTTCTTATGTGCTTCACACTTGTGTAGTAGGTTTAGTTGCTCGATTTCTACCACTGTCATTTACCATACAACTCAGCCACTCCTCCAGAAAGATAAATACTAAAACCATACAGTGTCTCAGGGACAGCTACAAACCAATGGGAGCTGAATATATGCTATTAGTCTGGTAGCACATACAGAATAGTACATATCAATTCTTGAATAACAATTAAATACAAATTGCTCTTTTAATCCTGAGGAGGGTTAATACACAGTCATTTATTTTGAATTATTTAAGATCACAATGCTAACACACAGGAAATAAATGATATGTACATAAGTTTGATTGACTGGATGACTGAACTGGGGAGACAGGACATCTCTTGCTCTACTCTCAGATCATCAGTTCTCATGGGAGTAAAGAGAGGGATATGATGAATGGGACTTTTCCATTCTGGTGAATGGGCTGTGGAGTGCAAACTCTGGAGCACTTTATGAGCTGTATAAGGCAGAATGCTCAGTTTGGTCCTGTTACTTACTGAATCCTGCTGCTCCACAAAGAGGGAGCAGGCCACAGAGTCACCACAGATTGAATTTATGCAGATGGAGGAGTGGTTTGTCAAACCAGTTTTCTGAGGCCACTGAGGTCAGAGAGTAGAACAAAGATCCCTATAGTGGTGGCCCCCCATGTTGAGGAGGGGGTAGGATGCCAGGCATGCTCTTTCCCCTACCCCAGATAAGACCAGTTACCCAGAAAAAGGAGGGGGTGAGAGGAGAGCTAGTGGGAGGTAGTATGGGGCATGCTGAGCAGGGGCGGCTCTAGGAATTGCGCCGCCCCAAGCAGGGCGGCACGCCACGGGGGGCACTCTGGCGGCCGCCGGTCCCGCGGCTCCGGTGGACCTTCTGCAGACGTGCCTGTGGAGGGTCCGCTGGTCCCGCGGCTCCGGTGGACCTCCCGCAGGCACGCCTGCAGATGCTCTACCGAAGCCGCGGGACCAGCGGACCCTCCGCAGGCACGCTTGGCCCTGATGCTTTGACCTCATCCATATTACCAGGCTTTTCACACATTAGTGAAGACTGTAGGTATGAGTAGAAGTCAGTGGGGATCAGAGGGTTGAACTGAACCAGTTCTTCCATCACTCAAACAGTGAGCATGTCTCTTTACCAGCAACAACATTTTAATATACAAGAGAAAAGACAAGATAATAGTAAGTTTTGATTACAAAAATAAGCTCTGCTCTCTTGAGATACCAAAATTAGATGCTGCTCACAGTATATTGTGTAGATCTTCATAACATGGTCCTCCCATCAGTGTAATAGTTAGCAATATTGACATTTAAACTATCATTAGCTTACGCCTCTCAGCTATTCTTTCAAGCTCTCTGCGCACTCAGGCAGACATCACTGCACTGATTACAATTTGGTTGCATTTTCAAGGTTTTCTTTGCAAGCAGAATAGCTAGTGACTTACCTTTCATTTTTAAGTGCATAAGTGGAGATTTTAGTGTGCATTAGAGCAGCTTGGGAGAGCTAGTCACTGTAATCTCTGGATACAAGTGGGGAGGGATAGCTCAGTGGTTTGAGCATTAGTTTGCTAAACCTAGGGTTGTGAGTTCAATCCTTGAGGGGGACACTTATGGATCTGGGGCAAAAATTGGTCCTGCTAGTGAAGGCAGGGGGCTGGACTTGATGACCTTCAAGGTCCCTTCCAGTTGCAGGAGATAGGTATATCTCCAATTATTATTTTTTTTTTATACTTAACCATTTGTCCATTGTGTAGTAAGTCCGTGCCAAGGACCATGTTGCATTCTGCCTATGAACAAACACAGACATTTCTGGTGACTCAGTCCTAGCCCTGTTTCCTATTTATGCATTTGAGCCATGCTGCAAAGCTAAGACTCACTAGTGCAGCACCTCTTGCTGGTCATCTTGGGAATTAGCTCTTTTCCAGCCTTGGAATGTTCTCTGCCAGCCGATGGGGGCCTGAGGCAGGTGAGATGTGTCCCTCCCAGACCCCAGTGCCATTTTCCTCAGGGTTCTACCCCAGCAGTACCCCCACAGTCTGTGTCTCCCCTCCCAGAGGAACCCCCCCAACCCTCTAAACCCACCTTGCTTCAGTGGCTACTGCCAGTCATCATCTAGCCCCTGCTCACTGGAGCAAACTGCTGTCTGTAAAAGGCCACTCATCATTGGCAAGGGGGCCAGACCAGCTGCCTCTGCTTAACCCCAGGCTGCAGCATCTGCAGCTCCAGTGCCTGTTTTGGCCTTTAACCAGGCCCACAGCCTGGGGAGTTGCCAGGCCAGATCTCCCCAGCTTCTCTTGCCTTTCCCCCAGCCCTGCTCCATTCCCTGTACCCTGAGCTCCCAGGCAGGTCCTTCTCCCTCCAAGGCTGGAGAAAGACTGACAGAGTGCCTCCTTGAGCCCTTATAACAGGGCCAGGTGTGGCCTGACTGGGGCATGGCCTCAGCTGTGGCTGCCTTCCCAATCAGCCTCCCTATTGGCTCCCCAGGGCAGCCCTTTCCCAGGGTTGTTTTAACCCCCTGAGGGCTGGAGTGGGGTGACCGCCCTGCTACAAGCCGCTTCATGCTTACACAGTCAGGAAATCATTTCCAACCTTATACACTTCAGTTTAAAATTCTGCATAAAGTTCAGCCAGATGGAGCTGTAAATGGCTCTAGAGAAAACAAAACAAACAAAAAAAACCCAAACAAACAAACAAAAAAAACCAAACCAAAAAAGTGATAAAAAGATAGTAGTATCTTTATATCCTAGACGAGTAGAAATATCTCCTAAAGAAACAATGTAAAGTGCACAGTTAATATATGCAATTGCTGACTGGAGGCAGTGGGGTAAAGTAATGGCCTCAAAACAGTGGGAGATAGGAACTAGTCTCAGCTTCTGTAATTACTCTCTGGGGCCTTGAACAAGTCACTTTAGTTTTCTTACCCTTTATATAATATTCAAACCTCACTCATCACTGGAGTATCTGAGCATCTTCCAATAATGCATTAAGCAATTTCATACATAATAAAGTCAGAAGGGACCATTGTGCTCATCTAGCCTGACCTCCTGTATAACACTTGCCATAGGATGTCCCTGTATTAACTCCTGTTTGAACTAGAACATATTTTTAGTAAAACATCCAATCTTGGTTTTAAAATGGCCAGTGATGGAGAATTCACCACAACCCTTGATAAGTTGTTCCATTGATTGGAACTGTTAAAAATGTACACCTTATTTCTAACACTTGACTAATATCTGTCACCTCTGAGCAGGCATTAAATCAAAAATTTAATGCTTGCTGTACAAATCGAGTTTACAGTCCACCACTCTACCAGCCATGGGCGGCTCTAGGTATTTTGCCGCCCCAAGCACAGCAGGCAGGCTGCCTTCAGCGGCTTGCCTGCGGGAGGTCCCTGGTCCCTCGGATTCGGCGGCACGCCCGTGGGAGGTCCGCTGAAGCCGCGGGACCTGTGGACCCTCCGCAGGCATGCCGCCGAAGGCAACCTGCCTGCTGCCCTCGCGGCGACCGGCAGAGCGCCCCCCGTGGCTTGCCGCCCCAGGCACGCGCTTGGCATGCTGGTGCCTAGAGCCGCCCCTGCTACTAGCTGAGCTATCAAAGGAAGATGTCAAATGGTAAAATGGAGATAGCATTGACGGGGTGTTGTAAGGACTGCTCGGTGTTTGTGAATGCAGTATATACAATAGGTGCTAAGTATAAATGTTATGGAAAGACACTTACAGTAACAATTGATGAGCACTAAGAAGCAAGGAAAACCTGATTCTAGGATGTGGCGCCCAGCATATACTTTCAGCAGGTTGATGCATTTCTAGAGCCCTGCGGAATATAAGTTTATAATTACCTATAGTGTTTTGCCCATGTCACCAGGCTACACCATGGCAGAAGCACAAGGTTTGTCATAGATTAGGCTCCATTTGGAGAGAAGAGAAGATGTGGAGAGAAAAGAATGACACATGGCAGGATAATAAAAAAGGGTGCTGCCATCATGGAGACAACTTATAATGGAGTCAAACATCTTGCTCTGAACAGAGAGCAGTAGCAAAAATCAGTTGCCTCATGTGCCACTACGCAAAGGAGATTTTAAGTTCAAAGGCCCCTGAAATGGCAGGGAATTGATTAAGTAGCATATACCCAGATGATCTTAGCAAGTGACCTGCACCCCACACAGCAGAGGAAGGAAAACCCACAAGTTCACTGACAATTTGACCTGGGGAGAATACCTTCCCGATCCCGCATATGGCAATCAGTTAGATCCTGTGCATGTGAAGATGGAAAAAAGGTATTTCTGCCAATGGTGGCTGTCTGCGTATCCAAAACTAGTCTTGACTCCAGTAAGTATGACTGCACTAATCTGAAGATTAGCTGATGGATACACCCAACAAAAGGTGAAGGCAGGGCCAAAGATAGCTCCTTAAAGTGCTTAACAGGTATATGGTGGTGTTCAGTGTGTTAATTGATTGCAGGATGTATATAATTTTTTCTGTATAAAGTGGTTTATTGGTGTGTTTCCTTTAGGCCTCATTCTCCATTCCATTGCTCTGATTTGATGTCAGTGTAATGCCATTGACACCTACAGAGTTACACTGGCATAAAGCCATCAAAAGATAGTGGAGAGTCAGGCCCAAGGTCCCGCGCATATAATTTCCCTTTTTGTTGGTGATGCAATTGCTTCAGTAGTATGTGATCACCCTGTCTTCAAAGTGATGACTAGTTCTTGTGATCAGCTGTAACTAATTACTGCATTGCTGGTCAATTGCCTGTCCTGATGCGTTGTAGCATTGTTATATAATGTGATGTGACAGTGGTGCATTCCCTCAGTACAGTTTGTGAGCTCTGAGGAAGACACTATGTGGAAATGTTAGCGGTTATGATGCTATTTTAATCACCTGCTATGAAGTAACACTGAGTAAAGTAAGATGTTTTTATTCTTTTTTTTCTTAGTTATTTTTCTGTGTTGTACTAGATCAGTGTGTTTTAATGGTCATAGATATCCTGCGGCTTGTTCTTTGTTGATTACTTATACTAAAGCTATTTTAAGCAATCAGATTTAATTGTTTGTGCTATGGGGTGGTGGGGATAAGGTTTGGAGATGTTTTTTTTTCTCTATTTGTGGAATGGTGCGTTAGATGTTTGTTTGTTTTTACTGGATCTCTCTAAGAACTGCACCCCCAATTCTTCCCATTTGTTTTCTTGGACTGTGTCTTCTTGTGATCTTAACCTGACTGGTGTAAAAGTGGTTACTCTTGCATATTGTAAAGGTATTGTGATAAACAGGCTTTTTTTCTTGTTGTAATGGACAGGCTATGCTGAGGAAGATAAGATATAATGGCTACCTATGGAAACTGAAATAGTATGTAGCACGACATTAGTTATCAGTTAGTTTGGAGAGGATATACTTTGTTTTTCATACATTCCCTGCTTTAAGTGCCAAATTTAGTATTTATTATCTTTATAACACTATCGCCTAGTGCTAGTTGCTGTAATATTCAGCAACTGTGGAGCCATAACTGGTGCCAGCATAATCAGGGTGACCATCTTAGTTGGATGGAAATAAGGAAAAAACACATGGAAAAAAAAGGCCAATGCTTTATTTTAAGAGGCATTTTAGGGATAAGCCATTTCCTGTGGCATACTGTGAATCCTTCTCTCAAGTGAATGTCTCTCCTGCCCTCAGGTGTAAAGTGTAATTATATCAAAAGCTTCAATGTAATATTTAGACTGGCATAGGCAGCGGGGTGGGCTAGCTGCCCTGAGTACAATCCCACCTGAAACTTTGGGTAAGTACTGGGGCAGTTAGGCCAGGCTGCTGTGGCTACACTGTTTTTTCAGGGCACTAGCTTAATTGAAGCTATTGCATTTACATCTACCTGAGCTAGAAATTACACCTTCAGCAACAATGTAGATATACCTGAGAGAAGCTTGGTTTTCTCAGGGACTGGTGCTGGCCTCTCCTCAGTAGCTAGCACAAACCATGACCACAAAGGAGGCCAGATTTCTGAAGAACCATGTATCATCTTTGTCCCTTAACAAGCAGGGCTGGGAACATTAAATCCCAGATTTAAGCTTTTGGTTTCCAAAGGCTCCTAGCTGCTGCAGGGATGCACCAAGAATGGGGGAGGAAAAACTAGGGAGGAAAACAGGTGGCTGAGAATAAAGAGGTGGGTGAAACATATGACCCACTTTGCTCATCTTAGCCAGTGCCTGGTGGCAGTGTCTTACACCTCACGAGGCTATATCTTCTCACAAGATCCCAAAGTGCTTTACAAGCCCTGCTGGAAAGCAGCTTCTCTGGAGCCACACACAGCATGCTGCAAAATAGTGCAGAGAGGGGAAATTCTAGCCAAGGACGCCAGGGTTAATTTCTGGGCTTGCAAGAAGGGCTATGAGACCTTTACTGTCCATGTAGAACAGGCAGGACTTTGAGTTCTAAGGCTTCATCTGAAATGACTGAGTATAGAGCCCGCATCTGGATTGGGTGGACACAAAGAACCCAGGCTTGAGTAATGCTCCCTGCTCTTTTAAAAAAAAAAAAACCCAACCAAACTGCTGTCTTAGGGTAGGTCTACACAACATTGCCATATCTATGCCAGCATAACCCCGTTGTATAGATGCAGTTTATACCGGCTTTTTCTGTTGGGGGCAGCAACACCACCTCTCAGAACAATGGTAGCTACATTGACTGAAGCATTCTTCCCTGGACATAGCTGCATCTACATGTATGCAGGTTGGTGTAACTATGTCAGTCAGGGGTGTGGATTTTTTGTGCTCCTGACTGAATTAGCTATGTCGACCTAGCTATTGATATAGACCAATGCTTTAGGGTTTATATGGAGAGGGGTTACACACACAACTCTACCCCCCCCCCCCCGCCACACATATGGGAAGAAGTGACATACACACACACTCCCATACACCTTTCTCACACAGAGGTGTGACTGACCAACCCAACCCTCCTTGCCTGGTGCTCTCCGCCCGCCATGCCTGGGCTGGGCCCTGGAACGGACTCACCGCCCTGGTACCTGGCACTGCGTCTTCCCAAGGCAACACATGGGCAGAGGGCACGCAGGGTCACATGCCCTCGCTCCCCATATTTCTGCCAGGGTTCACACCAGAACGTGGCCAGCAGCAGCCTTTTGGCGCTGTTTGAGAGGGAAGGGACAGGAACTGCTTCTAGCTGCGGGGGGGGGGAAGAGGAGGAGAAGGGGGAAAGGAATGACCTGGCCCGTGTCTTTGCAGAGCTCTTCTCTTTCCCCCTCCCCCCAGTGTGGCTGAAAGCAGCTTGTCCCTTCCTTCCCCTCACAGTGTCAAAAGGCAGCTAACTCTTCCTGTCTGCTGCTGGCTGCCAACATAACCCAGCCACCTCCTGTCCACTGGCTATAGCATGGGCAGGAAGGAGTTAATCCTAAGGATGCATTGTGCACCAGGGCTCAGGGAACGTGACTGCAGGGGCTTCAGCGAACCAGTCCAGAGAGGTAGCTCAGCAGAGTAGGGTGCCTAAGGGATGGAGCACCCCATGCTCAATGGGGGCAGAACCCAGGGTAGGAGGCATGGGTGAAGAGGGTGCTAAGCCCCTGCCTGGGGGACTGCTGTGGAGCCTGAAGATTTGGGGTGTGAACAGGCTGGAAATCACTTTCCTCTGCCACTCCAGAGCTTAGCTGAGGGGCGGAGAGGCTTCCGCATGCCAGCGCTGTGTGGGGCTTTGGCACATGCAGGGCTCAGCTCCTCCTGGCCAGCACCCTGGGCCGCAGGCTCTTGGGCTTTCCTGGGGGCACTGACCCAGCCAGAGGCAGCAAGGGAAGGAAGGAGCCTGCCAGCCAGGCTGTTAGTGAGCTGAGCACTCCGACCAGGGGCTGGCTCTCCGCAGTGCTGGGAGTAGGATGTGCCTCGCTGGGGCGGGGGGAATATATGGAAGAACAGCATGGCTGGGGGTGGGGTGAAGCCACAAAGCAGGGAAAGGACTGTGAGAGGGGGAGCATGTAAGGGCTGATGGGTGCACCCCAGAGGCAACATGTAACTGGCTGCTGCCTGGCGCCTGCCCACACTCACCAGCCACCATAGCTGGCAGTGTGCAGCCAGTGCCAGAGGGAAACAGGACAGGGGGCAGGGCCCTGCTGGCCGAGAGCTGGCACTGGCACTCAACGGGGGCTGCGCTGATGGACCAGCAGGAGGAGGGGCCCACCCCATGTGCTGTATCTTTGCCCTGCCACCAACCTTGCACACCCACCCCAATCGTCAGCCACTGGACTCCCCCACTCACCAGTACTGAGGTGGAGGAGACAGAAAATACGGGACAATTTGCTGGTTTCTAAGAAAAAGTCGGGACACCTGCAGGAGGGCTTAAATACGGACTGTCCCTTTATAAACGGGACCTCTGGTCACCCTAACCATAATAAACAGATGTTACTAAGGCTAGTTTGAGCCTTTCCTCAATGCCAATGGGGTCAGGCAGACGGGCAGAGGCACAGGATATCTGTGAAGCAAAACCCAACCCCTGTGTACAGACCAATGAATAGGGAACTCTGCAAGCTGAACTCTACATCTCCTCTTCCCTACTCAAGCTAGTCTGACCTAGAGGAGAATTGGGTCCTTATTGCTTTAGGTTTATCTAAAATGCTCCCATCCAGATCTCTGGGCACCCATATACTATGATGTGTACAATCAACAAAATCAAATCAGTGTCCAGACTAAAAAACCCTCTTACAATAATGGCGTTTATACCATATCTCTGCAGCACCTCCAGGGCTGGCTCCAGGCACCAACTGACCAAGCACGTGCTTGGGGCGGCACCTTGTAAGGGGCGGCGCTCGGGTTTTGTTTGTTTGTTTTTGTTTCGGCAGGGCGGTGCTCGAGGGGGGGGGTTGTTTTTGTTTCAGCAGGGTGGCGCTGGGGGTGGCGGTTGTTATGGCGGGGGGGGCGCTCTTATTTTTTTTGCTTGGGGCGGCAAAAAAGTTAGAGCCGGCCCTGAGCACCTCCCACCGAAGGAGCTTGAAGGATTAATGAATTACACCTGTAACCCTTCTGCCAGGTGAAGTTGACAGCAACTCGACTGGCATCCAGAGCCTACCAGCTTCCACATGTGGCCCACCACTGCTGCCTAACTTGGAACTGAGGGGTGTCGCCGCCTCTGGCAGCTCACACCGTGCTGTAAAGGTACCATCCTTCCTCATAAAAATACACCCAGGCATTCTGCACTTGCTCAGCCATTCTGTGGCTGCCCGTAAAGTGGATTCAGTTGAGTCCTCATCGAATGCCTCAGGTGTCCCTGTTACTAGCAGGCAGTTCTTAGGGTCCGTATTCATTCCCTTGCACCAACCCTCTAACATGTGTACAGCCAAAAATCTCATAAAATTGTTTCCCCAAATGAATGGTTTACTCAAGATGAGCTTGTGAGGGGTACTGACCCAGGGATCCTGGATGAGTCCCCACCAAATGTAACCCTTCTGCCAGGTGGAATTGGCAGCAACAAGGGCTGAGCAAAATGGGCCAGAAAATAGAACCAGCCTGAGACACACTTGGGAAAGCTAAACACCACTCCTGGGAGCCTCTAAGGGTATGTCTATACTACCCGTCGGATCGGCGGGCAGCGATTGATCCAGCGGGGGTTGATTTATCGTGTCTAGTCTAGACACGATAAATCGACCCCTGAGCGCTCTCCCATCGACTCCTGTACTCCACCGGGTGAGAGGCACAAGCGAAGTCGATGGGGGAGCATCAGCAGTCGACTCACTGCAGTGAAGACACCGCAGTGAGTAGGTCTAAGTACATCGACTTCAGCTACTTTATTCACATAGCTGACGTTGCATAACTTAGACCGATTTCCCCCTTCCCCGCCCCCAGTGTAGACCAGGGCTAACAGGCAATACTTCCCCTCTCACAAGCATTGAGTCTGTGTATAACAAAATACAGATTTTATTAAAAGGGAAAAGGGGACCCAACATTAATTTAGGAAAACACCACAATCACATTCTAAAGCAAGTGACCATAAGCAAAACCCCCATAGTATGTTAGGCTAGTGGCCTTGGCCTCCGTTTCCCACCTTGTGTTGGGAAAGTCTGACAAACAAATATCCCTTAACACACCACTTCTCTCTCCCTCTGCTGCACTCCACTTACAGTTGGGGAGAACCTTGGTTAGCAAAGATCCAGAGTTCAGAGATGCATTCTCGGGGGGGGTTCACCTCCCACTCCTAGGGAAGATGGGCGCCAAGCAATGCCTCTGCTGCCGCCTCTGCAACTAGCTCACAGCTGCCACTGTTTCTCCGTGCAGTCTCTGTGTTGTCTTTCACTGTCCCCTGCACAAGATCTAAGGCTTAGCTCCTAGACAGTGGTGAGGATGGCTCTAGGAATCACCAACCAGAAACAGGGCCTCTCAAATGAGTCAAATCAGCTGTTACTAAATGCTGGAGAGGGACAGGTCAAATGGTCTTGGATTCTTTAGGCAGAGGCAATACCACCAGATAGGAACACCTGTCCCCACCCACTGTCCTTTTCACTGAGATTTGGCATCTCTATCCCCCTGCTTAGCAAGTGAGGTTCAATTTAGGGTGACCCCATTACTCAAGGCAGGCTAAACACAGTTCTGCTGCCCTTTACTTGTACAATAAGGATAACAACATTTCATTACCCCTGCATTCAAATTTAAAAAATGTATTAAAGCTAATGTTAAAATTATGTAATATGTAGGTTAAGAAAAGAGTGTCTGTACATCTGGGTATAGTGCTTAAATTATCCCAAGTACAAAGGTTGGTTTAAAAGTAATACAATATATTTAGTACATAATCAGCAATAACTCAAATAAGATTAATAAATTTAATGATACACTTTAGATATTAGCCTCCAAATATTCAGGTACATCACTCTGGAAAAGTTGTACAGAGAGTTGGTTGTGGGAAGTAAATATATCAATGAGTGAAGATTGTCCCTCAGTAATTGAGAATTTAGGATAAGTTGTCTGTTAGGAAATACAATCCATCAGGGAAGTATTTCAGTTACTTTCCTAACCGCACATCTCATCACCACTCCAGCTCATCTCTCCTAGTATTGCCAGTGTCTGGTTATGTCTAGATGTGTACTAGAGTGATTTGAAACCCAAACCAGCCAAAACTGATTGTTTTGGCAAAGCAGTTCCATTTGCTGCACACCTAGATAGAGTAGACATGTATAAGCAAACACGGTCTGCTCCAGAAGCTTTTTCCCCCCAGCTCATCACTAGATGTCAGGGGAGAGCTCATTCAGACCCTGCTTACACATCTATTTATTTAATCCTCCTAAAAGAAATAATAAAAATCAGTATATATTGATGTTATAAAACAGCACAGGTAAATTAGAATACTCAAATTTATTACATATCTCCTGTAAGTGAAATAGAAACTTCAGTGATCTAATGTATTCAGATTTTATTAGTTAGTTAAAAGTTCTGCTATAAAATATCTCCAACCCTGAAACTTTACTTTGCCCATAAGGTAGAAATTGTAGTATGATTAAAGGTCTATTTTCTTCATTATCTATTAGCTGGAAGAATGCATGAAGAATTACATGTGTTGTTAATAATGTAATTGACGTGATTACATGTAGATGAGGTTTGTCATATATAAGGAGAAACTATGAAACCACTTAAAACAAATGACTGAACAAAAGCCTGCAATCAGGAGGGTCATCTCACCTTCCTGCTTGTAAATATTTAAAGGAAATGAATAATCATATCAACAATTTGCATTTATTGGGATCCGTTGACCTCAAAATGGAGGTGATAGAATTAATAGACATCAGCACAGAGTTGTATTGGATTTTTCATTGTACCTGTATTATGACTCCATCTGTTTTGAATGTAAATATCTCGGTTTTTTTGAGATCATTGTTACTGTAATCACCTCATTTGGAATAAGCTTTGTACTATACTTTTTCTTTGGCTACCACTCAAGTGACATTGCCACCGACTTGTCTTAGCCTGTGGAGTGCCTCATGACGTGAGCTTGCCTACTCTTATAGCAATCAAATTAATATTCAATTCAGGATGGTCCAGCTGGGCCTCATATTCCACAAAGTCAACAAAACAGTCTTTCGCTGACACAAACGAAAAGATGCAGTCAGAGGTAGGCCCTGACCAGTTCAGATTTTTGGGTTAATACGGGGTGGGGATTTTGGGATTCCCTCCAAGAACTTGTTCCACTTGGCTTCCCAAGAACTCAGTTCGACTCCAGACTTTGCCACTCAGGTATCATTATTTGGCACACAACAATGCTATGCTGAGTTGATCTGGCTCAAATGCAGGTGGGCTGGATGCAGGGTACATCACAGCTCCAAAGTTACGCAAAAACCCTCTCCCTTTATATACATTACACCTCTCATTGCATTTACTATACATTGCATCACACGTTTTTGGATTGGCTTGGTTACTTCACAGGAACTAATCCCTGTGCAGCATGCACTGTCCACACACTGTCCCTGGTTTGACTTCCTCTTTACCTCAACTATACATTCCTGACTTATTTTGTCCCTTGTTATCTAGTTCATAGTGAATAGTTCCCTGGGTGTTCTCCCTCTTATCTTAGTTGGCTCACGCATTCTGTGTCCTTAGCCTACTGACCTATTTACTTACCTTATTTAGCACAGATGTTCTGTTTTCAACCTGATGGTTCATTTCCTTTCCTAATTTTATCTTCCAAGAAATGAGGCCTTCCTCCATGTGTTAATTACTCAGGTCAGGTCAGGCCTCAGCTATATTGCAGATCCTTCCTCCCCTATCCATGCTTCACCCAGAACTGGCCCCTGGGAAGAAGCAGCCAGTCCTTTTTATCCTGCCTATTGGGCCCTGATTGCCTTCTGCCAATCTTTTTATCATATCTCCTAGAACTGGAAGGGACCTTGAAAGGTCATTGAGTCCAGCCTCCTACCTTCACTAGCAGGACCAAGTACTGATTTTTGCCCCAGATCCCTAAGTGGCCCTCTCAAGGATTGAGCTTATAACCCTGGGTTTAGCAGGCCCATGCTCAAACCACTGAACTATCCCGCCCCACTGCCAATTCTAACCATTTTAGCCACTGGAGGACCAGTCCTTACTGATTCTACCCACCACTGATCCTGGGTGGCCTCTCTAGACAACTTCTGGAGGATTAAACTTGGTGCTTTATTTCCCCAAGGTGATGGGGCTCCAGCAGGGAGCAGCAAATGCCTATCACAGATACATTTAACCTGAGATGGTGGAAAGCATGAGAGTTGCATGGCCTCAGAGACTGATCCAAAAGCCATTAATGCCAATAGAAAGACTTTGTTTTTGCTGGAAGTTGAATTGATCCCTTAAATTCTATGGCCCGTGTTAGGCGGGAGGCCAGACTAGATGATCTAATGGTCCCTTTTGGCCTTAAAATCTACAAAGCTATGAAAATTCATTCCTGTGCAGGATGCCAGCAGAAGGCCTATGCAAAACTTAACTCCCACTTATGCTCTATTTTGTGGAGCTAGGTGGTGCATACGCCTTGTTCTGGCCTTTGCACAAGGTGAATTTCAGTCTGAGTGCAACTTCATTTTTTTTTTTGGTCAAATCGCATATTTGATTATGAATTGCCACATATATTGGGTGAAAATCCCATACTGGTGATCTCACTAGTGATGGCAGAGGTCATGCATGTTGGATCCTGTTTTTTAATTCTCCCTTTAAATGTGCTTGAAAATTAATGCACGTTCTATAATATATCCTTTTTCAAATTTAAGTTTGCCCAATGTCTGCTTCTAGTTTTCAACATACAGTTGAGATGAAGCAATTGCCAAAATAAGGCATTGATTCAGGAAAGCATCCTCATTGCTTAAATGCTAGTCTGAGGGATGGATTTGAGCATGTACTGAATGGAGGCCTCATGAACAGAGTGTATTTTGAGCTCCAATAGCCTCAGCTAGGGTAGTGTCTCTCATTGTTCCTGTTCAAAAATGTGGACCTTCTTACCTTTTATCTTTGAACCTACATGCTACAAGAGTTTGGTAAGATTGCCAGACCACTCAGTATGTCTTTGCAGTTCTGACTTATATAGCTTATATGAATTAACTTACATGACATGAAAAATATCCTTGCTACTTCAAGAGTGACTGGGTTATAAATACAATGGAATGTGCTCTCTAAAACACATCAGATTTTTTTTTAAAAAAGCAAATGGCATCTAAAGAACAACTGTTTTGGAATTTAAGGATTGTCAATGATTTTTTTTAAATGTATCCTTTAAGAACCAGTTTAGACACTCATGCAGGAAACGCATGGTAGGATGAAAGCAGATCCTTGTGGATCTCTTTAAATGCATCCAACAAAAACTACTGGACTATTTTCTTTATTTGTCAGAATCTGGATTAGAAACTAGTTCTATTCCCATTAATTTCACAGCTGTTTTACACTATCATTCATTCTCTATGAAAATCCTTATGAGGCCTCTGAGTTTACTCACAGAATTTCTCACAGAGCCTGCCCAGGCCATCACTGAACAGAGAGTAGCAGCACAGAGCATGCCCAGGTACGCTGCAGAGGAGAGGGGTAAGAAGAGGACAGAGGAGTTGTTCATGTTGCTTAGAAGGTTAGTGGGTTCTGGCAATGCATGGACACAGGAGGCAATCCTAAGGGTGAATAAGGGACCCGCCCTGAATGGAAATGCCTTCGATACACTGTGAAAGATAGTGTTGACTCAGCAGACATAAATTTATATGTTTATTTGTAGTTTATCTTCTACTCCTTTGACAAAGAGTTTGCCAGTTCAGGGAGAGGAATGATGCTACTTCGGTTCGGTTCCCTTCCCTCCAGCAGACTTTTGGCCATTTGAGCAGCATTTCTTCCAGTACATCCCCAGGAGCAGATGCGATGATATGGTTCTAGGAAGTTTAGACTTGAAATTAGACGAAGGTTTCTAACCATTAGAGAAGTGAAGTTCTGGAACAGCCTTCCAAGGGGAGTAGTGGGGGTAAAAGACATATCTGGCTTTAAGACTAAGCTTGATAAGTTTATGGAAGGGATGGTATGATGGGATAGCCTAATTTTGGCAATTAATTTTGGCAATTGATCTTTGATTATCAGCAGGTAAGTATGCCCAGTGGTCTGTGATGGGATGTTAGATGGGATGGGATCTGAGTTACTGCAGAGAATTCTTTCCTGGGTGCTGGCTGGTGAGTCTTGCCCACATGCTCAGGGTTTAGCTGTTCGCCATATTTGGGGTCGGGAAGGAATTTTCCTCCGGGGCAGATTGGCAGAGGCCCTGGAGGTTTTTCGCCTTCCTCGGCAGCATGGGGCACGGGTCACTTGCTGGAGGATTCTCTGCAGCTTGAGGTCTTCAAACTGCAATTTGGGGACTTCAATAACTCAGACATAGGTTAGGGGTTTGTTATAGAAGTGGATGGGAGAGATTCTGTGGCCTGCATTGTGCAGGAGGTCAGACTAGGTGATCATAATGGTCCCTTCTGACCTTAAAGTCTGAGTCTATGAGGTTCTTATTTTCAGTGTAGTTCAATTGATTAGAAACTCTAATGAGGCAAGTGCTGGGCACTTCAAGGGCCTGATTCTGATTTACACCAAGGTCCCTTTGCTCAACTCTGGCAATGTAAAGGATATTGATAGTAGGTAAGGGGTACATCACGTTTAAAGCCCCTTTACGCTGCCAGAGCACTGTAAAGGTGTGTTAGTGTGAGGATCAGTACCCACAAGCGGCCAAAGCTGGCTCAGAGTGTTATTCAAGTTTCTGTTTTCACTTGCACGCAGAAAGAGAGAAGGGGGCGGGGGAAGGACAATTCTGCAGTGGTCTCACTCAAGTGCATTGTGTTCAAAACAGGAAAAGAAAAATAGAACAGCTGTTCCATTACACTCATTCCATCTAAATCACTTCACTAGGGCAGTAATAGCTCTGTTAATATCCCTTTTCACTTATCTACTACTTGGTCTTTCTGTCTGAGTGTTTTCACATCCCTTTATCAGTCTTCTCCAGCTGCAAGCAGCACTGTACATGTATTTTAGGCAAAAAGACCTTCTGAATTTTTATTTTAAGATTATGCTTATGCACTCACATGCTTGATCTGTGGGAGCAGGAAGCTCTAATACCATACTTGCTTCTCCACAGCGATTCCAGATAGAAAGAGGAATTGTTAGCAAAGGTTTGTGCCTGACCCTTGATTTAGGTCATGGAGAATTGGTTTGATAAAGTATGGTTGACATCTGTGGGAGTGCTTGTCTGCTTAAAATCATGCACATGCACAAGTATCTTTCTTTATGGGTCCTAGTTGATGTAACATAATCAACAGCTTATAGAGTAATACCTGTGCCCCAGGGCCCTATGCAGAAGATACAGCAGAAGATACTGAAAACATGCCAAATAGAAACTACCTTGAATATACATATGTACAGCTTTCAAATACCTGCAAACTATTTGCTTCTGTGTATTTCAGGGTGTTGTATAGCATCCATCACTGCAGTATTTAATTCCATGTCTGGTGGATCATTTACTGGGTACCCTCTCCCCGTTTGGGATGGGGTGAGGGTAATTATTTCCCCGCGCCTGAGTCAACATGATCGCCCCTTGTCTCGGGATAATATGGCCTAGGGGTAAAAGTCAATATGGCTGCCCTCTCTCAGGGCTGCATGGCCCAATGGCCAGAGTCAGTACAACTGCCTGCTCCCTCAGGCTGTGGGGCCTAATGGCTGGAGACAGTATGGCTGCCCCATTCAGCAGGTCTGTGGGGCCTAGTGGCCAGAGTCAGTATGGCTGCCCCGTTCAGCAGGTCTGTGTGTCTCAGTGGCTAGTCAGAGGGAGTGGGCTGCCACCTAGGGGGACCCGGACCCTCCTTGCTTCACCAGGTCCAAGCCCAGGGCCCTGACAGTGGCAAGTATGCTCGCCACTAGGTGAGCAGGGAATCTGTCTGAAACATGCTGACACCACCCAGTACAATGACTAGTCCCCCTGAGCTACTTCCTACCTCGTCCTTGGTGTAGTGGCCATGGCGTCTCCAGGGTCTCTGGGCTTCTCGGTCTGTGCGGCTCTCAGCAGCTCCATGACTCCCTGAGTGTCCTCCTGGGTCTCGGCATCTCTAGCTTCCATTGCCTGGGGCCTCAGTGACTCCCAGACTGGAACTGCCAGTGTGCATCCTCCCTCCTTGACAGTCAGCCCTGAATAAGCTGAGCTGCTCCCTTTTATACCTAGTCTCCAGCTGGAGCATGCCCTGCAGGGCCGAAGGGACGTGGCTTCCTTGACCCAAAGAGTAGACCCTTGCAGGACCAGTGCGGGGCAAGCGTGTCCCATCACAGGTATATTTCACTTAATCATTTCCCTGACATTGCAGGGACCTTGGGCACTGATGCACCTTGGTCCCTCCTATTTTCTGCCCATGGCACATAATAGCCTAGCCTCCTGTGGGCTGCAATACTTTGATCTAACTTTGGTTGTTGAGTTTAGTGCATGGGTGCTGGGTGGTGGTGGTGGCGGCATGTGATGTACAAGATATCAGACTAGATGATCTGATGGTGTCTTGTGGCCCTGGACTCTAGAACTCAGATTTTCTGGGGCCAAATTCTTTCCTTTAAAGATATAGCACTCAGAGATGACTAAACAGGTCTGCAATTTTGGTGGATGTCACCATGCATTGTTTGCATTATTATTGATTTATTTTACTTCTTGTTTTACACTTTATAATCAGTACATGGATTAAAATATACAAAAACTATCATTTTATTTTGACTATACAGAAAATAATCACCAAGCTGCTGATTCAGAAAAGCATCCCTATTCACAATAACAACGAGGAGTCTGGTGGCACCTGGACTAACAGATTTATTTGAGCATAAGCTTTCATGGGTAAAAAACCCACTTCTTCAGATACATCTACTATGCTAGTGACTACTGCTCCCCAGAAATGTCCAAGCCTAGGAGCAGGTTGAATTTATTCTCCATTTGTGATGTTTAAATTACCTAATATATTGATATCATAAAGGCAGATGAACCTGAGCTGGTGTAAACTGTCATAGCTCTACTGAGGATCTGCACAGTAGATTTTGTAATTTCTTTTTAAAATTCTGTTTGGTATTTTTTGCATTTATTATTTAACACTTGTTTATATCACCATATGTGTGGTGAGGTGAAGAGGCTGGAGACTGAAGGACTGTAATGGAGTCTTATGGTACATGTTGGTAGAAGGCCTTTTGGTTTTTATGAGGGAGTCTTCTAATTGGAGATTCCGTAAATGGAGACATAATGGATCAAAAGATCATACTGAAGCATTTTATATTTCATAGCTCTGTATTTTAAATGTTCTGGGGTGATTAGAGCCCTGCAAAGGAACATAGTTTCAGTCTTCCAGAAGTTCCTTGCACTTAGCCCCTACTCCAGGTATTGGCAACCTTTGGCCCGCGGCCTGCCAGGGTAAGCACCCTGGCGGGCTGGGCCAGTTTGTTTATCTGCCGCGTCCGCAGGTTCGGCTGATCGTGGCTCCTACTGGCCGCGGTTCACTGCTCCAGGCCAATGGGGGCCAGAACATCCCTCGGCCCGCACCACTTCCTGTAGCCCCCATAGGCCTGGAGCAGCGAACTGTGGCCAGTGGGAGCCACAATCGGCCGAACCTGAGGACTTGGCAGGTAAACAAACTGGCCTGGCCCACCAGGGTAAGCACCCTTACCCTGGCGGGCCGCGGGCCAAAGGTTGTCGATTCCTGCCCTACTCCCTTGGGCCTGCAGAGTTCTTCCTTGCTCCTTGTAACTGAGCACTGCCTCTCAGGGCCTTCTCCCTGGAGACTCTTCCTGCTAACAGATTTCTCACTGCCTTTCCTCCCTGGGGACTCGGGCAGCTTCTCCCAGGGACCTCTCTGTTTCTTGCAGGGCCTACCTCAGGGCTTCCCACGGAAGCTTAAGATGCTCTATGTGGTTCCTATCACAGTTTCCTCCCAGAAGAGTTCTTGCAAGCCTTTTTTATGAGGCCCAGGTCTTTACTGTGTTAATACCTGACCCTGTTAGTTCCACCCCCTCAGGCAGGGTTGCAATTCATTATGACACAGATGGGGCTAGCTCCATCTTTCTCCTTAAAGGGGCCAATTACCCTGTGACAGGGACATTGGCAAGGGACACATAGATATTTCTTTCTGATCCCTTTGAATGACATAGTCACACAATTAGTACAATGAACTTCTTGTTTCTCTTGTTTATGTATTTCAAAATCCAGTTTAAATATTCAAATTCTTTAGAAGTCTATTTTTTCCAGCATATTGATCAAGTTCCTCTCCTTTTTTCCATGCACTTTTTTTATTATTCTATTCAGAATTTTTTTCTGAAATATGTGCCCAAATCTAAGGCTGAAATGTCTGCTTTTGTATTTGTCTTATGCTAGCTAAAACATTTCCTTGTATCTTCCCTTAGAGACACTAACTGCGCTACTGGGTGTGTGTGTGTGTGTGTGTATATAGCACTTCCCATTTTCAAAGCATTGTACAAACATTAGCTAATTTATTTGACATGCTAAAAGAAATTAGACTCCATATAACTAAGTCAGTTTGGAATGAAATATATTTCTAGTCATCTCCATTTAATAATCACAACCACAACATCAAAGATGATTCAGATCCAAATTGAAATAACTGATTTTATTCTATCTGGATTTGATTTCTTTTCCCGCGTGCCCTAAAATACTCATTCTCTCCTTCCTGCTGGGATCAATGGTGGCTGGGACTGGGGCTTACAATGAAGCTACACAATTCCAGAGTGATTGAATTTCACTCCAGGGATTTATCTCCGGTCACCTCTTCCTGTGTTTCCACATGACTGGCCCTAATTTTATGCATATTCAGT
The DNA here is from genome assembly GCF_016161935.1 of Mauremys reevesii. Taxonomy (NCBI): domain Eukaryota; kingdom Metazoa; phylum Chordata; order Testudines; family Geoemydidae; genus Mauremys; species Mauremys reevesii. Next base: position 264,404,462 of record NC_052624.1, read on the forward strand.
GAGTTATGTCCACAATGTAGATACAAATATAACCTTCCTTGTGGCGGGGGGTGGTGGTGCGGTGGTGGTCATGATAACTTACCTACTAATCTTCCCCCTTCTGAGATCAGCTTTCTCTTATCTCTTTCCAAACTCTGTTCTCCCATATGGGAGCACAATATATTGCTGCAGGCTACTAAACTCCCCCAGCCCATCTTTTGCAGAAGATAAATCACACCACACATCTTGAAATTCTTAAACAGATTCTATTAATGGATGATCCAAAGTAAGTATCAAGTCAAACAATACAGATGGAAGCTTTTATAATACAGTAGCAATCCATAACATTTTGCTGACTACATGAAGTCCACCGGGGACTTTGCTATTGCTATTATTTTATGTGGAAGGTGCTCAGATACTATGGTGACTGGTGATGTAAACCTCCCTGAGATAGACATATGGAGCTTTACAGGATCTGCCTGGCTTCACCTTCTGTAGAACTACATATTGCAGTAAGTAATGTAGTACTTGTGACAGTTCTTGGGGTGCCCAGGACTGGGAGACACCATGTTACCCACCCTGCCTCCAGGGAAAGGGTAAATTGCCTCTGCATAACTGCTGGTCAGCTCTCTGACACCTCCAGTCTGTTAGCCACCCAAGCACTCTCCTCTGGGTTATGCCAGCCCATTGCAGGTTAACAATAGGTGCACCCCAATTCTCCAGCCCCTCTGATGCACTTCCCCTGTAGTATTTAGCCCCTTATCTACTGAACACTCACAGAATGCTCAGATCAGCTGTCTTCAAAGGGAACAGTACACATACCAACTTGAATGATTCAACTTTGGATCAGCTGTATGTATAACACCCCAGCACTGTTATATTTATAGTGAAAACAATCAAGTTTATCATCAAAGATTAAGATTCAAGCAATAGGAGTAAGGATAATGGAAACAGAAATGGTTACATATAGAACAAAATCATAACACGCTTTCTAGAGATTAAATTTACCATGCTAACCTTCTGTCTAAGGAAGTTTATCTCAGCCCAAATGGCTTTTGCAGTGTTTCCAACCAAGGTTGACTGGGATCCCGTTTTCATTAATGTATTTCCACAGATGCAGCATAAAAGGGGTGTTTCCTTGCTTATGTCCCACCCAAGTTCATTGTCTGCCCCCAGAGACAGGACAAACCCCGGGGGGGGGCACTGAGGCTCGAGGCTTTAGCCCCATGGGGTGCACCAGGGCTCAGGGCTTCAGCCCCACAGGAAGTGCTGGGACTTGGGGCTTCAGTCACCTGGGGTGCACCAGGGCTCCTGCAGCAGAGCCAGGCAGCTCTGGATGGCTCTGGCTGAATTTAAGCCCTGCTTACAAGGCTTAATCTACATGTGAACAGAAATAGACAAGTGAATAGACATCCTTCATCTGGCAGAAACCTGTTTGTCAATCCTGCCTTGATTCAGACTTTAGGAACATATGTTCATTATACATATCTAACTTTGTATATGGTATCTGTGCATACCTTTCACAATTATATTAATGATCAGCATGATCCTGGCTTTCATTTCAGATCTTGTGACATCACATGGATAAATACCATGAAAGTGATGTGCTAAGTATAGTATGTCAACCCTGTTAGGAGTTGCTGTTACAGAACAGTGAATCCTTTGCCAGCTGCCACCAATGGGCCTCTGTTTCACAATACCATGATATGTTCTGAGCTTGTAAAGTGTAGTGCAGTGATAGGCTAATCACAAAATCTACAAAGGGAAATTGGCTAAGCATGCAGAAGTTCAGATGCAGATGAGAACCTCACTGGTGTAGAGATCTGGCAGTAGGTCTCCAAAGAGCAGACTGTTTGGCACTTCCTGGTTCTGTCTGGATCAAAATCAGAAATACCATTAGAATATGCCCATTCGTGGAACTTACAAGTTTCATTCTGATCCATGAAACAGTGTGGCGGACTTCTGTATGTTGCATAGGAATGCATGTGACTCCTGCTAAGTTCAGGTGCTGGAATGCTGCATAAAGATTCAGGATAATTACTGCTGGATCAAGCTGGCAAGTGGATGTTGGTAGCTCCAAATGGGGTATCAGAAGAAAATTCAAGGTCATTCTCCTGGCATTGTCAATGAAACATCTTTGGGACCACAGCATTCAGATGGCCACAACTGTACAAGCCTGTGCAATAAAAGTAGAAAGCTCTATTTCCCCTGATGCCTACAGTCGGTGAGGAAAAGCCAGTGACAAGGTGCCTACATTCCTATGATACTGCTACAGAACATGTCTTCATGGGGTGGATGCTGTATCTTATAATATACTGATATTCCAATCCAATGAACATTATCAGTAGAAACTGCTGCTGGAAGATGTAAGATCCAGAAGCTCTAAAAGGAAGCTTAAGGGAAATAAGTTCTCACCTGTTCAAATAGCTTTAAAGTTGCAAGGAACGGGGGGAGGGAAGACCCAAATATATAACACATGTATAAAGTGTATTGTAGGATGAAGGCGCTGTGATCTCACAACTGTCATCTTACCCCTCACAATCACATTTATTTAACTCCTGCTGAGGCATACACATGTAGCAGTTTGGCAAAGCACTGGAGTTGGAAATGACCTGTTCAAAGCTTGCCTCATTTTGCTGAGTGAACAATGTCAGACATTAAGTGAAAATACGGCATCAACGATTTGATTAAGCTAACAGACAAGGGAACACTTGAGGGTTTTTTGGCTTTGTTTAAATTTTGTTTTATTTAAGCTAAATAAAGCTTTCTTCAGAGATGCTCTCAACACCTATGTCCTTGTGCTGTGGTCAATTCACACTTTAGTATTATGGCAGGGCCTATTTATATTCCAAAAAGAGAAATACATTACATCCATGAGCCTGTAGCAAAAGCAAGCAGAAGAGAGGTATCTATGCTACTCTGCAATAGGGTTTGTTATATTAAGCAGGTTCACACTTGAAAACAATGTTTTGACTGTTATTAGTATAGAAACATATTTCCAGCTCCTGTCACAATCCCCTGCCCCCAATATCTTAAAATCCAAAGGGCTGGGGAAAGGTTTGCACAGTACTTATCACAATGCCATTGTATAAATCCATGGTACATCCACAACTTGAATTCTGTATGCGGTTCTCCTTGCCCCATCTCAAAAAAGATATATTAGATTTGGAAAAGGTACAGAGAAGGGCAACAAAAATTATAGGCATTTGAAGACAGATTAAGAAGACTGGGACTGTTTATCTTAGAAAAGAGACAACTAAGGGACGATATGGTAGAGGTCTATAAAATCATGAATGGTGTGGAGAAAATGAATAGAGGATTTGCCCCTTCATATAACACAAGAATATGGGGTCACCTAATTAAATTAATAGGCAACAGGTTTAAAACTAACAGAAGGAAGTGCTTCTTCACATAATGCACAGTCAAGCTCTAGAACTTGTTGCCAGTGCATGTTGTGAAGGCCAAAAGTATAACTGGGTTCAAAAAGAATTAGATAAGTTCATGGAGGACAGGTCCATCAATGGTTATTAGCCAACCCCATCCTCTGGGCAATCCTAAACCTATGACTGCTGGATGCTGGGATTGGATGATGGGATGGATCACTCAATAATTGTCCTGTTCTAGTCGTTCCTTCTGAATCATATAGCACTGGCTGCTATTGGAAGACAGAAGACTGGGCTTGGTGAACAATTGTTTCTGACCCAGTCTGGCCATTCCTGTGTTCTTAAGGCAACTTTCCACTTGCTTCAGACAAAGCTGAGGCCAAGAATCTGACCTATGAATATAAAGAAAAGTGTTGTAGTCAATTATGCATATTTTTTCATGGAAAAATATAGTGAATGTATATTATTTGTTGCAAAAATTGACAAAAGGATGGAAAATGAAGGCAGACATTTAATCCTTAACTTCCACCATTGTTGTTAAACCCATAAAGGCATTCTAGACACTCATGAGAGAAATACGTATTACAAGACCTCAGTGTTCCCAATTAACCTTGAGCTGCTGATGAACTCTCCCTGGTTTCTTGAAACTTTATTGGCTGTTGCCCTGAATTCTAACCTCTTCTGTCTCGATCAGTTGGGAATTGACGTCCTTTGTTGGTGGGCAGGCTTGCTTTCAAGATGACTGAGTTCTCTCTGTCAGACTTGTTTCGTTCTGGCCAGCTATGCATTTGGCCTGGCTGCTTCTTTGACTGATTTTTTTAGTTTGGTGTTATTGTACAATGCTGAGCTGCTTGGTGACTGGCATCTTCAAGACAGGTTTAATAAAATAAAACATGTCAGCAAACCCACCAAGATGCCTCTGGAGTTACTCCAAAACCCACTGAAGTAAATGGGAATCTGACATTTGACTCTCTAATGATCCTATGGCTGGGGCTATCAGAAAGGATTGAGTCCAGGACTTTCGCTCCAAAGCACAGACCTCAACCACTTGAGCTAAAGTCAAGCCCATTAGCTGGGAGCTGTAGCAGGTGACTATCCTCTGTGGATCAGACACAGAATGGGGCATCTAACATGTTTTGCTAATGAGTTATAATTTAATGGGCTTTGGACCAGACATTTTGGCCCAGATTCTGAAAGTTATTTCGTGCCTAACTCCCATTGATTTCATATACAGCTATACCACTACCCCCAAGATGGTGCAGTGTTTGGTTGAGCTTAGCTCAAGGATGAAGAACAGCTGGTTGGAGCTGAACCTGAGCATGACCGAGGTTATGATGGTGGTGAAGGAAAGCCACCATGCAGTCTCCTTCGATTGATGGTGCAGACCCACAATTGGTCAATTCAGTCTCTAGTTTAGGAATGCTCCTGGATTCCTTGCTGATGTTAAGTTCTCACCTAGTAGCATCCACAAATAACATTTTCTATCACGTCCAGCTGACTAGGGAAGCCATCAGCCCTTAAGAAACTCTAACTAGTACAGACTGCTGCAGCGCATCTCTTCAGCAACACAGGCTAGTGAGAGGATCTCAGACCTGCCTTCTGATATCTCTCTGCTGGCTTTCCACAGACTACTGAGTAAAGTTCAAAGTCTTGGTCCTTATCTTCAATGCACTCAATGGCCTGCACCCAGAGTATCTAGAAGATGGTTTAAAGCTCCAAGATGAAGATTGTGGTCAACAACATAGTTCCTCAGGCACAATGGAACTCTCCATCATACGGGGAAAGCTCATTTATGCAGGAGACAAAGCTTTCTTGGGAACTGGTCCGTGACTGTGGAACTAATTCCCCCAGGGTCAAAAGGACCATCATAGACCTCACCACTCCAAATGCACTTCTTTCAACCTTCCTTTGGTAATATAAACATATAGCAGAATATATAAGGCACCCAGATACTACAGTGAAGAGGATGGTATAAAAACATAAATAGAACTGAATGAAGAGAAGAGAACCCGTCCTAGGGATTGTTGCTCTCTGCAACATATTCCCTTCTTAGTCCTTCTCTGAAAGAAGCCATGCAGACATAGGACAGGGGAGGGGTGGAGAATAGTGCTCTCAAGGCTGATTCCCCACTCTGGCACTTTGAGTGCAGAAGGTGGGGGCCCACAAGGATTCTAAAAATTAATACTGGCCACTCCAGGCTGGTATTAAACTTCCAAGGTTACAGCTTCTCTCTGACCTTGGATGGGTAAATGCTGCCACCACCCACGTGCAAAAAAACGTTTTGACCCAGGAAGGTGCACTTGGGAATTCCTCCCTGTGGGTACCCTCAAGCCTTTTTGCCCCCCATCTCTGGGGAAGAGATGAGAAAGAAAACAAAGGAAGTCAGCCGTTGCCACCAGCTAATTAAACGACATATGCACAAACCTCTTAGGACACACAAACCCAATCCTGTTCTTAAAAAAGGGTAAATTTTATTAAAAACAAAAAGAAAATCTTTTTCTGGTACTTCTGGAACTTAGGCTATTGCTAGATTTAAAAAGAGCAAGTATAATAATTAGGCATCAAGAATGGTTTTCTTGAGGTCCAGCTTAATGGTTACAAGCAGCAAACAAAAGCACTTGGGGTTAGGACAGAGGAGTCCACAAGCCATAAAGAGATAAACCTAATCACATTTTCCTAGACATTTCCTGATCTACTTACATGTCTGGGGTTTCAAATAAGTAGCTTCTAGGTATGATCTGATGGTTTTTCATACCTGGCTTAAATCTTCTTACAGAATTGCTGCTCTGTGCCTCCTCTCTCCAGAGAACAACCACACACAGACAAAAGGGGAGTCTTATTTCAATTTTTAAAAGTTCTAGCCTTCCCATTGGCTCTTTTGGCCAGGTGCCCACTCACTTCCTTTTACCTATGCATGCAGTCAGACTTTTCAACCCTTTACAGGTAAAGCAAATAGAGAACAGCTACCATGAGGGATTTTCTAGCTAATTGACTGGCTGGGTGTCCATAAAAATAAGCTGTCCCCCCTTCATTTATCACAAGTGTCAAGGCAATGAATTTGCAGCAGATGCTCCAATATCTCTAATAGAATTATCCTCAAGTCCTAACCAAAGGAGTGTTATACAGGGAATACAATTACTTAAGACAGAATTACCTGTCAACTGTGAGGGTTTTCCCTTTTTGGAGAATGATGCAACTCAGAATGTTTGATTTTTAAATGTGTTTGTAATGGGCATTATCCTGTAGTGTCATTTTGGCACAAGGACAACCTGGATGGTGATGTGAAGTAAGATACTGGGTATAAGTTGGTCATTCATGCTGCACAGGGAAGACTGATCTTCCTCTGTGCTTATTTCCCCCTCCCCTTATTAGCAACACACCTGAAACCGTTATCTGTTCCCACTGGTTGCCATTTGTATATTTGCAAGGAAAAGGAAAGTATTTTCCTGGTCTGGACATCATAAAGCTGTTTTGCAAAATGTAAACATTTGTGCCCTGGATAAGAAACAACTGTGACATAGACATCAAACTGGCTTCCAGTTGGCTCTGCTCACTGGAATAATAATAAGCAAGCCACTTTCAATTTCTGTCTTTACCCCAGGAAGAAAAACAACTAGGAACTGTGAACAAATATGACATATTAGTTCCTACAATATTCAACATAGTCTGCTCAGAGGAAAGTAGAATCCAGTATAGTTGGTGGTTAGTCTTTCAAATTTGGATAGGTAGTAAATTATGATACTGTAGCTTCTTTACAGAAATTAATATCTACTTATAGATCTGAAGCTACTAAATGCAAATGTAAGCGAATCTATAAAGGCACAGTCAGATTTGTGTGCTAGGAAAATAGGTGTGTAGGTATATTATAACCTGTCCTAATGTATTGATGCTATTGTTACACCTTTTGACATTTGTTTGTATTTGCCAGTGGCGAAAGAGGCCATTACATAAAGAAGTCTTACGGAAAAGCAGCTTTCTTCTGCAGGTCTTCTCTGAAATTTGCTACCTGGGAGGGCTCCACGATTCTGGAACTTGCTCCCCCTCTTGTTCTGAAATAGGCTGGATTTGGTGACCTTCCTGACATGCTGCAAAAGGAATCTGATGGCTAGAGTTTCTGGAGAGAGCTGAAGATGTTTCCAGCAATGATGAAGGGTTGGAAAGGAGCTTTGGTATAGTTTGCTGGCTGGCAGAGTTCCTCTTTGGATGATAATTTTGATGTTGCTGCTGCTATGTTGTAACATTAAGGGTGTGCACCAAAAGCCTTATCTAATTGCCATTTTTATTATTTAAATTGAAATAAACACATATGTATTTGTCTCCTAATATTTCCATAGTTGTAAAGCATAACACTCCTGTCACCCTTTTCTGACAGCAGCATTTCCTTTGATTCTGTTTGCTCTGTTTTCCCCGGTCCTCGCTTTTATCTTCTAATAGATTTTCAAACAGAGCTACCTTTGGAACGGTCTCAGACCATTATACCATTGCTGTAACCAGTGTGGCAAGTTGAAATAGCATGTGCACCTTTGGCCTGGTGTGAAAGACAATGGCTGGATAGAAACTAGATTCTGACAGCCAAATGGTTCCCCCAGCAAGAGATTTATGCCAGGATCCAGGGGGCTGAGTGTTTGAACTGCCCTTGTACCCTGTCAATAGCAAACCAGTGAAGCAGCATCAGAGACTGAAGTTTCCTATTGTCTTCTATTCTCTCATGTATATTTGTCCTAATAGCAAGATTAATCTTTTTTTTTTTTAATGACTGAGCCAAAATTCTACATTCATCTGATTCTTCCTTTCTGGTGGTAACTACGGGTCTTTACATGAAAACTTGGTTAAGAGTCTTTATGCAAAGGAAAGTAAATGCTTTTTTTCTCCAAAATGAATATTCATTTACTTTTGATTTCCCAATATTTTAATCTTAACCGTTAGTTTTCTGGGATAAGCGGGAAAGGCCTCTCATGAGTCAGTAACTGGTTAAAAGATAAGAAATGAAGGGTAGGAATAAATGGTCAGTTTTCACAATGGAGAGAGGTAAATAATCGGGTCTCTCAAGGATCTGTACTGGGACCAGTTCTGTTCAACATATTCCCAAACTATCTGGAAGAGTTACAAAGGAATCTCACATAACTACATGGATTGGCAGGAAAATGACAGAAGAAATTCAATGTTGATAAATGTATAGTAACAAGTACTGGAAAATATAATCCCAGCTATATGTACAAAATGATGGGGTCTAAATCAGGTGTTACCACTCAATGAAGAGAATTTCACAGGTAAGATGCAGACAGGCATCCTGTGGGAGTTAGGTGCCTAACCTGTTAGGCGCTTTTGACAATGCCAGTAGGAACGTATCGGAGTCCTCATCATAGACTAGGTCCCCCTTGTGTAGGTACTGTACAAACACGGAACAAAAAGATGGCACCTTCCCTAAGAGATCTTTGTGACCTAAAAATCTAAAAGCTTCATTTTCAAAATGGAACTTAGGCCCCTACATCACTTAGGTGCTTTTAAAAATGTTACCCAGAGAGCCTCCTGTTCTCCCCAGTTGCTCTGAGTGTAAAGTAGGTACAGCTGAAAGCATGGGCCCACAAAGCTGTGTTCTTTATCTATAGGACTGGAGTTTTTTAAACCTTTATTTTGTGTAGTTTAAATGACTTGCCCAGTTTTGTTTATGTAGCTTTCCTTTGACTATTTCTCAAAATCAATTCTGAAATCCCAATTTGGAGCTGCTTTTCCTGGCAGCCCCCTTTGGTACTGAATAATGATGCAGAAGCTTTGTTCTCTTGCTCCAAAGTAAGTTAAAAAGAAGAAAACTAGCACTAAGCCAAACACATTTTCCCCATTTGTCAAACTCACTTTTTTCCTTTGTCAACTCTCTATACCCAAGAAAATTTGATTAAAGTCTGTTTGTTGTTCACCACAAAACCCTTTAAGTTGCCAGCCTTAAATTGGTGGTAACTGAGAAATAGCACCAAAACAATTACATCACTTCCTTTGAGTCATTCACTGAGCTTTGAAATCCTTCCTTTCTCTGAGTAGGGTTTGAGGAAAGTTCACGCAATTTGGAATTCTTTGTAAATAGTAAATACGATGGCCTCCTTCTGCACAGGGAGCCATTCCTGTACAAATCTCTTTCCCATCCTGCATGGAAACCAAGGGCTTAGTCTCCTCTAGATCCTGTGGGAGCTTCCTTGAAGGTTGAGGCCCCCTACATGGTGGGGGCGAGGAGGGAGGTTAGAGACGCGATGGGCGAGGCATGTTGAGAGTGGGTGGGTGGGTTACACATTTGTCCCTCATAGAGACTAAACAGAAAAGATAATCCTTTTCTATAGAGGGAAGACAATGGAGCTCCAATATCATGAAGCCAAGAAGGGCTGCTGAGGGCTACAGGCAGAAGGCCTCCATGTGGATGATTTCTGTTGAGCCCCATAACTTTTTCTGTAGGAGAGGTAAGTTGCCCAAATCCTATGCCCCAACAGGATGCTACAGGTAAAACTCTGTCAGGAGATCTCCTCCCCCAGGTTTTAATATGGATGAGGATGAGCAATACATGTGTGTAAGTCTCATTTATAAAATAAATAAGTAACACATTCATACTGGGAGAAGTCCTGGCCAGCTGGAAGCCAATGGCAAAACACTGACTGTAATAGAGCCAGGATTGCACTGCACTGGATATCTATGGATCTGTCTGTCTATTAAAGCCTTTCAGCATACAATAATGCTCCAAATCCTTGAATGTATTCTATTCAAGAAAACATTAAGGTTGCATGATAAGTCAGGAACTATTACAGATAATGCTGCCACCATAACTCTCCCTCCTTGTGTGTAACAATACAGTGCAATTCTTTTTTATTCAAGGTTTTTGTTGTAAGAAGGAAATCAAAACAGTAACAATTACAGTGAAATAAATGAAGGCGAAGGTAAGTACACTATAAAGCCTCATTCATTGCATCATAACATGCATTTGTTCACCATTTAATGTAAGAAAACTCAGAGGGAAAAGAAAGGAACCAAAGCAAAGAGGCAAGATAGACAAGCCATAGAAAAGGATGGAACATGGAACACAGCATGTCAGAAGGGCAGAGAAAATACCATACAGCAATAAGCTTACATTGTAAGGGTCTGATGGTCAGAGACAAGGAGGACCTGATTGTCAGAGTTAGCGCTAATGAAAGCTGTGGGTTTTCAGTATTGAGTTAAGGACAATGCCATTAAGAAATGAGTTTCCCAGAGAGTCTGAGCAGGGTGCTGTGAAGCTCTTCTTGTTAACTTCTGGCAGTTGTTGGAACCAGACCGAGGCTAAAGCAGTAAACACAGTGCTTAAGGTGCTTGCAAGAGCTCTGCTTTATTCTTTGTCTGGTTCCAACAGCTGGCAGAGCTTCACAGCACCCTGGAAAGCTCACCCCTTAAAGGCACCATCCTCAACGTTACCCGCAGTCCCCAGCAGTGCTGCAGCACACCCATCAGTAGATCTCTCCAGACAGAGTAAGTTAACTCGTGTGAAGCATGTCTCAAATAATAAAATACAATATCATGAAAGCAATCTCAGGTTTCCATTATCTCTACAAAGCATTTCCACATTTATTTTAACAAATTCTTTTTAAAAAAAAATACATCTGGTCTCATATTAGTTCTATACACTTTTCCATTTTTCACAAGGGTAGCGGTGTGAGTTACAGTGCACTGGCTATATTCTAATTCAGATCCTAAGGTCATCTGCGCATTCTCACACTTCATTGCATATTTCCTCTTGTGAGTCACTGATTTTTTTTTTAAGTCAGCGATTAAGACTGAGTCAAATACTGATCCTTGAGACACTCAGTGTGTCACCTCTCCCCTACTTAACCCATCCGTTCTGTCTCGCGCAATAAGACAATATTCAGTTGAGTTTTTATTTCAGACTGTATTTCCTTCACTTTATTATTGTGGTAGCAACTGAGGACCCCAAGCAGGGATGAGTGTCCCATGGCATGAGACACTGAGCAAACTAATAACACAAAGAGAGTCCCTGCACTAAGGCACCTGTTCAGCAAGGTACTTAAGCAAGTGCCTTACTTTAAACACAAGTAGTTTCATTTACTTCAGTGGGAAGACTCATGCTTAAAGTTAGGCAAGTTTCAGGGCCGTGCTGAATCAGGGTCAGAGAACTTCCAGTCTTAAGCTTTAGACCATCTGGGACTGAATACTGGGCCACTGGTCTGATCTGGCACTGCAAAGCTCTGCCCCATTGCAATGGGGCATGATCAAGGTACCACTGACTTTCCCTGCTGAAGGTGCAGTCTCTTGTCGCTCTCTGCTAGCCTACACCAGCCACTGCAACGTTTCAGGTGCTGTCATCTCCAGTGCCTCTTTCAATCCAAACAGGCTGGGCTGTGGTTTACCAGGTGATCTTGTTTCCAGAGGAGAATTGTTCCAGGCTCCATCGTGGTCACACATCTCTACGTCATGTTCTGGGACGCCCCGGCCATGTATGTGTATCTACGTTGATGATGGCCTTTCCTGAAAAACCTGTTGTTAGAGGATTTTGCGGAGTGGAGCAGGGGCACGATTCTGCCCCTCCACATTCCTTTTCTAAGAGTAGGAAACCCAAGTATTGCCACCTCCTGTCCGACCCTCCTGTTGCTGCCAAGTGGGAACTGTAGGAAGCTCAATGTTATTCATGCAACATCTTCATTATTGTTGCCTGCAGCAGCACCCACAATGTGCTAGATGCTTTTCAGGCATAGACTGGGCTGAAACTTATTCCAGTTACCGGGAGCGAGCCATTAAATTCCACCCTTTACTCTGCCCCCACTTCTGTAACTGACATTCAATGGGATGTAACTGACCAGGACTCTCACTTCTTTACAAAATGAGGGCCATTGAAAAAACATGGTAGATGTTTTTTAGTGTAAGTGTGGTAAACTCTTCTGTAATAAGCAGTGCCACATCTTTCCTAATGTCGCAAAGTGTGCTAATCACAATTCCCACTGCAAGATTTAATGCTTTATTATACAGAGTTCAAAACCCCATGAAAATGTTTAAAATACAAATTTGCATTAGAGTTCTTCTAGTGACAAAACTTGCTGACTTTTTTGTTTCTACCCCAAGACATCCATGGAAACAAGATGTCTCATCTCAGTAGGATTTTTTACATTTTTTGCAGAATAGTATTCTAACTCTGAAGTCTCCAGGCTCCAGCATCCTTAAGGTTTCCTCAGTTCCCTATAACTGATCTTTCAAGATCATTATCATGGAACTATTTGACTTGCAATGCTTACACACTCTGTCTGTTTCACCATTCAAGTAGGATGTTTTTAACTCAAGTGTCCTTACCTAGGCTGTCCTTCATAAATGCATTCCTTAAAATATATTACATAATAACCAGAAAAGTTCTAATAGACACACACAATTTGGAACTTTAAAGCAACCTATCTGCTTTTCTTCACACTTGGTTTGCTATTAAAATCTGACAGTATTTACAGACCACCTGAAGTTTCTAGCTTTTGTTGTCTTAGAATTTTCTTGGTGCAATTTTACTGATCAGAACATATGGAAATTCAAACAGCAGAGCTGATATTGCTGAAACTTTAAACATAAAATAGTAATCATAAAGAAAAAAACAACCAAACCCCAAAACCACCATTGGGTTGAGACCGCACATGAGAAACTATTGCAAAGAGGAGGCAACACAATGGAAATTGGTTTCAGAGTGGTAGCCGTGTTAGTCTGTATCAGCAAAAAAAAAAGAGGAGTACTCGTGGCACCTTAGAGACTAACAAATGTATTTGGGCCTAAGCTTTTGTGGGCTAAAACCTAATTTCCTACTGTATTTTCCACTCCATGCAACGGAGGAAGTGGGTTTTAGCCATGAAAGCTTATGCCCAAATAAATGTGTTAGTCTCTAAAGTGCCACAAGTACTCCTCATTTTTTTAGAATGGAAATTGGAATTCAGCATTAACTGTAGTGGGTACTGCTGGTGCTTACTGTCTATCTTAATTACTTATATAGGCCCCATTACCATAGTAATGAGCACCTCAAAGTTTCTATTGTATTTATGCTCCCAACACCATTGTGTGGTAGGGAAGCACAACTATCTCCAATTTACACATGAGGGATGTGCCTAAAAGATTAAGGCACAGATCTTCCAAGGCATTTAGGTACCTAACTCCCCTTGATTTCAGTGGGAGTGACTTACCAAAGATCGCACAGGAAATCTGTGTGATATCCAGGCCTACCATGCCCCTGGCTAGCACCCTAACAACTGGACTATCCAACCTCTCTTATTTTTTTTCCCTATAACTAGGAGAAAAGCTTCACAGAAGGGAGATAAGATACAAACCTAGAAAACTGCCACAGTGCATCGGGAGAAGCAACAGGCAACATCACGAGTGTGAAAATCTGAATATATGTTCTCCAGTCCCATCATTTCTGTATGCACATCAGCGGTACGCAGTAGCCACTAAGAGGCAGCAGGATCACCGTTGTGAAGTATTGCAATTATGAAGATTTTTCAGGTACTCAAATAATTGATAACGGTCATAGCCCCATTCATTTCAGTGTGTGTTTTGTTAGTATTATAGTCTGGATTGTCTCAGTGCAGGTGGTGAAGTGCCTCTGGCTTGGCAGGCACTCCGATGTGGAGATGCCAACGTTGGTTTGGCCCGTCTCGAATTACTCTTCAAGAGTTGTACCTTGAAAGTGATCTAGCACTAGTGTTTCTGCTCTGTTTCACAGTGACACGTGCATCCAGATTACTGTAATAATCTATTGTCCATTAATCTCTCATCCACACTCATAAACACTTAATCACTCTTTGGCAGGCTTTCCTCTCTTTGGCAGTCTATCCCTCTATCACTCTAGGATTGAACAATATAAAAGATGTGTTTACTATAGTTGGGGGTTATGTGGAAACTGACAAGGTTAAAGGTAACAGGATTTCTGCTTCAAAAATGTTTGCTTGTTATTGAAGGACTCTGTTTAAACTGACCTGGATTTATATAATGTATTTGCAAAGCTTACTTGGACCACGCTTGGTTTAAGATGATGAAACTCCACTGAAGTCAATGCCAGTTTACCCTAGTTGTGAATTTATGACTGAGCCAGTTTGCCCAACCCTTGAAAGTTGTATCATTTAGCAAACAACAGACCACTCCCAAGCACACTGGTATACTTTAAAGAGTAATAGAAACTGCTGGGTTGTTTTGTTTTAAACTGGAGAGCAAGCTAATCAGGTTAATTTTCTGATTTCAGACTATTGCCAAATCAGCTTTTAATTGCTGGCAAAATTCCTTTAGTGTCCGCATCAGTAAGAAGCTTTGAAGAGAAAGCTTTCATCTCTTACTGTTTGACTCTTAAATGTTAGCCAATGATGGTCCCAAATATTTCATTCTGTTTTTAACTAATGGCAGCCCTAATTTGTTACAGTATCTCAGGCTTCTCAAATCATCTCTCCTCTAGGGAGGAGTCTGCTATCTGCTGAGGGAAAATTTACTACAGAACCCCACCACTAATGGCTACATGGTGCCGAATGAATGATATGAAATGGCTCTGCCTTTTCTGTGACGTCGTCTGTCCTTTTCCTTTGGCGATTGTTAATAGGACAAACACTCTGAAATGTAATGTTACATCTCACAGTGGAGTCTGATCTAACCCTGGTATAAATCAGTAGTAACTTAACTGAAATCAACGGAGTTACACCAGTGTAAAATCAGTTTAAGTGATACCATTGAAAGACTCATTTTAAGTCTGGGCTTGCATGTTTATCTATTAAGCTGTCCATAGGGAAATCACATAGTACAGAGTATTTCCTCATTTGGCACTCAAAATGGAAACAAATCCCTAAAAATCAAATGTCATGAATGAGACAGTGGTGGGTTCATGTGGACGAGTCTGGCAGCCACTCTGATCAACCTTATTTTAGGGTCCACACAATATTTTTGTGGATTCTGTATTTCAAGACCATACATTTTAAAAAATCTGACACTCCTCAATGCTGAGCCTTTTGAAATATCAATATTTCATTCCTCCCTTGTCGCCCCTCCACTGATCGGTAGAGTTTGTATGATTCGGGGCATACAAAATCAAGGCAAAAGAGTGCTAATGCATGAAATGCATGTATTTAACATTTGCAATATCAGTTAATAACAATGCATATTTGAATAATAGGGGTGCATGAAGGAGGAGGTTAAGTGTATAGCACTGCCTGAAATTTTCATTTAATGCAACAACCAATCTTTTTAATGTGAAAACTATTCAGCACATTATTGTTGTGGTTTTCAACAAAATTACTATAATAAATAACAATAATAATATTAACCAAATACTTTATTTTGAAATCATTATAAATGATTACTGTGTTCTTTCTCATTCAAACCACAGCTGTGTGTCCTAATATGAGTAATAGAGGCCCCTACCCGTCATCACCGTTTTCATCTGCAAATACTAAAGCTGATTTTGTCAGGTCATTCCAACACCCCACACCCCCTTGGCATGAACAGAATATAGTACATGGCAGTTTGGCACTGTTACATCCACATTTTATAGACTTATTAGATGCATCACTCTCACAAGAACAGTTGATTAACTTCAAAATATCTGAAGGAGCAAGCACAACATTGTCTGGTACTGTTTTTGAAAGCAGTGACTTGGAACTGCCATTGCATATCCATCCATACTGCAGTGAATCAAGTGGTAGTGTGTCTGGCTCCAAAGCACTTTTCCCACACACATGCCTGAACAACTTACATCTTCTGTAAGTGCTTCAGTTGTTGATGGTAAGGAGCTGGGGTTTGGTGTTCATGTGGTACCTGTGCCAATGTTTGCTGCTTATGATTTCTGCCATGTTTCTGACAGGGTGGTACAGTTTGTATGTAGCATGTAACCATGAATTTGATTGCCTGTTCAATGACATCAGACATTGCTGCATTCATGTAACCCAGCAGACAGAGGGTTACAGCTCACAGAATCTTCAACTCAGTGCCTTTACAGAGGCCCAAATAAGCAGCTACTGTATCACAGCTTGAGTGTGCATGGGCAGCTAACTGTCCTGGTACAATGTTCCAGTGTTGCTCTGCAGGAGCACAGACATATATCACAGCTCTCTCTTGGAGTGGGGGGTTCCATAATCACTAAAGATGTTAGCCCCCATTCAAGGTAATGGTGCAATAGTAAGACAACATGCAGCATCATCTGATAGTACTGATATTCCCACCAGTTTCTCTTTTGCAGCCATCACCATCTATTGTACAAGGATGTTGTCGGCTTCCTCATGTGAGATGACCATATCTTCTCTGTTGATCACCACACCACCCTGCTTTTTTTCTACCAGCGTGTTGTCCCTGCCTGTGATGACTAGCTTGTGTTTTAGTGTATGTTGCTGGTGAAACTTTTGGTCTTCAATGAGTTCTATAGAAATGATATCAATTGTCTCTTATTTTCAGTAACCATCAAGACAACTTTCTGTGGAAGTAGCGGTGTATTTGTTCTCAGCTGATGCGCTCTGCTTGCTTCCGTAGCTCTGCTAGATCTTGTGACACTCTTTGTGCTGAAGTCTTTATACCTGTCAAAGACAAGATATGTGTCCCTTGGTGCTAGTGTGTGTAATATATACACTCTGAAACTGGTCACAAAGTCTTGGATGATACCACTTGATGTCCAGTGTACTACTCGAAGAACTGTCAATGACTGTGCAGGTGACTTCTTGTGATGTATGTCTATTTGACACCTCTGTCTGCAGTTGGTTCTTTAGGTTAGACTTAGCCTTGGCAATCCTCCTGTTACCAGAGTCAGTGAACATTGATGCTGGTACAGTAGCCAACTCAAGTGACAAAAATATTCTGGATGTCAGCCTCTCATGGACTTGCTTGCAGGCCTATCACTCTTGAATAAATACAATTAGTGTCAAATACCTTTGTTGGATTAACGTGTACATCCTTTTTTGTCACTGTCAGTGTCTCTATTACCTTTGCTGTTGTGTTATAGAACCCTGTCTGCCAGCTATGTTCAAATTATTGCATTTGGAGAATTCCAATTGTATATGTGTTGTCTACACTGACTGATGGTGGTGCCACTCTATCACTGACAATGTTCACTTTTGCCTCTGGGTGCTAAGTAGGGTTTAAGGGATTGATGCATAGCAGTAGCTTCTCACTAATGGCCTCTCTGTCTCTTGGATCTGCAGCAATCCTTGACTTCATTTCCTCCTTGTAGATCTCTTGTACTTGTGCCTCATTGGTGTCATTTATGTTTGCAATGCCTTCTACAAGCCAGCTGCATGTATGGAGGATAAGAGATCAAGTCTTGACAGTCTCTGGTTGCAGGGTGAGCACAGTGATGCCACCATGGTCATGGCCATGCCTCATGAAGGTGGTTTCATCATACATGTCACTCCAGAAGAACACACAAGGTGAGTGAAGAAAACATCTGACTGTGTGTTTGGTTTATAATATGTTAATTGTCCAACATCAGAAAATTAATTCTCGTGAATAAATATGTGAGATTTTGTTACGTGAACATGCTCTGAGAGTACAAAAATATGCCTTGTGTCTTCATTCTGGCTTAGAGAACGGGGCATACTCGCAAGGTATGCTGATAATATAGACAGTACTACAGGCATAACACATGTACCTCCTAGCCAGTTATGTTCCATAACAAAATGTTAGTGTGATGGTTTTATTAAAAGTAATTGAAATTCAGTGAAAGTGGTTTCACTGTCACCTGGCTTGTGAATCAGGAGGTGGGTAATAAATGCACTTATTTCAGAATGCACAACAGCAGGCAGTTTCTTGAGTTTAGGATCTTGAAATTCGGAATCCACACAAAGCACATTGTACTGACACTAAAACAAGGTACTCCCAAAAACTTGCATTTGGCTAACAGACTAGACCCATTTCGTCTCCCATCCCATAATCTGTCTCATGTCATGGCACTGGCTATTCTTGCCAGCTATATACAGCGTTACCAGCTGTTCAAATCAGTAACTTTTTCATTGTTCATCACTATGTAAAACTCCCATCGAGGGATCCAGAATTACTGGCTAATGAAATGTTTCATCCAAACTCCAGTGCATGAGAAGAGAGTGCTTTAGTTTAGTTTCTTAAAGACACACGGTTACATGCACCCAATAAACTTTCCTGTAATATATTTCAATTCTTATCTATGTTGATTGCCACAATAGCTGTTCATAAAGAGAATCTCTCCTTTTTGTATCCTCCTGCTGCCTGAATAATTCCACAATCCAGTGTTGGTGACATCACATTTGCTGCCATGGTGATGAACTGTGATTTCATAAACATTGGACTGTGACTTCTCTTGAATGAATGATGCAGCAGAAGGAGGCTCATTGTCACAGTGTGAGCTGGCTCTTTACAAGGGTTGGGGCTTAGTTGCATCTGTATCTGTGCCAGGCTTGGCTCACGTCCTCAAGTGAAGGGAATGAGTCCAGGGTCATGTGCAGCTGGATTAACCCATCACTGGGCCCTAGGCAAACATACACTTCTGCACCCCGACCTTCTACTCTGAATAATAACAAACAGCAGATAAATGGAAAGAAGGGGAAAAATACACTTCAGTGATGTTCTCTCCCAGACATGCCAGTTTAGTAAATTCCCAGCCCTGCCTGTTCACACACTGCTGTTGGAGAAGGAACCAGTTTCTTTACACAGAGCCTTCCCCTTGCCTTGGCTGTGTTGGGAATGGGAAATGAGTCACGGCGCTGCGTGAGGACTGTCTCTGCCCACTCACCCAGAGGTGCAGTTGACAAACTGAAAGACCTTCTCTCAGTTGAATGAGTGATGTTGTGACCTGGCACATGGGGTCACCACTCAGATTTGGCCTCGTGGCCCCTCCATCAAATTCAAAACAAAATTCACTCAAGTGAATGGAGTTCTTTCAGTTTGCATGCAAATCCGCATCTGTTAAAAAAATACCTCCTCCTCCCCTGAAATTTGGACCCCAGGCATGTGCCTAGTTTGCCCCTGTTTAACAGTGAAGGGGGAACTGAGGCAGGAGCAGGGCCTGAAACTAGACTGTTACATTCACTATCAAAGGAAATGCTTCGATATAGATGGAGATATGTTGGTAATCAGCAAAGCCAAGTGGAAAAAGAAATGCAAAACAACTGCATCCCTGCTTAAAGGTAAAGCTTTGGTAAAGTGCTATGGGCCTGACTCTGCTCTGAGATATATGAGTAACTCCACTTAAGCTGACAGTTATACAGCCATAATAATAGAGTTAGTGAGATCAGAACTACCCATATTATTAATACATTTAGATGGGCCAAACTTCAGCAGTGGTTCATTAACTTAAAAAAATCACTGGGAATGTACAGTTTGCTAACAGATTGCAGAGTAAAATCAGAAGCAACATGCAATTATGCAGAATCATGGATATAATATGAGGAAATCTTTCAAGTTACACAAATAGTTCACATTCAGCAATGTTTGGTAGAAATGATTCATTTGAATGTTTTTTGACTAAAATGGCCTCCTTTCTAAACAAAAGGTTTTGTTTACTTTTGTTTTATTTGGAATTAAAAACAGCAAAAACAAAACATTTTCCCTCTTTTTTTTTTGCCCCCCTCACACACACCTCACCCTGCTTTTGCCACTAGAAAAACACGAGAGGGGGTTCCTGCCTCCTCCCTGCCTACTCTGACTCTCTTTCTACTTCTCCCCCCTCCATTTCCTTTTTTGATGACCCATTCCCCCTTTCTCCCTCAACCACTTTCCATCATTATTTTCTCTTATTTAAATCTTAAGTCTTCCCCACCCTCCCAAGGTAAACCAAATATATAGAAGTACAGTGAAACCCCGCTATAACGCAATGTTCGGGGTCCAAAAAATTCCATCGCAGCCTGCAGCCCTGGAGAAGCCGGAGAGAAGCTGCGGCCCCGTGCCTGCTGGGGACAGAGAGCACGGGCGCCCGCAGCCCTGGAGTTCTCTGTCCCCGGCAGGCGCGGGGCCACGGCTCCTCTTGAAGCTGGAGAGAAGCCATGGCCCTGCATCTGCCGGGGACAGAGAGCACCGGCACTCCCAGCCTCAGAGTTCTCTGTTCCCAGCATGTGCGGGGCCGCAGCTTCTCTCCCCTGCTGGGCACTAGGCGGGGGCACATCAATGTCCCGGCGGGTGCCATGGCGTTAGGGTCCACTGGTATTAGGCCTTAAAGGGGAGCCAACTTATAATCGCGTTATATGCGATTTTGCGTTATGGCGGGGCGCGTTATTGCGAGGTTTGACTGTATTAACAATCTCCCCAGAACACTGGCTCATGAAATATTTTGCTGAACCGAACCCTTACTTTTTATATGCACATCAGTTTTCCCATGTATCAATGCAGTTGTATCACTGGGGTTTACACCCAGGCTGAATCTAGTTCTAATTTTTGCTATAGCTATTCAGTGATCTTAACTGTTGATAAAGTCTGTTATGATTAATTGTACTGGATCTTGATTACATGGTTGTCAGGGAAGCCACATAAATATAAATGGCCAAATTAACTTCGGTGTAAATCCAGTGACATTAGTGGAGTCACATCAGAGATTAATTTGTCCCATGTTGTTTGTTTAGGGTCTGTAATAGGGTTGGAGGGCCTGGGGCTAGACAACCCTGATTACTGCATGAACCACACCTGAGTGAGATGAGATGATTTCCCTATAAAGAGCAGCAGGATGGTGCCTGCAGTGAGGAAGGTGAGGTAATAGTTGTAGGCAAGTTTGGAGCCTGCAGTGGAAACACTGACACAAGGGAAATTTGGAGGCCAGAACTGTGTGAGCAGGAGGCTCCTGTGGGAAGCCCTGGCTTGGCCTGGGCCTGGGCCTAGACCTAGGCTATAGCCAGAGCTAGCAGGCTCGGATCCAGGTAGGAAGAGCAGGGAGAACTGTCTGTGAGAACAGACTGGGGCAGAAGAAGAGCTTTTCTTGTGATGGAAGATGCCAAAGCTAAGTGAACTTTAGTGCTGGGGTGATGGACTTTATTTTGGGGCTCTGATTTGAATGGTCTGTTATTAAACCAGCCTCAGGCAGGGGTGGTGCTAACCCAGGGAGAAGCCTGTGTGTAGTTCTCAACTGAAGAAGAAACAGAGGCAGGGTGCAGCAGAGTGACATCACCATAAGCGGGTGCTCAGCAGGCAGATGGTCCTGTTACAGTGTTCTTGGTGGAAGACACTATAAAAAAGTGGTGAAGTATAAACAGTAGCAGAAGGTCAGTGAAATAACCTAGCATAATAGAAGTTATGATCTTGGTAGGGATCCAGATTAACAGGATTCTTTCTACTGTTAACAGTTCTTTAAGTGTTATTGTTTAAGGAATTTTCTCCCAACGATGTAAGTGTTTTAAGCTGCAGCCTACATTGAAATGCCAGCCTAGTTTTGAAAATGAATAAATACTCCCTCCTGTTTTTGTTGGCCTTACTATAAGATCAAAGGGAAAAAAACCCACAGCAACAAAGATTCAACCAAATGTTATGTAGGCTCTGAACCAAATACACCACAGTCTACATCATTAGTGCAAGTTACATCTGGAGCGTAAGCTGCTGAGAAAATGGATGTAAGTGGAAAAGCAGCATAAACTGTACTGACTGGGTGTTGAGCAGGTGTGCAAAACAAGTGTAACTTGCACTCAGTGTAGCTTGTTGGGATCAATTTCAGCCCTGGTGAAAATGGCTTCAATCCTTTGAACTAATTTCTGCTCCAATTAAACAGTTTGATGTGGAGTAATTCTTTGAGTCCGAGCCTCTTTTCTGCTAAGGTCACTTTATGCTGCTGCTACTGCTGTAATGATCTTGGGGTTCCTTAAATAAACTAATGAATGAGAAAGGAATAAAATATTAATAACACAAACTGGAGAGCGGCTCTGGTGAACTGCTTCACAACAGCCATGCGGTGTTCCCACCCCCCATGTCCAGGGCACATCTCCAAATTCCTATGTTCATAATGAGGAAGGCCCCCCTGCCTTATGAGGAAGCATCTCTAAATTATAATTGTCTACAAACATATCTCTACATCTTCCCTCTTAAATAAAAACAAATTAACTCATATATAAACAGCTAACAACTAGCTAATAACACATGCATTAAATTTTTCCCCATGTAGTACATTTCCATAAACCCAATGTCTCAACTATCTAGAGAGGGGCGGTTACCAGCACATCACTCTGGAGTGAGTCTTTACAACTCACTTTCCTCAAATACCCCGTCTCCAGGCAGGTTGACAAGTCTCTATTTTTTCAGGACATTTAATCTCCTGCTCTGATCTTCTCAGTATCAGCCTTTCATTAGAATCTGGGTTGTTTTCTTGTTCCTTGACAGTTTGTGTATTGATGATAAATAGGGCTCTACCAAATTCACCGTCCATGTTGGTCAATTTCATAGTCATAGGATTTTTAAAATCCTATATTTCATAATTTAAGATCAAATTTAAATCTGAAATTTCATGGTGTTGTAAGTGTGAGGGTCCTGACCCAAAAGGGGGTTGTGAGGGGGAAGGGTTGCAAAGTTACTGTAGGAGAATCACAGTGTTGCTATCCTTACTTCTGCGCTGCCTTCAGAGCTGGGTGGCCAGAGAGCAGCAGCAGCTGTTAGCTGGTTGCCCAGCTCTTAAAGCAGTGTTGCCAGCAGCAGCAGCGCAGAAGTAAGGATGGGATGGTATACTAATGCCACTCTTAGTTCTGAGCTGCTGCCTTCAGAGCTAGGCCCTCCACCAGTAGCTGCACTCTCCAGCCACCCAGCTGTGAAGGAGCAGCACAGAGGTACGGGTGGCATGGTATGGTATTGCTACTCTTGCTTCTGCGCTGCTCATGGAAATGGGGCTGCCTTCAGACTGGATGCCTGGCCAGCAGCCACTGCACTCCAGCCACCCAGCTCTGAAATTAGCACAGAAGTAAGGGTGGCAATACTGCAACCCCTGCATGACCCCCTTTGAGTCGGGACCCCCAGTTTGAGAAACACTGGTCTCCCCTGTG
The DNA here is from genome assembly GCF_016161935.1 of Mauremys reevesii. Classification (NCBI taxonomy): domain Eukaryota; kingdom Metazoa; phylum Chordata; order Testudines; family Geoemydidae; genus Mauremys; species Mauremys reevesii. The sequence continues at coordinate 264,427,758 of NC_052624.1, forward strand.
AAATCTGTATAGTATAGGGTAAAAGTACACAAAAGATCAGATTTCATGGAGAAGACCAGATTTCACGGTCTGTGACATGTTTTTCATAGCCATGAACTTAGTAAGGCCCTAATGATAAAGGATTGCTCAGATGGGAAATGCCAGAGTCCACATCTACTGTAAATGTGTTGGAACATTCTGGGATTACTCGTAAATCCCTTGTTATGTTGAAATTTGTCCCCATGATCTGTCAGGATTATATAAGACCTCGAATGCAGCTGTTCTTGAAAGGTATCCTTTGGCCCCAAGTTTTAGAAGTGTGATTCCTCAGGCATGCTCTATCACCTGGGTTAAGAGATGGGAGATCCCAGACCATTTTGTCAAAATAATTTCTGCTTCCATATCTGATTTTTTTCATCTTCCGTAGGGTTTCATTGTTATGTGATTTCAGCAAATTATCAGTAATTGGTAAATTAGATTTGATCCTTCTTCCCATTAAGAGCTGAGCTGGAGAAAAGCCATTTTCCAGAGGTCTATTTGGTAAACCAATAAAGCTTTATATAAGTCACCCCCCATGGTCCAGAATCTTTTTCATAAGGTTCTTTACTGTCCATAAAGACCTTTCCACAAGTCCATCTGAGTAGGAGAAGTTTGGACTTGATGGTTTTTGATGAAAATCCAAATCTGTGGCAAATTGCTTAAAGTCTGCTTTGCAAAATTGCGGTGATTCCCTTCAAGTCGGCTATCACAACTTATTATTAGTACTGTGCAATGTGCACATTTCTGGAGACAGAATAATAATCTGTGACTATTAAGTAATCCTTTGATTGCCATGTAAATAAGTCAGTGCCTATCTTCTCATAAGGCCTTTGTGGAACTGGATGAGGCCTCAATGGCTCTGCCTGTTGGCATGGCTTGTGTTTCAAGCATGAAAATCAGTTTCCTACCACATTAGCGATGTTGTGATTGATCCTCAGCCAATTCAGCACCTCTCGTGCTCATTGTTTGCACTTCTTGATTCCTAAATGACCCTCATGGATCTTCTGTAGCATTTTTTCCCCCCGAGGTTCACTGGAATTACCACCTTACTGCCCTTGACAATCACCTCATCTATCACAGTAAGTTCATGTCTGCAGTTTCAATAGTCTCTTATGCTTGGACAGCAGCTGCTTATTTTTTCTGGCCATTCTTTAATGATCACTTATTTAAGGATTCCCAACAATTCATCTTTCTCCATTTCCTCTTATTTGTTGCAGTTTCTTGTTAGCTATGGAAATTGATTTTACAATCAGATCTACATAGGCTTGCATCTTTGTCTCTAAAGTCTTCTCTGGTTTCATGCTCTGGAAAGTGCATCTCAGTGAACATGAATTTACTGGGTGTGTAGGTCTCAATGAAATCATACTTTTGTAGATTTATTATCATTCTTTGAATCCTTAAGGTATAGACATTTAGCGGTATGCTAAATAATGCTATCAGGGGTTTGTGGTCCTTTTCAACTGCTGCTGTCTGTAAGTTTACTGATTGAATCTCCCACAGACAGACAATATTCCTAAAAGCTCCTTCTCAATCTGTGCGTATCTGATTTCTGCCTCAGTCAGTGATTTGGATGCATATGCCACTAGTTGCCAACAATCCTCGTGCTTCTGTAAAATCACTGCTCCTAACCCAGACTGTGAAGCATCTGTTGAAATTTTAATAAGCCTTACTGGTGCACACACTTCAGCACTGGCTTTTGTATCAGTTGTTTTAAATCTTCCCATGATTCTTCCTGTTCTGCACCCCAATACCATTCATTTTTATTATATAGGAGTTTTCTCAAAGCTGCTGCTTTGGTAGAGAAATTACGTATGAATTTCCCAAGATAATGAACCATTCCCAGGAACTGTTGAACATCTTTCTTTGATTGATCTTGTAGTGAGAGCACCCATTTTACCACATTGAGTTTTTTACATGCAGACAGGCTTAAAATTGGTGTCACCTCTGTGACGGGTTCCCCACCAGGACGCCACCTGGAACTGGGGTACCACTAAGCCCCCTGACCCACCAGCCTGGGCTCTCTCTCACAATGTAGTGCTCTGACAAGCAGCAAAGCCCTCCAGCCTGCACTTTCACCAGCATTCATACAGGAAGGGACACACCCAGCTGCAGTTATATGCAGGCGCTCTGACCAGCCCCTGCATGGGAAGGCTACAGCAAAGGCAACTCCCAGCTCCCCAGGCACGTACCCCCTGTGTAGTATAAACCCCAAATTATACCACCTTGTGCTGCACACGGAACTGTACAGTGTAAGATCATAAAGTTCGTCCCCTCCCTCAATGTGGAGAAGAATTTGCAACAGCTTTTGCCCCTTGAGATATGATTCCCACACACTTGACTCCAACTCACTGGTTTAGACAAAGCAAAAACAAGTTTATTAACTACAGAAGATAGATTTTAAGTGATTATAAGTGATTACCTAGCAAATAAACATAAAATGCAAATTAAGCTTAATATACTGCCTAGATTGGATATGAATTAGCAGATTCTCATCCTAAGAGATGATACAAGCAGGTTGCAAATTGTTAAGGGGGAGGCTGCATTTGCTTCACACCTTGGAATCCCCAGGTATTTCATTCACAGGCTAGAAATCCCTTTAGCCTGGGGCCAGCACTTGCCCCAGTTCAGTCTTGGTTTCTCAGGTGTTTTCAGGAGTCTTCTTGTGTGGGGAGTGAAGAACCCCAGGTGATGTCATTCCCTGCCTTACATAGCTTTTTTCACAGGGCGGGAATTCTTTGTTCCAAAGCTTGGTTCCCAGCCCAGTCTGTGGAAAAATACTGACATCCCCAACGCAGCTTAGAGGGAACACAGACATCTATGAAAAACTCCTCAACTAGACTGTCTTTAACTGAATAGATTTGCCTTTTCTACATTTGGGATCTGCAGCATGTTGCAAAATGATTATTTCCCCACATTTATGACAGTTTCCCAAAGGCAAAACACTGTTTGCAGCCATGCTGTGATCCACACCTATCACATGACCATCTTTACCCAGAGGAGGGTGCAGCACATGGAAGAAGCTCCCAGCCTGATGGGAAAGATGGGCTCAGTGGTATCCCAGCTCCAAGTGGCACCCCAGGGGGAACCCATCTCGTATGTATCCTTACAAGATCCCTCTGAGGAAGGGAAGTACTACTAGCTCCATTTTACAGACAGGAAACTGAGGCACAGAGACAGTGACTTGCCCAAGCTCACATAGGCAGCCTCTGGTGAATCAGAGTTGAAGCTAGGTCCCATGAATGTCAGACTAGCAGCCTAACTGCTACGTGGTTGAGGTCTGCACTCTGGTGCTGAAGGTCTCTGGTTCAGGCCTAGTTGACAGTTGCATCAGGGATCAGTATGTTTAGTGCTAGGCATACCTCTCAGACTTATAGTCACACAGAAAAATAAAAAAAAATCTATTTAGGAAGGTATCGAATTTTTCAAACTGCTAAGAGAATTAAAGAGCCAAAGTCACTGTATGCAGGACCCCCTGTATTTGAATAAGGGGTAAGTGAATCCATGCTCACTGACATTACTCCCTTTATATTAGGATTAAAAGTGGTCTAGTCCACAGCCCTTGTAGGCTTACTCCTCAACAAAGATTGATGTTAAATTGTCATCAGCAAAGACTGGCAGGGAAAAGATTTGGAAGAAAAACTAGGCAAATTGAAAACACAGTTCTTAGGGTGTAGGACTTCACATTGCAGAGCACATCACCACTTCAGAATGAAGGGGAAAAAACAAAGGATAGGCAGAGAGAACAAATACTTTTTCTACAGGCTATTTTCACTGGAAAATGACGATAGCAACTCCCTAACTCACTCAGTGTTGAGTAACTGGTTTGCAGTAGAAACTTTGGCATACACATCTCTGACATTTGGTGCTATTGCTGTTGTTTATAGTTTACCAGCTGCCAGGCTTCAGGATTCTGAACCGAAAGAACTGGAATGGTCACATGTTCCAAGTCACTTTAAAACTTAATTGGGCCTCCACCAAAGGTCTTATCCTCTGAACTTAGGAGAGTAAACTGTGTGACTGGCAGCTTCTCTGATTTTTAGAAAGGCAGCTGAAGGTGAGCCTTAAGTACAGCACTATAGGAAAATGTGATCCATAAACAGGGGGATCTTGAGTAGGAGTAGAGAGGTTGTTTTATCTCCGTGTTGGGCATTGGTGCAACGCTGCTTGAATACTCTGTCCCGTTCTGGTGCCTGCGATTCAAGAAGGGTGTTGATGAATTGCAGAGGGTTCAGCGAAGAGCCACGGAAACGATTAAAGGATTAGACAGCATACCTTAGAGCAGGGGTGGGCAAACATTTTGGCCCGAGGGCCACATCTGGGAATAGAAATTGTATGGTGGGCCACGAATGCTTACAAAATTGGGGTTGGGGTGAGGGCTCTGGTTGGGGGTGCGGGCTCTGGGGTGGGGCCAGAAATGAGGAGTTCAGGGTGTGGTAGGGGGATACAGATGGAGGGGTAGGGTGTGGGGTGAGGACTCTGACTGGGGTAGGGTCTCTGGGGTGGGGCTGGGGATGAGGGGTTTGGGGTACAGAAGGGTGTTCTGGGCTGGGATCAAGGAGTTTGGAGGGTGGGAGGGGGATCAGGGCTGGGGCAGGGGGTTGGGGCACTAGGAGAGGTTCAGGGGTGCAGGCTCCAGGTGGTGCTTACCTCAATCAGTTCCTGGAAGCAGCAGCATGTCCCACTTCCGGCTCCTCTGTGGAGGCGCAGTCAGGCAGCTCTGTGCACTGCCCCGTCCACAGGCACTGTCCCCCACAGCTCCCATTGGCCGTGGTTCCCGGCCAATAGGAGCTGCGGGGTAACAGTTGGGGCGGGGGCAGTGTGCAGAGTGGAGCCCCTTGGCTGCCCCTACATGTGGAGTGGCCCCCGACCCTACTCCCCGGCTGGAGAGCCGGCGCACCAAAGTGAGGAAGCCCCAGACCCTGCTCTCAGCAGGAACTCAAGGGCCAGATTAAAATGGCTGGCGGGCCGGATCTGGCCCCTGGGCCGTAGTTAGGCTAACGGCTGACTGGATTATACTCTGTAAGTATGTCCCAGTATGGCCGTTCTTATTTTTAATAATGGGCTCTTCAATCTAGTAGAGAAAGGTATAACATGATCCAATGGCTGGAAGTGGAAGCTAGACAAATTCAGACTGGATATAAGGTGTACATTTTTAACGGTGAGGATAACTAACCACTGGAACAACTTTACCAAGGGTTGTGGTGGATTCTGCACCACTGGCAATCTTTAACTCAAGATTGGACGTTTTTCTACAGGATGTGCTCTAGAAATTATTCCAGGGACGTTTGGTGGCCTGTGTTATATGTCATAACTGATCATAATGGTTGATTCTGGCCTTGGAATCTATGAATCTGGAGGAGGAAGAAGTGATCAGCGGAGAGATGCTGGATAGCTGGAGTGGAGTCACCAAAAAGCCGCCTTTGAAAGATACTACCATCTTAGGAGACTAGAAACAGCCTCCAAGCAGCCTTTATAAGAGAAATAGGCCGTGCACACCAATAATAAAAGGGTTCAAAAAAGAATTAGACAAGTTCATGGAGGACAGATCCATCAATGGCTATTAGCCGAGATGGTCAAGGATACAACCCCATGCCCTCGGTGTCCCTAAACCTCCAAGTGCCAGAAATCGGGACTGGATGGCAGGGGATGGATCACTCTGTACTTGCCCATTTTTATTATTCCTGCTGAAGCATATGGCACTGGCTGTAACGATCTCGGGGTTTATTAAATAACAAACCACTGAATGAGAAAGGAATAAAACTTTTTAATAAAACAAACTGGAGAGCTTCTGTAATGAACTGCTTCACACAGTCATGTGGTGTTCCCAGCCCCTGGATTCAGGGCACATCTCCAAATTCCTATGTTCATAATACTGTGCCTTATGAGGGAGTATCTCTAAATTATAATCTTCTACAAATTTATCTATATGCTGGCTCTGTCAGAAGACAGGATACTGAGTTAGATGGACCATTCGCCTGACCCAGTATGGCCGTTCTTATGTTATTACTAATAATAGCTCTAGTATAGCGCTCTTCATCAGTAGACCTCAAAGCGTTTTCCAAAGAGGTCAGTATCATCATCTACATTTCTCAGATGTGGAATCTGAGGCCAGGAGAGCTGAAGAGACTTGCCCAAGGTCACCCAGCAGCCCAGTGGAAGAGCCAGGAATAAAACCTTTAAGTGTACGTGTAACAAACATTTGCGGTGGGAGGCTCAATTATTAGATTGAAGAGAGAGAAGGGGGGAGGGGCATAAAGCAACCCAAACCTTTTGAGTAAGCAGCACCTACTCTGTCAAATAATAGTAATATGATGGTGTAGTATAATGGTTCCCAAAGTGGGGTCCTGTACCTGTGGGGGTCTGCTGTGTGTTATGTGGAGGTCCATCCATTGAGGAGTACTGGAGTTGGGCCGGAACATGCTGAAACAGCGTTCAAGTGCTCTTGCCACAAGGAGGACACCATTTTGTTCTTAAGCTGGCATCCTCACACTCTCTCATGCGCTGTGCGTTACCTGTCATGCATTGTGACCTCTCATTCACTGAGCGTGAGAGCTCCTGCTGGCAGGGGCATTCTGGTAGTACCAAATGTGCCCATTCAGGAACCACTGGTGTAATGTATAGAAACTTTCTGCCTAGGACCTCACAAAAGTAACTTAGTCTCACAATACCTCCACTGCATTGACTCCTAGGAATTGCTCCGTCTCTAGTATCTGTTTAAAGTGCTCAGCCTAGGCAGAAACTGCCATGTTTACAGGTAGCCCCTGAAAAGAATGTTTTAGAAAGAGTTGTTATACTTTAGTTTACATTTGGTCTGGTTCTACTTCTTGCTGAAGACCTGTACTCCTGATAAAAGATGCAGTGGCCTTAATATGGACATTTCAAGTTCTCACGTGATGCAGTGTAGTTCAGGGATTGCAGCAAATTGATAATAACCAGGAAGGTTCAAATTAACTTGCGGTACCAGCCATAAAATTCAAAGGATTCTGATATATGACTAGATTCTCATTTCCACTAATGTCTCTGGGTGCCACCACTTCAAAGCCACTTTGCTCAGTGTGTAATTCTGTAGATCCTGTCCAGCCAGGACCTCAGCCAAGCACTGTACGCTTCCAGATGCTTCACTTGACATCAACTGGTATTTTAGATCCAAAACCAGAGAGAGATTCAATACTAAGCTTGGTGGACATTTTAACTTCAGTGTGACTATTCAACACACACTTGTAAAAAACAGGTTAATTATTTTTTTCACCAAAAATATCCACTCCAGGAAAGTATCCAGATATGGTCACCCATTTAATTATTGTACTTTCATTTTTTAAAACCAAACTCCTGACTAAATCCCTGGTATGAATCAAAATTCTGGCTTTAATTACATAGCCTTATGAACAAGCAATGTGGCATCTTCCCACTTCCTTATTTTATGTGACTTTTTTCTTCTTTTTTCTCTTCGGTATCTTGGGCAATGTACGAGACTGAGGGGAAGTTACTTGGGAGTTAAAAAGTGGGGTAGTCTTTCAGCTTGAAGAAAATTTGCCCTTGAACCACAGCAGCGCTGAATCCAAATGGATTAAGACACCTTATATCAGAGTGTCTTGCTCCAGTAAGAGAGACCCAAATTGATGGCATTTCCTGGGGATGAGTTTTTTCCCATCTTCACCTTAGTTTTGTGCTCACTCATGTTTTAGTTATTGTAATAAGTGGAATGAAAACTAAGAGCCAGATTCTCTTGTGTGCAGTTTCCTCTGGGTGCAGCAGAGAAGAGGGCTGAATGATTTTTCTGCCTGTGCTTGGACCTGGAGGTAGTTTAGAGCAGTCTATAGGCTCTTTGAGCCTGTGCCAGCTGGCTATGGCTGCCAAGAGAATATATCCAGATGACTATTGATGGCATGTAAAGTGCTCTGGCCACCTCTCCTGCCCAGCCCTCCCTACCCTGCAATACCCCCTACACTCTTTAGGAACCAGCTATGCCAGCTCTGTGCCTGCAGGGGATTCCCCAGGAAGAGGGTTATTGTCAGTCTTTGCGCTCTTTATGTAGCCTGGAGTAGGGCCAAGAATCTGCACTTAAAATAGAAGAATTCACACCTCAGGTGCTGAGCCTTCCAGGATCAAGGGTAAAATGATAGAAGCCAGTAGTCTTGAACCCTTGTTCCACCAGCAGGTACAGCACGTGTTGGTGTGGCCAGGGCAGCTGGGAATGCACTGATTCAGCGTAACCCCTGGATAGCTGCAGGTGGGGCTCCTACAGAACCCTGGCAGGGGTTAAAGCTGGTCTCCCTCTGCAGGCAGGTAACAGTATTAGTGCCTGCTGTTCCCCATGGTGAATCTCCCTAGGGCAATTGTGCCTGTGTATGCCGGGTAGCAGTAACCTGCAGCCCTCTGTGTGTTTTGGGGGTAATTTATCACCCAGAAGTTTCCTACAGTAAGTATCAACTCAGAAGGACAATACAGAGATGTACAGCTTATTACAGATGTGTGAGATTCTCAGCATGCTGTTCAGGCTGAATCCCGCAAGGCCTCTGAGCACAGAGAGCTCAGTGAAGTCAGTGGGAGTTTAGCTCACAGAGGACTGGAAGGACTGTTCTTCATGCCTAGTATTGGTGAACATTTTATTACAGGTGGAGCTGGTATCATGGCTTATAGTTGGGTTGCCCATCCTGCGGCATAGGGCATGTTCTAGGAATGGAAAGGGAATGATGGAGTAGATCTCCACTATGCAGATTCTCAGCCGGCATTTGGACCCTTAGGGGCCCTACATCAGCAACAGGAGTGAGAGAAAGTGCTGTAACTAATGCCAGAGTTGTGGGGGGTGCTGCTGAGACCAAACCCATGGGTGATTTGAGGCCTGAAACATTCAGGGCCTGATTGAAAGCCCATGGAAACCAATAGGAATCTTTACATATATTTTACTTAAATATTTGGAATGTACCCTGCTTTCATACTTATCCAGCAGCAAGCTCCCATCTCTCCCCACCCCTAACAAAGCTCCTGCTTTCTTTTTTTCTACTCTTCTTTGTTCCCAGATGAAAATAAATTGGATTGATGGCTCCCACTGTGGATGGCAGATGGGCCAAACACTTTGAAAGGGAATTGACACCAAACAGAAGAACTTGCACAAGTAAATGCTTTTAATTAAAAATAAAATGTTTTGAAGTATTGGCATGATGTGTCAAATGGCCCAGTAATTACGTGACATTGCATCCGTATGGAAGCTATTTAGAACTGGGGCTGAAGATTTGCTATCACTTCAGAGAAACGAAAGGCAGTTTGCTCTAGGCGCTATTATTTCATGCATTGTAGAAAATTAAATTGCTTCCAGAAGTGGAATTTCCCTATTTCCTGATAATTTTCTTTCCCCTCTCTCTTTTCTTGAGGCATAGAGGTTTCGAATGTCCAAATTTGGCCCCTACCTCTTCCCACCTGTTTCTTCTACAGCTTCTGCCAAGAAAATTTTCACCATCCCTGTGTAGTAACTTATCACGAATTAGGTCTGTTCTGAGCGGAAGCTGTGGTGTCTTTACCTTCTCCACTCTGGACTGTGTTTTTCTTAGTACATCACTTTTTCCCCTGCCACATGACACAACACGATCTCAACCTCCTCTGGGGAGTTCAGTGCTGCTCTCTAAACAGCTGCAAGGAAGTACAAAATGGAGATGCGTGTTGAAGCCTTCTTCCTAATTCCTCCATCAAGAGACTAAGAAGGTAATCTTGGCAACTTCTGCAGATCCTACTTGCCCCAGGAGCAAAACTCCTCGGGTAGTTTCCAAACTTTTGTGTGCAGTGTTTTATTGTAGGGCTCTTAGTACTGCCAGCCAAGAAAGTGACTTGAACAACATGGCAGGAGGCCTAAAGACAGTCTCCCTAGTGGGAAAAAATGGGCAGTTTTGCTAGCACAATAGACTGACCTTTAAACACTCAAGTGTCCGTAAACATTTATCATTTATTTTTGATCTACAGGTGCATCTACATGTGGAGATGGCTATAAGGGGCCCTGGGGAATAGATGCTTAGAGAAAATATCCAACTGTGGTTGAATGAATGAATAAATAAATAAATTTGACTGAATATCAGCTGAATGGCCCCCAAACGCTTCTGCAAATCAGCCAACTGGCCACTTCTGCATTTCTCCTTCCATCTGCCCCAATACTCTTGGGTGTGATGCTGATTTTATTTTCTATGGGGAATTCATAACGGATGGAAGCAAAACCAGTGTTCTGTTAGATGTGTAAGCAAAGGACTGACTAGGTGGCACGATCTGAATGATGGTAGGTTGGTTTGGGGAATGCTGACAGAACAGTGATCTAGCAAGATGGATTGAGCTTGCATGTTAACAGCATGTGAGTTTGTTCACTAGTCTTTTCCGTAAATCCAGTAATGTTTGCACCGTCTCTTATTTTATGTGAGGTATCATAGAGTGGATAAAGGTGGAGTCATTGTTACAGAAGGGTTTAGAGTCTATTGCCTCTTGGGCTCAGTCCTGTTTGCACTTCCTTCTTAGCGTATGCGCAAGGTGGCACATGACCAGGATTCATCACCAGATTTAGTCCTGAGAGCTGCTGAGTACTCTCCACTCCCACTTATCTGACTAAGAGTGGAGGTTTGAGTGGAGGTTTGGGGTTTGTCTTAAAGCAAAGCTCAGAGATTCATTGACCTGGGCTAATGGATTGTCTCAAATTCAAAAGGGACTGCTGTTCCCAAAAAATCAACCCCACGTCCTCCTCAATAGGCCTCACTTCCCTAAAACAATCCCTTGTGCCTGTATCCATCTTCAGGAGAAAGTGAGAGTGCGAACCCCATGCCAGTGTTTTTGCTGACTACTAGTTTGCTTGCTTCTCCCATCTACTGTCGTTAGATTAGCAAAGGGAAAAAAGACTGACGGTTGCCCAATGCTGGCAGCATCTTCTGACAGTGGACAGGTGGCTTCCAGATACCGCATTCAACAGCAATGGGCCCTTCCTTCTGCCACAGCAGTGTAATGGCTCCAGGGATTATATGTATACAGTGTGCTATAGATCTTCTTTCCATTCAATTGTTTTGTAGTTTTGAATCACTACCGGCATCATGTGATGCCAGGTAACTAAGCACCGATAGGAATCTCTCAGTCATATACTTATATTTTAGAGTTCTGGTTTCACTCAGAATCCAGAGTTAACCCTCTTTTACACATGACCTCTGACTCGACATCTAGTCAAACAATATTGTCATGATATGCAGGTATTGATTTATTAGAGGTATTTGTTAGAAGAAACCCTCAAATGAGGAATGCGAACAGGTTTCCATGTAGCTTGATTCTCAGCTTTTTTTCCTTTGTTTACCTGGGACACCACACCCAGTCTGGAAGTCTAATTCAGCACACAGACAACTACTGGCTGCATAATTTACTACAAGTACATGTATTGTTAGACAGGTAACAAATAATCACAAATTTGTTTTTCAGTTCTCGCTGTTGAAGTCTATATTACTCCTATGGCGTATGTATAGGTGGAGGGCCACTGAGACATTCTGTTAGAAGGAGGAGTTGTGGAGCAGAAAACTTCACCAAAATAGTTTACAAGTAGAGTGTCACTGAATCTTTTCCAGTCTTAGTCTCTCTTACTGCTTCAGTGTGACTTTTCTCCTCCTAAAATAGTTTCCTCAGCTAGAGTTACAAGCTATCAGGAGTGACGGCAAGTGTTCAGAGGTCCACTTTGCTGGAACGCAGCATCCTGGAAGCTTTTGTCCTTCCCAAGTGAATCTGTCCACTGCCTTCTTCGTGTATCATTCCCATCTCTCAGGGTATAAGCTTTCCTTCACTTTCTTCACTGTTGGTATTAAGGAATCTCTAATGGGGATGATACCTAGTTATTAGCCTAGTTATAACTGTCTAGTTATTTTGGCTTGGCTTTTTCTCCCTGGTGTTACATTCTGTCTTCAGTTCAAGCCACTAAAATAACTAACAACAAGCTTCTCTCTGTGGGTTTTTACAAACTGCTGTAAAACAGAAAAATCCAGTCATATCCAGTCTGCACTCTGAGAAGTGCAGCTATATATTAATTTTCTTTACAACGGCTAGTAAATTTTTAAAGCGATACAGTTCATTTTAGTAAACACAGGGCCTGATTTTGTGTACACTGGTATATCTCCATTGACTACACCTGAACTATGGTATCGAGTGCTGCAGAAAGACCAGTTCTAGAGTTTGCTTATATTTATGGCTGCAAGAGTACAGGCTGTCCCCTCCATGTACCATCTGCTGCAGACCAGGAACAATTTGGACAATTCCATGCCTATGCAATAAGGACTTAACAGCAGCTGGACAGAGCAAATCACCTCCATGCAACAGTGCCAAGTGCATGCTAAATATGGCAGAAAGGGAAAGGAGCATGGGGACATGCAACCTCAGGGGATTTATTTGCTGGCACTGTGATCCCTGTTTGCACTGTTTAGTGTTTGGTTTGTATACTTTGTTGTTTTGATGTTGGTTTATTACCAGATAAGGAAGCAATCTAATTCTAATGTAGTTTTGGATCCCTTTGGAACCTATTCATACTGAGTTCTAGTCTCCTACAATATGTATGTACGAGATCATTAACGCTAATAGGTGCATCAAGATGGAAATTGATCCATGTACATTTTAAAATTAGGTTCAGAAAGAGAATGGTTTAACACTGCGGTTCTCAAACTTTAGCAACCCAAGGACCCCCATTTTGATTTAAAAATTTTCAGGGACCCCCCCTCCATGCCTCTCCGCTCAGCCCCAGGCCCTGCCCCCACTCCACCCCTTCTCCCAAGACCCCATCCCTGCCCCACCTCTTCCCACCCCCCACTTATGCCATCCCCTCTACCTCTCTCACTTGCTCTCCCCCACCCTCACTCACTTTCACCAGGCTGGGGCAGAGAGTTTGGGTGAGGGAGGGGATGCGGGGTGTGGGCTCTGGGAGGGAATTTGGGTGTGGGGTGCAGGCTCTGGGCTGGGGCAGGGGGTTGGTGCGCAGGAAGGGATGCGGGCTGTGGGAGGGAGTTTGAATGCAGGAGAGGGTGAAGGGTGCAGACTATGGGAGGGAGTTTGGGTGCAAGGTGCGGGCTTTGGTCTGGGGCAGAGGTTTGGGGTATGGGCTCTGGGCGGGAGTTTGAGTGCAAGAAGGGGTGAGGGGTGTAGGCTCTGGCCAGATGGCGCTTACCTCAGACGGCTCCTGAAAGTGACTGGCACATCTCTCTGGCAGGGGTTCCTAGGAGAGGGGGGCCCCGGGATCTCCAGTCACTGCCCCTGCCCACAGGCACCACCCCCACAGCTCCCATTGGCTGCAGTTCCTGTCCAATGGGAGCTGTGGAGTTGGTGCTTGGGGTGGGGGAAGCATGCGGAGACCCCCTGCCTCCTCCAGGCGCTGCAGAGACATGCCGGCCGCTTCCAGGAGTGGCATGGATCCAGGGCAGGTAGGGTGTCTGTCATAGCCTTGCTGCACTGCTGGACTTTTAGTGCCTAAAATCTCCCAGTTTGGGTTCGGTAGCCTCTGGGAGAGAGAGGGATGGGAAGGAGTTAAACATCAGGGCCTGTAGACCCCATGGAGTACCCTTGGGGCCCCCCAGGCATCCGCAGGACCCCACTTTGAGAAACTCTGGTCTAGCAGTTAGGGAACTAGAGTTCAGTTCCCTGCTATGTCACAGACTTCCTCTGTGACTTTGGGTAAGTCATTTCGTCTTTCTGCACCTCAGTTCCTTATCCGTAAAATGGGGGGAAATAGCACTGCCTTAGTGCTTCAGGGTGTTAGAATGATAAACACACTAAAGATTGTGTGGTGGTCAGATAGGTAGCCCAGCCACCTAGTTTTTCTGTGGCAGTACACTGAGCAATGGACAAACGGTAAAGCATCCCTTAGGAGAACGTAGACAATTTCTAATGATATCCTGTAAATAACTCCATCCATAAATCTGAAGGGAGAGGGTGGGAATAAGGGAGAGAATTCTTATGTGAGCAAAAATTTACCACCTCACCAGGTTTCCAATGATATATTTTGTCAATGGGAAATTGTTGTCACTATACAATATAATGTACTGTATGTCATCTATTATTGAGATGACCGAAAGCGTGCTCAAAAGTGGCAATAGGGATTAAAGATGAATGCAGAGTTGTAGCCGCATTGGTCCCAGGACATTAGAGAGACAAGGTGGGTGAGGTAATATCTGTTATTGGAGCAACTTCTGTTAATGAGAGAGAGAAACTTTTGAGCTTAAACAGAGAAGTTAGTCCAATAAAAGATATAAGCTCTCCCACCTTGTCTCTCTAAAATAACTGAACAAACAGTGCAGATATAAACAGATTCTGGAGATGTAAAACATAAATTGCTGACAATACATGTATCATGGAACTGTGTTTAAAAATTACTTCCTCTTTTCTTGTGCAGTTTGATGTATCATGTGATAATGGAAACCTGAAAGGGTTGTGGTAGTGCCAGGATGGGTTTCAGAAGCTTCCAGGCGTGCCGCCCCTGAAGAAGTGGTTTCTGAGAAAAAAACAGATTTCTCCAAACAAACTTGGAATTCTGGCTAGATACAATAGTTTAAAATAGACGTTTTCTTTCATCAAACTCCTTATGGGATACTGTTCATGGCCCATATGCAGGTGTGCAGCTGAGGGGCAGATTTTAAGAACCTTTCTCCACCACTTGGTGGGATTATGCACGGAGCACGTGTCCGTTGGGTATGTCTGCACTGTTGTGCTGACGTGTAGGCAGACCTGAATTAGCTTACTAAAAATAGCAATGAAGCTGCTGCGACCTTGGTTAGGTGCCTGAATACAAATCTGCCTGGGACCCTGGGGATGTAATAGAGTGGCTAGCCCTTGCCTGTGCAGCTGTGACTTTACAGCAGATGTTAGCAAACTAGCACAGGCATGTCTACATGTGCTGCAATCACACCTCCCAACTGCAGTGTAGACCTACTTTTTGGGTTGTCAGTGATACTGTAATGGCCAACAGGTGGCTATGCCCTTTAACAACAAGGCTAACCTCTTGTATTTTGTAACTGTTTTTTGCTGAACTAGAGAATCCCCCTTCCCTGTCCCCTAGCTTGATGAAAATGGTTTTATTAAAGCCTACAGAAGACAAAATGGAAGCAAAAATAGTTTAACCAGTGGAGACAGGAAGAGGTAGCTTAATTTCTGTAGTTTTCACTTTGCTGCAAGCCACTGGCAGCTGCTGCATATTCTGTTTTTAAAGTTCTTTATTTTATAATGTACATAACATTTGTGTAGTGATTATAGAATGATCAAAATGATATTTTAACATACTCACTTTGTTCTCCATTACCTTTTACAAAACAGTGTGTACATTTAAGTCTTTGAATCTAAAAGAGGGGAACAAAAATCACTTTAGTGAAAAGTTACTTATAATTTTGATAGGTTTTTCTAATAACTGGGAAGGCAGGAAATACCATGAGACAGAACCTTCTCATACTATGCTCAGCTCCTCCCAGGATTAGAATCCCTCATAACATCACTGGAACTGACCCATATGAAAAACAGCTGCAGTTTAACTGTGAAAAGGCTGCACTCTTCCTGTGCTTGGAAAGCATTTTTTGATTAACTGTAGCAAAAAAAAAAAAATCTTCAGCAGTTTAACTTCTGTTATTAAAACCTGTAGTAGGAAAAAAATATTACAGCAGAAGTAGTTTAGCTAATGGAAACAGGACGATGAAGTTTAATTCCATCTCTAGTTTCCAGTTCATTGCTGATTATAGGCAAGTAAGTTATATTTTAATTGTTTTTTAAGTGTACAATATACAGTGGATTCAGGGATGAGCTTTCAGCAGGTAGCTCAGTGAATTAATTGACTAAATACTTTGGAACTGTGAAGACAACAGTGAAAATTAGGCTCATGAATCTCATGATTTCCTATTTTGACATAAATAAAGTGCTGTCACCTGAATAAAGCATGTCCTGTTTACATTTCAGGTAAGATAACTGTCTAATATGGTTAATAATATAGCATTACAGGGCACATTTAAAAGGATGCCCCCTTAATTGAAGTATCTGTGACAATCAGGGTCCAGGTGCCCCAAGGAGAGAACAGGGGATCTGAACCGCAAAGAATAAGCAGTGGAATCAACTGATTGCATACAATATTATTGTACTGTAAAAGTGTATTGAATAAGGTATCAGTTAAAAACTGGTGACAGGCTCATCATGAATATCATTGCAAGATGTACCTATGGGTTGTGTGTATGAATGCTGGTAATGTGTTTGTTGCACAGGTAGCTGATAAACAAGTTTGTCCTAGACAAGGGGATGTTGTTTTGCCTGTGTCTCCTTGAGTAAGGTGTTGCCAGAGACAATGGAAGTTTGTTTGCAGCTGAGTCCACAGGAAAAGCAAATTGAGAGGAGGGTGAGGAAGATGGGATAGTGTCAGCTTCCTGGAGCACAAGCAGTAGGGGAGACAAACTTTATCTGGAGATACACTTCAGAACACATTCCAAAGGTTTACTGGACTATGAAGAGAAAGGGAGAGAACCTCTTAGCTATCCATCATTTAGAGGCAAAAGAGGCCAGAGCTCTTAGATTCTGGGAAAGGTGGATCCTTCAACTATGTGAGCTGAAGTCTCTGGGAGCTGACTATAGGTGAGAGTTTGCCTGAGACCACAACTGTACTCTGTTAAATTTTAGACACTGGAAAGCGTGTTTTGTTTTGTTTTTGTTTGTAACCATACCTGGCTCTTTTTCTGTTGCTTAGTATCACTTAAATCTCTGTTCTTTGTTAATAAACAGTCTTAATTTTACTATAAACCATCTCAATGCTGTTATAGAGAATTAAGTGTGACTCCTCAGCTAAACTAGCAGGCTGGTGTGTGCTGTATCTCACTGGAGGCGGAGGACTTAATAATTTGTGGGAGTGTCCAGTGAGAGGGACTGGATGCTGCAGGGAGATGTCTCTGGGGAACTTGGGAACTGGGATGCACTGATTGTTACCTGCAAGTCAAGGTCTGCACTGGCAGAGTCTCGAGGAGTTTGCTGGCAAGGCAGATAGACTGGAGTGTCAGGGAACTGACACACGGTTTAACAGCAGCAAAGCTCTCACTTGCTGAGGCAGAGGGGTAATACAGGTGCTTACAGTTCCAGCTGTCCTGAACAGAACAGCACAGTACCTTTTGTGTAGGTACAGAAGAGCTGTATTTTCTTTTTAGATGGAAGCTTTGTAAATAAAACACTGCTTGTGCAATTGCACAATAATCAGTATAGGGCCTGACGCTGAGAGGTGTGTTGCGCACTTAATGCTTCCATGGAAGTCATTCAAAATTGAGGGTGCTTGGCACCTTTTTGCAGTATTATAATGGCCCTGCACTCCTCCCCTGTTCCCTGGTAGGGACTGTGCTGTTAGGTGACCTATCGGATCCCCTGGATGTGACTGGCAGGGCAGTCCACCATCAAAGGCCTCCCCTTTGCAGCAGGAAAGGGCTGGAGATGCTGAAGCCCTATTTAGCCAGAGGCCATATCATAAAAGGGGCTGACCACGTGGCTGGGGGGAGGGGGACCCCATGCTACCCACCCATGCAGAAACTCGGGGAGAGGTTCAGGAGATGGTATGTTAGATACCACCGGAAGGGAAAGCCTAAGGCTGTGAAGAACAGGGCCTGTACGACAAATGCCCTTCCCTTCAGACAGGCATGCTAGTTCCCTTATCATAAAGATTGGCTACTGCAGGAACTGCCTTGCCTTCTCGCCTACTACGCCACAGCAGCAAGGAATTGGATTGGAAATAGAACCATTTCTGTTTTCTGTGCAGAGGAGAGGCAGAGAACTAGGTGGACCATTGGTCTGACCCAGTATGGCAGGCTCATGTTCTTATGGCACAAAGATTATACAGCAATGCAAGGAGACTCAGTAACAAAGAGGGGCTGGAATTGCTCATTTATAAACATAAATTCAATCTAGCTGGCATTATTGAAAGTTGGTGGGATGATTCATATTATTGAAATGATAAAAATCAATGGTTTTAACCTATTTAGGAAGTATCAAGTGGACAAATGGGATGGGGGAGTGGCACTCTGACAAAAAATCATTACCAGTTTCCAAGTCACTGATAACTTAGAAGAAAATTTTCTTAAATGCTTATGGATCAATATTCTAACAGATAAAACACAAGATGGGGTATTAGTTGGCATTTGTCAGAGACCAAAGATAGTAGACCACCGCCTTGCACGTCTATCCATAATGCGTAGGAAAAAATCCCTGCACGATCATGGGGGACTTCAATTTGAGTGACATATTCTGGAGGTGTCATACTGCCAGTACTAAAAGGTCCTTGGAATTTCTATACATTATAGCTGACAATTTCCTAACTCAAAAAGTGTTGCAGCCGACACAGGAAAATTCTTCATTAGACTTTGTCCTAACAGCTAAAGAGGAACTGATCACAGAGGGAGGGATAGCTCAGTGGTTTGAGCATTGGCCTGCTAAACCCAGCATTGAGAGTTCAATCCTTGAGGAGGCCACTTAAGGATCTGGGGCAAAAAATTGGTCCTGCTAGTGAAGGCTGGGGGCTGGACTCAATGACCTTTCAAGGTCCCTTCCAGTTCTAGGCAATTGGTATATCTCCAATTATTACCTATTAATGGTAGCTTTTTGGTATAAGTGTTCATGACTTGATCACATTTATAATATTCAAGCAGAAAAAAGTCCAGACCGGTAATATATATTCTTGGTGCTTGAATAGGGCCATTTTCACAAAGCTGAGAACAAGTTTGAGCCTGGGAAGAAGAATTTAATCAGAAACATGAATTGTAATTGGGAATGATTTAAGAACATCTTAGTAGATGGCCAAAAAGCCACAACTGAGGAGAAAAGCCATATTGGTTAAAAAACTGACCTGATTTAGAGGGGAGTGAAGGCAGCTATAAACAATAATATATAGCTAATGGAAAAAAAGAAGTTAATAATAATGAATATAAATCAGAAGTTAGGAACTGTAGAAAATTGATAAGGGAAACCAAAGGACAAAAGGAGAAATCTGTAGCAAGCAGAATTAAGGACAATAAAAAGGAGTTTTTAAAATATGGCCCACAGATCTGTAATAATTTTATGAAAATTGCATGTGGCCTGGTCACTGAGGTAAGGTTACTGGATAGCTGTAATGGGTTATTAGAATTTCCTATATGAATGTATTGGTCTAGCTATATGGGGGGGCTACTGGAAAAACAAACAACAAAGCAACACAATGGCTCTATATAAGCAACAAGCACTTGGGGGGTGGGGACTGGCAGTTACAAGACAATGGACTACTTCCAGGCCTACTCTAGCTGAAGTTATAGCTATTTTTCCAAGGTTGGGAGCCTAGAGATCAAGGGGTGACTAAACTGCTAAAAGGACTCTCTGGAGGTAGGTTGGAGGAGTTGTGAGTGAGCTGTTGCTGGTGAGAACAGACTGAGATGGAAGAGGCTCAGGTCCTGTGGGAATGTCTGCAGCAGGTGAGGCCTGGCTTCCCCAGCTTCCAGGGAAAAGCAGGCATGTGTAAAGACTGTTTTTTTAAAGATTTGTTTTCTCTGAAAAGCTTTGGTTCTGAATACACAATACTTTTCTTTAAGAAGGCTGACTGGTGATGGAATATCACAGGTCATAGCTCCTGGAGGGAATGGAACTGCAGGTACTGAACATACTCTGGCGCTGCTCAGGTAATGATTAATACCTTGGATAGCAGACAATGGCCTGGTCTGAGACTGGGAGAAT
This sequence comes from Mauremys reevesii, assembly GCF_016161935.1. Classification (NCBI taxonomy): domain Eukaryota; kingdom Metazoa; phylum Chordata; order Testudines; family Geoemydidae; genus Mauremys; species Mauremys reevesii. The sequence continues at coordinate 264,447,465 of NC_052624.1, forward strand.
TGAAATCATGTGATTCCACCCTAAGAAAGATGGCTCAAGGCCAGAGATCTGAGAGGGGAGCACTTAGAAACCAGAAGGGGTCAGAGGTGAAGTTAGTGCAGTCACTGTGAAACTGAGCATGGAGTACTGTGAGCACAGAAAAGATGTAGGGTTCCCCTAAAATCTTCATGGATCACCTCAGAGCCCCGGCCCCAGTGATTGCTCTTTGGCGTGTACTGAATCAGTTAGACAGAATGTTTAGAATGCTACTAAAAGTGTCTCAAACCTGGGAGACTCCCATGCATTTCAACTAAACTCCCATTGAGCTACAAATAAAGACTAGGCAATAGGTGTAGAGAAGTATCGAATTATTCACATAGGGGGGCTATGCAAATGAGAGGTACAGGAATCATTATGCAAATACTGGTGGTAAATCTCTGAGCATGCCCAGTGTGAATTGCATGTTTCCAGAAACCTGAGTTTAGAACGGATCTAACTGCTTGCCTTGGGTTCATTCATGAGCTGTCTTACCTGTCCGTATCACCAGTCTGTGGGTGATGTAAAACTGCTGCCACTCCTCTTGTGCATTTGCTCTGGCCCCTAAATGTGCCAGGTGGTTCAGCTGAGCCAGTGCAGAGAGGGAAGTAAGCTGAACCAGCTGTCTGCTGCTCTTTGGTGAATGGGGAGACAGACTTAGGGTCACAACTCAGTGCCTGCTGAGCTCTTGGGACAGCAAAACTATGCACTGTCCCTTTGCTCAGTGCTGGTAGTAACTCCATGATCTATCCGACAGGTGACAAAAATGATGTGCTTTTTCTCCAGCCAGTCTGACTCCTGAATGCTTTACTCAACATTTCAGAAGGGCTGCTAGAGAATGTCTTAGGGAGCGTGGGGAACAGAATGATCTTAGTTCAAATTACTGACAGGAAGTTGTTTTAGTTACAGCTGCTAGCAATTATTATGGCTGCTACTGAATTACATGCAATGAATTGGCCCTTGATTAATAATAACTTCAGAAGGAACAAGCCTTATGCCACTTTCAAGTTACTGTATCTAGATTCCTTCCTATTAGAGCATTCTCTTTCTTTAAAGAGATCTGTTATTTGAGCCCTGGGTGACTGCCAAAAATAGAGTTGTCAGCAAGTGCACTGACTTTAACATTTTCCTCCTAGTATCATATATTAGTTCAAACAAACCTAATCATTTCACTTTCTCTGTGGGATCCTTTGCCACTGCAGTGCAGCAATACTAAGTTCTAATGATCTGAGCCAAATTCATCCCTGTTGTAACTCCATAAGCCCAAAGAAGTTACTCCAGAGATGCATATGGCTCCAAATGATGGTGTCACAGAGCAGGCAACTGCGTTTTCTGCAAGAGCACGGCACTGTCCAGCATAATTTACTGACAGATATATACTTAATTATATCAATAATTGCTCTCATGACCTAAACACTTTGGAAGAACAACTCCAATAAAGCTCTTTTCCAAATATTTTTGTTCATTAACTGTTCTAAGTTCACTCTGAGTTAAAAACCTTTCCAATGTAATGTCTTCAATCTCAAGACATGATATGTCTGGTGTTGTCCTGTTGAAGAACATCTGGGCTACCATACACACACACATACACAAAAGCAGCACTCTCTGGACATTGACTTACCTTGTAGCCTATGTAAGAGGGGTTCTCCAAAGTTTTCCTCATTGTGGACTGCATTTGAAGCTACAGATCTTCTTAAAAAGCCAACTCTCCTTCCAGATTCCCAATCCTGAGTCTATACCTTCCATCTGGCAACTTGGAACATTGCTTGGTTACACTGAAAAGAAAATAGCAAGGATAGCGTTAAGATGAGAGAAAAAGGCATCTTGCCGTTATAGTTGCTTGGTTATATATCTGATTTGTCTATGATTTTATATTGTGCTCGTCATGGTATGTGAGTCCCTCTGTTTTATATCTCCGCTCTTTACCTCCTCTCTGAGTCAATATTTTACCTACCTTATAAGCTAGACAATCCCAGTGAAATCATTCCACAAGGTGTAATTGATGGTAGAACTTAACCCTAAGGTATAGAACATTAAAAGAGCAATGCATCTTATTTTAAATGTTGAATCTCCCCTCATTGCCTGCAGCTTTTGCTTCTCAGACATCTAATTCACATTATTGATTCTGTCTTCTTGAGTTTGAACCTGAGATCATAGATGAATTTCTACAAAGACACAGAGCAACTCCCAGGGTGCTGGGAGGTTAGTGTTTAAGTTTAGCTAAGTTGGGTTCCAAATACATGTTTCCGTGTAACATTCAAGACTTAGCTACATTTACATACTGCTGTTCTGATGGCTTCTGAAACATAGAAGTCAGTAAGGCCCAGGGCTCACAAACTATTTAAAGGGATACTACTCAATTCTTATAAACTACAAGTTGGTTGTAAAAGCCTCTTGAAACCCTAAAACAATTGTGGGCTGTACTGCAACTAGCAAGAAGCATCATTTCTTGCTGACTGACAGACACTTCACTATTGGATGCTCATTATATTGTGACAGCTAAGAAAGACATAAGACCATCCTCTGTCCTTGCTTCCCCAGCCAAGACATGTATTGATAGCCTATGACTACATTTCATTTAGTAAGGAGCTTTTCTTTGTATCATTGTATTAGAATCACTAGAAATTAATGCCAAAATTGCTCTTTAAAAACTAGTTCAGCTGAACTACACAGCCCCAAATTCCTTTGTTTAGTGACTAAATCCAATCTTTTGCTTCCTTGTTAGTATATGGCTGGACACCCAGTTATCATCAGGGGTAGAGAAATATTAAGAGCAGCTTTCCAAGACATATTGAGACATAAATTCTGCTAAAGGTTCAGTTAATGTTTTTCATAGTCTCATTTCATTGCACCATTTTAAGCAAGGGAAAGAACTTTAAATACAAGGAAAATGAAGAAAATATGTGAAAGCAACACTAGATCCATGATTAAAGGTCATGTTCTTGGTGGTTTTCCAGAATTGTTTAGTTGTGATTCAGATATATAGATTGGGGCTCTTACAGCTAGGACATATAGAACCATGGCTATGTGATTTATAACTGTTGAATCATTTCTGCAATGGGCTCCGGGAATCCATTCAGGACAAGAAACAAATTCAAGTGTCCATTGTTGTTTGAGTGTTCCATCCAAATCAGACTTTATTGGGTTCTGTAGTGTGCTTCAGGGACACTGAAATAGGGCTGAATTGTAAATGAGTGGAGATGCAGCAGGTTTAAAACAAACACAAGAAAGGATTTTTTCATGCAACGCACTGTCAACCTCTGTAACTCCTTGTTGTGAAGGCCAGTACTATAATGGGGTTCAAAAGGGAGATAGATAGATTCTTGGAAGATAGGTCCATCAATTGCTATCAGCCAGGATGGGCAGGAATGGTGTCCCTAGCCTCTGTTTGCCAGAAGCTGGGATTGGGTGACAGGGCATGGATTGCTTCATGATAACCTATCTGTTCATTCCCTTTGGGGCACTGCCATTGGGCACTGTCAGAGGACAGGATACTGGGCTTGACAGACCTTTGATCTGACCCAGTATGGCCATTCTTATGTTCTTATGAGTGGCTTCATAGCTTGTAGAACCAACAAGGAGACCTTGTGGCACCTTAGAGACTAACGAATTTATTTGGGCATAAGTTTTTGTGGGCTATACCCCACTTCATCAGATGCATGAAGTGAAAAATACAATAGCTTGTAGAGTGAACTACAGCAGTGAAAGTGAAGATGTGAACTGAACTAAGACTGGATAATTGTAGAACACTCCAGGTAAAATTAGGATTCAGACATTAACTCAGACCTTCAATTAATGTTTGAACAGGGCAAATAAAACCAAATTCTGAGGAAAAGAGAAAAATCTACTGACCATCGCATAAATTCTTAAACTAGAAATAATGAGATTCATAGAGACGTTGGAGTTGGAAGACCGCTGTTAATGTAGAGTTGTTCCCTACAGTAGTTCTAGGGCTTTGTCTAGTCTACCTTTAAATCTCAAGAGATGGTGTTTACACCATTTCTATTAGTGACTATTCCAAAGGCTAATAAATCTAATAGGAAGTCTGCCCTAATGTTCAAAGGGTTTTTTTTTCTGTCTACGCTCTTAACTTGCTCCTACTGCACCAGTTAATTTCATTGTGACAATTAATATGTTATTCAGCCTTCTAGTTTGGTGATATAGCCATTTAAGAAGAGATGCTATGGGCCCAATTCTGATTTTAAAAACTGGACACTAACACACATAAATGGGCCTTAAAAGGACCATCACTGCCTTTGTGCACACACCTAGAGTAACAGAATTCTCTAGATACGTTGTGCTGGAGATACAGCGGGGAACAGATCCCTTAGGTCAGGGACATCTGAACACTGCTCAGCACAAGGCTACACTGACAATTTCTCAGGATCCCAACCTAATTTCATAAAAAGAGACCCATTATGACTATCCACGTTTTGAATAAAGGGATGAACTCCTTGGAGACCACAGATTTCAACCTACAATGCTACATCTTAAACTGAACAACCTCTCCTCATGCTGGGACCTGTAGTCTCGACAAACACCTCCATATTAAATGCAAGGGCACCAAGGGGGTTGCATTTGATCCATGAACCGCATTTTGTTCACCCCTGTCTTAGGCTGGACACTGTTGTCAGAGATGATAACTTGTAAAGTGATGTACCTTATCAGTGTCTAGATGATGTTGATGTTTCTCACGTTAGCCTCCAGGATGCTATCTAACCTCATAAGAAGTACAGATATCTGCCCTGAAGAGTGTAACCCTTTAAACAGACAAAGGGGCGGGGGGAGGGTGGAAACATATAAGCAAAGTGACCACAGTAATTGGAACTAAATTCTTGGATGCAGGAACAGGGCTGCGGAGAGTAGGTAAGTTCATAGAAGCAAGGGACTTGAAAGAGAGGAACACTGAAAAAGAAAGCAGGGAATACGGAGAGGAACATGGAGGACTGGGGAAATGAAGCTGGCAATGGAAGGACTGAGGAGAGAGGCAGGAGGGGTTTAGGAATACACAACCAATCAGCAAATAGAGATGAGTACTATGTATCAAGTGCTAGTTACTATACGTAAGGCCTCAATCCTGCAATTCCTTCTCTTTCAATAGCACTGGCATCAAATACCCTTCCTTCTCTATTCTCCAGTGGAGCCATGCTACCTGGGGTGCTCCTGCCATCACGGCCCTCAGATCCCTGTATTAAAATGGTGGGTACGGAGTGTAACCCTGCAGAAGTTAATACAGCACCAGAACACTAGCTTCTTGTGCTTTCTCCCCACAGGTTTGGGAATGAGGGGGCAAATTCACAGAGCCTTGGCCAGCTTCTCTCATGAGCCCCTGACCCAACTCCCTCCACTGCCACAGAGCTGGAAACCCCCAGAGCAGCTCATGTGGGGCAAGGGAAGGGACAGAGGGCCGCAAAGGCAGATCTTTCCCTCCTGTGGGTGCAGACTCACCTCTGCAGGCACATGAGGAGGTAAACGTTGTGCTGTCTGCTTCATGTTCTCACTCAGTAGAAATTAGAGCAGCAATCCACTCACTCGTTCACAGATCTGTTTTTCAAGATGCTATGTCCACTATGTATCGAACTGTTTCTTATTATCTAGCTGAATGTCTCTGCTGAACGTCTCTGCTTTGTTCAGATGCCAAAGACAACAAATGCTGTCAAGGAGCCTACAGCATTGGAGAGGGCTGGCTTGCACATTGTACAACTCAGCAGTTGTGATCCCCATTGGTTGCAAATGGATGGTTAGGGATGGACTTTCAGAGTATTGGGCACTGTTTGAGAGGCTCAGGAATAAATTTTAACTTCACAGAAACCATTTCACAACAACAAATTCTCAATTTCACCCCCCCCCCATCCTTTAAGTGTCATGATGTTATGGGTAGGGCTCACCACATCCCAAGAATTCCACTTTCCATAAAATGGAGGTTTTGCTGTTTGGTTTTGTTCATCATCAGAAATTTCAATTTGTGTTTATGTGAAAAAAAAAACCCACCTACCCCAGTATAGCCAAGAACCTAGTGGTTAGGTCACTCGGGGTATGTCTACAGCTGAGAATGAGGCTTCCAGCTTAGGTAGACATACCCTCACCTGTAATGCAGGAGACTCAGGTTCAAGTCGTTGCTCTGCCTGAGTCAGTGGGTCTTCCACATCCCAGGCAAATGCCCAAACTATCAGGCTATAGACTGAGCCTCTCGCTCTCTGATCCAGAGGCTTTTAATATAGGAGGAAAATAAGGCATATGCAACATTGTATAAACTCTATACTCCAGATTTTATTTACTCTTCAGAATTTGCACAAAGTAGAACAGTTTCACCAGGCAAGAGTGAGAGAGAGAAGGCTTGTGGTTTTAACAAGTGCAACTGCTCCTGGGAGAAGGGCTGATTTTGTGCTTTACGTTATGTATTTTAAAAACCTGTATTTATTATATTGTGCACTGTGGCCTAAGGCTTAGATGCCAGACTAATAAACAACTTGACTTTGATTGTCATATTTTTCTTGACTTCTTCTCTAATTTTTCTTTTTTTGCCAATTAATCCACTAGAATGAATTATGTCTAAAGGTTTTCTCACTTTTTTACCCTTTTTTCATCCCTCCAAAGTTAGTCACAAAAGGAAAAATGAAATTCTGTCACTCTAACTTTTCAAAATTTCCTCAGCTTTTAACTTTTTTCATTAAAGAAATAAATGTAAAATTGAAAATCCTTTCTCCAAATATTAAAAAAAGAAAAATACTTTGAGCCAAAGGATTCTGAAGCAAACACTCAACCCAAAGTAAACTTTTCTAAATAAGTTAAATAAAATGCAATCTGTAATTAAAATTTGTCACGATGGTTGTAGGAACAGCAATACTAAAACAAAACCAAGAGTAATTTAATTCTGAAGAGTAAATCAAATCTGTAATACAGAATTTATACACTGCTGTATGTATCATATTTTCCTGCTATAGTAAAAGCTACCCTAAATTTATAACATTAGTTATGAGTCTCTAAACAAAAGACATCCAGTTAAGATAAGCACCTGGTCTTGCTTACAAGAATTATAGCCAAAATTTCCCCTCAAAAAGAGCTCTGTAATCATGTAACACTTTCTGATGGAACTGCAAACCTTTCTGTGCCAAAAGTATGAAGTAGGAGGTTGGTGATGAACATCATCCTGAAATAAGCTATTCCACAGCAGCATGCCAAATGAGATTTGTGTTCCAGACTACAAACTCTCACGTTCATTTTCTTATGATATGACTATTAGAAACAAAGTTTCTATTTTCTTAGTGGAATTTATACACATTTGGAAAGCCTGGCTGGAGCTGTAAACCCATACGATGTGTTCTTCATGTTCTTGTATTGATTTATGCAGTGATCTTTATTAAAGAGTCAGTAAATGTATTATTTTTATTTATCTAACTTGTATGATTATTTTTTTTAAAATAGCAATTTAAAAATGAACTTCAAAAGTTTCAAACTGTGACAGCCCTTTCATTTTATGGGGTGCTGTGTGAGGGGAAATGGCTTTTGCTGTTTTATGATGTAACAGGGTACGTTCCGCAGATGCCCCAAGATTCTCTCAGGCTCTGTCTGTTCATGAAATTTATTTAGGTTCCCATCATCAACACCAGTATTGTCCCATGCAGGAGTATTATTTACAGTGCTTCTTTACCTTTAGCCCTTTCCCACGGGGCCAGGGAGGGACAGGGTGCTCCCTTCCTTAAGATCTCTGCACACACTGAGTTCAGCTAGTCCTGGTTATGTATTTTCTTACTCTTACTCTCTCCTACTTCCTTCCTATGTCCTTATACCCTTCAGTGGGTGACCTAATTGGCTCATCCAGCCTGATCAGCCAATTAGCCTGCACCTCCCTGATCCGCCTTCTCCAGGGAAGCTGACTGATGCCTAAGTAATCAGAGTGCTGGCTCACCTGCTAGTTTTCAGCACTCTATCACATATGGGTTATGAGATATGAAGAATAAAACTTTCTTAATGTAGAAAAAAACCAAAAGAATCAACAGGTCTTCCTACCCTCTTTTTTAAAAATGGTGTAACATTCCTTTTTGGTGATTGACCAGTGGCTTTCCCTCTCAAACAGTTTTTTTGCTCAGAAACATGACAGGATGGAATTCTTGATCCGGTCCTTCCTGCCTTAAAACTGCTCCCACGCTGTGCTTGGACGCATCTGTGGTTACTAGGAAAGGTTTGTCAAAGTCTGGGGCCCTTAGCACAGGGTCAGACATGAGTGTCGCTTTAAGCTAGTTAAAGGCCTTCTGACACTCTTCAGTCCACTGAACTGCATTTGGCTGTTTCTTTTTGGTCAGGTCTGCGAGTGGGGCAGCAATTTGGCTGTAGTGCAGTACAAATCGCCTATAATATCCAGCCACCTGATGTCCAAGGTATGTCACCCTGTTTAGGCCTATTTGACACTTTTTAGCCTTAACAGTTAGTCTTGCCTCCCTTATGTGCTGGAGGACTTTTCGTAGATGCTCCATGTGTTCTGCCCATGAATCAGAAAATATGGCCACATTGTCAAGGTAGGCAACTGCAGATTCTCCCAATCCTGCTAGGAGACTATCTACAAGTTTTTGGAAGGTGGCGGGTGCATTTTGCAGCCCGAAAGGGAGCACATTAAATCCATACAGCCCTACATGGGTGATGAAGGCTGACCTTTCCTTGGCGGATTCATCTAGCGGTACTTGCCAGTACCCCTTGGTTAAGTCTAAGGTAGAGATGAACTGGGCACATCCCAGTTTCTCCAATAGCTCGTCTGTGCATGGCATTGGATACTTGTTTGGGTGAATTACAGCATTTAGCTTACGGTAGTCCATGCAAAAGCATATTTCCCCATCTGGTTTGGGAACTAGAACCACTGGAGTTGACCAGACCATGCACTTTCAGAGGGGCAGATTATACCTATTTGTAGCATGTCCTGGATCTCTCATTCTATAGCAGTTTTGGCTTGAGCAGCCACCCGGTAAGGTTGAGCTCTAATTGGGTGAGCATTACCTGTGTCAATGGAGTGGTATGCCTGTTCGGTCCATCCTGGAGTGGCTGAGAACATTGGTGCAAAGCAGTGACAGTAGATCAAGGGCTGTGCACTAGCATACGTCTGAGGGTCATGGAGAGGTTCACCTCTTCCATGCCACCGTCACTTTTTCCTTCATAGTAGACACCTTCAGGCCACTCAGTGTCATCTCTTCCCTGGGCTGTAAACTGATAAACCTTTAATTGTCTGGAATAAAAGGGCTTTAGAGAATTAACGTGGTACACTTTAGGCTTTAGGTTTGAGGTGGGGGATGCTATGAGATAGTTAATAGCTCTCAGGCGCTCTTGGACCATAAATGGCCCTTCTCACGATGCTTCCATTTTATGGGCCTGGAGCGCCTGCAAGACCATGACCTGGTCCCCTACTTTGAAGGAACGCTCTCTGGTATGTTTATCATACCAGGCTTTTTGCTCTTCCTCAGCATCTTTTAGGTTTTCTCTAGCAAGGGCTAAGAGTCTCGGAAGGTGTTTTATAGGTTGTTTACAAAGTCCAGAATGTTAGTTCCTGGAGAAGGCGTGAACTCCTCCCATTGCTGCTTCACCAACTGTAATGGCCCCTTAACCTCACGGCCATTCACAAGTTCAAATGGTGAAAAGCCCAAACTGTGATGTGGTACAGCCCTGTAGGCAAAGAGCAACTGCTGCAACACTAGGTCCCAATCTTTGGAGTGCTCATTTATGAATTTACGTATCATGGCCCCTAAAGTTCCATTAAACTTCTCCACCAGGCCATTTGTTTGATGGTGGTAAGTGGTGGCAACCAAGTGGTTCACCCCATGAGCTTCCCAAAGGCTTTTCATGGTCCCTGCCAGGAAATTAGTTCCCAAATCTGTAAGGATGTCAGAGGGCCAACCTACCCTGGCAAAAATGTCTGTTAATGCCTGGCACACACTTTTAGCCCTGGTGTTGCTTAGAGGTACTGTTTCCGGCCATTGGGTGGCAAAATCCATGAAAGTCAGTATGTACTGCTTTCCTCTGGGTGTCTTTTTCAGGAAAGGACCCAGAATATTCACAGCTACTCGCTGAAATGGAACCTCAATTATGGGCTGGAGAGGGGCTTTGACCTGGTCTTGGGGTTTTCCCACTCTTTGGCACACCTCACAAGACCGGACATTGGTAGAAACATCCTTGCCCATTCCCTCCCAGTGGAATGACCTCCCAAAACAGTCTTTGATCCTGTTCATCCTACGAGGATGATTGTGGGCTAAGCTTAAGAACTTTACCTGGTACTTAGTTGGAACCACCAACTGTCTCTGAGGATGTCAGTCTTCCTGGTATCCATCAGAAAGAGGTTCCTTGTATAAAAGTCCTCTTTCTACAACAAACCGGGATCGATTAGAAGAGCTGAGAGGTGGTGGGTTGCTCCGTGCCATTGTACAAGCTCCCTAGAAGCTTTCATCTGCTTCCTGGTTGGCCTGGAACTGTTCCCTTGATGCTGGAGACATCAGTTTCTAACTGGATTGTGGACTTGGGCTTGGTCCCTCTGGAAGTGATGTAGGTAATGGGGCTGTTTCCATTGACTGTGAACCGCTCTCCGCTGGTGCACTATGTTGTATTTCAGGCTCCGGCTGAGCCTCTTGTGAAGGTTTAGCTGCTGCTGCCAGTGCAGGCTCGGTGGTACCCTCTGGCATTGGAGTTGCAGACAGGGTTGCAAGTGCTGGATTCAGTGCTGGCAATGGTGCTGGTTGCTCCGCCAGTTCCGGCTCTGGGACTGGTTCTGTCTGAGTCTCTGGGACTGGATCCACTACTGCTGTCACAGACGTTGGTATGGGGTCCAGTTCCACCACCTCAGTCTGGGTCTCTGGTAACACAGACGGGGCCCTGGTAGAAGGCTCAGGAACAGGGATAGGCGTGAAGGCTTGCTTAGCCTGGCTGCGGGTAACCATTCCCATCCTCTTGACAAGCTTCACATGGTTGGCCAAGTCTTCCCCCAGCAGCATGGGAATGGGATAATCATCATAGACTGCAAAAGATCACACTCCTGACCAGCCCTTGTACTGGATAGGCAACTTGGGTGTAGGCAAGGTTTAAAGAGTTTGACATGAAGGCTTGAATCATCACTTGGGCCTCTGGGTTGATGAATTTGAGGTCCACTAAAGATTGGTGGATAGCTGATACCTGTGCTCCAGTGTCCCTCCATGTGATAACCTTCTTCCCGCCCACACTCAGTTTCCCTTCACTCTGAGAGTATCTGGGAGGCATCTGGGCCTGGAGACTTTTGGTGTGATTCTGGTGTAATGAACTGCAATCCGTTGGGGTTCTTGGGGCAGTTGGCCTTCACATGCTCCAGCTTGTTACATTTAAAACATTGCCCAGCTGACTGGCCACTGGGGCGAGGTTGGTTGCTGGAGACTGGTGTGGTGGGACGATAAGGTATTTGGGGTTTTCCTTTGGATGTAGGTGGGGTCTTGGGCTGCCCCCGGTAGTAGGGTGTTGTCTTGGGTTGCCCCTTTTGATACCCACTCCAACTGCTACTAGCTTTTTTCTTTTACACCACCTCCACCCATTTGTTTCCGATCTGCCCTGCCTCAGTTACAGTTTTGGGCTTCCCATCTAGGAAGTACCTTTCTATTTCTTCAGGAACACTCTCTAAGAACTGCTCCATTTGCATTAGGAAAGACAGATCTTCCAGAGATTTAACACTTGCTTCTGATATTCAGGCATCCCAATTTTTTACAATCTGGTAGGCGTGTCAGGAAAATGCCATGTCTGGTTTCCATCTTAGGGCTGTGAACCACCGATGGGCATGCTCGGGTGTTAGCCCCATTCTAATTCTGGCCTTTTTTTAAAAAAGTTCATAATTGTTCATGTGGTCTTTAGGCATTTCAGTTGCCACCTCTGCTAAGAGTCCACTGAGCTGTGGCCTCAGTTCCACCATATACTGGTCTGTAGAGATGCTGTACCCAAGGCAGGCCATTTCAAAATTTCTAAAAAGGCCTTTGTATCATCACGACCTTGTAGGTGGGGAATTTTTTGGAATGGGGAGAGGTACCTGGAGAAGGACTGATAGGGTTATTTGGTAGACCCAGCTTAGCCCTTTCCAGCTCTAAGCGCTTCAGCTCTAACTTCGTATCCAAGCGTTTCGCCGCCATTTCCATCTCCAAGCGGTTCGCCTCTTTTCTCTCTCCGCTTCTGACTCCAATCGCTTTAAGTCCATTTGTCTGTCATGTTCTTTCTGTCTCTCTTCAGCTTCCAATCTGGCTAATTCCACTTTCTTTTGGATCTCACTTTCCATCATCTTTGCTAGCCCTCCTGCCCTCAGCCTAGCCTAGCCCAAGAGCTAGGAAAAAATAACCAGCTTGTGAGTTCCCTTGCTATAGCTTAACTACTCTGCCCTCAGGCAAAGGGGAAAAAAACTCCAGCTGCTCTCAACTAAAAAACAAACAAACAAACAAACAAAAACCTAGTAGTAGTTGGAGCGGATATCAGAAGGGGCAACCCGAGACAATATACCCTGACATACTCCTATAATGTCATTTTACCTCTAGCAAGCATAACATCACCCACGAGACATAAGACAGGGACATAAGTCTTAAGATTAGGTCAGGTATCAACAATTTCCAATGGTGCCCTAGTTTTAAAAAAAATGACTGGTTCATTAAATAAACCAAGTAATTCCTGGGCTTTTATGAGCACAGTTGTGAGTAGCTATTTATTATCATTTGTCTTACAGTTACACTTCCAAGCCCCAACTGAGATTGGGTCTCTGTTGTGCTAGGAGCTGTACAAATACACAGTAAGAAACATTCCCTTCCTTGAAAAGCTTACAATCTAAACTGTCAGGGCACACAGAAGATAGGAAGGGAAAGAACTTGAAATGTGACGTGACTTGTTCAAGGTCACACGACAGGTCATTAACATAAGAACGGCCATACTGGGTCAGACCAAAAGTCCATCTAGCCCTGTATCCTGTCTTCTGACAGTGGCCATCAAGTGATCCATCCCCTGTTGCCCATTTCCAGCTTCTGGCAAACAGAGGCTAGGGACACCATCACTGCCCATCCTGGCTAATAGCCATTGATGGACCTATCCTCCATGAACTTATCTAGTTCTTTCTTGAAACCTGTTATAGTCTTGGCCTTCACAACATCCTCTGGCAAAGAGTTCCACAGGTTGACTGTGTGTTGTGTGAAGAAATATTTCCTTTTGTTTGTTTTAAACCTGCTGCCTATTAATTTCATTTGGTGACCCCTAGTTCTTGTGTTATGAGAAGGAGTAAATAACACTTCCTTATTTACTTTCTTCACAATTTTGCGTTTTTATAGACCTCTATCATATCCCCCCTTAGTCTTTTCCAAGCTGAAAAGTCCTAGTCTTATTAATCTCTCCTCATAAGAAAGCTGTTCCATACCCCTAATCATTTTTGTTGCCCTTTTCTGTACATTTTCCAACTCCAATATCTCTTTTTTTGAGATGAGGTGACCACATCTGCACACAGTATTCAAGATGTGTGCGTACCATGGATTTACATAGAGGCAATATATTTTCTGTCTTATTATCTATCCCTTTCCTAATGATTCCCAACATTCTGTTTGCTTTTTTGACTACCCCTGCACATTGAGTGGATGTTTTCAGAGAACTATCTACAGTGACTCCAAGATCTCTTTCTTGAGTGGTAACAGCTAATTTAGACTCATCCCTACTCCAGCTGGGGGCTACAGAGCCCGTGCCTCCATCTCATGGGGAAAGGGCTTTACTGAAGTTATTTCCTTACTTCCAGAAAGAAGGGAAGGCTAAAGATCATTGTGGAGCTCAGAGAGAGATCTGAACGTATTTATGTATAATTCAAGATTCAGTATGACCATCCTGGCCTCAGCAATCCCCTCCCTGAATGAAGGTGATTGGTTTGCGGCCCTCAGTTTGAAGGATGCATGTTTTCATTTGGACATTCACCCAGCTCACAGGAGATTTCTGCACTTCACTGTGGGCCCAGAGCACTTTCAATAGAGAATTCTCACCTTTGGCCTCTTGATGGCCCCAAGGGCTTTTAAGAAATTACACTCATTAGCATAGGTGCTGACTTTTTGGTTCCCAGGGTATGCTCGACTCCTGCTCCCCTCCAGGCCCTGCCCCCACTCCACCCTTCCTGCATGATGCAGAACAGCTGATCACGGTGGGCAGGAGGCACTGGAAGGGAAGGCGAGGTGCTGATCGATGGGGCCACTGATGGGTGGGAGGTGCTGGGGGGAGGGAGAGGCGTTGATCGGGGGGCTGCCGGTGGGTGCTCAACACCCACCATTTTTTTCCTGTGGGTCCTTCAGTCCCGGAGCACCCACAGAGTCAGCGCCTATGCTCATTAGTGGTTGTGCATCTTTGCAGATGAGGCAGCCCAGTATTTCCTTACTTGGACAATTGGCTACTATGGGTCAGTCACATCAGGAAGTGCAAACAGCAATCATCTCCTCACCTGAACTCTTTCATGCTTTTGGACTTCAAGTAAATTCAGAAAAGTCCACTTTTACCCTTACCCCTATAGGTTATAGAATTTATTAGATTGAATCTGAATTCAATCACAGTCAGACTATGGTCTGGTCCTGCCTGGTGCTGGTAGGCCATATGGCTGCCTGCACTTACATCATCCCTTTTGCAAGGCTGCACCTACTGATGCCTCCAGGTCTGGCTAAGGACAGTCTACGCTACAAGCAGGGACTCTTTTGATGAGAAGGTCTAGCTCCTCTGGAAAGTTCTGACATCATTCACTTGGTGGGAGACCAGGATAAAGTATGTATTGGTGACCCCTTCATTCCCACACCACTTACAAAGACACTCATCACAGATGCCTCCCTACTGGGGAGAAAACACCATCCTAGCCACCATGGATGTAGAGGCTCTCTACACAAACATCCCACACACTGATGGAATACAAGCTGTCAGGAACAGTATCCCTGATGATGCCACAGCACAACTAGTTGCTGAGCTCTGTGCCTTTATCCTCACACACAACTATTTCAAATTTGATGACAATATATATCTCCAGATCAGTGCATTGATGACATCTTCATCATCTGGACCCATGGGAAGGAGACTCTGGAAAGATTTCAACAGCTTCCACCCCACCATCAACCTCAGCCTGGACCATGCAAATAAGTGATGGTCACATTAAATACCTTCATGCCTCCAGCTTCCATCCCGGGCACACCACAAGATCCATTGTCTACAGCCAAGCACTGAGGTACAACCGCATCTGCTCTAACCCCTCAGACAGAGACCAACACCTACAAAATCTCCACCAAGCATTCTCAAAACTACAGTACCCACACCAAATAAGGAAACAGATCAACAGAGCCAGACGTGTACCCAGAAGCCTCCTACTGCAAGACAAACCCAAGAAAGAAACCAACAGGACTCCACTGGCCATCACATACAGTCCCCAGCTAAAACCCCTCCAACGCATCATCAGGGATCTACAACCCAACCTGGACAATCATCACAGACAACCTGCCAACCTGAAGCATATTCTCACCAGTAACTGCACACTGCACCATAGTAACTCTAGCTCAGGAACCAATCCATGCAACAAACCTCGATGCCAACTCAGATCAGCCACACCATCACCGGTTCATTCACCTGCACGTCCACCAATGTAATATACGCCATCATATGCCAGCAATGCCCCTCTGCTATGTACATCGGCCAAACTGGACAGTCTCTACGGAAAAGGATAAATGGACACAAATCAGATATTAGGAATGGCAATATACAAACTTCAGGACCAGATTTCAAAGAGAAACTGCTGAGCTTCAGTTCATCTGCAAATTTGACACCATCAGCTCAGGATTAAACAAAGACTGTGAATGGCTTGCCAACTACAGAACCAGTTTCTCCTCCCTTGGTTTTCACACCTCAACTGCTAGAACAGGGCCTCATCCTCCCTGATTGAACTAACCTCGTTATCTCTAGCTTGCTTCTTATTCACCCAAAGCTCATGCTGCAGAACGTCTGTTAGTCTATAAGGTGCCACAGGATTCTTTGCTGCTTTTACAGATCCAGACTAACACGGCTACCCCTCTGATACTGGGATGGGGAGTGTATCTAGATGACCAGACAGCTCCGGCTGCCTGGTCCCTACAGGAATCCAGGCTACAGATCAATCTTCTTGAGCTTCGGGCAGTACATGAAGCATGCAAGACATTCCTATTCCTCTTTGGTCCTGGCATGTTCAAGTCAGATCAGATAACATGACCAGGGTCTATTATATAAACAATCAGTGAAGAGTGTGATCTATCCCACTCTTGCAGAGAAGAGGTCCAGCTCCGGAACTGGTGCATCTGGCATTTCCACAGAAATCATGAGTGGGAATTCTATCCGTCAGTACTGTGGTACCTCTTTCATCAATGGGATGTCCCATCCTAGGACTTTTTTATAACATAGCAGAACAAGCACTGCCCAGCTTATTGTTCCAGAGCTGCCCAGGGACTCAACTCCAGATGGGAAGCCTACCTGGTACAGTGGTTGGACCCGCTGATGTATGCCTCCTCTCCTATTCCTCTGCTATCCCTCATCCTTGGGAAAATCAAGCTGGACAGGGCAGCAGTGATCCTGATACCTCCCTGGTGGCTGAGACAGGTCTAGTTCACCATCATCCTGCAGCTGGCCTCCTACCCATGCATTCACCTATAGGTGTTCCTGAACCTACTCACACAGAATGAAGGAAGGACCAACCACCCCATCCCATCTTCCCTCCATCTGGTTGCGTGGTTTTTGGATTGATAACAAGCATAGAGAGAGCTTGTTCGCAGGATGTGCAATCCACCCTTAATAATAGCACTAGCCCCTCTACAAGGAAGTGCTATGCTGCCGAGAGGAAATGATTCTCCCTATGGTGTCAACAGCACCACGTACCTCCTCAGGAATTGGGAATCCAGCTCATCCTGGAATATCTTTGTCATAGTTTCAAGGTAACTGCATCTGTATCTCCTGCTCTGTGGTCCACTCCTAGGAGTGCCCAGTCAGGTCTCAGAACTCCAGCCATCACTTGTCTCTGTGCAGGGATCTTGTTTCACTCCCTTCTGACTGGAGGGTTTTAAGAATGGTGCCCTGCTTTACACTGTGATATCCCCAGCTAGTCACACTGCCTACCGACCAGCACCTGTGCATGGCTTTCTCTCTGAGGGCTATGAGCAGTGTATTCCTAAGCAAGCACATTTATTCTTAAGATAAAAGAATTATAGATAAAACATAATAAGAACAATCAATAGATTTAAACACATGCTAAACATACCAGGAGACACCCATCAGCCTTATGGGGCCCTAGTGGCCCAAAGTCTTTCCAACTCTTCCACAAGGGTTGGCGCTTCCATTGCACAGAAGGTCCTGTCCATTTCCTGGATCAGAAAGAAGGCCTTGAGTCAGTTTCAATGCATCCCCAAACCCTTTATTTTTCTGTTGGGCTCTGGAAAACTCAGTGTGAACCAGTATATGCAAGCCTCCCTAGGGAGTGGTAACGCTGGAGGAACCTGAGTGATTCACCTTAATCACCACCTACTGTTTTTGGTTCCTGGAGAAGTTGTGGTAACCCTCTTCCTTGGAGTTATGTATAACCCCGGGCCTACAGTGACATATCAACTTAATGCAACATGGCCCCAAAGACATTGCCTGGCATTGCGATATCTTTCACAATCTTCTATTGCTAAAGAGGTCTAGCTTATCTGTTCCCTAAAGGTACATATGGCAGCCATTAAAGTCCTTCATCCTCTGGTGGAGAACTGCTCAGTGTTTACCCATCCTACTACTGTGAAGTTTCTAAACGGTATCACAAGGACATTCCATCTGACATC
Source organism: Mauremys reevesii (assembly GCF_016161935.1). NCBI lineage: Eukaryota > Metazoa > Chordata > Testudines > Geoemydidae > Mauremys > Mauremys reevesii. Next base: position 264,465,284 of record NC_052624.1, read on the forward strand.
TAAACCTGCTCCTACCTGGGACCTGAACCTCATCCTTTCTGCACTATTTGAGCACTTAGCTTCCTGCATCCTTCTACACCTATCTGTGAAGGTTGCCATTCTGACGGCAATTACCTCAGCTAGGAGAGTAGATGAGCTTTGGGACCTTATCTCCATGAAAGACCATGTATGGAAGGTCTGCCATAAAGTATCTTTGCGGTTGCATCCCAAGTTCATCCCTCAGGTGCCTTCTGAGTTTCACCTAAACCAGATTGTTCACATTCCAGTGTTCTACCCAAAGCCTCATCATAACATGAAGGATAGAAAGCTCCACTCACTGGAAGTATGCAGGGTTCTAACCTTCTGCTTGTACAGAACAAGCCAATTTGGAAGTCTCCAAGGTTGTTTGTTTTTATTGTTGAAAGAATGAAAGGGGAAGCAATCTCTTCCCAAAGCCTTTAGGTGGATTTTCACTTGTATCTTCCTTTGTTAAATTTTATAAAAGCTCCTCCTCCTCTCAGACTGTCATAGAGTCATAGATTCCAAGGCCAAAAAGAAGCATTGTGATCATCTAGTCTGACCTCCTGTACAACACAGGCCATAGAACTTCCCCAGAATAATTCCTAGAGCAGATCTTTTAGAAAAAAACATCCAATCTTGATTTTAAAATTGTCAGTGATGGACAATCCACCACAGCCCTTGGTAAATTGCTCCAATAGTTAATTATTCTCTTAAAAATTTACACCTTATTTCCAGACTGAATTTGTCTAGCTTCAATTTCCATCTACTGGATCATGCTATACCTCTCTCTGCTAGATTGAAGATCCCATTATTAAATATTTGTTCTCCACACACTGAAATCAACCCCCTTAACCTTCTCTTTGTTAAGATAAATAGATTGAGCTCTTTGCGTCTATCACTGTAAGGCAGGTTTTCTAATCCTTTAGTCAGTCTTGAGGCCCTTCTCTGAACCCACTCCAACTTATCAACATCTTTCTTGAACTGTGGGTCCCAGAACTGGATACAGTTGTAACTATAGAGCCCAAACTCCTTCCACCCCAGGAACACCCATTCCAACCACTTCACACACACACAGGAATAGTATAATGAGTATAGGAAAGGGAAATATGTATTTACAGAGGGATGATTGGAGAAAAACAGCAAGGGCAGAAGATAGGAGGACTGGTAAGTCAGAGTTACAGTCAACATGAGGATGCATGGGACCAGGGCAGCACTATATGAAAGGGCAGAGGTTGAGCCATGTGTCTAGATTCAGAGGTCAGGAATCCTGGGCAGCGTTCCAGTCCAGCAGTGAGTCGTTGGGTGCTCCCGGTCATCTTCAGCACCAGTAAACTTTAAAGCAACAACCTTCCCATTTAACTATCTCCAGTCTCCCTCTTTATTCCCAACACAAAGTCTCATGCAGTTCTGGGTGACGATGACACCAGATCTGGCTCCAGTTTGTCTTTCTCAGGGGATTTCTTCCCAGCACTGTGCTCCTCCTGGCTCCTGTTCTTGGACATCCCTGGTTGGTTGCTCTGTCCTTCCCTGGCTTGAGCAGGTTCTTAGCTGCTTCTCTATGTGAGGGCCTGAGCCCTGTAGGCCTCTTGTCTGGAGCTCCAGAAACACACACACCCCTGTCGCTCTCCCTACCTCAACTCCCCTCCCTCTGGAACAACCAGCACTTCTTCCTTGAACAACCAGGCCTTCCTCTGCCTCAGGACAAGCTTTTAAGGGAGCTGTACTTTCTAAACCCTAATGGGGTTACATTCCATCTCTGGTCACACCAGTGCAAACTCATTGAGGAACTAAAAACAGTCAGAGGGATTCTTCTTCAACAACCCCAGATGAAGAACCCAAGCTGCTTCAGTGGCTTCCCTGTAGGGAATTCCTCCCTCAGAAATATGTTGTGTGGTGACTTGGGGCTCCATTCACACTTCCACCAGATGTTACAACCTGATTCAAGCATCAGCTGGAGATGCTTCCTTTAGTACAGTGATCCTGCAGTCTGTGGTGCAGGACTCTTCCTTGCACCCTTCTCCTCAATAAGCCCAGCTTGGGAGTGACCCACTGTGAATACACATTGAGATCAGCACTCAGAGGAGAAAGGAAGGTTATTTATCTTACAGTCACTGGAGTTCTTCAAGATGCATGGTCCCTATGGGTATTCATGAGCCACCTTCCTTCCCCTCTGCTCAGCTCCTGGTATGATTTGTTCTAGAGTAGGAAGTGGAGAATCAGTCAGTCTGTACCACCCCTTATACCCTCAAGTGGGAGCACAAGGAGGTGAAGGGCACGGGAGTGGACCAATGGACCAATTCTCTTTTGCACATGTCTTGAAGAACTACGGCTACTATAAGCTGAATAATCTTCCTTTCTGGTTTTGTATTGCCTCCAGGAGCTGCCTCTGCAGCTCCCTGTCTTTTCTGGAACTTTTATTGGCCGTGGCAATGCTGCCCTTGGAAACTGCCATGCTGTCCTTTGCCACTTCCACAATCTCTTTAAAGAGGTCCCTGGATGTTTCCCTTTTTATCCTCAAATACTACCTCCACCTCTCCACTATTTTCAGTTGTTTTGGGGAGTCCAAAATGTTGTCTGCCAGGGACCATTAGGATCTCTTAGTCTCTCCTGCTGAAACTGTTCCACTGTGGATATATAATTAAAGGACTGGAAAATTCAGGCACCAATTGAGTTTAGGCATCTACAGGAGTCAGTAGGAGTTTTGTGTATCGTAGTGGATCTCAAGACTAGGACTTAGACACCTAAACATCTTTATAGATCTGGGCCCAAATTCCTTCCATTTACCTAGCTACAACCAATTAACTCATATAATCATAGAATCATAAAAGATTAGGGTTGGAAGAAACCTCAAGAGGTCATCTAGTCCAACCCCCTGCTCAAAGCAGGACCAACATCAACTAAATCATCTCAGCCAGGGCTTTGTTAAGCTGAGCCTTAAAAACCTCTAAGGCTGGAGATTCCACCACCACCCTAGGTAACCCATTCCAGTGCTTCACCACCCTCCTAGTGAAATAGCATTTCCTAATATTCAACTTAGACCTCCCCCATTGCAACTTGAGACCATTGCTCCTTGTTCTGTCATCTGCCACCACTGAGAACAGCTGAGCTCCATCCTCCTAGGAAGTTGAAGGCTGTTATCAAATTCCCCCCCCACACACACACACACTCTTCTCTTCTGCAGACTAAATAACCCCAGTTTCCTCAGCCTCTCCTTTTAAGTCATGTGCCCCAGCCCCCTAATCATTTTGGTTGCCCTCCACTGGACTCTCTCCAATTTTCCACACCTCTTCTGTAGTGAGGGCCCAAAACTGGATGCAATACCTCGATCTGCTGGCAATGCTCCTACTAATGCAGCCCAATATGCCATTTGCCTTCTTGGCAACAAAGGCACACGGCTGACTCATATCCAGCTTCTCATCTACTGTAATCCCCAGGTCCTTTTCTGCAGAACTGCTGCTTAGCCAGTCAGTCCCCAGCCTGTAGTGGTGCATGGGATTCTTCCGTCCTAAGTGCAGAACTCTGCACTTGTCCTTGTTGAACCTCATCAGATTTCTTTTGGCCCAATCCTCCAATTTGTCTAGGTCACTCTGGACCCTATCCCTACCCTCCAGTGTGTCTACCTCTCCTCACCGCTTAGTGTCATCTGCGAACTTATGGGGGTGCAATCTATCCCATCATCCAGATAATTAATAAAGATGTTGAACAAAACCGTCCCCAGGACTGATCCCTGGGGCATTCTGCTTGATACAGCTTGCCAACTAGACATTGACCCGTTGATCACTACCCATTGAGCCCAACAATCTATCCAGCTTTCTATCCACCTTATTGTCCATTCATCCAGTCCATACTTTTTAACTTGCTGGCAAGAATACTGTGGGAGACCATATCAAAAGCTTTGCTAAAGTCAAGATATATCACATCCACTGCTTTCCCCATGTCCACAGAGCCAGTTATCTCATCATAGAAGGCAATCAGGTTGGTCAGGCATGACATGGCAAACTCCTTCAATGTAATCCGGTTTTTACAACATTTGACACCTCTCCTTTTCTTTCTTCTGCCATTACTTCAATTGCAATCCCCCGTATATTACTACAATGCCAGATGCCCTAGACTTTTTGTGCTGCTCAGCGGACCATTCCCAATAGAGTCAATATTTTCTCGCTACACCCTTCCCCATCTTCGTACATCCTGTCCCATCACAATAAGCATAGTGACACAGTTTAAAAGGATTTCTGTTTTGTCTGTTAAATCCCTTCACGTAAATTAACTCTGCAATTCAGCTAATCCAAAAACAACAGCAATTTTTTGAAAGCGCTATTACAAGAGACAAAACAAGTCTAACACATCAACTTCGCTGATCAATGCCAGGCCAGGAAGCCTATGTTTCTTTTCCAATCAATAACAGGATTTCAAATGTAAATATGTCAAACTTATTTCAGACTAATTAAAAGAATAAAACATGTCTACTTAAAAGCTCAGGAGCAATCTTTTCTTTTGGTTTTATTCTAACATAAAAAGTGTAGAGTGCTTTTTGTTACAATAATTTTTTTTTTCCTGAAGGAAAACATGAATTCAGCATCTGGTTTTCAGTGAGGTCTTGCTCTTTCCTGTTTTTTCCAGCTGTGTTGGCTCTTTGTTTGGAGGGCTCCTCATTCAACCATCCCAGAAGAAGAACTCATTCATGCTGATTGGATGCCCCCTGGCCACCTTCCCATTTCAGAGACAGGAAGAAGGAGTAGATTCCGCACAAGAACTTGCTCATATGGAACCAAACTGTCCCCTTTGCTTGTAGGCAAAGAGGGGATGAAATGCTTGCAAATATCTATCAAAAACGGTAAGCACATAAGGACAGCAGTATCTATTCTCTCTGAAAATGCAGAGTCCCCTCAAAATCCCCACCCCTGTTTACAGCTCTGTGTTCTCTTGGAGTTGTAGCCAAGCAGAGGGAGATGAAGCTGGGGGATGAAGACGCAGTGTTGACTAGTGGACAGAGCCCTGGATTGGTAGACAGGAAATCTGGGTTCTTTTCTCTGCCTGGCCACTGATCTGCTGTGTGACCTTGGGTGTGTCATGTCTATTAAGAATATAAGGTCTTGTGAATATAAGGGCTGTCTCCTACTATGTGGTTGTCCAGTGCCTAAGGCAGCTGGATCTTGGGCGGGGCCTTTAGACACGACTGTCAGGTACATTGCCGCAGACAGTACTAGCTTCTTTAGAAAAGTCCTCTGACTTCCATCTGCACTGATGGCAGGTGCATGATAGGCCCATGGTGCAGCAGGGCAACCCCTCTGTCCAAATGGCCCAAGACTCATGGATTTTCCTTGTAGATTTCAGGATACACAATAGGTTTGAGGGCTCTGCCCTGTGGCCACTGCCTACCCATGGGGAAGTTCTAGAGCCTGAGTGGGACTTAATCACGTGCTTAAATTTAAGTATGTGCTTAAGTGCATTGCTGAATTGGGGCCTAAATCTGCAGTCAATTTCAATGGCTTCAGTGGAGTTACTCCAGATTTATGCTCATGTAATTGACAACAGCACCTAATCCTCCTGTAAGTTTAAACAGACTTTATGCAATATCGTCCTGTCAGGGGCGGCTCTAGGATTTCCGCTGCCCCAAGCAGGGTGGCACGCCGCGGGGGGCGCTCTGCCGGTCGCCGGTCCCGCGGCGCCGGTGGACCTCTCGCAGACGTGCCTGCGGAGGGTCCACTGGTCCCGCAGCTCCGGTGGACCTCCCGCAGGCATGCCTGCGGATGCTCCACCAGAGCCGCAGGACCAGCGGCCCCTCCGCAGGCACATCTGCGGGAGGTCCGCGGGATGCCGCCCCAAGCGCGCGCTTGGCGCGCTGGGGTCTGGAGCCGGCCCTGCGTCCTGTGTTCCCTTTGGCTTTTCTGTGGGAAGGCATACTCTGGCCAGTGGACAGATGCTCTCTTTTGCCAGTCTATCTCATTATTGAGGAAGTGTCTCGCTGAAGATTAGGATTCTATAAAAAATTCATAGATTGTAAAGCAGAAGAGAGGATTATAATAATCTAGACTGATGTCCTGCATAACACAGGCCACAGAATGTTACCAACCCATTCCTGTAGCAAGCCCATAGCGTCTGTTTGAGCTATACGATGCAGAATCCACTATTGTTCCAGCTTAGTTGTTCCGGTGGTGAATTACCCTCACCATCACAAAAAAATTGGACTTTATTTCAAAAATTATATCTGCTTGCTGTGAAGCTCACATTTGCCTTGTGACATTTTCAGTGCAGGCTGGGCCTACCTTCCAATAGACTGGAAGGCAAAAAAAAACTGGGAGGAGTCCTTTCTCACATGAGTAGAGAAAATGTGACAAAGAGTCCTGTGGCACCTTATAGACTAAGACATATTGGAGCATAAACTTTCGTGGGTGAATACCCACTTCGTCAGTCGCCCACGAAAGCAAAGTGGGTATTCACCCACGAAAGCTTATGCGCCAGTACATCTGTCTATAAGGTGTCACAGGACTCTTAGTCTGGATCTGTAAAAAGGGACAAACATGGCTACCCCTCTGATACATGACTAGGGAAGTTTATGAAAATATCCCCACTCTTGCTAACACTGGAGGTAGCACTGGCCATGTTAGTGCACAGAGTAACTGATTCTAATCTTCTTGTGTCATTAGATCTCTGTGTTCACAGGAGTATAACCACTTCAGGGTGGGGATTTGATGGCACACAGGCTTGGCCAGAGAGATCAAATGATTACTAGGGGAAGTGGAGATCAAACAAACAAGAAACTTCAAACTATAAAAAAAACCTGGCAGGGGGCTAAGTCTCAGCTAGTGTAGAATGTGAGGTGAGCAGCAGGGGAAAAGATAAAGGGAAATGGAAGGAAAGGGAAGTTGAAATGTTACTTGTTTAATGGGCTTACACTGTGTACACTGCCCACACAGCATTGTGTACACGGGTTCACACAGCATTGTTGCTTTATTGTTTGTGTTAGTTTTCTTCCTTCAGAGAATTAAGCTTTTTGACCTGTGCCCCCTTACTAGGAAGTTTGCTAAATGATTGAATTAGATGCCAAGAGTAAAACAGTGAAATAACCACAGAAGCATCGAAGTAAAATTGGTAAATCCTGGCTGGTGAGCTATCTTTTTTCCACCGTTGACACTTCTGGGAGTAATATTAGTGCACAATGCCAGCAAGACTCAGCTTCGCAAGTGTTTGTGAAAGGATATTTACAAGATGTAACAGAGTTCTTTAATATGGGGTCAGGGCCCAGCTGTACCCTGCCTGAGAAGCACTGAGAGTTGTAGTTCCTAGGACTGCTGGAATTTATAGGCAGCAGCAAGGTATGCTGGGATGGGGACAGTCTGACTGAAAGCAGCTAATTTGTCTAACACTGGTCAGAGAGCGGGCAGGGGCAGGACTTAGAAGTAGGTGAAGGAAGTTGTGTTAGCAGGAAATGGACAAAGTTTGTTATGGATGTTAGCTTTAATTTTACAGGCCCATCTTTAGGGACCGGGAGAGAGTGGAAAGTCTCTTCCACCCTGCCTGGTGTCTGAGTGAGAGTGAGAGCAGCCTCTCCGTGAAATGGCTACAATGTAGGCAAGGCTGGGGGAAGACTTTGCCTGGTTTTGTGACTTTTGAGTTGAACTCTGGTTACCCAAGTGGAGCTCTAGTTTAGCTGGCAGGCTGTACTACCACACCAGAGAGGGAGCAGCATTACCTTGGCATTGAGGTAAGACCCTCTAGCACAATCTTTCACCATGCTGCTTAAAATGGTGGCTTTTTGTTGTTGCCTTCCTGGAAGCTCTGCTCCTCCTCTTGTCTCAAGTATGCTGTAATCTGGTGAGCTGTCGTACCAGCCCAGAAAGGAACCAGTGTCACGCCCAAGTCCATTTCAGGCTCTTGCCTTAGGGGACAATTTATCTTTCATACATAAAAACTCCTAAATAATGCAAAACTAAGCAATCCCTATGCCCAGCACAGGCCGCAGCCTCCAGAAAGTTTCCCCCTACCTCTCTGAGGATATGTCTACACTGAATAGAAAACCCTGCAGCAACCAGTCTAAGAGCCTGGGTCAATTGACCTGGGCTCCCAGGGCTCATGCTACAGGGCTAAAAATAGCAGTGTAGATTTTCCCATTTGGGCTGGAGCCGTGACCCAGCCCTCCCAAGCCAGGTTTCAGAGCCTGGCCTCCAGCCTGAGACTCATGGCAGTTTTTAGCCCCATAGCATAAACTTTATGAGCCCAAGTCAATTGACCCAGGCTTTGAGACTCACTGCAGTGTTTTTTTGTTTTTGTTTTGTTTTGTTTGCAATGTAGACATAACCTCAGTCTCTGAAAAGAGGAATTACCCTTCCCTTAAAGTCCCCATTGAGTCTTGTGACAGGCACAGCTCTTAACCCTATCCTGGCTGTTTTATCCTCTCACAGACTCACAGCTTGTCCCTCTGACATGATTAGAAAGGGCAAACCTCTCTTGCTAGATAAAAAAAAATACATCTGACCTCTTCTCCAGCATTTTCATCTTGGGGCTGTGCCGAGAAGAGAGACACCCTTTGGAATAGAGGACCTGGCATTTCTGTGAGTATCCAGTGCTTAGGGGCTGCATACCACAGGGGGACACTTTCCAGGGAGTCAGTGGCTGGGGTGCATCTGTTGTCATCCTGCAAGGCAAAGACAGGGCTGGTGTAGCTCAAAGGAGAATGCTTGAGTGGCTGACAGGCTGATTGTGTTAGGGAGCTAACACCCGGCTAGTAAGGCAAACTCCCTCGCTCTGGAGGCAGGTGGCAACAAGGTGATTCACAGCACTGGGTGCCTCAATGAACATCACATCAGGCACCACCTTTACCTTTAAGCATTGTTACAAAAATGCATGCGCATACTCACCCCAGTTCCCTCTCCTTCATCAGGCTCTTCTGCACTCACCTGGCAGGACTGGCTACCTGGGTCCTGCCTTGCAGCATGGCTACAGTCCCCCACTGCATTCCACCCCCCCTCCCCCTGCCCGCTGTTCACAGCAAGGGGTCTCTGTCTCAGGCTCCTCTGAGGTATCCAAGGTGATCTACAGGGTGCTGGTGGGGTTCTGCCAAGTTCCTTGAAGAAGAAGCAGATCTGTGGCTCAGCACCAGATCTATTGTTGCACTCCCTGGCCTTGTGGTGTCCCTGGTGCAGGTCCTTCACTTTCATGTGGCACTGCTGCTGCTCCCTGTTGTATCCCCCGTGCGATCTGCTCATAGATGTCCACATTTCCATGGCTGATCCATAGCTGTGTGTGTGCACAGCCTCTTCTACGTACAGGCCCAGAAGATCCAATACTCCCCATGTGCTCCAGGCAGGAGTGTGTCTAATGTGTGGAGCCAGCATGGTCAGCTAGGCAGTTGCACACAACAAGTGTGAGCTGCAAAGTGTTCTCACCAACATGGGCAATCAGGAAATTTCAAAAACATGTCTGGGCTTGAAAGGGGGAGTGTGGCTTCTGGTCTCTGTGACCCCTGGGCATCACTGTCTCAGCGAATGGGGCATTGTGGGACAGCTGCTGGAGGACTATTTGGATAAACACAAGTCATGCAATGTTTGCACTTTCACTGTGTCAACCTCAGTAGGTTTTATTTTAATTTATTTTAAAAGGGGATTTTATTGCATTGCCGTAATGGGACGATTATGTCATCCGGAGAAAAATTTGATTGTAAACATATGCACAAATAGGTTGAAGTAAGGTGACTTGCATCGCTCTAACTTTGTAGTGTAGGCCGGGCCAGGGTTTATGTCTCCTGGAGTTGCACTAGACCAGAAATACCATAAGGAGAGAGAGGATAGTTCAGTGAGTAGAATACTAGCCTGTGACTTAGAAGGTCTAGGTTCAGGTCTCTGCTCTGCCGTAAGCTTCCACTGTTAGCTTAGGCAAGTCATATAGTCTCTCAGCTTCAGTTACCTATAAAATGGAGATAATAACACTTCTCTAACTTACAGGGGTGGTGTGAGGATAAATATGGTAAAGACAACAAGGTGCTCAGATGTGGCAAAGGGGGCCATACGAGAGTCATGGATGGATAAAAATCTCTGTCTCTCTAGCAGCATCTTTAGTCTCCTGTTCTGGGACAAAATTAGGACAAATGTAGCACAGACTGCAAGAATAAAAGTTAATTTTATGTACGGCTTGGAAAGGGCCTGTTTAAGTTTTGAATGAAGGCTCAGAGCAGTTCACAGGCCAACATTTTCAAACTTGGTCTCCTAAGTGAAAAAGTATTCTGATCATTTATTTATTCATTTGAGTCATTGAATTGACACCATTCCTTGTAAAGTCTCATTTAACTGTGGAAAATCAGCACTTCTGAAAATCAAGCTATATTTATTTAGATGCCTAAGGTTTAGGCCCATCAGGGCAACATTTTCAAACTTACTTTACTGAAATTGGCACACCCACCTTAATTATCTGATATATTTCCCTTGCAGGCACCATTATATCCCTCTGTGACTACTATCGCTTTTTGCCCACAGGTATTACTGTAGCTCAGTTGGCCATCTGGTACAGAACACAGGCTGTGAAGTCACACAACAGGATTTGGGCTCAGAACCAATGACGATACTACTGTAATACCGACAGACCCTGGTCTCAGTGGGCCAGATCAAACCTGGGATCTCTGGAGCTAAATGCATGAGTCTCTACTGCATGAGGTAAAAGCCACATGGCTGTTAGCTAAGGCTGTAGAGCAGACTCATTAATCTCTCTCTAAGTGGTCTCGGTGCCACTAGATGGGACAGAACACCACACCCAGGAGGTGTGTGGGTTACACTACAATGCAAGACTAGAGATGTGTTGCATTGTTAAATGTGCTGTGATCTGGATGGGTTGATGGTTATGAACTGAAGTCCTTCCTGTCTGTCTCTAGTGACTGTCCAGGATGGAAGTTAAAGATCCAATGTGTTCCTTATCCACCCTGTTCCTCCACATAGCACGGAAAGACAGTTTTAAGCCAGTGTTCCCCCGTCTCAAGAGAACAAGAAGATCTGCTCTCCAACACTTTATTAAAAATGATCATTTGGTAACAATGGCTGCTCCAGATTTACTGTCTTGTAAAGTGCATTGAGACACCAAGAAATGGAAGGCACTGTGAGTTACAGAAGACAGCTGAACAGATTCTGCATGTTAAAAAAAAGAGATGCTGAGGATTTGAGAAAAAATCGAAGAAACAGGCTTGCGTGCAATTTATGTAGCTGTGTTCTTGTTTTCACGTACATTCCTGGGTTAATATTATGAGTAGGACCCTACCAAGTTCACGGCTGTGAAAAACACACCAGGGACTGTGAAATCTGGTCTCTCCAGCGAAATCTGGCTATTGTAGGGGGGAATGGGATATTGCCACTGTTACTTCTGCGCTGCTTTCGGAGCTGTGTGGCTGGAGAGTGGCAGCTGCTGGCCGGGTGTCCAACTCTGAAGGCAGCCCCACTGCCAGCAGCAGCACAGAAGTGAGGGTCGCATGGTATGTGGGGGCACCACTTTTTTCAGGGGGCCAGAGCCAGCCTTACGGGTAGGTGATGTGTGCCACTGCCCAGGTGGGTGATGTGGTCACTCCCCCTTGCACACAGCCAGCCCAAGACCCCTTTATCCCTGAAGTACTGGGCCCAGAGCCGGGGAAGGGCAGAGCTGGGGGCACCCCAGCTGGGGGCTCCCACCTTGTGCCTGGCTCCAGCTGCTAGTCCCGGCTGGGCTGGGCAGGGATGGCACTTCCTCTTCCCCTGCACAGGCTGCTCCTGGGGCTGGCTCAGACCCACCTTCAGGAACCGGCCGCAGGAAGCTCTGCGGCTGCTGGCTGGGAGCCCAGCTCTGAAACCAGCGCTGCCCCCAGCAGCAGTAGTAGCCTTGTGACTGCACCCCCACAATACCCTTTTGGGTCAGGACCTCCATGGTCACAATACTGTGAAATTTCAGATTTAAATATCTGAAACTGTGAAATTTATTATTTTCAAAATCCTATGATCCTGAAATTTACCACAATAAGAACATAAGAATGGCCAATTAGGTCAGACCAAAGGTCCATCTAGCCCAGTATCCTGTCTTCTGACAGTGGCCAATGCCAGGTGCCCCAGAGGGAATGAATAGAACAGGTAATCATTAAGTGATCCATCCCCTGTCACTTATTCCCAGCTTCTGGCAAACAGAGGCTAGGGACACCATCCCTCCCATCCTGGCTGATAGCCATTGATGGACCTGTCCTCCATGAATTTATCTAGTTCTTTTTTGAACCCTGTTATAGTCTTTGCCTTCACAATATCCTCTGGCAAGGAGTTCCACAGGTTGACTGTGCATTGTATGAAAAAATACTTACTTTTGTTTGTTTTTAAATCTGCTGCCTATTAATTTCATTTGGTGACCTCTAGTTCTTGTGTTATGAGAAGGAGTAAAGAACACTTTCTTATTTACTTTCTCTATACCATTCATGAGTTTATAGACCTCTATCATATCCCCCCTTAGTCACCTCTTTTCCAAGATGAAAAGTCCCAGTTTTATTAATCTCTCCTCATATGGCAGACGCTCCATACCCGTAATCATTTTTGACTGTGAATTTGGTAGGGCCCTAATTATGAGTTGAGACGGCTTATTTTCCCCCCTCTCTTCCCTGCCCCTTGATCAAATCTGATGAGCTCTATATCAAGTAAATCATTCTAGTCATCTGGCGGAATTTAAAGGGCCTGTGTTATTAGCCTTGTTTTGTTCACATTAGGGCCTGATCCAAATCCCACTGAAGTCAATGAAGAGACTCCTCTTGCTAGCAGTTCGCTTCGGATCAGGCTCTCTGCTCTGAGCTTGACCGGTCTTGTACACACAGCAGCTGGGAGTGTGCTTCCCAGCATGTGGAGACAGACACATGCTAGGGCTGCTGAAGCTAGTGCACTAAAAATAGCTGTATGTACCCACAGGGTCGGGTGGCATTTTTACTTGGGTGGCTAGCCTGAGCCACCACGCATGGTGCTGCAGCAACATTGCTGTTTTTAGCATGTTAGCTCGAGCAGAGCTAATGCTTCTGTCTACCTGTGCTGGGAAGCACCCCAGCCGCTGTGTAGCCGTAGTGTAAGCTCGTCACAGGAATAATGCTAGCTTTTTGGAGTAGATACTGCACCCATTCTTTTGCTGCATTAGGACTATATCAGAGGGTATGTGTATATGCTATAGCGGCATAGCAACTGCACTGCAGCTAAGCCACTGTAGTGTAGACGCTTCCTGTATAGTAGGAAGGGGGTTTTCTGTTGATGTAGGTAATCTACCTCTTTGAGAGGCGTTAATTAGCTCAATGGGAGAATTCTGCTGTGTCTACACCTAATTACATTGCACCGGGTGAACACTGTTTCACAGCCCTGAGTGATGTAGCTAGGTCAGCCTATATTTTAGACGTAGACCAGGCCTCCTTATATGTAATTATTTCTTAATTTTATTCTAAGAGACTGAGAGGGATCACTAATTGATAATAGCATGGCATGTAATAGAGATCTTCTGCAGAGATGCTACATCTGTACAGAACAACAGATTAATCCCTCTGAACGAGGATCTCTATAGTTTTAGTCTGAGGCCTAAATCTTTCTGTCTTTAGGAATCTGTACAAAAGATCAGAAGAGACCACTGTTTCATGGATTCTAGATTATATGTGTGGATTATATAAATGTTAAAACTGCCAAAGTAACTGAAGTCAATTTACAAAAAAAAAAAAAACCAACCCAAAAAACCTGCACCAATCTGGAAGAACTCTAATGTGTTGTTCAGATAGTCTAAGGCTTGGCACAAAATTAACTGGCTTCTACTCTCTTTTTGTGGTCTCTAGATGCAAATAAAGCCAAACAAACAAAAGTGAAAACCCTTTAGAATGCAGAATGTCTAAATGATAAATTTAGACCAGGGGCTTTTCAAGTTTCAGACTGAAAACCAATCAGTCTTTTTCAAATGAAAGTAACTGCAAAAAGTATTCAAAATACTAATTGGGTCTAAGAAAATAGTTATAGTTGAGAGCAAAGGACTATTTTATCACATTGGATCAGGTCTGCAATGAGATTGTAATTTCCAATTTCTGTTTCTTCTCTGAAGTGCCTAGTACTGTATCTTTTTGGATGCTGAAGAAAATAATAAATCCACAATGCTAGAACTGAAATTATAAAGACCAAAGACATCTTCAATTTCTGCATAAGTATAACATGGACAACAGTGGAAGCATTAGGAATACTCAAACTGTTTTGCAAACCATAAAATTGCTACCTATTTGCTTTTCTGGTTAGAGTGGGACCTTATCTTAACACATTTATTCTTCCTTTGCGTGTAAACATGTTGAAGTTCTTATCTTAAATTTGTGACATCCCATAGCAATGCATTTTGAAATTACAAACAAGCAATTTGATTAGCAGTGTCACGCTAACTGTTTTAATTGTATTTGGAGTATTCCATGTCCAGCACTGGGAAGCTAGGAGTTTTCATCTACTGTAGTCAAATTTATGCTTTCCTCATTTCATTCACATGTGGACCAGAACCTCAGCAGGTGTAAATTGTCATAACACCATTGACATCATAGGAATAATGCTGTTTTATGCCAGCTGAGGTGCTAGCCCACAGTTTCTGTGTATTTCTTGTTCTGTTTTTGCATACAGTTTTGCTTATTCCTCCACTAACGACCACATCCACCTCTCATTTATGTCTGTGGAAAGACCTCTGTTAATGGGGAAGGATTTGCTTCCCAGTTCCCACTTGGTGTGAGGAGGAGGCATGGCCCTCAAAGCTAAAAGAAGCCAAAATATCCATGGTAATGAAAAGCCTGCAGATCTTGGGCTATCTGAATAAGGCTGAGGCATTCTCATTGAGTCCCTCTGCACTACTCTCTGGCCCTGGTGATGGCCTTTGGAGGGTTGGCATTTGCAGTACAGAGCAATACTTGGCATGAAATAATGGTATGTTTTATTCCAACTTAACAAAAACATTTACCTTTGAACAGAGACCAAGCAAAAGTTTGATGAGCAAAAGTTTCAGAAAGCCACAAAACAACTGATACTAGAGGCCAGATATTTAGTGGTTTTAAGGCCTGGTCTACACTGGTGGTGGAGGGGAGGGGGTTGATCTAAGTTACACAACTTCAGCTATGTGAATAATATAGCTGAAGTCGACGTACTTAGATCTACTCACTGCGGTGTCTACACTGCGTGAGTCCACTGCTGACACTTCCCCATTGACTCTGCCTGCGCCTCTCCCCCTGGTGGAGTACCGGAGTTGACGGGAGAGTGCTCGGGAGTCAATTTATCGTGTCTAGACTAGACATGATAAATCGACCCATGCTGGATCTATCACTGCCTGCCAATCAGATGAGTAGTATAGACATACCCTTAGACACTTAGTGGAGATCTATCTGCATCTTTAGGTACCTAAAGCCTCCAGAAGTCTGGCCTTCGTGGAGTAGAATGGAAACACTTATGGAACTTTACCTGTAGTTGTCACAGCTGTTCCTGTGCTAATGTCTGTTATTCTGCATGAGGATGTGTACATCTTCCATTAAGGCGCTGTTCAACATTCTGTACTCCATTGCCTCTACCTATGACTTTCACTACATCATCCTGTGGCAGGGAGCACAAGTATCTGGCTCTCCAACTGTTGTATTTGCTTCAGACTCTGGAGCCCAGGCTCTGGGACCATCCGTCCTCGTGGGATCCTAGAGCACAGGCTCCAGCCTGAGCCCCAACAACGACATTGCAATTAAAGAGCCGCATAGCCCGAGCCCCTTAGCCCAGATCACCTGGCGCTGGCCAGCAGTGGGTTTTTAATTGCACTGTAGCATGTAGTCAGACCCAAAAGGGCTATAGGGTAACCTAATGCTAAGCAGGAGGTAATCTCTCTCATCCAACTGAAATAATGGGTCCCAACCTTTGCCCATAGTATTGCAGGTCTGCCTAAGGCTCCAGAAGTTCTCATGGGTTTTCATGGATAAACTAAGCACAGACTTGCTCAGTTAATGAGTCCCAGGTATTTCCGTACAAGATTCATTTTATTTCCTTTAACCACTAAACTAATTATCCCCTCAAACAATGCATCAGGAATGCTCACCAATGATGCCTGCTCTGATGACCTGTTTTTCCAGCTTGTACATCTGTTCCTTTCGCCCGTATTATTCCCTATCTATGGAACACTCTCCCAGTTCTGGTTTGCCAAGTCACTCACCTCTCTTCATCCTGATCCCTAACTCCAGACGCATTTCATCCATAATGCTCACAAGAAGTGAGTCAATTCCGACTACTATCAACCACCCCTATCTGTTGCCCCTCAGTCTTCTAATCAAACTACCTAAATGTGCGCACAGCTGTTTTAACTCTCATCTTTCCTCACTTCTATCCTCTCCCCGCTTATTGCATCAGGTCTTCAGTGAGTTTGTAATTTCATTGAGACATGGGTAATGTTTTTTGTTTCTTCTCTGAGGTGCCTAGTATCCTTTTTGGATGCTAAAGAAAATAATGAGGAGAAAGAGGAAAATAAACATCATTTGGCATAATTTGTTTTGGATGAACCTGTGTCGCCTACCTTAGAGCCTATGCTGCAAACACCTTTTATTGTACTGTAGGCACTTCATTGTTGTCTCTTCCAGTCTTTGATAAACTTAATGCCTGCTGCTTGCCTCAGCTAGAGACTTGGGCAACAAAAACAAGGACTTCTCCCCAGCTATACTGAGTAAACTATTTGCTGACTTCTAGCAGCCAGACTGGGGCAGGGTTTATGAGGATGTATGGTGGAATGCAATGTGAGGAACCTCCTCTGTTGTAATCACAGTTACAATCTGTGGCAGATGGACTGCTCCATCTTTAAAAAGCAACAATGAGTCCTGTGGCACCTTAAAGACTAACAGATGTATTGGAGCATAAACTTTCGTGGGTGAATACCCACTTCGTCAGACGCACCACGAAAGCTTATGCTCCAATACATCTGTTAGTCTTTAAGGTGCCACAGGACTCATTGTTACTTTTTACAGATCCAGACTAACACGGCTACCCCTCTGATACTTGCTCCATCTATGTGACTGAGAGGGCATATAGCCCAAAAGTGGGATGGGTGGATAGAAGGTGGGCCATGGGTACTATCCCTTATCTGCACTAGCCTGCACTAGCTGCATCTAAAGGATAGCCCAGGGGGATGGTACTGGCTGCTCTGTTTGGAGAAGGATTGTTCCTGCATAAGGCACAGTCCCTTCTGGAGTTCCTCCTGGGACAGGGTGCTGCTGCACTGCCTCTAGTGAAAGCCGATGGTCAAATTCTACAGTTTGGTCATGGGGAGCTGAAGGTGCTTAGCATCTCACAGGACCAGGTGCAAGGTTAATGGATTTATAGGAAAATACAGAGTATGTGTTCTTAAAAACCAAAGAACAAGAAAGTGCTATTTTTGAATAGAATGTCTAACAAGATCCAGTTTCAGTTTTGGGGGCACTCCATCCACCTTAAAATAAAGACATATTTTCCAAATGTTAATCCTGTTGGGGAGAACATGTTATATTATTCTAGACTGATAGGGAGTGGCCCACATTCAAACTGTGGAAAGATATAATAAAGGATTAAAGATATGGAATGCATTACGTAGCTCATATTGGTAGAGCATCTGGGACTGACTGTAGACTTGCTTGGTTGCTATCTCTAATAAGTAAAAAGAAATCTTGATTCACTCAAATATCAGGTCACTTTGTCCCCTCTATAGAAGTGGGTGGAAATTAGATTGTGTTTGGTGTGTGTGGCTCCATTTTGTTTCCAGGAAAAAAGAAAATCTGATGACTCACACCAGTATAGAATAACAGGAACATTTCTTTGCCCTGTTATTTAGAATCTGATGCTGCTCACTGATTTCCATCTCCCTCTGGTATTTACAGAATGCTCCTCTCCATGATATCTACAGCCTTGTCCACACACAAAGGTGCGCTGGTTTAGTTAAAGCCCCTGTGTAGACATGCTTTTTGTTTTAATCTTAAACTTTTTCCTAATCTGTTTATGAAAAAACTGAAATAAGTATCCATATACAGCCTTTTGCACCAATACGTCAAGTTAAACTGTTGCAACTCTGCATGTACACAGCCCCCTATATACTGATATAAATCAGGAATGACGCCATTGAAGTCAGCTCAATTACATTATAGTAAACTGAGAGGAGAATGAAGCCCTAAGACATGAATGGTAGCAGGACTGAGTCTCTAGTTGGGAGGTGTTCCTGGATTCTGGCCCACTTCAGTGTAACATATCTGTAGTAATAAAAATATTGAGAAGTGTTCATTGAGTTCTCTGTGTTATAATGAGATATTTTTAATGGGATATGTATTTCATTTGGAAAGAATTAACCTTCGTTTCCCTTTTATTAGTTTGTTTTTCTCTCCTGCTTGTGACGTTTTTGAATTTGCGATCGAGTTTGTGTTTACTCATTTCAGGAATTTTTCTTAAAGGAACTCATTGTCTCCTAAAGTCTGAATGCTCAACAGCTTTGGATTGCATCATTTATGCAAAAAGAGTGTGCCATCTAGTGTCTAAATCTGGCTACGGGGGACCAGTAAAACAGTACTGTACTAGTTTTGTCTCTGCCACTGACTAGGGGTATGACTTGAGGCAAGTCATCCTTCTTCATGGGACAGTGCGAGACTTAATTAATGTTTGCAAAGTAACTTGAGATCTTGGGACGAAAGGCGCCATGTACAGTAAGTGCAAAGTATTATTACTAAAGACATGTGAGCTGGCCAGTGTAACGTGACATGACATGACAATGCAAATAGTCAAGAGACCTTCCCTCACCCACCAATGTGCTACTGCATAGTTACATCAGTTTGTTTTAGTCCTAGGTCATTTTGACTTAAATCTGTACTATGTCCTGGGTTTTTGTTGTGATGGTTTTTTTTAGGCTATTCAGTTGTCCACATGTGAGCCAAGTAGCTAGGGAAATTTGTCAGTACCAACAGCATGTGCAGCAAAGGGGTGGGAGAAAGGATTGTCTCGTAACAGTGAGAAGGAATTTCTGGCATTTTCCCTTCTCAAATCACCTGTCTGTGTCAAATGATAGCACCTCTCCTATGAGGAGCGCTGAGTGCTTAACAAATATTAATCAACCCTAACTAATCTCAGTTAGGCAGGCTCACTAAATGGCATTATCCCCATTTCACAGAGGAGGATACTAGAATAGCAAGGTGAAGGGATTTACCCAATATCACACAGCTTGTCAATGGGAGAGCTGAGAATAAAAGCCAGGAAAGAATCCCAGCTCCAGCCCTGTTTCCTTTCCACTACACCATTCTGCAGCTTCTGCAGATGGATGAGCAGCCCCACATGTACAGATGCCTCTCTGGCTCCCAGGTGTTTCAGCTTGAAAGAACTTTTTTTCAAGAGTGAGGGAGGCAAATTGGTTCCAGTTACACACTGAGTAATTTATCCTTCTGTATCAGTGTCAATTAGCTACTCCTACACAACCGTGTCAGTGACAGAGCTGGAGGTTTCATTCTCTACTCCCTCTATTGAGCAGAGAGTCACTATTGGATTTTTCACTTTCATATGAAAAAATGCTGGGTTGTGGGGTTTTGTTTTTTGGTTTTGTTGTTTTTGGTTGACCTTAGACAGGCACCTATGGTTCAGAGGAGTAAGGGATGGTGAATGGTGGGGTTGTCAGTCACCTTGTCAAGGAAAAGTCATTGCATCACAACATCTTGATGTCCCATCATGGTGCAACACAACATCACACGTTGGGTTGGATCCCAAAGATGTATCAGTACACCTGGAACCAAATCATGGCCACTCCAACCTGGATACAATGGAAGATGGAAACTCCAGAAACTCCTTCCCTCTCGCAAGTCCTTTGATACTTGCCTTCACTCTTTGGCTGTGATTCTTGGATCCCCCTGAACTCTGTTTTCCACAGAGAAAAAGTGGCTTGTTGTATCATCATCATCATCATCATCATCATCATAACAGAACTCTGAACTGTTGAGTTTTACCCATTACTAGTTAAATCACAATGTGTGTGTCTGTATCTCTCCTATCCTACGGCCTAAAATTCACCTAGAGTACATTGAATTACCTATTTCTGCTTTAAATCCTCTGCATTAATAGTTAATGGCACATGAAACCATTTGCCAGGCTGTGGCATTGTTTGCATTAACAGTGGTGGTTTACAGTTAATTGCAGTGCTATCATTTTCAGTGGGCAACCTTTGGATAGCTTCCTGTTGGTGGTTTTATATATAGTGTGGTGGAAAAGTTGGACAAAACTGTTGAAGAAAAATAAGCTCCATTCAAAATATAGGTTACCAGAGAAAAGTTTACTTTTGATCTTTCAACAGTTATTTTTAGACTGAAATCACAAAGACAACTGCCTGGTGCATGTCTATGTAAGAGGTTAGTAACGCTTATTATTAGAAAAATAGGCTACATGTGTATTTACTTAGGGCAAAATCTTCTTCCCCGTACAAAGCTCAAGTAGAAGGGCTGTGCTGCTCTGGTGAGTAACAAAGGATCAGGGAGACAGAAGCCTCGTCAGAGCCCATACAGTGCAAGCAAAGATGTTCCTCAGCTACTGCACCTTTTCCCACACAGTGAGGAGTAGGGGTTGGCTGGTGGTTCCATGTAATCCTCATGTCCACCTCACCCACTGCTCTCTGGCAGCACAGAGAGCCCCATGGAGCTCAACTCAATCTCTGGTATCTTCTCTGCACAACACAACAGTATTCAGGGTGTCCTGGGGTCCTGGCAGAAGCCCGAAGAGTTGGCCTAGATAATTGGCATGAGAGTGATACAAAAAGCAACATTGGGTTAGTGAAGGTGTTGGATTAAAATTAATTTAAAGGGAAAGTCACACCATTTACATTATTAAAGTTAATATATTATTAGTTTTACATTATTAGGGTGCACAAATTATGGATTGCAAGTACTATAAGAGTACCTATTGCTACTGTCTTGGCATAGAGAATGGTGCTTCCAGAGAGTGTGTCCATTGTGGACTCTGAGAACAATCTGTGAAACCTGTGCATGCTACTTGTGGCCACTAAATTTAAACTCCTCTTTAGGTAAACTTGGGGGTTAATCAGAAGATCTTATTTTTTCCCCAAGATATTCAGGCTTATTGTATGTTTAGTGATAATTTTCATATCTATATTTAGTACCTATCTTTCTATTTATGGGAGGTGGCTACTGCTGGTTGATTTATCGAAGAAGTGGGTATTCACCCACGAAAGCTCATGCTGCAAAACGTCTGTTAGTCTATAAGGTGCCACAAGACTCTTTGTTGCTTTTACAGATCCAGACTAACACGGCTACCCCTCTGATACTTGCCTCTATGTGTGTTTCTTTGACTATGCAAGATCACTTTGGCTCTCTAAAATACTGTAGATTTAAGTGCGCCTCCCTTGTCTTTTGAATAAATCCATAAATCAGTGCTGACCTTGACGCAGGCAGTGTTATTGTTAGAAGCAGAGTACATTCCGTTTCTATTGGTCTCTGCATTTTACTTGTGACAACAATTGGTCTGTGGACAATTAAGGACATAGCCATTTACTGCTGCAGTAATGCAGCCTGCTGCTAGACTCCTTTGAATATCCTCAACAGTGGAATTCACTGGCCACCAAGAGGCATGCACAATGCATCCACTGGAGAGCTATAGCAGTGGGCATGCAGCTAGGAACAGTGCAAGGCATTGCCTGGGAAGTGAATTGCACAGTGTCTCCTTGAGCCATCTACGCTGCCTCTGGCCAGCATCTTAATAGTCCTTTTTGAGGCCATAGTTACCAATTGATAGTACCTGAATAATTGGTTTAGAAAATCTTGCTGTACTGAGAACTTATATTTGCATGGACAGCCTCTGTTGCCTACCTAGTCCTGAAAATAAAACCATTCGGTGTTCTATCCAAAACTTGGATGTCAGGAAGAGATGCTGTCTTGGCTGGATATACACCTACATATCTTCAGTGTTGTCACTTTTCAACTGCAGTGGAGTCCACAATGCATTAAGGAGTCATAAAACTGCACTTCAGCTGGACTTCCAAGGCAGCAGGTGATGGTGCATTCAGGGCAGGTCTAGGCTTGAAATGCTGCAGCTGAACCAGTGCATCTGCACTGCTTGTAGTGCTTCCCTTAACTATCAGCGTAGTTAATCGACTTCTGGGTGAGGCACTAGGATGGTCTATACTGGGAGTGAGGTTGATATAATTGTGTCACTGAGGGGTGTGGATTTTTCACATCCCTGAATGATGTAGTTATACTGATGTAAGTCTGTAATGTAGATCTAGTCTCAGTTCATCCATTTGGCAGCCTTATTTTTCAGTGGAATTAATGTTGAAATCAGCATATCTGAATATTGGCTATCTTGTGAACACACACTTCTAAAATCTCTCCAGATGGAGGTGCTGGCAGATGTTGCCTGGGAATCAGGTCTTGTGAAAATGTGTGGTGCCTGACAGACTGCTAGGGATCAGCTGCCAGTGTCATTGACTGGACCACTTGGATGGTTTCCCCCACCCTCACTATTATTTTTAGTGAATTTAGAGTTCATGAAAGGCTGTCAGCTTGACCCCTTCTACATCCTCCATTTATCCACAGAGCAGATAAAGCTGTGGAAGTTATCTCATTTTACCCAGCCGTTGCACTTCAAGCCTGGGCTGGATGGAGCAGCTCTAGTTACAAGAGTAGAGATAAGGTCCAAAAGACTTTATTTGTGTCTTGCTTATAAAGGCATAAATTAGAAGTGTATTTACTGAAGTCAATGGGCCTAGTTCTCTTTTCATGCTGGTGTAAACCAGGAATACCTCAGCTGGAATTAACAGAGTTATACCATTTTGATAGCTGTGTAACACACTGTTGCCAGTTCTCATGATTTTTATTGCAAGTCTTGTAACATTTGTTTAAAGAGCCATCTCCTGGAATCATGTGTTTACATGAGAATCTCCACTTTCATTTGTGAAAAAAAAAACAAGCTTCTTGCCCTTGTGGTTGTAGAAAAAAGCTTGAAATCACGAGCCAAGTATATTTTGAAAAGTCAGAAACTAGAGCTGGATGAACTTTATTGGTCAAATAGTAAATTATTCCCCTTCCTTCCCCCAAAATGAAGTTTTGGGATGACTGAAACTATTCATGAATTTGGGGCAAATTCGGCAAGTAGTTTCGGCCGAATGAAAAATGAAAAAGTTAGAAAAAGTTAAAATGGTTCAGTTTGACACTTGAAATGAAAGTTTTACATTTCATTTTGAAATGATGTAATGCTTCAAAATATATAGGTACATAAAAAGGTAAAAAAAAATACCCAAAAACAAAATGAAAGAAAAAAATTATTTTAAATCAGACAAAACATTTTGACCCAAAATGATTATTATTTTTTTAAAATTTGGGTAAGACCCCCCCAAAATTATGATTTTGGTACATTTTGAACCAAATTATTTGTGGCTGTTTTGGCTCTGCCACCAAACTGAACAATCAATTATTCCCTCAGCTCTGTCAAAAACCCAAAGACAAATAAACCCCACCAAATTTACATGTTAAGTCTCATGATTTTAAAGGCAATCTCATGATTTTGAGGCCTGACTCATGATTTTAGGATGGATGGGGTTGGCAGTCCTGATGTGCCTTGACTAAATGGAGTTTTATCTGATTCTCACTGATACAAGTGAGCAGAGAATCAGGCCTTCATGACCATTCCACATGTAATGAGAAAGTCCACATGTCACTTGGAATCTACATATCCTGTTGCTAAAGCATAGTCAGGAACTGTCTGACTCTACTACACTGCTGGGGCTACTGGAAAATGGAGGCACCGACTGCACAGCTTCAACTTTTTGTAAAGTAAAAAACAAATCCCCCCAAAACAAACCTTTCCTCATCACCTGGGTCTTATGTAGGTACATTTTAAACCCATTTTATAAATGAAACTTCTACAGCTACTCTACCGATATTTCAGCCTATGCAATGGAACAGTGAGTGTATTTATTATGGTATTCAGTTGCTTTCTGCATACTGGTTCCAAATTTAACTGTTATGGATATTGGCAATCTTTGTCCAAGAGATCTCTTTTTATTCATTCCATCCTTTTTGTTTGTCTTTAATAAAATATATCAAAGCCACCATAGTTCTCACATAACCTATAGAGACATGATTTCAGCATAGTGTCTGCCAGTTAAAAATGGACAACAGACTACTTGGAATGTGAAAAATCATGTTGTTGATTATAAACGAGTGAGAAATTGATTTGCATTTTTCTAAAGGTTGATGCTTTTGTGTGTGTGTGTGTGTGTGTGTTAAATATACTCATTTAGCAAGGGCTTCTGAAGGGAGAGAGGCAAGTATTGACACCAACAAACTATCTGAGAGATGGTGATTAATAAAAAACAAACAAAATCCCTCAAAGATTCTTAGATGCAAGGCAAGGAGGAAATAGTCTTTGAGAAATGGCAACAAAATGCAGCTTAGGCTTTAAGAGCAACATGTTAAAGATCACAATTAAAACAAGGAGCATAAGCTGACTTAACGAGAGCTAAGTGCATTCAGAGTGGGATGAGACCCAGAGTACACCCTTTCTTCTTGTTTGGGTCACTCTTCAAAACCAACGTCATGTCCATGAGAAGCAAATTTATAATCCACCAGATAAATAAAGCCATGAGTACTGCCCCTGACCTATTTGTATGAGTAAAGTCACTCATATGGATAAGTCCTTTGAAGTGCCTGCTATTCTGGCTGACACAGGAACTGAATTGAGGGCCTGCAGAGATAAAAACCTGAGCTGCTACAACTTGAACTAAGGTCCAATGACTTTTCAGTTATGGCTGTAACAGAAACTTGTCCACTGAGTTTCAGGCACCTGTAACATATATGCACCAGCAGGCTATATTTGCCCTAAGACCCCAGTCCTGCAATCTGACTGAAGTGAACTAGGTTCTGCATGAGTGCAGGGACCCAGCCATGCAGATCAAATTGCAGGACCAGATCCTAGACTTTGATCCTGCAAACATTTAGAGCTTGTCTACACAGGAAAATTTACTGGCATAGTTATACAGGAATAAATTATCCCATTATAGGTATGCAGAATAACTCCTTGTTATTCTGGAATAAATTACTCCACTTCCAAAGTGGAGTCACATGCATAATTTTGCTCATATGAGTCATTGTATTTATGTCAATAAGGCTAGTCACTGGAATAAAGTTATGCACGTGCTTAAGCTTTTGCAGGATCAGGGCCTTAAATTGTAATTCTTCAGGGTAGGGATTGTCTTTTGGGTATTGTACTGTTGGTGCTAACCAATAGGTAGGACAAGAAAAGGGAAAACAATATTCACCAAATTTCTTTGACAAATTTCCCAATATTTCTTGGAAAAAATATTTTTTAATTATTTTGTCCAGCTATCAAACTGGGCTGATAATTTGAATCTATTTGCAGATATTTTACGATTAATTTTACAATATATTTCTATGTTATTTGACAGATCTCTCTTTGAATTGTTGGTCCAAGACTATGAAGGACATGGACTCCCACACTGGATAGTGTTGAACATTCCAACCTTTTGTCTGCCCAGAATAGCCAAGGACAGAGCTGTGTAAGAAAACTGTGCCTTGTTTTTTCACTAGCCAATAATGCTAGTGCCTCAGTGAACAAAACATGGTTGAGGCTGCAGCTGAGTGAATGATTTATAATCTGTTACTCTCTCTGTGTGTTCTAGTTAATCAAGAGAACCTAAGTAGGTTCAGAAGTTCCATTCACATAAACACTCCAAATTCAGATGCTTCTCAATCCTGCTCTCATATGCAAAACTGGGCAGGAAATTACATAAAATCAAGCTTTTGTGCAAAAACCTCTTATGCTTCTTGCTTCCACTGATGCTGATCATACCAGCTCAGCCTTTTTTTGTGGTTCTACATAAAATAATAATTGTTTTTGATAGTGAAATTTTGATTAGTTTGTTATCATGTTCATCTCTCCCTTGCCCTAACTTGTTAGATTCTCCTTCGACTTGATCCAGCTCCTATTGACTTTAACAGAAGTCAAGCCTCTCATAGTCTTAGATGCTTGAGGGAGAACTGTGCCCAGATTATTTTACGTTTTCCAGACCCAAAGAAGTTTAATTTCCTTTAATATCTTTGCTCAGATGAAGAAAAATGCCAGTGGTGGTGGGGATGGCATATGTAATATACATTGTTGACATCAAATATCATCAGTAAATAGAGGCCGGTCTAAGTCCTAATGTTCAGATCTGATCCAGACTGTCCACATGCTCTGTAGAATACTCAGATCCAGGGTAGCCTTTCCTGTAATGAACAGGAGCATCCAAGCAGTGTGAATGCTCTGAGCACATTTTGTATGTCTGTCAGTCACATGGCTTGATCAGATACTCTAGCAATATGGCTATTACATAACATAGTAGTCAAATGATAACACTGGTATGTCAAAACATTTCATGAGTCTAGGAGATAAGACTAAGCTGACCATGGCCAGATCTAGAGGTTTTCCTGCTCTAGGCAAATCAGAAAATGCCTTTCCCCCTATTCAACAGGACTTTTGGGGGAAGATGAGGGTACACTCCTGGGGAGTGAAAGGATCTTCTCTGTTGCTTTGACTTGCAGGCTGAGTTAATGTGTTCCTGTATGGGTATGTCCGGATAGTAATCATTGTTTTATTGTAAGTTTAATTACTTGTCACGGAGCTGTGCATATGGACCTCCCAGTTATGGAATGTTTTGTTACCCTATTCTGCTTACCCTGGTTTCAATAGGAGTTGCTGGGTACTCTGCACTTTTTAAAATTTAAGTACCCCAATATAGAGTTAAAGTTTCTAATGTTAAGCACACATTTCTGAAAATCTTGGCCAAAATGAAGACAGATGCTGCCTCTATAAGCTTATAAGAAAAGGATAAAATGGAACACACAGAGGAAGAGGTTTGGAAGATTTCATATTTATGTTTAGTGTGGTTCACTTCTTGTTGGTACCATGGAAGAAGTGGTCATTGGGAGGTACTTGATTGCAGGGATGATGGTGGCTTGGCAAACTGGAAGGAGACTGTGTCTTATTAGTTAAATTGTATACACAGGAAAAATGCTTAGCTCAACAATCATTATTATGGTAATGCTCAAAAACTTCAACCAAGAAGAGGGCCAATTGCACTGGGCAAACAGATAGTTAGACAGTCCCTGTCCTGGAGACAAGCAATTATGTTAAGTCTAAAACCTAACTGAGCATATGTTTCTCTAGTGCAGAGAAATCTCAGAGAAGATACCGAGGAAAACAGTAACTCTACAACCAGTAAAGACCTCTCACAGGCCACGGTTTAATATAGAATGAGTATTAATGGAAAAAGGTGAAATCATGATTTTTATCTGTGTTGTCTTTTGCTGGCTTGTTCTAAATGTTGGCATGTCAAGTTAACTCATGGGATTTTTTTAAAGCTTTTTATGCTAAGGCTGAAGAGTTGGTCTTCTGATGATCCATGAGTGGGATGCCTGCTCTGATAGAAAGGAAGTGCTACATCTTTTCATCTAGGAGATGAGTTATATTCCTGTCTCTGCTAATGATGTGCCCTGGCAACAGTCATCTTACGTCCCACATCTGTTTCCCCAGCTGTAAAATGGGGGTAATGATACTTAACTACCTTAATAAAGTGCTTTGAGATCTACAGATGAAAAGTGCTATATAGCTTCTAAGTATTAGTACTAAACAATCATCAGCTTTTTCCTAGGCAGGGATGGATAAACCAGGTTGGACTGGATCATATCTCAACACTTTCTTCAAACCAACCTGAACATGCATTTTCTTTTATGTTTGAATATACTCACCCTACTGCCTGTTACTATCTATGGTACTTACATTGTCCCCATAACTGTTGCATCTGAGCACCTCACAAGCTCCCCCTCTGAGGTAGGGCAGTACAATTATGCTCATGTTATAAGTGGTGAACTGAGGCACAGAGAGGTTTAGTGACTTGCTCAAGGTCACATATGTGGTGGCTCAGGGAATTAAACTCAGATCACCTGAGTTCCAGTTTATCACCGTTACTCAGAAACTATTTCTGAGTGACCTAAAGCCCTCCCTTTCAGTGACCTTAACAGCCTTCTCCCTGGATTCTTGCTTCTAATCTCCATGCCCTGCATTTGCTTATCTGAAGTGGACCTCCCAAACCTTTTGAGGCTTTTCTGTGACTGTTTCTAATACCTACAAAAAGAGTAGTTAAGAAGTAAATTGGAGTTTTACAATGAATGGAAAAAGAGCAAGTCACATTAAGTACCCCAAGGTATGGAAGTTATAATAACTCAGTTGGAAAAAAAGGTAAACTGGGAGGTATTCATATTTTTTATTGAGAAAACGTTATGTAAGTAGTTCAGGAAAGCCTTTGATAGCTATACTAGCCCCTGCAGGCTGACTAAGAGAGTATCTACATCATCGTAAATTGCATGGCATTAGTTTCCATCTAGTCCCATAAAATATGTAATTTGTAATCCACCTCATCTTGTTACTGTCACCCAAAAATCAGAGAGCCAAAGCCTGGAAACTGGAACAAAGCCTAAGCAAAAGGGCTCTGCTCCAAAGAAACTGTGCTGAAGTAGACTGAGGCTAAAGGAAGGAAACCTTGGAACATGTGCGTCGACGTCTGTTGAGCCAACATGTTGGTGGACATTACCTGGACATGTGCAGAGGAGAGTAGAGTAGTTCCCCTCTAATGTAGGGTGTTGCCTTTGGGTATGTACACAGTTGCTGAGTGCCCCCCATTTGTGATGCAATAGGGAAAGCCACCTCTGGAGAACAATCAGAGAGCAAAGGAGGTCTCCCCCAGCAAACATGCAAGGTAATATGGAGTTCCCCTGCACAGATTATCTGCACTGCTAGCCCTCTACTGCCACAGAAACCCAGCATTTCTGCTATGCTTGGGTATTGTGTCGGTGCAGGAGCCTGCTCATAATTTGGCCCATAGTGCTACTAATGAAATAGAGGGGGAAAGGGACGTAGGAGGGTTCACTTCTGCAAGTCCTTAGTCATGTGAGTAGCCCCACTGACTCTTCTAAGATGAGCTGCACAAATGGGCTTGTAGGATCAGGCCCCTGTCCCCATTTTCCAACCAAAGGAAGCAAATAAGTCAGTTTTTGTTGGCACAGTTCTACTTTCTGCCTGAGAACGGGCTTGGTGAGTTTTCACAGCTCCATCTCATGGGACCATTATGTTGGATGTTAAAGAGCTGGGACCACAACTATATTTACATTTTCTAACACTGCAAAGATTCCATCGTGTTTTGTAAAGTTGTGACAGGGTGTACCAGGCTTTCATGAGCCCTACTGAAGACCACGCTGCTCTGCTGCACCCCACCCCAGGAAACAGTTCTCAAAGAGGAGAAGATGAGCAAGTATCAGACCTCTGGGCTTGCCTAGGGTGGCATCCCAGGAGCAGCTATTTTGGAAACCAGTGAGATCTGATCCTCCAGCAGCTAGAAGGGCTGGGGACCAGCAACAGACAATAAATCCCAGCAGGCTGAAATAAAAGTAGCTGCCTGCTATTAGCAAGTCAGTTCCTTGCTGGAAGCAGAGGAGTGAAGCAGGGATGCTCCCTAGGTTGCAGCCAAAGCAAGTAGGCCTAGGCCTAGGCCTGTTGTAGGCTATAATCAGTGGCAGGAGTTCAGAGGGAACCCTTTGACCCAGTCCCAGAGAGGGAATTTAGCCCAGAAGGGTAAGAAGCTGTTTTGTTTATAATTGGTCCTGAAGGGCAAGGAACTTCCATTTTGAGTTTGCGATGCCCTGGAAGGGATTTTGGACTGCCTGATCTGGCTGGAGGTAGGGTTGCCAGGTGACTGGAACACCCGGTCGAAAGGGACCCTGGCGGCTCTGGTCAGCACTGTTGATCAGGCTGTTAAAAGTCCAATTGGCGTGGGGCTGGCAGGCTCCTTACTTGGCTCCCAGGAAGTGGCTGGCATGTCCCTGTGGTCTCTAGGCGTAGGAGTGTCCACAGGGGCTCCATGCGCTGCCGCCTCCCCAAGCACTGGCTCCGCAGCTCCCATTGGCCATGGCACCTGCATGTGGGGCTGCAGTGTGCAGAGCTGCCTGGCCGCTCCTCCATCTAGGAGCCAGAGGGACATGCCAGCTGCTTCTCAGGAGCCACCTGAGTTAAGTGCCACCTGCAGCCCGAATTCCCTCCCGCACCTCAACCCCCTGCCCCAGCCCAGAGACCCATCCTGTACACTGAATCCCTCAGCCCCGGCCTGGAGCGCCTTCCTGCACCCCAATGCCCTCATCCTCGGCCTCACCCTAGAGCCCGCACCACCAGCTGGCCCTCCCCCTCCCACGCCACAACCCCGTTCCCCAGCCCGAAGCCCCCTCCTGCACCCTGAACCCCCCATTTCTGGCCCCAGCCTGGAGCCCACACTCTAAGGCCAGAGCCTGTACCCCTGTCACACACCAACCCCCTGCCTCAGCCTGGAGCCCCCACCCACACTCCAAACCCCTTGGCCACACCCCTCACCCTGGAGCCGCCTCCTTCACTGCAAACCCCTCATCCCCGGTCCCACCCCAGAGCCCGCATCCCCAGCCAGAGCCCTCACCCTCTCCTGCACCCCAGCCCCCTACCCTAGCCCGGTGAAAATGAACGAGTGAGTGAGGATGGGGGAGAGTGAGCGACAGAGGGAGGGGGGATGGAGTCAGTGGGGGCGGGGCCTTGGAGAAGGGGTGGAAAAGGGGCAGGGCCTTGGGGCGGGGCAGGGGGCAGGGCAAGGTTGTTTGGTTTTGTGTGATTAGATTGTTGGCAACCCTAGTCGGAGGGCTGAGCCACATAAGGTCTGCAGAAGCTGACTGACAGTCTGCAGGAGATGCTGGAAGCTGGAGATGGTCAGCACCCTGCCCAGACCCAAAGAGGTGCTCAAAGAGGTAAGTGCAACCCATCACAAAAGTATTTTTTAAAAGATGTTTGTTTTCCAAAGTTGCAAATTGATATTAATCAGGTTAACTGGGGTCTTGTTAAATTAGTTCTTGCTGTGCATGGGACATGCTTTTATTGGATTTTCTAAAACTTGTAATAATATTGCAAAGTACTAGTGAAGTCAGGTTGCAAAGCAATGATTTCCTTGGTTTGTCTCTTCATTAAAATGCAGAAGAGAAATAACCTCTGCCTTAACTAAGAAGTTTGGATTGCTGTCTGGTTGGGCTTTGTTTAAATCTGGAAGTAATTTGAATACAACTACAACTTGATTTGATTAGCAATAGATATATATTAATTGCTGTAGAAAATTTTTGAAAATGCATCAGGGCATGCAGGGACCAAATCCAAACTTGGTGTAGGCGGGTACAACTCCCCTCAGCCTGATCGTGATCCCGGGTCTGTACAGCATAAATTATCACTATTGATTTGTTAAGTACTGGCAAGTGTCCAGTGCTGTTCAAAACAGAGATATTAATAAAGTCCTTGCCTCGCACAATCTAGAAGACATTGTCCCCACACTGTATTGACTTCAGTGGAATTCTGCACATGGAACACTTGCAGGATTGGGTCCTCAGTTCCTCGTTCCTTTTGAGGAGATATTGCAGCGTTTTCAATAAGATCTTTGGTTGGTGAGGGGGGCCACACAGTTACCGTTACATATCCATTAGAGGACAGTTCTCCAAAAGAACTTCACTCACGATCAAGGCCAGATATTCAAAACTATCCAGCAGCTCCCATTTTACTACATATGGCCAGCTTTTTCTAAGCAGCTTGTCATGGCTGGATACTCTAGGTTATTAATCTTATCCCCACTTTCCTTTTTAGAAGATGAGCACTGAAGCTCAGCAGAGCTGAGTGACTTGACTAAGGTCACAGAATAGAGCCCAGGCAAGTACTTCACTTACTATTTAAAGCTTAAAGATGAAAGGAATATTTTCAGAAGTAAGCGTGGAAAATGAGCATGTATCCAAGGACTAGCCTTAAAAAAGGGATACATCAGACTGCTGTTGTAATTGAATAATACTTTCCACCATTGTGGAAAAAAACATGGGAAGCTCTACATTTCACTGGCTGTAGAACAGCATTTTTCAAACTTCGGGTCTCGACCCGGTGGCACTGGATCGCTCTGGTCAGCACCGCCAACCGGGATGTTAAAAGTCCCGTGGATGGTGCTGCCCAGCTAAGGTAGGCTAGTGCCTACCTGTTTTGACACCGCTTTTTGCCCCAGAAGCGGTCAGCAGCAGGTCTGGCTTCTAAGCAGGGGGGCAACAGGGCTCCGCGCACTGCCCCCACCCTGAGCACTGGCTCCGCACGCCCATTGGCCGGGAACTGGCCAATGGGAACTGGGGGTGGAGGCGGTGCCTTTGGGTCAGAGTCATGCGAAGCCACTTGCGTGTCTCTGCCTAGGAGCCGGACCTGCTGCTGGCCGCTTCTGGGGCTCAGTGCAGTCCGCGGTGCCAAAACAGGCAGTAGTCTGACTCTGCACCCCAGCTGCACCGTTGACCGGGAGCTGCCCGAGGTAAGTCCGTACCCCAACCCTGTGCCCCAATCCCCTGCCCGAGCCCTGAGCCCCCTCAAACCTGAAATCCCTTCCTGCACCTCAAACACTTCATCCCCAGTCCCACCCCAGAGCCTGCACTCCCAGCCCAGAGCCCTGACCCCCTCCCACATCCCAACCTCATGCCCCAGCCCAGAGCCCCCTCCCAGACCCGGCCTCACCCCGCAGCCCTCAATCCTGCACCCCAGTCCTTTGCCCCAGCCCTCAGCCCCTCCCACACACCAAACCCCTCATCCCCAACTCCGTTGGGTCGTGGGCATCAACAATTTTCTTCAACTGAGTCCCCAGGAAAAAAATTTGAAAATCACTGCTCTAGAAAACAGGTAGGCTCACTTTACTTGGCATGTGCTAAGGAACAACTCTAATGGTAGATGAATGATGAGAGGGCTGTATAACTTAACAGTAACAACTACGTTTATGAAGGCTATTCACAGCAGTGGTTCCTTAGCACATGACCATTTCCATGTTACACCCAATTAGACATGTCCTCCTCCATTTACAATTGCCAGTAAAAATCCGGTAGTTCTTGCCAGAAAGATAAGCAGTTTGGATAGTGATTCCATGCTGGCTACTCTTTAAATACAAAATGTCCTCTCGGTTTCCTCTGTAAAATAATTCTTCTCTATTTCAGAAGGTGTTACGAGGATAATATTTTAATGTTGTGAGGCACTCTGATAGTATGGTGGTTTATGCTGTGCAATCAGATTGCAACTTTAGAAAGCAATCCTGGTGGATCGATGATGTAAGTCCCTTCATCTACCTTGACTGAGGGATCATTTTGACCCATACCTTTTGATAGATACAGCTATGCTAAATCTTTACAAAACTTTGAAAAATATTTACTTTTGTTGATACACCTTATATTATCGATAAGGCTGCGATGCTTTGGAGGTCATGGAAGTCACAAATTCCATGACTTTCCATGACCTTCATGACTTCCGCAGTGGCTGGTGCATCCAGTGGTCCCCGGGGCCAGCCACACTGGCTGCTGCTTTGGTGGCCCCAGGCAGCTGGCTCCGGGGACCGCCCGAGCAGTGGCTGGTGTGGCTCGTCCTGCAGACCGCCCAAGCAGCAGTTCTGGGGGCTGCCTGGAAGCCAGCTGCACTGGCTGCTGCTCTGGTGGCCCCAGGCAGCTGGCTCCGGGAACTGCCAGAATAACGGAGTGCCCAAGCAGTGGTCTTGGAGGTGCCCTGGGGTCTGCCCAAGCAGCAGTGGTCCCAGGGTGGCTGGAGCAACGGCCCCAGGGGCACCCGGAAGCTGTCCAGATAGCGGTCCCCAGGAGTAGCAGCCAGGGAGGCAGTCAACTCCAGCACGGGATCAGCACCCTCCCACCGCCAGTAGTGGCTCCCCAGAGCAACGGGGCCCCAGAAGTAGAGATTTAGTCAGGGGTATTTTTGGTAAAGGTTATGGACAGGTCACGGGCAATAAATAAAAATTCATGGCCCGTGACCTGTCCGTGACTTTTACCAAAAATACCCCTGACTGAATCTTAGCCTTAATTATCAAACATGAACATTGAAAAATCTAATTTGCTACGCATCTATTTTGCTACTTATTTACTCTTTACATTTCTCTCAATGGGAACAATAAAACTAAACTGTCCAATTTCACTTGCTTTCATTCACTGCCACAGTGCTGTTATATTTTGGTTAACAGTATAGCAGAGAAACATTCAATAAACCTGTTTTTAATGAACTAGATAAAATCTTTGCACATGGAAATATTTCTTTTTGTGTGAGGTATTATAGTTTATAGCATATAATGATCTTAACATGACTAAAAGAGGTATTTATGGGAAAAAGGGTACCTAACCTACCT
Source organism: Mauremys reevesii (assembly GCF_016161935.1). Taxonomy (NCBI): domain Eukaryota; kingdom Metazoa; phylum Chordata; order Testudines; family Geoemydidae; genus Mauremys; species Mauremys reevesii. The sequence goes on from NC_052624.1 coordinate 264,499,526, forward strand.
CAGATATGGAATCTAAAAGCAGGCAACCTTCCCTTATCTGCCTTCTCTAAAGCTAGTTAGGTTTGATATATGAAGGATACATGGAAATTGATAATAAACATCACATTTGAGGCTGATAGCATGGAACCCTGACTTTTCATACTCCATTAAAATATTGCATCTCAAGATCAAGTAGCAGAAGTGGTGTGTTTTTAGTTTGGCAGGAAATACATTTGCAGTGCTTAGATTGTTAACATGTGTTATAATTATAGTTATCCCAAAGTAGAGATAAGACAGACATCCAAATTGCCCACTTGAAACCTGTCTCTTTAAGGATCACTTTCATTTATCTTGCAAAAACTCCTTAGCAGTGGGAGCTGGGCAGCAAACTGCATGAGGGCCTTATGTAAATCCCACCCAACATTACTAAATGGTGTACAGCCTACTCACACTTAGCTTAATTCAGTGTCTATTTCCTCTGGTTGTGTGTCACTACTCATGGAATAAAGTAGGAGTTCTTTGGTGGACAAAATAATGCCTCTGAATTCTCCTAGATATTAATCAAAGCCTATATTTCACTGGTACATATTGGTTAGCCGGAGTTGTAATATAAACTACTTATATCTAGATCAGATATGAAAAAGTATCATTTTATAGGAAAATCTAAAAAAAGAATATTTAAGACTGATCACTGGAAAATAGCCTCTCTTAATATGCATTTTTTCCACCTCGGTATAGACAACTCCTACAGAAACACTAAGAACATAGGATACTAAGCTACATGGAAGAGTGGTCTGGTCCAGGATGGTAATTCCAATACTAGATGTTTAACAGGAAAGTAATCTTCCCATTCCAATAATCCCATGATCAACTGTGCAATATTATACCATAGGGAGAAATTTCCCCCTGACCCAGCTGGGATCTGAACCAATTAAACCCATTAAAGTAGATGGAAAGACTCTTCTTGAATTCAGTGGTAGTTGCATGCCCTGATACAGAAGGTTTGGTAAGCCCCTGTAACCATTATCCTAGCTAGTGAATTGCAAATGCTAGTTTTAGTAATGCACATGTCTAATCCTTTCTTGAATCTTACTAAGCAACTTTTCTCATACTAAGGATTATATAAACAAAACTTCCAATTTTCCATTAGCCTGATGGGGTCTGGAATAAAAACTATAATCTCTCAACTATAATCCCTCAACAGGAAATACACAAATACACAAACTTTGACTGGTCTCATCCTACCACTGCTGTGAAAATATAGGTCAATCCCTGCTCTTCCGAAGCCTAAAGGCAAGCTGTAAAAAATCTACCCAATAAGTAGATGTCTTGCTAAGGTCCTACGGCTCATACACACAACCTAAATCCTTCCTGAAAGGAACTATTAAAAATAATTAAACTAATCTAAGAGGATTGTTAGGATCTTTACAAGTGACTGGTAAATGAAACCCTTCTTAAATTTAAGTGCTACAGGACAGCCCAAACCACTTCAAATAATGGTTTGTTTATTTTTATATGTATGCCCCCAATTAATCCTCCTTGGAATCTATGATAATATGTTTTATGTCATTATTTCTCTGATAACATGGTACATGTGGAAGCTGCAGTGGTCTGTAATTAGGAGGCCTGTAGAGAAATCATGCAATACGGCCATGTAATCAGGGCAAGTTTAAAATTAGTTGTTGAACACAAATGAAAATGATTCCAGTTATGGAGGCCTGGCTTGGTTACTATGACATGCCCTCTCTATGTGTCTCCCAGGGTATACAAGTGTCTCGGATATAACTGAACAGCACAGAACTACTTATAACTGTTGGAGCACACATTTGAAAGACAAACAGTCTCGTAAAAGTAGAGTTCTAATAATAATGAGCACAGAACTTGGCTCCTGGCACTAGGTACCAGAACCAAGTTCCAAATGAAGGCATTCATAAAAGATCTGGAGCACTTCACCTGTTGTAAAGTGTGTTAAATTGTAGATAACAAGCTGCCTGATTTCACTGTGCTGCCACTACTAGCAGAGTTGGAGGGTTTTCTGGGTTGTCTTTATATCAAGGTATGTGCATCTACCATAAATAAACCACTTGTTTCCATTAGTTCTTTAAAGTTCTTGCCTGTTAAGAAACCTATGTCCTCAGGTTTTTTTAAGAAATGCATGCTTCTGGCATGCAAGTAGTTGTGGACATTTTCTGGACATTTTCCAGGACTTTTTTGACCGTGCACATGCAAACACACATGCACAGAAACATTATTAATTTGTATGTTTATAATACCTTATAGAATATATGTGTGGTGTTCATATATGGTTCCTTAGCTTTATCCTAAAAGATGCAGCTGGTGAGTATAGTATCTCACCAGAACATCACATCCTGTTGTGTGTTATCACATACATAAAATAGCAATATGTTTCTTAGGTCTTTGCAGTCAGAGGTCTAAATACCACTAGTTCTGTTACCTCTCATCCACATCAGTTTTATCAAAGCTCACATCACCTATACTATCAATAGCCTAACCTGGAATTAATCTCTGGTTCCAGGCTCATTGTTAGTGCTAATTCAGAGAAAATGTCATTGTTGAAAGAGGTATTGGATGCACCTAGGTAACAAGTTAGGACACTGGCTTTAGTTGGAGCTGTGGGAGGAATAGGGAAACTATACATGGAATAAGTGGAAGCTACCTGTAGTGACCCATCTGTTCTTTTCAACAATGTTGTCTAGCAGTGCAGAGGGGATAATAATAGATGAAAGCTGACCCAACTATGATGGATGAGAAAGAGCTCTTAAAACTGGAGAGAAACCAGTTGTTTTTTTAAATCCAGCATACTGGTCACTGAACAGTTATATTTGGAATATTTTTTCCATGTGTGAGAACTAGGTTGTTCAGGCACTAGCAGGAGCAGGGTGCAGGGAACAGTTTGGGTGTGACGCACTTCCCCCAGCCACAAAAAGCCAGTTGTGTGGTCCCTTCCCCAGTAGCTGCTACTGGCAGATAGAGATATGGAATGGGCATAGTAAGGCCTGCTAGCTGTGAAAGCAAGAGCAGGAGGCCCACGAATCCCCATGCCACACCCTTTTCTGCCACAGGAAAATGATCATAATGGATGTTCCTTGTTCACTGTTTCAAAGGAAGGTGACTCCCCACATCCACCATGATCCTTGTGTAGCTATCTTTTGGAGGAAATTCCTTCCAGACCTTCATATGTGAGCAAGACCTATGCTAGGTAAGCACCTGATGGAGTAACTAATGATGGTGTTGGCCAATGTTTACAAATATCCTATTCCCCTCTGGTTTTGTTTTTTCAAAAACGGCCGAGAGAGGAGGGAATAGTTGATCAACATGGCTGCCTGACTGATATGTCTATATTTATGCTAACAGGAACGATCTTATGGTACTACTTGATAACCAGACCTCTTCCATTCTAATCCATATTTGATTCTCCCTGACACAACTTTCTCTAAACTTTTTTGGGTGCAAATTCTTATGCTTAGCCTTAAGCCAAAAGCAACTTTTCTTGGAAGCACTGAAGGAAATTGCCCCAGCTATCTCTCTTCTTGAGAATGGTACTGAAAACTGAACATATTTCTAACATTTCCCAAAAGTGTTTAATTTTATGTCTCTGGAAGCCATAGCTCAAAAAGAGCTTGATTTAAGGTCTTTAGCCTCCCAATGCACAAAGCCTGATCTGAAGCCCATGAAGCCAATGGAAAAACTCTCATTGACTTCAGTAGGCTTTGAAATAATGGCCTTTGGTCCTTCCTAATCAGCACAGAGGAGAGATTTGACTCATAGACTCATAGACTTTCAGGTCAGAAGGGACCATTATGATCATCTAGTCTGACCTCCCGCACAATGCAGGCCACAGAATCTCACCCATCCACTTCAATAACAACCCCCTAACCTATGTCTGAGTTATTGAAGTCCTCAAATTGTGGTTTGAAGACCTCAAGCTGCAGAGAATCCTCCAGAACTTAATGTAAAAATTCAACAGTTATTAACATTGTATTAAACTCACTTGTTGTGTTAGCTGCTAGAGAGGCTAATGGGGAGGTGTGCCAAACTGTGTTTAATATTTGTAATTGAACATTTTTGTTTTCAGGTTTTTTTCCTTTCTCTTCACATCATTTCCCCTCCCTCTCTCCACTTCATATTTCCTCCCCCCACCCCTTTTGGTGGGGATGGAGGAAGGAAAATAAAACAAACTAAAAAAAAACTTATACAAATTGTGGTATGTGGGGGAAGGAGGAATGGAAATGGAAAACTCAGTTTTCTGTGAAAATTTCTAATTTCTGAAAATGGCCTTTTTTTGACAAAAGAAATCTTTATTCAAAATATCTTTAGCATCTCTTTCCCTGACACTTATACCCTCCAATGGCCTAGCCCAGGTGCCCTTAGAAAATGGTGAAACTTAGTTTGGGTTAAACTTATTAATGGGTGTTTGAATATAGACCGTACGTGAATACTCAGGAAGTAAGACATGCTCGGTTTGCCTAGCTCTGCTGGCAGCAATGAGCTACATGAAGAGACTAGAAAAATCTGCTTCCCAGCATGACTCAGAGTTAGAAATTTTTATCATAATGTATTTGAAAAGCATTTTTTAGCCCTAGGTGCACAATGAAATGGGTTCCTATTACCATTAAATCACCTCCACATGATGACCTGACCTGACCCTCCCCCTTCATTTGAGGAGGATAAGGTATGGGGAGAGAACGAGAACTAACATGACATCTGCAACCTTCCAAAAACAAATCATATGGTCTTTATTTGAAATAACCCTTCTCTTTTGGTTCCTGTCCTACACCACTGTTTGCTGTCATCACTTGCAGTGTCATGTCTTATTAGACACTTTTTAGGGTTGGGACATGTCAGTTTATAACTTTGCAAGTGCTATGTATATATATGATGCTGTATAAATATAGCCATGGCTGCCTAGGACTTCACAGTTGTCACTGTGGCCTTCTGGTTATTTCTGGTTACTTCAAAAGCACAAGCTCCTACAGTACCAGCTGAGGAAAATAACCCTCGTTCACTGTCCACTGTCTAGGGCCTATGACACACATCCATCCAACAGAAGGATTGGTACACAGATACCATGTGGACACATGCTAGTTAATTAAAATATTAAATAATAAATTAATTATTCTTTAAAACTTGTTGTAATTGTTCTTTTAGCTCCATACTATAGACCATTTATGTATGTGGGAGCCATCCCTTTGAGCAAGGGTACAAAAATGGATTTCATGTCAGGAGAAAAAATACCACTATTGCTAAGTATATATAACTGAATTACAAGGCCTGGGAATGTGACCTAACATCAGAATAATAAAACAAGTTAGATAACGAAACTGCTTTTTCCAAACTTGAAGATTATATACAATTTGACACAATTTAGCTCTTTGCAACTGCAAAGAGTGAAGTGTCAGAAATGCTTTTTTTAAGTCTGTGGCCTATGCAAAGAGCTAGTAACATACTGGAATGATTTGAGTGAGTGTACCATAAAATGGCTTGGATTTGCTCATCTGGCTTCAAGTTCAGAAGAATGACCAAGTTGACTTATGTTCTTAACAGCCTAGACCCAGAAGGGCTCGAGCAGATGTCGCAGGCTTACTCCAGGCAAATACACAAGGTTTTGTGGTTTCTCTTAAGTGTTTGCTAATATCAACCATATTGCAAAGTCAGATGTCCTTTCTCAACAGAGCTGACTATTCATAATACAATACAGATGATTTCATCTGTGGTTGGGGCTTTTCTTTTTCTAGTAGAGCTGTGTAAAGTCTGAAATGCTCAAATTTACATTATAGCAGCATTTTTGAAAAATCCCTCTAACAGTTCACACCTCTGGTTTGTTATACCATGGTCCCGCCTATGACCCTATACATATTCTTGCCCAAGTAACTAATTTTATTATACTTTCTCTTTCAAATAAAGAATTGAATTAGACAGGAATTTATTATGGAGAAACCTTCAGAAGTAGAAAGAGGGTTTCTTTGGGCTGGTCTACACTAAGGGGAAAAATCGATATAAGATACGCAACTTCAGCTACGTGAATAACGTAGCTGAAGTCGAAGTATCTTATATCGATAACTTACCCGTCCTCACGGCGCGGGATCGATGTCCAGGGCTCTCCATGTCGACGCCGCCACCGCCATTCGGGGCTGTGGAGTTACGGAATCGATAGAAGCGCGTTCGGGGATCGATATATCGCGTCTAGATGAGACGCGATATATCGATCCCTGAAAAATCGATCGCTACCCGCCGATACGGCGGGTAGTGTAGACGTAGCCTTTGTTTGTTTTCAGAGCAGGGATTTGAGACTTCTGGATTTTACTCCTGGCTCTGGCACTTCTATTATGATCTTACTCAACTCTTGTATCCTGCATGTGTCTCCATTTCCCCACCAATTACATGGAAATCATGTTATGTTATTTAGTCACCTTAAAGGAATGTTGTGAGGCATAATTAATTAAGCAGTGGTTTTATTCTTATCATTTCTCTTCCAGTGCTGACCTAACTTCCCTCTCAAGTTTCCTGACAGGAGCAAACTCCTGAATAAATAAGTTTACACTTTGGGTGAAATCCTGGCACCATTGAACTCAATGGCAGAATTTCCATTGACTTCAAAAAGGTCAAGATTTCACCCTTCAATTTCAGCTCAGCTTTCCTTCATTATAATTGGGAGAAGTGAAAGACACTTCTTTGCTGGTCAAATTGCTGATGGCGAATTTGTCCCAAGAGAAACATACAATATACATTTTCCATTTTGATCCTAAAATCTTTGGAAAAAGCAAATTCCCCCCAATTTTATAATACATAGTGGGATTTAAAATGTATTTTAATGGCTTTTGTCTGTAATGAACCCTGTTTAAGATGCTAATAATTTTTGACAAGGGCTTCTCTTGTGTCTGGCTTTTGAAAGGCAAACCTAGTATATATAATGGCCTTGTTTTAGCCATGCAGTGGATTGAAACCAGCAGAAGCTGATAGTAAACAGCTTTTCTCAAAGTGTATGAAGTTCATTTCTCATTATGATTTAATCCTGCTTGGCTCTTTCTGCAAACTGGGAAAGTGCTGCTTAAAAATAAGATAAAACTGAGACATAGTCAAACTCTTTGCTTTAACTTTTTTTCTCTGATACCCCCTGACTCCTAAAAGGGACAAAATTCTCTCTAATGAAGTTTGGATAGCCTTAATGAAACATGAATAAATACTGCAGAAATTATGTAGGCTGCCCTCCTAACCTAGCAGCAGAGAATGAATCTTGGAAGAGGCAACTCAGGTCCTCTCCTGAGATGCTCTAAGAGATGCAGCAGCTACGGAGAAGGGGACACATTTAGGAGTCTGGGCTGCTCCAGAGTGTAGACTGCTGCTGGTGTAAATTAGAGCAGCTCTGAGGCTACTCTAATTAAGAGTAATCTATGGACTGTGCCACAGTTCACAGCAGCTCTGATTCTCATGCCCCCTGGACCAGAGCTTGGGAAGGGGCCACTGTAAATGCCCCTGGGCTGTGCCTATGCCAGGAGAATTCTCCGCTGGTTCCTTGAAGCATGCTTCCAGCCTCTGCATGTTGCCAAATGTATATGGACCAGGGCGAGGGATAGAATTTGTAATTGAAAGTACTTGCAGTGGGTTTATGGCTTTCCTCAGCTAATTGCCAGCCTCCTAATGTGTTTGAATTGCCCTTTGTGGGGGCAGAGGAGAAAGCTTTAGGTGTGGGATAAATCAGAACAAATTGAGAACCAGCCTAAACCTATGTCCATCTCCCTTGTTTTCCCTCTTCCTTCCTTCCTTCCATTGCATTAATGAGAAATAATAAATGGTAACGATCCTTAGCACTCTTCATCTATAGATTTCAGAGGCAGGGAAGCATTTGTTGGTCCAAACTTCCAAACACTATTGTCTAAGGTTAGGAACCAAAATTTATGTTAAATAAATGGCCTCGCTGAGCACCTCTGAAAATTAGCAAAAAGAACGAGGAGTACTTGTGGCATCTTAGAGACTAACAAATGTATTTGGGCATAAGCGTTCATGGGCTAAACCCCACTGAATCGGATACATGCAGTTCATGGCTCTGAAAATTAGTTTACTCTCATCTAGGTACCAAAAATATGTCTTGATACTTAACTGTTTTAGGTTTTGGTTAAAAATCCCTACACTGTGGTAAAATTGGTCACCTAGATTTGAAGATTTAAATGTCTACAGCTAGTTGTGCAGGTAAGCAGCGAAGCTGGGAGTACACCCGAACTTCCCCGTTCCCTAGACTGGATCATTCCGCCTTCCTATTCACACTCTCATGTCCTTTCTCCTGCAGTCCCTTTCCTCTCACTTTCTAATTCCAAGCAATATTCCTTTGTCTTTCTTCCCCTCCCCACCAATCTGCTCCCCCTTCATCTTTCTCTCCAGTTCATCTGTACTTCTTGCTTCCCTAAGCCCTAGTTCTGTTCACTTTTCTTCTTTCCTGTCTATCCCAGTCCTGCCCTCATCCCCAGGTCAGCCCCATTTGATTAGTTCTGCACCCGCAGCCCTGTTTCTGCTTTGTTATCTCCTTCTCCAGCCCTTCTCACTTTGCCACTTAGACTTATTTTGCCCTCGCTTTTCCCTCCAGATGCAGTTCTGCTCCCACCAGTCCCATTGCTTTCCCTGCTCCCTTATATCACGTACGAAATGAACCCCAGTAGAGACTTGCTGTGGAGAGTTAGGCTAGATTCCAGCTCAGTCCTCTCCAGCTCCTCACTGGAAGGGGAGGAGGCAGAACTGAGATCACGGTTGTCTGGCACCCTTCCTTCCCCATCCTCCAATGAAGAATTGGAGGGAGTGGAGCTGGGAGGCAGCCTATTTTCCCACAGTGTAAGGAGCCAGCAACTATGTTTACAGACTCTCCATGGAACCCTGGGATGACAGAGAGGGAGGACCTTCTACTTAGTCCTTGTTCTGTCTGATAAGTAATCTTTACAATGCATTGTTATAAGACCATGTGGTCTTGTTTTTGTGGTAAGTAAACATCAAAGCAGCAAATCAACAAGTAACTTTACCCCTGTGTTGAATGATAAAGACTCTGGATTTATCAGAGAAACCAAGTGCCAACAAAGCGTTGGACTTCCCCTCTGCCTGTATGGTGGGACAATCCACCTTTTCCTCTCCGATTTGAGTGTTTAATTAAAAGTTACTTGCTGCATATGTGGAAATCCAGCTACAGCATTTATCAAGAGGCTCCTGTCTGAGTACTGCATCAAAAAAAGGAGCAGGTTTATTCTTGTTTTCAAGTGACAACTCTTAAAATCTCCTTTCATCCTTGCTGCCTATTTCCACCCCCATCCCAGCTGGAGAGCCCCACCTCTTCTCATTTTGAGCTGCAATACCCAATTGGATTTCCCTTTCGCGCCCTCTGCCAGCTCCAGTCCCCACCTACCCCTGAGCATAAACAATGATTACACACATTTAAAATGAAAATGGTCATTTTCCTTTCGCCTCCCAGCTGCAAATTTACCTCACTGTACCCCTCTCCTCCCTCTTTAAATTTCTTCTTTGAGTTTCATAGGTATAAGGTTAACACATATGTTTGAAATCAAAACAATTTCCCTGTGTCTGCCACCTCTTCTTAACTGTAGATTCCCACCAGATCCCAGGGTCCAGCCATGATTAACAGAGTACACATGTGTTTCAAATAAAACCTTTCTTCCATTCACACATCCCCTCCCACTTCCAGCTGCAGACTTGCCTACTGCACAGTCTCCATTTGGAACCATCATTTTCTCCTTTCAGCCTTCCCTGCCTGCCATTATTAGCATCATTCATAAAATAGTATTTTTTCATCTACAGATGTCCAAGTGCTCTACAAAGCTTGATCGATACCACAATCTTCATTTTGCATCTGGGAAACTGAGGTGCAGAGGTTAAGTAACTTGCTTAATATGCCAGAGTGAGGCAGTGGTAGAGCTGGGAATACAAGCTAGTGCCAGATTCCCAGCTGGTGTAAACTGACAATGCTTCATCATGGAGCAATGACAAAGCACATCAGCTGAGAATCCAGCCCCTGGCTCTCAAGCCTGTATATTGTGCATTGGAACATGCGTCCTCTCAAGATTTCACTTTCTTGGAAGGTGTGACTACTGCTGAACTGTGGTTTAGGCACTGGACTTCTAAAATGGGGTGTTAGGGAAGCAGACTGTTGCACCACCTTCACTCAGAGGTGAGATTAAGATTTTGTCACAGACAGGTCATGGGCTTGCATGAATTTTTGTTTTACCCTTGACCTGTCTGTGACTTCTATTGAAAATAATGAGGGATGGGTGCTGATTGGGAGGAATGACTGGAGCCCAAGCCCTGCGAGTGGGGGGCCATCCAGCTCCTGCTGCTGTGGTGTCTGACCGCTCTGGGGTCCCCACCAGCTGACAGCTCTGGCTCCGCTGCCCCAGTGCTGAAGTGGAAAATGTCATGGAGGTCTCTGAAAGTTATGGAATCCGTGACTTCTGTGATCTCTGTGACATAATCTTATCCTTACTCGTAGGCAAGGTACAGTCACTCTAGCGAGAATGAATGGGTCCTTAGGAGACAATGCCCAGGGTGACCAGATGTCCCGATTTTATAGGGACAGTCCCGATTTTGGGGGCTTTTTCTTATATAGGCACCTATTACCCCCTCACCCCCATCCCGATTTTTTACACTTGCTATCTTGTCACCCTAACCATGCCAGAGTGAGTAGCCTTAATGGCACTCAGGAGGGAGTACTGAAACCAGTTTGAACTGGGTGGGTCAGAGTGGGAGAGGCTGTTTTGAGACCCTCAGACACAGGACAGTCAGAGCTAGCTAGAATGGAAGTTGGTTTGGTTCTGCTCCTATAACTGAAACTTATGCTTTCTGTGAAGCATCAGTTCAGAAGAGACTGCTTTGTTAAGAACATAACATAAGAACATAAGAAAGGCCGTACCGGGTCAGACCAAAGGTCCATCTAGCCCAGTATCTGTCTACCGACAGTGGCCAATTCCAGGTGCCCCAGAGGGAGTGAACCTAACAGGCAATGATCAAGTGATCTCTCTCCTGCCATCCATCTCCATCCTCTGACGAACAGAGGCTAGGGACACCATTCTTACCCATCCTGGCTAATAGCCATTTATGGACTTAGCCACCAAGAATTTATCCAGTCCCCTTTTAAACATTGTTATAGTCCTAGCCTACACAACCTCCTCAGGTAAGGAGTTCCACAAGTTGACTGTGCGCTGCATGAAGAAGAACCTCCTTTTATTTGTTTTAAACCTGCTGCCTATTAATTTCATTTGGTGACCCCTAGTTCTTGTATTATGGGAATAAGTAAATAACTTTTCCTTATCCACTTTCTCAACATCACTCATGATTTTATATACCTCTATCATGTCCCCCCTTAGTCTTCTCTTTTCCAAACTGAAGAGTCCTAGCCTCTTTAATCTTTCCTCATATGGGACCCTCTCTAAACCCCTAATCATTTTAGTTGCTCTTTTCTGAACCTTTTCTAGTGCTAGAATATCTTTTTTGAGGTGAGGAGACCACATCTGTACAAAGTATTCGAGATGCGGGCGTACCATGGATTTATATAAGGGCAATAATATATTCTCAGTCTTATTCTCTATCCCCTTTTTAATGATTCCTAACATCCTGTTCGCTTTTTTGACCGCCTCTGCACACTGCGTGGACATCTTCAGAGTACTATCCACGATGATGCCAAGATCTTTTTCCTAATTTGTTGTAGCTAAATTAGCCTCCATCATGTTGTATGTATAGTTGGGGTTATTTTTTCCAACATGCATTACTTTACATTTATCCACATTAAATTTCATTTGCCATTTTGTTGCCCAATCACTTAGTTTTGTGAGATCTTTTTGAAGTTCTTCACAATCTGCTTTGGTCTTAACTATCTTGAGTAGTTTAGTATCATCTGCAAACTTTGCCACCTCACTGTTTACCCCTTTCTCCAGATCATTTATGAATAAATTGAATAGGATTGGTCCGAGGACTGACCCTTGGGGAATACCACTAGTTACCCCTCTCCATTCTGAGAATTTACCATTAATTCCTACCCTTTGTTCCCTGTCCTTTAACCAGTTCTCAATCCATGAAAGGACCTTCCCTTTTATCCCATGACAGCTTAATTTACTTAAGAGCCTTTGGTGAGGGACCTTGTCAAAGGCTTTCTGGAAATATAAGTACACTATGTCCACCGGATCCCCCTTGTCCACATGTTTGTTGATCCCCTCAAAGAACTCTAATAGATTAGTAAGACACGATTTCCCTTTACAGAAACCATGTTGACTATTGCTCAAGAGTTTATGTTTTTCTATGTGTCTGACAATTTTATTCTTTACTATTGTTTCAACTAATTTGCCCGGTACCGACGTTAGACTTACCGGTCTGTAATTGCCGGGATCACCCCTAGAGCCCTTTTTAAATATTGGCGTTACATTAGCTAACTTCCAGTCTTTGGGTACCGAAGCCGATTTAAAGGACAGGTTACAAACCTTAGTTAATAGTTCCGCAACTTCACATTTGAGTTCTTTCAGAACTCTTGGGTGAATGCCATCTGGTCCCGGTGACTTGTTAATGTTGAGTTTATCAATTAATTCCAAAACCTCCTCTAGTGACACTTCAATCTGTGACAGTTCCTCAGATTTGTCACCTACAAAAGCCAGCTCAGGTGTGGGAATCTCCCTAACATCCTCAGCCGTGAAGACTGAAGCAAAGAATCCATTTAGTTTCTCCGCAATGACTTTATCCTTTTTAAGTGCTCCTTTTGTATTTTGATCATCAAGGGGCCCCACTGGTTGTTTAGCAGGCTTCCTGCTTCTGATGTACTTAAAAAACATTTTGTTATTACCTTTGGAGTTTTTGGCTAGCCGTTCTTCAAACTCCTCTTTGGCTTTTCTTATTACAGTCTTGCACTTAAGTTGGCAGTGTTTGTGCTCCTTTCTATTTGCCTCACTAGGATTTGACTTCCACTTTTTAAAGGAAGTCTTTTTATCTCTCACTGCTTCTTTTACATGGTTGTTAAGCCACGGTGGTTCTTTTTTAGTTCTTTTACTGTTTTTCTTAATTTGGGGTATATATTGAAGTTGGGCCTCTATTATGGTGTCTTTACAAAGGGCCCACGCAACTTGCAGAGATTTCACTTTAGTCACTGTACCTTTTAACTTTTGTCTAACTAACCCCCTCATTTTTGTATAGTTCCCCTTTTTGAAATTAAATGCCACAGTGTTGGGCAGTTGAGGTGTTCTTCCCACCACAGGGATGTTGAATGCTATTGTATTATGGTCACTATTTCCAAGCGGTCCTGCTATAGTTACCTCTTGGACCAGCTCCTGCGCTCCACTCAGGATTAAATCTAGAGTTCCAACTACTATATAAAAACACATTGTTTTCAGAAGGCTGTCGGACACAGGACACAGGCTCCTGAAGAGAGGAAACCCAGTTGGCCTTCAGGCTGTTAAGGAGTTGGTGTACCTGGGATACTGTTTTAAGAGTGAGAGAATCGCATGATTCCTCTCCAAGACAGGTAAGGACAAGAAGCCTATTGCCTCCAGGCGTTCTCTGAGAGAGATGAGAATGGGGGCTGGGGAAGAGCTAGCCCCACACCTCTGGCAGATTGCTAATCCAGGATTTGGGCCCAGGTCTGCTCAGTCCCAAACCAAGAACATCTAGAGCTGGATGAAATATTTCTGGTGAATGCGTTTTCTGGCAAATGTACCTTTTGGGAGGGAACGGAAATTATTCACTAATTCAGGTAAAATTTGGCAAATTATTTCAACTGCAAAAAAACTTCATTTTGACACATTGATTTGAATCAATGTTTAGTTCAACCTGAATAATTTTGTTGTTGTTTCAGTGAGAAACTGAAAAATCAGTTATTCACTCAGCTGTAACTATATCCCTGAACAGCTGCAAAGGTTTTCCCCTTAGTCTTGGCCTTTTGAACCCTTTATCCCTGTCTTTTAGCCAGGATTGTGATTTTTAGATATTTAAATTAGTCATCTCTGCCTTCACCCTTCAAGCTGTGTGCACGTTACTTCACAGCCTCCCCAGGTTTCATCCCACTTCACAAAAACATCCTGCAAAAAATGCTGGCCCTTCCTCTTGTCATACTACTCCCAAGCTAACTGCCATGTGCTGTGCAGGTTTTAAGGTCCCACTGGGTAATGTTTCTTTAATACAGGTCTGTCCTGCCTATGAGATGTAAGATACACTTTGAACCATCAGCAAAAAGAACAGGAGTACTTGTGGCACCCTAGAGACTAACAAATTTATTTGAGCATAAGCTTTTGTGGGCTAAAGCCCACTTCATCAGATTCATGCAGTGGAAAATACAGTAGGAAGATATATATATAGAGAGAGAGAGAACATGAAAAAATGGGTGTTGCCATACTAACTCTAATGAGGCTAATTTATTCTGATCACAATGCAGCTTCCACGGATCAGTCACTATTATCTTAGGGCGCTGAAGGGCTTCTTTATAACAGTTGCTTTTGTGTGTGTGTGTGTGTGTGTGTGTGTAGTGGAGTAGTTGCCCCACTCCTGAAAAAAGGCTAAGTTGACTGGGGAAGCAGCCACAGCTGGCCCTATAAAAGGGCTGTGAGCCAGAAGCTGAGTCTCTCTCTCTCTCTCAAAGGACCTTGCTGCCTGGGAGCTTAGGGTACAGGGAATGGAGCAGGGCTGGGGAAAGGCAGGAGGAGCTGGGGAGCTCCAGTGTGGTAAATCTCCAGGCTGTGGGCCTTGCTAAAAGGGCCAAAATGGGTACTGGGGTTGCAGAGGCAGCAGCCCAGAGATAGGCGGAGGCAGCTGGTCCAACCTCCTTGCCAACCTCTGTGGCCACAACAGACTGCAATCTGCCCCAGTGAACGGGGGCTAGATGGTGACTGGCAGTAGCCACTGAGGCAAGGTGGGTGACAGGATTGGGGGTTCCCCTGGGAGGGGAGACCCAGACTGTGGGTTACTGCTCAGGGCAGAACCCTGAGGAAAGGGCACTGTGTCTGGGAGGGACACAGGCGCCTGAGACAGGTGAGCCACTGGCCAGCAGAGGGTGCTCTGAGCTGGAATCAAGCTAATTCCCAGGATAACCAGCAGGAGGTGCACACTGGTGAGTGCCTCTCTCTCTAGTAGTGAAGTGAGACACTACATATGTGGTGATGCTGGCATGGTATACCATAATTTGCATACAGTTATGTACCTTTGTCAACTTCACTTGTACTCTAAACACTGGTCCATCTCCTCTGGGACCACTCACTTTCCAAATATCTGAGCACATTTGACTACCTCCCCTGTACTCAATCCACTGGCTCATCTCTTCTGAGACCTTTCTAAATCTTTGGGCAACATCAAACTGCCATGACTGTTTGTTTCTTTATTATTACTTTTTAATACCACCTGCCAGGTAAGCCTGTTTTTCTTCCTTTTCCCCCAAATTCAACTGACTGAGCACCCAGCATGGATAACATTTTATGCTGGATCAGTGACAGATTTAACACATAACTGTCAAAGTTCAAAACAGTGGGGAGAATTTTCCAAAGCATCTAGCACTGGCCTAACTCTGCTCCCACTGAAATCGACAGGAGTTGCACAAGTGACTTCAATGGGAGCAGAGTTAGGCTGATGTTGAGTGTTTCTTTATATCACTGGACAAAAGAGATCCCAAATTACTAGCACACAGCAGCTGCTTCTAATTCTGGCAGTACCTGAGGGATCAAATCTTAAAATTGTGGTATTATGTCAGAAATTGAAGGCCAGTGCTATTGAAGGTGTAACTAAATCACCTGGCTTCTTCTTTAGAGGGAAATGAAAAGTATTTACTGATAAAATTCTTAAACTCCTAAGAGTTCTAAAATGGCTTCTCCATAAGCTGGGCTGTATATAATCTATGTAATAGTGTGGTGTGTTATGGAAGTTTTGTCAGCAACACTTTGGGATCACCTGCATGACTCACTCACAGCTTCCCGGCTCATTCATGGGCCATGTGTAACTCATGCCAATAAAACTCCTAATGCTTGTCAGGGATTAGGCAACTGGTGTACTCAAACCACTCCCTATCATGTTGATCAAATCTATTGTCATTTCCTTGTATGCCCCATTCTGCCAGTATCCACTTGGTGTCTCTTGTCTAAACATAAATTGCACAGTTTGGGAGCAGGGACTGTGGTTTTGTTCTGTTTATACAGCACCTAGCACTGTGGGGTCCAGGGTTCATGAATGAGGGTCCTAGGTGCTACCACAATATAACTAATAGGCCAGACCATCAGAGAGAGAAATCTGATTAGACAGTTTCCTTTTGCATCTCTTTATGCAGATTACTCCGATTAAGGTGTAATCAGTGATTTCTTTTATTTTATTTTATTTACATTGGCTCAAGTTAAATATTTGTAGTGCATGGACATTTTCATAATCTAACTATCTGGAGCAAGAAATATTTGGCTGCTCTGCAGTAGAAATAAGAGGTGTCCTTTCTTGCAGATACTACCTTAAGGAATACTACCACAAGGATCATAAATTCACTGCTCAGAGCTCTAATAAAATGGGATTTGTGAAGGGCTGGGTCACAGAACCCCCCTTGGGAGCTGCCACAAGATGTGCCAAGACTACCTGTGAGCCTGTTTTCCCTGGTAGCTTGGGACTTCAGTACCCTGCCTGACTTGAGCCAGACATGCTAGCCTACTACAAACACAGACCCACGTCTGAACTACGTCTCCCAAAGCTGCAGGCTTAACTGAAAACAGCTTAAGAAGAGTTCCTGTCTCCAACACTCAGATGCTCAGCTCCCACTGGGATCCAAACCCCAAATACATCCATTTTACCCTGTATAAAGCTTATACAGGATTAACTCAAATTGTTCGCCCTCTATAACACTGATAGAGAGAGAGGGGCGCAGCTGTTTGCCCCTCCCCCAGGAATTAATACAGACTCTGGGTTAATTAATAAGTAAAAAGGATTTAAGTGGTTCCAGGTAATAACAGACAGAACAAAGTGAATTACCACGCAAAATAAAATAAAACACGCAAGTCTAAGCCTAATACCATAAGAAAGTGATTACAGATGAAATCTCACCCTCAGAGATGTTCCAATAAGTTTTTTACAAACTAGCTTCCTTCTAGTCTGGGTCCAGCAATCACTCAGTTTTGGAGTCAGATGGGCAAGTCACATGTCCATGCATGACTCAGAACTTTACAGGTAGCAGCCTTTGCTCACATGCTACCTTGAAAGTCCCCAGGTAGACTTATGTGGATTGGAGACTTCCAAGGTCCCATTGTCTGTTAAGTGTTTTATGATTGGACACTTAACTTGCAAATTCCTTTCTTAAGAAGCTGACCAAATGCTTTACTAAGGATACTTAAAATCAAACAAGTACACAGCCAATATTCATAACGTCGAATACAAAAATGATACACGCATACAAATAGGATGAATATATTCAGTAGATCATAATCTTTGCAGAGATATGTTACATGGCACATGTAGCATAAAACATATTCCAGTTTTGTCATATATACATTCATAAGCATATTTCCATAAAGCGTTATGGGGTGCAATGTCACAGGATTATTTGACTGAAGCCAATCTGCTGCTCACAGACATCACAGGTGGTGTTCTCCAAAGTGTCCACAAACCTCCACAGTTACACCACTGCCTTCCCCGCCACTTCTTACACATGCCCCTGTGCAATTGTGAACACCTTTTTTGATGCCCCATCAGCTTTCCAGCATGTACAAAGTAGATTTCTATTTCGCTGGCACTTCCTGTTTCAATCTGTACCTGGGCTGTCCTCCTGCGGTTCTTGAAGGGTTTGAAAGGCTTCTGTTGCAATGAGCACAATTTTTTTTTTGGCCTGTAGGCAGCCCAGTCATTACAAATCGAGGGTCACGGTGGTAATTATCCCCTGGGTGCTCTTCCTTACTGCAGCCACTGGCTCAGGCCTCTGCCTGCCTGCCTAATCTAGTTCTCATGCAGACAAGCTTATTTCTGGGTCATGCCGGGCTCATCTCCTGATTCTATTCCTGTGAACTCACAGTGGCAACAGGCACAAGGAGAAGCAGGCAGATAAGTGCCCAGAGATTACGCTGAGCAACAACTTCTCTTCCATAAGCCATGTATATGTTTCTGTGCTGGGCTGCACTATAAGAAGATAGCAGGCACTGTTGACAGCCCTGACTATATTAATGTTAATATTCATAGTGCAGGTGAAGACTGCTCCTTCACCAATCATAATTCTAATACATTAGAAAAGCTTGAACGTTAATTACCCCCAATACTTTTGTAGTGCTGCATTCAGTGAGCCCATTCCTTACTATTATGATTTCCATGTCATCTCACAGTCTCAATTGGTTCCTCACTGAGTGACTAACAGACCCAAGTTGGCTCCTTCTTCTTTATTTAGAAACTCTTTCACTGGATCACAAAAGTTGTCATCTATAACTTCTTCATATTTGGCTATACTTAGCTTGCAAATCTGAGGTGGCTCTCCATAAATACGTACCATTTGAGAGTTTATCCAGATGCCCACTGTCACTTCTTTGTTTTTCATTCTTTGTATCCTGACCCAAAGAACTGCACCTCTCACTTCTCAGAACTATTCTGGATAATCAGAACAAGAGAGAGATTTGGGGAATTCTATTAATAAGTGATCTGATTGGTCAGATGTAATAGAGCACTGATCTTTATGATCAATTTCAAAGAAAGGTACTGAGTTTATTATATTAATAACTGATTATCTAAAAATTGGGACCTCTAATAATCAGGATGGTTGTGCTAGATATTATACAACAGTGGTCGATACGGCCGAGCTTACAGTCTAAGGTGACTGTGGGGGAGGGGGCAGGGTTAAATGTATTTCTTATCTGAGTATAAGTGACAAAAGTGAAGGAAGATCAGAAGTTGTTAAGATGAGTGTTGCCTAGAGATTTGGAGGAATATGAGCTACACATGGACTTCAGTGGGAGGATTGGATCCTGAGATACCATGTGATGTGAGATTCACTGCAACTTCTAAATGATCTCTTGTGTTCTGCTACAGAAAGTCTTAACTGAAGTCTTTGTGGTTAAAGAATAATATAGAGCATAGAAGGAATGCAATTTGTCAATAGTACTGGTGTGATGATAAAACAGATTGATGGAAAAGGAGACATAGTATTTTTAAAGTAATGCTCAAAATTAGGAGTGCAAATCAACAGTTCTAAACTTATAGTAGTTGTGACTTCTCACTATTGAACCAAATAGAAGTAATGGGTTATTTGCTTCCATTTATCATATGTAGCTAAAGGGACAGACTCTGCAGCACTTCCTCAGGAAAAGCTTCTGTTTAGCTCAATTAGACCCAAAGGTTTCTCAGAAGACATTGAAAAAATAACATTGCTTCTAAAAATGTTAGACCAGCTCATTCAATATGTGGACTAGCCTGGACTATTGAAGGTGTATTTCTTTATAAGAAGCAATGACTTATAAAAAATGGGGAAACTGACCAAGATGTAAGAACAGGATGTAGAATTAATATGAATGAATTTGAGGGAGAGAGAGAAATTGAAGAAGATGATGTAGTGTAGTGTGGTAATGTGAGGGAGGACAAGGCATTATATGCAATGAACACAAAGATGACCTATTCATATTGGCTTGCCACAGCAGAAAGACTCTTGCATTTGAGTGGCGAATAGAAATAATTGCACTCCAAAGAAAACTCTTGTAAACCTTCAGGGAATGCTTCTGCAGACAAGTAAAAATCATTACATTAAACGTTTTATTCAGTGACACCCCTGAACACAGAGAAGCAAAGATGCAGATACAGTAGAGAGGCTGAGTTCACATTGATGGTAGGGAGAGAGAGCACTATAGCTCATTAACTCTAAATATCTTCTACCTAGATGCTCCATATTAAAATAGTTTGCTTTTGGGAGCTCTCTGCCACCTTCACCCCAGGAACATAAACAAGTGGCTTCAGAAGTTCCCCAGAAGTGAGCTGAAAAGAACACTGGAGGAGGAATTGGAAAGAAGCCACAATTGAATGACTGCATAGGGGATCCCAGTTTTGCTTGTGCTGGCACTGAGCACTTCCCAAAACGTAATGTTTGGCTGTTAGTGCTTAATAGTGTGTTTCTGGAGAACGCATACCCACTGGTGCCAAGCAACCGACCAAAAGGCAGAGATGCAGTAAAGAGTGATAAATAAGACCTGTTGGAGCTGAGCAGATCTGCCTTCATTCAAGACTTCAGTCTAAAGGAGTTTGTGTTGTATTCTCACAATGCAAGGATCTAAAAGGGGAAAAAAACAAAATCCAGGAAATTGTCACCTAGCCAACAGACAATTCAAAGTGGTCCAAGTGCAAGAACCAGCAGTGTTGCTGCTGAAGTGTAATATTCAGAACCTGATGAATGCATAATAAGCTTGTTATGAGTGTTGTCATATGGAGCTTATTTAGTTAAACCCAAAGCTAGAGTGATGACTGCATCATAGACTGGGAGAGGACTACAGAACAAAAGAGGGGGAGATCTGAGTTTAGATAATAAAAATAATCAAATGCAAATATTATTTAGCCATTTTATATATGGGACATTTTATGCACAGATTAGTGGTTTACGGTGTGAGTAACTATTATGACTTAATTCAGGAAAATAAGGAATAGAGAAATTAAGTGGTTGCACAGACTCTGCTCCTTCAGACACTAATGCATATGCATAACTGAAACATGAGCAGTCCTGTTGAAGACAATGGGACAAATCTCGTGCTTAACATTAAACACGTGTCTTCAGGATTGGGGCCATAGCAAATAAGTGACAGGTGGTAATAAAACCAGATCACTTTTTTCTCTTACGTGCCTGGCTGATAGGTCTTGCTCACATGCTCAGGGTCTAATTGATCACCATATTTGGGATCAGGAAGGAATTTTCCTCCCAGTCAGATTGGCAGTGACCATGGGTTTTTTTCACCTTCCTCTGCAGCATGGTTGCTTGCTAGGGTCATCTGGGCATATCTCAGGGCTTGTCTACACTTATAGCGCTGCTGCTTATGCCACTGTAGCATTTAGTGAAGATGCTAACTGCACCAATGGGAGAGCTTCGCCTTTCCACAACTACTTCACCTCCCCGAGAGGCAGTAGCTATTCCAACAAGAGAAGCCCTCCTGACAACATAGTGCTGTCTACTCTGGGGATTAGGTCGGTATAACTGCATCACTCAAGGGTTTGGATTTTTCCGACGTAATTAGACTGACATAAGTTTGTAATGTAGACTAACCCTCACTTAATCAATTCCTTGCCACTTCAGGGGCCTTGACCATGGGTGCACCTCAGTCCCTCATAGTCCCTGTCTGTGACACCCAATAGTTTTATTCTCCTGAGGGCTGTAATACTTCAATCTAATTCTGGTTGTTGGGTTTAGTGTGGTGGTGCTGGCTCATGTTGGTGGCCTGTGACATAGAGGAGGCCATACTAGATGATATGGTGGTCCCTTTTGGCCTTAAACTATGATTCTGACTCCTTGACTATTTTTAAGTGAATTTGACAGCATGTGAGAGTGGCTGGCCCTACAAGGCCTGATTCAGCAAAACACTTAAGCACATGCTGAAGTCCAACTGAAAGCAACCAGATTCAAGCATATGTTTAAAATGAAGCATCTATTGAAGTACTTCACTGTACTGGGTCCCTAGAGATCAGAAACTGAAGAGCCACGTCCTCCAAAAAAACAAAACAAAACAACCCCCCCCCCCAAACCCTGATGGTCTGAAGTCTAAGCCATGCAAGTAACTTAAGCTACTTGTGTGTGAAAGTCTTTGCAGGATTGAGGCCATAGCCATCATATAGGAAGAGAGACATGTGGGCCTAAAATAAAATCTGTTCACTTATATGTATATTGGACACAGTCCCAGCTTGTGAACCAGAAGGAATAAATACAAGAATGATGAAAGCTGCTGAGCATGTCGGGTCAAAAAATTAAATCTTTGACAAGGATTGCTAATGTAGAATGATGAGTGGAACTGGAGAAAGAGGGTCAGGTTTTTGGAGGGATTTAGTTCAAGGTGGCACCAGGGGTTCATGGATGCGTGTTTGGCCTAAGCTATTTACATTTAAAACTCTAGAGCCTCAGCATGTAGCATTGGCCTCTGTGCATGCTCAGTACAGGTCTTTTTCCCTACAACTGTGCCTGCTGCATCATGTATTGCTAAGGAATAACCACAACTTTAAATTAAGCTCAGCTCCTTTATTGATTTATTATTTTTTGTGGAATTTTGGGGACTGATCTGAACCCCACTGAAGTCAGTCTAGGTATTTCCATTGGATCAACACATTCATGAGTTTGTCTGAAATTGTTTCATCTGTGTTAGTAAGGGTACAGTCCTTAGCCAGATGCTTTAACTCTGTTGCAAACTGTCCTGTGGGTTCATGTGCACCCTATTCTTTGTTCTAAAATGGGTAAGGTGTAAGCATTGGGTTAGCTTTGGGGATGATATTCATTAAATGTATTGATAAATTCCAGAACTCTGTTAAAAAGACAGGTCTTGTGTTTTCAAAGACTGAACTTACAGGTACTACAAAAGTTTAAAGACACACAGAATTTTATGGGAATTTGTTTGCATTATCAATATTGCAAAAGAAACAAAAACCCATGTGGATTACAATAGTGACCTTGATTTATCATAATTTCACTTTAACTTACCCAGTGGTACTTTTTTTTACATTGTCTACTGGATTTTTCAAAAACGTTTTGTCTTTTAATAAATCTTTTGCAAAGAAAAATCTTTGCTATCACTGTTATGCTGTGAGGGGAGTGCAAGTAATTTATTAATCTGTTTATCTAATCAGACATTGCCAACAAATGAGGAGTTCCATAATCTCTTTAATATGGTTACTACCACATTCACCTTGCAGAAACCAGAACAGGAAAGGATTCCCCTAGAATCTTTTCAACATCTGAGGATTCTACGAGGCTCATCAGAGTCTGGAGGAGGATCTGAAGACTTCAGCTGCATTTCTGCCAAGATGCTGAACTGAAAGGTCACCCCTCTCTCTCTTGGGTCTCATCTGTTTCCATCACATATGCAGGGGAAGGAGAGGAGCCTTTCAACTTCAGATGGGTGAAGGGAGGGCAGCAGAAAGGAAATGTCAGAAAAGCATGAGGCCCTCATCAAAAGCTGGTGCTGCAAGCCAGAACTACATGGATAGAAAGTCTGCATTAGCCAAGTGCTTTTGTGTGTCTGCAAAAGGGTACCTAAACTATATGTGTGTAACTTGATGCTGTGGTGAATTGTTGTACAGAATTTGCCTTTGTCTTTTCTGAAAAAAATGTCCCCAGTGGTAATATGCTACTTTTAAATATCCTGCTAGGCCAAATTCTGCTGTCATTGTCACCAGTGCAATTATTGCTGGTTTCATCAGGATAAATGAGGGCAGAAATTTGGCCCTCTGTGTTTTAAAAAGATGGGGGCCTATTCTGGACCATGTTCTAGCACAGTGGTTCTCAAACCATGGGTTGGGACCCCAAAGTGGGTCCTGACCCCCTTTGAATGGGGTCACCAGGGCTGGCTCAGACTTGCTGGGGCCCAGGACTAAAGCCTGACCCCAAAAGCTTCAGCCCTGGGGGGCAGGGCTCAGGTTTCAGGTCCTCCCGGTGAGGCTCGGGCTTTGGTCATGTGGATCCTTTGGGGTGTGCGGCAGGAGGAGCAGCGCCGGAGCAGCGCCGCTTTTTTTTTTCCCCCTCCCTCGGCAGTTTGGCCGGGAGACTGAGCGGCCTTTTTTTTTTTTTTGCTTTGACAGTTCGGCCGGGGGGGGGGGGGTTTGCTCAAAAACTTTATACTGATGGGGTGCACAATCAAAAGAGACCGCTGCACTAGGCTACAAAATCTTTTGTCATCCATGGGAAATGACAAGGGTTACAATAGCCACAAGAGGGATAGACTCTATTCTGAGAATGCAAGCGAAACATGCTGAGCCTTAGAAACATATATTAAAAAGAGAAAAGGAGGCACAAAAATTCCCTGGTTTAACTGCGTTTGGGTCAGGGGCCTGGGTTTTTTGTTTGTCTGTAATGTATGCCTATGGCACAGTATAAATAACCAACTTTGTGGTTCATAAGAACAAAAGTAGGGGGATTCGTATTGCCATCCCCAGACTTTGCAGACCCTATTCAAAATATAACTGGGATCCTTCCCTGTAACTGAGTCCCACCCACTTCTGATAACTCACAACACCCTAAGCCACCTCCTGTCTGCATGCGGGGCCCCCACCCTAGTTAGCTGCCCCCATCAACTCTTTGTGAAGCTCTGTGGCCTCTCCTAGCCCACATGCCAGGGACCAGGAAACCATGAGATATAGGCTGAAATTCTGACTCTATTGAAGCCTATAGCAAAACTCCCAGTGATTTCAATGAGGCCAGTATTTCACCCACAATGCAGGGGAACATTCCAAGCAGGGAACATAAGAGCAGTTAATGAAGTTGGTCTCTGCTGTGGCCTGCTGGTATTGGTATTGGTATTGGATTGGCTTGTAGAGAGGTAACTAGAATGGACTTGGTGGTGGTTTAAGCATATGTATCTTGTGTGGGCTACTGGAAGCCTGAGACCCTATATGGTAGCTCATAGTGTTTGAAAAGGGACATAGAAGATCTACTAATCAAACATAATTCTAGTTCAGGGCCGCCCAGAGTGGGGGGCAAGTGGGGCAATTTGCCCCAGGCCCTGGGTCCCGTCGCTGAAGTGCCGGGTCTTCGGCGGCGGGAAGATCCTAGGGCCCTTGAATCCTCTGGGCGGCCCTGTTCTAGTATGAGCCAATTTTAGTCCTTTACGTTTATGCTGCCCCACTGCAAAGGTTCTGGTTGTTTGGCGAGGTGGGTGCTGACTTTTGCAAAAGTAGGTCAAAGCCTTTTCATGAAATTTGAATGTAGTCCTATTGTTTAAATTCAGACAAAATATATGATCCTTTTTTTTTTTGTGCTTTTGAGTCACACAAAGCCTCTTGCTAATAAAAGCTCATCTATTTGTTTGCAAGTGTCAGAAATCCCCAGACGATTTCCCCATTTGGCAAAGATCATGAGAAATGTCTTGTTCCTTTATTTGGTAAGCCGCATCATACTGCAAAATGGAAAAAAAATGCTTTTTCAGCTGAATGTGAGCCATTAGTTTGAGATGCATAAGATAGCACTGAGTGATCAATTAGGGGAATGCTTTATGCTAGTAATAGGCTCCCATAAAATTGAAAAATTACTTAAACATGTATCCAATCCTACAACATTTATTCACTCCGTGGCAAACAATGGATTGAATATATCCTGTGCTCTCTAGAATTTTTACTATCAGTGCGCATCTCATCTGTTCCCGCCATAACCTTGATTGTGTGTGTGGGCTGGGGGGGTTGTGTGGTGGTGTTTTTTTTTTTTTGTTTGTTTTTGTATGCGTCATGAGTTAAACTTGTTGGGAGGGGAATTCCACTGGCTAGAGGATGCCACTGAAAGTAAGGAAACTGGGTTCTTCTCCTGCCATCAAGTCACTCATTGACCTTAGGAAAGTCATTTATCTCTGTGCCTGTTTCCTTATTTAGACAAATGGGGATAATGATCCTTATGCACCTCCTTTAAAGTGCTTTTGGATAAAATATGTTAGATAAATGCTGGGTGATTATTTTTAATTTAGTAGGTGGTAGTATTACCTGATTTTCTAGGGGAAAAGATCAGGGTTTGAAAAGCAGTGAATTAGGATTGTCTACAGAACAGAACACTAAGTAGCCTTTCTTATGTTACCTGATGCCTCTGTTGTCATCAGTTGTGTGGTTAGGGAAGGACAAAAGGGGAGCCAGATGAAGATGAGTACTTCTATCTTACTCCAGCTCAGGGTGGTAACTGACTCTCGAGCCATTAGTTTGGTGTATTTATTCAGTAACACTGAAAAGCTCTGAATACTTCCTCTAACCTTCAAGTCCTCAATGACCGTATTAGGCACCATGACACTTTAGCTTTCACAGACTTGCCTCCTGACAATAGGCCGCCTACCTTGCTGCAGGTGGGTGAGAGCAAATGGGGAGTATCTCCTGTCTAACACGCTTTGCTGACCCTGAATGGCTGCTCTTCAGAATCTTGCATTCACCTAGGTCTACTCCACATGGAGACTCCTAAGAATGGATCACTCTATTCCCTCAACCACCCAATAAGGGGGAAACCTCAGAACTTCCAAGATTCAAAGACACTAGGCAGAAAATCTGGATCTGCCTAGACTCCCATGCAAATTTCAGCCAAGGTTGGAGAGGTTAAGAAAAGCAGCTGGAATTTATTCCAGTCCTTTTCGCTTGTGTTTTTGCTTTGTTTTGAGAGCTACCATCTTTATTCTTTCTGAAGAGGTTGACCCATCCTGAAATCCTGCATTTGAGATGTGTGGTGGCACACCCTGAAGGAAGATAAACTATCCTAACTACATCAGATGATTCTGGTTGGAACAAATTTACAAAACAGTTTTTCTATTCCAATATAAAAAACCCTCAGTCTGAGTGCTTTGTAAGAACCACTTTGAATCCTTTAGTGTCTACTATATCATCAACATAATTCAGGTTAATTTAATATAAAAATATTATGCTTTAAAGAGTTAAGAACAATAACATATGGCATGAAGTGCTTTATGCCAAAAGAAAATTATAAGGGAGAGTTTGAAAAGCCCTTAAGTTCAGTAAGAAGCCACTAGGGGGTGTGGCTGTGTTCAGAATTTCAGTTTGGTAGAAAGCTGCAGGCTAAAAATCGAAACCCGCCAACACGTAATGCATGTGGCTTCTTTTTATTGCTATGGAAACACCAAAGCAAAGAGTAAATATGTCAACAATAGCAAGACAACTTTAATTTTTAATTCCAGCTCAAATGTTACACAGTTGTAATGTGCACTGCTGTAACGAGATACTACAGATGCAGCCCAGTGCTGTGAGTGGGTCTATATGTCTGTGGAATACAAGACCCTCATTATTGCCAAATGGGATCACAGCATGTAGGTCTGTTTAGACACTGTGATGCATTGTAAAAGGCCTGGCTTCAGGGATAGCCATAAAAGCCTCTTTCCCCCTCTTTCGCCCTTCCCCGCCTCAAAAAAAGAGCAGCTGTATTCTTCAGATGTGGACAACTCATCAGACTGCCTGGCTTTGCCTAAAAGAGATTCTCTAAGGTCAGATGTAAAAAAAGCAAATTTAATTTTTCAGCTGAAATTTAATATCTGGCAAAGGATTTGCTTGTTTTAGGCTAATGCCGTGATGAGAATTGCACTCACTCTTTGAAGGATTCGTGTGGTGGCTCCATGGAATAAAGGCATCTGATTTATTAAATGTGAACTGGCAGACAAGGTGTGTGATAAACATTTTGGCAGCCCAAGAAAAGCTTTAGACTATGAACAGACATGGACATTCTCACAGTTGAATATATTTCAGGCCACTAATTATCCAATAATGACCACTCCGAGTGACTTTGAAGTTAAACTAAGGCCATGACACTTGCTCGTTAAACAGGAGAACAAGGTCAGTCTTGGATTCCAACACCCCCTACTTTCTCAGTTGCAGTGCAGCCTAATTTTCCCTGTTAAAACTAAGGTCAAAGCACTAAATCAGTGAGATAAATAAATAAGATTCTGTTTAGATTATTTTACAGGGCAAATTAATAGCCGCCACTACCACTGTTTGCCTTTATCAGTGTCACAGATGTGCAGAGGGTGCTGTAGACTGTTTACTAGCTGGTTCTTGGAAACAGGATTTCCTAGATGACTTTCATATTGAGATATGCTGCCCTTCCTTGAAATTCTCCTTATGGTTCCTCTTAACCATTGAGTGAAAATTCCCCGTTCACAATAGAGATCATTCCCGTAAATGCCATTGAAATCAGTGAAAGAGGGTGCCCAGATTCCCAGAAATGAGAGAGAGGTCTAGTTTTTAGAGGAGGAGCCCATGTATTACATGTTCAGCATCTTGAAATGTTAGCAGGGCTCTCTGTGACAGGACAAAACCCAAACACATTTGAATTTTTCTTCTACAGTTAGAGCCAGGAGGTGACCTTTACTAAAAGGGCCCATGAGGATTTGACTCTGAGTCAGCCAGTGAGTCAGAGTACTAGTGGATTTGTGTTAATTGCAGAAGCCCCTGCTTGGTGGTAGTTTAGCTGAGTGCCTGTCAGTGTTCGTTTCTCACCCACTGTGTGATATCTCGGACATAGACATTTGTTCTGAGATTAAACATGGCACAGTAGGTCTTAATGAGAGCAATTCCCTTTTGTTACAAATTCAGAAGGAGAAAACATCCAGCTGGTCACTTGTAACTTACACTTTCAGAAATAATATATTGAGGCCAGTGGCTTTTGATGCTTTTCAGTTGAGATGTTTCACCAGGATTTTTGCTACTTTGTGAGTATCACATATACATCTAAAACAAGATGATAAAACATGGGTAATTCTGCAACAGAGAATCATTTTGTATTGCCAAGGAGATGAACTAGATGATCTAATACTTCTCTTTCCTTTAACTTCCGTGGTTTTGTGCTAATCTGTAACTGTATACTCTAGCTGCAAAATATACAAATCCAGTTGCATGCAGTATAATGGCTCTCACAATATACTGCATGTTGTGACTACACATTAAGAATACTGCAATACACAAAATCTGGCCAACTGCCTTTTCTATTTATGGATCCCCAATATAGACTGCATGCTATTTTTTTAATAGCAATTCGATATGAATGTCTGCAAGGAAAAATGGTCCAAATATGTATGATCAATTATAAAAAATCAACCAACTCTGTTGGCATGTCAGATCCCGAGTTGCTTTGTCAGATGACATATCCTCTCCCTCACACTTCATACCCATTTATGATTTAAAAGAAAACCAATATCAAAGGAGAGTAGTTTTTCTGATGGGCCATGAAATGATCTCAGGAGAAAGTGTGTGGGGCCAAATTCACCACTAACACAAGTAAGAGAAACTCAGCTGATTTTAGTGCCTCATTACAGAATCACTGAATTTGGGGTTCTTGAATTTAGTCCACTTTTATGTTTTTTTCCTCCAGGAAAATGATACTGAATTTTGATTAGACATAACTTAGCTACCAAAAGACACTACCCTGGCTGTATTATAGGTATGATTCTATAGTCCTAAGTGCATTTAACAATAAATCAATAGGAGTTATGTATGTGCAATGATAGCAACATCTTGGCCTCTCCTCCCCTGTCTCACCTAAAATGTACCTCTGAGTTTTAGGGTTTCCTGGTAAAAAGTGATCTAGATTAAAGCCTACCTTCCTGACGTTTTAAACTGGATGAATACCTCAAAAAGACATTAGAAAATATCCACATTAATAAAAACTTGAATTTTGGGCCAGATCCTTTACTGAGGTCATTGGAAGCATGCTGATTTACACCCACTGAGGATCTGCTCTGAAGTGTTTAATACGTCCTCAAGTAGCAGGTGAAGAGGATCACCATGTTTTATTAACTGCAGAGGCACTCAGCTCATTTTGAAACTGCTCTGCTTCTGGAAGTTCTTTGGCTACCCTGGGCAGGCTCAGAAGCTTAACAGTTCTAGTAGCATAATCGTTCCCCCACCAGCGGTGTTGCATCTCATTAGCAAAATTATGCCCTGATTTGTAACATGATACCTATTTTCATATGTCCTCTTTAGCCTTTTAAATTAACTTTGAGTTATGGGTGAAGATTATGACGAGCTGGCAAGTAGATTTTGAAAAACTTTTCAAGGTTAATTAATTGGTCAACTTTTGTTTATTTCATTCTGTGTTTCTAGGAGCTTTCTGATTAATATCTATGGAAATGACTTAGCAGAATCACCTGTGCTTCCTCCAGGTGCTAGATTTGGGAAACATGACAGTGCTGTGTTGACAATAAACCTGTCCTTCATGGTCTTGCCAATGCTGATGGTCTCAGTGATTTTGTTGATACTGATACAGATTCTACCACTCCCCTAGCTCTTCCTGAGGAATACCTTCAAGTTTTTAAATCTTGTTCTCCTAAATCAACAGGTATCTAGTCTGTCTTAAGTATTTCAAGTCAATCTTGGTGATTTCTCAAGTGGCTCTGACTGTTTCCACAATATATGATTCTGTCTCTTCTACTTTTGCTGGCATCCAGCTGCCATTGTCAATTTTCTGGTGGACTTGATTCCTGCATGTCACACTGCAAGATGGTTTTTTTAATGTGTTTTTGCTACTTTTGCTTTTCTTCCTGTACTGTTTGGAAGCATGGTAATTGCTTAGTTTTGAATAAGTGAGGTGTTGGTTGTTTGAAGTAGTCTTTGTCTGTCTGCCCATTAACATTTGTACTGGGGAAGCTGGTCCTTTTGCTAGTGTATTTCTAAAACCAACTAGGACTAGATATGGGTCTTTATTGTCATGTCTGCATCTCTTTCAAGCAGGTTTTACTATCTGACTAGTTTTCTCAGCCTGCCTATTTTTCCATGTGTATTTTGGGAAGAATGCTGTATTGAAATTGAGAAGTCTTACTAAATTCCTAAAATTCATAGACTTTAAGGTCAGATGGGATCATCATGATCATCTAGTCTGATCTCCTGCACATTGCCAGCAAAAGTAGATCTCATCTACCTGGATTTCAGTAAAGCATCTGATACAGTTCCACATGGGAAATTAGTTAAATTGGAGAAGATTGGGATTAATATGAGAACTAAAAGGTGGATAAGGAACTGGTTAAAGGAGAGACCACAACAGGTCATACATCAACATTTGGCAGATCTTTTTCGCTACACTTTCTGACCTCCAAGAGATAGCTTCAGGGCCGGTGCAAGGATGTTTCGTGCCCTAGGCGAAACTTCCATCTTGAGCCCTCCCCCCACCTGCGCCCCCGCCCTGAGGCGCCCCACCCGCAGCAGCTCCCCATCCCCCACCCTCCACTCTGAGGCACCCCTCCCACCCCAGCTCACCCCTGCTTTGCTCATGAGCACCCCGAGCACGCCGTGGCCGCTTCACTTCTCCCGCCTCCCAGGCTTGTGGCACCTAAGCTGATAGGTGCTGCAAGCCTGGGAGGCGGGAGAAGTGAAGCGGTCACGGCATGCTCGGGGAGGAGGTGGGGCAGGGGTGAGCTGGGGCGAGGAGTTCCCCTGCGTGCCGCCACCCCCACCCCTTACTTGCTGCAGGTGGCCCTCCCCGCACACCCCGGCCCCATCTCCCTCCGCCTAAATGCTGGCGGCGGCCGAAGAAAATGGCACCCCCCTCCAAATGCCAGCGCCATAGGCGACTGCCTAGGTCGCCTAAATGGTTGCACCGGCCCTGGGTAGCTTTTCTTGCTGATCTGTCCCATCTCCCATTCCTTGCCGGCTTTCTTCTTTCTCTTAATAACCTGTTTGAGATGCTTTTGGTGATCATAGTCTCCTGCGTTTGTGTCTGTGTTTTGTCATCTCTCTCTCCCCCTTGCCCCGGTTCTGCTCTGAGATTTCATTTTATTTCAGTGGGCCTTGGATCAAGCCATTTGTGTATAACTTGATATTAGTTTAGGGGTCTAATTTTACTCTTTGGGGCATCTGTGTTACACTGTTAAACCCAGTTTTGAACCAGCAGACATTTTTGGTGTGTTCATTTGAACTGTTGCTAATTTTTGAAGTAGCTATAGGCCATAATAGCATTTGCCTTAGCACATGGATTTCTGCCAGGCACAGTCATCTGCCAAGTGTTGTTCCTCCCGTTCTCTCTTGAAATGACTTGCGCTTTCACAAGTCCTCCACATCAGCTCTTTCACTTTGAGGGCTAAGACTCTAATCCAGCTCTATGGATCTCGATGGAAAGACCTCTGTTGACTTCAGTAGGAGCGGGAGCAGGCTCTAATTCCTGTTCTCTTTCAGATAATGTTCTTATTTCGAAAGATAATTACTTTTCCTACTAAGATCTTGGCTAGAGCCTTGGCAACGC
This sequence comes from Mauremys reevesii, assembly GCF_016161935.1. Classification (NCBI taxonomy): domain Eukaryota; kingdom Metazoa; phylum Chordata; order Testudines; family Geoemydidae; genus Mauremys; species Mauremys reevesii. The sequence continues at coordinate 264,531,360 of NC_052624.1, forward strand.
TGTAGCCAAAAAACACTTACCATGTAGGTGGATGGTTTGGACAGCCATGAATAATTAATTCTATGTGGTTTTTCCTGACAATTCCCTATGGTGCATTATTTTGTTCTTTCATATCTAAAAGTTACCCCATCTTGAAGACAACTGGGTTTGATTTTTATTAAGAGGCAGAAAAGCAGGCAACTTGCCCACATTTGCTAAATACATGTAAGTTTTTAATTCATTTTATGTCAGAAGTGTCTTTTCAGTTAAGAAACCACATTTTTACTGCCTTCTGACTGTTTTCCTGTAACCAAAATGTCTCTCCAGACATTTTCTAAAGTTCTAGATGTTTTGTGTACTTCCAGGAATAAGCATTGCCTTCTTTGTAAAGTGATTTCAGATTGATAAGTGCTATATAAGGGCTTGGTATTATTATTATTATTAATTTCATAATCCTTACCGTGTTCAGTATTGGCCTTTGTAACTGGTGTTCTATACTGTATCATTAGGGCTGGAAGCATGGAGGATTTCCCCAGCTGCAGATTCTCTTTGAAAAGGGGAATCTGTCTGCCTGCTGTCTCCTGCACCACCACTCTCCTGGCCCTGGGATATGGGGCATACCAAGTGAGGAAGGGAAGATGGTTTGTTGAAATATATTGCACTTCTGTAATCCCTGGTTGGTGCACTAGTCCCATTGGGCCATTGTCAACCAGGTATAGTTAAAAGCAGTCCTGAGGGGATAGAATATCAGATATATTTCATAGAAAACCATGCATAAGTTAGAGGACAGTGATACAGTCACACTTGGACTGTTTATTATTATCTTTACATCTCAATGAGGTCAACAAAAGAACCCAAGTTTGAGGAGGGGAATAATCAGTTCAATAGTCCTAACATTTATGAAAATGTAAATTTAGTCCCATTTAATGCAGGATTCATTCAAATATTAGTTTGTGTTGAACTCTTCTGCTGGCTCTACAATTGTAGGCGATTAAATCATATTCTTAATGCAGCTGCTACTTCACACAATGGGCAACAGAAAAAGCCATTAAATTCAACTACATTAGATTCAAAGCAGATTAGAGAAACAACAATGTGGTGGTATTTGGAGTTTAATGAAACTCAATTTTATTTTGAAAAGCATGAAACTTTTCTGAGCTAACACGCTATTATTTTTCAAAGGAAATTTAATAACTTAACAGGCATTTTTAACTAACTGTCTGTATATTCTTGTTGAACAATAAGAATTGACTAAAAGCCAAAGGGGAATGAAATGAAAACATGCAGCTACCTGGAACTTGAGGTTTGATTTCATGTTGTTTTTGGCAAAACCCAACACTTTCAAGTTTCAAATGGGTTTTGAGTTTGGTTAAATGACTTGTCACCTCCTTATGAATGGAATAATATAGCAGAAAAGAACAAAAATCAGCCGGGGAAGCAATTGCCATTCCATGATTGTGGAATGACATTAGAAAATATCATACATATATATTAAAATAAATCAAGGGAGATGACTTTTGTCTCCATTTATTTTTCCTTTGGACTCTCAATCTCTCCCAATTCTCATCACAGCCATAATTCTGTACAACTCACTTACTCCCATTAATTGCCCAAACCATTGTCTTTTCAGCTAAAAGGCTCAATACCCAAATATAAATATATACAATTTGGCAACTCCCTTCACATTTGTTTTTCATTCTAAGCTTAAAGGATGAACAGTGAGCTTCTGAACTTTTTCTCAAGGGAGAAGAAAAAGGGTTTGAGTCTCTGGTGACTACCTCACTATAGCTTTAATTCAAAACTGAATCTCCCATTAAGGTCAGGTCTGAAGTGGTTTGAAGTTTGCCTGTTCGTTAACCTCTGCACTGAACCGAATACTCCTTAGATTCTCTAATTAGTTATAGTCTAAGCTTTAGTAACTTTCTAGAGTTTCCTCTCTGAGATGGAAAGACAAAGGTTCAAACAATGGTCAGGAAACCTTAAAACATCTTATCTATCAGCAGTTGGATTAGACAAGAGCAGTCTTGATGGATGGAGCGTCCCCTGTATGAGATAAGAATGAGATGGATAAGAGCATTAGAGGACTGATTTTTACAAAAGAATAGATTGTTCCATCTCCATTCAACAACATTCTCTTCTCCATTTACCCATTAGAGGATAAACATTGTTATTGGCAATTATTACTCTTGCTCACACACATTCACCGAGCATACATAAGTTATTTAATTAATGGTGCCTTATTTCTTAACTGCTATGACAGATGGAAATAAGATTAAACTATTAGCAATGCTGCTGAAAGCGAGAGAGCCAATTTCAGACCTTTCTTACATCCTATGTGACCCCACCGAGGTCAGAGGAGTTACAATTGGTGTACATCAGGCAGAATTCGACTATGTGTAGATTTTTGAAATCCTCGGACCAGTTTATTTCCTGATACCTAGAGTTTAACAACCATAACATTCAAGAGGAAAGTTTTTTTCTATTATTGTAACAGGGAGCAGGCCCTAGCATGAAGAGTATGGGGTAGTAACTGCATTCTGATCTGTCTAGTTAGTGATTTGAAATTCAGAGGTTAATATGTGGCTCCTTGAATAGGCGCTGACTCCGAGGCTGGAGCTATAGATGCCAACTTTCCAATGTGCTGTGGGGTGCTCGCTGCTCAACCCCCTGCTCTGCCCCAGGTCCTTCCACTCCTTCACCCAAGGCTCCTGCCTCTTCCCCCGAGCCTGCCATGCCCTTGCTCCTCCCCCCTTCCCACCAGAGCCTCCTGCGCACTGCAAAACAGCTGATTATGGCAGGCGGGAGGTGTGGGGAGGGAGAGGGAGGCGCTGATTGGCAGGGCTGCCGGTGGGCTGGTGGTCAAGGTGCACTCGGGGCTGGACGAGGGTAGCGAATGGGGGGCTGCTGCCATATTACTGTGGCTCTTTGGCAATGTTCATTGGTAAATTCTGGCTCCTTCTCAGGATCAGGTTGGCCACCCCTGTACTAGTGTGTAAGTGATCTACAAGTTTTAACTGTTCAATAAACTACTTGGAGCTTTTCTTCCAGTTGGTTTTCATTAGTCGCTTTTAGAACCAAAGGTCAGATAAGGAAATTATTTACAGAAACTTCCCTTTGCTCTGATGGAATATGAAGTCACTTCAAACCAGTTCCCCATTTGTGGCGCAATCACATCCCCATGTGAGCCATATCAGAAATTAACTACTCAAAAACTGGAGTAGATGATGCTCTTTATCTAGTGGTGACTAAAAGCTGGATCTCTGAATGTTTCCTTTAAGCAACAAGATAGGTTTGTAGACTCAGCATGCTGTAGCTTTGTTCTCACTATGCAGACAGAGAGGGCAACCACAGGGCATGTGTTAAGGAGTCCACAGGCTGTATTTTTTCTTTCAGTCACACCTTGGACACCCCCGCATCAAACAGTTTCACAGTTACAAGTCTCCTGGGTAAGACTCCTATTCATCCACGGTTCATACTGTTTAGAAAGCCAAATCACAATCTGCTGGTATTGTTCTGTATGAATATCCACTTTTTCAGTGAAAGAGTTAATAATATCTGGAAGCTTCTGCTGTATTTATGGCTATTTATTTATCACTACAGTATGTTCATTCAAATATTTTCATTGAGCATGAAGACTTTTATTAGCCCTCTGTTTGTAATTACATAAATTTATTGCACTATAAAGTACAGTATCTTGGGTGACCTACGAAAGATTTATGGCCCAAAGTAGCAGATTGTATGTATCAGTTTTAGTAGCTGTTTCTGATTACATTAATCATGTTTATTCAAGATCATTTAAGCAAACAAGCCCAAACAGTTGAGATGATCTGTATTTCACTCTGGCAGTTATTTACCTATGAACAAAATCAACTCCAAAATTCAGAGAAATAGTATTTAGAGAAAATTGAGTAAAATAGTAAGTTTGGTTCTGTAATCACCTACTTATATAGTCTGGCATTTCAATCAACTGCTACAGTTAGATTTCAAGGACTGATAAAGATGAGCTAGTCTGCACATACATCATCCTTTACCCAGAGGCCAGCTGGTGGGTATCCATCAAAACACATGTGGTGCAATCCATAGTTTCATTGAAATCAATGGCAAAATTTCAGTTGACTTCAGTGAAGCTAGGACTTCAGTCCTGGATACTGCCTTAGAAAGACTGAACAAAAAAAAATCGTTCAACTAACAAGAGACAGTGAGGGAAGGACACAGTATTGCTAGAAGAGGGCCTCATCTTCCTTGATTGAACTAACCTTGTTATCTCCAGACTGATTCTGGCCTGCATATTTACACCTGCCTCTGGAAATTTCCATTACGTGTGTCTGACAAAGTGGGTATTCACCCACGAAAGCTTATGCTCCAATACATCTGTTAATCTAAAAGGTGACATGGGACTCTTTGTTAGCACTGGAGGAGATTGCTGAGACAATGGGGTACTGGTGGCAGAAAGGAGGAAAAAGACATGAGAATGCAGGGAGAAAAGGAGACAAGGTAGGTGACATAATATTTTTATTGGACCAACTTTGCTGGTGAGAAAGACAAGCTTTCAAACTTACCCAGAGATCTCCTTCAGGTCTGGGGAAGGTAATCAGAGTGTCACAGCTAAATACAAGGTGGAACAGATTGTTAAGCATAAAGTTTTAACACATGTTGCAAGAAACAATTCACAGTGCAGTGGGCAATTAACACCTCTAGTCATAGGACAAAGAAGGGTTAGTGGGTTACAGATTGTTGCAATGAGACATAAAATGAGAAAAAGAGGCAGAGAAAATGGAAGGGAGGCAAAGAGAAAAATACAAGAGAGTATGGGAGACAGCAAGAGAATGGATAACAGAGAATGGAAGAAGGAGGAGAAAAGTGTATGTTTAAAATGAGAGAAAGCCAAGAGTTCTAGAGATAGAGGCATCAATTTGTGAGAAGAGTTAAAGGGGTTAAAGACATTCGGGGCGGGGGGGAGGGGGATTTCACATTGCATTTGGGTTAGATTGTCCTTCTAAACCAGGGGTGGGCAAACTTTTTTGCCTGAGGGCCACATCAGGGAATAGAAATTGTATGGCGGGCCATGAATGCTCATAAAATTGGGGATGGGGTGTGGGAGGGGGTGAGGTCTCTGGCTGGGGGTGCAGGCTCTGGGGTGGGGCTGCAGATGAGGAGTTTGGGGTGTAGGAGAGTACTCTCAGCTGGGACCAAGGGAGTTGGAGGGTAGGAGGGGGATCAGGGCTGGGGCAGGGGGTTGAGTTTTGGGGAGAGACTCAGGGGTGCAGGCTCTGAGCAGCGCTTACCTCAAGCGGCTCCCAGAAGCAGTGGCATGTCACTTCTCCAGCTCCTATGCAGAGGCACGGCCAGGTGGCGCTGCACACTGCCCCATCCGTAGGCACCGCCCCTGCAGCTCCCATTGGAGCACTGGAGGAGGCTATTGGAGTGCATAGGAGCAGGACCATGCTGCTGCTTCTGGGAGCCACATGGTGCGGCTCCCGGCATGGGGCTGAGCAGTGTGGTGCGGCCCCCAGCCCTATGTCCCAGCTGGAGTGGGGCAAGCCCCAATCCCCGCTCCCCAGCGGGAGCTTGTGGGCCAGCTTAAAATGGCTCATGGGCCGGATGCGGCCCACAGGCCGTAGTTTGCTCACCCCTGTTCTAAACCAAACACTTAAGGCCTGAATCTCCTCTCACTGACCAAGTTTACATGTGTGTAATTCCATTGAGCTCAGTGGAGTTATTCCTGATTTACTCCGGTATGAGAGAAGAATCCATCCCTAAGGTTATTTGAAATAGGTCTTATATCCTGGGTTTTCTAATAGTAATAGACTGCACACACAGTTCTGAAAGTACATTTTTGTGCGTTATTCAGTAGGCAGAAATTGAAGCAATAAAAGGTGCATATCCATAGCACCCAGAGAGAAGCTCATGAGGATTCAAATTCTTGGTGGTGTAAATTACAATAGCTTCACTGGAGCCTCTGGACCTGCTCCAATTTACACCAGCAGATAACTTGGCCTGATGTCTCAGCTTTCACTGAGGAATCATTGGGAATCAGGCCACTGATTTCACTGGGCGCCTGAGCAGGCACAAAGTGACCAGTTGCATCCGTAGTGTTAATCTTAGAACTCCCATGTTGTAAGCTCTAGCCAGGAATCCCTCGGCTCTTTGTGGCATCATGACCTTTGAGGCAACACACAGATTAACCAAAACTTCACATCAGGGCACCACATTGTGCCCAGGATGGCCCCATGTTCACAGTTGGAAAGCTAGTAATTACCTTCTTTTCTTGGCTGTTCTCCAAAACTAACCGACTGGGGACCGAGAAATGCCAGTTCACGCACACTTACACCCACCTCGCAAGTGTAAAAACCTCTCAATTTCTTTTGACAAAAATGTAAACAAGGAGACTGGATGACTTGGGATGTGTAAAATGGGATGTAGAGCCTTTCACCTTCAGGTAGTGAGCAAACGCTACCTTTGGTCCACATTCAGTGGCTTGTGAGGAAAGACTTGATGGTCTGAATCTGATGTCAGCTGTCCACATCAGGAAGCCACCAAAATTGGGACTAATCCTAATTAGTGGGTGCTGCCTCAGCAGAGAGGCCAAAGGCTGAAATGGTGACTCCCGGTCAGAGAGGAGACGCATTGGCGAGGCTCTATAGGGAAAACTTGCTCAGTCTGTGCTCCTGTTGCATCTCCAGTGCTTAAACAGCGGACTACAGGATCCAGGAATGTCAGTCATGAGCATTAATTCACATTTTTGAAACTGTAATAAAAGATATTAACAAGCAGAAAAATGAATCTAAAGTAAAGGAGTCAGATAAAATATGGTAAGTTACTGTAAAATCTTTTTTTTTTTAAAGAAAACAACATATCAGTTCCCATAAAACAATACTTCAGGGCTCAGATGCACAATATGGTGCCCAGTAATGCATCCCTTGCTGAGTTAAAAGTGAACATTTTGGGGTATGTCTACACTGCACTAAAAGACCCACAGCATGGCTGTGGCTGGTCCTGCTCCTCTGACTTGGGCTCAGGCTGTAGAGCTAAAAACTGCAGTGTAGACAGTTAAGCTTGGGGTGAAGCCCGGCCTCTGAAACCCAGTGAGGGCCTGGGTCTCAGAGTGGGAGCCCGAACATCTCCACAGCAATTTGGAACCTTGCAGCCCAACCCCTGACAGTCCAAGGCAATTGACCTGGGCCCTATGTTGCAGGGTTTTTATTGCAGTGTGAACGTACCCTAAAGGAATTGACCCCATAACGTTGGGGTCATAACGTCTAAAGCCCAATGCTGTGGGTAAGTACCTGAGCTTTAGAGACATGGTGGCAAGTGATCCATTTACACATAGGTCTCAAATAACGAATCCTGCTCTAAGCTTCATGTGTGTGCAAAAGGGAAGAAGAGATTAAAGGAGGATTCTTTTCCTTGTGCAAGCAGCAGGGCAATATCCAATATTGCTTGAGAAGATGGGGTTTACATCTTACAGTTGAGGGGCAGGGTCTCCTACAGTTTAAGAGGTAGAGTTCCTAAGTTACAGAAAGCTGGCTGCATGGGCAGCGGGTAGCCCCCCCGCCACCTTTGCGGAGGATAGCCCAGAGGTCCTGTCCCCTGCAGCAGGAGTCCTGGGCCCCCCCCTCCCTGCCTCCTGCGGCTGGAAAAGCCCCGGGCTGGCCTGGAACCCCAATCCCCCTGCTGCCAATGGAGCCCGAGCAGCGCCAGCCGGCCAGCCGACCCCAGTACTAGGCCTGCCCAAGCAGCCCCAGCCCAGCATCCCGTGGCAGCAGCACCAGCCAGAGAAGGCAGAGCCTTCCCTGGCCTATTATACCCGCTGGCCATAGCTGGCTGGTCATATGGCAGTCTTTTTTCCAGATGCTAAATAACATTAAAAGAAGCTAAAAATACTTTCCCATTTAATCCACTGTACTCATTCCCAAACTCAAACTGCAGCCTCTGAAAATAATCTCAGCTGTCAGGTCCTGCCTTCTGCAAGCAGGGAAACAGCAAAGATCATGCAGCTCAGAATGCATCAGCAGCTGGGGGCATGGAATTCCTGGCCTCAGGCCCAGAAGTAACTTTGTGCTAAAGAGGTAGCTGGAGATGGAGGTAAGATGAGTGCAGAGAGAAAATCTCACCACCAGCTGGGAGTGATGGCTCACTGCTGGCGATGCCCTGAGTGGAAGATGTGGAGATGGTAGGTCCAAGTAGTGCATATGAGTGAGGGGGACACGAAGGGAGAGATGCGAGCTCAGTTTACTCAGCTCCCATCCCTCATCTTGGAATTCATAAGGCTCCGTACCCTTAAGATGAGCTCACGTGTCACGTGGGGAAGAGCAAAGTTGTCACTAAGTAATTGATCCATGAAATTATTAAGGATGGACAAAACACACTGGATAAAATAAGAGCCAACCAACCATTCACTCAGATGAGCTGAATGAACCAAACTCTTCCAGAGCCTTAAGAGTACAATTAATTTACCTCTTAACTTTCTTTCTTCCAATTATTTGGGGGCTCTTCTGCTGTTCCTGGTCTAGTGGAAGTGAAAAAACCCTATACTACAGTGAGGATAACATCTATGTATTACCTACTGCCCGACTGGGAGCACAAAGTGCCAAAAACCTTTTCTATTGAGATTTCTAACTCAGTTTGCAGATTCAAGTCATTCTAATAATTTAGCTCCCTGGACAAGTGCTTATCTGAACTACGACAGCTTTCAAACTCTGATATTCATAAATGTTAAGGCCAGAAAGAACAATTACCAGAATCTAGTCTCATATCCTGCATAACAGTATTCCACCAACACTAGAAGTTATTAAGAACATAAGAACGGCCATACAGCGCCAGACCAAAGGTTCATCTAGCCCAGTATCCTGCTTTCTGACAGTGGCCAATGCCAGGTGCCGCAGAGGGAATGAACAGGTAATCATCAAGTGAGCCATTCCCTGTCACTCATTCCCAGCTTCTGGCAAACAGAGGCTAGGGACACCATCCCTGCCCATCCTGGCTAATAGCTATTGTTGGACCTAGTCTCCATTAACTTATCTAGTTCTTTTTTGAACCTTGTTATAGTCTTGGCCTTCACAACATCCTCTGGCAAAGAGTTCCACAGGTTGACTGTGTGTCGTGTGAAGAAATACTTCCTTTTGTTTGTTTTAAACCTGTTCCCTATTAATTTCACTTGGTGATACCTAGTTTGTGTGTTATGAGAAGGAGTAAATAAAACTTCCTTATCTACTTTCTCCACACCAGTCATGATTTGATAGGCCTCAGTAATATCCCCCTTATTCGTCTCTTTTCCAAGCTGAAAAGTCCGAGTCTTATTAATCTCTCCTCATATGGCAGATGCTCCGTACCCCTAATAATTTTTTACCATAAATTTGGTAGGGCCATAATTATGAGTTTAGAGGGAATATTTCTCCTGTGACGTTGCACCCCATAATGCTTTATAAAAATATGCTTATGAGTATAAATATGACATAACTGGAATATGTTTTATGCTAGATATGTTACATGACATATTTTTGCAAAGGTTATGATCTACTGAATATATTCATCCTATTTGTATGCATGTATCATTTTTATATCTGAAGTTATGAGCGTTGGTTCTGTGCTTGTATTTAAAGTGTTTGATGTAGGAAGCACATAAGACAGATTTGATCAACATAGTGTGAAGGGGTTATTCAAGTAATTGGGAGTACTTAACTAACAATGGACTTTGGGAGACGCCAATCCACATCTGAGCTTTCCTGGGGACATTAAAACTAACATGTAAACAATGGCATCGGCCTGCAAAAAGCTGAATCATTCATAGACATGTGACTTGCCCAGGTGACTGCAAACTCCATCTGGTTGAGGGGATTTTACACAGGAGAACAGAGGGGTTTCCACCCACAAGAGAAAGACTATATAAGGCCCTGAAAACCCCTCCATTTTGTCATCAGTTGGCTCACCCCAAAGAGATGCCTGAAAGAAACTGCAACAAAGGACAGTAACTAAGGGGGTGTGAATGATTGCTGATCCCAGACTAGGAAGGAGTCTAGTCTGTCAAAGAAACTTATTGGAACATCTCCGAGGGTGAGATTTACCTGCATTTAGTTTCCTACTGTATTAGGCTTAGACTTGCTTGTTTTGTTTTATTTTGCCTGTTAATTAACTTTGTTCTGTCTGTTATTACTTGGAACCACTGAAATCCTTTTTATATTTAATAAAATCACTTTTTGCTTATTAATTGACCCAGAGTCTGTAATTAATACCTGGGGGAGCAAACAGCTGTGCATTTCTCTCTATCAGTGTTATAGAGGTCGAACAATTAGAGTTTACCCTGTATAAGCTTTATACAGAGTAAAATGGATTTATTTGGGGTTTGGACCCCATTGGGAGCTGGATATCTGGGTGTTGGAGACTGGAGCACTTTCTAAGCCATTTTCAGTTAAGCCTGCAGCTTTTGGGGGACGTGGTTCAGAGCTGGGTCTGTGTTTGTAGCAGGCTAATGTGTCTGGCACAACCAGGCAGGGTACTGAAGTCCCAAGCTGGCAGGGAAAACAGGCTCAGAGGTAGCCTCAGCACGTCAGGTGGCAGTCCCAAGGGGGTTTCTGTGACTCAACCCGTCACATCTCCTCTCCCCACCCCCAGATCAAATCTGATTTAGGTCCATATCAAGTAAATCTTTCTAGTCACCTGGTGGAATTTAAAGGGCATGTGTTGTTATCCTTGTTTTGTTCACATTAGGGCCTGATCCAAATCCCACTGAAATCAATTAACAGACTCCTCTTGCCAGCAGTTGGCTTTGGATCAGGCCCTCTGTGCACTGAGCTTGACAGGTCGTCTCTTTTCCAAGCTGAAAAGTCCCAGTCTTAGTAATCTCACCTCATACGGAATCCGTTCCATACCCCTAATCATTTTTGTTGCCCTTTTCTGAACCTTTTCCAATTCCAATATATCTTTTTTGAAATGAGGTGATCATATCTGCACGCAGTATTCAAGATGTGGGCGTACCATGGATTTATATAGAGGCAAAATGGTATTTTCTGTCTTATTATTTATCTGTTTCTTAATGATTCCCAACATTCTGTTTGCTTTTTTCACTGCCGCTGCACATTGAGTGGATGTTTTTACAGAACTAGCCACAATGGCTCCAAGATCTTTCTTGAGTGGTAACAGCTAATTTAGACCCCATCATTTTATATGTATAGTTGGGATTATGTTTTCCAATGTGCATTACTTTGCATTTATCAGCATCGAACTTCATCTGCCATTTTGTTGCCCAGTCACCCAGTTTTGAGAAATCCTTTCATAGCTCTTCAGAGTCTGCTTGGGACTTAACTATCTTGAGTAGTTTTGTATCATCTGGAAATTTTGCCACCTCACTGTTTACCCCTTTTTCCAGACCATTTATGAATATGTTGAATAGCAGTGGTCCCAGTACAGACCTCTGAGCGACACCACTATTTACCTCTCTCCATTCTGAAAACTGATCATTTATTCTTACCCTTTGTTTCCTTTCTTTTAACCAGTTACCAGTCCATGAGAGGACCTTCCCTCTTATCCCATGACTCGTTACTTTGCTTAAGAGCCTTTGGTGAGGGACCTTGTCAAAGGCTTTCTGAAAATCTAAGTACAGTATATCCACTGGATTCCCCTTGTCCACATGCCTGACTCCTCAAAGACTCGAATTCAATTGACTTGGTTCAAACAAGTGCAACAAATACTCCTGAATATTTTTAATTGTGGTGCAAACTTATGGATTCTTGATCAAGGACACTCAGTTTGGGAGAGAGCTAATGGAGGAAATAAGAGTAAGCCAAAATCTGCCCATCATCAGTTCACTCTACCAGTTTGCCAAAAACATGTTACTGTAGCAAAAGACAAGGAAACATTAACATCCCTTCGAAGTCCTAGAAATGCTCCTAAAACTCTGGAAGAGGCAAAGAACAGAGACCACTATATGGACAATGCTTTGCAAATCTAAATGGCCTGTTCAGTGCTTTGACACAGTTATAGGCACTATAGAAAAATCTTAGTTTTATCTAACTACAGGCTCCTTCTAGTATGTGAAAAAGCATTTGGAAAAGACAAAGGGTATGTTTACACAGCCAAAGCTCTCTAGCCTACCCAAGCTAGCTTGAATCCAGCTAGTGCAGGTAACAATGGCACAGTGAAGACAGTCTCGCGCGAGTTTTAGAGTGGGCTAATTATCTGAGTACATACCCAATGTCCATGCCAGTTTTGTACTACCTGTGCTGAAGTGTGTGTTGTGCTGTCTTCACTGCTATTGTTCTCTGTGCTAGCTGGACTAAGCTAGCCTAGGTACAGATTTTGCTGTGTAAACATATCCTTTGTGTTTTGTTTTCTACATGTTTTTTCTCTTGATATAAGTAGCATATAGATATAGAAAAATCTTATTTTTGTCTAGTGCTTATAACTGTCCAGATATAAAGCTCCTCACTGCAAATTAAATGGCAAGGAACTATCATTAAGGATGGAGTATCTGACCAATCAAAGATCAGCACAATAGCCTGATTACCGGTACTTACAACAGAAAATGTTGCAAGGAACCAGAGAGTGTGGATGGAACTAGTCTGTGCCCTGTGAAATAGATTTTTCCCCTCTAATGCTTGGTGTAAAAGTATCACAACAGTAATGAACTCCTGCTGTTCTTCATGAGAAGTGAGGGTTCAGGTTATTAAGGCATTCATAACTTTGGAAGGTGTTTATTGATTACCCAAGTGCTCCAATGCTTTGAGCTTTGTATCAGCCGCCCATCTGTTTCACATCAGTGTGTTAACACAGCTGGAAAAATTGATGTGCAAGAACCCAGCTTGTCCTCGGAGTCTTTAAAATCTAATCACAAGTCCCAGTCATACAGCTAAAACAATTAGGGATGTACTGTTAAAATAACAAAAGCAATAAAGCATCCTTTGGAAAGAAAGTTCTGACTGGTGCATGTTTGTGACACACACTGACTTATTTGGATAAACTGATAAGATAAAAGTGTGCTGGAGTCTGACGGGGGGTCTCAGAGATCATGATCCCTAGAGTGTTCCTGGATTTAGCTGCTCTGTATCCTATGGCCTTATAGGTAACTCCTGGGTTTTTTTGTTTGTTTTTTAACAATACCTTTTGTTCTCAGTTAATGTACTTCTTGTTGGCTTTAGGCAGCATTCTAGAGGGTCATAACAACCCAGGGATAAATGCTGGCTGGGTGATAATGAATTCAATTGCAATTTTAATTCCTATGGTAACAACTGGAGCAAAAGCCTGAAGTCATAACTCACAATAATCCTTCCTCTCTATTGGGCAAATCTTTCCTCCCCATGTCTCTCATTTATACCCCACCCCCAATACATGTAAAACTGTGAATGCAGCAGCACCACGGCAGACAGTGGGGAGGGGAAATCATTGAAACTCGCACATGGGATCTTAGCCTTTATGGATGCCATGAGGTAACGCCACTTGGCTCCATCATACCAGGGGGTTTAGGGGAGAGGACTGGGACAGTAGTGGAACAGTAGTGGAACAGTGCATGATTAGGCCAAATACCCCTACAGCAGGGGTGGGACTAGGAGAGCACAGCAACAGCCAACCCTCCTTTGTGGAGAGGGTCACAGCAACCGTGAGAAGACTGCAGCACTCAGTAGTGGGAGCAGAGCAGAACTGCTGCTCCTTGGCAGACTGTGAGGAGTTACTCCACACCTGCTGGCCCCTGTGGATTTTGTCTCTATGCAGCCTGGTGAACTCTGGCCAGGATTTGGCTCAATTTTGCTCTTTCACACTGTGCATCTTGTAGAAATACGATCTGAGCTGAGCTGATGCTGTGTTCCCCTTGGTCTTTGAAAGCTCCGCAGGAAGAATTGCCCTTGGTGGTGATAGATCTAATTCTCCTTTACTAGATTCCAACACTAGAGAATAGTGTTGCTTTGATCTTGGCCTGAAAACATGTGTTGCTGCTACAGTGTTTTCTGTAAGTCTTCTATGGACAGATTCCCATTTCGGGATCACTTGCAGTTTGAGGATTAATCTCATCCTCTTGTTTGAAAGATGATGGAATTTGTGTTTATTTTTCATGTTAATTAACAACTGCAGTGCTTTTTTTTTTCTTTACAGGAATGAGCACTGACAATAAAAACATGGCAGTGTCAGCAAGCAGCACATGTTAACATCTGCCATGTGTGCTGGCCATTAAGTTAAACACCATTTACTGCCTGGTGGCTGAGAGAAGTGTCTGATTATGGAACAATTGGGGATTGCCAAACAGCAAACCACATCAGTTGTCATGTGACTGTGGACACCATGTAACAGAAAGGTGGTGAGACAGATCTTGTATACCATGCCTCTCTGTCAGTGCTAATGGCACAGAGCTCTGGCACATGCCAGATAAAGAGAAATCATGTATCTCTCGCTGCTCTTTCCCCATGCAGCTGCTTAGCTTCACACAGCAGCAGAATTTGCACTTTCTCTTGTCCTCTAATTCAGATGTCTCCATGTTTAGACTGCAGAACATCCTAGTACATATGATTGTGAGAGCCTGGGACCAGTTCACACTGTGTGGTAGTGCTGTATGTTGTTTCCTGCTTGTATTTTTAAATGAAAATATCATTTAAAAAAACCAACCAAACAAAACCCCTTCTAAATTGGCCACAAGCCTGGCTCTCCTTGTAAAACCAAGAAAGCTTTTTGCACTGCAATCAGCCAAAAAGGCTTATTCACAGTATTATAATAATCAGGAGATAAACACATCAGAATGATCAGAGGACATGAGGGTCTTATACAACTTGGATTTTTTTTAATCAGAAAAGAGTTGTGTTTCCACTTGGAGTCTATTTAAGTTGTTTTACAATTTTACAACTTTAGTAAGGCTTTTGATACAGGCCCACATGAATTCTCATAAGCAAACTAGTATAGTGGGGTCTAGATGAAACTATTATAGGGTGGGTGCACAAATGGTTGAAAGACCATTCCCAAATAGGAGTTATCAATGATGTGCTGTCAAACTGGGAGGGCAAATCTAGTGGCTTCCCACAGGGATCAGTCCTGGGTCTGGTACGAGCCCATAGTTTCATTAATGACTTGGATAATGGAATGGAGAAAATGACTTACACAATTTACAGATGATACCAAGCTGGGAAGGGTTGCAAGCACTTTGGAGGACAGGATGAGAACTTTGTGTAGGGATAGGCAGTATGAGTTTGAGTTCCCTTCAGAGGACTGAGCTCTCCAATATAAACAATCGTGCGAAGTCTCTAGGCCTAGATGTGTGCTTTACATTTTTAGATGCCGTCATATCAGAGCCCAGTCAGCTCTCATTGCTTTTTCAGCTTTTAAGCTTACAGCTTTTTTAGTGTCTTAATATGAAGCTGATCCTATAATGTTTGAACCATGAAAGAACCATTTCTATTAAAGGCCTTTTGTCTATGGCTGCTAGAAATGTAGCATTTGTAGGGACAATCTGGGTTTCACCAAAGCATGGAATTAATTAGAAAGAAAACTTGGGAGACATTGTGGCTCAGGAGATGAATAATAGGATATGGTACCTTGGACCTTTATTGTAAGTCACCAGTTAAAACTCATTCCAGCTTGAGAGCTACTTGTTATCTATTGATAGCTGCTCAGTAGCCCTACATGCAATGAGTTGGTGTGTCACTCCAGTTCCTAGTGCACAGGTGACCTCATTATAAATCACTGCTTGAATTATAGTAGTAATGCCTAGTGCTTTTCATCAGTAGATATCCAGGTGTTTTACATACGAGGCCAATATCATTATCTCTGTTTTACAGATGGGGAAACTGAGGCCCACACAGGGGGGGATGTGACTTGCCCAAGGTTACTCAACAAGCCAGTGGCAGAGCTAGGAATAGAACCCAAGTCTCCTGAAAGTCCCCCTTATTGGGTTGGTAGTATCAGCAGAGAAGCCAAGGCCTGGATGGGCTTACAGACTGAATGACCCTTTGACACCATATGCTCAGGGTTGAGACACAGTGAGATGTATGGCAGCATGGGAATGCTTACATGGCTGCTGCCACTGCTGTAAAGGTTGTCTGAATAAATAAAGGACTTTTCTTTCCTGGGTAGTGAATTCAGTCATTTTTTGCAAGCCCTCAGTTCAGGTTTAGAAAACATAAAAATCCATCCACTGAACCTTTGGGGGCTTCACAGACAAAGATAATCTTTGAGTTGGAGGTCTTGGACGTTACATGGACAATTAATGTGCAGTTCTGAAGTTTTGTCCCCTTAACCTTGTTACTTACTTGTAGGGGTCATTCTATAGGGCTGCCACTCTTCAAAGGCCCAGGCCCACAAATGGTCAGCGGGAACTGAGGGTACTCCACAGAGCTGGCTGAAAAATTTTCTGCTAGCCTTTTCTGTTGGGAAATGCTGTTTTGTCTGGAATGTTTTTCAGGTCCAGAATGCAGGGAAGAGAAAGAAAGAGAATCTATAGTTTGAATAGGCAGCACAGAGAAGTTAACCTCCCACATCCCTGCTGAGTGTCCTGACCACCAGGCTATTGGCTATTCTGGGGTGTTGCTCTCACACTGTCTCGCCAACAGGAAAAAGTTTCCTCAAAAACTTTGAAATGTCAACATTTTTTGCTAAACGCAATTGTTGTATTCCATTCAGTCCTAGTGCTCAGCATCTTCAAGGAGGCCGTTAGTGCTTTGCAAGTTTGGGCTCAGTCCAAACAAGTCCTGGGAACCATGAGGCTGAGACATTCAAGGCTGTATGCTTTAATTTGGTCTGGTTCACTGAGGGCTGGTCCACATGCACCCTTGTACTGATATAACAAAATGTGCGAATTAAGACCAGTTTAGTTATTTTGTATGCAGACCAGCCCCGAGGGAGGAAATCTGTAGTAATCTACTATTGCAAAACACAGCAAGTGCTCAGTGCCTCTTGAAAACGTCTGTGTGGAATGCTCACATGCGTTGTTAGGATGGCAATGCAGTGCACACACAACATGCCAGAAACAAGGGCATGTGAGAGGATTCAGCCCCACCAAACCTTGCTTGATATGTTAACAACCCCTCCGCCCCAACCCCCCCCCAATAAATCAAAACTCAATATTAGTTAATGCTACAGCTATCCAGTGCAATATTAATTCTCACCACATAGTAGGGTTGTCAACAGTCTAATCACACAAACCCAAACACCCTTGCCCTGCCCCTTCTCCAAGGCCCTGCCCCACTCACTCCATCCCCATCCCTCGGTTGCTTGCTCTCCCCCATCCTCACTCACTTTCACTGGGCTGGGGCAGGGGGTTGGGGAACAGGAGGGAGTGCAGGCGCTGGGCTGGGGCAGAGGGATTTGGAGTGTGGGAGGGGGCTCCAGGTGAGCCTCGGACAGGGGGTGGGGTGCAGGAGGGGGTCTGGGGTGCAATCTCTGGGAGGAAGTTTGGGTGTGGAGTGCAGGCTCAGGGCTGAGGCAGGAGGTTGGCTGCGGGAGGGAGTGTGGGGTCTGGGAAGGGTTCTGGGCTGGGAAATGGGGTTGGGGTGCAGGAGGGGGTGAAGGATGCGGGCTCCGGCCAGGCAGTGCTTATCTTGGGCAGCTCCTGGTTGGCGGCACAGCGAGGCTAAGGCAGGCTCCCTGCATGCCCTGGCCCCACACCTCTTCCGGAAGCGGCCGGCATGTCACTGCAGCCCCTGTGCGGGGAGCAGGAGGCTCTGCAAGCTGCCCCACCCATGGTACACGGCCAATGGATGTATGCATGCATATCTCAGTCAGCATCAGCATCAATCAGCATCCCAATGTAAACTCAGTGGGCAACAGAGGTACTGCAGATCTGTGGCTAGGGCACTTGCATTCAGGAGGCCTGGGTTCTGTTCCTGGCTCTGCAACTGAATTGCTGAATAACCTTGGACAAATCTCTTCATGTTGCTGTGCCTCAGTTTCCCCATCGGTAAAATGATACTGACCTCTTTTCTAAAGGGCTTTGAGACCTATGGAGGAAAATTATTATATCAGAGGCATTATGAACAGACAGTGCTGTGCATCATCATGAGGAACTACGGAGTTTACACTCACTTCTAATTACCTATGACCAGCAGGAAGCTACTGGTATTTTCAGCTCTTGGAGGAAGAATGAGTCTCATGCCACTCATCAGTGATGTATTGCTGATTAGCAATGGCATTAACTATTTAGCACTCCTGGCTAGAAGACAGGCACAGCAATATAGGTGTATGTTCACAGGGATGGCACTCATTATACAAGAGAGAAATGAAGGTGCAGACTCAATCCACACTTCCCATGTTTTCAAGGTACCAAACCTGGATCAGTCCAGGCAGCCACTGCAGAGAGTTCAGGAAACCTAATTCTAAAGGAATGTAGCTAGAAATGGAAAATTACGCTTGGATGGTTAACAATTAAAGCTAAATTAAATGTGAACTAAAGTAAACTCCAGTAGAAATAATAAATGCTAGGTGACATTCTGATCTCAGCTACATGACTGCAAATCTGGAGCAAAGCTCTTGATCTCAGAATCTAGCCTGCTGTGTTTAAATTGCCAAAAGCCTTTTACTTAGAAAAGCCCCAAATAAGTGATATAACAACAACGTAAACTGTAAACCAGACTGCCCAACATTTCACCAGCTTGTCAGGAAAAACCCAAAGAGTTCCAGGTGGATTTCACATAGCAGAAAAATCTCCAAACCAATTTAAAGGAACAATTTATAATTTAGGAAGGAACTAAATTGGCGCAGTGCTGGGCTTAAACTATGCAGTCAGTTTCTTCGTAAGAAAAACACAGCTAAATATGACCGTTCTATGGAATGCTGCAAAACATCAGCCACCTCAGACAAGTGTTACTGGTGCCTGGAACCAGCATATCACTCCATATTCTGGGCAATGACTTCTTTGAGATTTCTCTTAGCTATTGGCAAAGCCATTTTGTTCTCAAGGTCACACTGCCTCCTCAGACTTAATTGGGTCCTCCTGTATTTCTGATCTTGGGTACAGTGGGACTCCCTGGAGCAGTGGTCCCCAACCTTTTTTGTCTGGCAGGCGCCGGACAAAGCCACGGAGGACCGTGGCGGCGGATGAACATCCACCGAAATTCCACTGACAAGCGGCAATGTCAGTAGGCATTGCCGCCGAAATGCCACTGACAAGCAGCGTCATCCAGAGGCATCGCCACTGAAATACCACAGAAAATCGTCAGTGACGCCTGTGGATGATGCAGCTTGTCGGCAGCATTTTGGCGGATGCTCGTCCGCTGTCCAGTACATGGGTGCACTTAGACTCCCCAGTGGGCGCCATGGTGCCCGCATGCACTGCATTGGGGACCCCTGCCCTGGAGTATTGGTTCTTTGGTGGAGAAGGTTAACGTAAGAGGCAGACATTGTGTAACTCATGCTCTGCAAGATTATTGTAAACAGAGAAAATGCAAAGGTCAGCACAACTGGAGAACATACTTGGAAGACAAAATTAAACTCACAGCTCCATCCTCTTTGCTTCTCAAAAACTGACCTTTGCATATGGGAATCCATGATTGGTAGAAAGCCTGGCAAAGCTGGTTCTATGCCATCCTTATGTCCAGTGAAAATCTGGAACTCCTTGACATATGGTAATCCTAGGCCAGCAGAATGGCCACGAGGGGGCCATTAATGCTAGAAGAAATGAGAGACTGCTCTAGTTTACTCCTGGGGCTGAATGAAGCCTCACTGCCCAAGGATCAGGGGAGCACAAAGGTGACTAAGGTCAGGTTGGCCGAACTTGGGGATCCGGCCAAAGTTTTCCAAGTGATGGTGTGACCAGCATCTGAGCAATAAATGCTAGCTATGCTTTCTTAGGGTTTTCAAAGGGTGCCCACTCTGGGGCACATTATGGCTGGTCTGGGACAGATGTGAGGGAGGGAGGGAGCAGGGCACCCTCTCTATCCAGCCTCTCTCACAAAGGAGGTAGCTGAAGTGCTGTAGCCAGGACTTGAATTCAAAGAGGAGGGCTGTTCCAGATGGGGTGTTTCTGGGTGGTTTGGAGGTGTGGCCAGGAGGGCAAAGCTGGGATCAGTGCAAGCTACGCATCCTGGCAAGCTGTAGCAAGTGCCCTCAGTGACAGCTGGTCCTCCCCTCTGTTCTTGCCCCTGGCAAGTAGTACAGAGCCCTCTCCGTGCCCAATCCACAGAGGCTAGGAGTCTGTTACAGCCCCAGCTAACAAGCCTGGACTCTTTAGCTCAAGCTGAAGCTTTTGCTTTAGCCTGGTGTATCAGCCAAGATGACAGCTGTTACACCCTGATGACATTATGCCTGCCTCTGCCCTAGCTTGTTCTCATCCACCCCCACTCAGGAAATGCACCTTCTGCCTCACATCTACCACAGTTCTGGCCTTACCTGAGCCCCAAGTGAGCAATTAGGGGAAGTAGGCAAATGAAATTGCTCCTACAGATATGGAGATATATATTCCCTGAAGTGCCTAGCTGCAGCTGAAATTAGTTACATCTTTGCCCATGAACAGTTGGGCTCCTATATGTCTAAATAACGGAGCTTTTCCCATTTTCACCAAAGCAGGATCTGGCCCTCCTGGTGTCAGCACCTACTGGAGTAACTCTGCGCAGCTGTGCTGCACTCAACACAGTGTTTGGGCCCTGATATCGTTTGTAAGGGCTATGGCCAGCTGTGTGCAATTAGCATTATGCGCTACCTTAGGGTGGGAATCAGGAGTCATTGTGGAATATTCTTGCCTTGACTGTACAACCCTTCCCTATGTGAGTGAGATCTTACTCATGGGAGTGATCCCACTGACACCAATGTGAGGAAATGTTTAACAGCAGGTGTTGGGTATGCTGTAGCACTTATACCCCCGACTGAGTATGTACAGCCTGAGTTTTTGAACCCACTGTACAGTATTCCTTGGAAAATCTAGCTCTCAGAAGCCCAGTTCACAGCTACTCAAGTTCAAGTCAGGTATGGCTGTAAGTGTTAGAATTTATAAACAGAGCAAATTCATCACAGAATGCTTAACGAGCCAGCCCTTGAAAATGGAAGACACCAGTTTCTTTCTTTAGCATCCTGCCTGGTCTGCATCTGACATATTCAAGCCAAGTAGACACCATCAAAAGTATTCACATCCAGGCCAGCAGTGGAAAAGCAACAAAGTAGCATTTCACAGTCTAGGATGGTACTATTGTTCTGCATAAGATCTATAAATTAAGCAAGTCTCAAAGCTTCTCAATAAATAAAGGCGTCTAAATCAATGCATTAATAAAACCGAGGCTTTAAAATGAGCAGATTTAGCTTTCCATGAGAGTGCTATTGTATATTGGCTGTGAAATATGGCTTTGTTTCTCACATTGCTGGTTTTCAGGTTAGTTTTATTTGGAAACCTGTGCCAAACGAACCTTTCTTTTGTGGAATGGGTATCAGAAAGGTTAATTTAGGTAAATCTAGGAGGCCTCTTGAGCTTTTGGAGAAGAGAAAGCTTAAGACTTAAGGGGCCTGTAGACTTTAAGCATTCTCCTGTGATATTTTTCCAGACAAGCTCAGCTTGAGCCAGACTGTTACTTAGAAAAATGGAAATGTCTGTAATTGCAATGGATCCATAATGACAAGCTCTGGCTCCTCTGCTTTGAAACCAAGGGAGGAGGTGGAGAAAGGCATCAATAGACAGCAGCAAAAGGGCTGCCGCAGCTGGCTTACATTTCAAAGCTACGAGTCACACATTTTTTTTTTTACTGTTAACTCTTAGTTTTGAGAAGTTGCAAGTTAAGCGCCACATTCTGATCTCAGATAAACCGGTGTAAACTCTACAGACTACTCCTGATTTACACTCGTGAAACTCAAATCATAATCTGACTCTAAATAAGACCAATATGTTAGGAGTTGCAGCCACAAGGGAAGGATGAGCCCAGCTCTCATATGTACTTCTGGGTATACTCAGACTACCCTGATTTAGCTCTGCATGTCCTAACACGTTTTATTATTATTTATTTCAGCATTTTCCTGTAAATCATTCCTCAGTCGTGGGATATTTATCTGACACGCCACACTTAGCATTGTAGCGGTCATAGTCCCATGGCAAAAAGATGAATTACTAACTTCCCCCCAATGCCTTCTTCTCCACTCACTGATTTGAACAGCTGTAGTCCATATAATGGAAACCAAGCCACAAGGATTTGGAAAAGCTTGAGTTGTCCCGTCAAAAGAAACTACTGATCTATGGCTACGGGACCATCTCTGATTACAAACAATAGATCAAATACCGACTGATACTAGAGATAAACTTAACATTATTTGTCTTATTTTCATCCGTTTTTACAAAGCTCTCGCCTGGTTTGCATACCCACTGCCCAGGCCCAGCACCAGCACAGGCGCAAAGCAGGCGCGCGGGCGGCGCCGCGGGGCTGCGTGGCGTGGAGGAGCTGCGGGCCCGCCAGTCCACTCCACCGGAGTCCACCCGGAGCGCGGGCGCCGCAGGCATGCGCAGCCCGTTCCGCGGCGCGCCGCTGAGAGCCGCCAGCGCGCTAGCGACTGCGCAGGTTCGCTCCCCCCGGGCCCGTGACGGCTGGCTGGCATGGCGGGAGCTCAACCGGAGCCGCTGGGAGAGGGGGACCCGGGGGGGGGGGGAAGGGGCGCAGCGCTCTGTGCTGCTTGGGGCAGCGTCATTTCTAGAGCCGCCCCTGCCACTGCCTTTCCTGAGTCAGGCTCTCTCTGCAGCTATGCAAGTGTGGGAACAGATTAGTGAATTGTCCAGAATTAAACAAAACAGCTATCCTACCCCCCCTCCACACACACACACATTTGACACCATATGCCCAGTTTTGCATTCCTTGATAATTGTATTGCATGCATTAAAAAAAAAGGCAATTATTGCTCCCCCCCACCCCCTCCCGTAAAGTCATTAGGTATGTGACATTTCCACCAAAACAATAATGTTTTCAAATGTTGCCAGTGAATGTTGGAGGGTTGAATTGAAGTGACAAAAGACAGATGTGAGCAAGTTAACAGCTTATTTCACCAACTCAAGGAAAGCAAACCGAGCAGTGTCTCCTTTAAAAGAAAGGAGCTTGCAAATGAGTTTCTGAACGTCCTAGTAAGCACTTATTGTTTTGTTTATTTATAGATGTCTCATTAAGTATGTTTTCTGTCAACTGCTAATATGCCTTATGTAATTCAGCAAAGTAAGCTTGATTTAATTAATAGATTGCAATACCAGCTATGATTGAGAGATTTCTTGGTGGTCTTATTATTAGTAATGCTACAGAAATAGCTATAAATAAACATAAATGTTCGCTCTTTTGTGTTCTACTTGTTATCCTGGAGCTCAGGCTCCCCCCAAAAAGCCAGTCTGTCCGATCCTGACCTCTCCCTATTATTACTAAACATTTACACTATGGTGGCACTCAGATTCCCCAGGTGGATTGGGGCCCCATTCTCGTGGGCTCTGTACAAACCCAGACAAGACCATGTTAACCCTGATAAGAGACGGGAGCATCACAGGTGTAGTCTCATTTGCCTTTCAGGCCAGTGCAGGTGAAGGTTTTTCTGGGGGCCTTTCAGACCTGGAACTGATTTCCATGAAGCATGTTCTGTTATCAGAATTTGGTCTTTTTTGGAATTTGGCCCATGCTGATGCTGACTGAGATATGCACGCATCCAGCAAGTACAGTTCAGCTTGGTTATCCCTATATTCAGAGATTTTTAAAGCCAGGTGGGACCATTTGATCATCTAACCTGACCTCCTGTATGACACCGGTCACAACATTCCATCCAGTTACCCCTGTACTGAGCTGGGTAACATGTGCTTGACTAAAGCGTGTCTTCCAGAAAGCATCCAGTTTCAATTTCAAGACATCAAGAGATGGAGAATCCATCCCTTCTCTCAGTAGTTTGGTCCAGTGGTTAAAAGTATGTGCCTAATTTCTAATAAGCCTCATTTACCTGGACCCTCTGTTATCTACAATAAGGTCGTGTCCCCTGCTATCTATTAAAGATGTTGAAAATTGCCCTTAATTATCATTGCTTATCTGAATGTATTCAATGTCCCGAATATATTCAGATAATCAAAGATACAATGTAGTGATAGTGGCGTTGGGACTACAGAGCTGAATGACATTGATCCCCCAGCCTCTAATTAAAATCTTCCTCCCTAATTATCTACCCTTTAAATCAGCCATGGCTTTGTTTATGCTATTCATCCTGGTGTAGAAAATTGCCCTTAATTATCATTGCTTATCTGAATGTATTCAATCTCCTGAATATATTCAGATAATCAAAGATACAACGTAGTGATAGTGGCATTGGGACTACAGAGCTGAATGACGTTGGTCCCCCAGCCTCTAATTAAAATCTTCCTCCCTAATTATCTACCCTTTAAATCAGCCATGGCTTTGTTTATGCTATTCATCCTGGTGTAGAAGAGGGTGTAAAGGAATGGGAGGCATAGAAGATATAATTTGAACTGAGGAAAGAGAGGTGATGGAGGTACTACTGCCACATGTGAGACCACATTAAGACTCATAGGTACAGCACTGTGATGGTCTGTGTTACTGTCCACAATTGATCATACTGGATAGCCATAAATTATATAGTCTTAATGTGTGTGAAGCTTCTAAAATAGTTTTGTGCTATCTGCATATCTACCCTGTCCTGGAGGAGTATGGGAAGCTGGTATCATTTATGTTTACTTCCATTCACTATATAGGTTACACCAATTTAGACATGCTTTGGGCTCCCCCTTCTATCTTCCTCAGTACCTACATTGCCTTCATCACTAGCACCCGTGTGCTTCCCATGGATTTATGGATTTATCCTCACAATATCCCTCTGAAGCAAAGAAGTAGTATTATCCCCAGTTTATTGATGGTGGAATTGAAGCACCGAGAGATTAAATGACTAGTCCACAGCTTCTTAGGAAGTCTGTGACAGAAATATGAATACAGCCCAGATTTCCTAAATCCATGTCCAGTGAAATCCTACAAGATCTTCCTTTATTCTGTTCTATATAGGTTCTTGTACCACACTCATTAGCACAGTATCTGAGCT
The DNA here is from genome assembly GCF_016161935.1 of Mauremys reevesii. Lineage (NCBI taxonomy): Eukaryota > Metazoa > Chordata > Testudines > Geoemydidae > Mauremys > Mauremys reevesii. Next base: position 264,556,284 of record NC_052624.1, read on the forward strand.
CCTTCAAGTATTGCATTAATCTCATGACTAACATCTCTAATTGCATTGTTTGTTCTCTCATCCACTTCCCAGAGAGAGAAGTATGTGTGGTAGAGCAGTGTGTTTTAGTAGGTCTTTTTAAAATATATACATGTTGCTGTATATTTATGTTTGAATCATAGGACTAGAAGGGACATCAAGAAGTCATCCAGCCCAGTCCCCTGCACTCCTGGAAGAACTAAATATTATCTAGACCATCCCTGACAGGTGTTTGTCTAACCTGCTCTTTAAAATCACCAGTGATGTTGATTCCACAACCTTCCTAGGCAATTTATTCCAGTGCTTAACTACCCTGACGGGAAGTTTTTCCTAATGTCCAACCTAAACCTCCCTTGCTTCAATTTAAGCCCATTGCTTCTTGTCCTATCCTCAGATGTTAAGGAGAACATTTTTTTCTCCCTCCTCCTTGTAACAACCTTTTATGTATTTGAAAACTGTTATCTTGTTCCCTCTTAGTCTTCTCTTCTCCAAACTAAACAAACCCAATTTTTTCAATTTTCCCTCATGATTTCTAGACCTTTAATCATTTTTTGTGGCTCTCTCTGAACTTTCTCCAATTTGTCCACATCTTTCCTGAAATATGGCACCCAGAACGGGACACAATATTCCAGTTGAGGCCTAATAAGTGCTGAGTAGAGCAGAAGAATTACTTCTTGTGTCTTGCTTACAACACTCCTGCTAATACATCCCAGAATGATGTTTGCTTTTTTTGCAACAGTGTTACACTATTGACTCTCATTTATCTTGTGATTCACTCTGACCCCCACGGGCTTGGTCAAAAACACTTTTCCCTATATATTTTGTAAAGTACAATTAATTACATGTGACTCAGATCTTGAGCAGCCAAGTTGGGTTTTACTTAGTTATTAGACTCAGGCAAGTTTATTGTGTTTCATTTTCATTGTCCATCATTTTCTCTCTATTTTCTAAAATTGTTTTGTTTAGAATAATTGGAATTTGAATGGTTGTTAATGAGGGCAAGCACTGTTGGATGAAAACAAAATTCAGATCTTGGAGAAACAAAGGTATCCAGTTAAAGGCATAGGCGTTGGAAACCTATACTCAAGATGTACTAGCATGATACTGGCTGCAACCGCTGTGTACATGAAAAATGGCCAAGTGAGTGGCAGGCATGAGGGATGATTGATAAATACATTTTGTGGGTTTCCCCCAGTACATTAGAATACTGTAAAATAAAAATTCAGCACAGAAGAGTTCATCATAAGCTCGTCATCCTGTAAAGATCAGCACAAATGTTTCTTGCTTATACATTGCCAGGACTGTGCTAACATGCATTTCCAGGCTCTGGATCCCTAGGGCTGCACCCAGCTGTGTTAATCTACATCTATCCAATGTTGTCAGAAGCTTTTTCTTGCTTTTTCAAGGCAGCAAAAAGGAAAAGCCAAAGGAAGCTCTGAGAGGAAAGCTAAATATTTTCTACAGAGAAGTGAGGCACAGATTGTTAAATCTGAATTACATGTCTTGAAAGCTTTGTTCGGCATTATCAGGATAACAGGAACATGATGGTTGAATCAGGAATCTGAGCAAGTATTAACAAGTCAGGGTACAGAGTTCGGAGACATAGACACAATAAAGCCTGAGCAGGGGAAGCAATTGAGTCTGAAGAGAGAAGCAGTGTAAATATTTTGGATGACACTGTACAGGCCATTTAATGGAAGTTAAGGACAACAAAGAAGTTCTGGGATGGTTCGGATGGTTCTGGGATATTTTTATAGACCTCAAAGCTAGTGAGAGGAAGTAGGACAAGAAATATTTGACACAAGAGATCTTAAATAGTGAAGGGTTTCTTCCCTCCCTTTATGCATATGTGGAAGGGAGCCTCTGCACACAAATCTACCCACTTCCGTGGTGAAGGGGGCTCAGCCATCTCCATGGCACTGTTCCTCTCTTTCCCAGACCCTGGGAGAGGAGGAGGTGGGAACTAGAAGGCTGTGCTGTGAGGGGAGAGGACAGAGCTGGGAACAACCCACACAGACTCCCAGCTGGCCTTATGGGAGAGAATGTGATCTCTCCAAGGAAAGATCATACAGTTATAATCTCTGTGGTGGGGAATCCCTTCCTAAAGGAAGTTCCTGGGACTGGGATGAATCTCTGGAGCTGCAATTCCAGAGACAAGTGTAGGGAGAGCTATTAAGGACCAGAGCTGCTTGCAGTGGCAGAGAGCTGTTGGGCAGATGGCCATCGTTTCCTGCTGAATCTTAGGGATCTTTGGAGCTAGGGGCCAGGTCCGGAGTCTGTTCTGTACAGGGAGCAAACTCCAGCCCCAGGACAGAATCCTATGGGGTGAACTCTGTGAGATCTTCGAGATAATTCCGCCACTTTAGACTCCTCCCACAGGTTCTACGGCAGGAAGTGGTGGTCTGGCACTTGTCACGGCAGTTTCTTGGTACTCAAGTAGTGTCTGGAATAATAACTGAGCAAAAACTACAAGCCAAATTCTGCTTTGTATAGCTGAATCCGCCAGCAGAATTTTCCCCTAAAGCTAGAAATGAGAAGTAGCAATATATTTTTGTCGGGGTTTTAACTATGGTTTCCTGACTCAAATTCCAGCATGGATACTCTGCCTACTGAGATCTCCCCTGTAGTTTCCATTGGTATTCTTCTTCATTTCCTTCCCTGACCAGTTGTGTAGTATTGCTTTACAGTATTAAATAGCGGGCATGTTTTATTTCAGTGGAAAGTGTGAAGTGATCCTTGTGTGTTCTCCATTTAAAAAAAACCCCGCACGGTTGCAAAACAGTAAGTCTGCAAAAATGAAGCACTCAACATTAGGAAAATTAAGGTTGCCTGCAAAATCTTTACTCTGGACCTTGTGCATGTGCATAACGATACAGTCTTTAATTCTATGATCACAAACCATTATTTCTACGGGACATTCTAAATTGGAGCTTATAGGAAAATTTTTGTACAAGAATTTTTATGAAAAAAATCCTTTTTTCCCCACAAAAGTGTTTTTGAAAGTAGACATATTTTTTCTCTGCTTTATTAAGAATCCAACCTGGATGGGGCTCAATTGGATGAATTTCACCACTGGGCAAATAGCCTTATATTGGCTATACACCATTTAACTCTGACATGTCACAAGATAGGTTTAAACTAATGCAGAAGCTTTTTACAAGGGTGAATTTTGCAAAAGGGTGAATTTCACCCTGAATTAACAGCAGTTTGATATTGATTTATATGCAACCTCTTGAATGAATCTGCCTCAGTCGCAGCAGGCCTGCAGACTGACGGAGTCTCCAGCCTGCAGACTGATGGAGGCAGTGATATGGTGTATCCTCCAAGATTGTATGGAATGATGCTGAGCTCTAGTAAACACCTGAACCTTGAACAAGACGTGGTTTTTCACAATTAACATGAATGATCTAAAATTCCACCCAACTTTGTATGCATATTAGTGTCAATAGAAGACTGAGCCATCACTGCTAAACCAGATAGGGAGTCTGTCTGTCAATTTGCTCTGCTGGAGCCTATGGAGAAAGTGCAAGGCCTATGCACCATGTAAGTCCCTCTTAAAGCTTATTATGAGAGCTTAAGTGATGCATTGTCCTTCTGCTGTCCTTCTGCACAGGGTGAATGTCATGCCCATTTAGCAAGAAGTTTGTTGAAGAATATTCTGCATGGTCAGAGAGACCACTATAAACCTAATTCTAAGAAACGAGCCAAGTGTGCAATAAGTTGGACTTTGATGGTGCATCAGGTGTTCACAATATTATTAGATTTCAGTGTCTGGGTGGGGAAGGAGTGGAGAAAACACAAACACTGTGATGCTAGGAAAGAAGCCTTTGTGGTAATAGGAAGTGACTAATCATCTCAACTTGATTTCTGTAATGGGTGGGCGGGAAAATGGGAGATACTTCTAAAAAGGGTATTTGCCAGGAGGCTGCAATTTAAGTTCAGTTGTAAACAGGGGAAAGAGCAACAAAGGCCAATGTGGTTAGGTACAGATATAAAGAGTAGTATAAGCAATAGCTTTGAGGCTTTTAAGAAACATAAACAATCCGGTAAGACGGAGCATTGAGAGAGCTATAAAAATAAGCAAAAGGAAGCTAAAAGGATATTATATTTAGAGGAGCAAAGTGAAATATTGAACATTGAATTTTAGTGAATATTTCTACCAACTCTAATGGATTCTTCAAAAAATATTTGCATTAGACTACAGGGGAAAGAGACATTTGGTCCTTTTTTTCTCTCTCTAAAGACAGCTGGGAATTGGAGACTGGGGTAAGGAAAGGAGATGTATTAAGTCACTCATTTTGGTACTTTATTTACTTACAGAGCTGGAGAGCAGTGTATAATAGTAATTGGTATGACAAGGGGGAGGTTGATAGTAGCGCTTAAACCTAGATATGGGAATAAAAAAGTTCTGGGGCTCTCAGATCAGACAAAATCTCATAGCCAGTTGGCATGTGTCTCAGATATTTAAGATACCCATGCATGAAGGATAGACATGAGTCACTTCTTAATAGATTGTTCCTCTGCTGACAGATCACTTTCAGCAACGACTGGATACAAGCAAGTGGCCCTCAATATTAATTTTTTAAGGACTACATTACCCATATGGAGAGTATGAAGGAGTAAGAACCTTACTTACACTACTGCATAGACTACCGCGGCTTAGAGTCCAGGCATGCAGGAGCTGGACCCTATTCCTGCTCAAGTCAATAGTAAAACTCCCAATCGTGCAGGATCGGGCCCTATGTGGAGGCTACACACCCATTTACTCCCTCCCCAGAGCAGATGGGAAGGGAAGAGCAGCGATCAGTCCATCAGTATTGCATTCTTTGCAATCTGGGGAGAAAAGGAAGCAGGGTAGTACTAGAAATCTAATGTCTTTACTGTACAAAATATGTTTTTCCTTTTCTATGTAAATTGTAACAGCAGTTATGGGAATTTTGGATCCAAAAGAGCTGAAAGCTCTAGTCCAAGGCAGATAAGTAAACAGAAACAAAAATTGGCCAAATAAAGAAAAGACAGAGAATAAAAAATGCCTTTTATCAAAGCTGTACAAATGTGCTAAACATGTCAAGAAATATAACTTTTTCACCTAGATCACTGCACATCTGTGCTAATGTGTCTAGAGAAGAACTGCACGGCGAGGGGGGGAAAAACAATGGAGTAGAGATGGCCATAGCCTTGGATAGAAACCTCAGGGCATTTTTTCTCCCCCTTTTGGGTAGATTTTCATGGGAATTTTGAAAACCAGACTTGCAGCTAGCTCACAGTCAATATAGTGAAATGCATCTTCCTATGCTTTACTGACATAGCATAATGATCTCCATTTCCTCTGGGTCGATCTTTGAACTTCACTGGCCATTAGGTGGTATATTGGCTTGACACAGAAAGGTCATTCAGGTGACCTCCCTCTTTCTAGCTTCCTTGAAGGCTTTTGGTTCCATCTGTTTCAGGTGCTAACACCTGGAAACTCACTATTCCTTTGCAGCTGCAGTTCCAATCTCAAGCTAAACTGCAGCATGTAAATTTGGTTCTGTGTCAGCTCTGTAGTAATATGAGTCATCAGTCTGGCTATAACTTCATTTCCTTTGATGCTCATGATTTATTTGTTTGTTTGTTTTATTGGTCTGGGTTATTCACCCCAGATTATTTTACTCCATGCACACTGTACCGTGGATGTAAATTGTTGGTGTCTACATGTTGAGATGAAGAATTGTTTTCTCTAGAAACATTGTTGTGATAAGGCATCTGTCACAGCAATGTTTCTTCCTGAGGTTACAGTATGCAGCTCTCAAAGTAGTTTTAAGAATATGAAATAGACAAGATTTCTACCTTCAGCTTTTGATCTTAAATGGTCGATGGCAATTTCCTTTTTAAAAGGAAGCAAGGAAACCCCTGCACTATTCTCTCTCCTTAGATGATCCTGTAGATTAGCTTTCAAGCCATTCAGCCCAGTGCTTCTGGGTGGTTTGACAGATGTTACAGGCAATGGATTGAGCGAAATGTAAGCATAGCTTGCAAAACATGAAGGAAAACTTGTGTTAAGCAGCAGAGACTATATTCTAATTGCCAGTTGCCAGTAGAGTGGGCATCCGCTCTGGTTTATCCAGAGCATTGTGTACACTCATAATTTTTGAGATTTTTTTGTCTGGTGGTTTCTTGGTAGAGATGGGTCCATATCAAAATCCTGGATCCAAACATCCCCAAATATTGGTGAAGATCTGGGACCAATTTCTGCGGCATAGGCCTCCTACTTCTTGGTCTTTCAGAGCAGATTATTCATCCCTATCAGCCTTCAAAACTGGAATAGTTAACTTTAAATTTGCTCTGAAAACACCTGAATCTGGGGGTAATTAGCTTTTACCCCTTAAACAATTTTCTCCTGTTGAGATCCCCGAAAAATAAAGTAGGACTCTCATTAGTGACTCCCAACTTACCAGGAGCAAACTGTACTTTCAATGATTATACCAGCTCCCAAAGAGCACAACAAATATTGGTAAAGGAGTCTTCTGGGATACTTTATTTCAATATGCTTTACATAGGTGAGTGACAGTTGGGAGGAAGGATGATCTAATGTTTAAAGCACTGGATTAGGACACAGGAGATTCCAGGAGGACCTGGAATTCCAGGCTCTGCCACAGATTTAGGGTGAGACCATGTGCAAATTACTTAATCTCTCTGTGCCAAGGTTCCCCATCTTTGTCTGTCTTGTCTCTTTAGCTTATAAGATTCTCAGGTTAGGAACTAACTGTTACTGTACATATATATACCGTCTAGCACAATGGGCCCCCAGTTTCAGTTGAGGTCTATAGGTGCTACTATAATACAATTACATAATAATTAATAATAGACATTCAGTCATAGTATTTAGTAGTCAACAACAAACGAGGGAAAGTGTAGGAATACAGAGAGAGGAGGCTGTTTAAAGAAAGAGGAGAGACCCATTTAGAAATTAAAATTGCTTCCAGAAACATCTTGTGGTTAAGGAACTGGGCTGGGTCTGTTCATTGCTATGCTACAGACTTCTTGTGTGACCTGGGGCAAGTCTCTTAATCTCTCTATGCCTCAGTTCCCTATAATTAAAAAGGAGATGAAAATACTTCCCATCTTGAGAGAGGGATTATGAGGGTGAATTCATTAATGTTCGATTCAAATACTTCAGTGATGAATGCCCTAGAAATAGCAATGCATAAAAAAACAGCTTTTCTGACCAGAATTGCAGCTAGATTTTGGAGAATCTGATCGTATCTTGGGGTTTTTTAATGAAACTTCAAACACTTAAAGAAATGTTCTATATTTCCCAAAGTTTTATTGAATTTGCGCAACTTTCCCCCTTCATTAAAATAGTTGTTTTTCAAGAAACAGCATTTTAAAAATATATATTTCCTGTGCTAGTCTGTGCTGCACAAACAATAAAGATTCTTGTTACTTTGCTTCTGGGACTAGTTGAGGAATAAAACAAAAACATGCCAGAACCCAGAACTCACACTATTCCAGGCCAAACAGAACTCAAACCTTAAGGTCCTGATTCTCATTTACACTCAGGCCACTTTACACCTTCATAGCTGTGTGAAAAGATCTTAAACTGAGCAAAAATGTAATTTACATTCTCTTTAACACCCCTGTACACTGCAAATCTAAAGTGGATTTAGACAATGGTAATGAAGGCCTAAAGTGATGAGTTTTGTTCTTAAATCTAGAACCCATGATACCTGAGTGAGTTCCTAATTTGGGAAATATTCTCCCTCCCTTTCCTATTTGTAGACACCTGATTCTTGTGAAATTTTATTTAGGCCTGGTCTACACTACGCGTTTAAACCGGTTTTAGGAGCGTTAAACCGATTTAACGCCACACCCGTCCACACTAAGAGGCCCCTTATATCGATTTTAATGGCTCTTTAAATCGGTTTCTGTACTCCTCCCCGACGAGAGGAGTAGCGCTAATATCGGGATTAACATATCGGAATAGGGTTAGTGTGGCCGCAAATCGACAGTATTGGCCTCCGGGCGGTATCCCACAGTGCACCACTGTGACCGCTCTGGACAGCATTCTGAACTCTGATGCACTGGCCAGATAAACAGGAAAAGCCCCGCGAAGTTTTGAAATTCATTTCCTGCTTCCCCAGCGTGGAGAGCTCATCAGCACAGGTGACCACGCACAGCTCATCTGCACAGGTAACAATGCAGTCTCCTGAGAATCGAAAAAGAGCCCCAGCATGGACTGCACAGGAGGTACTGGATCTGATCGCTATCTGGGGAGAGGATTCAGTGCTAACAGAACTGCGTTCAAAAAGACGAAATGAAAAAGTATTTGAAAGAATTGCAAGGTCTATGACGGATAAAGACCACACCAGGGACTCACTGCAGTGCAGAGTGAAAGTCAAGGAGCTCAGACAAGCCTACCAGAAAACCAAAGAAGCAAACAGAAGGTCCGGGGCAGGGCCAAAAACATACTGCTTCTACGCTGAGCTGCATGCAATTTTAGGGGGCTGCGCCACAAGTACCCCACCCCTGTCCATGGATTCTGAGGTGGGGGTTTTAATCTCTGCCATGTCTGAGGATTATGCAGACGGGGAAGATGACGATGAAGAAGGTGAGGAGGACGACCTTGCAGAGAGCACACAGCACTCCATGAGCCCCAACAGCCAGGAGCTTTTTCTCACCCTGACGGAATTACCCTCCCAACCCACTACCCCAGACAATGAAGCCATGGAAGGGACCTCTGGTGAGTGTACCTTTGCAAATATCAAAGATTGTTTTTTAAGCAAGCGTTTTTAAATGATTGATTTGCCCTGAGGACTTGGGATGCATTCGCTGACAGTATAGTTAATTAGAAAAGTTTGTTAACATGTCTGGGGATTGAGCGGAATTCCTCCAGGGACGTCTCGATGAAGCGCTCCTGGAGGTACTCCAGAAGCCTTTGCAGAAGGTTTCTGGGCAAGGCAGCCTTGTTCCGTCCACCATGGTAGGACACTTTACCACGCCATGCATGTAGCAAGTAATCAGGTATCATTGCATGGCAAAGCATAGCTTCGTATGGTCCCGGTGATTGCTGGCATTCAAGAAGCATCCATTCTTTATCTCGCTGTTTTATCCTCAGCAAAGTGATATCGTTCAGGGTAACCTGGTTGAAAATCAGGAATTTAAGTAAGGGGGATGGCCATTTTCCTACTGGGTTCGTGGACTGCAGCACCTTAAAAGAAAACCCTTTCCTGCACGTAGCTGCCGGGGAGGGAGGAATGAAATGCCGATGATCTTTTCGTGTTTGGTCAGTGGGGATCTTCCCAAGCTACCAGACAGGCAGTGGGGGGGGGGGGAAGGGTGTTGATTAGCAGGGAGCTAGCATGGTATTAGCCATGCGTTGGGGGAGGGGTAAATCACTGCAGAAGCCGAAAGACAGTGGCTTACCATGGCCACATGCAAGCTGAATTCTGATGCCCGGACCTGTGTCTGTGAAATCTATAACCCCAGAGCTGCAGGCACTCAGTATTAAGATGAAAAATGCGACCTTGTAGGGATATCACATGTGCTATGTAAGGTGAATAGTGCTGTTCACTGTGAAAGAGTATAACCATTGTTCTGTAAAATGTATCTTTTTAAATACTTCTCTCCCTCATGCAGCTGCAAATTTTTCAAGCCTCCCTACTCCATCCCAAAGGCTAGCCCAGATAAGGCGGAGGAAAAAGAAGACGAGAGATTAAATGTTCTTGGATATTATGGAAGTTACACGCAAGGAAAGAGCTCATCTGAATGAGTGGAAGGACGTGGTATCAAATTACAGGAAAGATGCCAGTGAACGTGAGGACAGGAGAGACACCCGAGATGAGAGGTGGCGGCAGGAAGACCGGCAGGAAAATCAGCGGTGGCGGGATGCAACTCTGGGGCTGCTGCGTGATCAAACTGACATGCTCCGGCATCTGGTGGAGCTTCAGGAACGGCAGCAGGATCACAGAGTGCCGCTGCAGCCCCTGTATAACCACCCTCAACCCTCACCATGTTCCACATCCTCCTCACCCAGATGTGTAAGAATGCGTGGGGGGAGGCTCCGTGCACCCGCCCACTCCACCCCCGTGGACAGCCCAACCAGAAGGCTGTTGTTACTGTGAAATTTTTTTACTGCCCTTCTCCATCTCTCCTATCCTCCTCCCAAACCACACCCTTACTTCTCTCCCTCCTTTTATAATGAATTAATAAATAAATCATGATTTTTAAAATATAGTGCCTTTATTTGCATAAGTAAGCTGTACTCGAAGGGGGAGGGTGAGTTGCTTACAGGGAATGAGTCAATCAAGGGGGGTGGGTGTTCATCAACAAACACAGCAGTCACACTGTACCCTGGCCATTGATGAAGCTCGTTTTCAAAGCTTCTCTGATGCGCACCGCTTCCAGGTGTGCTCTTCTAATCTCCCTGGTGTCTGGCTGTGCGTAATCAGCGGCCAGGTGATTTGCCTCAGCCTCCCACCCCACCATAAAGGTCTCACCCTTACTCTCACAGAGATTGTGGAGAATACAGCAAGCAGCAATAACATAGGGGACATTGGTTTGGCTGAGGTCTGAGCGAGTCAGTAATGTGCGCCAGCGTGCCTTTAAACGGCCAAATGCACATTCCACCACCATTCTGCACTTGCTCAGCCTGTAATTGAACAGATCCTGACTACTGTCCAGGCTGCCTGTGTATGGCTTCATGAGCCATGGCATCAAGGGGTAGGCTGGGTCCCCCAGGATAACGACAGGCATTTCAATATCCCCAACTGTTAATTTCTGGTCTGGGAAGTAATTCCCTTGCTGCAGCCGTTTAAACAGAGTAGTGCTTCTGAATACGCGAGCGTCATGAACCCTCCCTGGCCATCCCACGTGGATGTTGGTGAAACATCCCTTGTGATCCACCAGTGCTTGCAGCACCATTGAAAAGTACCCCTTCTGGTTTACATACTGGGTGCCCTGGTGCTCCGGTGCCAAGATAGGGATATGGGTTCCATCTATCGCCCCCCCCCCCCACAGTTAGGGAATCCCAGTGCAGCAAAGCCATCCACTATGGCCTGCACGTTTCCCAGAGTCACAACCTTTCGTAGCAGCAGCTTAGTGATTGCTTTGGCTACTTGCATCACAGCAGCCCCCACAGTAGATTTTCCAACTCCAAATTGATTCCCGACTGACCGGTAGCTATCTGGCATTGCAAGCTTCCACAGGGCTATCGCCACTCGCTTCTCTACTGTGAGGGCTGCTCTCATCTTGGTATTATGGCATTTCAGGACAGGGGCAAGCAAGTCACAAAGTTCCATGAAAGTGCCCTTACGCATGCGAAAGTTTCGCAGCCACTGGGAATCATCCCACACCTGCAACACAATGCAGTCCCACCAGTCAGTGCTTGTTTCCCGGGCCCAAAATTGGCGTTCAATGGATAGAATCTGCCCCATTACCATCAGGATCTCCAAAGCGCAGGGGCCCGCGGTTTGAGAGAATTCTGTGTCTACATCCTCATCACTGTCATCGCCGCGCTGCCGTATCCGCCTCCTCCTCACCTCGGTTTGAAGGTCCTGGTTCACCATATACTGCACGAGAGCATGCGAGGTGTTTAAAACATCCACGATTGGGGTATTGAGCTGAGCAGGGTCCATGCTTGCTGTGTTATGGCGTCTGCACAGTTCACCAAGCAAAAAAGGCGTGAAATGGTTGTCTGCTGCTTTCAGGGAGGGAGGGGTGAGGCTGTACCCAGAACCACCCGCGACAATGATTTTTGCCCCATCAGGCACTGGGATCTCAACCCGGAAATTCCAAGGGGCGGGGGAGGCTGCGGGAACTATGGGATAGCTACGGGATAGCTACCCACAGTGCAACACTCCAGAAATCGACGCTAGCCTCGGACCGTGGACGCACACCACCGATTTAATGTGTTTAGTGTGGCCGCGCGCACTCGATTTTATACAATCTGTTTTGCTAAACCGGTTTATGTAAAATCGGAATAATCCCGTAGTGTAGACGTACCCTTAGTCTTAGCAATGTCAGGGGTTTCAACATTCCAAAAAGTATACCTAAGAAGAAATCAGTGAAGAAATACAGTACTTCCTGTAAAAGCAGCAAAGAGTCCAGTGGCACCTTATAGACTAACAGACGTATTGGAGCATGAGCTTTCGTGGGTGAATACCCACTTCGTCAGATGCATGAGGTGAAGATCTGGATCCAAGATCTGGATCACATGCATCCGACGAAGTGGATATTCACCCATGAAAGCTCATGCTCCAATACGTCTGTTAGTCTATAAGGTGACACAGGACTCTTTGCCGCTTTTACAGATCCAGACTAACATGGCTACCCTTCTGGTACAGTACTTCCTGTGTTAGACTTAGAATCAGGAATTCTTGCAATACTCATTCAGAGCCTGGAGAGTGTAGCTTTAATAGACTTTCACAGCCCATAGATGTCAGTAAGCTAAGCATTTTGGAGTATATTTCAGTGTAGAAACTAAAGAGGATGTTAAATATACGAAAACTCTTCCAGCTGAAACAGTACAATGAATAACTACCTGGGGGTTATACTAAGGTTAAGTGAGCCTTAGTTTTAAATGGAGTTTCTGCAGAGATTAATTTTTTGACTCGATATATTTTCCACTCAATTGTGTTAGGAGTTAAATGTTCCGAGGGTTTAAAAAAATCCCAAACAAAAAACACCCAAGAACCCCCTGTTGTGTAATTGAAATATCATTCAGTAAATGAGAATTCTACATAATATCTGAGCCAAAATATTTCACAGTTTGAAAGAGCAAACTCAGCTTATACAGGTAAATTTGGCACCTGTATAAGCAGAAGCAGAAGCAACTTGACTGAAATCAGCGGAAGTCTGATCAGGAATGAATTATGCCCAACATGCTTATTACAAGGGCCACATTAAAACTCAACAATGATCCTGGGAGCCTAAGCCTGCCCCTGGGAATTCATTAGCAAAAAGCCCATTGAGCTCAATGGCAGCAGACCTTAAGGGACATGGTCAGATCTTGAGGGGCAAGGAGTTAATTCCTGGCCTCATATAAGTCAATAGCAAAACTCTCATTGACTTCAATGGAGCCAAGATTTCACCTCAGATTTTCAACAGAGCTCATTATGTTGTGTTGAGGAGTTGAGTCTTGGCATGCGTGGTGCATATGGGCGACTTCACACCTCTCTGAGCCTCCTGTGCTGCAGATGGATGTGCAGAGCTCCTTCCCCATTCACTAGGCCCAGATCTGGGGTAGGGGTTTTGCATCTCTCCATTCTCCTGCCCCTTCCTGCCACCAGCTGGTACAGACACTCCTCAAAGCTTCACCATCTTCCTACCTTCCCATGGCCCTACAAGCTTACCAGGGGGCATAGAGTGGTGTGAGTCTGGTGGAGGTTAGAGTAAATGGGGGAGGGGACTGGGCACAACAGGCATAGTAGAAGTAATGTTGGACAGTGGCAGCGGAGTCTGAGTAGTTTGGGGGGATGGGAATATGGGGGCTGGAGTAACATGCGGGAGTGTTGGAACAGTGCAGCATCCCCTGGGCTCCTGTGCATTTAAATCAGGCAGCGTTCTTTTCTATACTGCCTTGGTGCCAACAGGGATTGTTTTGAGAGCACAGGAGACATGTTGCCAGTACTGAAGCCTTGCACCAGCCTGCCTCACAGTAGTCTAGATCTCCAATTGCAAGCAAAGTCCTGCTCAATTGCAAGCTGGCGCATACCTACTAATAGGGTGACTACCCTTCCCTGACTGGGCAGGATAGTCCCAACATATACATTTCAAGATCCAGTCCCATGTTGAATGACTCCAGGACAGCATTTTTCTGGATTCCCCATGGCACTGCTCTGCATCTGCCCGAGGCTCACCTCTTCCTGCGGTGGGAGGGGTGTGCTGAGGTGGGCCCACGCCGCTGTGGAGAGGTCTGGAGTCATGGGCCCTCCATCTGCCTGAATAGCATGCCCGGGGGGTGGAGATATGGGCTGGGAGCTGCTCTTGGGTTACCCCGGTCCCCCTCCCAGGGCAGGTGGATGGTCCAGGGCTCCCCACAGTGGCCTGGGCTCTTTGGGGGCATAGCTCTTACCAGTGCCTGGCATTTTGAAAAAGTGGTCACCGTACCTACTAAGCACATGCAAAGTGTTATTTTTTATCCATAGGTTTATACCTTGGCCAAATTTGGGTGGTTTTTCATGTGGTTGGCAAAAAGCACATCTGTGATACAAAGGCCACCCTTCTGCCAAATAGCAAGGCCTTGCTCAAAACTGTGGGGAGCTCAAGCACGTCAAAGTAAAGGTTGCCAGATTTTTTCAGCATGGGTAAACAATGTGTTTTTCTCTTATATCCTTCTCTGAAATGACTATTAGCCAGGATGGGTAAAGAATGGTGTCCCTAGCCTCTGTTCGTCAGAGGATGGAGATGGATGGCAGGAGAGAGATCACTTGATCATTGCCTGTTAGGTTCACTCCCTCTGGGGCACCTGGCATTGGCCACTGTCGGTAGACAGATACTGGGCTAGATGGACCTTTGGTCTGACCCGGTACGGCCGTTCTTATGTTCTTATGACTGAACCATTTTGACTGAAATTTTCCCAAAAATTCAGCCTGAGGCCAACACCCAGAATAGAAAATTTCATCCCAAATGGCTAAAGTTTAGCAAAGTTATAAACAACTGAAAATAAGGTCTTATAATGGGAAATGTTAGGTGACCTTAATAGTAGTCAATGCTACTAGCCCGGCCTATAACACATATACCTGCATGTCTATATTTATACATATCAACATTTTATGACTGTATGGCTGAATTGTTCTGTTTCCCCACTCACAGCTCTTTTTGGTATGTGTGAAGTATTGTAGATTAGATGAACTTGAAAGCATAGAATGATTGTGGGGTATTTTCTAATTTAACTTTGATTCTCTAGTGGCATGACTCTGAATCAGACAAGCGTGGGCTTTGTGCTTTTATGATTTATACCTCAATAAGATATTTTCTAATGAAGTATAAAAATCTTGGGAATCTTCCCAGGTTTGAATTTAATCACTAAAATGTGTTTTTTGATTTGACATACATTAACTCATGTTGTTGTCCTACAATGAATGTGTAAGGTTTGGCAGTTACACAAACTTAAAAAAAATAAGCAATGTTTATTTATTCTTTGATCTGCAGCTTTTGAGAACCAAACCCACATTGGAATAAGGCTTTCTGGCATGGATCTAGTGTGTGGGGACCTGGAAGCAACATTATTCTCACAACCCTTATCACTTTCACTTCATTCTTGCATATTCATCTTACCACATAAGGTGGTAACATTAAGCAAAACAATCAGTTGTGTGTTGGAGACCAAAGAAAAATATACACCAAATTCTTTACTGACTTTTTACAGGCGTAAATGAAGAAATGTATTAACAGGAAAGTTACAGCACAATTAGAATTTCATTATAATAGCACTTTAATTTATTTTGTAATTGCTAATGGTTGAGGGTTAACCAGAGCTGGCTTTTAGTAATAAGTAGAGATATACCAATCTCCTAGAGCTGGAAGGGACCTTGAAAGGTCATTGAGTTCAGCCCCCTGCCTTCAGTAGCAGGACCAATTTTTGCCCCAGATTCCTAAGTAAGTGGCCCCCCTCAAGGGCTGAACTTACAACCCTGGGTTTAAGCAGGCCAATGCTCAAACCACTGAGCTATCCCTCCCCCTTTTGAAGTTGAAGTTCTTGCACATTATCTTAGTGAATTAATAACAATAATATTTTGTACATATATAGCACCTTCTATTTGAGGATAGAAAAAAAACTTCATAACTAAATATTTGAGCTTTATAGCACCTTTTTTGAGTTAGGTAAGTGCTATTTCATTTTTAAACATGGGGAAACTGAGGCACGTAGCAGTTAAATTATTTGTTTAAGGTAACTCAAGATGTCTCAGATACAGCCAGGAATAGAAGTTAGATTTCCAGACTTCTAGTCCTATACTATAGCCACAAGACCATCCTTCCTTTCTTAATATTGAAATAAATGTATTATTGAGGCAGTTTTGTGGGTCTAGCTCAGGGGTTGGCAACCTTTCAGCAGTGGTGTGCCAAGTCTTCATTTATTCACTTTAACTTAACGTTTTGCATGCCGGTAATACATTTTAACGTTTTTTAGAAGGTCTCTCTCTATAAGTCTCTATATTATGTAACTAGACTACTGTTGTATGTAAAGTAAACAAGGTTTTCAAAATGTTTAAGAAGCTTCATTTAAAATTAAATTAAAATGTTGATCTTACGCTGCCAGCCTGCTTAGCCCACTGCCGGCCTGGGGTTCCGTTCACCTAGGTCGGCAGTGGGCTGAGCGGGGGCTGCGGCCGGGACCCCGGCTGGCAAGGGTCTGGCAGCCGGAACGGCTCAGCCTACTGGCAGTCTGGGGTTCCATTCGCTGGTTCCTGCCAGCCAGGGTCCCGGCTGCTGGCCCCACTCAGCCCGCTGCCGGTCTGGGGTCCCGGCCCTGCCCACATACAGTGGGTACCTACCTTCTCCCTGGTTCTGGCCCATTCTCTTCTTGTCTCTCTGCACTGAGCTGAGGGTGGGGGTGCATTGAGCACAGAGCTGGGGGTGAAGGAGTAGGCTGGGGGTTGGGGTGTAGTGTCTGCCCAGGAGCTAGAAAGAGGGAGGGGGCTCAAGGTTGGGGCAGGAGGTTTGGGTGTGGAGTGCTTACCTGGGCAGCTCCCATTTAGTGCGAGGGGTGCAGGTGGGAATGTGTGTGGGGGTGCAGCAGCTCCTGTTTGGTGCGCTGGGTGCGGGGTGGGGACATGGGGGGTGCAAGAGTCAGGGCCTGGGGTGTGGGGGGCTGGGTATATGTGGGGAGTGCAGGCATCAGGGCAGGGGGCATGGGGAAGCTGAGTATGTGTGGGGAGTGCAGGAGTCAGGGTGGGGTGTGTGTGAGAAGGGTGCAGGAGTCAGGGCAGAGGGCTGGGGGCGTGTGAGGGGGTGCAGGAGTCAGGGCAGAGGGCTGGGGGCATGTGAGGGGGTGCAGGAGTCAGGGCATGGGGTCGTGGGGAGTGCAGGGGGCTGGGGTGCGAGGGGTTGCAGGGGTCAGGGCAGAGGGCTGGGGGGTGGGCTGGGATCGGGGATGGGGATACTTCCAGCCCCCTGCCTTGAGCGGCTCATGGCAGGGGGCTGGAGGGATATGCCTTGATTCCACCCAATTCCCCAAGGCCCCACTCCTGCCTCTTCTCCGCCTCCTTCCTGGTCTGAGCAGCGAGGGCACTGGGGCTCCTCGTCTCCCCTCCCTCGCAAGGGCCATTGGCGGCAGGGAGGGAGAGGAGGCGGGGTTCAACGCAGCACCCTGGGGGAAGAGGCGGGGGAGGGGGAAGCTTGGCTGCCAGCGGAGCCTGCACTACAGCAGCAGCCAGCAGGACCAAGCTTGCTTCTGCCCCTGCCCCCGCAGGAGAGAGCGGTAGGCAGGGGGAGGGGCGGGGGCGGAAAAGAGCGGGCTGGGCCAGGCAGGATTTTTAATGGCACGCTGCTGCCTGCCAGGGTCCTGGCCATCGGCCCCGCTCAGCCTGCTACCGGGGTTCAGCAGTGGGCTGGGAGGGGCCAGCGGCGGCCGCAGTCATAGAATCATAGAATCTCAGGGTTGGAAGGGACCTGAGGAGGTCATCTAGTCCAACCCCCTGCTCAAAGCAGGACCAAACCCAACTAAATCATCCCAGCCAGGGCTTTGTCAAGCCTGACCTTAAAAACCTCTAAGGAAGGAGATTCCACTACCTCCCTAGGTAACCCATTCCAGTTCTTCACCACCCTACTAGTGAAAAAGTTTTTCCTAATGTCCAACCTAAACCTCCCCCTCTGCAACTTGAGACCATTACTCCTTGTTCTGCCATCTTCTACCACTGAGAACAGTCTAGATCCATCCTCTTTGGAACCCCCTTTCAGGTAGTTGAAAGCAGCTATCAAATCCCCCCTCATTCTTCTCTTCTGCAGACTAAACAATCCCAGTTCCCTCAGCCTCTCCTCATAAGTCATGTGCTCCAGCCCCCTAATCATTTTTGTTGCCCTCCGCTGGACTCTCTCCAATTTATCCACATCCTTCTTGTAGTGTGGGGCCCAAAACTGGACACAGTACTCCAAATGAGGCCTCACCAGTGCTAAGTAGAGGGGAATGATCACATCCCTCGATCTGCTGGAAATGCCCCTACTTATACAACCCAAAATGCCATTAGCCTTCTTGGCAACCAGGGCACACTGTTGACTCATATTCAGCTTTTCGTCCACCGTAACCCCTAGGTCCTTTTCTGCAGAACTGCTGCCCAGCCATTCGGTCCCTAGTCTGTAACAGTGCACGGGATTCTTCCGTCCTAAGTGCAGGACTCTGCACTTGTCCTTGTTGAACCTCATCATATTTCTTTTGGCCCAATCCTCGAATTTGTCTAGGTCCCTCTGTATCCTATCCCTACCAGTGTACCATTAAAAATCAGCTTGCATGCCATCTTTGGCATGCGTGCCATAGGTTGCCGACCCCTGGTCTAGATAAGTTATTTTTCATATGTTTCACATCTCAAAGCCTATAAATGGAACCCAGTTCTGCCATCTATCTTCAGGCATGCAAACACAAGAGTCATTGACAGCAGTGGGAGTTGTATCTGAGGACATAATTGACATCTTTTTAGCTAAATACCCCTCTCTTATTTTGTCCATTGTATTTCCCCTTTGAGTTAAAGTTCAGTGGACCCTTTGGATAATTCTACACTGCTGCTGAGCCTGGGAGTGAATCTTCAGCCCAGGTTAGGGTGACCAGATGTCCCGATTTTATAGGGACGGTCCTGATTTTTGAGTCTTTTTCTTATATAGGCTCCTATTACCCCCCATCCCCGTCCCGATTTTTCACACTTGCTGTCTGGTCGCCTTAGCCCAGGTAGACAGAACTGTGCTAGTGGAGCTCACGGTAATGCACTGAAAATAGTAATGTGGACATTCTGACTTTGGCTGGCTACATGATGCACTGTGGACAGGGACTCTTAGTAGTGAGTGAAAGTGGTGCATCGTGTATTTAGGCATGTGCTTAAGTACCTTGATGAATCAGAGCCTTGGCTTGTAGGAAACAAGAGGAGTCGCTGCTCTTCCTTTACTAAAAATGACCTTTGAATTCTCTGGAGTGTTGGTTGCCTTGTCAGAAGGACTTTCAGCAGGAGTCTCTGTGCCAAAGCCAGTTGAGTCTGACATGAATATAAACAATTACAATTGAACAGGATAAGGTGTTTCTCATATTTCTAGGTCACTGGTCAAATACCGCCCAGCACGGTAGTTACCAAAAGTTGTTACCAGCTTGTGACCCTTCAGTGATCCACATGAGTTTGGCATTATTGATTTCATGTAGGTGAGTTTGATGGCTTCCCAACACCAAATACTAAAACCGGGATCAATAGGTAGCCTTATTGGTAGTTGCAGCAGATAGGTCAATGGCCGAATGGACATGGGAACCAAACTACAATCCCATCTGAGAGGTGTCTCTTCAAGTCAGGGTTGAATCATGTTGGTGGTACATTGTGGATAAGCATACACTCCACTTGCCCATGTTAGGCCCAGGGCCTCCAGGGTTGTCTCTCCAGTGCATTTCTACAGGCACAAAAAACAAACAAAACAAGCCCCAACAGAAAAGGAAATTTCACCGATAAAGTTTAACACAGACAACTTTAGGCTCTTCACACATGCAAGAAAATGGAGGATTTTCAAGTGGTGTCTTTGCTGGGACAGAATTTTCAAAGGCATTTCTGAAGGAGGATGCACCGAGAAACCCAGGGCTGAGTTTCACCTGCATCAGATATCTCTATAGACATAAGCAGGATAAGAATGGAGAAATGTGATAATAAATTAAATACAATAAACAGCCAGTATTTACTGAAATACGGTAAACTGCCAGCTTCAGAGATATAATCATTTGTTTTTAAGGTAGAAGGCCAAGTCCTCATTTGCTGTAAATCAACATATTTACCTGATTTACATTATCTAAAGGACTAGCCCAGAATTTTGAAAGAGCAAATACCAAACATTACTGCTGCTAATAGACCTCAGGCTATTAGACACATGTTTGCTGCACTCCTAAGCAATGTATTATGTTTTATGGGGTGTTGTTGTAGCTGTGTTGGTCCCAGGATATTAGAGAGACAAGGTGGGTGAAGTAATATTTTTTATTGGACTTGTGTTGGTGAGAGACAAGCTTTTGAGCTTACACAGAGCTCTTCTTCAGGTCTGGGAAACATATTCAGAGTGTCAGGTGGAACCGACTGTTTAGCATAAAGTAGTTAACACATTTCAAGGCATAGGTGCCAAGTTTCTAATCTGCCGAATCTGGCCAGGTCCTGCCCCCACTCCACTCCTTCCCCCAGGCTCCACCCTGCCCTGCTTCTTCCCACCCTCACTCCACCCGCACCCTGCCTCTTCCCAACCCTGCCTCGACTTTTCTCCCACCCAGTTCCGCCCCGTCCCCTGAGCATGCTGTGCCCTCGCTCCTCCCCCATTCCGCTTATCCATGGCAGGTGATAGGCACTGGGAGGGAGGGGGAGGCACTGCTTGGCAGGGCCCGCCGGTGGGCAGGAGGCGATGGGGGGAGGGGGAGGTTCTGGCAGGCGGGCTGCTGATGGGTGCTCAACACCCACCATTTTTTTCCTGTGGATGTTCCAACCCTGGAGCACCCACGGAGTTGATGCCTATGTTTCAAAGGACCATTCAAGGTGAAGTGGCCTGTTAATACCCCTCCAGTCAAAGGGGGTGGAAAACAAAGGGGAAGGCAGCTGGGCAGGGTTGTTAGTGGGTTAGAGATCGTTGTAATAATCCATAAATCCAGTGTCTCTATTCAGTCCCTGATTTTTAGTTTCTAGCAGAGTTATGAATTTAAACTCCCAGGCTCATCTTTTGAAAGTGTCATGCAGGTTTCCTTTGAGGATGAGGACTTCCCAGACCTGAAGAAGAGCTCTGTATAAGCTCAAAAGCCCGCTTCTCTCGTCAACAGAAGGTCCAATACAAGATATTACCTCATCCACCTTGTCTCTTTATTATGTTTTTACATAAACTTGAATGCTTAAATATTATCCTGCAAATATCATCATCAGTCATTGCATTTCCTATTAAAAATATAACTGTGACATCAGTAGCCTGTTTTACAAAACTGCAACCTGCGATACTTAGCACTTTTTATTTGCAGAGCTCAAAACAGTTTACAAAGGAGGGTAACGCTAGCCCCATTTGGAAGACTGGGAAGCTGAGACATGGGGAGAATAAGGCAAAATAGTTTTTTTTTTAAAGTAGGTGCCTAAAGATAGGAACCTAAATCCATATTTAGGCACCTAAACCTAAATCCTAATTTTCTGAGGTACTGAGCATTCACAGAGCCTACTGAATTCAGTGTGAGTTGTAGGTGCTCAGTACCCGTGAAAATCAGGTCTCTTTTATATAGGGATTTAGGTGCCTAACTTTATTTAATCACCCAAGTTTTAAAATGTTGACAATAATATTCAGCACCCAAGGTCCTAAGTTTTGGAAGATCCAAAATTAGAATTCAAGACTCCTGACTACCAGTCTTGTGCCCTGTTCACTAGACCGCACCACCTCCTGCAGAATCCTAGCCAATTTAAGGCATCCTTAACTGAAGAATATAAAAAAATATATAAAATTCAACAACTCACATTTATGATTTACCATAAAGTCCCCATAACAGCATTTTTGCCCATTAAAATAATTCTCCTTAGGCTTCACTGCACAGTCAACTCTCATGATGATTCCCAGAGGCAGCTGCCCAAAGTTCCTGATTTAAATTGTTAAACATCAGATTTATGGTATGTACTTCCTGAGCCTCAGCACTTCTCAGACACACATACTGTAATGTAGCCTCATTCTATCACCTTACCATTTAAGTATATTTGGATACGGTGGACGAAAGTGAAAGGCAGTATGGTGGATTTGTTACGAAGGGTGAGACACAGTTCTCTGGCTGTTATTGTAGCTGCAGCAGCCCATAGCTCAGAGCAGCCTAATTAGCAAGTTTGGAGTATTACTGAAACTCAGTCAGGCTTACTGTCTTCACTAGCGTTTGATCCTGCTTCTAAAATGTGTGCACTCTGGAGAACATCCTAATCTGAGTTGGAAACAGTCCTTTTTCTGGATGACTGAGTAAATTTAGCTATTCTTTTTTCCCGGCACAAGACAGAGGGAAAGCTCAGCACCACCAGCCTCGGAAAAAGTGTAACCATGAAAGCAAAAGCAGGTTATTTCAAACCCATTTCTCTATCCTCCAGTATTCTACTGTCCATCCAAAGTAATTGATCACCTTCGGACTTTGTTATAAATGGCTTTTAGGATCTGATGCAAAACCCTTTTGAAGTCAACACTCACATTAACTTAAATACGCTTTTCATCAGGCCATTAATGTGTGCATATAAATATGATCAAGTGGTAAATTAAAAAGCTCAGTCAGCCTGTGAGGATAGTGCATCTTTTTGTTTGTTTTTGTTTTATTTGTACAATAATGGGACAAATTCCGACCTGCTAGATGTGAGTGCAGCACAAGAGACAAGAGAGTTGCATTTTTCATACAGGACATCTGTGAAGAGCTACATGCAGAATTCATGTCCCCTCAGATTGTTTTTCTCCACAGAATATAGATTCTGCTGGAGAGGCATTATAATTACACTTTTTGCCCTCCAAGGCTGCTGTGGTGCCAGAAGAGAGGGCAGCCAGCTGGTGTAGAGGGCAGGGGAGAGACTGCATTCCCCACAGCGGAGCCAGGTGCAGGGGTGGCTCCAGGCCCCAGCACGCCTAGCGCGTGCCTGGGGCGGCAAGCCGTGGGGGGCACTCTGCCAGTCACCACGAGGGTGGCAGGCAGGCTGCCTTCAGCGGCTTGCCTGTGGAGGGTCCTCTGGTCCCACGGCTTCGGCAGACCTCCCGCAGGTGTGCCTGCGGAAGGTCCGCTGGTCCAGCGGCTTCGGAGGACCTCCTGCGGTCCTTCGAAGCCGCAGGACCAGCGGACCCTCCGCAGACGAGCCCCCGAAGGCAGCCTGCCTGCCGTGCTTGGGGCGGCAAAATGCCTAGAGCCACCCCTGACCAGGTGAGGAGGATGACCAGAGCAGGGCACACAGGGCTACTGGGAGGCTATAGATTGGGGTTCAGAAAAGCTAGTGTGTGTGTTGCGGGGAAGACTGGGGCATGGGCTCAGGAACTAGTGGGGTGACAGCATTGAGCCAGAGGCGGAATGGGATGGGGTCTGCAGGGCCACATGGGGACAGGAGAGGAGACTGCAGGGCCACATGGGGATGGGGTAGGGGAGCTGCAGGGACACATGAGGATGCAGGGTGCAGGGATACATAGGGATGGAGGCAGATGTGCCTGGACTGAATGGGACAGGCTAGGGGTCAGCCAGGTTCTGCACGGGGGAGGCACCCCAACTCCTTAACAATCCCTTCCCCACCCCAAAAACCTTGTTCCATATTTCTCCCACCCACAACCAACAACCCTCCGGGTTCACTCCCATGCTCCTTTCCTCTCAGCTCCTCTATTACACCTGATTCTCCCAAGCCTTTGCACTGCTTCTGAGGGGTGCAGGAAAGACATTTCTGTACTGTATTTTAATGAATTATTCAAAGTTCTGTATGTATGTGCCTAGTAAGGAATCTGTTTGTAAAAAAAATAATCCAGAATCTTTCTTTTGCCTTTATTGTTACATAAATACTTGCTGACAGGTATTTTGAAATAAATTACCAAAATAATTGAAACTGCTGTGATTATATTGCATTATTTAACAAATAAAATATAGAGAATTTGAAAATAGTGTGTGCAGAATGTTTAACTTTTGATGCAGAATTTAAAAAAAAAATGTTGGCACAGAATTCCCCCAGGAGTAAACTGCAGCACGTGGAGGTATACCCAAGTTAGCTTTAATCTAGCTTCTGTGAGTACCAAGAGCAGTGAGGCTGAGGCAGCACAGACTTCAGTGTGGGCTTTGCACCTGGGTATTTATCTGGGCAGCTAGCCCACACTGAAGTTTTGAGAATCTCTAAACATGAAGTGTAGGACTAGAAGGGACCTCAATAGGTCATCTAGTCCAGTCCCCTGCACTCAAGGCAGGACTAAGTCATCACTAGACCATTCCTGACAGGTGTTGATCTAACCTGTTCTTAAAAACCTCAGTGATGGAGATTTCACAGCCTCCCTAGGCAATTTGTTCCCATGTTTAACTATCCGGACAGTTTGGAAGTTTTTCCTCATGTCCTACCTAAACTTTCATCACTGCAATTTAAGCCCATTGCTTCTTGTTCTATCCTCAGAGGTTAAGGAGAACAATTTTTCATTCCCTCCACCCCCGTAAAAAACTTTTATGTACTTGAAAACTGTTATCATGTTCCCCCCTCAGTTTTCTCTTATCTAGACTAAGCAAACAAACCCAGTTTTTCAATCTTTCCTCATAGGTCATGTTTTCTAGACCTTTAATCTTTTTTTTTGCTGTCCTCTGGACTTTCTCCAGTTTGTCCACATCTTTTCTGAAAGGTGGAATCAGCGTGGAGTAGAGCAGAAGAATGACTTCTTGTGTCTTGCCTACAACATTCCTGCTAATACACCCCAGAATGATGTTTGCTTTTTTTGCGACAACGTTACACTGTTGATTCAAATTTAACTTGTGATCTACTATGAACTCCAGATCCCTTTCCGCAGTACTCCTTCCTAGGCAGTCATTTCCCATTTTGTATTTGTGAAATTGATTGTTCCTTCCTAAGCGGAGTATTTTGCATTTCTCCTTGGATTTCATCCTATTTACTTCAAACCATTTCTCCAGTCTGTCCAGATCATTTTGAATTTTAATCCTATACTCCAATGCATTTGCAACCCCTCCCAGCTTGGTATCGTCTGCAAACTTTATAAGTGTACTCTCTATACCAGAGGTTCTCAAACTGTGGTCCGTGGACCACCAGTGGTCCACGAGCTCCATTCACATGGTCAACAGATAGTTTGCTCTAAGGTGTGCGTGTGGGCAGCCGCACACGAGAGAATGAAGGGCCACTCACCTAATTAGTGGAGTTTCGCAGGCATGGCTCCACTAATTTGGTACCTGGACCTGGAGATGATGCACATGTGAGGTGAGGTGGTGGCCTTGGGGGGAATAGGGGATAGGTGGGAAGGGAAAGGGGGTCAGAAGGGGGAGAATTTGGGATGTGCGGGGCTGTGGCGGTCAGAGAAAGAGGAGGTTTTCCTCACCTCTGGAGCTGCGGCTGCTGGGGAGAGATGGCCCTTCATCCCAGCCTCAGCTCTGTGGCTGCTGTGGCAGGGGAGATACTCCCCCCTTTTTCCCAGCCCCAGCTTGGGGGCTGCTACGGCGGGGAAGAGAGGGCACATCCATCACATTAGAAAGGTAAGACTACTGATATTAAAATATGAGTTGTCTGCTTTTATTTGTAGAACAAAAAATGTTAATTATTATTAAGGGGTTTTTATATAGCGCTTTTATCCACAGCACTTTACAATAGTTACCTAATGGTACAAACAACATTTGGAAAGATCATTAAGAGGTCCACCGAGAGCCCCAGCAATTTTCAAGTGGTCCGTGAAAAAAAAAGTTTGAGAACCACTGCCTGTGCCATTGTCTAAATCCTTTATGGTAATATAATTTTATGTAATTATATTATTGTAATATAATGTAAAATATGAAATATACTATAATAATAATATAAAAGTTTTAACAAAATGACAATGTGAAAATGAAACATTTCAGCATTATCAAAACAATTCATTAAAATGCTTTCCCTTAGAAATTATCAGTGAAAGCCACACAGTTCCATGAAACATTTACATTTTTATGACACTTCCTTTTCCAACAGAAAACCGTTCTATCAAAAATGTGTCAACCAGGTCTATCATGCAGGAACTCCTGTGGCAGAGCCAGAGAATGAACACAGATGAGAGCCTCTGCCCATGGAGAGGGCCAAACATGAGCGGCACTGCAACCCCTGTGCACCATTTTGCAGTGCCACGCACTCAGTTTTGGCCCCATTGCCCCCCTCCCTGCCATGACAGAGGGATTGTGGATCCAAACCAGAGTGGGCGCTGTGCCTCCTTGCTGCTGCTGTGGGGCTGCCTCCTGCACTAGGGGTCCCCGCCCCAGCCCCCAATGGCCTGGCTGGCCTTGCTGTGCTGCCAGCAGCCCATGTCCCCTTTCAGGGTTGAGGAGTGACACTGTACCTGGGTGGGCCAGGCTGCAAGGCAGGGGCTGATTGGGGTGTGGACTCAGTAGGCGAGTGTTGGGGCCAGCAGCTGCAGTGGGAATGGCTCCATAGTGATTGATGGTGCCAATGCTTAAAATACAATTTTTACTTTCATAATTGATGCAGCAAGCCCAGAGTTGCTGGGGCTATGAACTGCCAAACCTAGTGGTGCCAGGGCTCAGCCATGGCACAAATTTAGCAATGGATGGTGCGTACCATGGAAGAAAAATTCAGGGGGCACCCTTGACCCAGGCCACAAAGCAGAGCAGTGCCAGAGCCAGGAATAGAAGTCAGGTCTCCTGAATCTCAGGTCAGAGCCCTGCCCACTGGATCATACTGCAATCTGTCTCTAAATATATAACCAGACCTTAGTTGGATGCATTTGAAAGGGGCTTGGCCTTCCCCACTTGGAATTCTATTTAACTTTTTAAAATTAATCTTTGTCATTCAGTTAATGGTTTTAAAGTATTGCTCAAGGAATGGGAATTTGCTAGATGGTACCATCTGCTTTCCTTTGGGAATACAGTACTGTAAAAGGAGAAGTGGATTTACCATATTTTTAGTTAAAATCCCCCGGGTCTTTCTTCTTTCATTTTATTCAGTGGAAATTCCATGGGAATATTTTACTGTGGATTATTTGTAATGACATGTCATTGTGTTTCTCCTTTCATGTACAATAAGCCATAGGCGAATCTGTTCTAGTGACATAATGATGTGCTTGACACAAACAAGACTAATATTGGTGAGTAAGGTTTGATCTGCGTGACTCAATGTCTAAAAGGGCCTTTATCTTTCAAAAAGCTGGTGTTCTATGTCATTTCCTTGCCACTGCTGAAGTTATATAGTTCTGTGAATTCTTTGTAGAACTCCCACACTGCTGAACTGTGGGCTTTGTATTAGCTTTAGGGCTATCTGAAATACCATTCTGAAGTCCAAGTGAAAGATTTTACTGTTTCTCTTTTGTCTCCTCCCTGTCATTTCCTCAAAAAAAATTCTGCCAGATTTTCATTCAAGAGTTACCCTTTGTGAAGACACGATGACTAGGGAGTTTTTTTTTTAATCAGCTCTTATTCTCCAGATGTTTTGTGATCTCATCTGTTATTAATGTAGGGAAGAACTTGCCTACTACAAAGATCAGCTTTACTAATCTATGGTTTCCTGACTCCTCCTTAGTTCCTTTCTTAAATATTTCCAATAATGGATTGTGGTACTGAGTCTGGATTCCTGAGGCTTGAACTAAGCAAATATACATTAAAAAACCAAAAACACCCTACTCACCAACTCTTTTGTGTCCTTTTTCTGAATCAAAGGATATAACTTCCATTCAGAGTAACTGTTCAAGTTTTGTGCATAGATAATCCCCTACTTAACTGGGATCTAGGAGTATGTCTTCCCTGCAGTCAGATGTGTGATTGCAGCAGCATGTGTAGCCCTATGTGAGCTAGTGAAATCAAGCTAGTGTGAGTACTAATAGCAATGAAGTTGTGGCAGCAGAGGTTACAGCATGGGCTGTACGGCCTGCCCAGAGTACTTACTCAGGTAGCTACCCTGTGCTGGAGTCTGTGCCAAGTGGCTTCGCTGCTGTTGGTACTCTCACGAGCTATATTAAAAGTAGCTCAGGAATGTCCACATGTGCCGCTATCACACCTCTGATGGCTGTCTAGACATACCCTAAGTGGTGCATAGGCCTCATGAGGGCTTTCTGCACAAAGGTGAGTTCCACCCTAAATGCATTTGTCATTAATTGGACTGCATGTGCCAAGAACAGTGGAAAAACACATTTTCATTTTAAATAGTGTGCTTTTCTGCAACCCTTGCTCACAATGCGCAGCACTTCCCAGTGCAAGTAGTCTCATTGGCTGGGGAATAAGCCTGGAAATTAGTGCCCCATGAATGAGAGTCACAGTGGGTCAGCATGAGGCCTCTGCATTAGTTAGATCTAGGAGGCCTTTCCCTAGCCCTCTACCCAGAGGAGGGGGGATTGCAATCTTAACAAATAAAATAAGAAGACGCATGAATTCTCTAAATGTAAGGTGGTTACTAATATTCCAAAAATATCTGTAAAGGTTTGTGTTTCAAATGTTCCCTCTGGCAACTCTCCCAACAATATTGTTGCTTCTGCTTTT
Source organism: Mauremys reevesii (assembly GCF_016161935.1). Taxonomy (NCBI): domain Eukaryota; kingdom Metazoa; phylum Chordata; order Testudines; family Geoemydidae; genus Mauremys; species Mauremys reevesii. Next base: position 264,584,617 of record NC_052624.1, read on the forward strand.
CTTGTTAGAACTTGAGATTCTGCTAAAAACTTGCATTCATTTCAGACTAGCTGTGCTGAGAGTTTCTGCTGTGGAAATATTCACTAGTATATATCTCCATAGGAGATCTTCTTGTACATCCTACACTGTCCATTTTATTCAGTCTTCATTTCAGCTGCCAAATGTTTCAAAAACATTGCAGACAGTTGAAGGGAGAGTTCCAATTAGCAACCCACATTGGAATGAATTATTACAATGGAGGCATACCTGTGAACTTGGCATTGAGTACAAGTCCCAGTTCCTGTTCGCAGATTTATCTGGGAAATCCAAACTCCCAAGATGCTTAAACAAATACGCTCCCATTTTCCTGAGTGTCCTCTTTTGTTCTGGATACTGCACATTATTATTTTAGAGTATCTGCCAATCTCTTCTTTCCCCTCTAGCTTCCCTAGAATAAAGCTATCTCACTCTATCCATTTTCAACAGTTTATTCTGATCACAATGCAGCTTCCACGGATCAGTCACTGTTATCTTCGGGCTATGTCTACACTACAGCCGGGATTGACGCTCTAAGATCGAGCCACTGGAGGTCGATTTAGCGGGTCTAGTGAAGACCCGCCAAATCGACAGCAGATCGCTCTCCAGTCGACCCCTGTACTCTACCCCCGACGAGAAGAGTGTAGACCCCGCAGTAACTCGACCTAAGGTACATCTAGAAATACCTTAAGTGTAGACTTAGCCTTAGAGATGCACAGTGTTAGCAGAGGGAAGGGAGTGCAGTTGAAGTGCTTAGAACATTCCATTAAAGATGCCCACCAAGATGGGAGAGGGGTTTTCCAGCTCTCCCATCCCCTGGGAAGAGAATACTGTGTTGCATAATTTTCCAGACTCAGCCTTTCCAAGCAGGGGTTTCAAGTTGAAACTGTTACTAAGGTTGATTCTGGCAAGACAATGGAATGCATAAGCCTGTCATCTCTTCTCCCTCCTGTCAGAGATATGACTATGCCAACCGTAAGTGGTACAAGTCCTTACCAACCCTCTCCCCTTTCCTACTGGCAACCTTGCTACACAATCGCAAACCTATCGAAACAGATGTCAGGAAATGTGCTCATTCCAATGTCTGGATGACTTTGGCACTGAGTTATGATACTGGCATCCCTCTCGTGGAACAAGTTTTTACTTTTACAAATCCCAATTAGGACAGCAAAAAACTCTTTAAATTGACATCGATTTTCTCTTTTTTAAATTACTGCTGCTGTAGGCTTGCTACCTAACTAAAGAGTCTTGTCTTTTTTCAGGTCATATATACTTTTTCCAAAGGAAGGAAGGAGACCTGAGTAAAAAGGGCGTTAACAGGTCATAACTTAAATAGCATCCCCCACCCACCCCAAGCATTTGCTTTCCTAAATTAAACCAGTGGTTTGTGATTCTTCACATTATTCTTCTAATGTCATGACCTATGTGTCAAAGTGAGAGGTTGCGTGTGGATTTTTCTTGTCTTTGAAAGCAATACTTTCTCCAGGGACAAAGAGGCTCTTTTTTAGCACTCTCAGCAATTGCCACGAGGTGGGGGCTACAAACCGGGCAAGCTTGGGCAGTATGTATGCTGACATTTTTCATTCCTAGTGTCCCACAAGTATTTCTCCTTCAACAGAGCTTCTGTGTAAGGGAAAAGGAACTTTTTTGTTTCCTTGATTTAGTTCTACTATGTTTGAAAATTCCTCCTAGGCTCCCAATTTCCCTCTGGAAGCTGCTCTGCTCACAACATTTTGTCTTATACACCTTAAAAAAAAATAGTTAAATTGTGGTGTTCCTTCCTGCCCACCAACAACTGAGGGACAAATTTCCTCTTCTTAATTTGCATTTGCAAAGCCCTTGCAAGCAATTTTTCCACAAGAGCTGACTCATTGCTGTGCACCTCAACAATGCTCAAAATGGCAGATTTGGCCCCCCCAAATGAAGCGTTTCCAACTTTTTGTAAACACCAAGGACCTGTTTGTAAGGAAAAGGGAGACGTTTTGAACAAAGGGACACTAAAATACAGAAGAAACTGCCACAGTCAGTAGGAGAAATAAATGGTGGAGATGCATTTGGGAGGAAGCTAAACAGGTTTTGGGGGAAATCAGATGAACAAATACTCGGCCCAGTTAATCTTGTGCTGAGAATAAAGAGATCCCCTGGAAGTTTGTAGCTGTTTCTACACTAGCCTTTCATCCCTAACATTTCCCACTATTGCTATGTCTGGTTCAGGACACTAATTGTGCTATGCAGACAAGATACCAGCAGCTGTTGATGTTTTAGGCCTCCATCCTGCCATGCAACAAGCACTCGCAATTCCTGTTGAAGACAGATGTTAGTCACATCATTTAATGTACTTTTGGAAGGTGGATCTGATACTATGGTGATGAGTGGGGTATAAGAACCTCAACAGAACAGAATAAAATCTGTGTGCATTGAGGGTGTTCAGTCAGCACCTTGCAGGATCAAGCCCTAAACCTCAGATCATGGTTAGATGACACAGTGATCGTAAAGAACCAGCAGTTAACATCATCTTCTCTATTAGTGCTCCCACCATTGCTATGGTGGAGCTACACTGATAGCAATGGTGGACAGTTCCAGGGGGAAAAAGCCCAGTGTTGACACAGCTATGGGGGCTTTGTAAACACAGAAGGGAGCAAACTGACTCGCTGATTAGATTTTTGGATATTGGGCCTGATTCAGTGCTGCCTTGCACTTTGTGTAGTCACTTAGAACCTGTGTCAAGAGAGAGTAAGTCCTACTGATTCATCACATGTAGGCAGCTGGCCAATCTACATTGTTACTTAAGTTTTATTTGTTGATGAACAGCAGTATGCTCGGGGCAGCACAAACCAAAGAGGAGGCAAAGGATCTGTCCTCAAGGGGTCTACAGATTTTGTGTCGATGAACAAACAGTCTATGACTGCAGACCCACCTAGGAGGGAAGTAGAAGGCCAGCCATGTCTGCTACTCCTCCCAATACCCAGCCTGGCTGCTCCTGGCTTGGTTTCCATCCCGGGAAGTCTCCTCAATTAAAGCACATTTTACATAGGGTTTGCTCACAAATTCAGCTTGTGTCACTTAAGTGGGGCATATGCCTTGTGCTGGCATAGGGTGGAATTTCATGCAGGCTCAGGGTTATCTCAAGTGGGAACTCTGCATAAGTAAGGTCTGCAAGATAAGTCCTATTCTGCCACCAGTATGGTGGCTGACATAGTATTCCTAGTATAATCATAGAATCATAGAATATTAGGGTTGGAAGAGACCTCAGGAGGTCATCTAGTCCAACCCCCTGCTCAAAGCAGGACCAACATCATCCCAGCCAGGGCTTTGTCAAGCCGGGCCTTAAAAACCTCTAAGGATGGAGATAATAGCCCATGCTAGGATCTCTTATGGAAAACAAAGTTAACCAGAAACCTTTTTAATAAATTCATTGCTTTTTCTTAGCTGTGTTGCTGCTTGTCTTTATGATTCCTCCTTTGCTCCAATCTACCAGCACCTACCAGATGAGTGTCCCCCTGCACAGTGTCAAGTATCAGAGGGGTAGCCGTGTTAGTCTGGGTCTGGAGAAGCAGCAAAGAATCCTGTGGCACCTTAAAGACTAACAGACGTTTTGCAGCATGAGCTTTCGTGGGTGAATACCCACTTCTTCGGATGCAAGCAGTGGAAATTTCCAGGGGCAGGTGTATATATAAGCAAGCAAGAAGCAAGCTAGAGATAACGAGGTTAGATCAATCAGGGAGGATATGGCCCTGTTCCAGCAGCTGAGGTGTGAAAACCAAGGGAGGAGAAACTGGTTCTGTAATTGGCAAGCCATTCACAGTCTTTGTTTAGTCCTGAGCTGATGGTGTTAAATTTGCAGATGAACTGGAGCTCAGCAGTTTCTCTTTGAAGTCTGGTCCTAAAGTTTTTTTGCTGTAGGATGGCCACCTTAAAATCTGCTATTGTGTGGCCAGGGAGGTTGAAGTGTTCTCCTACAGGTTTTTGTATATTGCCATTCCTAATGTCTGATTTGTGTCCATTTATCCTTTTCCTTAGAGACTGTCCAGTTTGGCCGATGTACATAGCAGAGGGGCATTGCTGGCATATGATGGCATATATTACATTGGTGGACGTGCAGGTGAATGACCCGGTGATGGTGTGGCTGATCTGGTTAGGTCCTGTGATGGTGTTGCTGGTGTAGATATGTGGACAGAGTTGGCATCGAGGTTTGTTGCATGGGTTGGTTCCTGAGCTAGAGTTACTGTGGTGCGGTGTGCAGTTGCTGGTGAGAATATGCTTCAGGTTGGCAGGTTGTCTGTGGGCGAGGACTGGCCTGCCACCCAAGGCCTGTGAAAGTGTGGGATCATTGTCCAGGATGGGTTGTAGATCCCTGATGATGTGTTGGAGGGGTTTGAGCTGGGGACTGTATGTGATGGCCCAACAAACTTGAGCACATTGTTAGTGCTAATAGCAACCCCTTTTTGTCTCATCAGGGCAAGTCTACACTACAAAATTAAGTTGACCTAAGTGATGTCAACGTACAGCCACTGCACTGATTGAATTGGTTTTACACGTACACAGTACGCTCCTTGTGTCAGGGGTGTGTGTCCTCACCAGGAGCACTTGTAACTGATTTCACTGCCAGTGTGGAGCATTGTGCGACTGTTTCTGAAAGGCAGCAACAGTCGATGTAAGCAATGCCATATCTACACTGATGCTGTGTCGGAGATGGAATTATTAAGTCGATATAGTGCAGGAGCTATTTTGGTGGGAGCCACATTTTAGTGTAGTCACTTACAGAGTTAGGTCGATGTAAGCTGCCTTACGATGACCCAACTCTAGTGTAGACTAGGCCTCTGTTAGGCAGAGAACCAAAAGGGGTAATGACTCATATACAAGTGCTTGGTAGCTAGGCAGTGATTTGTGTTTGTAAGTTACGGGTACAGCTGGAGCTATAACTTTGCTTTTTAGAGGGCCAAATTCTGGTCCCATTTAAATCAATGGGAGTTTTGCCATTGGCTTCAGGTCAATATTTGGCTCAAAATTGTTTACTGTGCTTAGTGTCAAATCCTAATTCCACTGAAGCCAATGGCAAATCTTCCATTGACTTAACGAGATCTGGACTTGGCCCTTACTAAGCAGTAAAAACATTGTTAAGTAAGGGGGAGGATTCTCTCTGTAAATCCCAAGGGTGCTGGTTTATGTGCCGCAGTTATTAGCTCATACTCCACCCTTAAGCAACAGCTCCAACCGTTAGATTTATAAGACTCTGAAGGGGGAGTATCTGCAGTATCATCGACATATCGCTACATGACAGATGTAATCAGTAACAAACTTTTCATTTTGTTGGGTTGTGGCTTCAAAGTGAACAGCCTCATCACCACTGTATATTATTAAAAATATAAATGATGCCACATTTTAATGTATTTTATGTTTCTTTTTGTAGAAGCCGCAATTGTCAAACCTGGGTACCTAAAATTAGGCTCTTAACTGCGTATTCTGGCAGATAAACAACTGCTGTTGACTGTAGTGTGCTCCGTAGGATAGTGTAGATGGGGAAACAAGGGCTGACCTCCTTCTGTAATATGTGCCCCTCAGGGCTTCATACACATTTCTGTCACTTCATGCTCTGGATTGGCCTGCAAATAGTACATGGGTAATTTTCCTCACACTATTTTTGGCACTTCTATTACTGTAGTAATATAAGTGCTTCACAGTCTTTAAGGTCTTTATCCTCTCAACACCCCTGTGAGGTAGGGAAGCTCTGTTACCTCCATTTTACAACTGGGAGCTGAGGCACAGCAAGACCAAAGCCAGGTCAACATTACAGACTAATATTGGTGTAACTACATCGCTGAGGGGTTTGAAAACTGCTCATCCCCTGAGTGACGTAGTGATATTGACCTAACCCCCCATGTAGACAGCGCTGTGTCAATGGGAGGGCTTTTCCCATCAACATAGATACTGCCTCTTGGTGAGGTGGGTTAACTACACTGACGGGGGAAGAAGCTCTCCCCTCGGCGTAGTAGTGTCTTCACTAAAGCACTACAGCAGCGCAGCTGCATCGGTGCAGTTGCACAGCTGCAGCGTTGTATGTGAAGACAAGCCCTAAATGATTTGCTCGAGGTCACACAGGAAGCCTGCAGTGAAACAAGGAATTGAACCTGGTTCTTCTAAATCCCAGCCTGGCACCCTAAGTGCTGGCCCATCCTCCCTCTTCTTTACTTCTATTTCCAGTAAGAACTGGGTAGTGCAGAGAGGTTTAACAGGGATTTTGATTTTCTTCTTTTATTTGATGTCAAGTATCAGAGGGGTAGCCATGTTAGTCTGGATCTGTAAAAGCAGCAAAGAGTCCTGTGGCACCTTATAGACTAACAGACATATTGGAGCATGAGCTTTTGTGGGTGAATACCCACTTCATCGGATGCATCCACCCATGAAAGCTCATGCTCCAATATGTTTGTTAGTCTATAAGGTGCCACAGGACTCTTTGTTTCTTTCATTTGTTGCCAGTAGAGCTGGTCAAAACATTTTCATCCAAACATATTTTGGATGGGTTTTTGTTTTGTTTTATTACGAAGAAAATCTTAATTTTAGACCATTCTTTAAACATTTTTTTAATGAAAAATCAGAAACTGAAAAGTTTTTAGTAATTTTTTTTGGGGTTCTGTATAATATTTGGGGTTTGGGTTAAAACTCTTAGTTAGTTATTTTTTGTTACCAAAACCAATTTTTAAAAATGAAAATATTCCAGTTTGAGTTTCAAGGTTTTCATTAAAAAAAATCATGGGAAATTAATTTTAAAATTAAATTTTTTCAAAATTTCTCATGGAAAAGGATTGGGATTTTTTGACCAGCTCTAGCTGACAGTCAATACTACAGAGACATAATGGAAGTTCCTATCCCTGACCCAAGGATTTTACAATGTAAGGGACCAAATTCAACTGGCACACTCGTATAAATGCAGAGTAACAGCAGACTTTGGCCTGATGGGCCTGACCCTGCATAGACCGAACTTGATGTAAAGTGGCCATTAAGTTCAATGGGTGCAGAATCAGGCTTTAAATCCAATAAAAGGTGTGAATGTACTTTGATTTGCAGGGGATTGTTTCAGTGAGGGTCTCATTTGGCCTGAACCAGTTCACACATCTTTAGAAATGGATCCAAAAGAAATGGCCTTAATTGATGTCAGTGGGAATTGGATCAGGCTGGGAATGATGTAAGGTTTTATTACCTTTCTAGTCAATACCTGGACTTACTTTGGTCCTGAGATCCTCCCAATCACTTTAATTTTCTAGCCACTGCCTAGCTGCTATTCTTGCATCTTATTCGTCATTCGTAAGGTCTCTTTAGTCTATAGCATTGGGCAATGATTCAACATTTTAATTATGTACTTTACAGCTTTTGAGAGGGGAAAATATACATCATCCCATCTGGACACATTTGTACTATTTGTGGTTCAGTCTAAGTAACTCCAATGGGTAATTGCTTGTAACACAGTTTATGAAATACATATATTATTGCAACACTTGATACATTTCATTGGAGTTAACGTAGCCAAACCTGTAAGGTGAAGACATGACAAATCCATGAACATTTGGTTTAAATCTACTGCTGGTAGAATACTGCACAAACCAAAACAAAATCATGCACTGGAATAAAAAATGCAAATTGTCTCTGATATGGTTCACAGTCCTTTCGTTCTCTTCTCGTGATTGTTTCCACTTGTGCGATTTTGTTTGCAAGAGTACTGATGGGAGCAGAAAGTGCTACATGCAAATGTTGCCGCATGTAAATACTTCTGCAAATGGTTTTTGCACAAGTATTCACAAGAGAAGTATTCATAGGGTCATGCTGAAAGGTTTCCAGGGATTTGTCCATTCAGGGTGAAGAAACAATAGCCTGTGATTTAGGTGACCAGTTACAAACTGTGAATAGCATTACTGAATGCCTAAAGCAACAGTGGGTAGTTTGTAAGCAATCCATAGGCTTAAATATGTTCACAGAATCACTCATCAAATAATGAAACTGTTTTTAGAAAAGGAAGGCTGGTCACAGAAAACTTGCCAACATTCATCAAATACATTGTTCGCTATGTATAGTTCACCTGGCTCTACTGGTGGACATGCTGGACATTTTGTTGGCCTGGCCAATGAGAGAAAATATTGCTTTTACAAAATAGATATATCTTGGGTTTTCAAGGCAGCCTAAGGGGATTAAGTGCCTGAATCCCATTGCATTTCATTGGAAGTTGGGTGCCTGACTTCCTTAAACCCATTGAAAATCCCAGCCTAAAGAACCAGCATTTTGGAAATGTTCAAAGAAGCAAGGGAGCTTTGAGTAAGAATTACTTTGGCTACTTAAACATGTAATATTTGATCTGAGGGTAAAGAAATCATGCTTTGTTATTTGTCTGGTAAATTTTAGTCCCTGCTCTGTTATTTTCTAGCCATTTTAGATCATGTGTAACAAGTGAGAAATTCATCTGTGTTCTGAAATGTTCCCTTTAGTGCTCCAGGATGGAATACTGTGTTTGCTCCGAACTTCAGCACATTTGTCCTTTTATGTGTAAAGCTTTTAGATAATTGGTGTAGAAACATACAGCTTGCACTGATTGAATTTTAATTGCCAGCTACAAAGGGAAATCCAAGCTACTTTTGCTTTTCTACCAAACATTTTGCTCATTACTGGGGAATAATCTCTTCGACATGAAACTCTTCATAGCTCTCAATGCACTCTGATGGAAAAGTAGCAAAGGTAAAGGTGCTGACTGGCAGATTACTGCTGTCTAACTGAAACAGAAATTAGTGAGACTCGGGGTATGGGTGATAGTAAAGATTTGTCTAGACACAAGCAGGCTGCTAAGATTATTCCAGTAGAAATCAACTGATCAAATTTTTCTGCAGTTTGCAATGTCACATAGGCAGCCTTAGAGACAAAACAAGTTTATTTACAGCTGTGTAAAACTTTGGCTGTTGCATGGAGGCAGAGGAAGTCTGCTTAGATTCCAACCATCTGGAAATATTAGAGCCTAAAGCATAACATCTTTCCAGTTTTACTTGTGGGACAAGTAGCATGTCTTTTCAGTAACTCAGATCTGCAGGGAGAAAACAGATGGCCTGGTAATAATTGTCAGGCGTATGGAAATGTCAATTTTCAACTTTTTGAAAGGCAATAAGAGTGAGCTTAAAAACTAATCCTTGTGCAATACAGTTTACTGCTGAATATATTGTATGCAAAGGTGTCCTTCTTGGTGTGGTTTAACACTGAAATAGAACAATTCATTTTCTTACTTTTTCACTTACACACATGCGTGCACACACACACGCACACTGATGATCACGATAACTATTTAACCTGAATAAGAGGTGTTTATGCCACAGTATTTCCTATCACTCTACCAACGGGGCCTGATCCTGCCAGTACTTCACTGGGAGTTCTGTGCAAGGCAAGCTTGCAAGATTGGGCCCTAAATCTGCTTTGTCAAGGAGTGGTTTGGGGTACAGACTGGGGTGTGGTGCCTATAAGAACTCAATAGAATATATGTAATCATTAGCCTCTGTCTTCTGATGTGAACTCAAAGGGACCAGTATTATTAGCAGGAGGAACATAAGGAAACGGAGATTGTGCCCAGTGGTGGTGGCACTGTCTCAACTGTGGGCCTTGCCCTTCGGCAAAGCAATGCACATTACTGAAGGATGACTGTGGGCTTCGTTCTTGAGAACTTCAGCTACAAACTTGGTGCTTCCGGGGGGAAAAAATGGAGCTGAGACTAGTTTTCAGCTGAGGCTAGTTCAGCTGAGACTAGTTTTCAGCTCACTACTATTAACAACCAGATATCACCAATTGGAATAATACTCTCTGACTTCCACATCCTTGCCTCCATTTAACACAGAGGCTATGCCAGATACACTGGTCTACAATTTTTGAGAAGTTGTCTGCTTCAGAGATAAAATGTGCTATTTTGATGTATTTTGATGTGCTGAATTCAAATATGACAATTAAACCAACTGGCTACTGTTTTTAAGATATTTAAGTTTTTACATTTGATGTCTATGTATATTGTGTAGATAGTAGAGTTTTAATCATAAATTGTAAACCTAGGTCTTTTCATGTGTTTATGGTTGCTTTACATGATAATATTTCACCTGTCCTGTTTATGTAACACTTTAAAAATCAGCAAAAGGGTTATATAAATAAAATTTATTACGAAACAAAAGGCAAAAAACTATTATGTACATAGTTTAGTCCTATTCAGTGTCTACTCGGCGCTTCTTGGCTTGTCTCTTGTATTCATTAAATGGAGCATCTCTTGTCACTGTCCAGCAATAGTCTGCAAGCATTGAAGGGCTCCATTTGCCCTGATAGCGTTTCTCCATTGTTGCAATGTCCTGGTGAAATCGCTCGTCGCTCACTGCTCCGCAGTTCGGTGGAAAAAAATCTAGATGAGAGTGCAAAAAATGTATCTTTAGTGACATGTTGCAACCAAGGCTTTTGTATGCCTTGAGGAGGTTTTCCACCAACAACCTGTAGCTGTCTGCCTTGTTGTTTCCGAGAAAATTTATTGCCACTAACTGGAAGGCTTTCCATGCCGTCTTTTCCTTGCCACGCAGTGCATGTTCAAATGCATCATCTCGAAGAAGTTCACGAATCTGAGGACCAACAAAGACACCTTCCTTTATCTTAGCTTCACTTAACCTTGAAAATTTTCCACGGAGGTACTTGAAAGCTGCTTTGTTTCATCAGACCCAGCTTGATGTGTAAGGGTGGTAACAAAATCTTCCTTGATTCAACAAGTGGTGGATGCTGAACACTTTTCCTCCCAGGCTCCAATGACTGTTGGAGTGGCCAATCTTTCTTGATGTAGTGGGAATCTCTTGCACGACTATCCCATTCGCAGAGAAAACAGCAGTACTTTGTATATCCAGTCTGCAGACCAAGCAAGAGAGCAACAACCTTCAAATCGCCACAAATATGCCACTGAAGTTGGTCATAGTTTATTCACCTCAAAAGTTGTTTCATGTTGTCATAGGTTTCCTTCATATGGACTGCATGACCAACTGGAATTGATGGCAAAACATTGCCATTATGCAGTAAAACAGCTTTAAGACTCATCTTCGATGAATCAGTGAACAGTCTCCACTCATCTGGATCGTGAACGATGTTGAGGGCTGCCATCACACCATCGATGTTGTTGCAGGCTACAAGATCACCTTCCATGAAGAAGAATGGGACAAGATCCTTTTGGTGGTCACGGAACATGGAAACCCTAACATCACCTGCCAGGAGATTCCACTGCTGTAGTCTAGAGCCCAACACCTCTGCCTTACTCTTGGGTAGTTCCAAATCCCTGACAAGGTCATTCAGTTCACCTTGTGTTATGAGGTGTGGTTCAGAGGAGGAGGATGGGAGAAAATGTGGGTCCTGTGACATTGATGGTTCAGGACCATAAGTTTCATCCTCTTCCTCTTCCTCGTCTGACTCAAGTGAGTATGATTCTGGTGCATCAGGAACCGGCAGTCCTTCTCCGTGGGGTACTGGGTGTATAGCTGATGGAATGTTTGGATAATGCACAGTCCACTTTTTCTTCTTTGACACACCTTTCCCAACTGGAGGCACCATGCAGAAGTAACAATTGCTGGTATGATCTGTTGGCTCTCTCCAAATCATTGGCACTGCAAAAGGCATAGATTTCCTTTTCCTGTTCAACCACTGGCAAAGATTTGTTTCACAAGTGTTGCAGCATATGTGTGGGGCCCACCTCTTGTCCTGATATCCAATTTTGCAGCCAAAATAAAGGTGATAGGCTTTCTTAACCATAGTGGTTATACTGCGCTTTTGTGATGCAAAAGTCACTTCACCACAAACATAGCAGAAGTTATCTGCACTGTTCACACAAGTACGAGGCATCTCTGTTCATTTTGGCTAAACAGAAATGTGTCCCTTTGCAAAATCAAACACTGACAAATAAGAGAGCATAACACTGTATGATTTCTAGAGCTGATATAGGGCAATTTGTTCAGCAGAGTGATGTAAGCTTTATGATTGCATCATCCATGACTTCTAGGAATAACATGATGCAATTCATATCATGTATGACGCAATACCAGCTTCAGATTGCATCATTCATTGTTTTGCCTAAAAAGCAAGTACTATCCAAACCCAGTCATAGATTTATTCATAGATCCAGTCAAAGATGTATTTTAGTCATTTCTGGTTTAAATTGAGATCCCTTCCCTTTATAACTCACTTATCCTCTGCTATTCCCAAGTCAAGGGTTGTATATACTGACCCAATAGCATATCTTGAAAACTAGAGCCAATCAACAATTTTAAGCATCATTTTCGTTCTCAGTGACCCAGAATTAGTAAAGTTTGACTACATTTATTTCAGAAGCATTTTGGCTGTAGAGCAGTGATATGCATTTGCCAGTAAAGAATGTCAGCAGCAATAGCAGTAGCTACCAGAACACTCTTGAGAGGATGAACCACTGTTGAGCGTGTTGGGCAAGATTTTAATTGCTTTTGAAAGGTGTCTTATTGGCAGTCTTGGAAATCTCTTTGCCTCAGATTCTGCAGTTGGGACAATAATACTTGCTCATCTTTGTACAGTGATTTGAGATCTGTATAATGCTAAGTAGTATTACAGCATCTATTTTCCTTGTGTTTGCATAAGTGCTGGACCAAAATTTTCAAAATTGGCAAGTGATTCTGGATTTCTCAATTTTTGGATGCCCAATTTGAGACATTTTAAAGTGACTTGATTTTCAAAGCATGAATGCTTAATACTTTCTGAATATCAAGTCCTCTTAAGGTGTCTCTAGTTGGCCACCCAACAACAGAAAGGTCACCAAATCACTAGTCACTTATTAAAATCTTGACCTTGGTTTTCCTCCTCTCCCAACCCTCCACCCCAACATCTGTTTTCAATCAGGTGAACAATACACAGTGACTCATGTCAGATTCAGAGTGAAATTGTACAGACACAAAGGAATTAATGACTCTGAATCATAGTAAATACTTTGGAAAACTTGAAGTTTCATCCATATCATTCATTAGTTAAAATCATTATTATTCAGTATGTAGATTGCTGTATGTAGTGTAGTTAGAGCCATGTCGGTTCCAGGATATTAGAGACACAAGGTGGGTGAGGTAATATCTTTTATTGGACCAACTTCTGTTGGTGAGAAAGACAAGCTTTCGAGCCACACAGAGCTGATGCTGGAACTACCTTTCCCAGACCTGAAGAAAAGCTCTGTGTGGCTCAAAAGCTCGCCTCTCACACCAACATAAGTTGGTCCAATAAAAAATTTTACTTCATCCACCTTGTCTCTCTAAAAATTTTCTAGGCACTTTCAAAACACAGAGGAAGACACTGATCCTGCCCTGAAGAGCATCCAGCATAAGAAAACAAAAGACAAGGTAGGTGAGATAATATCTTTTATTGAACCAGCTTCTATTAGTGAAAGATCACTCCATATCTGACCTCATAGTCCTCATCCTCAAAGGAAACCTGCACAACAGCTTCAAAAGATGAGCCTGGGAGCTTAAATTCATAACTTTGCTAGAAACTAAAAACTGTGGTTTTAATAAAGATGCTGGATTTATGGCTTATTACTACAATCTGTAACCCACTAACCCCTTTTTTGTCCTATGACAGGAGAGGTGTTAACAGGCCACTTCATTTTGAATGAGTCTTACAATATATGTTACCTACTTCTGCTAAACAATCTGTTCTACCTTGTATTAGTGGTGATGCTTTGATGTCCTCTCCTCAATGGTTATTGAGAACAATTTATCACCCTCCTCTTTATAACAACCTTTTACATACTTGAAGACAATCATGTTCCCCCCTCAGTCAGACTTTAAAAGCCCAGCTTTTTCAATCTTTCCTTGTAGATCATGTTTTCTAGAAATCATTTTTGTTTCTCTCCTCTGAACTTTCTCCAATTTGTTGACATCTTTCCCAAAGTGTGATGCCCAGAACTAGGTACAATACTCCAGCTGAGGCCTTATCAATGCAGAATCAGTACTTCTTGTGTCTTGCTTACAACACTCCTGCTAATACATCCCAGAATGATGGTTGCTTGTTTTGCAATGGTATTATATTGTTGACTCATATTTAGTTTGTGGTCCACTGTAACCTGAAAACCCTTGTCTGCAGTATTCTAGGAAGTCCTTTCCCATTTTGTATTTGTGCAATTGATTCTTTCCTAAATGGAGTAGTTTGCATTTGTCCTTACGAAATTTCATCCTATTTATTTCAGACCATTTCTCCAGTTTGTTAAGATGATTTTGAATTTTCATCATATCCTCCAACACACTTCTTATCCCTCCCAGCTTGATGTACATGATGTGTTCCTGCTTGCTGACTGGATACAATCAAGTTTTTGCTACTAATATTTCCAGTTGCAAATTCAGAATTTGCTTTCTGTATCTATTCAGTAGCATTTACCTAAAATTCACCTGCTTTCTTTTTGCTTGCTTGTTTGTTTTTGCTATGATTCTTTTCAGTAAGCTCATTAGCTAAATATCACTGGAAACAAACAAACAGAGCACTCAGATCATATCTACACTATGAACTGGGGTCAACACAAGTTACATTGGTGTGCAGTCACATCAGTTTCTATATTATTCAGGCATGTGCATACTTGGCTGCTTGCTTACTCACCAGGAGTGCTTATGTCAATGCAAAGTGCAGTGCACCCTGGGTAGCCATGCACTGTTGACTGGTGCAATTCCCACATTTGGGACATTGTTCAGCTCCTCCAAGGTATGCACAGTGGTCTGTGGGACGCTAGTGGGGTCTCCACCAAGTATGGTATGCACTTCATTGTAAAAGTGACAGGTTTGCAGAGCAGCACCAGATCTATTGTTGCCCTCCCTGGCCTTGTAATATCCTTCACAACATTCCTTTGCTTTCACACAGCACTGCTACTGATCCCTGTCATAGTCCTTAGCTTGCATCTGCTGTGCAATCTGTTGATAGATGTCCACTTTTCTACAGCTGGTCCACAGTTGTGCGTGCACAGCTTCTTCTCCCCACTGGCTGAGGAGATCCAATACTGGTTATCTACTCCAGGCAGCAGTGCATCTAGTACCTCTGTGTGGGCATGGAGCCAGCATGGTCTGTTGGGCAGCTGCACACAACAAAGACGAGCTGCTGTATGTTCTCGCGAAGGTGGGCAATCAGGGAAAGGCATTTCAAAAATACATGGGGCTTTTAAAAAGGAGGTGAGAGGGCAGGCTTCCAGGTTCTGTGATCCCTGGGCAGTGGAATTTAAAATTGTGACCAGAGAGATCACTGTCATGGGGAAGGGGCATTGTGGGACAGTGGCTGGAGGACTGTTAGGAGCAATACAATTCATACAGTTCTACACTCTCACTGCATTGACCAAAATAAGTCAGCCATGGCTCTACACTGTTCAGGGAGGTGGCTTTAATGTTTTGCCATAATGAGGTGCTTACTTCAGATGGAGACAAATTTGAGTGTAGACACTGTGACATTTCCCTCTGGTGTTATCTGGACCAGTGATGTGCTAGGTCATCCCAATCCTTGACTCTGGGAACCAGCCTCACCCTGCTCTGCAGTGAGAACCTCCACTCTTGGACTGTTCACACACAGCCTCTGGCATGTAAGCTGCTCCTTGGATTGTGCAACTGAATGACACAAGCCAATATCTCTGGTCCCAGACAAAATCTTAGGAACCTCCATCTTGCAGTGTCCAGTTATGCTCGCTGGACACTGTAAGCTTATATTAGTTCATCAATTTAACAAAGAAATTGATATGCACCAGGCTTGCTATCCCAAGGGGAGTCTCTGACACGCTTCAAACCAAACGCATTGCTTCAGATAGAATAAACAAACACATTTAGTAACTACAAAGATAGATTTTAAGTGATTATAAGTCAAAGCACAGCAAGTTGGATTTGGTCAAATGAAATAAAAGCAAAACGCATTCTAAGCTGATCTTAACACTTTCAATGCCCTTACAAACTTAGATGCTTCTCACCACAGGCTGGCTGGTTGCCCTTCAGCCAGGCTCTCCCCTTTGATCAGTCCTGCAGTTGCTTGGTGGTAATGTCTGTAGATGGAGGTGAAAGAGCGAGGAAGAGCATGGCAAACATCTCTCTTTTATCATGTTCTTTCTCCCCTCTTGGCTTTCCCTCCCCTCCCCCCTTCAGAGTCAGGTGAGCATTACCTCAATGCAGTCCCAAACTGACCAAAGGAAGCGAGGTGACTCACTTGAGAGTCCAACAGATCCTTTGTGGGATCACCAGAGTAATGCGAGGTGCAGAGTGCTGGACAGACCACAGATTAGTCAAGACATCTCTCCAACTTTACGTCGCTCCCTCTCGGCACAAATGCCCTAAGCATGTGCGACCTGCTTTCAACATAGCCAAAGTGAAGGATGGTCAATGTTTCAACAACTTTCAGAAGAGTCTTGATGACAAACTGACATCCCACGGACAACTGATCGGTACTGCAACCAAAAAGTGGGACCAGTTCAAGCAGATGGTGACTGACACAGCAATAACATCTCTTGGACCAAAGAAAAGAACACATCAGGATTGGTTTGATGAGAACCAAGAAGAAATATGCTCAGATCTGGAAGTAAAGAGAAAAGCCTTTATCGAATGGCAGAATGATCCCTCCTCAGTCTACAAACGGGACCATTTCAAGTACCTTCAGAGCAAAACACAGAAAGACCTCCGTCAGATACAAGACAACTGGTGGGAGAGCAAAGCCAAAGAAATCGAGCACTATGCTGAGACCCACAACTCAAAGATGTTCTTCAGTGCTATTAAGACTGTCTATGGACCTTGTAAACTAAGGACCACCCCACTGCTCTCATCAGACAACACAACGCTGATTAAAGATAAAGAAGGCATCAACGAAAGATGGCGAGAACACTTTAGCAACCTTCTCAATAGACCATCAACCGTGAATAATAACATCCTCAATGAAATTCCACAACAACTTGCTCTGACAGATCTTGACTCTCTGCCCACTATAGATGAGATTAAGAAAGCAGTTAGCCAGATGAGTTCAGGAAAAGCTCCTGGAAAAGATGGGATACCAGCAGAGAGATACAAAGCAGCAGGTCCAGCAGCACTAGCAGCGTCACACAGCGTGATCATCAGCATCTGGGAGGATGAAAACATACCACAGGACCTCCACGATGCTACTATTATCTCTCTTTTCAGGAACAAAGGCAGCAAAGCAGAATGTGGAAATTATAGAGGCATATCCCTCCTCTCCGTTGGAGGAAAAATCATTGCCCGCATCATCTTGAACAGCCTAATAGCCAGTATTTCCGAGGCAAATCTACCTGAAAGTCAATGTGGTTTTTGACCTGGCTGGAGCACAGTCGACATGATGTTTGCTGTCAGACAAATACAAGAGAAGTGCATTGAACAGAACATGCACCTGTATGCTGTCTTCATAGATCTGACAAAGGTGTTTGATACCATCAACAGGGAAGCCCTTTAGACTATTGTAACACGACTTGGCTGCCCAAGAAAATTTGTCCAGATTATATGCCTTTTTCATGACAGCATGACAGGCGAAGTATTGTCTGATGGAGCCACATCTGCCCCCTTCAACATCACCAACGGCGTGAAACAAGGATGTGTTCTCGCTCCTGTCTTATTTAACCTGTTCTTTGCATGCGTCCTCAACAATGCAATGAAAGACCTGGATCAAGGTATATATTTGAAATACTGGCACGATGGTTCACTTTTTGACCTCTGTCACCTGAATGCAAAGACTAAGACAGTGCAGAAACTCCTTCTTGAGGCACTCTTTGCCGACGACTGTGCCCTCATGGCTCACACTGAAAATGATCTTCAGCACATTGTCAACAAGTTTGCCAAGACCTCGCAACTCTTCGGACTAACTATCAGCCTCGGAAAGACAGAAGTTCTCCATCAACCTGTACCTGAACCAAATGCTTCTGTCCCAAGTACCTCCATTGATGGCACTCAGCTTAAAGTAGTGGAGAACTTTAAATGCCTGGGTAGTGTCATATCCAGTGATGGATCAATGGATAATGAGATCAACGCACAAATATCCAAAGCAAGCCAGGCACTTGGCTATCTGTGTGTCAAAGTTTTAAACCACCACAACATCTGGATGTCAACAAAACTGCTTGTGTACAGAGCTGCTGTTCTTTCTTCTCTTTTGTATGGGTTGAAACATAGACACTATATAGGCGTCATATCAAGCAGCTCAAAGCATTCCACATGCGTTGCCTCCGCAACATCATGAAGATCCGCTGGCAAGACAAAGTGCCCAATATTGAGGTCCTCAAGAGAGCCTAGATGACAAGCACCGAAATGATGATCATGAAGTCACAGCTACGTTGGACCGGTCATGTCAGCCGCATGGATGCCAACAGAATCCCCTGCCATCTTCTCTATGGTGAGCTCTCCCAGGGCATCCGGCATATAGGTCGTCCATGAAAACATTACAAGGACACCATCAAAGCCAATCTGCAGTATAGCAGTATCAAACCCAGGGACCTTGAGGACACCGCCAGCGACAGAACACAGTGGCATGCCACAGTCAGGAATACCTGCATTGCCTTTGAGGAAGACTGCTGCCGGCGTCTACAAGAGGCACGCGAACGACATCACAGAGCACCAGCAGCGCACAACCCACTGACTGCGAACTTCCCATGCACCATCTGCAGCCAAATGTGCACCTCTAGAATTGGCTTGTATAGCCATCAGAGGGCACACCATGAGACCAACAATAGATGATTGCTCAGATTTGTCATCATCGGATCGATGGACTACCAAGAAAAGCCAGTGTCCTTTGTTCCTGTGAGGCTGGGTTGGGTTTCTCCCATACATGCCCTGATGAGGTGTGAACTGCCTCTCTGCTCTTGGAGAGTTTTTGCCTGGGCTTGCTTTAAGTCCTGAGGACACATTCTCAGCCTCATAACTATACACATGAAATTAAAACTTATAACATTACTATAACAACAATGCTCAGTGCATCATGAGCCTTCCGAAGACACCCGACATGCCAAACTTTGCATTAGATACCACATAGTCATTTTTATAAAGATGAACATGGGGGTGGTGAGTGTTACCTCGAGATACAAAACGTCACAGACACATGTATAAATAAGTTGATGCCAGGCAACTTACATTGACGAGTTTTGTAGTGTAGACAAGGCCTCAGTCAATGCTCATTCAATTTAAAAATCTGAATGAGTCTTCAAGGATATTTTTTCTAGTATTTGCTCAGCTCATTCATGGATAAATATTTACACTTTTAGTTCACAAACTGTCAAGACGCAGTACAATCATGTTTCATCCCCAAGTGTATAAGTTATAGCTGGGTTTGGTTGTGAATTAATGTTAGTCCTATAGGACACTGGTTGATGGTTGTTTATACTAATTAGAGTCAGAGTTCATGGAAGAAGTATATTCAAATACTTTGAACGAAGTGGGCAGTTTTATCCACTTATTTACTTTGCTAATGTCAGTGAGTCACTTTGAGGAAGCATTTTTTAAAACATTTTGTACATTAGATTTTGTTTTAGCTGGATTCAGTACAAATCTACAGTACAAGCTTGGTCAGCTCAGAGTCTCAAGGGACACAAAACCTTTGGCAACCTGCTGATTCAGCTGATCAAAGGGATCAGTGTCTCCGAACCACATGTGCACTCCTCAAAGACAGAGGGACAATACCACTATGTGTAGGTAGCCTTTTTTGGGCTCTACTCCTACCCATCTTATTCCCAAGTCCTACATCCCTTTCCCTCTTCTGTGCTTCCTGATTCACCCTTGATTACAGCTGAGTGGGAAAGTTTTCCCAGCCTGTGACATTTTTTGAGATTTAAAAAAAAATAAATGTTACCGTTCTGCATTGCGATGAAACTGAGACTTTGGAAAGTTTTCATGAACAATCGGAGTAAGAGTCAGCGTAGACTAGCCAATAGCGTAATAGTTTAGGGCATTCATTTGGGATATAGAAGAGTCAGGTTCAAGTCCCTGCTCCAAGTCAGTCAGAACAAGGTGTGGGGGACTCAGGGTCAAATTCCTGCACTGCCTAATTTGGAGCAGCAGCTTGAAGCTGTGTTTCCCACATCCCAGCTGAGTGCCCTAACTGCTGAGGGGGTTGGGCCTTTCTCTTGGGTTTTGAGCAGAAATTCCAATCTGGACCTGAGAAACCTTCCTGACTAAAGTTTCATAGAAATTGACTTTTTCCCATGAAAACCTTTTGTTTAGACTGTCACAGATCCACAGGATCTGTACAATGCCCCAGCTTTTATATAGTCTCCCAGAGGAACCCCTTCAGTGTGGCTGACACCCCAAGGAGTCCTACTTTTCCGCAGGGTAGGCCCCACCACTTCCTAGACTGAGCCTCTGAGCTCCAGCACTCCTGTTTCACACCATGAGCTCTGCCCAGTGAGTCCAATTGAAATAGACTCCTGGCTAGAGACTTGTATACTCCTCAGGGACTAATGCACTCCTGCCAGTGTTTGCAGTGACACCAAGCAGAGTAGGATTTATTAGTCAGCTGGAACACAGCACTGGAAGTCCTTAGGTTTGCATAGAGAAATAAAGGTTAAAATATATTCTGGCCAAGCCAGCACAATTCATCAGCCAAGCTGCTGTGAACTCCATTTCAGGCTCGCTCTCTCTGACCAGCTTAGTCAGTCCCAGAAAAGAGCAACCAGCTTCCTCCAGAAGCCCACACTTTATCCTCCACTGCTCACATCTCGAGCTGGGGCTCTCTGCTCAGCCTCCCTGTTAAGAGGCGGTGAGGTGGCCTCTTGGCCGTTGTTTCCTCACTGACAACATTTTCATCATTAGGGCTTTCTCTTGTCTCTTTGGGATTCCTGCATTGATATGGAATTATTTTCAGGTGTTTCCAGTCAGTTCCTTAACAGCCCTATTCACTGTGGCCCAGAAAGCAAGGTGACACCCACACCTCGTGTCCTGTGCTGTATGCCAAGAGTGGACTTAACGTTTTTCCCGTCACTGGGTAACAATGCAAAGTGCAGAGGGAAACTGAGGCACACATAGGCTTCATAAAAATACTACAGAAAATCCCAGTTTGTCAAATAGACATAAAAACTTTGTCAAAAAATTCATCAGCTCTGCTCTAATCCATCTCTGAGGAGCATAGTTTACACAGCTCTGTGGCCTCTTGCTCCCTCTGCTTCCTTGTACTCAGTTCTCTCCCTCCAACCAGCATGTGTTGCTGCCCCTTTCTCTTCACCCAATCCAAGCTCAGCAGTGATGGTATTTGGCTCCTCTTCTTGTTGCTTCAGGTCATCTCTCCTCTTCATCCTCACTCCTTCACTTGCTGTGAAGCCAGTTCCATTCATCTTTTCACTTCTTTCTCCTGCCACTTGGTCATTAACTACCATCCCCCCTGCTTTCTTATTTTTCTTTCCCACTGATATCAGGTCTGTTTGTTTCTTCCTCTCACTTCCTCCCCTATTCTCATCCAGGGAGATTTCAGTTTTCTCATCAATGACCCATTTGATTCCCTACCACTCACTTACTTTCATTAACCATCTTTTTGATCTCCAGCTTTGTAATGACTCTCCCATTCACCAGCTCAATTACCCTCTTGACCTTCTATCTTGCTGTCTCCAGATTCCATCTCTCTGGCCACCACTTGCTGTCCTTTGACACTGCTCACCCTTCCCTATCCTGACACTCACTCCTTTCATGATCTCCAGCCTTCTTTCATTCCCTGAACAGGCTTCCTTCCATTGGTTCCATAGTGTCTGCCTTCTCCTCGCCTCTTGATTCATTCAATTTCCCTTCACACTGCTCTACTTCTTTAATCTTTAATCTTGGTTCTCCCCCACCCACCATACTCATTTGTATTCATTTATTGATTCATATTTCTTTAAATTGCTTATCTTCTAGCTTTAAGAGTTTGTACAATGGTAACATCAAGTATAGAAACTAAGGGGGAAATCCCCCCTTGTCTTCTTGATCAATAAATAACTCCTGACCAGAGGTGAAAATAAACTGGTATGGGCCAGACCGGTGTACTGGTAAGAAAATGGCCGCCAGAAAGTGGCCATGGCAGCATTTTAAGCACCATACTGGTATGGCCGCTGATGGGGGCGCTAAAGGGCAATTGTCTCAGGGCCCGGCGATTTAATAGGGCCCAGGGCTCCGGCCGCTGCCATGGTAGCTCTGCCCTTGGGATCTGGTAGCAATTTAAAGAGCCCAGGGCTCCTGGCCACGGCCACTGCTACTGCAGGAGCAGCTAGAGCCCCGGGCCCTTTAAATTGCTGCTGGAGCCCCATGTGGTGAGGGCCGGGCAGCGCTGAAGGGCTGGCTGGGGGAGTCTTTAAAATTTATTGCATAAACTCTTCATCTTCAATGTTTATCTTCACCTACCTGTATCTCTGTTCCTATGTCTTCCTATCCTTCCTCTCACTGCCTCCTTCTATGATTTGCTGCTCCTTTCTTCCATGTCTCCCAACCCAGTTTTGCTTGCCATCTATTCTGTCATCTGTTATTTCCCTGCATCTTGTCTACCAGTTGCCTTCTTTCTTCTCCATAAGGTTCCCTCAGAAAATATAGTCCTTCAAGAAATCTGTCCTAGCTCATTCTCTTCACTTTACCTTATACTTAAGTGTTATCCCATGAGTTGTTTTCTCTTTGTCTCATCTACTATTCACACGAGCTGACCAGGACAGGGAATTTGTCTTATTCTAAGGCTGGGACTACATTGGGAATTTAGGTTCATATAACTGTTGCTCAGGAAAATTCCACACCCCTGAGCAATGCACTTAAACTGACCTAACCTGTGGTGTAGCCAGCACTAGGTCAGTGGGTGAATTCTCCCGTTGACCTAGCTACCACCTCTCTGGGAGGTGGATTACCTATGCTAATGGAAGGACCTCTCCCAGTGGCGTAGGTAGCATCTTCCCTGAAGTGCTACAGTAGCACAGCTGCAATGGTGCAGCTGCGCCACTGCGGCATTTTAAGAGTAGATGTAAGAATGGCCATACTGGGTCAGACGAAAGGTCCACCTAGCTCAGTATCCTGTCTACCAACAGTGGCCAATGCCAGGTGCTTCAGAGGGAATGAACAGAACAGGCAATCATCAAGTGATCCATCCCCTGTCGTACACTTCCAGCTTCTGGTGAACAGAGACTAGGGACACTTAGTGAATGGTACTGCATGCATCCCTGCCCATCCTGACAAACAGAGGCTAGGGGACACCATCCCTGCCCATGACAAACCTAAGACCGTAAAGTACTGTGTAAATTAAAGCAATCCTATGAAAATCATAGAAGAAAAATTTTAATGTAAGGTTCTGTGTACATGATCGCAATCATAATAGCGAATAGTAACATACACATGATTTTAAGCATGTAAGGACATAGGGCAGGATCCAGCATTAACTTCAATGGGAGCAGACTCAGGCCCTTAGTTCATAAAGAGATCGTCTCAGGCCAGCCCGTTCAGTAGGACAAAACAAAGCTAAAACACTTTAGCTAAGCAGTGGGTCTCAATCACCTTAGTGCAGCTGAGCTAGCTGGCCTTGGGGAAGTTAGATAGCTCCATTATCCAAACCTCACTTTAAAGTAAGTGAATGTGACCCTGTTTCAGATAATGGGATAATAGAGGATACATTATCCATCATTTGTAGGATTAGCTAGGGAACAGGACATTCATTACATAAAAGTGACAGAAGTCACAAAGCAAGACAACTTATGATCTAAATTATTTGGACATGCGAATGCCAGTCATAGAACATGATGCAGTTGTTTTAATTACATATCGTTGTCATATTTCCAATACATTAAACATTTGATCCTCTTTTACTCTGATCGTAAGTTGAGTTTGGTTTTCTTCCACAAATGTGTTGGCACAGTCATGCCACATGAAAGCTCCCCAAGTCATTTTCCAATTCATTATTTTTTTCCATTACTAATACTTTCCATATTCTCTCTAGACAGTCTTTTAGCCTTGGGGATTTTCTTTTGATACAATCTTATGAGCCACAACTAGTAATAAAGAGGTGAATTTTATATGTTTTCTTTCATATTTTCCTCTTACTGGGAGTATGAGAGGAAGGATTATCCAGTTATTAGGGCACTAGCTTGAGATTCAGGAAACCTGGATTCAGTTCCCTGATATGCTACAGCCTGCCTCTGTGACCTTGGGCAAGTCACTTAGGCCCAGATCCACAAATGTATTTAGGCTTCTAACTTTCATTGACATCATTCCATTCATGGAAGTTAGGTGCATAAATACCTTTGTGGATCTAGTCCCTAGTGTCTTTCTGCTTTGTAATAGTACTTTCCTTCCTTACAGGACTGTTGTGAAGATAAATACCATAAAGGTGGTGATGTGTGCAGCTAACTGGTGAAAGGAGCCATGTACGTACCTTAGACAAATAGTTGTATTGCCAGCAGATCATAAGGAAGGTCAGTTTTTGTGACTGATTCAGTTTTTAACACTGTCACTTTCCCCAGGCCCTTTGTGTTATGTATGTAAAGGGGCTTCTGTCTCTACAAGGTGTTCAGCACACAACTCTTCTAAATTATTATTTTTAACCACGCTAGCATGCAATGGCAGTGGAATAAAAACTCAAATACATCTTCAATATTAATTTTAATTCACTTTTGCTATAGGCTTGGGAAGATCCTTGTTTGTTACTTAAAGATCCGAATAGCTTCCTTGTACTGGGCTACTTGCATTTTATTTGTAAGTAATGGAAGCTGGAAATGTTAGGGAGTGGAAGGTCTCTTAATCACGGCTAAACATTACCGTGTGGAATACTGTGCTTGTCCAATGTGGGTGATGCTATGCAAGCACTGGAGCTCTCTAGTAGTATTGCCTGAGGCAGCATGTCAGTTCCCCTTTATTGAGGCACACCAAAGCAGTAAAGGAAATGTCCATTATTTGATCCTACTGCCTGGGGTTCAGTCTTGCATGAAAGTGGGCATGGATATGTGAGGGTCTGTTCTTTGAAACAGTATAGGTCACTGCTGTGAGTAGAATTTTCTTTTGCAGGAACTCAGGTTAGGAAAAATCCTATTGTCCAGAAGCTGGGGACAACATAAAACCACTTCTGGCTCAATGTTATTTGATTACTTACTGTCGACCAGGCAAGCTGTTGCTCTGCACTTAAACATCTTGGTGTATTGTCTGACTAGTATATTTGACCTGAGGCTGAAAATGAAAATTGGTCTCCTCTGCTCAGGGCCTTGGGGAATACCAAAAGAATGGTGTCTGTACCCCTTGTTACACTTGGGGGAAGTGCATTGCCAGCACTCGAGAGCTGCCCTTATCTGTTTTTTAAAAAGGAATGTAATTCAACTCCTATAAAGCCAAATCATGAAGCCTTAAATGTTACTTTTTATTCACTCCTTATTCAGTAGAATCCCATTGATTTAAGTGACATAGAATGACTGAAGTCAGAGGCAATACTGACATAATTAAAGTGAAGCATGTGCTTAAGCATTTTGCTGGATGTGGGGCCTGATGCATTTATCTGCTTTTCTGTTTGTGAGCTGTCTACATTCAGAGTGATTCTTTTCATGTGTTTGCTATTCAAAGTGATTCTATGAATGGTTAATGCAAATATATTTCAGATTATGACTGCTTGTGAACTGTTAACAGTATCTATTGCGTCACATGTCAGCTATCCATACCTCACTGATCACACTGTGCGATTGGTCTCTTGAGATATGTGGAATTATTTCTGTTCCCGGATTGGATGACCAACAAAGAGCATTCAGGGTGGCCATGGGAACATTTCTGGTGTGAAAACTCATGCAAATAAATCTTCATGAGTATTTAATTGCACAAGTATGCGTAGAAAGCAAATGAAAGGGATTGTGACTATTATTTGCAAATACTTTGGGCAGGATTCAAGCAACAGCTGTAGTGACTATTATGTTTTACAGGCTTTTGTGATACTGTTTATTGATTTGGGGCCTGACCTGGCTGTCTTTGAAGTCAAAAGTAAATTTTTTATTGATTTCAATGGGAGCTGGGCTGGATCTGTAATTCTCTGTACATTTTATATCAAGCCTTGAATTTGTAATGATATATTGATCCTAAATGTGCAGTCAGGTGACATGGACAGAAGTAACTATAAACTACAAAGTTGTCTGCTTTGAATCTTCTGTTCAGTCAGTCATTTAGCATAGATCTGTCTAGGGGTGTAAGTGTTTGCAAAGCTACCAAAAAACCTGGTCATTCTGGAACACTGTGCTGAAGGCTGGTTCTTGGTTTTCTTCAAACCCAATGAGTTACACCTAGCAAGGGACATAAAAGCCTATAAGGAAAGGTTCTATAAATATATTAATATTAAGAGAAAGATGAAAGAAAGTATAGGTCTTCTACTTAGTGGGGAAGAGGAGCTCATAATGGACGAAATTAAGAAGGCTGAGGCTTCATGCCTATTTTGCTTGTCTTCACTAAAAGGTAAATTGTGACCACATACTTAACACAATTAATATTAACAACCAGAGGGAAGGAACACAAGCCAAAATAGGGGAATAAAAGTGTAAAGAATATTTAGGTAAGTTAGATGTTTTCAAGTAGTCAGGGCCACACTAAGGTACTTTAAAAAAAAAGCTGAAGCAATCTCTGAACCGTCAGTAACTATTTTTGAGAACTCATAGAGGACAGGTGAGCTCCCAGAGAACTGGAGAAGGACAAACATAAAACCTATCTTTAAAATGAGGAACAAAGAGGACCTGGGGAATTATAGACCAGTCAGCCTGACTTTAATACATGGAAAAATACTGGGACAAATGACTAAAAAATCAGTTTGTAACTACCTGGAGGATAATAGGGTTGTCAACATGGATTTGTCAAGAACAAATCATTCCAGGTCCACCTAATTTCTTTCTTTAACACGGTTACTTGCCTAATGGATAGGTAGTAGCTGTGCACATGATATATCTCATTTTTAGAAGGCTTTTAATGCAGTCCCATATGGCATTTTCATAATCAAACCAGGAAAATATGGTCTAGATGCAATTACTTTAAGATGGGTGCAAAACTGGTGGAAAGACCCTACTCAAAGAATAATTATCAGTGGTTTGCTGTCAAACTGGGGGAATGTATCTAGTAAGGTCCTACAGGCCTCTGTCCTGGGGCCGGTGTTATACAATATTTTCATTAATGACTTGGACGATGGAATGGAGAGTATGCTTAGAAAAATTGCTGATGACATCAAGCTGAGAGGTGTTGCAAGCACTTTGGAGCACAGGATTAGAATTCTGAACAACCTTGTCAAATCGAAGAATTGGTCTGAAATCAACAAGATGAAATTCCATAAAGACAAATGCAAAATACTATACTTAGGAAGACAAAATCAAATGCACAACTATTTATTTGGCATACTCAATCCAGTCAAGCCAAGCCACAGTGGTCTTTTCAACAACTGTCAAGGCACGAAGACCTCCAGGAAGTTGAGTCATTTTTCAGTCCTCAACAATGTGTGTCATGGTTGTGGCTGCCCACATTGATATAGTGGACTGTCTTTAAAACACCACCAAAATTCTGCTGCAGCACAACTACACAATGGCAAATAACTGATTAGGCGGTAGTACTGCAGAAAAGGCTCTGGAGTAAAAGTGTGTCACAAATTGAATGAGTCAACAATATGATGCAGTTGTGAAAAAGGCTAGTGTCATTCTGGGATGTATTAACAGGAGTGTCATATTTAAGACATGGGAGGGAATTAAATTACATTAAATTAATGGAGATAAGATATCTCCGAGAACTGGAAGGGACCTTGAAAGGTCATCGGGTTCAGCCCCCCGCCTTCACTAGCAGGACCAAGTACTGATTTTTGCCCCAGATCCCTAAGTCCTGCTCTACTTGGCTCAGCTGGAGTACTTTGTTCAGTCTTGTGTGCCACACTTTAAGAAAGATATATCTGCAAATTGAAGAAAGTCTAGAGAAGAGCAACAAAAATGATAAAACATTTAGGACTGGTATACACTACACAGTTTGGTCAACAAAGGCAGCTTACATCGACCTAACTGTGCGTATGTCTGCACTTTAATTTGGCTCCTGTTGACAAAAGTGCCCTGTCATGCCAACTTAATAACATCACCTCTTTGAGGTCTGTAAAGTCATGGTTGATGTACTTAGGTTGACACAGTGGGAGTGTAGACACTGCATTACTTACATCGACCCTAAGTCCTCCAGCTGCTGTCCCACAATGCCCCACACTGACCACTCTGGTCACCACTGTGAACTCTGCTGCCCAGAAGGCCCTCCTTCCCTTTAAAGCCCCATGCATTTTTGAAATTCCTTTTCCTGATTGCCTCGCTTGGCAAGCACATCTAGTAGCTCTCCATTGTTGAGTGCAGCTGCCCAGTTGGCCATGCCTGCTTGGAGTAGACAGACGATATGGATCTCCTAGGCCTGTGGGGAGAAGAGGATGTGCAAGCACAGCTCTGAACCAGGCCTAGAAATGTTGACATATACGAGCAAATTGTGCAAAGGATGCGGGAAAAGGGGTGTGACAGGGACCAGCAGCAGTGCCTCATGAAAGCCAAGGACCTATGGCAAGCACACCAGAAGGCCAGGGAGCCCAACAATCAATCCAGTCCCAAGCTGCAGACTTGCTGCTTTTACAAAGAGCTGCATGTCATACTTAGCGGAGACCCAGCCACCACTCCCCACAGCACTGTGGATACCTCCATGATGCCCAAGTCACAGGCCCGTGCAATAAACAGCCATGAACTCGCCTACCTCTTCAGCCAACAGAGAATTCAATCTCAGGACTTCCCTATATCCCCTCCCCACAACGTTCCACATGCTGCACTACCCCTCCCACTCCTCCCAGCTTCTCAGACACTGACCTGTGAAAGCCATGGTTGGTGTATGTGTAGCTGAAATGGACATGACTGTCCTTTCCACTTATAAGTTCTGTTCTCTTGTTTTATTAAGTTTTTAAAGTATTTTGCTTTTAAATTGCCAAGGTTTTTTTGCACTGTTTTTGTTACCGAATAAAATTTTATTATTTGGAACATAGTTCGTCTTCATTAGTTCACAACATATGCTGGCTGGTACTTATCAGTTCTTAAAGCAACCAATTCCCTGTTACTGCACAGTGTCACACAACTCATAAGACCATTCACAAACAAAATTAATAGGTGTATTGACACTGTTATATCTCTACATGTACAGCAATCACCACACAATTCATACCATGCTGCAAAAGAGCAGGACCAGGTAGAGCACACTACTACAACACACACTACTCTGACTCACTATAAAATGGTCTTTCAAAATCTGCATGAGCTGTATAGCTCTGCATTGAACTCTTCTAATAGCCCTTGTATCTGGCTATTCAAATTTAGCAGACAGCTGCTCCACCCCGATGGAAACTTTCCCCCTTTGCTTCATAGATATTATGCAAGACACAGCAGGCAGCTATAACCATTGGGATATTTTTCTTATTGAGGTCCAGTCTTGTGAGTAAACAATGCTGGCATCCTTTCAAACGACCAAGGGCATATTCAACTATCATTCTGCACCTGCTGAGCCGGTAGTTGAAGCATTCCTTGGTGTGGTCGAGATGTACGGTTGATGTACGGCTATATGAGCAGGGGAGCCAGGGGAGCAGGCTAGGTCGACCAGGATCACTATTGGCATTTCAACGTTGTCAATGGTAATCTGCCGGTTGTGAAAGAAAGTCCCTGCTTGCCACTTTCTACATAGTCCTGTGTTATTAAAGATGTGAGTGTCATGCACCTTTCCTGACCAGCCCACACTGATGCCAATGAAGTGTCCTTGGTGATCCACCAGTGCTTGCATAACCCTAGATAAGTAGTTGATCTATTCTGTAGCAAGGTGATCTGGTGCCAAAATAGGTATATGCGTGCTGTCTATCATTCCTCTGCAGTTCAGGGACCCCACTGCTGCAAATCCATCCACTATGTCCTGCACATTGCCAAGGGTCACTGCCCTGCATAGCAGGAGGTGATTAATGGCCCTGCACAATTGCATAACAATGGCCGACATGGTGGATTTCCCAATTCCAAATTGATTCCTGACTGACGAGTATTAATCTGGCATTGCAAGTTTCCACAGTGTGATCACCACTCATTTCTCCACTGTCAGTGCAGCTCTCAGTTTAGTGTCTCTGTGCTGGAGGGCTGGGCAAGCTCCGCACACAGATCCAGGAATGTGGCCATGTGCATCCAAAAGTTCTGCAGCCACTGCTTGTCACAGAGCAGTAAACCAACCTTATGATGTGATGCCACCAGTTTAGGGTGACCAGACACCCCGATAAAATCGGGACTGTCCCAATATTTTGCGGCCCTTTTTTCTTTCTCTGCTGGCGGCACTCCACATTTTTCCCCCTCCACTGGCACGCCCCCCACTCCCCAATGTGTGCTGATATTTTCTTCCTCTCATCTGGTCATCCTACACCAGTCTGTGCTTGTTTCTCGGGCCCAGAAGTGTGCTCCACCATTTGCAGCTGCCCCGTGAATGTCACCAACAACCTTGAATTGGTTCTCGCTATGTCCCACAGCAATCTGTCCTCCAAGGAATCATCATGTTTCCTGCAGCTCTTCTTGTGGCTCTGCAAAGACAGCAGGATCATGCACCCCGTGCTTGCAACACTCGTGACAATAGTACAGAACTGTGCAGGCTCCATGCATCTACTGGAGATGTGGGATTATGGAAAAAAAGGCACAAAAATTCTCGGATACAGATGATATTAAGGGAGGGAGACAGTTGCAAACTGGGAAGTAGACCCCATTCTCCTCATCAGCCCGTGTGACTCGTTTCAGCCCCATCATTCAATGCCCAAACTTCCTGAACAGTGGTGAGTTGCATACTGGGATACCTACCCATGGTGCACTACACTGTGCATTGATACATGTACTCCTGATACATGCACGCACTGCCGTCACCAGGAGCCAAGTGTGCATGCACACAAGCAATATACTAACTGCGGCAGCTGTATGTTGATGTATCTTGCGTCAACATAAGTTTGTAGTGTAGACATGGCCTTAGAAAACCTGACCTATGAAGAAGGGTTAAAAAAACTGGGCATGTTTAGTCTTGTGAAAAGAAAACTAAAGGGAGACCTGATAACAGTCTTCAAATACGTTAAGGGCTGTAATAAAGAGGATGGTGATCAGTTGTTCTCCCTTGAAAGTTGGAGAAAAACTAATGGCCTTAATCTGCAGCAAGGGAGATTTTGGTTACACATTAGGAAAAACTTTCTAACCATAAGGACAGTTAAGCACTGGAATAGGCTTCCAAGGGAGGGTATGGGATCTCTGTCATTGGAGGTTTTAAAAAGAAGGTTAGACACACACCTTTCAGGGATGGTCTAGGTAAACTTGTTCCTGCGTCAGCATGGGAGGATGGGCTAGATGACCTCTCAATGTCCCTTCAAATCCTACATTTCTATAATTTTATGAATCTATAGTCTGCTGCATTCCCCTTGTTCAGCTGATTAGAGGCCGACATACATTCTACAAGATGTACACTACAAAGCTGTTCTCAAAATGAGTCCCTCTTGGGGTTCTCATGTTGAACAGCTAATGAAATCTTCATAAAAAGATGAATTTTCAGGACAGGTTAATGGGAGCTTTTGAGACATTCATTATGAACAAGTAGTTTTAGGGGCTTTTTTATTTTAATCCAGGGAAATTGATTTCCTATTCACACACTTTGGTTAATGTACAAGCACATGCCTTCATAAATAGTCAAAGATATTCAAGAAATGCCAAGAACAATTCAAAAGGCTAGTGAATGTCTACAGGAAAGTTTTTAATAAACTCTTCAAGAATAAGTATCAAGTATTTCAAGGTCAGTACCGCTCTTATACTGAGTCCCTAAACTACAACTAGGATGTCACATCTTAGCATTTAATAAAAAAAAACACAGTGTGGCCACTTTCTCATTATAGCCTTGATTCTGCAAAGACTTACAGATGTTCTTACAGTAAAGCAGGCAAGTAGTTCCATTGGCTTCAATGGGTCATGCACTTAAACTATAAGGGGTTTTCAGGATTGGGGCCTTGCTGTAAATGACTGGGTTCTTGTGGTCCAATACTCCAATTGCCTGTACATATGCCAACCATTTCCTTAAATGTAATGTATAGTCATCGGTTTAGGGTCTGATGCTGCCAGCCCTTACTTATGCATGCACTCCTTATTTACATGAGTAGTCACATTGACTTCAGTGGATAAGGGTTGTGGGATGAAGGCCTACAGCTGCAGTCAGACAGACTCTCCTTTTATATGTATGGTTAAAATGTATGTATTTAAGATTATGGGCAAGGTGCCGGCATGAGATCTGGAGCAAAACATGCCAAGAACCAAACTACCCAAATATAATAGCCAAATACACACAGATTTAAAAGAACCAATGTATATTCAGAAAAAGATCACTCTGATCCCATGTCATTTGAAATGACACAAGGCTCTGCTTATAGGCAGAATTCTTTGATAAATTGTAACAGCTAGTGGTGTCGTGGAGTAGTTTTATACAACTGAGGGCTTTTCTTCACTACCGCGCTAAATCAATGCCGCTGCAGCACGTCTGATGAAGAGACATTACATTGACAGAAGAGCGCTCTCCTGTCAACGTAATTACTCCACCTCAACAAGAGGCAGAAGCTACATCGGCAGGAGAGCATCTCCCGCTGACATAGCGTGGCGTAGACACCACTTTAAGTCGATGTAAGTTATGTCGCTCAGCGCCGTAACTTACATCGACTAAAGTGGTAGTGTAACAAGTCCTAAGTATTTATCACCTAAAGTCATCTTAATAGAAAGATTAATCTTGAAGAAAATTCTCTTGACTCTACAAACAATAATTAGAAATGCCCTATGTGAAACAGTTTTGAGGACACAGTTGGCTCTCCTCATAAAGGCATTTATAAACCTGTAGTTCAAAAACCAAACTGAGATTGATTCTTATTTATATTAAGGACTTGTCTTGCTATGTATGCACAATAACTCTTAAGGTGAATGTGGCAGTGCTTTTAATTCAACGTGACTGGTCAGTCAGGGACTGACTACAGCTTGAGTTAGTAGAACTGGTCAGATGCTAATCCAATCAGTCTGTGCAGTAATCAATCACTCTCTGCAGCTCAAGTGTTATTTTGCAGCATGGCTGCTCTCACTTGAGCTAGGCTAACATAAGAGGAGTTAACTCTGTGGTGAAAACATGGTCTAAGGATATGTCTACACTGCAATGAGAGGAGCGATGGCAGCATGTGTAGACATAGCCAAGCTAGCTTGGAACATGTTAGCTCCAGTAATGGCAACATCATAGAATCATAGAACTGGAAGGGACCTCAAGAGGCCATCTAGTCCAGTCCCCTGCACTCATGGCAGGACTAAGTATTATCTAGACCATTCCTTACAGGTGTTTGTCTAACCTGCTCTTAAAAATCTCCAATGATGGAGATTCCACAACCTCCATAGGCAATTTATTCCAGTGCTTAACCACCCTGACAGTTAGGAAGTTTTTCCTAATGTCCAAGCTAAACCTCCCTTGTTGCAATTTAAGCCCATTGCTTCTTATCCTATGCTCAGAGGTTAAGAAAAACAATTTTTCGTCCTCCTTCTTGTAACAACCTTTTACATACTTGAAAACTGTTATCATGTCCCCTCTCAGTCTTCTCTTTTCCAGACTAAACAAACCCAATGTTTTCAATCTTCCCTCATAGGTCATGTTTTCTAGACCTTTAATCATTTTTGCCGCTCTTCTCTGGACTCTCCTGAAATGTGGCGCCCAGAACTGGATACAATACTCCAGTCGAGGCCTAATCAGTGCAGAGTAGAGCAGAAGAATTACGTCTCTTGTCTTGCTTACAACACTCCTGCTAATACATCCCAGAATGATGTTCACTTTTTTTGCCACAGCATTACACTGTAGACTCATATTTACCTTTTTGTCCACTATGACCCCCAATTCCCTTTCCGCAGTACTCCTTCCTAGACAGTCATTTCCCATTTTGTATGTGTGCAATTGATTGTTCCTTCCTATGGAGTACTTTGCATTTGTCCTCATTGAATTTCATCCTATTTACTTCAGACCATTTCTCCAGTTTGTCCAGATCATTTTGAATGTTAATCCTATCCTCCAAAGTACTTGCAACCCCTAGTAGCTTGGTATCATCTGCAAACCTTATAAGTGTATTCTGTATGCCATTATCTAGATCATTGATGAAGATATTGAACAGAACCAGACCCAGAACTGATCCCTGTGGAAGACCACTTGTTATACCCTTCCAACATGACTGTGAACCACTGATAAGTACTCTCTGGGAACTGTTTTCCAACCACTTTTGCACTCACCTTATAGTAGCTCCATCTAGGTTGCGTTTTCCTAGTTTGGTTATGAGAAGATCATGCGAGACTGTATCAAAAGCTTTACTAAAGTCAAGATATACGACATCTGGCGCTTCTCCCCTATTGACATGGCTTGTTACCCTGTCAAAGAAAGCTATCAGGTTAGTTTGACATGATTTGTTTTTGACAAATTCATGCTGACTGTTACTTATCATCTTATCTTCTAGATGTTTGCAAATTGATTGCTTAATTATTTGCTACATTATCTTTCCTGGTACAGAAGTTAAGTTAATCTGATTGGTCTATAATTCCCCAGGTGGTCCTTATTTCCCTTTTTATAGATGGGCACTATATTTGCCCTTTTCCAGTCTTCTGGAATCTCTCCTGTCTTCTGTGACTTTTCAAAGATAATCGCTAATGGTCAGATATCTCCTCAGTCAGCTCCTTAAGTATTCTAGGATGCATTTCATAGAATCATAGAATCATAGAATATTAGGGTTTGAAGAGACCTCAGGAGGTCATCTACTCCAATCCCCTGCTCAAAGCAGGACCAACACCAACTAAATCATCCCAGCCAAGGTTTTGTCTAGCCAGGCCTTAAAAACTTCTAAAGATGGAGATTCCACCACCTCCCTAAGTAACCCATTCCAGTGCTTCACCACTCTCCTAGTGAAATAGTGTTTCCTAATATCCAACCTAAATCTCCCCCACTGTAACTTGAGACCATTGCTTCTTGTTCTGTCATCTGTCATCACTGAGAACAGCCTAGCTCCATCCTCTTTGGAGCACCCCTCCAGGTAATTGAAGGCTGCTATCAAATCCCCCCGCACACACTCTTCTCTTCTGCAGACTAAATAATCTGTTTCCTCAGCCTCTCCTTTTAAGGCATGTGTCCTGGCCCCCAATCATTTTAGTTGCCCTCCACTGGACTCTCTCCAATTTGTCCACATCCTTTCTGTAGTTGGGGGGCCAAAACTGAAAGCAGGTGTTGTCTCACCAGTGCCAAATAGAGGGGAATAATCACTTCCCTCCATCTTCTGGCAATGCTCCTACTAATACAGCCCAATATGCCATTGGCCTTCTTGCACATTTAATCAGGCCCTGGTGTCTTGAAGACATCTAATTTGTCCAAGTAATTTTTAACTTGTTCTTTCCCTATTTTAGCCTCTTCTGAGACTACCTCATTTTCATCCTTAATATTTGTTGTCTGTCTGGCATTCAAAGCATGCCCATAAAAACTCAGCAGCATTAATGTGGGCATCCTCTTTCATATGGTCGACTGCAGAATATCCAAGGCCATATTTTATGGTCAGCTAAAGCCAGGCACTCATTCTCACAGTGGCCAGTACAAATGATATAAAATGATATAAAAACACACTGAAGTCAAACTTGAAGTCATGGCAGGTTGACCCCAGCAACTGGGAAGCAACAGCCTAAGACAGAGCAAGGAGGTGTCAGATTTGTCATGTCGCTGTTAACCACTTTGAAGCGAGACACATTAACACCTTATGTGAAAAAAATGAACAATGCAAAGCATACACGAAACTGAAATGGTCATAGACAAGCTTGTCTGTAACACATATAACCATGTTTGCAGGTTTTGCATTAGTCTGACCTCGTGCATACATATTCACCTGTATTGCTTCTGGAATCCTTATATGTGGACATCAACATGATTCTTCATCATAATCATCAGTGACACCTCTGGTTGCAGCATAGATATATCCTAAAGCCATGTCTACACAAGGTCTACATGGGCATAGCTGCTTCGTGGTTGCTATGCTGGCATAACCCCATAGTATGGATCTTACTACAAATATGTGGAGAAGTTTCAGATTTAAACAATTTTCATGAGTTAATTAGATGCCTGGACCCTGGAGAAGACGCACAAGTAAGGTGAGGTGGTGGCCTTGGGGGGACTAGGGAGTAGGTGGGATGGGGTAGTGGGGTGAGAAGAGGGGGTGGAGGGAATTTGTGATGTGCAGAGCTGCAGCGGTCAGAAAAAGAGGTACAAACAACATTTGGAAAGATCATTACATGGTCCACCAAGACTCAGAAATTTTCAAGTGGTCTGTGGGAAAAAAAAAAGTTTGAGAACCACAACAGACTATACCTTTCTAGCACCCCCTTGGGGAGAATGTGGGCACTGCTCTTGTCTCAGAGTCCAGGGCACAGCCCTATGGCTGTATTGTTCAAGGCATCAGCCTTCTTGCAGAGGGAAGTTCAGGTAGTCTAGACAAAGCATCAGTATGCTTCTTCAGCTACAAAAAGCAGAGTCCTAGGACTTTGGGAAGCCAAAGGGAACCAAGGGAGCGATAGAGAGAGAGAGAGAGAGAGAGAGAGAGAGAGAGAGAGAGAAAAGATCCTCCCTTTTAAGGACCTGCCCACATCCAGGTTTAACAACTTTCATAGGGGCACTGACTTGAGGCAGATCATGCCCAGAGGTGATCTTTAACCCTTTCCTGACTGGGGTGGGGAGCTGCCCCACTATACCATAGACCAGTCTATAGCGGCCACCATGGCATTTCTGTGTAGTCAACAAAGTCATGCAAACTAATATGCAACATAAAGCTTAACAACATTTGCTGGTTTCCATTTCAACTTTGATGTTGGGCTAAAAGAAACCCAAGAGGTAAATGAAACTGAAAGGTGCAAACAAAAAAAAAATAAGAAAAGGAAACTGAAATGGGTGAAGACGTTTGTTGACATCCATGCAAATTGAAATGGGCACAGTTCTATGGCGCGCAGCTGAGAACAGGAGATAACTCTTTATTACATGTGAGTGATTAACTGATTTTTTGGGTTCACTTCAATATTTCAAAAAAAAAATCATTTTTTTGACTGAAACTAATCACCAAATTTTACCTGAATTCACAATTTGTTTTGGGGCCCTGAAAAAATGCATTTTTTGGCCAATTTACTATTCATCAAAATTATTTTGCCTAATTCCATTCTTTAATGTGGTGGTTAATGTATATAAATGTTATTCTCTGGAGACTGGCTACAGACTAAAGACAGTTTAAAAGTGCTAATACGAACAGGGCTCGGTTTAAAAGCCAAGCTAATGAATGGAGATTCTCCATTAGCTCAAGCAGTAAAGGCCTCTGATTCTGTAACTAAAGGGCCTGGGCATTATTCCCAATTTTTTCATGAGTGCAGTTTAGTTGACAATGCTTTATTTGTGCATAAGCATTCATTTTAATTCTTCCAACTACCGGAAGAATGGTACTGAGTTGCTCCAAAAGAAGTCCCATCCAATCCTCCTCAGCTAGGAAGATGATGATCGTCATGACACAGGGGCTTAAAACATGGGGTAAAAAGTAAAGAATAAATATGGGGGTCGTTTTGGCAAAGATCATGCGGAGGACCCAGGAAAAAATTATTCTCCACAAAATATTCCTGAAATGTTAAAATAATAATCGTTTTACTGATATACAGCAGCAAAGCTATGCAGCGTAGCGCTACTCGTGGCATTCAAGAAGATAAATTAGCTACAATATTTGGATAAAACAAGAAGGGACCATTATAATATTGCACACAATGAGCAAAGCCCTGCATTTTCTAATTAAGGCCAAAGCTTAGCTTTACAATGAACTATTTGTTGAACTTGAAAAATATAATTTGGGCTCTTTGAATAAATTACTTTCTGCTATGTAATAAAAACAGAGAAACACATGGAATATATTATATCCCCAAATGTGTACAGATTCTTAGAATGGCTGCTGCCTGGCAACTTTTGTACCAGCTGGGAGAGCAAGGACCCAGCTGGCTTGGCAATAACCACCATATTGTACCGTGTCTGGCAGATGGCCACCTGACTCTCTTGCAGGGTTTGTATTCTTCCTTTCATATGTCTATGCCAATGGCAGATCAAGAGTGAGTTTAGAAATAGTGGCAGATCTTTCTCAGTAATGCCAATCACTTTTTGCAAATGACAGCGTGGTGAGGGATTAATGTCCCACAAAAAGCCAGATCAGGGCTAGAGTGGAGCTCTGGCAACAACTTATCAGTTAAATTTAGAACTCATGAAATGGTGGTCAGAAATTGGCCTTTCTTTTCAATGTTCAGTGCTGCAGTTAGGGGCAATGTATTAACTCTAAACTTTCTGTCGGCAATACAAGCTGTAGGGCATGTGTGTCAATTCCAACACGGAGGAAAAGATGCAAACAAAAATATATATATAATATTTACATTTCTTTAGTGCCTTTAATCCAAGCCTCTCAAGGCTCTTTACAAATATTAATTAAATTGTGTGAACTAAGTAAATATTGTTATAGCCATTTTACAGAAGTACAGATGAGGAAACTGAGGCAAAAAGGCTAAGGGATTTGCCCGAGGTCACACATCAAGGCAGTGGCACAGCTGGAAATAGAACTCAGGAGACCCAACTCAGAGTTCCCTAATTTAATCTTGAAAGGAGGTAGGAATACAGGAAAACAGCAAAAGAAATATACAATTTGGAGCAATGTTTATCTATCCATTAAGAAACTTAAACAAAGCAGCAGGATTGAGCTGTTTGGAGTAATGACCTAAGTCTTTCTTCCTTCCCCCCAGGTTCCGATCACTAACATCAATCATTCTGTGCAATGATCCTGCTTGGCTTTGCAGCATCTTGATAGTATTTTGAACCATACATTGTATACACAGGTATGGACAAACATAACATTTTAAAAAGTTCATCTGGGAATTTTTTTAAACATAGAACCCGCTGCCTGTTAGAACTGTACAAATATGTATTTTTAAATGACACCTCCTGCAGAGAGACTGCTGAGTTCTCAGGAATCAAATGCAAAGACCATAAGAATGGGCATATTGGGTCAGACCAGTGGTCCATCTAGCCCAGTATCCTGTCTTCTGACAGAGTCCAGTGCCAGGTGCTTCAGAGGGAATGAACAGAAAAGGCAGTCATCAAGTGATCCATTCCCTGTCATACACTCCCAGCTTCTGGTTAACAGTGGCTAGGGACACTCGATGTACCTGATACCCATGTTCAAGAGAGATGAGTTCAAAGTGGAACAGGTGCACAGAACGGTTACTAGGATGCTCAGGGAAATAGAACACCTATTTTACCAGAAGAGATTAAGGGTGTGGCTACACTTCAAGCTGGGGGGGGGGTAATTCCCAGCACGGGGAGACATACTTGTGCTGGCTCTCATTGAGTAGAACACAAAAAATAGAATGTAGCCATGAGAGGGGCTGTGAGAGACCTATCAGAGACCCTAGGAACATACTCGGGGCAGCTAGCTCATCCTGCCGCTTGCACTGCCACAGCTACACTCTACTTTGAGCACACTAGCTCCATCAGAACTAGCACGAGTATGTCTCCTCCAGATGGGAATCACACCCTCAGCTGAAAGCGCAGATATGCCCTTAGAGAGCCTGGCTTGTTTAGCCTAGCTAAAGGAAGGCTGAGAGGAGATATGATTGCTCTCTGTAAATACACAGAGGGTAAACCCTAGGGAGGGAGAAGCGCTATTTAAATGAAAGGACAATGTTGGTAGAAGAACAAATGGCTATAAAGGGGCCATGAATAAATTTAGGCTGGAAATTAGAAGAAGGTTTCTAACCATCAGAGGAGTGAGGTTCTGGAACAGCCTTCCAATAGAATAGTGGGGGCAAACAATCAAACTAATTTTAAGAGGGAGCTTGAAGAATATGTGAACAGGACTATATGATGGAGTTGTCTGCGATAGCAGGGGACTAGACTTCATTACCAAGGTCCCTTCCACTCCTGTTACATTCAACAGAAGTCAAATGGTTAAGAGAGAAGCTTTTGTTGGCTGTTTCTCACAGGGTTTAGCGGGAATTGGTGGAGCATTGAAATTACCCACAATCAATGGGTGTTTTAACTTCTGCCCACAAGAGTGATGTGATCCTTCTACTCAACAGAGCGGCAGCCGGAATCCCACTTCCTTGCTTTTCAATAAGGCACACAACATATCCTCTTCAAGTATTCAAGCATCTGTATCACGTATTTCCTTTGGAAAAACCACAAAGCCACTGAGAGGGAGAACGGCTCAGCTCTCATTTTCAAAGATTTTGAGGGTTTTTTTGTCAATAGAAGTAGGTGCACCGATTCTGCCTCTCTGTGCTTGTAGGGATAACATAACAGCAGGTGCTGAGAGATTAGATGCAACCTTCATCCCTTCTGAAACACACAGAATTGAGCTCTGAGTGGTGATTCCTGGTCTGGAATTGTTCTCCTGAAGGTTTATATATTTTCTGAAGACATTCCTCTCCTTCCATAGGCACTAATAGATTCATAGAGCCAGATCCTCAGCTGGTGTAAATCAACATAGTTCCAATGATCATAGTGAGCCTTCCTGGCCTGAAACCTATTAAACAAGTCCTCAGGTGATGTAAATCAGTGTAGCTCCATTGACTTCCGTGAAGCTCTGCTGACATACACTGCTTGAGAATTTGTTTAATTGGGTTTTCAGGCCAGGAAGGATCACTATGATCATCTGTTCTGAGTGCCTGCATAATACAAGCCACAGAATTTCACCCAGTAATTCCTACATTGGAGGGAATTTATTCTTCTTTACTACATATGTGAACACTATCAAACCCAAGAACTGAATGAGGATGAACTAGTGTGACAGTAAGGCCTGGTCTACACTGGGCGGGGGGGTGTCAATGTAAGATATGCAACTTCAGCTACGAGAATAACGTAGCTGAAGTCGACATATCTTATTTCGACTTACCTCCCATCCTCACGGCGCGAGATCGACGGCCGCGGCTCCCCCATCGACTCTGTTTCTGCCTCTCGCCCTGGTGGAGTTCCAGAGTCAATGGGGATAGCGTTCGGGGATCGGTGGGTAGTGTGGACGTACCCTAAGATACCTTCCCAAGGATCTGTGGGTACAATTTTCAAAAGCACCCGAGTCTTCAAAAGTGACATAGGTGTATAAATCCCAGTGATTTTTCAATGTGATAAGTTCCTAATTGCCGACCACTTTGAAAATGGGACATGCTCCTAAGTCACTCAGATGCTTTTGAAAATGTTACTCTGTATCTATTGGGGAATGTCTCTTGCAGAGCCTCAGCTTTACAAATATTCATAATAACTGACTCGGTCTCACACACGTTCACATTGTACTTTCTCTGCAAAATGCCTTGAAAGTCATTATACAGTGTAAAATGCTGGAAAACATTTAGGCTTGAGTAAGTATTAATTCAATTTCATGTCTGCATACCTCCCTTGAAACTTATCATACAGTGAATCAGGTCCCTTGTTTTATTTATGGTGAGCAACGCATATTTAGGCCCGCAAAGAGTTATGCTTGTGTTTAACTTCAAGCCCACGGGTGAGCTTGTTGATGCCAATTAGTCTACTCACGTGCTTACAGTTAAGCATATGAATAAGTTTTTGTAGAATCAGGGCCTTAGAGTAGCTAGGACTGAAACACAAACATTTTCTTTACCTGCATTTAAATAATTCAATGAGTTGCGCTGTCTCACACCAGTTTCAAGCTGGTGAAATTCCACTGACTTAATTAGAGGTACACCTGATTTACACTCATGTGTGAATGTGCCAATGTGACTATGTACAGTGTATTAATTCTGTTTGAGATTATGAAATCTTTATGTGTATCTGTGTCACACTGCAAACTCCATTTTGAACGTGGTGCTTTGTGCCTTCTCTTATGTCCTTTTACCTCCAAGTGGGAGTGAAATTCCAAGGGATGGTGGCACCGGGCTAATAACAGAGCAGGGATGGGCAAATGGCAGCCTGGGGGCTGCATCTGGCCTGGCATATCATTTTATTTGGCCTGCCACAGCCCAGCTCGGGGTAATCAACCCAGCAGCTCCAGGACCAGAGAGGGGGTGGGGTGAGCTGTCACGGAGGGAGGACTGCATGTAGAGATATGTGTCACTGTGATGAGAGACAACAGGCCAGAGCAGGGAGCCAGGCCCAGCCCCCAAGGACAGGACCTACCACTGAGGGGTAAGCACACTCACTTTCCAACCCTCCCGGGGCCTACCACCCCCTGGGGACAGGACCTGACCCTCCCTCATGTCACATCCCCAGGGCAGGATCCGACCCCCACTTCTGCATGTCATGTTCCTCAGGGGCAGGAAACGACACCCCCCGCATGACACACCCCCAGCCCACCAAAGGTTTTTAGTATTTTTTGGGACCCTCTATTACCTTAAAGTTGCTCATCCCTGCAACACAGGGTACTTCGACTGTGATGGTCCTCTATTCAAATACAAGCATCCCGGACAAAGAGCTGGCTACTGCCCAGAAGAACCAGTCTGCCCAGGTGGCCTGGTAACTAAGCAATGGATCAGCTGGTGAGGGACTTTGATCACCAGAAGAGGTTGATCAAGGATCACCTGACAAAGGGGATGGGAGATTACAAAAGAGAGGCTCTTTCATCAGCCATTTTGAGAAGAAAGCAGAAGCAGTTGAAGCTGAAGCTAGGGCTGGAAAGTGAAAGGTCACTAACTGCAGAGGACAGAGTGAACGAGAAAGTCCATGACTCTGAAGAGAAGTCATATGCAAGAGGGGGATTTAGGACTCCACAGAGGATTCTGCCATAAGCCCAAAGAAGTCTGTAATGAGTGATGAGTAAACTGAGGCAGGAAATGTGTTTAGGTGTGTTTATTATTTTTGTCTAGATC
Source organism: Mauremys reevesii (assembly GCF_016161935.1). Taxonomy (NCBI): domain Eukaryota; kingdom Metazoa; phylum Chordata; order Testudines; family Geoemydidae; genus Mauremys; species Mauremys reevesii. Next base: position 264,627,524 of record NC_052624.1, read on the forward strand.
TGTATATTTCTCGTGCTAGCTAAGTACAAGAGTAACTTGTTGTAGAATCCTGTTCAAGGTCTGTGTGCATGTGTCAGGCTTTCACTGTTGCACAGCCCTGAAGAGTTAAACTGTAAACACAGATTGCTCACGTGGATGAGGTTTTGGGTGAGGGTGTTCTTAAAGTACGGGCAACGCTGTGAGGTCAGCACTTAGCGCAGAGGCGGGGTAGTCAGATTGTGGGGTTTTAGCTCTCAGAGGAGGTGCTAGGCAGAGGATCTGCACTCTGGGAATGTGCCTAGAGGCTCCAAACAGGGGCAGTACCCAAATGATGCTCTGAGGAGGCTAAAAAGCACATGAAGCCCAATCAGGTGTGCCCCACACACAACAGTGACAATAGACTCAGGTCCCATGCCCTTAGATCAGTAGTGCTAGAGGAGGGATATGTTGCTGATATGTCATGTGTCTAATTTTATACATATTCATATTGAAAGTAACAGGAGTTTTGCCACTGAATTCAGGAGGCAAAGGATCAGGCCCCATGTAAAATAAATAGTAATCTAAGATGTAACTCACATGGCATTGCATCATAATTACAATATTTTCTTTTAAAATTGGTTGGAAGCTTTCACAGTTACAAATGCCTTACAGCTGAGGTCCAGAGGGCCTGATTCTCCTCTCACATTAGTTTTGATTTACACCAGCACGGAAAGGAGAAGTAGTTCAGCAGATTATACTACCACTCCAAAAGTTAAAAGGAATGTGTGCTCAGTACACTTCTAATCTTATCTAGAGAGATGAAAATCCATGGGCCTGATCCACCACTTTGTTACTTACTCCAATTGTACTCCAGTGTCACTCTACTGAAGTGGCCTGATCCAAAGCCCATTGCAGTCAGGGGCCAGATTTTCAAATGTATTTAGGCACCTATAGTTGCAGACAGGTGCGTAGTAAGATTTTTCAAAAGCACCTAAGCAAGTTAGAGGTCTAATTTCATTGATTTCAATGGGATTTAGGTGCCTAATTTATTTATATGCTTTTGAAAATCCCACTAGGTGCCTATCCTATGGGGGATGGATAGCTCAGTGGTTTGCACAGTGGCCTGCTCAACCCAGGGTTGAGAGTTCCCTCCTTGAGGGAGCCATTTAGGGATCTGGGGCAAAAAGTGGGGATTGGCCCTGCTTTGAGCAGGGGGTTGGACTAGATGACCTCCTGAGGTCCCTTCCAACCCTGATATTCTATGATCTACATTTTCAGGTGTATAAGTCTGCAGCAATAAATCTTACACCTAGATATTAGGTAAAACTTTCCAACTATAAGAGTAGTTCATCTCAGGTGTAGGCCTACAAGGAAGGTTATAGAATCCCCATAGGTAGAGGGTTTTTAAAAACGGGTTGAACAAACACCTCTTAGGGGTGGTCTAAGTTTACTTGGTCCTGCCATAGAGCTGGGGCTGGACTTGATGAAATCTCAAGTTCTTTCCAGCTCTACATTTCTATGGGTATGTCTACACAGGGATTAAAGACCAGTGGCATAGCTGCAACCAGCCTGGGTCAGCTGACTCATGCTCACAGGGCTTGGGCTTCAGGGCTAAAAATTGCTGTGTAGATGTAGGAGTTTGAGCTGAAACCCGAGCTCCAGGACCCTGCCTCTCCAGGGCTGAGGATGGCTTTCAAGATTGGCCTAGAGCATCCTTCTCTCCCCCTCCTCTATTACACGCCAAACGGCAGAGATTGGAAAAGCCTGTGGCACATGACAAAGGGGAGTGTGACTAAATGGTGATCAGGGATGGCTCATTTTTATCCATAATTTAAACAGGGCCTAAAATAGGAGAGAAAAATCAAGTTTCTTCAGAGAACTCCAATCTGGGGTTTTCCTGTGGCTGTTACGTAGGGAACAGCTCATTAATAAAACCTGAACTAGTAACAGGTGAGGAAAGTTCTCCTTTTGATTGCTTTTAAAAAGTCATTAGCTACCACTTTTTATCTATGTAGATCACAGAGTGGTGTTTCTTTCTAAGCACTGATTTACACAGCAAAAACTGCTAGATCGAGGGATTGTGTTGTAATAGGATAATGCCCATCCATGTTATAAACTTTTGGTGTTGCCTACGTGAACTGGAGCAAAGTGTGTGATAGCCAAATTATGGATTCATGCTGGAGCTCTCATCTTTAGAGGGAATGCTGCCCCATTGGCTGTTGCAGGGAGTGATGTACATTTGGTCAAGCAATAAAAATGTTTTGTGAATATTTTAATGACTAAAAATACCAAGTTTGGTTTGCTATTATTTGTGGGCTTTTATTGTTCTCGAGCACTGAATAACAGCTGGGTAGCTAAGAAAATGTTTGTGAATCCCATGAATTTTGGCATCACTAAGTAGTTCCCTGAACATTTGTACCAGAAAGTGCATTTGTTACTGGTTAAATTCTCCCCTTTTTAGTGTTTGTCATCCAATCAGGAAGAAGAAACAAAAATGTGTGACTTAGTGATCACATGATACAAATGAACTGTGAATAAATCAAATAATGAATTGCCTCAAAATGATATGACAAGCTTTTCATCTAATAGTTATGAGCAGAGCTGGCCAGCAATTTCCCATCTAATATTTGTTTGTTTTTTTTTATGGAAAATACAGTTTTTGCAAAATGTATTAATTCAATTTTGCTGACATTTATCAATTTTCTTCTGGCTAAACTGCCACAGTTCATAACAGGAGTCTGATGCTTATGGTACATCATGGGTGATACAAGTCTGGCCAGGGAGCTCTGAGAGAGGAGATTGGGGACAGAGGCACTGTAGCAGGGTGGTTTGGTGGGTCAGTAGACCTAGTGGTCTTGGCCTCCAACTCCAGTCCTTCTATGAGTTCCAGGCGTCTCAGCCCTCCAGACAAGGACCAAACAGGACTGGTACCTCTTTGCTGGTAACCCCTAGAGCTGCCTTCCTTGAGACCATTTATTGTAGCTCCAGGATGGGAAAAGGAACCTAGGATCTCCCTCTCCAATGGGTCTCAACCCAGGGCCCTGAAAGTGCAGCAGTGTGAGATCGCCTAGATTCAGCCAGCCCCTGGCTTACCTTTCCAGGGCCACTTCCTATCACATCCTGCATCTCAGTTTGGGGTTTGGTCATAGGTGATTTAAAATCTTTACTTCAGAATCCCCACTGTCTAGGGCCAATGCCTGCAGCCCTCTTGTGCTCTTGGTTATGACTCTTCCTCTTTCACAGGGGGTGCCTGAGGGTGGGAGACTCACAGCTGCTCCTCCAGGGAATGGCCTTTCTTCTCGTTCCCCACCCCTAGGCAGCTGGAGCTCGCTTTATACTGATCAGCTCTCCAGGAGCATGCTCCTCAGTGCCTGAGGAGCTGGGCCTTCCAGGTCCCACACAGCTCTTTCCCTTCCCCTGGCTCAGCATTAGCATGGGGTGTGTAAACCCCCTCCCGGATCCTCAACCACAGCTCCTACAAGGTACTACAACAGCTCAGGCTGATGCAGTTCAGTGTCAAACTGAGCCAAAAGAAAATGTTTCAACTTCACCTCCTCTTCCTCAATCTTCACGCTGGTCAAAGCAGCTGCTTTGGATATACAACAAAGAGTGTGTGACGCCAGCCTAAGAGTGGATTATTTGCATTCACCATGCATGCCAGAGATCAAACTGAGGGGTTGTGCTCAAACCATAAAATCAGCCCTAGAAGTTAGAAGCTGAAATGAAATTAGAGAAGTCACGGGAGTAAGAGCTGGAAGAGATCTATTAGGTACTTTGGCAGAAGGTGGACTAATGTGGGTCGGGTTGGCTCTGTGTTTTGTGATACTTCATCTTGCTTAGTACAAGGCCATCCTGGAGGGACAGACTGAGCCAAATCGTGAATTGTGAGTCTATCATGGTCACTTGTGTCACTTTTTTTGTGTAAAGCCTTTTCTGAATCCAGTTTTGTTCTCTACAGTTTAGTATCTAGTAATTTATCAAATCCAGTTTTAAATGACACAGGAAGCCAGGCTTCCAAATAACCCCTTTTCAGTGCATAACTGTGGGTTTGTAGCATGGCCATAGGAGATGTTGCTTGCCAACCATGGAGGATGGAGAAATGCAAGGAGGTAGTAAATTTTTGGGGGGAAGGGACTGTGTCATTGTGACACCCCAATCTTGGTGGGCCTCCCAGGAATTACTGTAATACAAACACTAATGAATAAGAAGAATGATAGGAAATATCATGGGCAATATCAGAGGAATTGACCTTTACAAGACCGGGGAAAATGTGTATCCTTGTCTCTATAGGCTAATGCAAGTTATCACTGTGGCTAAAAAAAAAAATGGAAAGAAAAGCAAGACTGACATCAAGGCCTTTGATATTGCTAATCAAAGAATTTCATGGGGAACTTTATGATCAGTCAGTACTTGGTTCTTAATGCAAATGGTTTGAGAATGACTTTACTGGAAAGATCTAAGCAGCAGCCATTGAGGGAAGCCTGCCAGATATTAGGTAACTCAAGACTGCTTAAGAAATCAAAACAAAGTTACAGCTCCATTAGCTCAGTGTAATGTTTTTGGAGGGAGAAGGGGTTGCGGTGAAGGGGCCCCAGACATCCAAGCACGGACTTTTTCCTGCCTCATCAATCCTGGCAGGGGCACGTACTAAGTAGACTTTATTTCCCCAAGGCACTAAAAATACAGCCAATTCAGTCTTTGTGGGGGTCCAAGGATTTTACCCACCCTGTCATTCTGGAATGGTTTTTACCTCAAGTAATCCCACGTGCTTCCTCTCTCTGGGAGCCATTAGTGTTGCACCCACACCACTTCGGAGGATGGGGTGGTGGGCAGTGGCTCCCACACTGCTCTCTGATGAGCCACTAAAGGAGTGAATGTTCAAAGCACGCTGAGTGGATCCACCCCCATGTCTCTGCTAGTGCCAGTTAATTGGTTCAAGGAGTCAAGAAAACCAAGGTCAAATCTCAAACGTAAGTCTCCTGGTAGTACCTATTATTCACTGGGCATTCAGGTCAGCCCTCAGTTTCCCCCTTTTCCTCCCTACTGAAGCTACAGTTCATCTTTGGGATACATTCTCTCCACTGGTGCCTATATAATACTTTCAAACTCCTGTGCACATGAAGCTAATAAATTAAAGTAAGGGAAGAATTTGCTATTGAGCGTATAATGTCAGTCTCTCTGGCTCTCCATGGGAGTGTTCTGCCAGCTGAGTTAAAGTTGCAGCTACGCTCGCTTTAAAGAAGCAGAATCTGTAAACTTAATTAAACATTCTTTTGGTGTCGTAAAGTAGGCTAACAAAACAGTGAGAAGGTTATCATTAAACCTACTGATGGATTACCTCTGACTCTAGTGAATCCGTTCCATTGTTTTGATAAGTGATTATAATTATGTCTCTTACTTCAAAGATTCATATTCATACAGCGCAAAGCCAGTCCTTTAGAGTGTCAAGGTGCAACACCATTTTGATTACGAAAGACTGAAGAGATGTGAACCAAGAGACTTAGATATAATTTAAAACAATAGTCTCCCCTATTTTTTGTGGCAGATATTCTGGATGTACTAGGTGTGTGTATGTCTGAGTGCTGATATGGTTGCCAAAGATTTCCTGCAGTGTTCAGTTTTATTATACTGAGATGGGACCAAATTATAACCCCAGATCCTGAATTTTGGGAGAATTACTGGACTGGATTCACATCCAAACTTTGTGGTTCAAGGCCTTCTCTGCAAATGAGGCTCATTTCATATCACAAATAGTCTTGAGCTACAATGGAACTATGCTGATTTACGCTAAAGATCTGGCCCACAATGCAGGCACAAAGATATACTTCGCTTTGCTATTGCTGTTACTAAGTTTTGCAGTTGATCTGGCCCAGCCTCCCATTCTACAAGGTAGAGAAAGCTTCCTGCAAGCTTCCTACAAGTTTCCTCCTAGTCTACAACTTAAAGAAAGCCTGTTTAGGGGAGGTGTGGGAGGTCCGGCAGCAGTAGGAATGTGTTGTTAAATTAGAGTCTGCTTCTCTGTGTGTAACTATAACCTGTTTTTTCCTAATTGAAATGAAGTGCTTATTTGTGGTACATAGCGTGCAAGCTGCCTAACCCATCTGTTCAGGCTCAACATGCCCATTTGCCATCCTTCAGACGCAGAGAGCATAGGGAGTTGAATATGCAAAGAAATGGGAGTAATCACCAAGTAAGCAGCTTCCTGCAACCTAGTTAGGAATCCGCTGTACTTACCCCGGAACTGTCTGAAAATGAATTTGATGTTTCTGTATTGATTCTATTGACTCATTTGCATGGGACCATTATTATTTAAATAGCGGTAATACAAACAATGTTCTAAATCTAGGCACTGTTCAAACATGTGGGACATAGTCCATGACCCAAAGAGCAAGACTGAAACTGTGTCCATTCATACTGATGTACGGGCGGGAAGCAGGCATACTGACACGGGGCATGAGGCTGTGTCCAGGTGTATTGATGTGGGGGCAGGAAGATGTGTCCAGACAGATTGTAATCAGAACATTTGTGCAGTTCCAGTGCTGCCATCAGTCTACTGTGTAAAACTGTTCCTAACTGATCAACAGGACTGGGGATTATTACATATTGCTCTGAAACATAAGTTACTCATTGTGTCTTTGGGGAAATTGGGTAAAGTCCATGCCTGTGCTGAAGGTCGACAAAAGGCCCAGACACAACTTAAGCCCTCAAAATAGGACTTTAGTGCTTCTTAAGCTGCTTGCTGGTCCTTGTTAAAGGGCTTTCCCTTCACTCCCTCCCCGGTTCTTGTCACGCAGACAGAAAGCAGAAGACCAGAAGTCCAAAGTGAAGGCAATGCAATGTTTATTTGGGTTAGTTTCAAGCAAGCCTATTCATAGCTCTACACGCTGGCAGAGGTTGTTTTCCAGTGTTCCGTTTCCAGCTCTGACGCCACAGAGCATTTACCCAGTGTCCCCCTTCCCAGCTCTGATGCCACCAGCTCTGATGCCACAGAGCCTTGCCTGTGTCCCCATTCCCATTTCTCATTTCCCACCTTCTCCGTCTTAGCAGGCCAAAATATACCTACAATGCATGCCCACAGTCCCACCCCTTACAATATATGGTTATGTTCCGTTGGGTGGGGTCGTGTGTTTGGGGTCTTTGTTTCATCTCTGTTGTATTCCATGGGAGGGGTAAGGAGTGAGGTTGTGTTCTGGCCAAGGCCAGGTCTATTTTTGGCTTTTAGTGTGTCTTATGCCTACTCCCACTCCCTCGCCCCTCCTAACTGGTTGATTGACCTTGACTTGAGAGAGGAGCCAGGCAGCCTTCCAGTGTATGCTTATATATCACACTTCCATCATACCCTGTAACTCTTTAGCTCAATTCCTTATTTTTTCTTATTGTACTAAAATCCCCATCTGGTAGTGGGAAATACAACACACGGTGTATTTGTTCATTGTTCTTTACACATATTAGTATAAGATATAAGAGTATAAAAAAGTTAAGCCCAAAATTTTATCTCAGGATGACAAACAAGCCTATATACAAGCCAAGAGGGAAGAAAGAACATATAAAAGGGAGATATTTGCCATGCTCTGTCTCTTCCACCTCCATCTACAGACACCACCACCAAGCGACTGCAGCGTGATGAAAGGGGAGAGCCTGGCTGAAGAGCAACCAGCCAGCCTGTGGTGAGAAGCATTTAAGTTTGTAAGGGCACTGAAAGTGTTAAGACCAACTTAGAATGTGTTTTGCTTTTATTTCATTTGACCAAATCAGACTTCTTGGGCTTTGACTTATAATCACTTAAAATCTTTCTTTTGTAGTTAATAAATCTATTTGTTTATTCTGCCTGAAGCAGTGTGTTTGGTTTGAAGCATGTCAGAGACTCCCCTTGGGGGTTCTCACAGCAGAGCAGGGTAAGGCTGGCTTCCAGAGTCCAGGATTGGAGTGGCCTAGCAGATCACCAGTCCAGGTAACACCAGGGGAACGTCACAATTGCATCATCTCCAAACCACACACACACAGAGCCAAAGATACCAAGTCTCAACTCCTCCCCCCCCGCCTCCTGGCAACACATCCACCACCCACTTCTCCCCAAAAGCAACGTTGCAACTTCTTCCCCAGGGCCCCAAACCTTTTACCCTCTTCTCCTTCAAATCTGATCACAGGACCCACTTCTACTATGGTGCCTTTGGGAAATTCCAAGCCGTGATGGTGGCTCATAGGGTGGGTGGCGGATCGGGACTAGTGATGTTGATCTCACTTATTTAACTGTGTCTTGGAATTTAAATAAACAAATGCAAGTGGAATGAAGTTGTGGCCATGTTCCTGTCCTCGTTACCCTCATTCTCCCTCTCCACTCCACTTTTTGCACCTTGTCGTAAAATAGATCATAGGCACGTCAGGGCAGAGACCACATCTTACTCTGTTTGCACAGTGCCCCGCTCAGTGGAGCCTGATCCTGATTGGAGCCTCTGATTGGAGTCTACTTCCCCTCTGGGGGCTAACACCAATAACCAATCGCTGTCCTCTGCACAGGGGTGGATTTCATCCATTGTCCACAACTAAGGGTATATGTTGCAGAAAAATGAACTATAGTTTTGTTTGAATCCTGGTGATCCATGTCATTCTGTGTTCAGATAAATATACGGTTAAACCAATTTCTGTTTGGGTCACATTCTGCTCTTACTTTTGCCTATACAGATCAGAAGTAACTCCAGTAAAGTTGTTCGAGTTTCTCCACACTAAAGTGGTGTAACTGAGAGCAGAATCTTTCTTACTGATTCTATAGTTTTAGGTTTGGACTTGTTGTTATCATTGTAGGAAGGTTTTACAAGGTAGATGTTTGTTTGTAGGGAACATGGTGGGTTAACAGGCACATATGGAAAACTGGCCTGGGCTGAGCGGCAAGCTGGGTGTAATTTACTTTTGTGCAGGAGATACCACAAGGTCTATGCACCACTTTCCCCACTTGTGCCCTGTTTTTAGGGCTTAGGTAGATCGTACGTGCTACATAGGTCTTGCGCAGGCCCTCTGTTGAGGGGTAATTTTCACAAACTGTGACTCTCAGGCAATGTAGAGCATGACCGTAGCACTGGTGACATAATTCATCTGTGAATCAGCTGATGTAATGACATCACATTTGGTGGGATAAATATGTAAGAACAGGAAAGAATCTGTGGCAAGGAGGCCTGTCATATTTCATCATAGTGACCCGAAGGTTCTGAGTGCCCCCAGAGGTTGATCACATTGTCTGTTGCTTAATTTCTGCCTAGTGTCTTTATTTTGCTTTGAGGTTAAGGTTTGTTATGTTGGGGGCCTTATACCATGCACTGTCGCTGCATCTGATTAAAAAATGGGTAAATATTTGCATGTCTGCACTTGAAATTCTACAGTGTCCCTGCTGCAGCGCTTCATGTAGCCCCTATCTACGCTAAAGTGCGGGGGTCTCCTGTCGGCGTAGATAATCCATGACCCCAAGAAGCAGTAACTAGGTCAATGGAGGAATTCTTTTGTTGACTTAGTGCTGGCTACCTCAGGGGTTAGGTTGGCTTAACTACATTGCTCAGGGGTGTGGATTTTTCACACCCCTGAGCAGGGGTGAAAGTAATATTAAATTCTTACCAGTATGGGGGCCAGCTTTTGGCCCCCGGAAGGGGCGGGGCCTTAGGAGGAAGGGTGGGACTGAGGAGTTAACTCCCCAAGACAGCCCATCCACGCTGCCTGGCCCATGCCACCTGGGCTTCGGTAGTGATTTAAAAGGGCCCTGGGCTCCAGCCACTGCCACGGCAGCTGGGAGCCCCCAGCCCTTTTAAATCACCGGCCCTGGGGCAGCTGCTGGTCAGCAGCCCGGAGGGAGCAAAAGGAGCAATGATGGGGAGACAAAAGGGACAGTGACGTTAACGCATTTAACGTCGGCTGCATACAGGCCGGTACCGGCTTCTTACTGGTACACAGTACCAACCCACTTTCACCCCTGCTCCTGAGCGATGTAGCTAGGTCAACCTAACTGTTTTGTGTAGACCAGGGCTAGCCAAATGGTCACTCATAGTGCCTGCTAAGTGGGCTCTTGGCTCCTGCTCATTACTTAACATTATGTCATGTATGATGGTAACTTTTACCAATTAACCTGTAGGTGGTATGGCATGATGAATCTGGTGACAGCATTTATGGCATATTATAAAAGTCACATGTAAGAGCCAGGAATGGGGAAACATTTGAGATAGAGTCAGATGTTATAAGATTAAACATTTGGAATGTCAGGACCAACCCTGCAGTCCTTGCTCAAGCAAAACTCTCAGTAACGTCAGTGGGTGTTTTAGCTGGGAAAAGGCTGCAGGATTGGGGCCCATAATCAGATTTCTGTAGGTTGGAATTCAAATCAAAGATTTTATATTTATAAATGAAAAGCTTTCTCTATTGTAGAAGTGGACACGTCCTCTGGGATGTTTGACATTTCCAGACAAATCCCACTCTGACATTTCTTGCTTATACAGAATGGATTATAGTTAGTTCCCAGGCCAATTTCCCTGGGGGAGTGGAATAATCTACCATTACATTGTTAAATTCTGCTAGATCAACCCAGAAGAGACCTTTTCTATAGGCACCTCTGAAAGGTTGATGGGTAATTGCATAAGCAGACAGGCATACATTCATAGAAATCAGAGATAAAAAAGTTCCCTTAAGTCACCATGTCCAAATGCATAGAGTGAGGAACGGGCCTGGGGACCTAATGGTCTTGGAACTAATGTTTTTTTTCGTTTTTTTTGGCAATGAAAAAAATTGCAATACTTTAACTAATTAAATAAAAACAACACAGAAAAAAAATGTTTGTTGTTCTTTGATTCAACCAAGGTAGAGAAGAAGAGCAACAAGGAAGACTGGACCTTCAGCTGTTAAACCCCAATCTAGCAAAGCACTGAAATACATGCTTAACTTTAAGCAGATGAGTAGTTCCACTGAAGTATTTGAGACTGTGTGTGCTCAAAGTTAAGCATATGCTTAAATTCACTGCTTGATCAGGGGCAAGCGTAAATGTATGGCATCATTCGCATTATATTAATATTCTGTTTATCATCTGGAACATCCTGAATGAGCAAGTGTAAGCAGTTTGCACCGTGCTTTAATATACATACAGTAATATGTTTGTATCAGTGCCTGTGGTAATGAATCAGTGTTAACTGATGATACATTTTCTACAGAGGATTAATAATTGTGTCCCCAGCTTTCAAAATAGAATAGGTGGGCATTTTTTGAGATCTTTGTCAGAAAATGCAGTTTTGCCTATATTGTAACTTTCACAGAAACATTGCTTTTGACAAAACTTTTGCTGAGAGTTTCTTAGGTCCGGGATGGAATTCAGATTGAGAGGACCCCTCCCCGTGAATAGCTGATAGCCCAGTGATTAGGGCAGCTGCAGTGTGGGAGACTCAAGGGCCTTTCTCTGACTGATTCAGAGCACAGACTTGAATCTAGGTCTCCCTTGTCCCAGCTGAGTGTCCTCACCACTGGGCTAGTAGCTACTGTGGTGTGTTGTTTGCTCTTGTTTTTTCATGAAAAATTTAGAATGCTCTCATTTTTGTTACACCTTAGAATAAAAACAAGGCTCAACACTTTGAAATCGTTCACAAAATCAAATTCTTGTTTTCTGGCCAGCTCTGCTTTACCATTAAAGAGTACATGGTTCCTGGGAACAGAGTAATTTGGGGAAATAATTTGGAGCACAGCTGTAAGACAAGATTCACCCACCGAGCTATGACAAATATCTAATTGTCTGGAAACTTGGCCATAAGTACTATGTGATTTCAGCTCTTTATTTATAACAATCTTTACAATAGCTCTACTAACAGCATCTGTGGTAGATGAAAAGGAGATATGGGCTGGGGAGCTGAGACATTGCTGAATATAGAACACACACAAACCAAAAACCCAGGCAGAAAGGAAATGTCCATTTAATTGACATGAGAATGTTCTCTTGGCAGTGCTTTGTAATGTGGCAAAAGAAAATTGTTAAACAGTGAGCGCAGCGGACTAAGGTCTTCTATTTTGTTTCCTCCCCACCTCCCTCTCTCAGACATCCAGATAGCTGCTGCCTTACGGAGGATGAGTCCAAGCTCCCAGGCATCAAGATGACATCCAGATGCCAAATCTCCAATAATCAATATTGCATCCAGATTGGGTGCATTGCCAGGAGAAAGTCTCACATATCAGCTCTGCAGTCAAGCCTAGCCATAGCTTTGTGACGGTAATGCTGCTCTGTAATAATTTATGAATGCTGCATGTAACCTGGTGATAGGGATGTTTACTGTATGAATGTATTGGTTTATTTTGACTAGCGGACTGTAATAGAGGAGGGATAGCTCAGTGGTTTGAGCATTAGCCTGCTAAACCCAGCGTTGTCAGCGCAATCCATGAGGGGGCCATCTGGGGGCAAAACCAGTACTTGGTCCTGCTGGTGAAGGCAGGGGGCTGGACTTGATGACCTTTCTAGGTCCCTTCCAGTTCTAGGCGATTGGTATATCTCCAATTATTACCTTTATTAAGGGAAAACATGCAGGAAGGAGACAGAATGGCTCCAGATGAGTTGCTTCTCCACAAACACTTGAGGGTTGTTAAGAGACAATGTCCGACAGGAAGAGGCACGAGATTCAAAGAACACTAGCAGTTTAAAAAGGGACTCTCACTCTCAAGAAAGTTGCTGAGTTGTTCTGGGGACTTAAACTAAACCACGGGCACCCTTTGGGGCATCTGAAGAAATCTGAAGTCTGCCTAGATTAGCATCCAGGGAGGGTGAGCCTTTAGGCAGAGATCTATGTATACTATTTGTTTTAAAAGCCTTTTTCTCTAAATGTTTTGTTCCTACTGTTAAAATAAAAAGTACTTTGGTTTTAAGAAGGCTGCTTTGACTGGGCACTGCTTTGCCACTGGGCATAGACTTCCAAAGGGAAGCAGTGAAGCTTTCTGACCTCAATCAAACATCCTGGGTGAGGGCAGTTGGTACACAGGGTGTTGAAGCCCAAGGCCTGGAATTCTACTCTAGGAGAGGTAAAGGCACAAGGACTGAACCTGAGGGGTTAGCTCAGAGATACCAGAAAGGGGACAGAAGTGCAGCTAGCCCTGTAACTGTGCCGTATTGTTGGCAAGCTTCCTCAAAGATTGACATTTAATTTTTCTAACCATCCACTTCTCTCAACTGAATTGTACAATTTGAGTCTGCTTAATGATGACACAAAAGTTTCCGTAAAATTAAAAGCGAGCAAGAAATAATTAAGCTGTAAAATATGCCAGCTTTGATAATGATTGTCCCTTTATTCTTACAAGCAGTTAAACAGAGGAGTTAAACAATTAATTACACATATAAATGTGTCCCAGTATCTCAGGTCTTAATCTTCCCTAGCTTTAAAAAACCCCAAAACTTCATTTTACCCTTTTAAACACTAATATTCATGACATCTGTCTAACAAAGCAGCACCTGTATGGCCCAAGGTTGTACATTACATATGTCTGTAATTCTTCCACATGACTGGTGCACAACAGGCTTTATCTAGTGCATCAGTGTGCATAATCTGTGACCCTCAAGAGTGAAAAGAGGGTGTTATGAATCTGGGTCTGGGTAACAGGAACTATACTGAGCATACTAATATCAAAAGAATACACTGGAAACAGTCGTAAACCTCTGTTGTGAAAAGCTGTAGCTCTGTGTGTGTCTCTTCTCCCACTATGTGTATCTGTACAAACACCACCATCTTCTAATGCAGGAAATGTCAGATTTGATCAGTGTGCAAGAATGTGAGAGAGATTAATATCTTGTTCTCCGGTGGCTAAATACAATGACTCGGCACAAGCTACGTTACTATAGGTGTTCAGATACTAGTAGGAGATCAGCTACTACGGTGATAGTGCCACTATGGGAGCCTGCATTGATAGATATCGATGTCTTGAAAGTGTGTATGTGAGAGGGAGCTTGAGAGATTGAGTATATCACACTCCAGTGGTTGCAGTCTACAGAGGCAATATACACCCCAATACTGTCACACAGGTGATACTGTTAATAATATTTAATGCAGCTCACTAAGGACTTGTACCTGATTAAGGACTTTGGGATTAACCTTTTAGATATTTTCAGTTATGTTCAGCTATACAGACGTTATTATTTTCAGACAGAACTGTGGTTTGGAAACTCTCCGCTCTTTTGAAAAACCATATTAACAATTTCTCTTATATCTTGGTCTGAAAAATGGCAGGTCATCAAAACACTTTTTTTTTAAAACACAAAACAAAAACTTATTTTTTAAAACATCCTGATAGAAACACCATCTCATCAAGCTATTTTGCATAAGCTTTCCCCTTCTTCTTTGAAGAATGCATTTCTATTACATGTAAAACAGATGTTGTGAATTATGGTGACCTGTCAATTCAAAAAGAGTCTTAAAGAATAAAGCAACTGGTCTGGATTTATAGCTAGAGATTATTCAGACAGAGAGCCAGACCAATAGACTAGAGAGGCAGCCAAACCAATCGACAAGCAGCTGATGTTACCTTTTCTTTCTTTTTCTTTCTTTCTTTCTTTCTTTCTTTCTTTCTTTCTTTCTGCATGGCCTTTGCTCACTCGCATATGCAATTAATGATAATCACTTTGGTACACTTTATCTATAGTGGAAACTAGGCAACCAATGTACATTAAATCAAAGACATAGAGTAAAGAGGATACAGCTTGGACACTACATTGCTGAATTAGATCAGTCATCCATACGCAGGTAAAATAAACAAAGGCCTACTCTTCGCTAGAAAAGGCTTGTTGGTATAGTTATATGTTAGACATATATCGGTAAACTTTCTTATTGTAGATGTAGCTTATACTGGCTTTTATTAGTATCACTTATACTAGTTCCCTGAATGAAATAAGCTATACCATCAAATTCACTTTGCTAGGATCTACGCTAGGATTTTTCTCACTATAGAAATATCTTTTTTTTAAAGCACCCCTTAACCAACATTCCTATACTGTCAAAAGTTAAGTGTAAGCCTGACCAAAGTAAGGCAAGAATCACATCTGTAATTACAAGAACTGTGTAACATCTTAAATGAGGTTCTGGTCAATCTCTGTAAATATATAGTAAAAATAGGCCAAATTCTCTGCTGGTGTAGTGTTTTTACTCTGTGGTTGACTTTCATGTTTGTCTACACTATAAATTAATAAATACCAGAGCTGGGTGAAAAATGTTGACCAAAAGAAAAAGGGGGAGGGGACACTAACTGTTGCAATTTCTCCCCCATTTTTCAACAGGTTCTAATGATTACTTTAAAATGGATGTGCTATACTTATTAATTATAAAAATAAATAGGGGTTTGGTGTTTACAGGTTCTCTCTGGTTGCATTTTTCATACAAGTGGTTTCAGAATGCAAAAAAAAATTCTGATAAATGCTGATTATTCATTTCTGAAGTATTGACTGTTTAACCATTATTGTACTTGTCCATAAAATGAAATTGCTGACTATTCAGTCTTATTTTCCTTTCTGTGCTTTGTTAATGGTTGGCAGTCAGGAAGAGCCGGTGTACTTTGGAGTAGCCACAAACCACAATTGCTAAGGTTGTATCATTTCCCTTAAAAATATATGAAAATGGCAAATATAGTACAGAAAAGCAATATTGTGGCCTTTTCCCCATAGCACTTGTAAAATGTGTAACAGTATGTATTTTCATCAGCTCTATGCTGTAAGTTAGAAGAATAAAACAAAAGCTCCCATGTAAAACTTGAGTTTGTGTGATGCAAATGAACTTTATGGACACCTAAACTGATAACCACAGCTGCAGTTTAGAGATGTCAGGGATTGCTGTGACTGGCAGTTTTCCAGCAAGCCTGTTAAGAAACTACTAAAAAGTTCACCACAAGCAGTTACTCTGTAGCAAACTCCAGAACTGGAATAACCTTGCCATCAGTTTAGCATAGAGTTGCTAAACAAACAAGTTGAAAATTGGATTTTGATTAGCGAGGCTACCACTCTAAAGAGAAATGAGATACATCCTTCTATCAAAGCTCACCCCTGTAACTAACTGTAGATTACCCCATTGCTAACAAGATTTGAAATCTTGACTTCAGTATTATTTATTCTTATAATATTAATAATAATAATAATTAATAATAATATTGTCTTATACATTTCTTCATCAGTCACAAAAGTGTTTGAAGTATTACACTGATGATAACATGCACTTGGCAAATTTGGGTGATGCTTAGTTTTACAATTTATTATTATTGTGATATCACAAGTGACAGAAGTGAGATATAAGTAAATAACTGAGTGGATAAATCTATTAGGGCTTGTGAGGGGAACCTTTTTGAGGGTAATCGCCCTATCCTGGTGCTGGGTTTGCCTCTAAAAGCACCTGAGAAACAAAAAATACAATCACTGAGTGGGAGAAAATGGTCTTGAGTTGATTGTCCCATACCATTGAAGTCAATGGGAATTTTACATTGAGTTCCATGGGAGCAAGATCAGGTCCTTTCACATCTTTCACATCAATGAAGGGTCCAGTTTGTTTCTGTCCAATCACCTTTGCCTACGTTAGCTCCAGACCTATAACTACAGTTTTGTATTAAATGAGGTTTATGTTTGAAGAAGAGATGGGAAACCTGCCTTATGACTGGCCAATGCAGGTGCAGGAGACAAGTAGGAATAGTCAGTTGTTCTGGAAACAACTACACTGATTGTTTTTCTTTTTTGATTCTGCTGCTCATGGGACACTTCTTAACACCTAGTAAACCAGCATCTTGATACAAGTAGAGACAAAGAAAAAGGAAATATGCAAAAGTGGTTTGCTAGGAACTGCTTCTGTTTATTCCCCTGAATCAGACCATTTCTCATTTACCACAGAATATTGCATCAGACCATATTCCATTCCATTTCCCATTTTATAAAAACTATTTGGTAATCAGTACTGTGAAAATGTGTAAAGGAATTGTGTCAAATTAAAAATACTTAACAATTCTTGTCTTTTTGCTATGAAAATAAAAAGAAATGAAATGTGATTAATCCTGCAAACTATGTCATCATTATTAAATTCTCAACCATTTAAATCAGGAATCTGCATACACTTCATTTTTAATTCGCTCTCACGCTCAGAAATCAACGAACCCTTCTGGTTTATGCTGAGTGATTTACTGACATGACCCCATGTTTGCCACTTTGATCAGTGGACGTTCAATCAGATAAGCTTTTGTGTCTGAAACATGTCTGTTTTCTGCTCCTAGTATATGACAAAGCTTTTATCTAATGCCCCAATTCTGCCACCCCTACTCACACTGAGTACTTCACTTTAGGACAGAAAAAGGCTGAACTTTAGCTTAGATAGCTTGTCCTATAAGATGTCTCTGGTTTTGAAAACCTATGATGAACTAATGGAAACCTGTATGGCAGGGTGGCAAAAAACAATTCACTATGCACCTGATTCAGCTAGGTATTAATCACCCTGATCAGTGGTGCCCCTAATTAAGGCACACCAATTAGAAAATTGGACTGTTCAGGCCCAATTCACCAGTAATAATTCTGTTGAATCCAGCATTTGCTTGTGTCACAGGTGAATTTGGACCCTGAATTGAAAATAGTGGTGGGTGACTCTTGTTTTAACTGAATGGGTTCATGCACCGCTATCATCAAGTCCAGTAATCCACATGACTCGCTGTCATATACACTGGAAGTGGTGCCTGTAGATGAGCATTTGTGTGTGTGATGAAGTGACCTTTGCAGCTTGAAGACCGGACATATTGTTTAAAAGGGCCACAGTCACTACAAGAACTAATTAGGCTCAGGCACAGTGAGGCATACTCCCATCCTGCCATCCCTAGGGTTCCCACAGCCTGGCTGGGAAGTAAGTGATAGAGCAACTAGAACTCCTCCCTTGTCTTCTTCCTCCCTTGTGATGCATCAGGCTGCCAGCAGAAGATGCTTGCTGAGCAGCTGCTGCAGGGAATGGAAGGCAGCTGTTCAGATGTTCCTGGCTCATGCCAGAGCTGCTACCAGGGCTGCAAGGGAAGTAGTGGGAGGCAGTAAATCTAATGTCAGTTTTCTTCTCAACACATGTGAAGGTTGCAGTTTAGAGCCTTGGACTATGTCTATGCTGTGACTGGGAGAGAGCCTCCCATCCCAGACAGACAGACTTGTGCTAATTCTGGTTAAGCTTCTGTGTTAAAAATAGCAGTGTGTGGATCGTGCTGCACAGGCAGTGGCTTGGGCTAGTTGTCCAAGTCCAAGCCCATCTGATGCCCTGGGTGTGAGCTCAGGTGGCTAGCCTGATTTGCCGCCTGTGCTGCTTCATCCACACAGCTATTTGAGCAAGCTACCGTGAGCGGAGCTAGCTCAAGTCTGTCTACCCTGGACTATAGACATACCTTTGTGAGTAACCAGTGGCCTCTGGACATTACTTTAAAGCAAGGTAGAGGCTGAAAAATATCAGTCATAATGAGTGCAAGTTACATCTGTCCTCTGAAGAGCTATGAGCTAAATCCTGAGTTCCTTGCTCCAGGAGGATTGTTCTTCTCCATCTACACACATGATCTATGCCCTCTATCTAACCTTAACCTCCCCTGTGCGGAGGTGGGAGGAGCACCACAGTCTGAAATAGCATGGACAATGGTTTTGTCCAGTCTGCACTACCATACACACCATCTCCAGTATCTTCTCAGGGGAATCCATGAAACAAAACCATTTTCAGCAGCAAGTGATCCTCCCACTGCAGACAGATTTGTACAATGAATGGCTTTATTTCCAGGGGGATTTCCTGAAGTTAAGGCAAGCAAAGTTTTGGACAAAGCATTAGGAAAATTTCTTAAACACAAGAACAATGGGCAGTGGCATGGGCTATCCAAGGGAGGTGGTCACAATCAAGTCCATGTAAGACAAATAAGTCATTAGCAGGAACGAGGGAGGGAGTAGTCCTACAAAATACAAGGGGTCACCAATACTGGATGACCTGAATGTTATGGTGTTTTGTTTCCTCTGGCCACAGACTCTGTGCTTCTATGACTAATGTCTTAATTAATGAAAACATGTGCTCATCCTCTCACATCACACTGATTATGAATTTATTTTAAATAGGTGAGCCAGGGACTCGTCTCCATATACAATTTGCAACATTAATGATTTATGATCTACCGTGGAAGATCATTATCGGGTGACTACAAACATGCTGTGTTTCCCTCTTGGGTGTGTTCGGAGTGCAGTTCTAGGAACATAAAGTTAAGGAGTACCACAGTGGGTGAGCCCAAACCAGTCTGAGCAGCCTTGTTTGAGTCTGCAGATGCACATGTATTCCTGATGCTGCTTCTCCCTTTTGCCTGTTGCCCCAGTCTTGTGAATAAGGTCTTGCTGTACCAGTCTTACATTTTGTCTTTTGACAGTGTTTTTGTTTTATCTGCCTTTCTGATTCAGAACACAATAATAAAATAAGAACTTGCCCACCTGTTTAGAGCTGTATTTCTGTGGTATGTTTCCCATTGTTCTGCCCTCCACCACCATTTGCTATTATGTACTTGTGAATACATTGCAAGGGACTGTCTTTTAATATATGCTGTATATTGTTGGTCCCAATATAATAGAGAGACCAAAAAAGAGCCTGTGAGCTTAAATTCATAACTCACTAGACACTAAAAATCAGACTGAATAGAGGCACTGGATTTATAACTTATTACAACAATCTGTAACCCACTAACTTTTCTTTTTCACCCTATGACTGCAGAGGTGTTAACTGGCCACTCTACCTTGAATGGTCCCTTAAAATGTGGGCTAACTTTATATGCTAAACAACCTGTTCCACATTTAGATGTGATGCTTGGAGCACCTTTCCCAGACCTGAAGAAGAGCTCTGTGTGGCTCAAAAGCTTGTCTCTCACCAACAGAAGTTGGTCCAATAAACTATATTACCTCACCCTCTCTGTCTGTCTTTTAACATGTGTCACAGGTTGAGCTGTTTCAGGTAATTTTTGATTAAATGATTTTTTGTTGAAAAATGTTGATTCATCAAAATCACAATTTTTTTTCGGAACCATATCAAGTTCAGTGAAAATTTCCTTAGAAAAGGTAGGTCTCTCAGATACAGAATGGAATTTCTGATCAAAACCAGGGAGACAACCTCCCCAGAGCAGTCAATAACTTCATGGTAAGGCCATGCAGGTAGTATGGTGAAATATGGTAGAGTCGGAATTAGAACCCACATTTTCTACATCTCAGGTGAATAGCCAAACCACCAGGTTGTTAGTTATTCTAGGGGAGAAGGAAGCATGTCTCTCTCTCATGCTGAATTATTTTTAAAACCAAAAAATGTCTCTAGTTCATCCCAATGCACAATGGAAAAATTGGTGAAATCTCAGAAAGTTTTGTGGGATGAAAAAGTGTTTTCCTACCCAGCTCTCGTTACAGGGTAAGACGGCCCTTTAAGGGTGCTGGAGTTCAACTTCACCCTGTGTCGAGATCAATCCACCTCCCCAGGTGAAGGGAATGAGCCTGGGGTCCCACTGGAGAAGCTCATGACTCAGAACCAAGCCTGCTAGGATCTAAAGGGCCGCCTGAATTCAGGGAGAGATGAAAGGGATTGGAGAGACTTTCCTGAGGGCTTGTCTTCATGTACAGAAGATGCTACATCGCTGACAGGAAAGCTTCTCCCATTGGTGTAGTTGATTCACATCCCTGAGAAGCGGTAGCTATGTTTCTTAGAGAAGCTCTCCCATTGGCATAGCATTGTCTACATGGGGCGGTTAGGTTACATTACTCAGGGGTGTGGATTTTTCACACCCTTGAGCATAGGTTGCATGTAATGGATATTGGGGAGGTTGTGTTGCTGGAGTGGGGACAGTGGAGGATTTGGGGCCCCCAGAAAAATCTCGCCCTACCACAGGCCTGGGGCTGGAGGAGCTATCACTCCCCGCCATGGCCCTGGAGCTTTTCCAGTCTCAGGGCCGCAGCGGGTGGGGGGAGTGGGGAGAGGAGCCTGTGGTGGGCAGGGCCTCAGGGCGGGAGAGGCAGAGTGGGGTTGGACAGAGACCAGGGACAGAAGGGGAAGAACAGGGGAGGGGCTCCAGGCTCAGAGCTCCAGCAAGGGCCGGCCAAGAATTCTGCCATGGTCCCAGCCAAGGCTGAGAGCTCAACCCCAGCTGGTGCTGAGCTTTTGGCCCCTCCCACATAGCTCCAACCGAGCTCTCAGCCCCCACCCCAACCCTGCCCTGGCTGAGGCTACTGTGGGGCTGAGAGCAGCAAGCCAGTGTATGGACTCGGATGGAAGAGGCAGGACCTCAGCCGGAAGGGATGGGGCAGAGGCCAGCCTTCCCCAGGGGAAGCTACACCTGCTGCCCATGCCCCTGAAAGACGTAGTTCTACCAGTATAGGTCTGTAGTGTAGATCTGGCCTAACTTCCCAGGCAGAAGGCTGATTTCACACACACCTGTATTAATTCTATTAAGGTCAACAAAGTTACAACAGTGGAAAATCACTGTGAGCAAGATGAGAAACAAATCCATAGTGTGCTACATAGTGATGACAATGAGGTTACAGGTGGCTTTGGAGTTGTTAAAATGTTACCTGCTCTGAGGTAACTGTTTCTATCAAATGTGAACAACAATTCCCATGGAAATCACATACATATATTGGCAAAATTTGTCCCTTTTCTTATACACGCTTCCTCTGATACACATAAGCATCTTTGCTTCAGTCTTGACACCAGAGTCCCTCCAGCTTTTTTAGCTGTATCTTTTTTGTTCTTTTGACAGCAGTCCAAAAAGACAATAAAATGGCATTCAAAATATGATTCATGACAGCGATAGCCTTCATAGCATAAGTGGTATGTTAAATGGTTGGTTTTGGTTGTTAACTGCCGCAACACAAACGTGTTTGGAGATCCATTTCTTCACATTATTTCAGTATTAATGCTCCTGTCCTTGGTGATCCAGGCTGGGAGTTTTGATAGGAGATACTGTTAAAAACAAACTTCCTCCTACTATTATTTGTTTGTTGGTATTGCAGTAGCAGCTGGGAGACCTGGCTATGGACCAGGACTGCATTGTGCTAGGTACTGTACAAAGACAAAACAAAAAGATGGTCCCTGCCCCGAAGAGCTGACAAACCAAGTATGAGACAAGAGAGATGGGGGATACAGATGGGAGAGCACAAGGAAACAAAGCGTATCAGCATGATAAGCAGTGGTCTCAGCACCCCAGCTGCCAACTGTTAATTTTTTTGTAGGAGTCATGGCAAAGGACAATTTTAAGGAGAGGTTTGAAGACAGACACATTTCAATCCCTTTGTTTTGTTTACTGGGTGACTCTTTTGATGTATTTCAGTGCTGGGATTTCTGAGGCCCTTCTTAGAGTTTGAGACACAGCAGATGAAATTAAACCAGATGCAGAATGTCCACGCAAGGTCCACTGCATTGCTTTAGCCTCATGATAGGACCCAGTGGGAAGGACCTCATACCCGACATGTACTGTAGATAGGGTCTATGGCATTGCTTCAAAGAGACTGATGCAGAGATGGCCATTGAGGAGGAAAGAGTCAGAGTTCTTCCATCGGAGCTTACTAGCTTCAGTGGCCCCTTTGCCCCTTCGGAAGAGATGCTGGTACTCCAGTTCATAGGCTGAAACCATAGAAGTGCACTGGTGTAGCCCCACAGCCTACCCTTGGATTGAAGGGAAATTCCATCTTACCTGCCTGCACAAAGCCCAGCAGGTTCCATTAAGAGCAAATGATAGCAAGCCAAGCTGTGCACAGGATTCACAATGGAACCGAAACACACACACACAACCCTCAACTAGCATCAGGTTTTGTTGCAAACTCCAAACTCAGAACAAATCCTTCAAAAGGTTCCCAAAGACAGGGCCGTCCCTAGGGCGGTGCAGGGCCCGGGACAAATCAGCCTCCCGACTAGTCTCCTCACCATCCACCCTGTGTGTTCGCCTGTGGCCGCCGCTCACCTCTTCACACCCCTCTCGCCTGCCCTCCCGCAGCTCACTTCCCCCCTAGTCCCCTCGTCGTCTGTCCGGCACACACACCCCCCACTCCGTCTGCCTGACCGCTGCTCACCTCCTCGCCGTCTGCCCTCCAGCCTCCTGTGGTGTTTAGATGTTGCTTGTAATTATTAGAACTGGGAGCACTGGCTGTTGGGAGGCTGAAAGGACAGGAAACAGGAAGGAGCGGGGAGGAGTTGAGGAGGCTGAGTGAGAGTTACAGAGGGTGCAGCAGCAGCTTGGTAAGGAGGTTTCCATTTTAAAAATAAAGTCCTGTTGAAGTTTGTTAGTACCTTGCCTGGTTGATACAACACCTCCTCACCCTGTCCCACCTACCCGCCTGCCACTCGCCTCCCTGTTCACCTCTTCACTCCACTCGCCCACCCACCTCACCTCCCTGCCCGCCTCCTCACCTGAATACTGGGACAAATGGCATCCCAATCGTACATCAGTCTGGACGCGGGACAAAAGGCTAAATATCAGGACAATCCTGATTTTATCGAAGCGCGGGCCCCCCCAAAGTGTGGGGCCAGGGCGGTCACCCCAATTCACCCTACCCAAGTGATGGCTCTGCCCGTAGACACTTTTTGTTCAAACTCCAAACAGAAACTCGGAGGCTAGGGAGTGCAAACCCACATGGACTGAAACAGTGCTTAATCTGTGCCAGGGCTTGCCCCAGCACCTCTAGGCTTGGCAGTTCATAGCCCCGGTGACTCTAGGCTTGCCACATCTGTTGTGAAAGTAAAAAAATTGCTTGAGCCCCAGCACCTAACTGCTTGAGCCCTGGCACCTCTTTCATTACAAATTAAGCACTGGATTGAAACCATTACACCAATACTTTTGGAAACGAAACCACTGGCACTAATGGGAAGCTTGGGAAGTTTTAGGAGTATGTTCAAGAGAATCAATGTGAAAACTGATGGACATCGCAGCTTCTGCTCAGCATTTTCAGCAAGGATGTTATAGTTTGTAGGTGGGGGCTGTTCTCATTATCTGCTAATGGTAAGCACGCTGCTGGAAGAAATAAAAACTGCATTTAGGAGCCAACACTGTGAAGTGCTGAGCGCTTGTCAGTCCCAGTGAAGTCAATGGGAATTTAGGGCATTCAACACCACACAGGAAGTTCCCCCTGCCTCACAGGATCAGGCCCTAAAACAGGTGCAGGGTTGTTACCGCTATTGACCCATAGATGCAACTGTCATAAATCCCATAAAGTAGTAGCATTTGGCAGATCCCATTATTAATTATGCTCAGTTTGCCAACAAAGTAAAACAATACCACTTGTGAGTTAAAATATTAAGTCATATGAAGATTTTCCTGCATTCCAGCCAAAAATTCTACTAAGCCCTTGTAACAGGCTGACACATCAGATATCCCTTCTGTCCCAAGAGCAAAGAAGGATAACTTTCCCACTGCTGTGCTGTGGGAAACATAAGCAAAAATCAGCACAGATTTGCTCCATTGGATGTTAGTGGATTTGTAAAGAATGTTGGGGATTTTTAAAGAAACGCCTGCATTTGATTGTTCGTGTGGTGGCAATCCAGCTAACTGGACTGATCTGAAAACAAGAAATGAACCATTTTTGTTGGTGCTAAGAGGCATGTGGGTGGAATGAGGGTCTTTGCAGATTTATGTGTGAAATTCAAATTTTAGCATTGTGACATGATGTATCTAAATAGGTGTAAATATACATAGAATATACTGGCAGTTATACAGCGTCTTTTACATTGGAATCTCAGAGCACTTCAAATACTAATTCATTAAAACTCACAACACCCCTCTTATTATTGTTGCCCCTTTGACCTGAATGGTCAGCTAGTGTCCAAGGCCTTGTGTCTGTTAGGAGGAAAAATTGATAATACAAGTCAGGTATTTCTTTGGTGTAAAAATGTACACAAAGTCCTGTTTCTCTGAACGCAATGGAAACAAACAGCAGGCAGTTTCTTTGCTCAGAAATCCCCAGATCTGCCACTCCACAGAGCAATATGCCAAAGAACCTCTGTCCCTTCTTCTCAGGTTCTCACTCACAGCTGGTTCTCCAGGCTCTCTGCCTCTAACGTACACATCTCCACAAACCTAAACTCTTAGCCCCCATGTTTTCAGTCAAGAAAACCTCTATTAATCTAGCTGAGTTAGCTCTGCTCAGGCTCCGTCAAGTGGCCCAGTGCCTTGGGCAGTAGCCTGCATTGTTTCCACCTATCTCACTACATAAAGGGCTTCTGTTGCTCCTTTCATTTGAACCATTGATTTTTACTAGATCTGTGACTGTCTTTGGCTCAAAGATTCACTAGTTGGCTGCCATTAGCACCATCCAGAATAACATTATTAATTAGTGCCTAGAAGTTCCAGTCCCTGACTGGGAATCATTGTGTGGAGCACTTCACAACCATGCAGTAAGAAGAAAGTCTCTGCCGCAAGGAGTTTACAATCCTGGTTAACACCACAATGCAACAGGTGGATAAAACAAACAAATAGGTAGAGATGGGAAGAGGGACAAAGGTTGCCATCTGCTTCTCAGATTACAGTTGTCATCACTATCCACTTATAAAAGCCAGACTCTACCACCTTAAACTGGAATGAAGAGTCCAAGCCAACCAAAGTTCTGTTTGGAAGGGGCCTCCAGCAGCTCAAAGTGTTTACAATTCCTACCCTTCCCTTGGGGATCCCAGAGCTGCTACAGTCATAAAATGGTGACCAAGAAGTGGGTGAGGACAGAGCAGCCTGGGGGTACATGACTCAGTGCATTCTCAGGCCAGACCCTACCAGCGATACTCCTAGCAAAGCTCAGGCATGATTTAAAGCTATTCTGCCCTGGCAGAACCGCTCGGTGAAGGCAGGATGCAAACAGATTGATTTATTCCCTCAAGGGATATAGCTGTTAACAGTACAGTTTGACTGACCAGTCTGACTAATATAGTCATGATTATTCATCCTCAAATCATCCTTTTGTCCCACCTCCCTCTTCACCTACTGCCCATCCTCCTTCCTCCATGTGCCTTCCTTTCCTCCAGCTCCATCCTGGATCCCTACCAATCTGGCTTCTGCTTTCTTCATGCTACTGAAACTGTTCTCACAAGGTCTCTCTTAATAACCTTTTCCTGGCCACATCCAGGGCCTCTAATCTATCCATATTGATCCCTCTCCTGCTTTCAACACTGTTGATCACACAGTCCACCTGCAATCTTTTCCTCACTTGTTGTTTTTTTTTTTGTCCTCTCCTGGTTCACCCCACCACTTGTTCCATTAAGAAGTTCCAACCTTTTCTGGTTGGTCTCTCTCTTCCCACTCTCTGAGGTGGTTCTACATGGCTTTTTCTCAGGCCAACTTCTTTCTCTCTGGGTGATTTCATCTAGTTACTTGGCTTCCACTTAATTACTCACAAATCTGCCTCTTAACTTCTGACCTGCCTTCTTCTACCCCATCCAAAATCCTGTCCTGTCTTTCTGATATTTCCTCTCGAGGTTTTGCCATCAAGCCAGCTCAGTGTGGCCCAAACAGAACTCCTGATCTGTCTTCACAAACCCTCTCCATCCTCTCCCCCAGTTCTCTGTCATTGTTGACAGTACCACCATCCTCCCTTTCACTCAGCCCCAGGCTTTGGGGAAGCATCTTTGATTCCTCCCTCTCTCTTTCTTTGTGCATCAAGGCCATGTCCAAATCATGCCTTTTCTCTTTATACAACACTTCTGAGACCCAGTCTTTTCTTTCTGTCCACACAACAAAGGACTTGTCTACACAGAGACTAAGTGCGTGTCAAGCCATGGTACGAATCTATAGTGCACTAGCTTGCTGCCCACTAACTGACCATGTGGACCTTGCTATCACTCACTAAAAATTCCGTAGTTTGCTTTGATGTACTGCAGCAGTAAGTCAGAGTGCACTATGGGACTTTTAATGTGTAGTAGCAGGGTCCACCTAGCCAGTCAGAGGGCAGCAAGCTAGTGTACTGTAGGTTCAAACCTCAGCTTGCTGCGCACTGTCTCCATGTAGACAAGCCCTGAAATTCTCATTCAAACTCATCTCATCTCCCATCTTGATTACTATAACCACCACCTCAATGACTGCCCTGACACTCATCTCAGAAATCTCTACAGTTTACACAAAATGCATCTCCTAAGATCTTCCATCCTTCAGACCCTGTCACTGCTCTCTTTGAATCTCTTCACTGACTCCCCTTTACTGCTACAGGATGGTCAAGTTTTTAGGGGCCTTCAGTTCTGCTCTTCTCCATATATGCATGATTGCCTCTACTCACAACATCCCCCAATCCATTCTGCTCCAACCTTTGCACCAGTGTCTACATCCTGTTTGTCCGCTTTTCCTTCAGCTGTCCCTACACTTTCTCCCATGCTGCCACCTACATCTGGAACACTTTTTCTAAGGTCTGGTCTACACCTAAAATAGGCCAACCTAGTTATGTTGCTCAGAGCTGTAAAAGATGTTGTGCCCTGTGCCACATAGTTAGGTCAGCTATTCCCCATTGTAGACATAGCTAGACTGATGGAAGAATTCTTTCACCCACCTAGCTACTGCCTCTCAAGGGGTCAGATTTATAACAGCAATGGAAAAACTCCTTCCATTACTGTAGCAAGTGTCTACACTACAGTGGCATAGCTGTACTGCCACTGTTTCTACCCTGAGCAAAGCTACTACTCATTTCTCATTGAAGTCCTTACTTGAGACTTTCCACAAGACCTACAGGTAGCTTGGTCTTCTTTTTATATATCTCACTTATTTGTCTCGTGAATTGATTTCTTGTCTGGGTGGAAGGGATGGGTGGAATGTTGGGAGGAAGGGTTGTAAGATCACTGGATATGAAACTGGGGAAAGAGGACTGTATGAGAGTGTGGGTGGGAGACGGGAAAGTTAGCGAGAGAGGATTTAAGTGAGTTTATCTTCAACAACAAGACATCCATGTAACTAAAGATCTTTGTACCTATCACCACCCTTGTGCCTATGATCACTTCACTCATATGTTGTATCTGAATCCTGCATCCTTCTTCACCTTGTTAGATCATACACTTTATGTGGCAGGAACTGCATCATTGTGTGTTTGGAAAGTATCTCTCATTGGATGCTTTCGCATTCTAAGTCATAGTAGTGCTAACATTCAGTCCCTGCTATTCATATAACAGAACGTTAACTGATCAGTGCTCTTTAGTTTCTGGGTTCACTTATCTTCGTATTTGATTTGTATTTTTCAATATCCCTTGTAATATCATCCATGCTTTTAGAGTGATGATATGCTTACTTTTTGTTTTGTTTTTTTAATATTTGGATGAGTAATGAGGCTTGCGTCATGGCAATAATGGGCTGTTACACCCAGGTTGACCTCCATGTGTTTCTTCACTTCATTTTCTTCTCTGCAGAATAGGATTTAAGTTTTGTCAAATTCTTATTTAAAATATGATCGTTCTAGGAAACACTTGTTTTGTAAGTAAGTCTGCAGTAACATTACTTATTGTCTTATTATTTGGGGGCTTATTTCCCCCTGAACATCTGTAATTTTTATATCTAAATGATCATTTGTAGCTCAAATCCAGATTTAGTCACCTTTTTAGGTATTCATTTTACAAGATATCCTTTCATTCTGTCTAATGCAGGGGTAAGCAGTGTGTTCTCTGAATACAGGTTTTAATAAGTAGACCATTAAATCCATCTGTGTAAGAGTGATTTATGAACTTCCATCTCTGAAAATCTCTATACAGTGCAATTACTTTGGCCTGAATCTGATCATTTTGGAGTCATTCCCTTTCCCCATGTGTGCAGTTAATATGGGCCCATTCTCCAATAGGGAAAACATCTTTATGTGAGAAAAGGATATCTTGTAAAATGAATACCTAAAAAGGTGACTAGATCAGAGCATCTGGTTCAGCTACTATTATCATTATCTATGGATAAAGATCGTAACAAGAGGAATTCTTCCCAGGAGAAATTGCTAAAACACAGGACTCAGTATTAATTGATCTGGGTTCAGTTCCCAGCTTTGCTACTGACTATTGTGTTACCTTGGGTATTCATTTAGGCCCTGTTTTTTTCCACCCTTAATCAATGGGATAACCTGTAGAGTAAGTTACTTAAGAAGGGACATTGCCTACCTGAGCTAGTTACCTATTTTATAGGTGTTGTAAGGCTTCACTCAGGAACTGTTGTAAAGTGCTTTGGGATCTTTGGCTAGAGGCACCATAAAAGTGAATGTATTGTTATTAGATATGAATATTTAGATTTTATAGGTCAAATTCTGCCATTGTATATGCATATGTGGCTCCTAGTGAAGTTCATGAAGTTCCACATGTACATCCAAAGACAGATTTGGCCCTAAATTTTAAATGACTAAGTCACTTCTAATAGTGCATTTTGTTTTCAAGAAAAGGGTTGTTGCATCTGGGTGCAAACTCAAAACCACACCCATACAGATACTCTGACTATTTCAATTCTCATTACCTGGAACTTCTGGAGAATAAACCCAAATTGGCTGATATTCCCGAGAAGAGCATTCAAACATCAGAAAAATGACATTGGGTAGTCCTTGGGAAGTTTCTGAGCAGGGCTTTTGGTTAAGTGAAACATATTGTTGGCTAATTAAAGGAACCAGATGTTTCAGCACTTTAAGGAAGACCGCTGTCTGGCTAATTCTTGTCATTGGGAATTGACAGCCTGATCTGTGCCAGAAATGGCAGAGAAGGGGAACTCTATAAAACAGGAAGAGGGAGGAGACAGTTCTGCAAATCTGAAGGTTGTTTCCAAAGTGGCTTACTCAAAACTGGTTAAATCTGTTTTTTTTTTCAAACTAACCCTAAACCATAATTTCTTCTCCATCTGTGTATCAGACTGAAAAGAACTTGATTTATACAAAAGCTTTAGATGTGATTAAATTTTACCCTAAAAACATATTTTTTCTTATGGTATCACGGGATTTGCTACTCACTACTGGGGTACCTTCACCTGGGAATTAGCTCATGACCAGTCTGACATCCCCTCTTTCAATTTCTCACCCCCATGGTGTCTCTCTCTCTCTCTTTCTGGAGACAGGTTACTCTGTCTTCATGGCTCGCCCCAGCCAGGTCTCCATTGTTTTCCCCTTCTGAGGTATCAAAGTCTCTCTAGACTAACTGTCTCACACAGTCTTCCAATCCACTGCCCAGATTGTGCCACTTCCCAGTGGCTCGTAGGACAACCCAGGCGTACCCACTACTTTGGGTTCCAGCCCAGGGACCCTATGACTAGTAACCATGATCTACACAATCCCAGACTGTGTTGCTGTTTCCCTGACCTGCTTCCTAACTTTCTTCTCTAGCTCTAGCCTCCCTCTGGGTTACCATTGGAGCTTCCTCTACTCCCTGGGGCTATTTCACCCTTCGTGGATTCTTGCCAGAGTCTATAGTCTAAGGGTACGTCTATCATTACCTGCCGGGTCGACGCGTAGTGTTCGACTTCTCGGAGTTCGAACTATCGCGTCTCATCTAGACGCGATACATCGAACTCCGAACACGCTCCCGTCGACTCCGGAACTCCACCACCGCGAATGGCGGTGGCGGAGTCGACGGGGGAGCCGCGGACTTCGATCCCGCGGCGTCTGGACGGGTGAGTACTTCGAACTAAGGTAGTTCAAGTTCAGCTATGCAATTCGCGTAGCTAAACTTGCGTACCTTAGTTCGACCCCCCCGCCTTAGTGTAGACCAGGCCTAAGTCATATCCTTACTCTCCCCTTGTCTCTTTCACATCCCCTCCTCTCTAGGGAGTGACTGCAGAGTTCCTTCTTGCTGCCCCTCTTTTATCACCAACTTCCTCTCTTTATGCCTATTCCAACTCCTCCCCCCAATTGGGCTTCATCAGCCATTAGGCCTTATCAGCCCTGACTCTCCTTCAGGTATAGCCTATGACAGGGTTCTCTGGCCTTTTTTTCCTAGTCAGGCTTTGTGTGGGGTAGGCACCCCATCACATATGGGAAGAAATAGAAAAAAACCCCACAAGCTTCCTTCTAGTAGTTGCCTAGTGCTCACTAAAGGAAACTGATGATCCCAATGACGGAGCTACTCATGATTATGTATTTTTTTGCTCTATTTAAAGCTGTTTTGTTTGTTTTCCAATTCTTTTAGGTGCAGTTTCTCTACACAGAAAGACCAGTAAGTCCACTGCACAGTATTTAACATTGAAAATATTGAAAATATGCACCCTCTTGCTAGCATCTGAACAGGCTATAAACTGTTATTACTTCTGTGCTAGATTTGAGTCTTGACTGAAGGAATCATAATTTTTTATCATAAATGCAAACGACATGAGTGCCCATGTGGATTGAACACGTCAGTGGATGTTTAGAACCAAGAAGCAGATTTGGCATTGTGTATGGCGCATAAGAAATGGTTGGCTCTATTGAATGCTATTCCTGGAATAAATACAGTGGTTCTGTAGGGGAAAATATCTGTCAGTAAGGGCTCTTCAACAGGGTTTTATCCTTGAGGCTAGAGGGCAGTGTTTATAGAAGCAAACTCAAGTGTTTTAACAATATTATAAACAGAAAAATCCTTCATCTTAAGGTGTACACTGGTCTCTTGATCATTAGTGCTCTGTCTTCACAAAGGCATTTCCCCCTTGTAGTCCCTTCTAAAGCCAGGTTAGGTCTTATCTTCCCAGCCCTGCCCTTTACTCAGCCCTCTATGCCTTAGTGAGCTTGAAGTTGGGAATTAACTGGATTTACTGGACAACAGGGGCTTCAGGTCCCTGTTACAGATACAGAACTGGTTCATCGCCGTCTGTGTGATGGTTGTCATCTTGGATAACACATGGGACTGGACCAAGGACCTGCAGCACTAAAAGCCTGAGTTATCAGAGCTTGAGCTAATGCTCTGTAGCCAGGAGCTATGCAACTCATATCCTTTGCAGATCAACACAGAGGGGGACTGTACTACGCACTCACCAGTGGGTTACATCGACTCATACTGCCCATCTTAATGCTGCCATCATCAGAATTTACCTGGGACAGGCTTAGAATGTCAATTTCTTGGGACAGAGATAATTTCTTCCTTTAGGTTTGTACAGTAGCAAGCACCCTGGCCCTGCTGAGGGCATTCAGATTACAAAACCAATAATCAAATACTTTGGATTCTTTGACATAACACGGCAAACTCACTCAAGGAGCTAAAGACCAAGAATGGAGAGGAATTAATTTGTATGGTACAAAAGAGGTATTGAGAATTAGCTGATATTCAAGAAGATCAGGAAAAATTAGTTAATCGAATGGATAATGGGGCTTCCACCATTTTCCTTGGAACTGTATCTCAGTTGAACCACTGGAAATTTGGAGCAACTTCATATACATAGAGGAGTTATCCCTGGGTTTCCAATGATGTAACTGAGAGAAGAATTTGACCATATTTGTATTATATGAAATATACTTTATATAGTTGGCATTCAATTTGAATTTTCTCATTTGAGGTAATGCTTAAAGTTCTCCTGCTGCCTAGGAACTGATGACTTGCTGCATTTCTTTTGAACAGCTTCGCATATGTCTAACATGAATATGTAACATCACACAAGTGCATCGTGACATTGGATTCCATTAAACTAACCATTCCATTACTCCATTAGCATGAGCCACCAGGAGACTGAAGTTGGCAAGGTTCCTGAACCCAGATTCATTACACCAGTAATTTAATTGATTGAATTGGAGTTACACTAGGATGGCTTTACCATAACATAAGAACATAAGACCCAAGGTCTCAGAATACTCAGGAAATGAGATTTTGGGACTGTTACACCCATGGTTTCTATGACTGCTAGTTTATTGGAGGTAAGGGTGAAAGGAGTTACTATGAAGGGAATATTTTAAAACAGAAAATGAGTTGGGAGGAAGAAAAGGTAAAACAGGAGCTTGTCTGGAACCTTTAAAACTGACTTCTACACCTTTAAGTCATATTGCAACCTTATGTATTACTTCTCTCCTCAACAGTGTATAAGCCTAACAGCATTGCTGCTGAATCAATCTCACTATAAAACCCATCTCCTGCAGTGCTTTGGAGCCAATACACAAAGGAAAAGAAGGACCCATTTATGTTAACATGCTTAACTTTCCATTTTTCTTGTCACTTTACTTCCACTGACGGAGCAAAGAAAGGAGATTTTGGAATGATCCCAACTGAGTGTAGAGACAAATAATTAATATTTCCCATGCTGGTTACTTGTTAGTTAATGTAACCTAAAACATCTTGAGGGAAAATGTCATCTGTATTTACTGTGTCCCTAATAAACCCACAGATCTGAAAACCTGCAATTAGTGAAACAGTCAGCCCCTGTAATTACTAGCTATGTGGGCCAGTGTCCTCTTAGCAGGAATGTGAAATACTCTGATTAGCCATGGTTTATATCACAGAGGGAAAATTAAGGTTTATGGTGGTGGTGGGGGAAGAGGATGGACAGAGAAACAAACAGACTTTAGCACCGTCACAAGAACAATACATGAGCATCAGAAACAAACTTACAGATGCTCATTTATGAAACAGTTATAGACAATTATAGCACAATTAGCTTGACACTGACAGAGACCAGTGGCATAAGTTGCAAGGGAGGGTTACCATATTCTCTTCAGGATAAGCATTTTGCTGTGAAAGACAAATTGGTTGTGCTTTTCTTGGCTGTGGTGGAGCCTGTAAAACGCCCTTGGATTATCCTGGGATTGAGAAGCAGCTCCAGCAGTGGAAGGTGTATGTCTGCAGAAGAAATATCATCTCCCAGAGCAGCAGAGGAAGAAGCAGCAGCATCAGGAGTTTCAAAGTGGGCGTCTGATAGGGCAGCCCTTTCTGTTATAAATCATAGTCCACTCAACAGCTAATGATCATCGAAGATTCTCCAGTTTTCTTTTGCACTCTTGTTCAGCAAAGCATGGTGTATCATGCAGCTCTCAGAATGTTGGGTTGACCTGATTTCATGGTGAAGAGGGTTAACTTTTCTCCTAGCAGCTCAATCCATTATAGTAGGAGAGTTCCTTGCTTAAACAGTAACTCAGCAAACCATCACAAGGGTGCCCAAGTGTAATGATACTGAGAGCTGCTTTGGGAACTTGCTGGGCAACTGAGAGCTGTACACAGCTTGCATATAAATCTCAGAATTTCAGGAAGTGGTATTGGTGATTCAATGGCAAGCAGTCTTCCCTCTCATTCAGTACTGATTCCATACTCTGGCCTGGCTCTAGGGGGCACTGTGCTCTTGAGGGTGAGGTCTTTCAGATGAGATGTAAAGCTCAGGCCCTGGCCATTCAGGGTTGTCACTATGTAAAAGAAGCTTGTGACGCTGGCAGACTAGGTGCCAGCTCATGCCCAGGTGCACAGGCCTCAATGAAACATTGACAAATACATAGCAGGAATCAGTGTGACTCACCTGTGTTAGTATTGTTAAAACAGGTATTAAAATTATAACAATGTGTTTAGTGTTTAGATTTTATTGAATGCTTGTGAGTTGCTGTATGCATTAATCTCACCTATAGCAATGGTATCCCATATTGTAAGGTCATATTTGAGTGGTTATATTGTAAACCTCTGTGACTGTAAATCACCAGACAGGAGAGAGACATTAAACAGTGTGAAGTGTTGGTCTCCAACACGAGATTTTATGTCCTGCCCAACAGAAAAGGTCCATCAACATCAGACTATTGTGGAACATTAAAGAGGACAAAATACTCTGTTTTGCTATCCCCTCTCCCCACACCCCGGAAAATGAGTCATGCAAGTGGATCCCTCCCATCAGATGGGTTCAGAGCTCAGAGCACATGGGAGGAGGGCAATGGAAAAACCCCTAACAAGAAGGAATTGTGCCTCTATGCTGCTTGGACTCTAGGGGACAAGATTTAGTAGGCATAAGCAAAAGATCCATAAGCATAAGCTTAGCCTGGGTTAGCCTTAAAAGTTATATGGAGCTTTTGCTTATTATAGAAGTTTAACCTTGAAACTTAAGACTGTAACTCATTGGTGTATATATGTTTACCTGCTTTAACTTTGTAAATAACTGTCTTATGTCCTTTGCCTATTTAATAAATCGTTATACAGTGTATTATAGGATTGGTTGCAAGTATTGTCTTTGGTGTGAGATCTAAGATGCAGTTGACCTGGGGTAAGTGACTGGCATTTCGGGACTGGGAGTAGCCTAAGTATTGCTGTGATTCTTGGTGTAAGGGACCATCTATCACAAAGGTGTGCTCTCTCTGCTTGGCAAGATGCATTAGAGTATCCAGTGGGGACTGTCTGTGACTACATCATTAGGCTGTTATAGTGCCTGAGGAATTTACATTGATAATTAGTTGGGGAAACCTAAATATAGTACTTGCAACCAATTTGGGGTTTGTGCCCTGATTTACAGGGGCAGAATCTGTACCCAACCAGGAGGCCAAGGGCCTGACCCTCTTTTTCTCTCTCACCCAACACTTCTCCCTGACAAGAGGGAGCAAGTGGACACTGGCTGGTGAACTGGGAAGACCCTTCTAACAGAACTATTGAGACTGTGGGAGCAATCTCTGCTGAGAGGGAAGATAAGTGCCACACCCCAAACTGAAGAGAGAATAGGAGGAGGTATGAAGTGGCCCAGGGAAGCCTGGTTGTACCTGATAGAGGGGAGTGACACTCTCTATTCACCTCTTCCCTCTTGGGCCCTGGGCAGGGACCCAGTGGAGTGGGAGGGCTAAGTATGTATTCCATATGTTGTTAAATTGGGACTTGAGTAACTTCTCACCCCATATCTCCAAGACCTATCTGGATGGTTCACCGGACTGAAGGAAACTGGGCAACTCTAGAAACCTCAAAAGAAAACCAAAACAACAACGGGATTTACTTTTGTCACCCAACTATGAAGACCCACCTCTGCTGCAACACTGAACACATTCAGCTCCTAGCTAATAATGACCTAACTGAATATACAAGGTCCTTGACCCTGATTCACTATAGAACCGTTGTACAATTATAGCTGCTCTCTGAAGTAACTCTAAAATGCATAGCTACAGAATCTCTACAGTGCTCTATAATATTAGCAGTTTCTCTGTGCCAGCTGAACTTACTTGCTGAGTCCTATAATCATATAATTAGCCCTCTTATGTTTTCATATTTTGTGAGTGAAAAAAAATGTGGTAACCTGAATAAATATTCCACACAATGATCAAATAATTTGGCCACAAAAGCCAAATGCTTTGGGTTCCTTCACATGAAAAGTGATATATTATTAACAATAATTAGTTACATAATGTGTTAGTATTGCATGTATGTAAGTCTGAAATCCAGAATGAAAGCCCTTTAGTGTATAAAAATTTCAGCCTGACTTAATCTTAGAAAGGATATGACTCTGAGAGTTTGTTTATTTTTGAGCTAGCATCTGTCAGGTGTCTTCTGTTACAAAATAAACTGATCTTTACCAGCAAAGGAAAAAGAAATTTCAATTACCTTCGCAATGCTATGCTCAAGTGCTGAATAAGCAATATTACTGGCAGATGATGGGATCAGAATAATCTATGTGGTGTTTGCTTATGGTTCACCTAAGGACACACTTTGTAGGAAAAGGCCTGTAAATGCTGCATGGTTGGATGTCGAACACAGTGGGCCCAATCCAGCAAAACTCTCATTGACTTCTATGGGAGCGATATCAGGTCCACTATGTCAGTTTCCCACTTAGAGGTGCATAGAGAAATCTGAAATTATTTCAGCAGACAGAGTTGTAAACACAAGTGAAGTTTTAGCTTACCCTGGCTCCTGAATTAAGAATGGTAAATATTCTCATGACATCATAAAGCGCATGACAGAATCCATTTGTGTTTGTGTTTCCACAAAGTTTCCTGCAGCCTTCCTGTAAATTCAGAGAGGCAAACATTTGCATGTTATTTTAGGAGTGAAGTTTTAAAAATACTGACAAATGGCTTTTAGAAAGGGACCAGAGCTTTCATGGGCCAGCAGAGGCACTAAAAGTAGCTGAGAGCTCTGAGGACACAAGGCCTTTGTAGTGTTGATGCATCACCCCACAGTGTTCCTGAGCATTCACATTACTCACGTGCAGGGATATTTTAAGGGAATTTGTGTTTTTTTCACTGGAAATATCCTACAGTTTGCAGCAGGTTATACTGAATATATACATATATAATTTTAAACTAACGGAGAAAGACATTGAAAATATGGAGTACAGTAATACGACAGAACAGCCCGTTTGTGTCTCACAACTACTGACTGAGGACAGGGAAGGGTCTAAACAAATAGTTGGCATCATCTATTTCTACTGAAGAGAAATGAATCAAATGGATTATTTTAGCCAATAGTGTGAATCATGAGCATTTGTTGCAGTATAAAAATCACAGAAGTTAGAGAGAGGAAAGACCTGGGCCATCCATTCCTCAGTAACCCATCCTAGGGAAGGGGAGCTCTTTACTCAATATCTTTTCTAAATGATGGGGCTTACATTTTCAAAAGTGAATGGAGCCAACTGGAAAGGACGATGTGGGGAGTGAGGGGGAGAGACTGAAGGCAGAATGCAAAGCACAGACACATGTCAGCCAGCAGATAACAGCTAGCTTTGATTAAGAGCGAACAGTAGAGGGGTCAGTACTGTTTTCTCCCACCCTGCCCCAGTTTTTCAATTTGAAAGGAGCAGAAGATGTTCCCTCTTTCTTCCCACTTCCCTGCAACCTTTCCTAATCTCTTAATACCTCTCTGGGATGCCCTCTAATTACAGAGTCCCAGTTCTTTCCACTTTGAAAATATAATTCTCCTTCAAGGGAGGATTAGAAGCAGTGGGAAGTGCTAGCTTGCAACCTGTCCTGGGATTCTGTCCTGGGAAGATTCTGTCTTGGAAAAGATTTGGGGGTCAAAGCAGATTATCAGCTGTCCATGAGCTCCCAGTTGACGCTGTGTCCAAAAAGGCTAATGGAGTCCTCAGATGCTTAATATGGGAAATCTTGAGTAGGAGCAGAGAGGTTATTTTACCTCCATATTTGGCATTGGTGTGACTGCTGCTGAAATACTGTGTCCTGTTCTGGTGTCCACAGTTCAAGAAGGATGTTGGTAAATTGGAGAGGATTCAGAGAAGAGCAACAAGAATGATTAAACAATTTGAAAACATGCCCTATAGTGATTAGACCCAAGGAGGTCAATCTATTTAGCTTAACAAAGAGAAGGTTAGGGGGTCACGGTCTATAAATACCACCATAGACAACAAATATTTGATAATAGGCTCTTCAATCTAGCAGACAAAGGTATAACAAGATCCAATGGGCTGCAAGCTGAAGCTAGACAAATTCAGACTGGAAATAAGGTGGACATTTTTAACAGTGAGAGTAATTAGAACCATTTGGCAATGTTTGTGGTAGATTCTCCATCACTAGCAATTTTAAAATCAAGACTGGATGTTTTTCTAAAAGATCTGCTGCAGGAATTATTTTGGAGAAGTTATATGGCCTATGTTATACATGGGCTCAAATTAGATCACAATGGACCTTTGTGTCCTGAGAATCTATTCATCATGGCTACATTACAGGGTTTACAGTGGCACAGCTGGACTGATGCAGCTGCACTGCTGTAAGCCACTGAAAGCCAATGGGAGAGATTTCTCCGGTTGGCTTAACTACTCCAGCCCCCCATGAGCAGCAGTAGCTATGTTGGCCAGAGAAGCTCTCCCACAGATTTAGTGCTCTCCACACCGGCGCTTATGTTGGTGTAACTTATGTCGCCCAGGGAGGTGATTTATTCACCCCCCTGAGATACATACATTATACTGACATAAGCAGTAGTGTAGACGTAGCCTTAACCTTCAGGGGAGGGTTAGAAACGGTGCGAAGGGCCAGTTTGCAAAGTACAGAGGAAGGTAGGAGAGTGGGAAAGGAGGACAGTTTGCAACTTGCAGAGGAGGCTGGGGAAGTCCTGACTTGTAAACTTCAGTCCCAGTTATTTTCGGCCCCAGAGGCCATCGCCTAAGTTCTTGCTGTGCTACCTGTGTGCCACATACTATGATTTGCTACACAGACTTTTATGAGAGGCTAATGTAAGCAATTGGGTTAAAATCCCCCACAATAAACCTGCTTCCTGGGAAATGCTGCAGTCTTTGGACACTTCATCTTGTCCACAACACAAGTCTAGCATCACCAATCAAAGGGAGGATGTGAATAGTGATAGTAAAAAGTTAACTGCCTCTGTGATCTGATTGCCTTGGATGAAGCTGGTAATGAGTGAACAGAGTTTCTCATCTGGTCATAAACAAGAAAGAGTGACTGCAAACTCTACCTGTTTAAATTTCCAATTAATGCAAGCTTTTAAATCTCTCTCTAGATCAGTGCAGTTTTTTTTTAAAAAAAGATACATCTAGTGTTTCCAATTTGAAATTTTACATAGTGAGCTTTCATGTTAATTAGATTGCACAGAAAAGCTTATAAACATGAAGCGAGAGAACCCTAACAGCTCAGAAACCAGAAGACAAATAAAAAGAACCCCAATTTTTTTAAAAAATCTCCCTTTTTAATCCCATCTCATGTCTTCTGAAGACCTCACTCTTGATTTTTTTAATGCTCCAAGTTGACAACACTGAGTCATCTTTTAAAAAACAAGCCACTAGGGGAAAAAGGGCCTCACTTATCCTTGTGCCAAATGGGTCCTTGAAGTGTTATGGAACCTTTATAATGGTTTAACAGGAAGGCAAACAATGACCAGTGATTGTGAAGTGTCATAAAATGCACCGGCTAGCCATTTGCATTGCAAAAAGTTGCCCCAACTGTTGTTTATCATGAAGCTAAATTAGCACATTCAGATCCTCTGGTCAGTAGATACAATCAGTTAAAGTGACCTCATGTGAAATCGGTTGTTACCTATCAGCAACACCTGGAAAACAAGTATGATCTCTCTAAATTGAAAGGATAAGAGAAATAAAAGAAACAGAGTTCATGACCTATTTAGCCCAGAGGGGAGAGTTTGTGTTTAAAATGCAGTCAGATTCTTGAGTGATATTAGAGAGCTAGAAAATGTTATCCAAAACTCAGCATGTAATTCAGGGTGTGTCTACACCAAGTGGGCGGATGGAACATTTCCCTAGTGTAGCTACACTAATGTAGCTGCACTACTCAGGGCTGCCCGGGGGGAAGGGGGACCAAGTGGGGCAATTTGCCCCAGGCCCCGGGCCCCAAAGGGCCCCCATGAGAATATAGTATTCTATAATATTGCAACTTTTTTTTAATGGAAGGGACCCCTGAAATTGCTTTGCTCCAGGCCCCCTGAATCCTCTGGGCAGCCCTGGCACTACTGTCAGCTCCAGGCACTAGATTCTCTCTGGTGTAAATCAGGGTAACTCCATTAAAGCCAACAGAGCTCTGCTGATTTACACTAGCAGCTTTGATATAAAAAGTGGCTTGCATGAGTGCAGTTTACCCCAAGCAAGTCATTCTTCACACCAGTGCTGCATGTAACAATATAGGAACATAGGAATTGCCAGACCAGCTAGTTCAGTGTCCTGTCTCTGACAATGGGCAGCATCACAGGAAAGTGTAAGTCACTTTTTCTACTGATGCAGCATGTCTACCATTATGGATCTGAACTGGTACAACTGCACTACCAGTGCAAGAAAACCCCCATGGTACGGCCCTAACTAGCACAGAGTGGTATTTTTGTTGTATGAGTGCATGTTTTAAGAATGTGCACAATCACAGTCAGGACAGATGAGATGTTTGGGTTCTTACCATATAAAACTCTATTTCAGACACTCCATCTCATACAGTGTGAGTGTAAAGATTTTTCAGGCCAAAACATATGAAGTAAATATAAATAATTTTACAAAACTTAAAATTAATTAATGTGCATGAATGAAGGCTTTTTGTGTGATTTATTGAGTTTTTTGGTTTATTCATTGTGGTAATCCATGTATTTTGCCTGGCAAGAGGGAGGGGCTTGACTGTGGAAGATGGTTACAGACATATGGAGCATCAAAAGAGCTGTGTTATTAAAACTAAAGATTTGTCTGAACCAAAACACCCCCCCTAAGCACTAGGGACATTTGGATTTGTCTCCAGCCTTCACACCTTTCTTCTGTCTCAATAATGAGCCAAACTGACCAGGGGCGGCTCTAGGATTTCCGCCGCCCCAAGCACGGCGGCACGCTGCGGGGGCGCTCTAGCGGTTGCCGGTCCCCCGGCTCCGGTGGATAAGGGAGGGTCCGCTGGCCCCGCGGCTCCGGCGGACCTCCCGCAGGCATGTCTGCGGGAGGTCCGCCGGAGCCGCCTGCCACCCACCCGCTGGGACGCCGCCCCAAGCGTGCACTTGGCACGCTGGGGTCTGGAGCCGGCCCTGAAACTGACACTCGGGATCTAAATCACCACAAACTTTGGGGAAATCTGGATCCAAATTCCAAATCAGCAGTTAACAGTTGTCTCCAAATAAAATATAAACATTCACTAAAACCTCTGGGCCATTCTTAGCATGGGTTACAAATCCAAACTTCCCACTGAAGTGCTTATTCCCACAGTAGGACTGAGCCCTTTGGGTAGGTGTCAGTTGTCAGTAGTCACTTGTCAGGATAATTCATTGCCCTGTGGGGGAATGTGAGTTCAGAAGCAGTAGCCTTCTCCCAGTTCAACAGAGGTCAGCCACATCAAAGAGTAGATGTGCATGGACTCTGAGTGGGTGGGAAAGGTTACTGCTCTTGAAGTTGCCAGTTTTCCTTTGCTGTACAGTCCAAGGAGTGGCAGAGGATGTGTTTGAAGATAGAAATATGGTGAAAATCTGGGATCTTAATCTCATCTGGGCAACAGTAAAGGAAAAAAAATAAAGATTGCAGAAACCCAAACGCGATCACATTTGATATTTAGACTTAGTGCAAATAGTTTTAAAACATAGTAGAAAAGAATACCACCCAGCAGACTGATTTCAAACTGGTTTTACACCAACATAACACAATTGACTTCAGATGAGTTTTTCTCCTGCTTTACACCCCAGTAAGAGGAAACAGAATCAGCCTGAGTGTTAAAAAAGAATATTAAAGGAGTACATACTGTGTGCCCAAAGGCTGTATGTGTTTTGCTAGGAATATGTCTTTTCTACTGCTTACATTTAGGGGAATATGGGAAAGAAAACAGCTCAGCGAACATTTTATTTTTAAAGAAAAATTTGCCGGGTGTGCTATGCTAAATGAGCTTTATTAAGCTGTGTTTGATCGGAAAGAGATGAAAAGAGCTAGAATGGTCATGGAAGAGAACACAGTGGGCAAGGGAGATTAGAGAGACATGGAATGGCCGAGTGAGGGAATGATTAGAGGAACTGAAGGTGGGTTTTTTTTAAGGTTAAGCGCTGTTGTTGGTTCAGACTGATTTATAGCAGGAAAGGGAACTTTTATTCCCACTCTTAGAACTGCTTATTAAGTTTTATAAACATGAAAAAACCTACCTAAAAACTTACCTCACTCCTCTTGTTCAAGTCTGTCTGAACTGAAGCAGTTATTCAGCATCTGAGTGGCCCCTGAGAAAGCTCCGTCTCCTGCACAGGAGTACTTGTGGCACCTTAAAGACTAACAAATTTATTTAAGCATGAGCTTTCGTGAGCTAAAGCTCACTTCTTCGGATGCATAGAATGAACTGAAGCAGTTATTCAGCACTATCCTGTCTTGCTGCTGTGTGGGCAAGCTAGACAAAGAGAGGCTCTTGTCTAGGGTGACCATAGGTCCTGTCTGGCCAGGACAGTCCCTTTTTTAAGCCCTGTCCTGGCTGTCCTGACTTTTTTGGCAAATGTGGGCGTTTGTCCCATTTGCTCTTGCCAACTTGATTAGCTGGTAAAAGCAAATGGGATAAATGCTTACTTTTTGCCAAAAAAGTGGGGTGTGAAGGAACGTGCGGGGGCAGAGGGGAGGCAAGTGGTAATGCCAGCCCCACACAGTGGGGGGAGGCAGTGCTGGGGCGAGCAGCAATGCCAGCCCTGCACAGGGAGGAGGGGCAGGATGAGGGGCTTGGGCCAGCCTTGTGCAGGGAGGTTGCTTTGGCCTGTTGCTCGAGCCAGCCCTGCATACAGGGGAGGAGAGGGGAGCGCTAGGGCTAATATGGTCATGCTACTTTTGTGTGATACTGCTGTAGTTATGGTAAAAGGAGGCATTCAAGCTGGAACTCTCTTGGTCTAGATAGAGGAGTGGCCCCTGGATTTCGATCCAAAATACCTCATTTCTCTTGAAATTTGGGGCATATTATCAATCCCATCTATGGTTCCAGGGATTTTGAAGAGGATGGGAGGTTGGTGAGGGTCAGTAGTGGATGTTTGTGTAGACAATTGGTAGGGGGCAGAGAGGCATTTCCTTGTTTTCTTTTTTTTTGGTTGGTAATTTGTAGCTATGAGGAAGTTGAGACAAAACTGATGGATTAGTTATTAATGGGGATTGTATTTCAAATATCTGTCAAAGGGT
Source organism: Mauremys reevesii (assembly GCF_016161935.1). Taxonomy (NCBI): domain Eukaryota; kingdom Metazoa; phylum Chordata; order Testudines; family Geoemydidae; genus Mauremys; species Mauremys reevesii. The sequence goes on from NC_052624.1 coordinate 264,670,835, forward strand.
ACCCATTAATAATCCCTAGCTCTTATACAGCACTTTTTGCCTAAACGAACAAATACAAACCTGAAATGAATAATAATTGCCATGTAAATGACATTCAGACTACACTGCATTTATATGGAAAGTTTTCTCCCTAATTATTTATCCTTTTTCCTCTGTCCAAATGGAGGGCTATATTCCGCCCCACACTGCATGAGCATTCTGGGGACAGGAATAGGATGACCAGATAGCAAGTGTGAAAAACTGGGACACTTTTTTTGGTGGGGCACGGTTCGGGTTTAGTTGCGTATATAAGACAAAGCCCCTAATGTTGGGACAGTCCCAATAATATCAGAATGTCTGGTCACCCTATAACAGCTGGAGACTTTTTTTTTAATGAAAATTGAGGTTCTGGAGAACAAAATGACAACCTCAGATATATATATGTTGTCTCACTGACCTGGTACAATCCAGCCCAAAGTGAACCCTGTAAAGGACATTCCATGGGGCAACATTTCCAAGTTTTGAATATGCAGATAGGATATTAAGTGAAAATTAGTGGCATACGTGAAATGAGTTGATGAGTTCAATCCATTTCCTGACAAGTGTCCACATCACAAAACTACCCTGTTCTAACTGGTATCTTTGTTGAAAGCACTACCAGGGAGCCAAAGATGAGCATGGAAGTGGAACCATCGTGTCCCTGCTAGATATCGTCTCTTGGGGTCAGTGTTGAGGACCATTGATGGGTCCGTATGAGGACAATTGAACTGTCAATGCTTATACTGTACCTATCCTAAAGATGCAGACCTTTGATCTATGAACCTTCAATCCAGCAACTTTCCAAAATACAAAATTAGATCAAAAACTGCTAAAGGAATATTTAAATCTCATGGAACCCAGTTCAGGTACTTTTTACTCTTATGGTAAATAAAATATATAGGACTCTGGAGTGCAGCTCAGCAGGTAGGATTTTTGTGTTTCTGGGAAATCTGGCCCCACAACAGTAGCAACAGCAAATCTTAATAATCTAAACAGAGTTGTCATGACTTTCCTTGTGTCTGACAGCAATATCTGGATTTAAATTATAACGGCAGGGCCAACTAGGAGAAAAATGACTGCAGAAATCACACGGATTTGAAGCGAAGTCCCTACAGAAGTCTTGTAAATCTTGGCAAAAAAAAAAAAAAAGTCTTATAGATTTCTACTCTTCAGCTCATGGTGTGCTGGTTACTAGAAACAGTATATATAAGATACAAACATAAAAAGCAGTACATTCTACATACATCTGCATATTACAACAAAAACCACATTAGACAAATGATTTGAATTCCAATATAAGTTTATTCAAAGAAACCTAACAAAGCAAAGGGCCAGTTCCTTCATTTCTTACTTGGGCAAAACTCCCATTGAAGCCAATCCAGCAGACATTCTGGGGGATTTGCAAGTTTGTGTGGGCCCTTTGGAATGCAGAGCCGGTCATGAAACTTGGAAATTTTTTTCCAGATAATTACATCATGCAACCAATGCTACACATGCACTGCTGATTGAAACATCTAACCAGCTGTTATGAAAATATGGCTTGTTTTTAATTTAATTTTATGATGTGTGAGTTGGGGAGGGGGGAGATCAGAGGAGTGTGTCAGAGTATTTCTTGTTATCTCTGTCCCTATTGACCTAGCACATGTGCATTTAATGCATTTAATGCCCTGTTGGTCCTCCATAACTGTAAAATTAAATTAAGAAAATAATCTGTTCTAGTTTCCAGATAAACAAAAGCACTGATTAAATGTAAACAAGGCTTAATGACAACACAGTCCTAATTTCCAGTTGGAGTTGCTGCCTGATACAGCTGGATGGAGGAGGAAAGGCCCCTTCAAGCTACAACAAGCTGCCTTTTGGTAAATGGTTTTTTTTTTTTTTTTTTTAATTTTTGACCTTTCACTCAAGTCCTAATAGATCAAATGTTGGAAGAAATAATGAAAACATTTCTGAGGGAAGAGCTGAAATTAAAGGTTCAAATAGCCATAGTCTCACGATAGAGGCAGAGGGCCAGATTGGAGCCAGCTGCTGCACAGAAGAACAAAGGGAGGAGGCAGTAAGATCTTCTTCTCTCTTAGTCCCCCCACCCAGAGGGCCTGGCACAATTGTAGTTCCTGGGCTCGCCTGAGTGAGAGCTTGTCGACATGTGACTACTCAGGAAAATGAATTCAAATCAACTTTTAAAGTGAATTATACTTGTCTACACAGGGACACTCAGGAACATTGATCTGAATTAGCTAAAGGTTTGAATTAAAAGTAGGTTAATTAAACTGCTTTAAACCCTGTGTGGAAACTCTCATTCAGAATTAAAATGTCTTAATTCAGTTTAGTTTAATTCAAGACCTCTTTAAGAGTGACCACACAGGCGTTTAATGCAATTTAACTAATCCACTTTAGAAGTTAATTCAGAATAACTTTCTTGAGTGTCTCCATGTAGATAAACCCTTAGATGGACTGCTCCCTGAGCACTAGTCAACCTAAAGGGGAAGGAAGCAGTCCCATGGTCAGCAGAGCTATGGAGGAGAGCGCAGCTACATCCATTGCCTGTAGAGATAACCTGGCCCAGAGCGACAGGCCATGCGTGTCGAAGACAAGTTCCACAGATTTACCACAAACAATCTACATTTTGGTAATATGTTTTTACTTCCTTTTTGACCTTTCACTTAGCATCAAATAGAAAACATGGTCAGAAGGAATAACACAAATATTTAAAAGTAAATTATTATTGTACGTTATTTTGTATTGTCATAGTTCCCAGTATCCCCACTCATATACCTGGACCCCATTGCGCTAGGCACCGTACAAACGTAGAACAAAAAGATGGTCCCTGCCCCAAAGAGCTTACATCTAAGCAAAACTTTCTACTAAAAGGTAGAGGCCAAATTTATTCTCTCTGGTTTGGAATCCGATTTTCCAAAATAGAAGATGAGTTTTGCCTCACCTCCTTAGGCAACCATGACAGCTACTGAATACAGATTCCTCTTCAGTAGAAACTGGTTCCTCGGAGTGTACACCATTTCCAGAATGTTTTTGGGGAACTCAAAGTAATGAAACATTTGTTAGATTCACTAGTAATCCACAAAGAATCAGTGGAAGTTCTGAAGGAATCAACCAGGGTAAAGATTAAAAGGGAGCTGAGGTAAATGATAGCACAAGAAAAAAAAAAGCTTTCTTGCTAAACCATCAAGTAGATTACTGTGCAAACAGAGACAAAAGAAGCAATGCCTGGGCTGCCAGAGAGAGGTAACTTTGAATTTCTAGGTTTTTTAATGTCTGTGCTTTCTGAGAAAGCTACAGTATTCTTGAATGTTCTCCACTCTGCCCTTGGCAATTGATATATATTTACAAACTCTAACTCTGAGTCAGCAAAGCTTTTTGCCATATGCAATCAGAGTCCTGTCCAACTCTTCAGCATATTAATAGTCAAGTGGATTTGGAGGAGGCAACTCTCCAGTTTGCTCTGCAGGACAAATTCAAGATCAGTAATTCACTATCACTGTCTGATACCACAGTGTTTTGACATCAGATGTCATTGTGTGATGGTATTTTGCTAGCTGACCATTTCGAGGTCAGCTAAATGGTGACTGCAGAATATGGATCAAACTCAGTTACATGATGGTAATACCACAGAATTTGAGTCCAGCATTGGTCTTAGATTGATATTTTTCACTGTAGATACATTCAAAACTTTCACCCTCCTTGACAGAAAGTTCTTGAAGCCCAGGGATCACTTTGGAGGAGAAGCAGGTTCCGTTTGGCATTTGCCTATATAGAATATGTATTCAAAGCGTTGCTGAAAATCTTCAGTCTCTTCAAATGAAAATGCTGAAAAGTAACATTCTGATTGACTGTGTGTTAAGCATACAGATTAGATAATTTTGTTCTGCTGCACTTGGCAATGTATCAAAATCTTTCTTTAGTAAAGACTGCCAAACAAACTGATAGCATTTTCACAAAACCTGTTTGAGTATACCACGAATTTAAATGGATTACGTTTGTCTGACTAGCAAACCCTAGCTGAATGCAAAAAGAACACGAGTACTTGTGGCACCTTAGAGACTAACACATTTATTTAAGCATAAGCTTTCATGGGCTAAAATCCACTTCATCAGGTTTTAGCCCACAAAAGCTTATGCTCAAATAAATGTGTTAGTCTCTAAGGTGCCACAAGTACTCCTTGTTCTTTTTGCTGATACAGACTAACACAGCTACCACTCTGAAACCTAGTTGCATGGTTACAAAAGCCATTATTCTGCTATCTGTTGTTAATTGATGCTACCTTAAAATCCATAGCAAGTACCCCAGACTTCAGTGGTGGTAAAAAAAGGTGAAAAACCTTAGACACTGATTGTTTTATTCATTTTGGCTGTCATCTTGATTCACAGCGTGAGCTGCTAGTGACACTGCCTTTTATTTTTAGACAGCATCCTTGGTGTTGGCGAAATGCTTCCCAGGGAGACAATCATAAACTGTAGAGAACACAAATGTTTTAGAATTTAAGGACAAGAAGCTCAGTCATAGAATCATAGCCATCTGAGATGGAAAAGACTAGATCATTCTATTCCTCCCCCTTACAAGAGCATGTTTGTTGGCGCACTCTAGTTTGCAATGACTGAGGTCAAGTCTGGGCTACAGCTTTCTGATGGCATAGCTATGTCAGGCAGGCTTGTGAAGAGGAGGGATCATCTAGTGTAGACATGACCTAGGGCTTGTCTACATGGGAAAGAGTTACCAGTTACACCATATAGTTATACTGCTTATAACCCACTGGGTGGGCACCCTTATTCCAGCAGAAGAGTAGCTTTTTCCAGTTTAGCTTAAACTCTTTCTTATATGGGGTTTACTGGTATAACTTTATCAGTTTAAATTCATACCTCAGCTTATATTGAATAAACTTTCCAGTGTAGATGAAGTTTTAAGGAGTTTGGTGGCAATCAGGGAAATGACATGTTGACTAGATAGGACCAAGGGTGAAAGTAAAATACAGCTCTTACCAGAAGGGGCGGGGCCTCAGACAGAACGGGTGGGGCCAGGGTGGAAGTAAATTACATTTCTTACCAGTATAGTCCAAACACAAGCAACCCACCTCTCCTACATACTTCATGGATTCCTCCTATTGCATGACTTAGTTATAGAAAATAAAGCTACTATTACTACTACCAGTGCTGTCTGTAATAAAACTTTGCTATTGGAATAAGCCTGAAAAACTGAAAACTCACTGTCACATTTTTCTCCTTGTCCTCCTGCCTCCTCCTCCAGGCAGGCTGCCCGACGCGGCTAGGCTCCACATTCACCCAACCCCCGCACTCAGCAGGGGCTGTAGGGGCTCCCCTCTAGCTTGTAGCAGGGAGCAGGGGGACTGGCTGAGGGAGAAGCCTCCCCAGATAGCCTGCTGCCTGCATAAGAACAGTTTAAACGCGGTCTGAACCGCAGGATTCGGGGCTATTTCTGGCATCCTTGTTAATTTCACTCACGGTTGTTGAGGCGGGGGACGGAGGTGTGTGACCAAAGCCAGGGCAGTTCTTTTCTGTCCCCTGGATGAGGCGATCTTCAATAATACAATACACAAAAAATACAATCCAAATCAGGAATCATTTCTTAGAAATTTCTTGGAACCATTTCTTGGAAATGGTTCCTGATTTTGATTGTATTTTTTGTGTATTATATTGTTGAAGATCGCCTCATCCAGGGGGCAGAAAAGAACTGCCTCGACTTTGGTCACACCTCTCCCCCCCAAACAACCTTGAGTGAAATTAACAAGGATGCCAGAAATAGCCCCGAATCCCACAGGTAAACAAACTGGCCTGGCCTGACAGGGGCTTTCCCTGCACAAGCGGCAGAACAAGTTTGGGAAACACTGCCTTAGGTGAAAGATTTAATAGGCATTAATTCTCAGCGCATTGACAGGTGTTTATTAGACTTTTCTAATCCCACCTCTAGCTCAAATATAGTTGATGGTAGAGGATCCTTTACTGTTAGTTTAGGATGCTGAAGTACCTGACATGATCATTTCCAGCTCCCTTTTGCTGTCAACATCTAAGAGATTAGTGGTAGCTCTGGAGGAAGATGATTTAATACCAGTAATCATAATAGATTCCATCAGGCGCATTTCACGGACATTACAAAAAGAGGCATCACTACGGATGGAGCTACTGAAATGGAGCCATCTCTGGGGTGGAGCACAGCTACTTACCATTGCTCAGAAGTACTGCAATAGAAAAGAGTTTAGAGCAGAGAATGAAGATTACCCATTCACGTGAAACTGCAGGGGCAATTCTGGTAGGCTGAATGTAATTACTGACAATGGAATTTATATGGGACATCCTGCCTATTCTTACACAACATGATCTTTAATTACTACAAGTGATTAAGACAGTAGTTTTACACCTGACTGGCTGTGTTGATTGAAACAAATGTAACAATATAGGTTCAAGAAGGTGGGTAGGGAACAAAGAGATGCAGGTGTCCCATCCACTGTTGACTGAATCTGCCTACTGGCCCAGGGCAGTGCCTAATGGCACACTCTGACATGTGAGTCAAATAAGTCACAGGCAGTAAAAATGGCAGAGATCATTATTTTTGTTCTGCCTTGGCATTGGATTGAGAAAATTAGACACAATTCTCAGTCATTGACGCTGACAAAGAATATGGTCTAAAATGGTCCCTGTCATCAGTGAATTCTTTCACAAGCCAAAGGAAAGATATTTGGGAGTGCGTGGACAGGGGTTTGATTAATCACTCATACATAGCAGGCACTCACAGACCAGTGCTTTCGACAACTTTTACAAACATACTGCAGCAATGTATTTCTTGAAAAAGTATTTTTGCTGACAGATTCTTTCCACAACAGTTACGGAGAGAATCATTGCTGGAAGACAACAGCCATATTTCCCTAGTAACTTTGAAATGTATCTGTTTCATTGATATATTTATATAGGCCATCATGGCTTCTTAGATTCTACAGTGCTAGCTTGATACCGACAGCCTTCAGAGCTGCTAGAGAAATATGAATGTTGGTTTCTAGCCATTATTAGTATGGCTAGAACTGTACATTGCTAATCAATAGCTGTACATTGCTAATCAATAGCTTAGTTTTGATTAGATGAGAAAAAGACTGAGAGAGTTGCTGATCTGGCAGCTGTAGGCAACAAAGTTTACTCAAGAGGCACAGGACAAACCACAGCTGTGCAGGATTCCCCACCTTGCCCAATCAGTAAATACACCTGGCCTGGCACAGCCACTTAAAGGGGTGGGAGGAAAGTTCATTCTCCACATCTCACCGTGTGGTCCTTTTCACTTATAACGCTAATAAAGGAGACCATGTGAATGGTAGTGGTGGTATTTTTAGTCCTGGAACAGGGCTGAAAGAAGCAGCCAAAGCAGGGGCTGCTGCACTGGGGGGAGAGGGTAAAATGGGGCCCAGATGGGGTGACCCTCACCCCAGCCCCTCTCTGGACCAAAGACTAGGCGGGGGCAGGGAAGGGTCCTCTACTATTGGGAAACTAAGATCAAATTGGTGCCTCCCCTCCCCAGTCACTCATGTGGCCTTGGAGAAAAACTACAGAGAGGAATCAGGCAGAGACTTGAGCCAGAAGCAGCTAAAGCAGGGACTTCTGGACATTCAGAGAACTTTCTACAGTGTTGACTGAACTTTCTCTGCACTGTGCTGATTGGCTATGGACTAGTGTAATTTGGGGAAGTGGTTTTATTTGGATAGACTGGGTTTGGTCGGCTTACATCAGATTTAGGTGTGGACACATGCCTGTGCTGCCAAAAGGTGACTTCTGTTGACAGAGCCTTGTAGCATAGATCAGGCCTTATTCTGGTTTAGCTTTAACCCATTCCTAATCAATTTAAGCTAAACTGAAGTTAATCTTGTTAGACAAACCCTTAGATTTGGTACACACAGAAATCACCCTAGTTTAATGAAAAGCATGAGTTAGAACCAACTTAGTTAAACTCATGCATGATCTCTGTGTTTCAAGACCTTGCCAAGGAGTCATTGAAATAATTTCATGTAGGGTGCTACTCATCCTTTAGCTTTGTCTACTGGGGCCTTATATCTTTACTTTCCCAGATTTTCTCATTCTTCCATTCACTTTGTTCTACAGTTCCACACCCACTTTTTTTCTTTAATAATGAATTTGTCAGCCTAGAATTTTGTGTCACCTGAACAGGTGATTTTCATCCTTTATTTTCAAATGGGAAATATTGTTTAAGAATTACACACTCCCACCCTTCCTGTGTTATTTCTACTTCAGTATCTTTTTGCCACCATGGTCCCTCTCTTTTGCCACTGGGCTCCAGTGATCACATGGGTCACGCTACTATAAGCTTCCATTGACTCTCACAGGAGCTGGATGGGGCCCACAATTTGCTATTGTAATTTGCTGAGCAACCTCAGTTTCCAGTGATGTTAATGGAGATTAAGGGCATTTAGCCCTTTGTGGACGTTACTTGGTACCTTGCAGGATCAGGGCTCCAGTGATAAAAACAAACTGTGGGCCCAATCCAGCTCCTGTGGAAATAAGTGAAAAAACTTCCATTGATTTCAGTGGGAGCAGAATCAAGTCCTGTGGTCATAGAATCATAGAATCATAGAATCTCAGGGTTGGAAGGGACCTCAGGAGGTCATCTAGTCCAACCCCCTGCTCAAAGCAGGACCATACCCAACTAAATCATCCCAGCCAGGGCTTTGTCAAGCCTGACCTTAAAAACCTCTAAGGAAGGAGATTCCACCACCTCCCTAGGTAACCCATTCCAGTTCTTCACCACCCTACTAGTGAAAAAGTTTTTCCTAATGTCCAACCTAAACCTCCCCCTCTGCAACTTGAGACCATTACTCCTTGTTCTGTCATCTTCTATCACTGAGAACAGTCTAGATCCATCCTCTTTGGAACCCCCTTTCAGGTAGTTGAAAGCAGCTATCAAATCCCCCCTCATTCTTCTCTTCTGCAGGCTAAACAATCCCAGTTCCCTCAGCCTCTCCTCATAAGTCATGTGCTCCAGCCCCCTAATCATTTTTGTTGCCCTCCGCTGGACTGTCTCCAATTTATCCATATCCTTCTTGTCCCAATTCTGCCTTCAAATAAGTCCAGAGGAAATCTCTGTGTGTTGCACCCATTAAAAGGTAGGGAGAGCTGGGTCCTGTATTGTAAATGCGATCTGCAGCTCCATCTAGAACACTCTGAGGGCTTGGCTACACTTGCAAGTTGCAGCGCTGGTAGAGGCTTTCCAGCGCTGCAATTAGTAACTGTCCACACCTGCAAGGCACATCCAGCGCTGCAACTCCCTGGCTGCAGCGCTGGCTGTACACCTGGTCAGGTTGGGGTGTAGCGATTGCAGCGCTGGTGATCCAGCGCTGCTCATCAAGTGTGGACACACACCAGCGCTTTTATTGGCCTCCAGGGAATAAGGAGATATCCCAGAATGCTTTTAACTAAATTACTCTCTTTGTTTTGTTATGCAGCCTCTCTTTGTTTTGTTGTGAACTCCGATCGATCAGAGCTCCGTTGAACTGCTTATCTAAAAAAACAAACACTGATCACAGCAAACAGGAGCTATCTGTACCTGGCTGTGAACGATCAAATGAGAGGCAGGGAGTGAATGTTTGCTTGACAGAGAAACAGCGTTGGATGCAGGCTGTTTGCAATTAAGACTAAGGGTTCGTGAACATTTTGTGATTTTTCAATCCAGGAAGCTAACACACAGTGTTGGCTCCAAAAATCCACTCTCTCTATCTTCCCCGCTCCCTGTCACAGTACACCACAACATTTTGTGATTTTTCAATCCAGGAAGCTAACACACGGTGTTGGCTCCAAAAATCCACTCTCTCTATCTTCCCCGCTCCCTGTCACAGTACACCACCCTCCACCCCCCTCTTTTGAAAAGCACGTTGTTGCCACTTGAATGCTGGGATAGCTGCCTATAATGCAGCACTCCCAACAGCGCTGCAAATGCGGCCACACACCAACGCTGGTAGCTGTGAGTGTGGCCACACACCAGCGCTGCTCCTACACAGCTGGATGACCAGCGCTGCAAACTACCAGCACTGCAAACCGTAAGTGTAGCCAGAGAAGTTATGGGAAGCAAATAAAGGCCACAATCCTACAGAAAACTGCAAGTGGGCTGATCCCTGAATTCATGCATAGCAGCACTTAAGTTAATTGGTCTTCCTGGGCATGCAGGGGTCCTTATACATGGCGCACCTGGCAGGCTCAGGATCAGTTAGAGATTTTTGCCATCAGAGAACTTCCCACCCTGCTCCTTCCACTGATAAGCCTAAGAGTCAGAAGTTACAATATGCTAACTCTCAATAGCTCAAGCACTGGGACTCTTTCTAGCAGGAAATGCATGACAATTTTTTCATGTTAAAAAGTTGTGCTAAATATAGAATCTTGATTCATGGCCAAAACAAAGCCCACTAGCAATCACAATAGGAGGGCTTCTTCCTCCGTGTTACCACTGAGATCCTCTAGGTCTTGCTCTAGACCTGGTGAATGCAGATGCTTGTTCTAAAGCTAAATTGGTTCAGCTCTGGGAATGGATTGTAGCCACGATATAGATATCAGGATAGTGTGTGTATATACATATACATTTATATCTGTATAGCCAGTTCATGTGATTTTTTTAAAGGCTTTAATTGTATTATGCATAGGGTTTGGTTTTTTTTAATGGAATTCATCACCATAGAATCTAGGTATCTCAGAGCTGGTTGAAAAATGCCAATTTTTCACAGGAAATTTAAAACAAAAACTTGTTTAAACTGCCATTTCCCGTAATGTTTGGGTTTTGCATGAAAAAGTGTAACCAGAATGTTTTTGGTTTTCAAAAATATTTTTGGTAAAAGAATTCTGGGTTTCAGTACAACTGAATTTCACTGCCACCCAATCATTTTTTATAGAAAACATTTCATTTTTGTCCAAATAGCAGAAAATTTTGTTGCAAATTAAAATTTTCCATGAACCTTTTTACTTTCAAGATTTTCAAAGAATGTTTGGACCAGTTCTACCTCAAACATTAAATAAAGCCTTGCAACCCTCCTGCTACTATAGATGGGGGAATGGAGGCACAGAGAGGTTAGTGCCCTGATTTGCAGAGGTGCCAAGCTCCAGCAGCTCCCATTGACTTCAGAAAGGTACAAGTGACCAAGGTCACAGAAGTTGTTTGTGGTAGATTTGGGAATAGAATATTAATTACTGAGATGGGTACTAGCATTAGAAAGAGTCCCTATCCTAGAGAGCTATCTTCTGTAATACTTGTCTGTACAGTGCCTAATGATAACTAGCTATTCTATAGTGATCTGAAATCACCTTACAAAGAAAGAAAGTATCATCCCAGTTTCATAACTGGGAAAACTGAGGCAGGGAGAGGCCATATGACTTTCCCCAGGTCATAAGGCCAGTGATAGAGCCGGGAAGGGAATCTCATTTTCCTAAATTCCAGTTCAGTGTTCTACCCACACTCCCTTCCCACCCCTCCCACCCCCCATTGTACCTAGCACAATAAGACTCTGAATCAAGAATCATAGACCTCAATGCTATCCTAATACACCTCTACCTCAGTATAATGCAACCCGATGTGTTGTAACATGGTAAAGCAGTGCTCCGGGGGGGCTGCGCACTCCGGTGGATCAAAGCAAGTTCAATATAACGTGGTTTCACCTATAACGCGGTAAGATTTTTTGGCTCCCGAGGAAAGCGTTATATCGAGGTAGAGGTGTACAAGTAGTAATGCTAGATCAAATCCATGCCGGTTGTTTCCTTTCCTTTTCCTCAAGCCACAAGGCCATCCTTGTGCTCTTCTAGGTCTGAAAATTGCCAAATTTAAATGAACTGTTCATCAACATGGTATCAAATTTCAACGTGGAAATCAGGCATGTCGCTGTAAATTTGCTACCATTAAAGTGTACTGTAATAGGAAATACCTGCAAAAGCATGATAGAAAAACAACATGAATTAGTCATGATCTTATCAAAAATATTTTATTTATGAAAGTAACAATTATACTATACCACCTATACTGGAAGTATGTTGAATAATTGCTAGAATAAATACAGGCAATTAATTCAATATCTTATAGAATGAGAGGATTTATTTGACATTTGAATGTTACTCAAGCTTTAACTTACAACATAAATAGTTAAAAGGCAAACTCAAGTTTTTTTTAAAAATGTTTCTTTTACTTGTTTTTAATACTGCTTGTTCTGTTTTGTAACCAACAAAGATCAACTCGTCAATCATGAACGTATTAGTATGACATTCAAGCAACCATGTATGTACCTTAACATAATCAGACAAGTAAGGTAGTGTGTGGCCCATTCATTCTACAGCAGAAAATATTCATGTCTGCATATAAAGGAAGGTGAACATGCTTCTAGGTTGTTAAAAATATATGCTGGTTTCTGCTTTGCCACAGTCCTTTTTAAGCCAGAATCCAAAAGGGCCTATATTTGTATGCAGCCAATGTTCTATCATTATATAGTATATTAAGGCTTAATGCTGCATTCCTTTGCCTAACGTCCTGGTTAGAATTTAGTCCTAGTTACTTTTCCAAAGCTTTCAAACCCAGTGCCTTAATTATATTTTCTAGCTCTTGAAATGAAGACCGGATGTCTTTCTGGAAGATAGGTTTTCGTCAGACACAAGTTATTGGGCTCTCTACAGGGGTAACTGAGTAAAATTGTATGGATTGATGGTTTCTTCTGGCCTTAAAAAAAAGATATATGGATGTCAGTTTAGAAGCCTTATTTAGGCACCCGGGTTTTGAAATTTTTGGCCATTTTTTGTCTTCAATGCATTTAATTTTTATCCTAAGAAAATGTGCACTCTCTGCCTGATCCTGAGCAGTGGTGAGCATCTGCAACGTTCATGGAAGTCAAAGAGTTGTGGGTGCTCAGCACGTCCTAAGATCAGAACCTGTAGGCCCAAATCCTTTTCCTATCAAAACCAATGGGAGTTTTGCCATTAACTTCAATGGCATCAAGAACAGGCCATTTTATACCCACGGCCATATGCCGAGACTGTCATGTTCTTTTTAGAGAATCAGAGTTCCCTCTTACAATGTCCTCCAATAAAATTGCACATATGTACCCCTTTGGCCTTTTTGTGCATACAAATATGTTTCTATTCAAAAACTGACAACAATGTTGGCCTTTTCCAATACAATTAAGTCAAAAGTTCAAGAGAACATTTAAATACTTTTCACAGAAATAACCATTCAGCAATTTAAAAAATGTAGAGACATTTTATTATTTTTGTTGTGAACAATAATATCAAAATCAACACGTTTTCACATTGTGGGAAGCTTTTTGCGGGGAGAAGAAGTGTGAATTCTTTCAAAACGTATTTAGAAGGATAGATAGAGCAAAATGTTGGGGAGGTGTTCTTTTGGCAGATAAGTAAAATATAAAATATGCAATTTTTTAAAAAAGTTGGTGTAAAAATACACACACACACAAATAAGACAATAATATAAAAATACAGCTCAGCCAATGGCCTCTTAAAATTTACCTTTGGCATTACATTTGTCAGCCTAACACAAAAAGACCCTTCCTATAAAACAAAAATATTCTAAAAAGTTCATAAATTAGGTTGCAAGATCCTTTGCTTGATTCACCAAACTCATTTCCTTCCTGTCCACCCACATAAGCATGACTAGTGAGGTATATAAAACGTAACACTGTCAGGCATATGCACAATTAAAAAAAGTGCATAAACAAAGAAGTCCTCCCATTTTCCTGTGAACAGGTGGAATCTTTTTTTTTCCTCCCTCAGAAAAAAACAATGGTGTGTTTTTACTTTGGCAGGATGAAAATGAACCATAGAAAAATGAATGTTTGAGTCCCAGCAGCAGTGATCCATTTCTCGTGGTGACATTAATTCAATGCCACAAATACTATCAAGTTGTTGGGTTGCTTTAAAATTTTCCGTGTAACGTTCTGCAGAAATATCATACATCAAGCACCATATCGTACTGTTGCCCTTTCTTCCGCCTGCCACATTTGGTGATAAGAACCAAATACAAAGTCAAAAGCATAACCCAGTAGCATGCATAGAGTACTGTACCAATGATGAGAACTGTCTGTTTTGAATCGGAAAATGACTTTTTGGATTCCTTGCATATAGTGAAAATCACACCGCCTAGAAGGATTGTAAACCAAACAGATACTGGAATAAGTCCTATGAAATTGACGACAATGGTTTTTCTTCCTGATGTGCCCCACCCTGCTTTGTTTATTGTGGCTATTGCGAACATCTTCGCTGGAAGTAAACTTGACATGTACAACACTGAGTAGAGTGACATGAACACCATGACAATGTTCCCCCTAAGGCAGCTGGCAAAGGAAGACTTTACAAGGCCCACTAACTGAACTGTCAACAAGAAAAGGAGGATGTTCCAGATTTTCCCCCGGTAGAAAAGCTGAATGACTGTGGCAATGAGGAAGAAAGGAAAAAATCCAGTGATTACAGCTTCGTAAGTCATCCACAAATGATGCTTGTGGAACCACATTGCATTATACAGCCACTCTCTAAAGTATGATTTACTCCAACGGGTCTGCTGGTTCAACCACCTTAGATATTCTATAGGTGTTTCAGTAAGGCACTTTGATCTAGCTGTGTACTTTGTGGCATAACCCAGACTCAGCACTCGGTTAGTTAGATGTCTGTCATCTCCAAAACTACACTGGGAGCCCATAAATTCTTGATTGTACCAATCTTCCACAAATTCATGCAGTAAGGAGTTCCTGTACATTCCCAAGGGTCCACTGATGCACTGTACACAGCCAAAATAGGACTGACAGGCTCGTTCTATGTTAAATGCCATCCAGTATCTCACGCTGCTGAGAAAGGAGATCCAGGAATCGTACTTGTTCAAAATCTGCAAGTAAAAGGAAATTTCAAAAATTAGCTCTAAAGAAACAGAAATATTTCTGGGTCAGAAATTAACACTCATGAAGTGAATGGCACTAACCAAAATATGGGACAATGACTTGTGGGAAGAGCTGTCCACCCTGACAATTCAGGAGAAACATCAAGAGTTCCCATTAAATCGCCAGCACTTTTAACCAAGGGTTAGACTATCAATTCCTACCAAGCTGAATTGGCTCTTCCAGAAGCCATGCTTCCTCACTTACAGTGACTGTTCAGAGTCCCTGTTCCACCAAAACTTCTCTCTCTTCTATCCAAAAACAACATGAACCTTCCCCTCACTCCCACAAAGAATCACCCTCCCGACTCATTGATCTTCCTTTCCAGCCCCATGTACTGACTCTTCCTCTGTGCCATTCTGCCCATTCCCATTAGCAGACCCAGAAAGACTCCTGGGGACACACTCCCTGTTGTACTCAGTTTCTGCTGTGTGTAACGGAGCAGAAATGCTGCTTAGGAACTATTCACTTCCCTCTATGAGCTCACACTGTCTCCCACCTCCTTAACTCTCATGCTCAGGGTAAGTGTAATGCCTGATTTGTTCTGAGCAGCGTGCAGCAGCAGGGAAGGTGGGAAGTAAGCTCAGACAGGGACTCAGGCCCAGACCCTCAAAGGTATTTAGGTGCCTAACTCCCAGGACCTGTGCCTCAGCTGTTAGCTGGCAGCAAGAGTAAAGATGTTTCTCCTTCATCCCATGTTAAAAGTCTACTGGGTGGAGAGGGAAACAACAAATTTTTACAAAACCTAAGACCAGTGGAACTGTTATTGTGAATTTTTTTTCATAAATCCCACCAGAAGCAATTGTTTTGAAAGAAATAAACATCCCTCTGCTGCATTTGCAACCCAAACATTGCAGCACTGAAAATGCACTAAGATGGGTGAACTTGAGTGCCTGGTATTAAATTGATATTGATAGAACAGGTATCACAAAATGATGATAATGAAGGGGACATGATAATACCGGGGTGCAAAATGTATAGGAATGACAGAGTAGGTTGTGCTGGTTGGGGAGTGGCACTATTTGTTAAAGAAAGCATAATCAAACAGTAATAATCTTAAATGAATCAAACAGTACCATAGTCTTTATGCATAGGAATTCCATGCTTGAATAATAAGAGTATAGTAATTTATACTACTGACCAGAAAGGGTAATTTCATAGAATATTAGGGTTGAAAGGGACCTCAGGAAGTCATCTAGTCAGACAGATTTTTACCCTAGTTCCCTAAATGGCCCTGTCAAGGATTAAATTTACAATCCTGGGTTTAACAGGTCAATGCTTAAACCACTGAGATATCCCTCCCTGACTATAAAATGCTCATGGAGATTAGAGATGCTACAAAAACAGAAAACTTGATAATAAGGGATTTAAACTATTTCCATATTGACTGGGAACATGGCACCTCAGGATGCGATGCAAAGATAAAATTTCCAGATACCATTAATGACTGCTTCTTGGAGAAGCTAGTCCAGGAACACACAAGGTGGGAGGCAGTTTTTGATTTAGTCCTGAATGACACACAGGATCTAGTCCAAGAGATGAATATAGCTGAACTGCTTGGTAATGGTGACCATAACATAATTAAATTTAATATCCTTGTAGGGAGGAAAATACCAAAGAAATCCATCATAATAGTATTTAACTTCAAAAAGTGCACTACACAAAAATAAGGAGGCTAGTAAATGAAAATTAAAAGGCACAGTCACAAGAGTGAAATGCCTGCAAGCTGCATGGAAGCTATTTAAAAAGATCATAAAAGACACTCATGTATGTATATACCAAATAAAAAAATACAGTAAAAGGACCAAAAAATGTCACAATGGCTAAACAACAGTGTAAAAGTGGCAGATAGAGGTATGCTTTAGAAATTGGAAGTCAAATCCTGTTGAGGAAAATAGAAAGAAATGGAAACTCTGGTAAATCAAGTGTAAAAGTATAATTAGATTGTCCAAAAAAGAATGTGAAGAGCAACTAGTAGAAGACACAAAAAGTAACATCAATTTTTTTAAGTACATTAGAGGCAGGAAGTCTGCCAAACAATTAGTGAGACCACTGGACAACTGAAGTGCTAAAGGAGCGTGCAAAGAAGACAAGACTGTTGCGGAGAAGCTAAATGAATTCTTTGCATCGGTCTTCACTGCAGAGGATGTGAGGGAGATTGCCACACCTGAGCCATTCTTTTTGGGTGAGTGATCTGAGGAACTGTCCCAAATTGAGGTTTCAAATAGAGGAGGTTTTGGAACAAATTGATAAATTAAAATGTCACCAGGACCAGAGAGTAATCACCCAAGAGTTTTGAAAGAACTGAAATATGAAACTACTAACCGTGAGATGTAACATATTGCTTAAAACAACCTGTTTCATATGCCTGGAGGATAGCTAATGGAGGATAGCTAATGTAACATCATTTTTTAAAACAGGCTCCAGAGGGAATCCTGACAATTACAGGCCACTAAGCCTAACTTCAGTACAAGGCAAATTGGTTGAAAGTATAGAAAATAACAGAATTATGATATGTTGGGGAAGATGCCTCACCCATCTATTTGAATTCTCTCAGGAGTCAACAAACGTGGATAAAGTTGATCCAATGGATATAGTGTACTTGATCTTTCAGAAAGTGTTTGATAAGGTCCCTCACAAAAGGCTCTTAAGCAAAGTAGGCAGTTATGGGGTAAGAGGGAAGGTCCTCTCATGGATCAATAACTGGTTAAAGGATAAGAAACAAAGGGCAGAAATAAATGGTCAGTCTTCACAGTAGAGAGAGGTAAATAGTGGGGTCCCCCAAGGATCTGTATTGGGGCTGCTGCTGTTCAACATATTCATAAATGATCTGGAAACAGAGGTAAAAAGTGAGGTTGCAAAGTTTGCAGACAATATAAAATTATTCAAGATAGTTAAGTCCAAAGCTAAGTGAGGAATTAGAAAGGTATGTCACAAAACTGGGTGCCTGGGCAACAAAATGGCAGATGAAATTCAGTGTTGATAAATGCAAAGTAATGCACATTGGAAAACATAATCCCAACTATACATACAAAATGATGGGGTCTAAATTAGCACAGAAAATACCAAAGTGCCACTATATAAATCCATCATACTTCCACACCTTGAATACTGTGTGCAGTTCTGGTCATCTCATCTCAAAAAAGATAAATTAGAATTGGAAAAAGTACAGAGAAGGGCAACAAAAATGATTGGGGTATGGAACAGCTTCCACGTGAGTGAGATTAGAAAGCTTGGGACTGTTCAGTTTAGAAAAGAGATGGCTAAGAGGGGATATGATAGAGGACGATAAAATCATGACTGGTGTGGAGAAAGTGAAAAGGGAAGTGTTATTTACTCCTTCTCATAACACAAGAACTATGGGTCACCCAATGAAATTAATATGCAGCAGGGTTAAAATAAACATGAGGAAGTACTTCTTCACACAAAACCGTCAATTGGTGGAACTCATTGCCAGGGGATGTTGTGAAGGTCAAAAAGTATAACAGGATTCAAAAAAGAAATAAGTTCCTTGAGGATAGTTCTGTCAATGGCTATAGTCAACATGGTCAGAGAAGCAACTCCATGCTCTGGGTGTCCCAGGGCCGCCCAGAGGGGGAGTCAAGTGGGGCAATTTGTCCCAGGCCCCGGGCCCCGCAGGAGCCCCCATGAGAGTTTTTCGGGGGCCCTGGAGCGGAGTCCTTCACTAACTCCGGAAAACTCTCATGGGGCCCAGGCCCCCAGAGCTTCTTCTGCTCCAGGTCTTCAGTGGCAATTCGGCGGCGGGGGGTCCTTCCACTCCAGGACCCGTCGCCGAAGTGCCCCGAAGATCCACAGTGGGGGGGGGTCCTTCCGCCCTGGGGTATCCCTAAACTTCTGACTGTCAGAAGCTGGGACTGGATGACAGGAGATGGATCACTTGATATATTACCCTGTTCTGTTCATTCCCTCTGTAGCATCTGGCACTGGCCACTACTGGGAGACAAGCTACTGGGGTAGCTGGACCATTTGTCTGAGCCAGTATGACTATTCTTATGATAATGTCAGAGAATGTGACTAGAAACAAAAGTGGAACTGACTTCAGTGATTTTCATTGTCCTAGTTCAGAGAAATACAAAAGTAAAACAGCATACAGAGTGAATACCTTATGGGATTTCAAAATTATTTTAATAATCAAAGTTGGAAATAGTAAAATAATGAATGGAGAGGAAGGGTGGCCTGTTGGCTAGGGTGCTAATGTAACAGTCAGGAGAGCCTGGTTCAGTTCCCTATTTTACCACAGACTTCCTGTGTAACTTTGGGCAAATCACTTTGGCCCAGATCCTCAAAGGCACTTAACTCCCATTGAAATCAGTTAGGTATGAGGATCTGGGCCTACCTCAGAGGGGTGTAGTGAGGTTAAATATATTATAAAGATTACAAGGTCCTTAGATACTATGGTAGTGATGAGTACCACCAGAGATAGAAAATCTCTTTGAAAATAAACAGGACTCTAAAATACACCTCTACCCCAATATAACGCTGTCCTCAGGAGCCAAAAAATCTTACTGTGTTATAGGTGAAACCGCATTATATCGAACTTGCTTTGATTGGCCGGAGTGTGCAGCCCCCCCCTTCCCCCCTGGAGCACTGCTTACTGCGTTATATCTGAATTCGTGTTATATCGGGTCACGTTATATCGGGATAGAGGGGAATTTTACTACAAAATTCCCAATTCCTTGTTTTAATTCAAGTCTGGGGATAATTTTGTTTTAGAAATATTTGCTGCTAATACTGTTCAGTTAATCTGAACTTCACCATATCCACCTGCACATCACCCCCAACTCCGCCAACCATTGGATCTTCCTCTAAAACCTTTACCATCTCCACCGATGAGGCTGGATCAAGCATTGTATCTGAATCACAAACCTATAAGTAACACAAAGAAAAAAAAGAAAAAATGGAATTAGTTAGGGAATATACTAGAGAAGAAAATTAAGACTGAATATAGTGACTCAGTTTACATATTATATGAAATGTAATAAAATCTGTTTGGAATTTGTATTGTTACTTCTATTAAGGGCATTTGATATCAGACAACTAGACTTATCGTTGAATGAAACAGAGCATTTGTCTGTGGTATAGTCACAAAGAATCTTCTATTTTCCATATTATCTGTATTTGTTCATTGGCACATTGGATCAGCTAATCTGAACAACAGAGATATTACTTGAGAGAGGGCGCCAAGAACCATATGAATCGAAACAAAACTTTTATGCGTGGTCTGCAGTTTCTTTGCTGAGCTTTGGCATAGGGAAACCGGATGTGTTTGGTGCACCCCGTTCAAAGTGTGTCCTATTCTCATAAGGGGGATCAATGAAGAGTTGACCCACAGATACTTCTATAAATTAGCTAGGAGTCTGGGAAGAACCCCAATAGAAGAGTTCAGCAATTCATGTGAAAGTATGTATTGTGGATTTCAGGGCAAATTCACTTTTCAGTTTAGTTGCATGTTACATTACAAATAATAGAGAGATTTGACATTTGATATGGAAACTATTTGGTATTTTCTCCAGTAGTAAAAAAAAGGAAAGGCTAAAAGCAGAGGTCACCAATATATAGAGATATTGGTACAGAAATGGATGACACTCAGGATGGCTCATTTTTTTGGTACCCAACTAAAAGATACCTAAAAGGGGTCTAACTTTCAGAGGGTGGATGCTCAGTGCTGTCTGAAAATCAGACCTGTTTAAAGTGTCTTAAGTTGGTCACCCTAAAAAGGAGATCAACCCATCGGCAGTCGATTTAGCCGGTCTAGTGAAGACCCGCCAGATCGCTCTCTAGTCAACTCCTGAACTCTACCCCCGACAAGAAAAGTAAGGTAAGGTTTCTCCTGTTGATCCCCCCCCCCCCATGGTGTAGACTCTGTGGTATTGACCTAAGGTACGTCGACTCCAGCTACTTTATTCACGTAGCTGGAATTGCGTAGCATAGGTCGACTTACTGTGGAAGTGTAGACATAGCCTAAGACACTCATCAGGCTTTTTG